>NC_045799.1:33229917-34565750 GCF_009873245.2 Balaenoptera musculus | reverse complement strand
TTGGGTTTAGTTTGTTCCTTTTTGTTCCCTGAGATGGGAGCTTAAATTACTGTTTTGAGTCTTTTCCTCTTTTCTAATGCATGAATTTGGTGCAACAAATTTCCCTCTCAGTACTGCTTTAGCTTTTTGATTTTGATATTCTATATTTTGACATGTTGTGTTTTGATTTTTATTTAGTTTGATGTATTTTTAAAAATTCTCCTGAGACGTCCTATTTGACTAATGGGATAATTTGTAGTTTTGATTTAGTTTCCAAGTGTTTGTAATTTTTTGTGTTATCTTTTTGATATCAACTTCTAATTTGGTTGCACTGTGGTTAGAGAACACACTCTATATTATTTCAGATTTATTAAATTTTTGAAGTTTGTTTTATGATCAAAGAAATGGTTTATCTTGGTATATGTCTGTGAGCACTTGACAAGAAAGTGTATTCTACTGTTGTTGAGTGGGGTGTTCTATAAATATAATATCTATTAGACACTGTTGATTGATGATGTTGTTGAGTTTTTCTATATCCTTTCTGATTTTCTGTGTAGTTTTTTAAATTAATTTTTGAGAAAGGGGTATTGAACATTCTAACTCTAAATATGGATTTGTCTACTTATCTTTTCAGTTCTATTGGCTTTTGCTTCACCTATTTTATAATTATGTTATGTTGTTGTTGCATACGTATTTAGGATTGATAAGTTTTCTTGGAAGACTGGCCTTTGTATTATTATATAAATCCCTCTTTATCTCTGATAATTTTCTCCACTTTAAAGTCTAATTTATCCAATATTAATATAATCTCTCATGATTTCTTTTAATTGGTGCTTTCTTGATATACCTGTTTCTATCCTTTTACTTTCAATCTCTATATAATATTATATTCAAAGTGAGTTTCTTTTACAAGCATATAATTAGGTCATGTTTTTTAAGCCATTCTGACAGCCTGCCTTTTAGTTTTAGTGTTCCCTCCATTTTACTGTTGAGCTTACTCACGGAGCTTCTTTTCTTTGTTTTTTATTTTGTTCAGTTTCCATTTGGCTCTTCTTTATACTTCTATTTCATATCAGAGACTTCTAACTTTTTTTCATTTGTCTCAAGTGTCTTATAATTGCTCTTTGAAGCATTTTTTTTTATCATGGCTACTTTAAAATCTATTTAGATAATTATAATATCTCTGTCATCTTGTGTTAATTGTCTTTCCATCCAGTTTGAAGATCTTCTTTGTTCTTGGTGTGATGAATAATTTTCAACTGAAATCTTGACTTTATGTTATGAGACTCTGGATATTATTTAAACTTTTCATTTTAGTTGGCTTCTTCTGACACAACTTTGATATAGGAAGAAGAGGCACCACTTCATTACAGCCAGGTGGAAGTAATGAAGTCTGGGTCTCCACTGATAACTCCATCCCTCATTGCTGCTTGGTGGGGTAGGAATTTAGACTTCCTATTTGGCCTCTACTGATATGTCCCTGGCTGGAGGGAGTAGTGAATGCATCACTACTGCTCTCCATGTGGCCTCACAGACACCATAGTGGAGGGATAGGTATATTTTTGATGGCAGTGAAAGTCCTGACTCTCTACTGGGTCTCCTTCTCCCATCACCCCAGCAGGGACAGGTGAGGCACTTTGTTAGTGCTGGTGGGGATGGAAGTCCTGGCTCCCCAGTTGTCCTTCACAGCCATTTTGGGGGAAGAGGAAGCTTGTTATCATTGAGAAGGATGAATATTTTGCCTACTACTTAGTCTCCTCTGACTAAAACCCAAGAAGAGTTTTGAGATGCCTTGTTACAGACAGTGAGGTTGGATATCTCAGCTCACCACTCAGTCTTTGCCAGTATGGGTTGGGGTGGCATAACAGGTTTTGTTTTGTTTTTTAATGTGGTAGAGTAGACCTGTCATTAACTTAAAGATTTTTTTTTTTTTTTTGGTCTTGCTAGGCTGCCCCTTTCTTTGGCTAGAAAGAGAAGAGTTTTGTTGTGATTCTTTTTTCTGCAATGATTGACCTTTCTGGGCAGTTTCATCAGCTCCAAATTTGGGATATATGAAGTAAAAAGAAAATAGGGAACTCATCATCATGTAGTTTCTTGTGTCCTGAGTTCCCTAATTTACCTTCTTTTCTGCAGCTTTCAGATGTGTGTGTGTGTGTGTGTGTGTGTGAAAGAGAGAGAGAGAGAAAGTAATGTGTCCAGACTTTAAAATTGTACTTAGTGGGGGGAATGGGGAAAAGTATGTCTACTCTATTTTCCCGGAATCTGCAGTCTAAATTATATTTTTAGGAAAAAGTTGTAGAACTTAAAATCCAGGTGTGCTGTTTATTCTCTTTTTGCCCCTCTTAAATTTTTTTTCTGTACTAATCTTTACTCCAGAAAGCTATCCTCTACAAATTGCAACATTTGTGTTTTCATGCCCTCTGTCTTCCTACTGGGTTTAGCCATGCAATACATCTATAAAAGACTGGAAGTTCTTTAGAAAGAACCATTTTGGTCTTTCTAAAGACCAAAGACTACCCTAAAGATGTTAGGGTAATTATTTTCTTTCCTCACTCCCTGCCAGGCCATAGTCCTAGCAGTGACTCCATTCCTCTAAGCATGGTCACAGTAACCCCTTGCACTGCTCTTGCTGGGGGAGCAACAAGCCTATGGCTCACAAGATCTCCTCAATGTTGTTTCTGGTGCTTTCACATCTTTTGTTGGTTTCCTCAACCCAACACTGACCTGTGTACTCACAATTGACCCTTAAAAAATGTGGGGGTTAGGAGCACTGACACCCAACAACACCACCACCCCAGCCCTGCAGTTGAAAATCTGTGTATAACTTTCCTGTCGACCCTCCATAGCGTGGTAACCACATTCAAAGATTCAACTAAGTACAGACTGTAAAACTGTAGTATGTATTTACTGAAAAAATTCATGATAAGTGAAACCACACAGTTCAAACCAGTGTTGTTCAAGGGTCATCTGTACTTCCTTCATAAAACTCTCTTCTTCAAATATTTGTTTCCTGCCAGGAATCTGATTGAAGTTAATTTTTTTTTTTTTTTTAACTCTGCCTCTCTTTGGGGTAATAGGACATAATGTCCCACAGCTCAAGTTGGTGTTGATTACATGCAAATAGGAAGTGAGGAAAAGCATATTATTTAATATCACCTAATAATCTGTCACTATATAACAAGTGTCAGCCTCTTTTTCGAGGTTCAGCTGGTTCTCATGTGATCATTGACTAACTCAATCATGTGAAGGTCACATGGATCATGGGAGAAATATTAGTAAACCATTCCCAGTTAAACCTTGGAGAAGTCTTACTTAAATTAACCTTGTTGAAACTGCCTTAGTTTTGATAAGTAGAAAGACAAATACAGAGTTACCAATACAGAATGATGTAGATATATATAAATAAACATATTTATTATCTATTAAAAAGCTGAATTTTTGCTTTTGTCTAAACTCTCCACATATTTCAAAAAATTTCTCTATCCATTCTTCCATTTTCCTGATGAAGAAAATTGGTCCTTCCTTTGATAAGATTGGTTCTTCCCTTGATAAGATTCATTTTCAAAACCATTTATAGATTTGTCATTTTCCTAGTTCTCTCTTCTGTAGAATTCATTTGATCATCAACATTTCCAATTCTTCTGTCAAGTCTATTCCCTTTTATTACCAGAAATGAAGCTGCTTTTCTGAATAAGGTGATGGGCAACTTATAAGGAGATTTTAACATGTACTGTTAAAAAGAAGAAAACAGGCCCAAAACAGAGTCACTTGTGCTAAGTCCACATCATGAAACGGAGACAATACCTAACTTAATTGCAGTTTCAACCTCCTCCAGGAATGTAATCTTAACTGGTCAGTTTGGCACTTCCTGATCAGCACTAGTGACCTACCTGATAGACCCCTTTTGTCCCCTAAAAGAAGATGACTTTGCCGGAAACAATCTGCTCTTTCCTTATACCTCTCCTATTTCTGCCTATAAAAGTATTCCACTTTGTACAGCTCCTCCAAGTGCCTTTCTATTTGCTAGATGGGATGCTGCCCAATTTATGAATCACTGAATAAAGCCAATTAGGTCTTTAACTTTACCCAGTTGAATTTTGTTTTTTAACAGATTTTTGGCCTTTGTTCATATAAATGGTCTGCTGAAAATATGCACTATGTGTCCAGCTGATTTTCATCTTAAGTAACAATGAGATTTTCATCTTTGGTAACTATGGGAACTAAACCATAGTGGCAGATTAAAGTACAAGACTGGTGCTAAGAACTTTGGCCAAAACAGCAGAACTAGTGATATCTCCATTCATTTGGAATCTGTCTGTGTGCATAACCTCAGTTCAAATAGAGGACATTGGTGAGGTACCAACTGACACATAGTGAGAATGAGCTGGTTGCCACATAACCACTGGGTTTCAAAAGGATACTGTGAGTCTAATTCTGTAAAATAAGAACTTATGAAAGTAAGTTTGAAAGGTTGGGGAGAACAGACAGAAAGACATAAGAGCCTTGGATTTCTACTTTAGTTAGAAACAAACTTGATTTTGGTTAAGTCTCTTAACCTTTTAATCTTAGATCCTTTCTCTTAAAAGCACTCGTTACTTATACCCATCTCAACTTTCTATAAAGAAAAATTCCAACAGCAAATGTATAATCATCCTAATTTTAGCCCAAAAGATAGAGTGATGTTGTTTATATTACAACTTTGCATTTTAGGGAATTTTGAGACTTCTTATATACATACAACAGAAGGAATCCACAATATTATCCATTCATTTATGTCAGTTGGCAAATATAAATGTATTCTAAATATTTAAATAATGTGATAGAGTGATTATGGATATAGAGATATATAAGAAAAAACGTTATTTCTGAAAGTTTACAGCCTTGTTTGTCATAAGCTTTTAAATATACATAAAAGTAAGTGGGAAACATGGCAAATGAGTGTAACTAATATTAATTGTTCCTGAGACTGGAGTTGCTCAGGAAGAATTCCTAGGAAATAAGGCTACAGCCGTATTTTAACATGGGAAGACATTTGAATAGAGAAAGAAAATAAGGGAAGATATTTCAGGCCTGGGGGTATTTGAAGAACTGTAAGGAGGGCAATTTAGAGGAGATAAGCACTGACTATAAAGCTGAAAAGGAACACTGAGTCTTGCTGTGGGGTTCTGCATACCCTGAGGTGATGAAATTCCAAAGAAAGCCCATGAATGGAAGTCAGAACCAGTTCTGGACCTGGATCCCTCAATAACTAACTGTGTGACCTGAATAATTCACTTAGTTTCTCTGGGAATTTGTTTCTCCTTTTTGTCAAAGGGACAGATGATTGGATTAAATATATATTTAGATCTCTTTTAGTACTAAAAATGTATTATTAATGACATTCTCTAATGACCAAGAGAGAAGAAATTAAGAGTTTTGAATTGGGAAGTAACGAGATGAAAACAGTGTTTCAAGAAAGTTAATCTTGTTTTACTTGGCTGGGTGTGAACAAGGAAAGCCTGGTGCAAAAGAGCTAAGACTCAGAGCTCAACAGTTCTTCCAGCCTTACTTACTGTTTTAACTATTGGTGAAGAGAAAATAAAAATATTTCCTCTCAGGTCACTTCTCATCACGTTTTGAAATAGCCAATACCAAAGTATCCCTGCCTCTTTCATGAGTTTATTTTTCCTTGATATTTGGTTTTCAAATGAGGGCCATTTTGTTTTAAATGAGAAATGAAGCCCCACTAACACACAAAAAAGTACTGACATTTAAGAAAATTTGTTTCTGTGGATGTTCAATTAAACATCAGTATATTTCAACAGATTGTCTCACTAAGTGTAGCTCCCCAAGTGTTGCAAGGACTTGGTGAAAATCTGAAGCTGACTAGGAAACTCTAATCAGCCATATAAATATATAAATATCAGCAATGGAACATTAAGGTATGATGCAAACTTTTTAGTTTTGCCACTTCGTGTCCTGAAAGTCTTTCCCTTTCTGACAACTTTATCAACTCTTTGTATTTCTAACGCTTTCCCCCCCCCCCCCCATAACAGCTGCTGCCTTGATTCAGACACAGAGTGGATTGGAGGAACATTAACCCTAGGGCCTCAGACTCATCTACTATATCTAAGAGAGTCACAACGTGGTATTTCTTGATTCTCTGTTCCTTCATACTGTTTTTTGTTTGTTTGTTTGTTTTTGCTATAAGTGACATAAATAGATGACCATGTGTGATGACCATGAACCACTGACAGAATTTGAAATTGTCCTTTCTATTGCCACTGTTTCTTGAAATAAATTGTCACCAAATTTTGTGGTAATTCAACTCTTAGTCCTGTTTTTACACTCCTTGTATGTGATTTTGAAATCCCTAGCTCTGGGAAAACAGAAGTTAAAAATGTAATGTAGGACTGACTTCAAAAATAAAAGGTTTTACCTGATTTCCATTTTCACAGAGAGATAGGCTAAGGAGTTGCTATGGCTGCAGGGAGCAAGGTGTTTCTGGACTTCTTTCCAACAGGGCTGTACCCTCTTCTGTTCGCTTCTGCTATGTCAGCCCAGCGTGGCTGTCTGATCTACTTCCCTTTGTGTTCAGACTCAAGACTCCTGACTCTGAGCCAGTTGCAGGGAAGACACAATCCCTATCACCAGACATGGTCTAGGTGAGTTTTGCTGTTCCAGATCTGATAGCTCGCAGTGTGAAATGATCCCAGGATACCATTTTTCCAAACTGTGTGTTGGTTCTTGCCACAATTTCTCAATTTGATGCTTCCATGCTACACTAGAAATACAGACATGGTGTGAGCAAATTCACTGATATGTGTCCTTACTCTTCATCTCCCTCTTGAGTAGGGTGAGAGTCCTTTCTTCATTGTTCCACTCAAGGCTGTAATTTTCTTACTAAGTTGATTGATTATTAGGAATTCAGTGGATTATCTGTTCAGATATCTGCTCACTTCAGAAAACCTTCCCTACTAACCAGGTCAAATTTTCACCAGTCCAAGTCAAGACCAATTTTATATGCTCTTCCTGTAACATAAGAATTAGAGCCCATTGGCAACAGGGAGGGCTTCCCCTTCCAACTGTCCCCATTAGAATTTCTTTTTCATATCTCCTGTTCTGCTACTGAGGTCATTTTCTCTCCTCCTTGTAGATTTTTTTTCTCATTTTCTAACACCCTAATCAAGCATTTGTGACCACAGAAACACTTTGTGGTTGTGGTTTATAATTTCAAAGCTTTCCAGTGATCTTTCGGGGGAAAATCAGAAAAAAATTGCGTGTTTGACTAGAATGGTTATTGAATTATATAGTTATTGTATTAAATGTCTGTCAATATGACCCCCTTGGTGAATCAAGTACTCCTTAGAGACATAACAGCTTTAATTCTTGATCCCTTAATTTCAGTCCTCAGACCCTGATTTGGTATCTGAATCAAAATGCACTCTCATCAACAAATAGTGCTGGGACAACTGGATATCCACTTGCAAATAATGACATTAGACTCTTACCTCATGTCATATACAAAAATTAATTCAAAATGGATCAGCAACTATCTGTATGAGCCCAAATCATAAAACTATTAGAAGAAAACATAGGCATAAGTCTTCATGACCTTGAATTTGACAATGGATTCTTACATATGATCCTAAAAGCACAAAAAAGAAAAATAGATTGGACTTCATCAAAATTTTAAAGAACTGTGCATTAAAAGATATTATTAAGAAAAAAGAGTATATAAAGAAAAGGAGAAAATATTTGCAAATCATATATTTGAGAAAGGTTTAATACCCAGAATATATATATATATATATATATATATATATATATATATATATATATATATATATATATATATATACCCTACAACTCATCCAAAAGACAAGCAACTCAATTTTTTTAAATGGAGAAAGGGCTTTGAATAGACGTTTCTCCAAGAAGGTAAACAAATGCCCAACAAGCATAGGAGAAGATACTCAACATCATTAGTCATCAGAGAAATGCAAGTCAAAACCTCAGTGAGATATCACTTCACACCTACTAGGAAGGTTATGATAATTTTTTAAAAGGGAAATACATTGTACATTGATGGTGGGAAGGTAAAATGGTACAGCTGCAGTGGAAAACAGTTTGGCAGTTTCTCAAAAAGTTAAATGTAGAATTGCCATAAACCCCAGCAATTCTATTCCTAGGTATATATCCACGAGAATTGAAAACAGTGACTGAAAGAAATATCTGGGCTAATTTTCACTACTGCATTTGAATAATGTAGCCAAAAAGTGAAACGCCTAATTGTCCATCAGTAGATTAATGGATAAACAAAATGTGGTATATCCATACAATTGAATATTATTCAGACATAAGAAGGAATGAAATTGTGATCCATGGTGCAACTTGGGTGAGCTATGCTAAGTGAAATAAACAAGACCAAAAATAAAACCATTTCACTGATATGAAATATATAGAATAGCCAAATTCACAGAGACAGAAAGTAGTTTAGAAGTTACTAAGTGTTGGAAGGAGGGGGAAATGGGGAGTTATTGTTTAATGGGTACAGAGTTTCTGTTTGGGATGGTGGAAAAGTTTTAGAAAGAGTAATGATAGTTGTATAACATTGTGAATGTAATTAATGCCATTGAATTGCATACTTAAAATAGTTAAAATGGCATAAAACTGGCTTTTATGTTACACGTATTTTATTACAATAAAATTTAAAAATTTAAAAAATGCATTCTTGGCACACACTCAGATATGTCCTGCAGCATTTCAACCAAAAAAGTTAGAACCCAAGCACTACAATATACAAATATACTATATAGAGAGAGCAAGGTTGAAGTTTCTAGATAATTTAGACTCATGACAAACTGCACTAATAGAAACATCTGAAGCCAAAACTGAGAAGCAGTGTAGTGTAGAAAGTCAGAATAGTAAGAATGTGGATGTGGAGCCAAACAGATCAGGATAGGGTTGGAACTTCCATGGAACTGACTCTTTTATCTATTTGCTGCATGATTTTGGACAAGAAGCTTAACTGAAGTTAAGCTTCAGTTTCATCATTTGTAAAGTCCATAATAATATCTCCTCCATGGGGCTTTGAGGAGCCAGTATGCTAGAAATGTAAATCCATTAACCCTGGTGTCAATTATGTGATAAGTGGTCAATGAATTGCATTTATAACGCACTCGATTTGGCTTCTCCATTTATTTTCTCTCTACTCATCACCCCTTAGGCAATACACTAAACTTTCTTTGAGATGGATCAATCATTTATTTTTGCAGTTTTCCTACAGTGTTCTTACTTCTCATTTCATCTCTGTAGTAATAAGAGAAAAAAATCATAAAGGTTCAGAGAAAAATGTTCTGATTTGTCTTTGGTGCCGGGAGAAGAATCATAGACCTGCCTTTCCCCTTGCTCCTCACTCTCGCCTCATGCTGTACACCTAGCCCTTTTCATTTCTCCTGTAATGGATTCCCACAGAACACAAACAAAGATGTTTGGCCCTGAGCTGGGCATCTGAGGAACTGGCAGAAAGGAGGATGCTAAAGCGGGAGCGTCAAAATGATCTTCTTGAGTTATTACTCAGCTCCGGTCTCCTGGAGTTCAGCTGGTACTTGAGTTCTAGTCTTCATTCAACCCTAAGAAGAGAGATTTTTAAAAAATAATGCAAGGAAACTGGAGTTAGGTCCCTCTTGTTTTTAAACAAAATTAAGTACTGTTTGCTTTAGTATATGAGGGGCTGAAAGGGGATGGTTGGAGAGTGTAGATATTCTGTTGAAATCTTAGCAGTGACACATGATGGGAACTTAGACTTTTTACACTGTACTACAGCCTTCTAATACTAATGTGCCATCTTGGCACATTAGTGGAGGTTGAGGCTGAGATGCAGTATAAATGCTGAATTAATTAATTATAATCAGTTATATTGCAATGGATTCCATATGACACCAAGATCGCTGGCAGAATCTTGGTTGTGTGCAAGGTTTTCACAACCCTTTTAGATTAATTATCAAACAATGTAGCTTATTTGTGCTGTGCCCTAGAATCCCACTCTCATGGTTCCCAATATTTCCAAAGGGGGGATTTTAGAGCAATAATGCACCTAAAAGGAACTTGAACTAATAGAGGCTGAGATACAAAGGGTTATTATTTTTCTGCACCCTGTCTCTATCCAAAAATCTCACCTAAAGTAAGATAGTACATGTGAGACCTTGCACAAAGTCATCTAAACCCCAAAGGTAAAAACTTTCCTGATAGAGCAAGAGGCTTTCAGAGAGAGTCAGCCCTCTTGCTGCACCTTGGACAGACTTCCTACTCCCTGGTCTACAGTTTGCCTTGTCCGGGAGATCATCAGTTCATGCCCCAAGATGCTAGACAAATGACAAGCAGACATGTTTGCATAATTCTCATTACCTTTTCCATAGTTCAATGTAATTTCCCCAAATGTTTCACCTATTTTATTTCAGAGACTGTGACAGTTAGGATTTTGAAGTACAAGCCTGCATCTGTAATCCATTTATGACCTCGCTCTAGTGCAATTGTGAAGAGAGAGAGAAAAAAAGTTGGGGGGAGGAATTATTTGGAGTAAAAAAAAAAAAGGCATTGAAAAACAAGGAGAGGGGAGTGAGAGCACATCTGTTTTCGTAAGAAATCATGGAACCTGGCCCTTTTTCAGTGGGGTATTTTACTACCACATGGCTTTAATCCTACATCTGGGCCTGTTGTTTTATGAAATATTTCCCACAGACGATGTCAATTATAATTTTTGTCCTGGTCGTCAATTTACGGACTTTTGGAAGAAGACAAAATGAAACAACCAGAAAAAGAACAACTTATGTGGTCTACTCTCTGACAAAATTATAGCTGTGTGATACACATCTAAAATCAATAACTTCGCTAACGATTAGCAGAGCACATTGCTTGGTTTATGAGCAGAGATGAGGCCCACCCCATGCACATGTTTGGCACTGGATTGCATTTTTTGTTTGCTGTGTATTTACCAGCAGATGTTCAGCCATTTATTTAACTTCTTCTGTGAGCCAGTAGTAGGCCTGTGTCTGTGCGACATTTATAAGTCATCTGCCAGCAATACAGGTGGAATGCTTTCATGAAACCTTTTTTAGCTCCTTCTGCAGTGATGATCTATCAGAGAAATCAAGGGTAATTCTTTATAGAGTTATATGGCTATTAAGAAGTGGAGCTCTGATCTTGTGTGTAAAGTTGAAGAAATTTGGATTCCAGCATATGGAATCAAAATCGCTTTTCAGAATCACTTTGAAAGTATCATCCATGGTATTCAACTTTAGCAGCTGGTTTGAGAGTGAAAGGTTTTGCTGAGAAACAAAGAAACTCCATTAGTCCTGAGTGGACCCAGAGTTTTGACAGGATTGTTTCCTCTCTTTACTTACAGGGATTCTTTCAATGCAAAGAGATAAACCAACTTCTTTGAAAATTATTTCATAGCTACAAGATTTTAGAAGAAATAAGAAACCAGGTAATTGGCTGTTTTAAAATTCTTAGAAGGTAAAATTGTGTTGAGGACATTCTGCTTCATCTGCCAACACCAGGGTTAGCCTTACAGGAGTAGCCAGTGTTCTAGCTATTAAAAGTTTTCAAAATAAAAGATAAAAAAAAGAAAAGGAGAAAGAGTTCCAAAATATTCAAAATCCTCATGATTTCTTTATTATGCATATGTGGTATATCTTTATATAATTATTTGAATTTAATTTTAGAAATACAATATTCAGTTTTAAGTCCAAAGATTAATGAGCATTGAATAGCATTTAATATTGATGAATGAGTTTATAAATATAAATGATTTCATTTCTTACTATGATACCCCTATTTTCTCATGAATTTCCAGTTGACTAAGTTCTTCTTATGATTCCTGCTCTTCCAGCTTCTCTCTTAGGATTCTTCACTTTGTCCACAACTGTCCTAAGTCTGAGTTTTAGAAGAGGAGGAACCTGAGATTGAGACTAAAATTCCTGTGATTTATTAAAAGACATCCTCAGAGGAAAAGGAAGGAGGGAAGCAGGATGGGTCAGGAAAGGGAGCTGAACAAGAGAAGGTCTAATGTGCAGTCTAGCCTCAGCCCAGTACCACAGGGAGCCCTTCAGTGTCAACTGTACCACTGCATTGGTCCTACTGTAAGACAAGGGAGTGGAACAGTCATGATCAAGTATCCCCAGCAAAGTGGCTCCTGCTCAGTTGAGAGTGCTTCTACTGAGAACAGGGGAGCTATGAGCCTTTAGCAGCTGATTAGACAGCCTCTGGAGGAAGGGTGCAGGAGGACCTCTAAAGAGTATCTGGGTGGTCAGACAGAGAAAAACATCACATGATATCACTCGTATGTGGAGAGTAATTTTTAAAAAAATTATATAAATGGACTTATTTACAGAAGAGAAACAGACTCACAGATTTTGAAAACAAACTTTAGGTTACCAAAGGGGAAATGTGGGGAAGAGGGATAAGTTAGGAGCTTGGGATTAACATACACACACTACTATATATAAAATAGATAACAAACAAGGACCTACTGTATAACACTGGGAACTCTACTCAATATTCTGTAATAACTTATATGGAAAAAGAATCTGAAAAAGAATGAATATATGTACATGGATAACTGAATCACTATGCTGTACACCTGAAACTAACACAACATTGTAAATCAACTATACTCCAAAAAAATTAAAAAAAAAAAAAAAAAGAGAAGAGTATCTGGGTGGGATACCAGGGCAGGACACCAATCACACCGATTTCAATGACTCACTGTATTTCAAAGGAGAGAAATGGCAGTCCAAAAACAAATCCATTGAGAGAAACTTTGCCCTCATTGCCCAAGCCCAGAGGCATTTGATTAGAATAGTACAGATGTTACCATTTGATCATATAGTAAGTGTTAAATTCAGTTTCTCCTAGTCTGTCTTCTTTCTGAGTATTTCCCCAGCACTGACAACTGTGCAATGACCTAACCTGATGTCAGACCCAGGACACATAGAAGGAGTTGTCCCAAGACTTAAGGAGATGACCCACATTACAAACAAATGTACTTACTGCTACAGAACATTAAATTGTTCTGGCTTATAGCATGTGTTCTCTTAAATTATCAGTGCTCCTTCATCTAAAACCAGGTTAGGGTTTGTGGTATACTGCAGAATGTGGGCATAAAATGATGCCTCACATAATTCTTCACAAAGACATAACCAAGTGTAGCTCACTCAGAATTATCTGCTTAACATGATTTCAAGGAAAGTGTGAGATGGACCTCTCTCTGCAAAATTATCTTGTCTACTGTGTTAGAATTTGCAACACTCCAGATTTCTTTCTACGATTTCAGGCTTTGTTCCTCTTTCTCAATATGCAGCAGAGCTGAGTTCTTATGACAGAGACCTTCTGGCTCACAAAGGCAAAAATATTTACTATTTGACCCTTTAGAGAGAAAAGTTTGTTGACTCCTGCACTAGAGTGATTTTGTTGCTGAGATACCAAATCTCAGCTTCTGCAATAGCTGTTGACATGAGGCTCTAGTGTAAGGATTGAGGGGAGGTGCCAGATTTGGGAGGTAGTTGTGTAATGGAATATAAAATCCCTGTTGATTGGTTGAATGTGGGGAGTGAGGAAAGGAGGCTAAGTGTGATTTCCAGATTTCAACTTGGGAGTTGGTTGTGATGGTAAATGCATAAAAAGGAACAAATAGATGCAATGGAGGGAGAAAAATAGTAAGTATAATTTTGGAAATGTTGAGAGTGATACAATATTGCTGTAGCTTTGTTGTATTATATCATAATTACCTGCTTGGAAGCTATTTTTCCAACTTGACTATCAACTATTTACTCATAGTGCTAACACAGTTCTTGTCAAATGAATATAGAGAGAATATTCTACCATCTCACACTTACGATCTCGCCATATATCCTTATCCAGGTCCTCAGCTTCAATTACAGTAACAACTTCAAAAATTCACAAATATGTATCTCCAGTCAGACTTTATCTCTGTGGTGTCTGTCATTTTTTAATGTCCTAAACCTGTGGACACCTCTTCCCCTTTCCATTATGATTATTCTTCCTTTTGTCAATCCTGCCTTCCTAAGGTAGAATTCCAAACCGTAATTTCCCATATCTCCATGCTGCTAGTTTATATAGATGTGTGGTTGGCTCCCTCCAAGCAGATCCTCTCTCCTAGTATTGGGAGGTGTGTGGGAATAGAGCAAGGTTGTGCAGTTCTTTTGTTAAACAAGGTGATGGACCAGCTATAATGGAGATCCTGATATTCAGCCTCGGGCTGAGTGAATGTTAAGCAACTGGCGATGGAAACCAAGGGATTTTTTTCCTGAAATTTCCCCTGCCTGGATTTCTCTTACCTGTGGGACATTCAATCTCAGCTCCCTGACTTCTGGAAATTCTAGCAACTAATAAGTGTCTTTTCTTTAAACTAGCTAGATGCAGTAACTGCATCTTCATTGATATAAGCCCTTAATTTCTTCTCTAGCTTTTTAATGTCACAGTCTACCTCACTCTTTGTGTTCCAACTGTATTTGACTTCTTATAGTTCCTCAAACTTCTCATTTTGACTACAATAAGGCCTTTGTGCTTGCTCTTCCCTCTGTCTGTAATACTTTTTTTATTCTCACCTCCCATTCCAAACCCAAAGTATTGTTTAAGTTTGCTATTGTTATATAACTCACCCTAGTTATTACTTGTTCTGAGATTTATCTGATCTCCCTGACTACATCAAATTTCCCTATGAATGTCTTTCATGTACTGATGTTACTTATCTCAATTGTAATTTGCATTGATATGTGATTGTGGGATTAACGTTTTTCAGTCTTCTACACTGTCAGCTCTATGGAAGCAATGCTTACTAATTTATCCCCAGAATTTAAAATAATACTTGGCACATATAGTTGCTTCATAAATATTGGTTGTTTTGATGATTGGTAAAGATGTCTAAGCAGTTCAAGCAATTGCCATAACTCTAAGTTTCCATTACTTTATTCTTTGGAGAGCATTTAAGAAACCCTTATTCTTATTTTATGAATAAGTATATATATGCGTGTGTGTGTGTATACATATATATACATGTATACATATATATATATATATATATACACTTGTATGTGAATGCATGTGTATGTATATATATACACATACACACGCATTCACATACACATTTTTACACATATATGTATATATATGTATATGTATATGAACTTAGTAAATCTCTGGTTCAATTTTTAGCAGTTCAGAAGCTTTAGTATTTTTCCGTATCCCAGAAATTCACAACTTTCATCCCATCTCTGGTTAATGTTATCAGGCTATAAAATTTGAAATCACAGGGAATCAAGAAAGAAAGGTTTATAGTAGATATCATCCTCCTTCAAGCCTGTGCTTCAGAAAGATATATCTTGATGTGGTATGCAGGATGAATAAAGAAAAAGTAACCATGGTAACCCACTATAGCCTGAAGGAAGGGGAGGATGTAAATTCAAAAAAGAAGTTAATGATTGAAGTCTAAGTCACTGGCCAATAGAAATATTGGAGAATAAACATCAATCAGCAGGAGGATGACATTTGTGTTTCACTTTTTAGACTGTAGTTATTGCTTCTGTATTTTATTTTTCAGAAGTGGAAAATGAGAGTCAGAGAAGTCATACCTTGCCCAAGGGTGCCCAGTAAAAATGGTCAGTCAGGACAAAAGCCCATTGCTCTGACCCCAAATTCTATATCCTTTCCACTACCCCATGCACCTTAGAAGAAGAAAATGATTTGGAAGGAAAGAAGTAGTACTGATGTGAAGGCAAATATAGTGATTTCATTTTAGAAATGATGAGTTTGAAGTGAGAAAACAATGAACATAAAAGCCATCAGCATTTTCTCTAAAACACTTAAGAAATGTATCATTTATAAAATAAATTTGGAGGAAACTCACGTAGGTTGATTCAATTACTAAAGCAAAACTATTTCAGTACAAATAATCACCCTCCAATTTATCTGCTTGAGGATGACCATAGACTAGCCCTGAAGACATATGCACTTGTTCATTTGTTCTGAACCTTCTGTATTTTGCTCATTTATTATTTAGAGTTTACTAGAACTCTTCTACAAAACTAATAAGGCATGATGTCTTTATTAGTAGATAATAATTGATTATATTTTAATTCTTTGTATGGTTATTAATGTATCAATACATTCTATGCCTCCTAAAGACAGCTTTGCCTTTTATATTTTCCCAGAAAAAAATCATTGAGCACTTATTTGGTGTTAATCAGCTAATAGGAATCCTGTGTACCAGCACCCTAAATCAGTAGGTGACGCTAAAACTATATTTTTAAGAATGTGCTATTCTGTATGTATAGGATCTGCTTAATTCCAATTGTTAAAAATTCTGAAGTCAGTCTCAAAACCAACTTTCTGTGTTCCTAGATTGTATACTCTTAGAAAAGAAACAAAACAAAACAAAGAACAATTTCCTGTTTCTAGTAAAAATGGCTTTAAAAGACATCTTGCATATCAAATAGCCCTTACCAAACATTTTGATGAGTTAAGTGTAAACGATTCTAAATCATATGGATTAAATTTCCCTAGAAATAACTTAGGTTTAAAAATTGAGGGAAAAACACTCAACCAAACTAGGTTTTGGGTTTGCCAACTCGAAGGCAGTTGATAAATAGTTCAAGACAAATGACAAATCCCAATTATGGTCAAATTTGCCCTCCCTTAATAAAAGGATATGTGTGATCCCCTTTAAAAGTTTCACTTTGCCTTGTCTCCTACTATAATATACACAAGCATCCCAAACTTCTCTAACTTTGCATGTTTTTGGTGGAATTATCTGGCTCTGAAATATATTGTTAATGACAATAAAGATTAACTAAATATAATTTATACAAATAATTCTTATTAATTTTTATAGAACAGTGTTGAGAGTCACCTTCTCTAACCAAGAGTTCTACCACCATATTTCTTGAGTATAATTAAATGTTCCTGTCTGAACTTTCACCAATTTCAGTGAGATGCACTGCATACCACCCAATCTCTTGGGACAGTTCTAAAGTTGATAGAAAAGTCTTTTTTTTGTTTGCTACTTAGATCTATATTCCATTGACCTGAGCACCTCTCCAGCTTCAAACCTGAGTCACTCATTTGGACACTTTTCATTATACTTAAGTAAGATAAACTAGATCTCCTTTCAGAGAGTAAATGAAGTCTCTTCCATCTGCCTAGACTTTTCCAGACTGAGATATTATTGGTAGAACTCAAGACATAAAATATATACATGACAATATTTTCAGGATATTTTTGGAAAGTAATGCAGTGTAAGAGGTGGGACTCTATGAGATAAGATAGCATTATATTAATTACTTTTTATTTTAAGAGGTATAACGGTGGGACTGTAACATAATAAAATGCAGATGTCCTCAGGGCTAATCTATGATCATCCTCAAGCAGATAAATTGGAGGATGATTATTTGTATTAAAATAGTTTTTCTTTAGTAATTGAATCAACCTACATGAGTTTCCTCCAAATTTATTTTATAAATGATACATTCTTTAAGTATTTTAGAGAAAATGTTAGTGGCTTTTATGTTCATTGTTTTCTCACTTCAAACTCATCATTTCTAAATTGAAATCCTTAGATTTGTCTCCAAATCAGTACCGCTGTTTTCCTCTTCCAAGGTGCATGGGGCAGTGGAAAGGACATAGAATATGGGATCAGAGCGATGGGCTTGTGTCCTGACTCTGACCATTTTTACTGGGCACCCTTGGGCAAGGGATGACTTCTCCAATTCCCATTTTCCACTTCTGAAAAATAAAATACAGAAGCAATAACTACAGCATATAAAGTGAAACACAAATGTCACCCTCATGCTCATGTTTACTCTCCAATGCTGGTAATAACACTCCTATTCTCCAATGGCCTAGGCTTCAAGCAATTTACAGAAGAACTATAAATGGCTAATATGCATATGAAAAATTGTTCAACTGCACTAATAATTTTTTTGCATATTTTTGACAATTGCCTGGGGAAATCAGAAGCATTATACAATGGTGGTGTGTCTATAAGTTGATGAAATCTTTAGCATTATTAAATTAAGAAAAACAATGTGCAAGCTCTGTGATCTGTTGATTTCACTCCTGGCTGCCCAAACTAGAGAAAAATTTCCACAAGTTCAAAAATGCATTCCCAAAAATATACATCACAACATCATTTAACACAGTGAAGTGATGTATCTTTGTAATATATGTGTCATAAAGACAGTAGAAGAAAAATTATTTAAGAGATCAAACCAGTAGAGGTCTAAAAAATGAGGAAAGCAGGTAATTCTGGAAGGAATTTGCTATGGAAATGCCGAATATCAGCAAAGATTTTTTTTTTCCTTGTGTTTTTAGGGGAAAATACTTTCCATGTAAAAGTTTGAGATTGCACTAAGTTGGGAACATCAGAAGAAAAACTGCCCCCTTCAGAGGTTCTGTTAGTGTCATATGGCAAGCTGTGAGTACAAGCAGGGGTCCTGTGATTCCATACAGGAGTTGGAGTGCTTCTTGTCTCTTAGATAGTGGTTTACTCATTAGAAAAATGTCTTTTATTCTCCCCTGAACCTCAGGCAGATTCTTCTCAGAGAAATGAATAACAGAAGTCATAATCTCTAGGAAAGGCACCACCTCTTAACAGTACCTGGGATTTGAAAGCTGGTACTTTGAGCATCAGCCACCTGCAAATGTACTGACAATGCTTTGGATTAATGGCCACTGAAACTTTCACTTACCTCTTTCTACCATCAAGATTTAAAATACGGTCAAGAATCAGCCATTTATAGATTCTTTCCTGGGAACAGAAACCTGGTTGATGACTAAGAATAAGCATCTGATTAGATAGCTTCAAGATGGTGGAGGAGTAAGACGTGGAGATCAATTTCCTCCACAAAAATACATCAAAAATACATCTACATGTGGAACAGCTCCTACAGAACAACTACTGAATGCTGGCAGAAGACCATAGACTTCCTAAAAGCCGGGTTGCTGACAGAGTCTTGGTGCTCCAGCTGGATATTAGGCCTGAGTCTCTGAGGTGGGACAGCTGAGTTCAGGACATTGGTCCACCAGAGACCTCCTGGCCCCATGTAATATCAAACGGTGAAGGCTCTCTCAGAGATCTCCATCTCAACAACAACACCCAGCTCCACTCAACGACCAGCAAGCTAGACCCTATGCCAAACAACTAGCAAGACAGAAACACAACCCCATCCATTGGCAGAGAGGCTGCCTAAAATCATAATACGGTCACAGACACCCCAAAACACACCACAGGATGCAGTCCTGCTCACCAGAAAGACAAGATCCAGCCTCATTCACCAGAACACAAGCACCAGTCCCCTCCACCAGGAAACCTACAAAACCCACTGAACCAACCTTACCCACTGGGGGCAGACATCAAAAAAAATGGGAAGTATGAACCTGCAGCCTGCAGAAAGGAGACCCCAAACACAGTAAGTTAAGCAAAATGAGAAGACAGAGAAATACACAGCAGATGAAAGAGCAAGCAAGGTAAAAACCCACAAGAACAAACAAATGAAGAGGAAATAGGCAGTCTACCTGAAAAAGAATTCAGAGTACTGATAGTAAAGAGATCCAAAATCTTGATTATAGAACCCAGAAAATACAAGAAACGTTTAACAAGGACCTAGAAGAACTAAAGAGCAAACAAACAATGATGAACAACACAATAAATGAAACTGAAAATGCTCTGGAAGGAAGCAATAGCAGAATAGCTGAGGCAGAAGAACAGATAAGTGACCTGGAAGATAAAATAGTGGAAATAACTACTGCAGAGCAGAATAAAGGAAAAAGAATGAAAAGAAATGAGGACACTCTCAGAGACCTCTGGGACAAAATAAAATGCCCCAAATTTCAAAATATAAGGGTCCCAGAAGAAGAAGAGAAAAAGAAAGGGACTGAGAAAATATTTGAAGAGATTATAGTTGAAAATTTCCCTAATATGGGAAAAGAAATAGTCAATCAATTCCAGGAAACACAGAGACTCCCATACAAGAGAAATCCAAGGAGAAACACGCCAAGACACATATTAAACAAACTATCAAAAATTAAATATAAAGAAAAAATATTAAAAGCAGCAAGGGAAAGCAACAAATAACATACAAGGGAATCCCCATAAGGTTAACAGCTGATCTTTCAGCAGAAACTCTGCAAGCCAGAAGGGTGTGGCAGGACATATTTAAAGTGATGGAAGAGAAAAACCTACAACCATGATTACTATACCCAGGAAGGTTCTAATTCACATTCGACAGAGAAATTAAAACATTTACAGACAAGCAAAATCTAAGAGAATCCAACACCAGCAAACCAGCTTTACAACAAATGTTAAAGGAACTTCTTTAGGCAGGAAACACAAGAGAAGAAAAAGATCTACAATAACAAACCCAAAACAATTAAGAAAATGGTAATAGGAACACAGATATTGATAACTACCTTAAATGTAAATGGATTAAATGTTCCAACCAAAAGACATAGACTGGCTGAGTGGATAAGAAAACAAGACCCGTATATATGCTGTCTTTAAGAGACCCACTTCAGACCTAGGGACACATACAGACTGAAAGTGAGGGGATGGAAAAAGATATTGTATGCAAATGGAAATCAAAATAAAGCTGGAGTAACATTTCTCATATCAGACAAAACAAACTTTAAAATAAAGACTTTTACAAGAGAAAAAGAAGGACACTACATAATGATCAAGATATCAATCCAAGAAGAAGATATAACAATTGTAAATATTTATGCACCCAACATAGAAGCACCTCAATACATAAGACAAATACTAACAGCCATAAAAGGGGAAATTGACAGCAACACAATCATTGTAGGGGACTTTAACACCCCACTTTCACCAATGGACAGATCATCCAAAATGAAAATAAATAAGGAAACACAAGCTTTAAATGATACATTAAACAAGATGAACTTAATTGATACTTATAGGACATTCCATCCAAAAACAACAGAATACACTTTCTTCTCAAGTGCTCATGGAACGTTCTCCGGGATAGATCATATCTTGGGTCACAAATCAAGCCTTGGTAAATTTAAGAAAATTGAAATTGTATCAACTATCTTTTCCGACCACAATGTTATGAGACTAGATATCAATTGCAGGAAATAATCTGTAAGAAATACAAACACATGGAGACTAAACAACACACTACTTAATAACCAAGAGATCACTGAAGAAAGCAAAGAGGAAATCAAAAAATGCCTAGAAACAAATGACAAAGAAAACACGACAACCCAAAACCTATGGGATGCAGCAAAAGCAGTTCTAAGAGGGAAGTTTATAGCAATACAATCCTACCTCAAGAAACAGGAAACATCTCAAATAAACAACCTAACCTTGCACCTAAAGCAGTTAGAGAAAGAAGAACAAAAAAACCCCAAAGTTAGGAGAAGGACAGAAATCATAAAGCTCAGATCAGAAATAAATGAAAAAGAAATGAAGGAAACAGTAGCTAAGATCGATAAAACTAAAAGCTGGTTCCTTGAGAAGATAAACAAAATTGATAAACCACTAGCCAGACTCATCAAGAAAAAAAAGAACACTCAGATCAATAGAATTAGAAATGAAAAAGGATAAGTACCAACGGACACTGCAGAAATACAAAGGATCATGAGAGATTACTACAAGCAACTCTATGCAAATAAAATGGACAACCTGGAAGAAATGGACAAATTCTTAGACAAGCACAACTTCATGAGACTGAACTGGGAAGAAATAGAAAATATGAACAGACCAATCACAAGCACTGAAATTGAAACTGTGATTAAAATTTTTCCAACAACAAAAAGCCCAGGACCAGATGGCTTCACAGGCGAATTCTATCAAACATTTAGAGAAGAGCTAATACCTATCCTTCTCACACTCTTCCAAAATATAGCAGAGGGAGGAACACTCCCAAACTCATTCTATTAAGTCACCATTAACCTGATACCAAAACCAGACAAAGATGTCACAAAGAAAGAAATCTACAGGCCAATATCACTGATGAACATAGATGCAAAAATCCTCAACAAAATACTAGTAAACAGAATACAACAGCACATTAAAAGGATCATACACCATGATCAAGTGAGGTTTATCCCAGGAATGCAAGGATTCTTCAATATACGCAAATCAATCAATGTGATAAACCATATAAACAAATTGAAGGAGAAAAGCCATATGATCATTTCAATAGCTGCAGAAAAAGCTTTTTACAAAATTCAACACCGATTTAAGATAAAAAGCCTCCAGAAAGTAGGCATAGAGGGAACTTACCTCAACATAATAAAGGCCACATATGACAATCCAACAGCCAACATTGTTCTCAATGGTGAAAAACTGAAAACATTTCCACTAAGATCAGGAACAAGACAAGGTTGCCCACCCTCACCACTATTATTCAACATAGTTTGGGAAGTTTTAGCCACAGTGATCAGAGAAGAAAAAGAAATAAAAGGAATCCAAATCGGAAAAGAAGAAGTAAAGCTGTCACTGTTTGCAGATGACATGATACTATATACAGAGAATACCAAAGATGGTACCAGAAAACTACTGGAGGTAATCAATGAATTTGGTAAAGCAGCTGGATATAAAATTAATGCACAGAAATCTCTTGCATTCCTATACACTAATGATGAAAAATCTGAAAGAGAAATTAAGAAAACCCTCCCATTTACCATTGCAACAAAAAGAAAAAAATACCTAGGAATAAACCTAACTAAGGAGAAAAAAGAACTGTATGCAGAAAACTATAAGACACTGAGGAAATAAATTAAAGATGATAGAAACAGATGGAGAGATATACCATGTTCTTGGATTAGAAGAATCAATATTGTGAAAATGACTATACTACCTAAAGCAATCTACAGATTCAATGCAATCCCTATCAAAATACCAATGTCATTTTTCACAGAACTAGAACAAAAAATTTCACAATTTGTATGAAAACACAAAAGACCCCGAATAGCCAAAGCAGTCTTGAGAAAGAAAAACAGAGCTGGAGGAATCAGGCTCCCTGACTTCAGACTATATTACAAAGCGACAGTAATCAAGAGAGTATGGTACTGGCACAAAAACAGAAATATAGATCAATGGAACAAGAGAGAAAGCCGAGAAATAAACCCACAAACATACGGTCACCTTATCTTTGATAAAGGAGGCAAGAATATACAATGGAGAAAAGACAGCCTCTTCAATAAGTGGTGCTGGGAAAACTGGACAGCTACACGTAAAAGAATGAAATTAGAAGACGCCCTAACACCATACACAAAAATAAACTCAGAATGGATTAAAGACATAAATGTAAGGCCAGACACTATCAAACTCTTAGAGGAAAACATAGGCAGAACACTCTATGACATACATCATAGCAAGATCCTTTTTGACCCACCTCCTAGAGAATGGAAATAAAAACAAAAATAAACAAATGGGACCTAATGAAACTTCAAAGCTTTTGCACAGCAAAGGAAAACATAAACAAGATGAAAAGACAACCCTCAAAATGGGAGAAAATATTTGCAAATGAAACAACTGACAAAGGATTAATCTCCAAAATATACAGGCAACTCATGCAGTTCAATATCAAAAAAGCAAACAATCCAATCCAAAAATGGGCAGAAGACCTAAATAGACTTTCTCCACAGAAGATATACAGATTGCCAACAAACACATGAAAGGATGCTCAACATCACTAATCATTTGAGAAATGCAAATCAAAACTACAATGAGATATCATCTCACACCGGTCAGAATGGCCATCATCAAAAAATCTACAAACAATAAATGCTGGAGAGGGTGTGGAGAAAAGGGAACTCTCTTGCACTGTTGGTGAGAATGTAAATTGATACAGCCACTATGAAGAACAGTATGGAGGTTCCTTAAAAAATGAAAAATAGAACTACCATACGACCCAGCAATCCCACTACTGGGCATATACCATGAGAAAACCATAATTCAAAAAGAATCATGTACCACAATGTTCATTGCAGCTCTATTTTCAGTAGCCAGGACATGGAAGCAACCTAAGTGTCCATCAACAGATGAATGGGTAAAGAAGATTTGGCACCTATATACAATGGAGTATTATTCAGCCATAAAAAGAAACGAAATTGAGTTTTTTGTAGTGGGGTGGATGGATCTAGAGACTGTCATACAGAGTGAAGTAAGTCAGAAAGAGATAAACAAATACCGTATGTTAACACATATATATGGAAGCTAAAGAAAATGGTCTGAAGAACCTAGGGGCAGAGCAGGAATAAAGACACAGACGTAGAGAATGGACTTGAGAACACAGGGTGGGGGATGGGTAAGCTGGGACGAAGTGAGAGAGTGGCATGGACATATATACACTACCAAATGTAAAATAGATCACTAGAGGGAAGCAGCCACATAGCAGAGGGAGATCATCTCGGTGCTTTGTGTCCACCTAGAGGGGTGGGATAGGGAGGGTGGGAGGGAGACGCAAGAGGGAAGAGGTATGGGGCTATATGTATATGTATAGCTGATTCACTTTTATACAGTAGAAAGTAACACACCATTTTAAAGCAATTATACTCCAATACAGATGTTAAAATAAATAAATAAATAAAATAAAATAAATTTTAAAAAATAAAAAAAAAGAATAAGCATCTTACCATCCAATATGCCACCTGGTGCTTTAAACCTCACCCACTGTACTTAATAAATTGGCAGCCATCCTGGGGATGCTGAAGAAAGGTCACTTTCTTTAAAATAAAATCACTCTTTTGATTTCTGTCAAAGAGGGCTGCCAGTCTGTCAGCATGGAATCATTACAAGTCTATAGCAGAGAAGTGAAATAGAGAGTAGAGATAAGTGTTTCGGGAGAATTTTATACATTAAAATAATTTTCCTTCTTAGAAGGGTCCCTGTTGTTAATTGTGGTCCATCCACACAGGCCTTGACCAAGCCAAGCTGGACCACACTTACCTGAGGTCCATGAGGACCATGATCTAGAACTTAGAGCTGGAGGGTTGTATAGAGTAGTGATTAAAAGCATCAAGGCTGAAACCAGGCTGCTGGGATTTCAATATCAACTCCGCCACTCACATGCTGTGCTGGACAAGTTTCCTGGCTAAGCTTGTGTTTCCCTCATGTGTAACAGAGTGAATGATGCTGACGTTATTGCAGTAACTCCTTCACAGAGCCATGGTGAGGATCACAGGAGTAAATTCACAGCACTAGACAGGGTTGGTACATAGTGGGAAGCTCAGAAGGTCTGTTCCCACTATCATCGATGATTTGCCCCCAAATTGCTGTAACTCACTCTCTATTACATCATTCATGTCCTGCTCAAATGTCTTCCTTACAGAGCTACCCTAATCCCCTTTCCCAAATAACCCCACAAATCCCTAGTTCCTGGCCTAGCTTTTATAGCTTCATGACAATTATCATTATCAGAAATTATATGGAGTGTTTATTTATTATCTGTCTCCAACTTCTCCCCCAATAAGCTCTTGAAGATGGATCATTTGTTTTGTATTCTCATCAACTAGAACCATGCCTGGCACCAGTAGACGTTTAATAAATTGCCCCTTAATCAATGAACAAGCAAGTGAAAAGAATGGTATATTCTTACTAAAAACACTGCCACTGGCCAGTAGTTAAAAGGAATGAAGCAGATTTATATGTTCTGATACAAAAATGTCTCCAACCCATATTTTAAGTATAAAGGAGCAAGTTTCATAAGAGTATATATATTAAAAATATATATCTAAAATATTAAGATTGTACCAGTGTGGTATCCCTGGGTATAAAATACCAGGGGAAAAATACAATTTAGTGTGTAGACCAGTGACCTTAACAGTACTGCTAAAACTGTAACTATTTGATTTTATAAAAGGCTTATTTTATTTAAATCTGTTGTTTAAATAACAAGCAATGTTCAGTTATTGTAAATTGCATTCCATCCAACTCTTACTTTTGTAGGTGTTTCCATCAATATTAAGTCTCTCAAGAAGGCTATATTTACTGTGTGCTGTTCCTTCCACATTCTTCCACATTTCTCTACAACAAAATGATCTCCCAGGTGACTTGGCTGTCTATTTTCTCCTTTTATTTTTATATGATAAAACTCTAGCTATTTCAATGCTAACAACCACCTCTCTTAAACCTAGAGTTTTAACACTTAGTGCAATTGAAAAGTTGACTCGTAGTTGTTTATTTATTTATTCATTGCTGAGCACATGCTGTGTACCAAGCAATACATTTCTTACCCCCAAAAATTCCCAGTCTAAAGTTTTCCCAAATGACTTTTTACCCAAGTTTTCTAGCTGGTCATTATTTACCATAGTAATAAATATTTTAGATGATGCTTTTAAATATCAGTCAGAGTTAAATAAGGAAGGTACCCCAGTTTTGCAGAAGATGACCAAAAAACACAAAGAGGATGTGACTTGTCAGCAGCTGCACAGCTATTTAGACAACAGCTGGAACATGAATTCAGCTTTCCTAAGGAGAATGTGCTTAAGTGACTAAGTCTGTGTAAAATAATGGGGCTGGTCAAAGTTATTCTAAATATACTGTATCAGTTATCTATTACCTCAGTAGTGATGGATGACTGACAACACAAAGCCTCAGAGGCATGTCTTGTTCACAGTATAAAGAAAGGTAGGTTGTTCTGGTAGGCAGTTCCACTGATCTTGGCTGGGTTCACAAATGTCTAGGCTGATTTTGGCTGAGGGGAGGGTGATGACTCAACTCTGCCCCTTATGTGCCTTATCCTTGAGCAAACCAGCCTGAGCATGTTCTCAGGGTAATGATAGAAGCAAAAGAGAGAAAGAAAGAACCATCCCAGCTTTAAAAGTGCTTTTCCAGACTCTGTTTGTGTCATGCTGTTTAACACCTCATTGGTCAAATCAAGTCACCTGGCTGTCACCATATTTGGGGTCAGAGTTACATGACAAAATTATGATTAGAGGGAGGGGTGAAGACTTGGCTATTTTTGCAATTCACCACAGATCCCTTCAAGTATTGAGATATTATGGTTGGACTAATATTTAATTGAATAATTTTGTTTATACTTTTAATTTGCACTGTGAGACATACACACATATCACAAGAGGTTGGGCCAAGACATAGTTGTGTAAAATGGAAATAAAAAAATAAACAAAAAACAGCTCTCCATTTTTTCCCCCAGCACTATTCTCAAATGTTGTGCTTTTGTAGTTTACTTGAGAAACATTCTTATCAAATTATGAGCATGAATCTACTTTTTTTTCCCTCCCTAGGATGTCCATTGTTTTGTTTTTGTTTTTTTTGATTGTTGTTGTTGTTCAATGATTTATATATAATGCCTTGTATCATTTTGTAGCTGGATATCCAACTGTTTCTAAATGTTGTACTATCTTAATTACCTCATTGCTCATTCTTATTAATATACTGGAAAGAGAAGAAATGAAAGGGGAATGAGGCTCATGAAACATACAAATGGACCTAACATGGGATAAAAATCAATGGAGAATGGGATGATGTAAAATGGACTTTTATCTCCTTGTTTTATAAATCCTACAGATTTTGACTACTGAGGCATATACATGAACACACAGAGAAATGCACTTGAAAATTACCACAGAAAGCTTCCCACTGTGTCAGCCTCACTGACCAGGTAACTGCTGCACGATTAGTTGCCTCAATCTCATTAGATCTGTGAGGTAAATGATGCCATTTCTCTACTTGAAAAACCTTTCCTCTTTCTCTGTTTAGCTAACTCCATTATGATCCACACCAGTTGTCTCACTTGGCATTTTATGAAGCCTATTCTATTCAACAATAACTGTCTATTGTTAAATAAATTTGGAATAAGGTGCAAACTATATCTACCACCTGGAATTTCACAGTGCCCATTACCAAAATAAAAATTCTGAAAAGTCCTGCAAGAAAGAATCCAATTTAGCTTAAAATTTTGAAAATCTGTTTGATACGCATATGTTTTTCAGAGAGCAATTATTGCCATGTCATTAGAAAATGTTTTTCCATGGAATACAGTGTGGAAAATGCTGTCTTCTAAAAATGTAAGTTTTTATTCATTTTCACAAAAATGTTCAGGGAAACAGAATTATTAACGCACATCTTTCACTTAGAACTTCTGTGTATCGACCCTTTCCTGCTGGAAGTTAGTGGGACAAGCAAAAATTCTACATGTTAGGCAAGATTGTATCAGCGGAAAAAAAAATGCCCTTGGGCCAAATTTATATCTGGTCCCAGAGAACTAAGTAAGTAGAGTTGCCTGCCAGGATACTGAGCCTGTATGCCACTGAATTCCCTTGATTGTCTTGTTGGAAAATGTTTAGGTACAGCCTAAAATTATACAGTAAGCATTCTTCATATGTGCACAACTATAGATAATTATGAAAATTGTTTAGTTTGTTATAGCTCCAGTGGTTAAAAAATAATGGCTTCACATAATTTGTCATGTCTTCTTTTGAGAGGTGAAGTTTATGTCTCCTTCCATTTAATCTGAATGAGTCTGTGACTCTCTGGTAACAGAGTGAGCTGAGACTCTCTGAATTGTTAGATGTGATCACATAGGTGATACGCCTCAAGGCTTCTTAGCTTAGATACTCTCTTTTGGAACCCTGAGCTGTTAAGTAGGACGTCTGACTTTCCTGAACTCACCAGGCTCTGAAGAAGCCCAGACTGTTACTGAACTCAAATTGGTCTGCTCACTGCTCAAAAGCCAATAATTGAGGGGAAAATGTCAGTGAAAAAGGAAAGTTGTTTTTTTCAGAAAAGCTGGCAATCTGGGGAGAAGATGGACTCGTGTCCAGAGACCAACTCCCAAGATTCTGCTCAGTCATGACAATTTTTTAAAGGGGAAACAATCTCAGTTAATTATTAAGGTATGAGGTCAGATTCTTCGTCATCCTTCCATTGCGTGCATACCTTCTGACTTCTCCTGATCTTCCTTTGGACACTGTCTTGCTTATGTGTTTTGTCTGCATTTGGATGCTCTCTTGCCCGTGTGTTTCACTGTGCCTGCAGGGTCTGCCTGCAAATTTGCAAACAGGGGAGCTGAGGGTAGAGAGTCAGCCATTCTTTAACTACTTAATTATTCATTCTTAGTCCTTTTAATCCAGGAAAGGAATCAACAAGTTAGGCAAGGCATTGTGTGCATTCTGTAGAGAAGAAGTCAGGAATTAGGTTAAATGTTACCTAGTGATCTCATTTTTATAATTAAGGTTTAAGGGGAACAGAAATAGACAAACAGGAAAAGGGCAAAAGAGATGCTTATAAGACCACATGGAGACATTATGTGAGTCGTTCCAGCTGACAGCCCCAAGTCACATCCCAGAGGACAAGCAGCATTTCCTTCCAGATATGTGAGTGAAGTTGCCTCCAGAAGATCCCAGCCACAACTCTTGAGTCATCCCAAGCAGTCTTATGTTACTAGCTGAAGTCTCTGATATGATGGAACAGAGAGAAGCCATCTTCACTGTGCTATCTGATTCTTGGCCCACCGAATCCGTGAGCATTAAAAAAATGATTATTTTACACCACTAAGTGTCATTGTGCTTTATTATCTACAATGGTAACTAGAAGAGTGGCCATGTAAATGTAGGTTTTTGACACTTTACTTTTACTAATATTAGTAATCAATATTTTATTGATTACTGAGAGAAGCTAAATACATTGCCATGTATTTCACTTATTCATCTAATTATAACACAATTCCTGGGAATTAAGTCCTATTATCTCCTTGCTAATGAAGAAGACATTAAGGTTTAGAGAAGTCAAATAAGAAGAAGAAAAGAGAAGTTTAATTTGAAACTTAAACTGTGTATCTCCAGGTGCCACCAATGACATATTCTAAAAAGGAACTGGGGTGTAGATAGAGGAATTACATCAGAGTGCATTCAGTCCTATAAACTTCAAATACCTTTCAAATCTTCAAATAATTGAAGATCCAACTGAAGGACTGGAGTAGGAAATATCATCACTAAAGTTCTGATCACTCCCTCAACCGAAGTCTTTCTTCTTCTTTCTGAGAGATTTGTTCTTTTCCTGGTGTTCAGATCCTTTGATTGAAATTTGATTTCAAGAAACACTGTGGCATGCCATTCCGTAGTACATCGCAGATTCCCTATAACATCAGTTTAGCTTCTGGGCTATTTGATGTCATCATTACTGACCCATTCATATATTGTGTTGACTCTAAAGTGGATTTATGCTCTCTGGTATCCTGGTGAAATTATAGAAATATCATCGTTTTGTTGTTACTACTGAAATAATAACCATGATTAAATCATGCAGCAGATAATTTGGTGTCACCTGTGAGATAACTTCCAGGGCCACTTGGTCCTGAATCTGGGCTGTGTCTATCCCCTATAACTTTCAGAACTGTCACCTATAGTGTTGGCAGTTGTCAGACAATACACCCTCCCCTCCTCTACCCTTTAGAGTCTGTGATGTTTACAAAACAAAGAGGGTAACTTTTATAGGGTAACTGCCTCCCTCACTGACAATAGTGGTGAGTTAAAGGAGAATTTGATCCCCATAATATCCTGCCTTGTTCTTTCAAGTAGACTCTCAAAGGGCATCCAGGGTAAGCCATTGGCTTTAACGCCATGATTTTTTGAGAGGTGAGGAGGTGGGGGAGTAGGAAATGGTACCCAAGGCCTCTGGTATTTTCACTTAATCAGCAAAGGGAAATGTTGATAAGAAGAGGCTCTTTCTTTGTTCTTCTGAGTTCCAATCATTGCATCATCATCTTCAGGAGCTGCTGCCCTGTCTGTGCCAGATGATAATTTGGGCACAGTCATAAATCGATACCAGGAATGGTGCGCTGGGAGCTTGCACTGTAAGTACTGTGAGTATAAATAGAGCTGGAAGAATAACATTTTTGTGACCTACTGTGCGGTAATCTTCTGAAAGCCAGAAAGTTAGTATGGCTTCAAAGGGCCTTTTATAATGTTAAATGCTACCCCCAACTGCCCTCCTCCAAGCACAGAGACTGCTGGCTTAAGTTACCATTTTTAATGCAAATCATCATAATGGCTTGATAATTATTTCAATCGGCATTTGTGAAACCATTCAGTCAAAGAACAACCAGGACAAAACCCTCACTAATCTCCCCATTTTTCATATCCTCTGGGTTTGAGGTGGAATAACACAAGAAAGCCCCAAAGCCAGAGGGTTTTTGAAGTTGATTCTTAATGGACCCAACTCTCCATCCCTGTTATTCTGTGAAGTGAATTTGGCCCAAGTTAAACAAAACAGAAAGAGCATAATATTTGTGACAGCTTGAAAGGAGAGGAGGCAATGACAAGCATCCCTTTCCTCCTTGGCTTAGCTTGCAGATTGGTTGGACAGCATTTTAACAACTTATTGTTATTATTGAGAAAAACAATAATAAACATGTATTAAATGCCCTGATATGGTGAGTAACTGTTCTAAAAATGTTTTGTCTGAGAGGATCTTATTCATAAGCATCTATTTAGGTTTTTTTCTTTTCCATAGGGGGTGTTTCTAACTCTTTCATGGGGTCTTAAATAGTGTATAATATATTTGTATGGAGCATCGAAAAATGTAAAGTACTGCTCACCTACCAGGATCCTCCCTGCCTCTTCTCCTTACCCTCAGTGTGTCATGATTAGAGTCAGGCAGTAGCTCAGAAATGAGAAGGCTAACACATGCTGCTTTGTGAAAGGGAAGTAAGGCTGGAGGGAATAAGGGCTAGTCCTAGGTGGAGTTGCTTATTTCCCCAATCAGGCAAAGAACACTAATACACATCAAGATCACTACAATATGGGTATCTCTACAGAGAGAAAAGCTGTCTGAATGCCATCCATTCTTGAGCACAAGAAGCCTGTTTGCTAGAGGGATGGAGCTTTTTTCTACCTGTTTCTAGGTCTACACTTATGTCTTAAGGCAATCAGTGAGTCCTATTAAGAAAGGCTGGCTTCTTGCTATTTCCCTGAGACCAAGACACTAGTCATTTCAGTGAAAGATCAATCAAGTTGTAACCAAGCGGGACCCTATGGGGCCTTCCTGGGACAAACCCATCCCCCATATCTTCTGCTATAGCTACACTCTGAAGTACTTAGATAATAGCATCTGATGCACATTTCCTGAGTTATTTTGCAGATGCTAAAACCACCATCAAATGGAAGAAATTAACTACCTGATAACCAGGAGCACAGAGTCCCCAGACCTACTGAAGTCTGAGGATTGATAATGTTAACCCCTGTGATACCACCCTGTTACCTCATCATCAACCAATCAGAGAATTGTGCACGAGTTGATCACATACCCTGTGACTTCCCTCCCTCACCAGGCCTTTAAAAATGCTTTCCTGAAACCTATCAGAGTTTGGGTGTTTTGAGCACTAGCTGGACGCCTTGCTTGGTGCCCTGCAATAAAGGCTGCACTTTCCTTCACCACAACACGGTGTCAATAGTTTGGCTTAACTGGGTGTGGGAGAAAGGACCCAAGTTTGGTTCAGTAACAAAGTTATTGGGAAATAGTAAGTTCAAGTAGTTCTTATCCTCACCTTAATATAGATAAGAGGATGCTCAACATTATAGTTTAAAAACTCTATTAATACGTGTTTCAAAATCCCCTAGATGACTCAGTGGATTGAACTGTTTTCCAAAATTACCCCACTTATCACCAAACTGAAGTGGTACAGCAGAGGTGTTTACTTTGTACAGTTTTAGTCTAGACTGAAATATTCTGAACATGGGGTTCATGGACCTCCAAAAAATCTGTAACAGGAATTCAAGGGTTCTAGGAACCCAAACAGCAGAAAAAATTACATCTTCATTTTTACCAGACTCTAACTGAAATTTAGCATTTCCTTCAGTTATTAACATAGGCAGCAAACCACATATCAAGAGGACCTCTGCTTCTGTCACACCATAGGAAGATTGTTGCAAATATCCCAAAATATAATTTAAGCACATCTTTTAGGGGAACCACTGACTGAAACCACCTGCCCTGGCCAGGCAAGACAGTAACCTCTTGCATGAGTTATCTTACAACAGGTGGTCCTGGTAAGGAATTCAGAACTAACAAGCTACCACCAACTGGAAGAATTCAGGAAAGGTCAAAAGGAGGGAGGAGACACTAGTCCATATGTCCTACAAACCTCCCAGAATCCTCCTTGCTGGGATCCATCTTGGCTGAGTGATGTGTGCGCCAACCAGGAAGGACCCTGAGTCAGAGTGATTGACCAGAGACAACCTGGAAACTAACCCCATAACCATAAAACCAGAGACTACAAACCACATGGCAGAGCAATTCTCCTGGGGTCCCTGCCCTGCTGCTCTTTAAATGGGTGCCTCTTCTTAATAAAGTCTCTTGCTTTGTCAGCACATGTGTCTCCTCAGACAATTCATTTTCTAGTGTTAAACAAGAGCCCACTCTTGGGCCCTTAAAAGGGTCCCCTTTCCTGCAACACATCCAGACTTTGAAATTATAATAATTATCATAATATATATTAAAAATGTTTATGTTTCTATTCAAAGTATTAATAAATAAGCATATATATCACATTTTAATATCTTGATGAATAATTTTCACTATAATCTCTTCCTTTGTAATTCTATCAACTTTATTTTGTGCATTTAAAAATATTATTCTGAGTTAGTTTCATAGCTTTTACTGGATGGCATGGGTCCATGGGTCTATGGCACCAAAAAAGGTTCAGAACACTTGGTAGTCTATAAATGGCTCCTGATAGAGAAACTTAAGATTGTTTCACAGGATGGCCAAACCTCCTGGCCTGTGGTAAAGTCAAAGCGAGAAAATCCTAGGCTGTGGAAAATCCTAACAAATCACCAAAATGGGTCAGGAGAAATCTGAAAGGAACAATTTAAGTAGTGGTTCTTTTGCTTCTTCAACTTGCATTATGCAACTTCAGGGTTGGGCTGGATGTCAGGGAGACAGGAACACCCAGACACAATGAGCAAACTCAGACTCAGATGATGCTGGAAAACAAATGACAGCCAAATGGTTATTGTCAGTTTGATGCTTAATTGGGTAGCAATTACTCAGGAACAGAAAACAACATTTGGTAATACTGTTTACATAGGAAAAACTGGCCCACATCTCACATAAATTCATGTGTCTTTGGATCATCTATTGATTTCAAAGGGAACTCCATGCTCAGATGACTTCAGTAGTATATTGATCCAAACTCAAGTGTTGGCAAAAAATAAAAATGAAAAACAACAGCAATAATTTAAGCCACTGTGTCTGCCTTTTCCTAAGTAGACCATTTAGATTGTTAGGTAACACTGCAACTTGTTTACTTTGGTCTTAATGAAACCTTAAAGAACTCTCATGTAGATTCTCTGTGCAGAATCCTTTGTGGATTCTCTAGAAGTATAAGTGTGTCCATAATGTAAATTTGTCAGTAGGGTACATCACACATCATGTTACCGAACCAAACTTGGGTCCTCTCTCCAGTGCACAGTTAAGCCAATCTACTGACACTGGGTTGTGGTAAAGGAAAGTGTAGCCTTTATTTCAGGGTGCTAGGCAAGAGTCCAGGACAACTAGTCTCAAAACACTCGAACTCCGATGGGTTTCAGGAAAACATTTTTAAAGGCCAGGTGAGAGAGGGGAGTCCTAGGGTATGTGATCAGTTGGGGCAAAATTCTCTGATTGGTTGATGATGAGGTAACAGGGCAGTATCACAGGGGTTAACATTATCAATTCTTAGGTGCCAGTAGGGCTGGGGGCTATATGCTCATGGTCATCAAGTAGTTGATTTCTTCCATTTGGTGGGGGTTTTGGCATCTGTAAAACAACTCAGGAAATGTGCATCAGATACTATTATCTAGGTACTTCAGAGAGGAGTTAAAACAGAGGATAAGGGGTAGAGGTCTGTCCTAGGAGGGCTCCATAGGGTCCTGCTTGGTTACAATCATAATGGGCTGAATCACTGTCAACAAAATCAAATGCCAATGGCATCAAGCAGGAAATAGAACTGAATCCAGTTGAGTAAGACCATTAATATGGAAGGGTTGGGACTACAGTAAAGGAGAGAACATGAGCCTCATCTAAAAAGCACAGAATTATCCAAATCCTTCATTATCACGAATGCTGGTCTACTGCAGCCAAATCAACCAACCTATCAAGAAAAGCTGGAAATGAGGTTTTGGTATGAAGCCACCCAGTGTTAGGGGTAACTGTCTAAGTTGTAGTTCTCTTAAAACACTCTCTGAATTAAGCAACTCTATCTAAAGTCTGACCCTTACTCCTGGGTCATAACTCTGCCTTGCAGAGGCTTCTAGATCATACAACACTCTGTCAACCAATTTGGGAAATAGGATTTTTTTCCAGCATTTCTTCCCCAACTCTTTACCCATGGTTCCGCTGAATACAACATGATTCAAAATGATACTTTCCTCCTTTGGAGTGGCTAAAGACATTGCTACTAGAAGGAAAACTATTTGGTTAAGCTAAATTCTTAAAAGTTGAACCTGCTCAGAATTTTACTTAAAAAAAAAAAAAAAAAAAGAGGGAGGAGGAGGAGAGTAAGAAGGAGGAGGAAGAGAGGAGGAGGAGAAAAAGTAAAGCCACCAGGATCACTTACTGGGAGAATAGCTAGCAGTGTTCCTGAGAGGGTATGAAGTATTAGTTAATTTGGGGGATTTTTAATGGCTGATGAAATTCAGATCACTGGAATATGATTGGATAAGCAAGTAAAATTTTGGAGGATCATTCGTACTAACCCAAAACTTGGAAATATGTAGGGTGAGGATTTTTTTTTGCATGCGAGAAGGCAGTAAGAAGGCAAAGGCCTAGCCACTGAAATAGGCCTAACCTGATTAAAATATTGGTTTAGTTCCATTTGATTCTGTTCTGAAAGTGCTTGATCAAGTAGTTGCGGTCAACTTTTTAGCTTGTAGTTTGGTTTCATGCAACTGAATCAGAGCTTGCATTCATCTTCATAATCCCAGATTTTTGCCAACGGATCTCCCTCTGTCTCTGTTTCTACCTCTGTCTGTCTGTCTGTCTCTCTCTCTCATTTTTAACAAGGTCTCTTGATCTCATTATATCCTCATGGAATTGCAATGGACTGTATTAAACATTGATAGAGAAAAGAGAGAATGCACATATTATAGAATTTTTGCTCACCTTCATCTTAACTTTGCTCAGTTCTTTTGCTCAGAATTCATTATTATTTAAAATCCAGCATGCCCCACTATGGTTAATAGATACAGACTTAAAGAAAAACTTGTATGTGCATTTCTTATTGACTAGGTCTTATCTCTGGCTGTCATTCTATCATGCTCATGGTGACCATCTGTCTGTTTTTTCAAAGTCATGCAACCAAAATCTTACCTCTCCCCCTTCTGCATTTTTCTTTCTTTCAGATGTTTTTCTTGAGTTATAGCCCTAACCTCACCAGAATCATATTCCTGCTCATATTTAAAAACATTCTCTTTCACACCCAGCTATGTCTCTGACTAATACATGAAAACCCCTTCCTTGCCTAGGAAACTGTTTATCCCTGACTTAATTTCATTTTTAATTACACTTCAAGACTGCCTTTCAATATGATAAATTTCTTCCCAAGTGGCTTCTCTATCTATGAAAATAATGACACATGGGCTGGATAATCTTTTTTTGTCTTTCCATATCTACTGACCCTCCCTTTCTCCACCCTACTTTGTACCCCAAGAGGCTGATTTGAATGGACAGCTTAAACTAGGCTCCTTTGCCCTTTGACATCAGTTGGGTTTGGTCAATGGAAGGCCCAAGTAAGAAATCCTCAAGAGGGAGGAGAGAACACAGGTTGGTGGTGGTCATTCCCTTATCAAGGGCCTCAAGTGATGTAGGATGGTCCTCTTTATAACTACAGGCTTTTGCTGGGTCTCTATGACTGCTTTTTTCCTCAGTCCATTCAGGTCTCATGGTTCTAAGGATTGCTCTGCTGTTTCAAGCTCCTGGATACTTCCTCATCTTCATAGTTTCCCTTAATCACATTTATGTACCTTCAAATTGTTAATTTATTAAGCTTCATTCACTTACCTCTATTTGTGAATGCCATGGCTTTCTTTCTTTTTTTTTTTTAACATCTTTATTGGAGTATAATTGTTTTATAATGGTGTGTTAGTTTCTGCTTTATAACAGAGTGAATCAGCTATACATATACATATATCCCCATATCTCCTCCCTCTTGCGTCTCCCTCCCACTCTCCCTATCCCCCCCTCTAGGTGGTCACAAAGCACCATGGCTTCTGTCAGGAGCCTGATGACACAGTAGGAAAACACTTTAGTGCATGATAGTATAGTATAAATAAAGAATCTAGATCTAGGTTTGAGCTCTAGTTTCATCTTTTTCTTGTTGTGCAAGTTTTATTTTATCTGATATAAAGTGAGGATAAAGATTCCCACCTCAAGAAATTATGAGTGAAAGAGATAAAATGATGGTAGTGAGGAGTACTTTGTTTATTCTATGAAACTCTATGTGTGTTAATTTTATTCAACCAAAATCTTCGTGTTTCACAATTGCCTATTATTTATTCCAGAAAAGTGAGACTCAAAGACCTTAAATAATTTTTCCATTATTGCCACCAAAAAAAAATCCATTTCTTTAATTCCATAGTAAACTCTGTACAAATGTTTGTTATAATAATGAAATCCTGAACTAATGTCTGTCGGTGCACACAGACACACTGATTCTGTGCCTAAATGGGTTTATACAACATGTACATAGAAAAAAGGCTGGAAATGTACAAACAGCATCACCATTTCCTTAATACTACATAAGTTTAGGAATGTACTCATATGTGTGTGTGTTTTCATATGGACCCATTTTTATAATGTTTAAATAGATTATATGATGTTCATAATTTTAAAATATCTCTGTGGTAAGTGTAATCAGTATGTAGGACTGTGAATGACAGATGATTTCAAATTGCTATGAATCAATAGATAAAACAGCAAGCAGCTCCTTGCCCTGAGCCAAAACACAGTGATGCTGTTACTTTTCAAGATGGCTATTGTGAGAATACAGTAGAAATTGAGAGTACAGTATTGTATTGTAGTATTGAGAGTACAGTAGAAATGTTTTCACCTCAACTAGTGTCTTAAGAATTATCATAACTATTAGTCAAGACACGATTGGCAATGATTGGCAATCCCTCTCACAGTGCTGTCTTCTCAGCACATGCACCCTTTGTGAAGCACAGCCCAGTGGAAGAGACACATGAAGAAATTACTCCTTATCTTCTATATTTTGATCTGATACTAGACATGTTTCTTTCTCTTATAGTCTATTAGCCAGAATCAGCCACATGGTCCCATGGAAAAATAAGTGGACTACAAAGTATGAGAAAGCTCTCAGATATCTGGGGAATGATTCAACATTAAATATCTCTGCTGTATCTCACTTTAAATTCTCTCAATAAATTATATTAAACATCATAAAGGAGGGTATATCACTCATATTTTATATTAAAACCAAAAGATGTGCAAAATTTCAGGGAGTTGGAAGGTGGGACTGAGGAATGATTTGGGGGTCATTACACCACTTTCTTGGTGTAGAATTTTCTCCAGCCATTACTAAAGGGATACTGTTAAATGGCTTGATTTCTCTGTATAGTACCTCTTTGAACATGGCAGTTTCTATAAGTAAGGCTTCTTGGTGATTGTATTTGTTCTTATTACAGGACAATGCACAGAATATTGGGATCCATTAACAGAAATCGTCCTTGAAAAATCTCCTTGTCTGTTCTCTTAATTCAAGATAGAGCACAATTAAATGATCTTAGATAGAAAATATTATTCCAATCAAGATTTTTCAGAGTGGCGATTACACTTTCCCATAGTAATTCACCTTGAAATTGAACAAGTTGAAGATCAGCCTATTTCTCAGAGCAGCTTATGATATTTTCCTTTGGTTTTGATCTCAGAGTAAATGAACCACAGTTGATCTCTATCCTTATCTAGGATAGTTTTTCATCATACAATATTTTCCTTTGGTTTTGATCTCAGAGTAAATGAACCACAGTTGATCTCTATCCTTATCTAGGATATTTTTTCATCTTTGTTTTATTGCATTTATTTCTTATATATCATGTTACTCTGCTGCTCTCAACTTTTTCTTCCATGATAAATAGTCCTTGTTCTTTGAGTCTCTCCTTCTAGATTTAAATCTCAGGCCTTAATCATCTCTGTAGCTCTTTCTTCTAACATTCCAACTCTCCCAGTTTGCTATTTCATGGTAGAACCTAGATTTTGGGCAATGCAGCAAGAATGAGTAAGGCCTTAATATTTCCCTGTACTAGTACATCAAAGTAACCACATCTATTGCATCCTTTTCAGATGCTAACAGAGTGCAGTGTGTAAAAATCTGCATTATTCACTTAGGAAGTTAATTCTCCATACCTAGCTTTTACACTGAATTAATTGTTATTTACTTTTTTGTTTGTTTTTACTTTCTAGGCCATTTGGGACTTGGCAGCTGCATAACCTTGAGAAAGTGTGTGGAATATTTCTGGCAGAAAGTAGAAAGAGAAATCTCATGGGAAAATAAATCCTCACATGAATGTCAGCTGAATTTCGGATGTTGAAGCAATTCAGATCATTTGGATAAGCTCTGGATGAACAGATAACGTGTTGGAGGAACATTTGAACTAAACCTGAACTCCCAAGCATGCATGGTTCATCTATCATTGGGTATCCATGAGGCTAAGTCATCCATCTATCCTAATTTCATTGAATATCTTGTTGCACCACATTCAGTTGCAGTTTTGAATGTGTACTTCAAAGTCCCTTCAAGCCATATAGTAGGGTAGGAACAAAATACACTCTGGGAAGCTGTTCAGTGGACTGTATCTTATTATAAAGCCATCTTTTCAACTGTTGTATTGTCTGTGTCAGAATTTGCTATTTCCCTTTTTCCTTGGTCATTAGCAGAGAGTTGAGGTCACTCTGTGGGAGCTATGTAAACCATTAATTGACTTGGAAGCCAGTGCAACCGAGGGAGAATAGAAAGTTGGCATAGCGTGGTTCTCAAGGCATTTAGAGTGCCTTCCTCAAGTTTTTGAGATGCATTGATCAGTATAATTCAAAAGCAAGGTGGGACTTTAAAGCTCTGTGATTAGGTGGAAATCAGACCTGATTGGCAACTAAAAGTATCAGAGATGCTCAGATGGATGTCTGAGAAAACAGAAAAATGACCCAAGGCCCTGGGCTTATATATCTAGTCTGATTTAAGTGACGTTAAACAAGATTTTAGTTTCTTTTTCTGTTTCATTATTTATAAATGTGCTCCAAGGATACTGTCATTTATATCACATCACATTGAGTCACACAGGATATCAAGGGTTTGTCATCAGTTTTCTTGAAATTAATTAATTAATTATTGCAATTAATCCATTGGACAGTATGAAGGAGCCTATGAAATGTTTCTCAGAATAGGATTCTATATATATAAATGTTTTTATATATATATATATATATATATATATATATATATATATAAACATAGTATATACACATATATAATTTTAAAAAACAAGTTTTTGAAAGACAGTTATGTAAATATAAAAAGACAAATTTGTGATAAAATAATACATGTTTCTGTATCACCACTTTGTATAATAAGGATTCAGTAGTGCATCTTATCACTATTATGACTTTAAAGTAGTGATGAATATAAACGATATTAACAGACATCTGCAACAGCTGTAATGTAATAGAAAAATACCTGTGGTTTCTATTGATGACTAAGCAACAGTTTCTGCCATTACTACTATGGTTTATTACTTACACTCATAATTGAAGGAAATGTTATACTTCAATTAGAATTTAGTAAATATAAAGATTTTTTTTTTCACCTATGTTTCCAAACCTCTTTTCATGGGCTCCAAGTTAAGAAAAAGTAGCGATTTGACTGATGAACATCTTAGAAGCCATGAGTTTGGTTTCTTTTGCTTTCCAAATGATGAAACAAAGACCCAGAGTAAGTCTGCAGGGTCACACAACTAAGTACACAGTCGCCCTCCCTCAGTCCATTCTCAAGCCTCTCACCATTGCATTGACATGGATAACATTTTTGCCTCCACATCTACAGGGATTCTTCCTCTGTTTGGTGTCTATTTTCTCTGTTTGCTAAATGGACTCTCAGTTTCTCCTCACTGGCCTTGGGCCCCTGTAGAATTCTCTTTACATTTTTTTCTATGTATTAGTTCCATTGATAAATTCTTCCTAATAGATTATGAACCTTATTGGCATATTAAAATTTTTACCAAATGGTGTAAACACTGGTTCTCAAACTTTACCATGCATCAGAATTACCTCTAAGGCTTTTAAAAGCATAGGATACTGAGTCCTACCCTCACATGTATTAATTTCCTACTGCTGCTATAAGAAATTACCACAAATTTAGTGGCTTACAGCAACATATATGCATTATCTTATCATTATGGAGATGAGAAGTCCAAAATAGGTTAACAGGGCTATATTGTTTCTCCCTGGATCCTGGGAAGAATCTATTTCCTTGCTTTTTCCACCTTCTAGAGGGTACTCTGACCTTTGCTGCTCTTGTCATATTTCCTTGCACTTGACCTTTCTGCCTCCCTCTTGTTTGGATCCTTGTGATTACATTAGGACAACCCAGATATAACAGGATATATTCCCAGCTCAAGAACCTTATCTTAATCCCATCTGCAAAATCCCTTCGGCCGTGTGTGGTAACATCCACAGGTTCATGGAACTAGGATGTAAGCATCTATGGGGGAAATCTAGCAAGCTCCCATGTGATGCTGGTCTGGGAACCACACACTGAGAACTACTGGTTGAGAGGAGCTAATATTACAATAGGTGCAGAAAGTTGTGTGTTTTATCACTGCTAACTGATGGAGTGACCTCAAAATTGTCAAGTAATCTCTCTGAATTTTATTCCCACATCCATTAAGAGTGGGGTCAATTATTGTCTTACTTGCCTCACTGGTTTGTAGTAAAAATTAAAGGATGTTTACTATGCCACCCAAAAGCAGAAAAGTATTGCTACTAATAATAAGGAAGAATAGCCCTTCACACTCCATGGAGGATGATGAAGGCATTCGACAGAGGACAGAATTGATCTAGCCCAGAATGAAAGGCAGACACTTGCTTCCTCTTCTGTTATCATCAAATATGAGTGAAGAATAGAGGACACACTCAAGGCCCACAGCCTAACTGATGACCTCAGGCATAGTAAAAATCAACCACTGACAGAACAATAATTTTACAAAATATTGTGCATGGCTGTCTTCCTTCTGGATCTAAGGACACTTTAGTCAGAAACACTTGGTCGAGGAACCAGACATCATTAGACCTTTCCTAGTTACCTTAGGTTTAGAACCACATGGACTGTATGTCAGGGCAACAAAGATACCTGCATTTGTATATGGAGGCTAGAGAATTTTATTATCAGACATTAGTACAGTCAAGTCACATCTAAATGTTTATGATTGTCCACACATGTGGTTTGTACTGCCTTTTCCCTCTTTCCCCTACCATATTTTCCTTTGTTTATTTAAACAAAAATCCCGTCTTTATATTTTTAGAAAGTAAACTGTAAGAATTAATTATGTCATTCTTAAGTGTAAAAATACTGAACATTTGCACACATTTTTAAATTTTATCTTCCAGAAAAATCTTTCAATAACATTCAAATAATTGCTTCTTTACTCTTTGAAGAGAAAGGGACATTGTAAACTATATCCTATATGCTAAATCATTTTAGATTGAGAATAATTCAATCCTGTGCTCACTAAACATGGTGAAATAACAGCTAATATTTCTTCTTTAAAATACATGTCATCTTTGATCCAAGAGTTCAAAAACTTTGCTAAACCATAGGTCATGATAATTTTCCTTCAAGGATATTGTAAAGAATATAGAGAGATCAAGCTTTATTATACCAGTTTTCTAGAAGAGAAAGTGAAGCTATAATAGCTAAGCAAAATGGCTAGTAGTAGGGCTGGGAATAGATTCCGGTTTCATGTTTTACCATGCAAAATATCTGATCTCTGACTGGCTGGTTTTGATTTCTGCTATGCTTTCCTACTTGGGACAATTATTTTCTAATGATACCTAGTAAAAGCACATGATGATAGAGAATATTAAAAAAGATAGTCATTAATCTCTCTGAATTCCAATTTTCTGTCTAAATAATGAAAATCTTGAAAAAGATAATATTTAAGTTGATGTGCATTTTAAAATTCATGAAGTGTCATATCTAATTGATCACTTGTAGATCCCAAGAACCTAGATGATTTTTCTGGCATACAGGGAGTACAAAATAATATTTATTTAATTAAATTGAATCTAAGTGAATTGTTCTTTCCAAATCTAAGTTCCTTTGTCCCCAACAATTTTAGAATACTGAAGTTCTTTGATGGGTATTACAAGCAGATTAAATCCCTGAGGCAACAGAGAGAAGAACAATCCCAAAGATGAAGCAATGTCCCTTTGACATAGAGTTGTGTAACCAAAGTGTTAAACAAATTTGTGAACCTGAGTCCCATGATGTTTTCTGAGATTTACCAACTTGTTCAAAGAACAAAACCAGAATATTTCTAGTAAATGACCTAGAATAATAAAGTTGGGCAAAATCTCCAGAAGGAATTAAGTATGTTCCTTAAAGACTGACAATGTGTCAGTAGGTTTACAGCAATCATATTCATGGTGAAACCAGTGGGCTTTAGCCCTAGGGTTTCTGAGAGAACTCTCTTGTGTTTTCCTTTATATAGTTTGATGAAGTGAGAAGAAAGTGGTGGTGGCTCCCTAGAGCATCTGACTTACAGAAGGAGGTAAATCTTAATGATGTTCCAATGGACTAAGTGGTTTCTTCACTGTTCATTTTCCCAAAAATTCATTTCAAGTGCATAGGGAACAAGTGACCTTGGAAATGCCCTCTGAGGAGTTGGCTGGTTCTGTAGCTACTCATGACTTCCTCTCCTAACACCCCTCCCCATGGGAATAACTAAAACATGAACATGGATTAACTGTTGTAAATGTTAGTAGTGTTGATAGAATTATTTTCTCTGAGTTAGTAATTCAGAAAGTATCAAACAGAAATCTAAGGAAATAATCTATAACTCAGGTGGTGAAATCGCATAGTCTAAGCATTATTTCTGTTCAGAAATGCCAGTATCCATTAGAGATAATTGATTTTTTAATTTGGAGACCCATTAGTTTTCATTACTACTGCTGTAGTTTGCCTATGGCTGTTGATCATCTATAAACATTACCACTGACACAACAACAGCATAACATGCAATTTCAAGGTTTTATTTTGATTTTTTTCTCCCTTAGGTAAGGAGCATCCTGCTGCAAATCCACTGACGTTTTCTTGTCTATTTTTCTTGTAACTGAATTCTCTGGCCTGATTTCTAGCTGGTATGGTGAGCCTTTTAGGTGATATATGAGCAAAGCTTCATCTATGAAAGTGTGTGTTGTGTGCCTGTTTTGTCAAATACACAACTCAAATCTGTTATTCAGTTCCCTTTATATTGTTCCCTAACTAGTTCTGCCATGTTATTTCCAAATTAATTGACAATTTGTATAAGATACCTGACCCCAAATATAGCATTCTCTTGGTAAAATGGGTGTGTAGCAGATGGATTAAAAAAAAAAAAATTAAACAGCTCTATTGACATATGATTACATATAAAATTCACCTACTTAGAGTGTACAATTCAATGGTTTTCAGTATATAGAGTTATGCAGGCGAACCACTTGTTGAAAAGACTATTCTTTCTGATTTGTTTTGACACCCTTGTCAAAAATCATTTGACCATAAATATTAGGGCTTATTTCTGAGCTCTCAATTCTATTCTATTGATCTGTATATCTATCTTCATGCCACTACCACACAATTTTCATTACTGTAGCTTTGTAGTAAGTTTTGAAATCAGGAAGTGTGAGTACTTAGCAGATGATATTTTGGAAGATCTTTTTTTTCCCCTACAAGTCAGATTAATAACAATGAGATAAAATAAGGGGAAAGCTGACAGTCAACTAATTTGAAAGTAAAAGGTAAATGAAAAAGCAAATGTATGTTAGGGCTTAGATAGCTCACTTACATGAAAACAAGGCTACTTGTGGAGTCCTAGAAAAATAAAAGTTGTTCTCTGGCCTTGGTTTTGTTCTTTCCAATCCCTTGTCCTGAACAGTTATGGGAGCAGATTTCTAAACTCCATTGTTTTTTAGGTTTGCATGGGGCAACATTTTGGCCAGTCTTCATTACCACAAAATGTTGTCCCAAAGTGCACATTTTACAAATATACTCATTAATTTTGTGACTTTCCGACCTAGACCAGCTGTCCTATAAACTTTTTCTTAATTACCCACAAATGAAAAAGTCATTTTAGGATTTTGATATGTGGTCATCAAACCAAAGAGAAAATAATTTTCCTGTTGTATCTACTTCCACATGGATGATCTGCTACTTTGGATATATTATGATGCAAATATTGGAGAAAAGTGGTTCATATATCTTTGTGCTTAGCACCACTATCATAATAAGTTTTAGTGAAAGGAACAATACATATGGATGGTATGTAAAATATAACCTAACTTTAGATATCCTAAAAATGATTTTGCTCAATGATTTGTCCTTAAGGTGTCTCATCCACATATTATTATTACACAATACCTCATGTCTTTGTTCTCAGGTTCCCATTAGGAATTCATACATCTTTTGTGACAAGAGTTGTGTATTATCTGGTGGCACAAAGTGTGCCTGTCATTGTCATTGGAACATGAAGACACCATTTGTGTGACAGTTGACATTAAGCCCAAGGTGCTTTATTTTTATTTTATCATCCAGATGCCATAAAATAATTAGCAGAAGCTGGTAATCTGCTTGAAAGATATATTCCTGGCATTTCTATGGAAACAAAAAGATTATCAGTGGAAAGCCTTTAGTCATGAATAAACTTAATATGTCATGGATTCTGCATTAGTGTTTGAAAGGTTTAAAAACTGTTCTGCTTTTTGGACTTGTAGATGCAATATGTGGACAGGTTTCTAAGTAGAGGAATGAGAGCCCTTTCACAAATATGTATCCTTAGAACAACAGTTGACATGTTTCTCCATACTACAGACCACTAGGTCTGTGTTCTTGAAATATCCATTGATTGAGAATAATTAGCATCAAGAAAGCTAAATATAATGTAGTATGTCAGTTATATCTCAATAAAAACAGAAAGCAAGAAAGCTACATCTTTGGTAAGTATTGTTGAGTTTTGCAGGACACAATTCTGTCAAATAATCAACATTATATTCTAATTAAAAATTATGGTATAAATTATTACTTATATATTCCCTGATGACACTTTCACCTAAGGATTTTCCATTTCTTTTTTTGTTTTAATAGTGTATATTAAGTTAGAACATTTTTCAACCCAAATAAGTAATTTAAGCCATTGAGTGTGAGGTATAAAAGGCCTTAACGACAAAAGTAACATTTTTCCTTGTCCCATGCATCAGTGTAGTTTTGCTCTCCATTTATTCAAATTTTCTTTTATAATGTTTAAATGAGAGTTTTAAATGTTTATTTATTTTGATTTTGTAAAATCTTTCTTAGGCTTATTCTAGATACCCTGGGATTTTGTTGTTGTGAATGGGATTTTTTTTCCATTAAATTTTCCAGCTGGTTATTGCTGACATAGACCTTTGTACTGAAAGAGCAGTCCAGGGCCCAGAAACATTGGCATTACCTGGGAGATTGTTAGAAATTCTGCATCTCTGGCATCATTCCATACTTAGTCAATCAGAATTTGTCTTTCAAAAAGATTCTCAGATGAGTCACATGGACATAAAAGTTGAGAAACATCAGTACAGAGAAAGTTGAGTTTGAGGACCCATTATCTTTATTCTCTTAGAGAAAAACACCTTCAGTGGCAAAATGGGGACAGTGGACCAATTGTCCCATAGCACTTTCTCTTCTGTTCCTAGTCCCTGATATCTTAGGTCTATTCTTTAACCCCCTCTATAAGCTTTTTCTGGGAAACTCAATTTTTAAATTATTGAATTGTAGATTTTTTAGTCCTATGAGATTTTGCTTTTAATCTAGTTTTAACTGCATTATATATTACAATTTTTTTCAACATCTTAAATATTTCAGGGTCTCTATTTCTCAGGCCTTTAATTTATGCTTTTTTCCTATAATATTGTGGCATTTGGGAAAGAAGGAATATTATACAGGAAGGCTCAGAAGTCATATGGAATCAGAAGTCTTCTAAATAAATTTTTTTTAAATATGGTAAACAATGCAAGGGAATAATGCTCCCTTTTAACTCCTAAAGTAAAAATTTTAGAGTTATACATTTTACCCTGTCAACTCACATATAAATACATACATTGGTCAAAGTGTCAGCTACATTGAATTTACACTGAAGTTCTCTTTAAAAAACAACAATATATTTAGACAAAGAAGTTTTGAATTAAAAGGTTCTTAGATTTTAACTGTAGATTCCAAATTATGTTAGTAAATTAAATCTTGATTTTGTTTCTGGCAGACCCAGCTAAGTTAGCCATGAGACTCTGTTGGACATTTCATCTAATAGCATAGTGGTGATAATGATGCTAATTTTTAATATGATTTGAATGATATGGTCTAGCTAGAATTCATACTCTTTTGTCCAGACATTCCTGGGGTTTATTTATTGATCACTTATTGTTTGTAAATTCTTATTGTGAGTAAAATTTATGAATCAGTGCTACCTCTTATAGGTTTTGATCATGGTATTGGAAATGATTGTTGGACATATTATGTTATTTGTTATAATATTAAAACAATTAATTTTATAAATTAAAGTAGTTATCTTTCTAATAAAGTTACCAAATCCCTAGCTGTAGGATATACTTTATTTGCCTTTTTAAGAGGGGTGCAGTTTGAAATTGTCTGGAAATTACTTGAACATTAAGTATGATGAAGGGCATGTATTATACTTGTAAATAGCAACCTCAGGAAATGGCTACAAACTGTTCTAGAAAAGTGCTTCTGCTTCTCAATCTTAAGTGTGCCTACCGATCACCTAGGGATCTTGTTAAAGTGCAGATCTTTATTCTCTATTTCTAAGTTGCAGCCTGAGATTTTGTGTTTCAAAAAATTCCCAGGTGATTACCAGTACAGCTGGTACACAGACCACACTTTGAGTAGGAAAGCTAAAGAGCAGTAGTTCTGAAAGTGGGGTCACCAGAAAAAAATATGCGCTTTATTTAGCTCTGGAGTGATTCTGATGCAACTAAGTTTGATGACCTCTGCTCTAGACAGTAGAAGTCTTTATGTCCTCAGTACCCCAATCCAAATGTTCACAGTTCATTAAAGGTGAAAAAAACAAAAAAAAACCAAAGACATTAGGTCTAATGTCAATATTCTCCTGAAATAGTTGTTTTGCAGGGCAAGGAAAAAGTCGGTTTTCCTCATTGAAGAGCCTCTTCTTGAAATGACTTTAATCCCATCATAGAGCAGGGTATTATTCACCTCACCTCATGGCATATAGGTATAGATATATAGACATATAAAGATTGGGACTGCCTTATGGTAGCATGATATTTCCCACTGTGAAGATAGTACCCTTACTTCTTAAGGTTAAACTGCTTTGGAGCACAAAATTAAGATTCCACAAGATACACATTTGATGTTAGAGGGTGTATCTCAATGGAAGAAAATAAAAAGTAAATTTATCAATATGATATATATATTTATAAATATCATATATATAACATGTTATAAATATATCATAAAATATAATATATAAAAGGTTTGGTGCATTAGTTTTGCTTTTTTATGAGCAATCCGCTGAGGGTTTCTTTTTCCTCAAAAGCCTTGGTGAAAAATTGCAATATTGGCAAAATTTTCTGAAAAAATATTTGGAGGCAGTTTACTTAGACTACAGTCCAAAAACAACAGAGAGATATGTTTGAGCAAGGCCCAAATGCAGGTAACTACCTCAATTAGCCCATTGTCCCATCTCCAAGGCTACTGAAAGAGGAGAGGGCTACTCAGGAAAGGGGCCCAGCTCACTCCTGCACATTCATTTTAATAAAGTTCACAGAAAGGTGAGGAGCCTTAGAATCATCAGTAGAGTTGGGGGAGAGACAAAGAGATGCAAATGAGTCCAAAGCCTGTACCCAGGAACCCCAGGTTCAAAGTCTTTAGAACTTTGGAGTTTTGAGGACTGCTTTTCAAACAGGGAAAAGCCGTGGATTCACCCAGAGGCAGTAGGCAACCTCTTATGGACAATTTGTCCAGTTTCTATGAGAAATACAGATGTACCAGATAATGACTTGGACACGAGTAGACCCATTTCTGGTTTTGTAGCTTGTTTGATCATAAAATATTCTTCCCTCAACCATTAGCCGCAGTCAGTCAAAGCAATTTCCAACATGACCTCTTCATCTTAACTATGCTTTTCCAGTTAGCCTAATATAAAGTGGATGGGTCACAGGTCCAGAAAAACCCTGCAGGTTTTCCATTTTTGAGCCATAAAAGTGAGTTAACTTCTCCTTTGCTTCTACTCAAAATAGGCTTTTCTCTTCCTCTATTAAGATCCATCCTCCAACAACCAATGTGTATTTCGTGGAATCTTAAATGTGTCCTTCAAAGCAATTTAACCTTAAGAAGTAAGGGTCCTATCTTCAGAGTGGAAGGTGGTCTGCTACAACAAGACATAAGTCCCAATCTTCGGAGACAAGAGAAGTAAATCAAACAAATGGCAAAAATTCTGATTCAAAGAAGTGAAATAATCCTCATAATAAATCATATTTTCCAAAGATCAGAAAAAACAAAAACAAAAACGTTTCCATTTCACACACTCTTACAGTGTGACTTTGACACTCTTCCCACTGAGAGGTGGGAGTCTGTGTTCTCTCTCCTTGAACGTGGGTGGCTTGTGACACAGGGCAAAGGGAAGCCACATGACTTCCAATGCTAGTTCATGAGGAGCAACATGACTTCTGCCTGGTGCTTTTTGGACAAATGTTCTTGGAACACAACTGTCATGCTCTGAGAAAGCCCAAGCAGCCACATGAAGAGTGTAAGTGCACAGGCTGATAACCCCAGCAGAGAGCTCACCACAGTTTTCAGCCACCAGACAAGAGAATAACTAAGCCTTCTGATTATTAAGCCTCTAGCCAGTAAGTCACTCCCAGCATTTGAAGATTCCCGGTTGAGGTCCCAGACATCACAGAGCAGAAACATAATACCACAGTGCAAATTCCTGACTCACAGAATCCATGGGCATAATGATATGGTTATAGTTTTATATTGAGTGGTCTGTTATGTGGCAATACTAGCTGGAAGAGTCCTTTTCTATAAAGCACACCCCTATACAGACAAAAAGTATTTACAGGGAGATCGTTGACCTTTACCATGTAGAAGGTTTTCTTTTTCCTCACAACATTTCTTACACTTTCATAAAAGAAAGCTACTTCAAAAATTATATGTTGCCTCATTTATTTGACTCATTAGTTGTATGGTCTGATCAGATAATACAGTGATAGCAGTCAGTCAGTGGCCCCAAAAGTCTGTTTGAGGACCATAAATCTTAGGATTTATCTCATCTCCAACATGGTTTAACCCTCAGTCATACTGATGATAACCTACCCAGTGCAGAGACGTGAATGCATTTACAAAGCAAGATATTCCAGATTCCCTGCAGGACCAGGTTCTCTCTCTGAATGAAGGTTGCATTGCAAGGCATGGGCCTTAGCTAAGCGGTAGGCTTAGCTCTTATAGAATTCAGTGTCTTCATGGCCTGTTTTCCCTCCCAGTCTTTATCCAGGATGACGACTGCCAAATAGGCCATCAGGATTTGTTCAATGCCTTATGTCCACATGTTATAGTCAGACCTAAGTTGTCATGTGATTGGAAGGAGATGTTATAAAACATAGATTTTGTGTTTACATTTAGCTCCATATGGACCAGCATGGAGATTTCCCTGGCACGACTTGTTCTTTCACATCTGTGGAGCAGCAGTGCGCTGATTGTCTCTTCCCTGGAGATTGAGACTGGTGAAGATGTTTGGATAAAAATCAAAAGACTATTTTGGATAACTTAGACTTGAATAATGTATAGGAGTATCCTGTCTGTGCTAACACAATCATCGAAGAAGAAGATGCAGTAGGATACAGAGAAATTTAGAAATATGTGTGTGGGAAACAATGGTAATGGTTTTTAGAAGTAATCACTGCTAAATACCCTTTACTCACAGGACATTTGGGTGGTTCTGGCTAATGTTAGAGGGGAGTGGTTCTCATAAAAACACCAGGAGAAATTGTAAGGAAGAACATGTATAAGGAAAAGATGAAAATAGGAGAATTTATAAGTAACACATATAGTCATAGTAACTAACACATTGAAGGAATCTGGGAGTATAATGGGAGAGGATTTGCCACATCTGGACCCATCCAAGGGTGGTGCTAAGACTTTCTTTTCCACATAAGTACAGATTCAGCTCTTCTTTTCACTAAGAACCCCATCCTCTGTTTTCAGGTACTTACAAATACCTGGGCTCTTAAAAACAGTGGGCTTCAGGAGGTTGCTTGCATGGGATTCAGCAAAATTTCAGAACAGGGTGAAGTACTTTTGCTAAAAGAATCATAGGGTAGCAGCTGGGAACTTTTGATTGACCCTAACCCCCAGGGACCTGTCTTCACTGACTGGATGAAGTCAATTCTCATTTGATTGGCCGTGGGATTATCTGTAAGCATTGGCTGCATTTCTGGCTTTCCAGAGCTAGCCAGAAGAAAGACTTCATCTAGAAGTTGATTTACCAAACTCTCTTGTTGTCTTTGGGTCATTCCCCCATCTCCTTGGTCACTGGTTCCACAGACCAGCAGGACTAGCATCTGGCTGGGAATTAGAAATGCAAATTCTTTTTTTTTAACTGAGGTACAGTTGATTTACAATGTTATGTTAATTACTGCTGTACAGAAAAGTGATTCAGTTAAATATATATATATATTTTTTTAATATTCTTTTCCATTATGGTTTATCATAGGATATTGAATATATTATAGTTCTCTGTGCTATACGGTAGGACCTTGTTGTTTATCCATTCTATATATAAAACCTTACGTCTGCTAGCCCCAACCTCCCACTCCATCCCTCCCCCAACTCCCTTCCCCTCAGCAACCACCAGTCTATTCTCTATGTCTGTGATTCTGTTTCTGTTTCATAGAAATTTTCATTTGTGTCATATTTTAGATTCCACATATAAGCAATATCATATGGTATTTGTCTGTTTCTGACTTACTTCACTTAGTATGATCATCTTTAGTTGCATCCTTGTTGTTGCAAATGACATTATTTTGTTCTTTTTATGGCTGAGTAGTATTCCTTTGTATATATGTACCACATCTTCTTTATCCATTCATCTGTCTATGAACATTTAGGTTGTTTCCATGACTTGGCTATTGTGAATAGTGTTGCTATGAATATAGGGGTGCATGCATCTTTTTAAATTATAGTTTTGTCCTGATATATGCTTATGAGTGGAATTGCTGGATTGTATGGTAGTTCCATTTTTAGTTTTTTGAGGAACCTCCATTTTGCTTTCCACAATGGCTGCACCAATTTACATTCCCACCAACACTGTAGGAGCGTTCCCTTTTCTCCACACCTTCTCCAGCATTTGTTATTTGTAAACTTTTAAATTATGGCCATTCTGACTGGTGTGAGATGGTACCTCACTGTAGTTTTGATTTGCATAGAAATGCAAATTCTTGAGCCTTACCTGAGATTTACCTCAAAAACCCTAGGGATAGGGCCCAAGCTATTTATGTTTTAGCAAGTCATCCAAGCAATTCTAGCCCATGCTAAAGTACCAGTACTATGCATGACCTTTCACCAGCCCAGGTAACTCATTGACTGGGTTTGAGGAAAAGGGTAAGAGCAGGTTCATCAGCTTCTCCTTCTCTGTATCTTCCATACTCAGTCCTGTCAGGGCCTATTTGGAAGCTTAGGAGCCCAGATTGGATGTCAAAAACAATTGAGTCTTTCTCTTTGTTCTATTTTTTAACAATCCTAATTTCCTTTGAGATAGTGTGGATTCATCTGACTAAGGAGGGGAGAGGGTTAATAAAGAGGGAGTGTAGAAAAGAAAAAAAAAAAATACTTTTAGATATGACCTCACCATGTGATGAGATGATACTAGATTATGTAGTCCATCATAATTTAACATTTTTATTTTTAGCAGCTATATCATGTAGGGGGAAAATATACCTTTATATAGACAAAAATCAATAAAGTAAATTTTGCTATGGCTGTGCTTAGTCTGTATAAGAGATATTAACAATTAAGATGATATTAGAGATTCCCTTTTATTTTTATTAGAAGTTATATTCTTGGTCTAGAAATGGTAAACAATTTGTCTGAGTGCCTCTATATATCTAGAATATATAGGAATATAAGAAGTGATTCTAAGAATGATCAACCTGTGGTACTTCAACATCTCAGAGCATCACAACTATTTCAGCATCCAAATAGCAAGCAATAACTATTAAAAGTACAATAATCAGAATTTGCACTTGTAGTTTAAGTTGTCACCTCCTTTTAGAGATAGGTCAATGCTTCCTCAAATGTTGACACAATGACTTTTGGTTCAAAATGTTTATTTTATATTTTTATCATACAGGAAAAAAAGAAACAAGCTCCATGCTGTGTGTGTGTGTACAATATTCTTTTCTCAGTCATCTTTGTCTTTCCCTTTTCCTTCAAACATGTTTATGTTGCCTCCACTCTTTTAAATTAAATTGAATGAGATAAAATATTTCTCTCCTGAACCCTGCTCTGAGACTTCTACTCTCTCTGCATCTTCATTGAAAAATGATAATGTGAGTTATTTTAAGTTTGATGGAAGCCTATTATGTGGAAATAGTGTCATAATTATTTTGGTTCTAAATAATATTCCATTAATTAACATTGCAGATTTAAAAGCCACATTATTTTTAAAATGTCAAGTTCAACTTAGAAAGCTTATTTTTTAATTCAATAAAGCTTTTTCTTGTGAAAAATTCAATCCCTGCACTTGTTAATTTACAAATATTAAATTAACTGAAGTTTACCATAGTAAATATTCATAATGATTAGCCTCATTTAATTAAATGTCCTTAAACATTTTAAACTACAATCAGTCCTCAATTAAATGTATTTAATTTAATTAAGTACTTCTTAATGCATGTCAGGACAAACTTGCCTACTTAAAGCAAAATCCCTCTAAGTTCTGAAGCAGCTCTTTGAAATCTATGCATTCAACTCGGTAAATTAAGCTCTTTTGAGCATTCTATTATTGTTTATAAACAATTACATTGTATTACATCTTTAAATGAAATCATAATCCTAACAGTAATTATTCATTTCAAGTTGAAATCATAAATTTAATCTGCCAGGTGCTCTAATATGCTGTATTCTCTTAAATTTGCAAACCCCTTATGACAAACACCTAGGTGACCCTTAAATGTACCAAGAAAAATTTTAATATAAGGATCTGATTAATTTCATCATCTCATTATTTAATTTTAAACAATCCAGGTGATTGTAAAGTGATTTACTCAAATAATTAAGGGGCATAATTTTACCACCTCTGAGTTTGCTGAGTAAAATATTGGGATGATGAGACAATGGCTAATTGATAAGAGATTCCAGACCAGGAAACAGGACCCAGGAATTACACAACTTTCAAGATGAATCAGTGGGAGCCACAGTTAAACACACTGTTCCCTTTCTTCTGGTTAATTTCCTTTTGCTAAAAGGAACATGGTCCCAGGTTCAATGTGCTTCTTCTGGAATTGTATTTGACTTGGACATCTTATTCAATTTATTCAATTTTTTATTGCCCAGATTGCTGCTAATTACCTTACAACTGCTCTCTTCATTGTCTAATGTCTTATGTCTCACTTTTCTGGACCTTGATGTAATTCCTTTGTCAGTTTTTTTTACTATGCAATTCACTTGTTTAAAATCTTTAAGAATTTCTCTGTCTACAAAAGGAAGCATTAATTTATTAGATGTGCAAATAATGCCTTTTTATAACCACATTCCCCAACATAGTGCTAGAGTTTTCTAGCTCCCTTAGAACACCCCATGCTGGGCTCAATACAATTGCCATGTAATCACGTGTTAACTTGACTTTGGTCTTGCTGCTTTTCCTGCCTTGAAGAACCTACCTCCATTCTCCTTAGCTCATTTGACAAACGATATAATAATCAATTCTTCTGTGGAGTCTCGCTTTCTTAACTTTATTGCTCAGAAAAAAATTCATTGCATTCTCTTCTGACTCCACACAACTTGAATTTTCTTTGTACTTATGGCATTGCTGCATTGTATCCAAATTGGCTCTGACTTTAATATTAAAAGGCTCACTTTATCTTAATAATTTCTGCATATTCCACTGTAAGTGTTAATAAATATTAGTTGAGTGAAAAGGAAAAGTATATTAGTTTTAATTATTCTGTGATACATGATGAATAACTTTAAGAAGAAATGTAGTTTGTCTTTCACAAATAGTAGCACTTTGAGAAGCACTTTGAGAAGAAAAGTAGAAAATGAAAATGAAAGCAAATCAGGTCACTTTTTACATAATGGCAAAGATTTACTTCAAATATATCAATTATGGAAAGGAATATTGTCAAAAGATTGAAATTACGTTAAGACTTGGAAATATTAATTGGCCATAAAGGTAAAGCTTCTCATCTGTTTTTTATTCAGGTACAGTAATGCCTAGATAGAGGTTCCAGGATAACCTACCAACAATTTTAAAAGAGCAAGCAAAAATAACTATCAGAAGTTGAAAGAGAGAGGCTATGACTTACAGTGTAAATGAGACTATGATCCTTTATTGGGGAGAGACTACAGCTAAAGTGTATAGTAGATAAACCAAGAAAAGGTAACATAGTTAAAGTTTTCTTAAGTGAGTTTCTTGTTGGATTGACTCATCAATTTATTGGATAAATGTTCTATCATTTCCCACTATTAACTGGGTCCCACCAGTTGGACTCTGTCTTACAAAAAACCTGTAAGTTTTGTTCCCAAACCCAATTAATACCAGTTGCACTTGTTACTGCAACTCTGTGATTGAATTAAGTATTACCTAATCTGAGAAATAAATGAAGGGAGAGATACTGCTTCTTTGTAGAATTAATTTAGATACTTTGGAAAAATTCCATGAATATAAGATTGTTAAAATGATATTAATGAAGTGAGGATAGGTAAAACAACTATGCAAAAACTGGGGAAATTGTTTAGGTATAGAAGGATTCAGTACTTCCATTAGTTTGCAGGTATCTAAATTCTTAATCTAGTTTTCAGAAAACAGATCTGGATACTATAGAAATTGCATTCTGGTATGATTTATGAAGGAAAAGTAAAACAGAATTCCAACTGTGGACACATATTCCAAAAGCAATGATATCATCCTGATAACTTACATGAAAAATTCTCACCTTAAGGGCATTAAGAGGTTTACTTTTTAATGGAACCTGTGACAGATCTATTTTAAAAGGATTGTTTTCTTTTTTGTGATGTAAACAACAGCCTGATAATACAGCTGTGGGTTTTGAATAATAGATTTTCTTAATGCAAAGGCCACTGTATAAACTTCCTGTGTGGTCCTGTGTATCTACTATAGAACTTCAAAATCCTCCTGACAGGCATGGTGGGTTTTCATGTGTTTGACGCTGCCTATTTCCATAGCTTAATTTCCCACCATTCCCACATGGACACCCTATGAAGTCAAACTGATCACTCCTTCCCAGGAGAAATTTCTCTGTTTCCTTGCCTGCTCTTGTTGTATGTGCTGTTTGGTCTTCTTGGAAAAAGTTTCTCTCCAACTTTCTGCCTAGTAAATTCTACTCTTGTTTCAGTTTCAGCATGACTTTTTATCACTTCCTTGGTGCCATGCCAGCTCCTCTGCCCATGCACATACATACTCTATATTTGTGCCTCATAGAATTAAAGGCTTCCTTCTGTGTGCTTTTAGAGAACTCTGTAAATATTTCTATTTTAGCATTTACCCTTGCTTGGTGCTATGGACTGAATGTTTGTGCCCCCCTCCAAGTTCATAGGCTGAAATCCAATCTCTAATATGATATTTGGAGATGGGGTCTCTGGGAGGTAATTATGTCAAGAGCATGAAGCCCTCACGATGGGATTTGTGCCCTTATAAGAAGAGACATTAGAGATTGTGCTTCCTCTCTCTCCATTCTCTGCTGTGAAAGGATACAAAGAGAAGACAGCCATCTGCAAACCCAGAAGGGGGCTCTCACCAGACTGGATTTGCCAGCACCTTGTTCTTGAACTTCCCAGCCTCCAGAACTATAGGAAATAAATGTTTGTTGTTTAACCACCCATTCTATGTTAATTTGTTATAGCAGCCCCAACTGACTAAGACACTTGGTAACTGAATTTTACTTGTGTTAAAAACCAAGACAACAGGCTCAAAATGGAGTCACTTATGCTAAGCCCCATGTCACTAAACCAAGATTTAATTTCAGTTTCCATTCTCCCAGAAATACAGTCTTAAACCAGTCAATCAGGAATCATCTGATCAGCACTAGTGAGGTGGTCTGCCTGAAAGACCCCTACCATCCCCTAAAGGAAATTGACCTTGCTAGGACCAATCCACAGTTTGGATCCACTTTTTTAATACTTCCTTGTTCCCACTCCTTTCTGCCTATAAGGTCTTTCATTTTCTACAGCTCCTGGAACTCCTTTGTTTCTGCTAGGTTGGATGAGGCCTGATTCATGAATCACTGAATAAAGCCAATAAGATTTTAAAAATTTACTCTGTTGAACTTTGTTTTTCAACACTTGATTACCTCTCAACTATACGCTGAGTTGCCAGACACCAAAAGTTTTGTGTTACTCAATTATTTTACCTGTAACTCCCTGAGTAGTGCCTGGTATTTAACAGTTCTGCTGTGGTTGTTTTTATGTTTGATTGTCTTTGGAAAACAACACCAAGATTAGGTGACCATGTCAAACATTTCAAATTTTCTTTAATCTTTGCATTTCACCTGGCAAAAATGAATAATATTCTCAAGAGTTTATTTTTAAGATAGTTTTCCATATTTACTAACTTTTTATTGCTCAGAAGTACCTGATAAATCTAAAATACATCCCAATTGAGAAAAACTAAATACTTAAACTTCATTAGTCATCAGAAAATAAAATTAAAACCACAATGAGATGCCACTACAAATCCACCACAACAGCTAAAATAAAAATAGAAAATAAAAAACTCCAAGTTTTGGCTAGAATGTAGAGGAATCAGAACTTTCATATACAGCTGCTAGAAGTACAAATTGGCACAGTTACATTTGAAAACTGTCTGGCTGTTACTAATACTGAACATCTGCATGCCCAATGGTGGAAGTAGCAATAGCACTCCTAAGAGTACACACCACAGAAACATGTGCACATGCTTAGTAAAAGACATGTATTAGAATAACTGCTCTTCATAATAGCCCAAACCTGAACAATACCCAAATTCAACAACCATGTAATGGATAAATAAATTATGAGCATTCAAGCAATGAAATATTACACTACATTGAGAATAAATGATCTACTACTATGCACAGCAATATGAGTGAATCTCACAAATATGACATTGTCTGAAAGAGTGTGTGTTGTATTTTTCCATTCATATAAAGTACAAAAACTAACAGAACTAATTTAAGCTGCTAGGAGTCAGGATAATGATTGAACTTTGGTTAAGCATAGTGTCAGATGGAGGCACAAAGAGGAGTTCTAGGGGCTGGTAATGTTTTGTTTTTTGCTGCAGATGCTGGTTCTGTTTGTTAAAAAAAAGAAATCATCAAACTCAAATATATCCTTTACTGTATGTACAATTAAAAATGAAAAGTGTACCTATGGAGTGATACACACTCATAGGTCCAGAGCCTGGTTTAACATCATATATATCTGTGGTTCTTAGTATTATACAAATTGAACAACATACTTCTTTTTCTTTTTTTCCTTTTTTCAAAGTCGATTTTTTTTTTCTTCTTTTCTTTTTTTTTTTAACATCTTTATTGGAGTATAATTGCTTTACAATTGTTAGTTTCTGCTGTATAAGAAAGTGAATCAGCGATACATCTTATTTTTATTTTTTAAAGCTCACTAATTGAGCACCCACACCAAGGACTTGACAGTTTGAAATCTTTTATTTAATAATAGCTACAAAACACTAAGAGCTTCCTCTATATAAGGGCCACTTCAGGGTCAGTAAGGTTAAACCAAAGGATACAGAGCCTTGAATGGCAGGCCCAGTATCTACACCCAGATCTAATTCCAAAGGCTATACCATATAAAACACCTTCTACAGGTCACCTACATTTATTGACTAGAAGGAACTATTTTCCCATGTTTATTAATCAAGGATATTTAATTTTGCAACATCTGGAGATGACCAATATTACTATATAAATTGATATCTCCAATTTGCCTCTGATAAAATTTACAGCGCATCCTTTTCCTCCTTATCACTATCTGCACAGAACCCCAAGTATCCAGCCATCTAGGTGGGAAACCATAATTTCTGGAATTATGCTGCAAACAACCTGAGGATCTCAGTGCTCCCAAATTAACAAGTTTAAGTCTCACTCACAGGCCATATGAGCTCTGGGTCTTTCATTTCTCATTATTTTGGACCTAGATAGAATGATCCACTTCTATCTGGGGCATTGTTGTGCTCATGGCCCAGGGAATGTGTAACAGACACACAATGGCTCTTCACCCCTGCTTGGAAGTGGCGTCATCATTCCTGCCTACATTTCATTGTTCTCAGCAAGTCATATTGCCTCACCTGACCTTGGTGGGATGGGAGTTTTAATCTCCCCATAGGAAAGGGCACCTCAAAATAATAGGCCTAAAGCAGATATTAGCATCTGCTGCCAGATAAGGGAGTAAAATCCTCTTACAGGGAAGGACAGCATTTGAGAACAACACCACAGGCTACAGCAAGCATTTTAAGTGCTATTTAAATTCCTCTATATGAATAAAATAATTTATTATCTATTAACCGATGAAGAGACAACTGTATTATTTTGTACTCTATTGTTGTTACAAACAGTGCTTACAAATGTTTCCTTAAAGCCATTTGCAAGAGTTTCTCTAAGACACACACCTGGAAATGAATTTTCTGGGTAGTAGTTTCATAGGCATCTTCCACTTCACTAGATCTTTTGCCAAAGTTTCCTCTAAAAAGTACAAATTTACTCTCTTACCAGCAACACACAGGAGTTTCAGATTCTCCACATACTGTTACTCTATGCAGTAATGTAACACTCCACAGGTCGTGATCAGGTGTCTTTGCAGACATGACAGAATGGTAAATCTGAGTGACAGTAAAATGGATATTCATTATACTTGTTTTTGTATTTTCTGTATAATTAAAACATTTCTTAATTCTTAGTTAATTAAATTAATATTTCATGACATTTTTTAAATGAAAGAAAAATTAAGAGAAGGTCTATAGAGGCAGACTGTTGTGAAGAATCCCCAAGTCTATTGTCATTACCTTCTAAAAGAGTATAGATATAGATATAGAATTTATATAGAGAGTGATATAGAAGTTTTCTTCTGAATTTTTACACATGGCCTTCGGTTATTTCCTCCTCTAACCACTAAGTATTTCTACAAGTACAAATATATGATGAAAAACATTTTCTCTGCTGACTTTCAAATACTACTGGATAGAAAAGATATTGTTAATTGCCTTCTACCCCATGTTCCTTGCCCTCTGGAGCTCCTTCAGATCATAAACAATTCCCACATGTGCCAGTGTTTTTGTTTTCCTTTAAATACTTGCATCTCTGTCTGCCTGAATGCTGCCTCTGGTTCTGGGAGGATGCCTGACCCACAAGTGGAAACAGGAAGTGCCAGGATGCTAATGTCCCAGAGAGCCACCCCTCAACTAACAAAGGATGAGGTCCCCTGAACTTTGCAAGGACTGAGTTCTCCTGAGTGTCTCTTGGAGGATCCTCAGGGGGACTGAGCCCCAGTTGTCCCCATGGTAACCTGCCCATGAACACACCCTTTATTGGTCTCCCTCTCTTCCTGCCTCACTCTTCCCCTCACCTTGCCATGGTTTCCGTGGATCCCTCTCAAATAAAACACTTGTCTATGAATGCTTGTCTCAGTCCTGTTTTGGGGGTGTTTGGGAGGAAAAAGTCTTTTTCTCTGATTTGCGACATAAATTGGATGAACAAAAGATAGATTAGCAAGAGAAAAATAAAGAGAAGTTTATTAACACATGCATGGCACATACACATGGGAGAATTCAGTGGTGAGGAACTCAAAGGAGTGGTTAGAACTTGAGCTTATATGTCATCTTAGCAAAGAACAATAAATTTGTGGAGAACTGATAAGACAATGGAAAAGGACTTGAGATTTTAGGTGTGGAAGACTGCAGGAAGGTAAAGATGATGCAAGAGAAGGAAACATCACCTCCTGGGACATGCCCGTGTCCCTGGGACAGGCTGCAAATTGAGGGTCCTTGGCTTCACGCAGGAAAGAATTCAAGAATGAGTCCAAGTAGAATGAAAGCAGGTTTACTCAGGGAGATACACACGCCATAGACAGAATGTGGTCCATCTTAGAAGGCAAGAGCAGCCCTGGAGTGCGGGGTTGTTATTGTTTATGGGCTGGGTAATTTCATACGCTAACGAGTGGGAGGAATATTATTGTTGAGGGGTGGGGATTTCTAGGAGTTGGGCCACTGTACACTTTTGGCCTTTTATGGTCAGCTGTGGAACTGTCATGGTGCGAGGGGGAGTGTATTTTTAGTATTCTAATGAAGATATAATGAGTTAAAGGTCAATGACCGGACCATGCTAGGACCATGCTTGATGCCAGCTTGGTTTTAGCTGGTTCCAGTCAGCTTTTGTTGTATCCTGTTTTTCTCAACTGCTGTGCCCCCCTCCACATTCGTTTAACAGTTGTGCCTGGCCCACTTCCTTCCTATCTCAAATATATGAGGAAACTAATGGAAGAAGTTCTTTTAACAAAGTTTGTTATGTAGATTCCACTAGTGCCATCTCTGGGCTTAGAGTTCACAGTTGTCCAATAACTAACTTTGTCCTTACTGATAGAGAGGGAAGAGAGGACATCTTTACAAATTTATGTCCTGTTTTTAGGTAAATAGGGGAAGGGCAGAGAGCTTTTCTTATACCTGCTTCTTCTCAAACGTTTTCAGCTCCAAATATAGGCATATCTCATTGCATTGTGCTTTACTTTATTGCACATGTAGAAGCCTATCAGCCCCATTTTCCCAAGAGCACTATTTTTTTAATTAAGGTATGTACATTGTTGTTTTAAACATAATACTATTTCAACTTAATAGACTACAGTATAGTGTAAACAAAACTTTTATATGCACTGGGAAACCAAAAAAATTTGTGTGACTTGTTTTATTGCGATATTTGCTCTATTGCTGTGGTCAGCAACTGAACCTGCAGTATCTCTGAGGTATGCCTGTAATCAATATGTAAGTGTATTTTGGGATGGCATATCCTGCCACCTTTCAGGGATTACCTTGATTAAGAAAGCAGAGAAATTTAAGTCTTAGTGAAACTGATGCCTCTCCCCCAATCCCCACCAAGTCCTCCAGCTTTTCAGAATTATTCTGGAAAATGTCTCTGAGGATTTCTGAAGGAGCAGGAAGCTTTCAGCCTTGTGAGTCAGTGTGCCCTATAGCCTGCTTCCATGTCACTGGCTCAGTACAAGCTTTTAGGTCCTCTGGCTGCTATCTCTTTTCACCAGCTGGCTCTGCCCACTATGGTCAACACCCCAACAGTTCATCTCCCCCAAAGAACTTGTCACACAATCTTCTTACATTTAATAGCCTTTTACAGCAATTTCAGATTAATGCAGTGGATTATATAAAAGAACAAGAAATTCCTTAAAATTGAACATTGGATCTTCCTGTCCTAAAAATCCATTAATTCTTTCCAGTCATAGGAAACATCCTGTAGGTTACATTTGTCTTAATCTTCTAAGTCCTCACTTCAGACCCTTTCCCCCTGCTTCCTATTTGCTTGATTCCTAAACCAAATTCCTGCTATTTACTTTGATTAGAAGTTTAGCTCTGCCCTTAATTTAAGTCTTCTGTTACCCTTGTATAGCATCAACTCTTTAGAGTATTTTCCCAAACAAAAGGCTGTCTAATCATGTTCTTTGCCCCTGAGCCTCACAAAGCACAGGCAGGACTTTTTAAATGACATGTTTTTCTTAACATAATTCAAATTATTCTTCCAATGTCACCCTTTGTTTGGAGAAGAGGTACAGCCTAAATATCCATTCTTCTGTATTTCAACCCAGAGGTTGAAGGTTGATGTTTATTTTAATTTTAGTTATATTTAACTGCAACAATACCATGGTAAACTCTTTTAAATAAAATGTTTCAGTACTTCTTATTTCTATAATCTCCATGATTCAGGACAATCTTAGTTTCAAGTGTTAGAAACCAAATCCAACATATCTTAAAGGAGAAAAGGCTCAATATTAGCTCACATAATGGCAAAGCCTTTGGATGGTTTTCAGGCACAGCTAGATCCAGGGGATTATGTATTTGTAGGACACAGTGTCTCTCCATCTTGGTATCTCAATTTTCTTTCTTCCATGTTGACTTCATTTCTATGCAGTTCCTTCCAATGTTTTGGCAAGATGATGATGAGCTTGTATCCTGTACATTTGGTAACCTCAGAGAAAAGAGAGTGCCTCCTTCCTGATATTACCAAAAAAAGTCCTGGTATTTTCTCTAATTATTCAAAATGAATCATGTGTCAATTTAGAAATCAATCACTGTGGCCAGGGGCATCAAAAATAATTCTCACTTCTGAAAGTGGTATCAGGGTGGGAGAGGTGTTGTTCCCCATAAGACGTCATTGTTCTCACAAATGAGGGGTGGACGCTGAGCAAGGAAATGCAACACACACAAGGGTCTAATGAAGAGTTTTAAAGTCTGCTCAGAAAACCTAACTGCATTTTCCATTCTTTCTTCAGAAGAGAAAGAAAAAAAAGTGAGGGTTATTATCAAACAATAAATATGTATGTGGACATTTAGAATAGAGGCTGCTTTTAGTTGGAGACTCATTACTAGAAGCCAAATAATAACTTGATCACAGGGCAAGATGTGAAATTTATCTTTTTTTTTTCTTTTAATATAGGGACTGGCATAGTATTACTGAGATGTCTTTGCCATCATTTGATACATATTTGCTAAAGGAAAGGAGTATTTTCTGTTTTGAATTCTAATTCTAAAGTCACATTTTGAAGAGTCAACCAGAAACTGATGAAGAAATGTATATTTTTCACAGGTTTTGTCCAGGATGTTCCTTGGGTGAAAAAGGAGATTATTCCTGAAGTACTTCTCTGGAGAGGGGTTTATTTAAAAATAATGAGGAAGACTATGCTTGAATACATTCTTCACAGTGTAGAATATGCAGCATTCTAAGAGTTTGAAAAAGAGAGAAATTAATATAGGCTTGAGAAGTTAGAGGATTCAATGGAAAAGACAGTTCCTACCTTTAAAAGTAGGTAGGATTTTATAAAACAAAGAAGAAAAATATTAATCTGAAGTTTAAATTAAATGATTTTCAAGGAACTAGCTTGAGAACTAAATGTGTCTAGTAATAATAAGAATTTTTTAAGCAATGATTTCAAACTTTATAATGAGTGTTGATGATATGATAGCTCTGTATTATTTTGCCTCCATATCAGAAATGAATTGATTAAAAAGAAATATTAATTTACTACACATAATTTCAGGCTGCATTATTTGGTTGATGACTGAAGAGTAGAAGATATCAAATCACATATTACTTGAATAGTTCATCATATTACTACCTCGATTGGAATCTCTAGAATTTTGTCCTCAAAATGTCTCAATCAATGATGTTTCTTTTAACTTTCTGTTCTTGATCATGGATGTTATTACTTGCCTGGTTATCTTGGTTCTTTGAAAAGTATAGAACACAAAGTGAAAAGTAACCAAAAGACTAAATCAAAACCCAGTCACTGGGTTAGCTGTAGGGTTAAATAATTTTGTATATGCCTAAACTACTTTAAGACAAACTCCACAAAGTGGAAAGAGATATAGTAACCACTGGATTAAACCATCTACTATCCAGTAACTGGGCCTGCAAATATCTATCAGTGGTACTGATATAATAATGTTAGTAAATCAACCTGATACCAGTTTCAAAAGATGATGGTCTCTTTCTCAAATATTTCTAACTTCCCTTAAAACCCTTTGATGGAAACCTCATCCTTGATTTTGTTTAAATATTTATTCCCAAAGAGAGTATCTATTTCAGAAATGCTACCAAGAACAGCTTATTCAGTAGAAATCCCATAAAGAAATTGGGTAGGGTGAACGCAATCATTGGAGATGAATGGATCTATGAAGGTTAACCCATGAAGATAAACATCACAAGGTTTGAGTACTTTTCTGAATAGTAGCCAAACCCCTCTGGTCTGGAAGTCACATATGATCCCACTCTCCTGCAAGGCTTCTCATCCTTTCCAATTATCATCAGTCATAAACAACAAGGGAACAGGCTCTCTTCATATATTTGGATAGCCCTGCCTCTGTCCCAGGCTGAAACCACCACACACCAAGGCATACAATTAAACAAAAAAGCAAAACTGAACTTATTTGAAACAAAAAAAAATAGATTTAGATTTGAAGTAATTTGCAGGTCAGTTATAATTTTAATCAAGTTTACAAGGCCAAAATCTGTAAACTAAAAACTTTATTCTTGAGAAAAAATAGAGAGAGAGAGAGAAAGAGAGAGAGAACAAAAGAAAACTTGGCTAAAAGGAGGATGAAAGGGCTTCCCTGGTGGAGCAGTGGTTGAGAATCTGCCTGCCAATGCAGGGGACACGGGTTCGGGCCCTGGTCTGGGAGGATCCCACATGCCGTGGAGCAACTGGGCCCGTGAGCCACAATTACTGAGCCTGCGCGTCTGGAGCCTGTGCTCCGCAACAAGAGAGACCACGATAGTGAGAGGCCCGCGCACCACGATGAAGAGTGGCCCCCACTTGCCGTGGCTAGGGAAAGCCCTCGCGCAGAAACGAAGACCCAACACAGCCAAAAAAAGTTAATAATAATAATAAATAAATAAATAAAATTTATTAAAAAAAAAAAAAAAAAAGGAGGATGAAAGATACCACAACTCAAGTATTGCCTTGTGAGTCATACACAGTAAATTATTAGTTCTTCTAGAGCTTACAAACAAATATGTGAATCAACAATACCTTTGGCTTTTAACCTTTGGTCCATGGCAATGGAGACTTACATCATCTGCACATGACTAAAGAGAAAAGTTGTGAATCTTGACTGTGTTTCCTAACTTTGAAGCTGGACACAATATGCGATTAGGGAAAGGAGGGCATTTGAGGTTAAAAAGGGTCCACTTGATTCCTCATTTTTCACCACTGCATCTAAAATTCTTCTTGCATCTTATTCTTTTCTGTCATTACAATGGGAAAGTATCTTGTAAGCTCAAAGATGAATTCTTGTACATTTGATTATGTCATATAGCCTCCCTCACTTACTCAAAAGATTTTCCTCCTACATTTATTCTCTAAGGAATTTATTTTTAAGTAGGAGTTAAGAAGAGATATTTATTTTCCCCATGGTGAAGGCAATTTTCAAATAAGTACATAAGTCTTTTTTGATGCTGCTTTTTTTCAGCATTTTATATATATATATATATATATAAATATATATATATATATATAAATATATATATATATATATATATATACATATATATATACTTTCTGGTAAACATTCTTTCAATTATTGTTCTTTTTTAAAATGCATGGATGCATAGACTTCCCTGGCGGCCCAGTGGTTAACACTTTGCCTTCCAATGCAGGGGGTGTGGGTTCAATCTCTGGTCCGGGAGCTAAGATCCCACATGCCTCTTGGCCAAAAAACCAAAACATAAAACAGAAGCAATATTGTAACAAGCTCAATAAAGACTTTAAAAATGGTCCACATCAAAAAAAAAAAAATCATAAAAATAAATAAATAAAAAAAATTCACACTTATAAGTCAGGTCTTATATTGTGCATGTGTATCAAAAATATCTTTGTTATTGCATATTTTTCCTAATGATTAAATTAAGAATGAGATTATCAATTATACTGAAAGGATATGTAATCCTTTTGAAAAAATAACTTTTATTCTTGCACATTGCTTTTCCTTATTTATTTTAGATAAATATATTGAATTTCACAAAAACAGACAAAAACTTTTAGAGTTGCTTTGTATTCAAAGATTTATTTGGATGAAAATTTTACAATAAAAAATTTTTATTTTTATTTTAAGATAGGTCTTAAAATAAAAGTTTTTTCATAAAACTGTGTATAATTTTTTCCTATTAGTTATAAATTTTGGTTTGAGTAATTACATGTAATTCAATGTTTTATTTTTATTGCAAATTGAGTTTTTCATTACATTTTCTAATCATTTCTGCTTACTAGGAAAGACATTAATTTCATGTCTATTTTGTGCTATGTCTGCTCACTTTACAGAATTACTTATTGCTTCTAATAATTTATAATCATTTCCTTTTGAATAGATATTATTTATTTTGAGATATTTTAAACACACAAAAATTAATAGAAAGCAACATAATAAAAATGTCTATTAATCCACTTCATAAAATCTTAATGTTGTATCCTTTTTCTTCAGATTTTTTTTAAAGAAAATATTGCTGAAGCTTCATGAATATCAAAATTAAATTCCATGAGTCTATCAGTAGTATCCACTATCAAGAAACAGAGTTATAGTTTTTATTCACTTTTATACTATTACAAAAATGTATAGATACATGTGTATAATTGTTTATATATTATGACATTTTATACAAATGATGTCATTTTGTTTATATTATGTTATTTTTACTGAAATAGATTTTAAGACACATATCCACATGATACATTTATCTATTGTGTTTTCATACTGTTGTTCCTTAAATGTATCAATGTGTATAATCTCCTCTTGAGGGACGAATATTTTAGTACTACACATAGAGCAGTAATAGACATCATTGTACTAGTCTTCTTATATCTCTCTGGCAGTGTTTACAACTCCTTATGTATCTTCTATTCCTTCTTGAATGCATTTGGGTAATATCTTTCATAAAAACCAATATCCAGATTTTCAAAATTTTAGTTTGGAATTGTATGTACCATTCTGTTGTAAAAATGTTAATTTCATTTGTATCTGATATTGTATCATTTTAACCTATTTAATAACTTTCACTTTGAATTATCTTACTATCATCACTGTTACCTTTTTTTAAAGCCTTTAACTTGCATATCTTTGTTCAGAAGTTCATTTTTGAGATATACCTCTTGGAAACAGCATACATAGATACATTTAGTTCATTTACTTGCTTGTTCGTGTGTACGTATGCCAAAGTTCTATCTTTGCTAGGTAAAACCCATAAATTTGTTGTCATTACTGACATATCTTGGACTTTGTACTCATTAGAAATTACCTGAGGCTGCTAGGAACAAATGTCAAACAATTGGCTCAAACAAATCAGATTTTTATTTCTCTCATGTAACAAGAATTATTGAAGTAGCATCATTTCAGGTGAGAGTCTCACTTCTTCCTCTATTTATTCTGTTTTGGTTTTGACAAACCCTTATATTCTACAGGTTTAATCCGGAGATATGTTTCTTTAGCTTTCGGCAATTGTCTCCTATTAAAAATAATGTTTTTCACTGTCCTTTAGATGTTGCAATATGTTATTCTTTGTGTCTATTAACTCTCATAAATTCCATTTTTAAAAATTGCATGCTTTACTCCTTGAGAATAACCCTCATGGCCTACCCTAGTGTCATTTCTGCAACTCAGTACATATATTATCCTGTAATGATATATATATAACTTCTAAGAAGGCTGATGGCTTGTTTCTTTGTCATCATGTGTCTGTTCTTAATGGATGCAATAGTCTTTTAAATAACACAGAAGATGAATTTGTAGAGACTTATTGGAAGTTGATACATTTTTTTATGGTATCTTTGTTTTATTCTAATGTTTATTGATTCTTAGATATCTAATCAAATATCTGTTTGAGAATTAAAATGAAATTTTTAGCAGGGTTGTTCTTTCTCAACCCAAAGAGTATCCTTATTTGTGTATTGGTGGATTCAGGTTCTCATTTTAGTGGACTCACTGGGGACAGGCAGGACCTACTGCAGAACACTAGGTGCAGGAAACTTTGGTTTCTAGAGGTGAGCACTCTTGACCCTTCCCCATGGCCTGGATGTACATTAGTTGTGCTCTAGCCCAACATCCACTCTGTAAGTCTTCTCTGCCAGATCCTTCAAACTGAGAGTGATAGTAAGAGCTTTATCCTGAAGGAAGAAAGCAGTCTGATTCACACTCTGCTCAGCATTTCAGCCCCCACACTCATGGTAAAGGCCTGCCTTAGGTTGATTCATTGATTCTTATATTCTTATCCTTGTTTAAAAGGAACTTTGTATTGCAACGGGGGCAGGGTGGGAGGGGGGCAGCGGTGGGGGGGAGTATAGTGCTGCTTCTAAACACTCCCTGGGTCTAAGCAGAAAAGGGACATCTCTTTCAAAGTTAACTTTTAATTAACTCTCTAGATGATTACCCCTGGGCCCTTCTCATTCCTGTTGAATTTTGGGGGTTCCTCTAAGTCTTTGTTAGAAAGAACTCTTCTCAATGCCTCAATGACATTTTGCTCCCTATAGTTTGGGTTATGTTTTACCTGTTTGGTTGTTTCCATCCATTCTCAAGACATCCTGCATCTACTAGACATTTCAAAAAAAATTACTCGTCTAATGAAGATATCCTTTTTCTTTTCCATGCCTATGGTTCATTTATTTTCCCTTTCACATCTTTATTTCTGTCATTTCAATATTATGGAGAGAAAGGAGACACAATTTATCATCTTGTTCCAGGCACATTTCATTATTAGAAACTCTTTCCACTTGAATTCCATTAACATCAAAAACTTCTGACACATTCTCCTATCCTCTTTGTCCAGACAACAGCTACCTGAGTTTGGCCAAGATGCAGTTCATTGTCCTACATACTCAACCCTTTTTAGTGATTTTGCTCTACTGGTTATTTGTATCTGTGTGTCTATTAGAGTGTTCCTTAAAGCTCTACAATATATTTATGTAGTGCTAAATGATAATAATAATGGTTAACATGCATCGATGCTTATTAGGTGCCAGGCATTTTGCTAATTGCTTTATTTGCTTAATTTTCTTTAATCTTCATGAAATATGAACCACCCCAATTCTTCATTTAACAAATGAGAAAACCAAAACTGAGAGCTCAGCGTCTCTAGGCTTGTGAGTATTGGAGCCAGGATTGCACCTAGGATTCCAGAACCAGCACTAGTAAAAACTCTGTTATATTGCTGCTCATGTGCACTTACAATTATTTACCCAGGCTGTAGTTCAGACCTCATATTCTCTCAAGTATCAAAAAATGAGCAGAAACACAAAGACTCTTGGAGACTTCTACACTGAATAGACAAACATTAAGTGATAAAGTAAATTGTATGTGGGAAAAATTCCAGTAACTCAGAGTGAAGAATAAATTACAAACTGCCACATGGAAATGTACCATAATATCTGATAACTGGGATGATTTTTCTAATGATTTTCATGAGGACAAGACAGTGCCATTATTTTTCTTTGATTCATCTGGGTCAATTCCTGATATCATGTCCAGATAAGCAAATGTCCTTTCTCTTTTAACTTTAGAAATATGCCTCAAGCTATATTTCCCTTCTCATACTCTCCAGTCCCATAGGACCTCTTACAACTTCTTTGGCCAGTTGGAAGCTCTTACCCAACTTTTCTAGGCCACTGACTTAAAAAGTCAATGATTTCCTGTCTTCTTCCCTCTCTAAAATTAACCTAAACCAAATTTCTTTAACCAATGTTAGTTCCCCTGATGAAACAAAGTCCCTACAGATTTCTATCTTAGTTTTCTCAGTCAAAATAAAATAAAAACCAACAAATGAACTAAAAGCCCAGAGCAAAAGACTTGGAAGCACAACTGTGTTCAAATCCTGTATCATCACCTATGCGCCTCTGATTATGTTTCTCAGTGACTTCATATCCCTTTTTGTTTTCCTAATTTTTAAAAATGAGAGTTAATATACTTAAGATTCTAAAAAATTAGACTAAATGTTAACCCATGTAAGCCTTACACTAGAAACATGGCTTAAATCTAAATAGAGTGTCTTCCCTGCAAAGCAAATATGGTACATAAAAGTGTTTCATAAACTAAAGTGTGACAAACACATACTAAGATAGTGGAAAACCAATGAACTCTGAGAACAAACAGATTCTGACCCAAATATATTCATAAAAGCAGTTTAACCTGGATAAGTCTCTTGTTTTTCTTAAAATTTTATTTATTTACTGATAAATTGTTGTAATAAAACCATTTCAAAATCTACATGGAGAGTAAAATTTGATAGAGTGTGCAAATGTTGACTCATATTTCATACTTGTTAAATCATGTAGCTTTCTCTTGTTAAAACTTTTTGTGTTATACCTATACAACTATCCAAAAGTTAAAAACATATAGTTATATGCGTATGTATTTACACACACACATACAATCACAGAGAGAGAGAGAGAGAAATAACATTTTTCCCATATTGCTATATATACTGGAAAAACCAATAGCAGGTATTGGTGAAGATGTGGAGAAATGGTATCTTCCATATTTTCTTCTAGTGGGAATGTAAATAGTATAAGTATTTGGGAAGCAGTATGGCAATTTCTAAAAAAAAAAAAAAAAATACAAGAATGCTTATAGCCTATCACACAGAAATTTCACTTTGAGTTATGTGTTGTCAAAAGAACCTCTTAAACGTGTGCCCAAGAAGGCCTGTTTAAATGTATTCATTATATCATTATTTAAAAGATTGAACATTGTGTAAATAAAATGAGTTGCACAAAAATTCATAAGGATGCTAACATATGTATAAATTTAAAAAGTGCATGGAAAATACCACTGTTTACAGACCACACATAGATTGTAAAATATAAAAGCATAAATGGGATTGATATTCACCGGTTTCAGTGTAGAAGTGAAGTCTGGAAAGAAATGGAGAGAAAGGGTGGCATCAACTTTTTCTGTCACATTATATTTATTTAAGAGAAGAGAAGATGATGTGAAAGCAAATATGTCCAAATATCGACATCATTAGTTAAATCTGGGTGGTAGGTATATGGTGTTGACAATATTGGTCTCTGCATTCACCTGTTTAACAGCACAATCATAAAAACATACAAATAAACTATTTTTTAAAAAGCCATGAAAAATCTCTAGTTGCCTTAAGTTCTTTCTGGACAATGGGTTTGTGGATGGGGGGAACATATGTTTGCATTTACTACACATGCAGTATGATTGTAGAAAGGATGTGATACGCATATGCATACATGGGTCTGCATACATATGCTGTATATATATGTATATGCAAAATATATAGCACACCCTTCCTATATTATTCATACCATAGGTACAATGAATTGAGCCCTACTCTTCCTTCTAACTGCAAGTTACCTTGAATTTTTACAAAAGGCAACGTTACATTAATTTAGAGAAATTTTTTGTCTTACCCTTGGCATTGCAAAGCCACTTAATTCTTTTAACAGATTTTATTGACAGATTCTTGCCATGACTTTTGTTACATAGCACTACACTTTTTTCTCCAGCCACTGGCCAATGCAGGTCTATGATTTTGTTCCAGTCTGCTTTGCTTCATCATTTTCTGTAAAAATAGGCTGGATACACTTTAATAACATTTGCTATTAACATATTTTAACTTTAAATCTGTTAACCAAGACATAGTGTATTCAGGGTGTACTCAGGCCATAAAAAGGCTGGAAATCTGCCTTTACATCTCATGGAAGTGTCTTATGAAATGTCTAGTAATACACCCCCTAACTTCAATTTCCTGTAACTTAGAGTGGCTTTTAATAAAGCTTATTCTTTTTATATTATACTATAGCTTGACTTCTGGATTGTGTGATTTGACATCAGAAATAACTTAGGTGAGATTATTTCCTTGAATTTTAACTCCCAGGATATGTGCAGTCACATTCCTTTTCATAATTAATATTAAAAAATTAATAAAATGCTCAAGAAACAAATGGACTACAATTCCACCAGTTCAAAATAATTACAAGGAGAATAAGTGTGAATCTGGAAACAAAGCAAATATTAAAAGAGACACCATATGCTTACTTTCAACTGGGGGCAGTAATGGGAGCCCACTTACAAAAATGTGCCTAACAGGGGTCCTGCTGAGCCCATTAGAATGAACAGAAAACGCTTTCATAGAACTCTGTTAATTATTGATGGTACAGCTGAGGTGATTTTTAAAGTATGTAAGAAGAGTGGTTTATTAAGCAAGTTAAACACTGCTTTTTCTGCCCCCCAAATCTGATTTAAACCAAAAGTTCCTATAAAAAGTACATTTCTCCTCCAGATGTTATAAATTCTGAAGTATTTTGTCATATATATAAAATCACCCATGTTCAAGAGTACACATGGAAGATTTGAGGTATTTTTCTGTAAATCTAAAAGCATCAGGTTAGGTCAAACACAGAAAGCAGGAAAAACTAACCCATTTTAAGGAACATTTTTTTCTTCATCTTTTATTACAATTAAACACATGTACAATGTAACAAAGAGTGCATGGGAGGTAACACTTTCTGAGCCCTAGAATATCTAAAAATCTCTTTAATTTAGTCCTGATTGACACTTAGGCTGGTTTTAGAATTTAGATAAAAAATATTTTCTTTTTTTCTAAGATCACTGGAAATATTACTGAAACATTTCTTTCTGAGATCCAGCGTTGTTAGTTAAGTATGAGTTCAGTCTGATTCTTGTTTATTTATAAGAGGTCGGTACTTTCTTTCTGGAAATTTTAATGCTTTCTGCATATCCTTGGTATTCTGAAAATTCATGAATTACATAAGGTATTTTAAAATATGCATATTTTGTTTATGGCCACCTTAAATCCTAAGGCTGGTGCCATTCAGTATTCAGATCTAGACAAATTAGTTTTTTTTTTTTTTTTTTTTTAAACTTTGGGTTTATTTATTTATTTATTTTTATGGCTGTGTTGGGTCTTCGTTTCTGTGTGAGGGCTTTCTCTAGTTGCGGCAAGCGGGGGCCACTCTTCATCGCGGTGCGTGGGCCTCTCATTATCGTGGCCTCTCCTGTTGCGGAGCACAGGCTCCAGACGCGCAGGCTCAGTAATTGTGGCTCACGGGCCCAGTTGCTCCGCGGCATATGGGATCTTCCCAGACCAGGGCTCGAACCCGTATCCCCTGCATTGGCAGGCAGATTCTCAACCACTGCGCCACCAGGGAAGCCCGACAAATTAGTTTTTAAAGATAATTTCCTTGATAATTATTATTTTATCTCCATGTTTTGTTCTATTTTCTTTATCAGAGATTCCTTTTTTATCACATGTTGGAATGCCTAGATATATAATATTTTGTGTCTTTTTGGTCATTTTCTTTCCTCTCTCTTTCTCTCTCTCTCTCACACACACACACACACAGGCACACTTGCTCAAATTTATTTTTCAATTCTGTGGAATTACGTTTTCTTTTCCTTTGAAGAGTCACATTTTAAATTTCTAAGATCAGTTTCTTGTTCTCTGGATGTTCTTTGCTCACATTGTTAGAGAACCATTCATGAAAACTGCCTGCCTCGTCCAGGCACAATAATAACTCCTTGCATGAGTTGTCTCACGACAGGAGGTACTGCTGAAAACTAACCAGGAGAATTTGGGTGGGGCCAAAAGGAGGGAGGAGACGCCAGCCCATAATATGTCCAGCCAACCTCCCAGAAACCCTCACACTAGAATCCATCTTGGCTAAGAGATATGAGAGCCACAGTAAGGATCCTGAGTTAGACCAAATATGGGCACAAGCAAGATGATTGGCCAGAGACAACCCTGAAAGCTAATCCCATCACCATAAAACTGGAGACTGTGAGCCATGCGGCAGAGCACTCTTCCTGGGTTCCCTTACCCTGATGCTCTCTGCCCAGGCACCCCTTCCCAATAAAGTCTTTTGCTTTGTCAGCACGAATGTCTCCTCTGACAATTAATTTCTGAGAGTTAGACAAAAGCCCAATCTCGGGCCTTGGAAGTGGTCCCCCTTCCGGTAACATATCATGTGCTTTTTCCTTTTTTATAAGTGAAAAAATTATCTTTCTCAGGCAGCCATATATTACATTTTGTTTTCTTTTAAAATTGTCAGCAAACATCTTGCATATGCCAGTTTTTGTTTGTTTGTTTGCTTTTGGATTCAAATAGTCTGTCTTATAGAGGAATAATTTTACATCTGCTAAACTATGGTTGTGGTGAATTGTGTAACTGGTTAAGGTTTGTCTGTTTCAACTGGGTGCTAAAAAGACCTTAAATATAAACTTGTGGTCTCTTCTTATTAATTATAAAGGCTGTATTAGTACCACTTTAAAATTTATGTTTCATTCCCACATCCTAGTTCAATTCACTATTCTTATTTTCTCTTTCCTTTCTTATTTACTACTAATTTTGAGACAGCAAGGAGGGCACAACCATTAAAAGAAAGACACAGCCATTAAGAACAGGATACCACAAAAACCAGTTAGAACCTACCAGGCCCAAGATAGACAAAGATTTGACTTCCAGTAGACCTTCACCTCATTATACACTCATTGTAATGCATTAGCTTCTAAATGACACACCCACAGGTGCCATGACAGTTCCAAGGCCAGCTATAAAAGGCCAAAAATTGGATGGTTCCCCAATTCATGGAACTTCCCACCCCTTCTGCAAGATAGAATATTTCTCCCACTCGTTATCCTATGAAATTACCCAGCCCATAAAAACTAATCACCCCACACCTCAGGGCCTCTTTTGCCTTTTGAGACGGTCCACATTCTGTCTATGGAATGTGTTTCTCCCAGCACTGCTCTCACCATCTGAGACTGGACCCCATGCCCTGGGGCTGCTGCTCTCGCCTTCTGAGACAGCTCACACTCTGGCTATGGAGTGTGTATCTCTCTAAATAAACCTGCTTTCACTTTACTATGGCTCATTCTTGAATTCATTCCTGCATGAAGCCGAGGTCCCTCACTTGGTGGACTGTCCCAGGGACTCATTTGAGACCCTTAGTTTTTTGTTTTCTATAAAGGGGTTGACAACAACTAAGAAATTACAGAAGAGAAAAAAGTTTAAAACATGTTGAGAGCTTCAGCTCTCACACAATTGTAGGTTGACAAATCAAATTTATGCTATAGATAACCCAAAAGAAAAATAATAAGCAAAATTAAATTAAAAATGAAAAACCCAAAAAACTATGGATTCATAGGTCAAAGAAAACTGAAGTAAAACAATAACTCAGTATCTAAATAGCATATGTATTTGTTTTCATTGCCAGCATTTTCACATGTGGTAGAAATGAGACGAACCTTTAATTAGGATGAATTATTTGTAGAGCTTGTTTGGGGCTTGTCCTAATCTTCATTCCACCCTGTCCTATTTAATTTATTAGTTGCATATTGCTCTTGATGCAGAGAGACATGAAAGGAAAAAGAAAAAACAGATTTTCCAATCAGCCATAATATAAGCTGCCCAGCCACAAAACCAACAAAACCAACATTTCCTCCATGGAAGCCACTCTCTTCCAAAATTCTTCAAGGAGAGATAAAGCAGTGCTTGGTCATTAACTGAGTGAAAAGGACCACATTTTCCTTCATCTTGAAAGAAAGTTGAGAAAGGATATCTATGCATACCTTCAGCTGGGTTAATTTTGACTGTTCTCATAATGCCTGCTAAAAAATATTGACAAAAATATGGTGATATGCTCATTTGAAAATGAAGACACATCGTATTCTTTCAAGGGTTCCATATCCAAAAGGTGAAGAATAAGGAACAGAATTATCCCTTTGGGTCTTGAACACCGAGGGACATTTTGCTCCCAGTGTTCAGAATTGCATGAAAATGGCTTTTTTTCATCTCTCATTTGAATGAACTCTAGCCATGTATTTATACAAAATATTTTCATGCATGAGCACCAACATGTTTCACAAGAGATAATCTCCTTTAAAATATCTCAAAGGTGAAGATGAGAGGCAAAATGATTGGCATATTATTAGAAATTTCTAAAGGGTATACTAAATAAACACAGTTTGGATTCTTGAGAAGAGTGTAATTAGTGTGAGTATAACAATTTGGTTTTCATATACATATATGTGGCTCACTGTGAGAACAGGATTGAGGATGTTCCAGATTCAAATTGGATTCCACCGAAGGGGCCAGTTTCTTATTTTTCTTAGATGTCATCCTCTCTACCCCTGTACACTTTAGTGTGTGCTGTAGATTACCTGAGGCTAAGAAGCAAGCTTTTGTCTCCTAGGAGAACACTTAATCTGGACTTAGAAGCAAAATTATCATCATTACATATAAGTTGCTGGTAGATAAAGCAAATCTCAATTCTAGGACATATAAAAAGACAAGATTTAAATTCTTAAATAGTCTGCATTGTGGAATAGTTTACTCAGAGCTTATTTAACTAAATAAATTATTTTTCCATGATGAATGGGAAAAAATGATATACTTGTTTGAAAAGGGGAGGAAAGGTCAGAGATTTACTTGGGCAGAAGTTGTCTACTTTGGATGTCAAATATAAACTTTCAGAAGAATAACTCTGAGTTATTCTTATTAAAAAAGAGACTATCAAGTATGATCTACTTAATTCTTCAAATAAGAACCATAAAGTTAAGGGTCTTGGAAGATATTATTTAGTGCAGTCTTTTATACATACAGAAATATACTCATTTATTCAACAAGTATTTGGTAGATGAGTGCCTATTTTATTCTATGGATGTAGAGTACAATGAGGGTCTCTTTTCCACAAGCTTAGAGAATAAATGTGAAATTCATCCATATATATATATTTCCACACACACATTCATAAGAAATAAGAGGAAAGAGTCATGAAAATGAAAATCCATGACAATTCACATTTTTGTAGCTGGTCATGTGGTTGTAGCTATATTTATAACTACATTCTTCTACTACTCATTTTATATTCTCTTTGCCCTCAGGAGGCACTTCAGCTGGCCCTGGTTCTTTAGCTGGTAGGGGATCAAAACCTTCATTCCTGAAGGGTCTAAGCCATTAGTAATTCTGCCTGGATTAAGGTGTTGTTGATTAGGATTAGGGTTAGACTTAATCACAGGGCATGGTAATACAAGAGGCACCTTAAAGTCCTGTATTCCAGACATACTCTTCCTTACCTCCATCGTGGAGCATTAGTCCAATGTCCACTTGGTACTCAAGATTAATCACCCCAGTCAACAGAGAATTCCCTTCTTTCCCTATTTATTCAAAAGTAATTGGTGCCCAAAGTGGATGAACAGCAGTCTTAACTTAAGTTCATAGGGATCATTATTGTGTTTCTTGGTAGAAGCATTATACCTTTTGGAACTATGATCTCTAGGCCACTAGAACACAGGGGTGAAGAAACAGGAAGCAAAATTTTGGTAGTGGGTCACTAGGTATAATAGTGAGTGGTGCCAGTCCCATTTCTGCCCCTTTATTCCTGGACCCATAAATTCTTGCTATCAGAGAAAGAGCACCGGATGCTAATTCAGAGCATACACAGCCTCCTAGAGAAACTTGCCACATCCATGTAAACTATTGCCACATAGCTGGCGCTGTAACAGTTTTCAAAAGGCCATTTCAGCATTCTATCAAGCCAGCTGTTTCATGATGATGGAGAACATGGTAAGACCAGTGAATTCCATCTGCATGAATCCATTGTCATGCTTCTTTTTCAGTGAAGTGAGTTCCTTTATCAGAAACAATGTTGTATGTAAAACCATGAAGGTGGATAAAGCATTCTGTAAGTCCACAGATGGTAGGTTTGGCAGAAGCACTGCATGCAGGGAAGGTTATTCCATATCCAGAATAAGTGTCTATTCCACTAAGAACAAAACACTTCCCCTTCCATGCCACCCAGGTAGCTGGTTGATCAACCAAAGATGATGGTGGCATATCAGGGTCTCAATATTGGTTTTTGCTATTGGCAGATTAGACACTCAGCAGGGGCTATAGCCAAGGTGGCCTTGATGAGTGGAAATCCATGTTCCTGAGTCCATGTACAGCCTCCATCCCTGTCACTGTGGATACATTGCTCATGAGTCCATAGAGCAATGGCAAGAATGGCTGAAGAAAGAGGTTGACTGATATCCACAGAATGGGTCATTCTATCCACTTAATTATTAAATTCCTCCTCTGTTGAGGTCTCCTTTTAGTGAACATTGACATGGGACACAAAGATCTTCACATGTTTTGCTCAGTTAGAGAGTTCTATCTACGTGCCTGTTCCTCAGACTCTCTTGTCATCAATTTCTAATCACTTTTATTACAGGTCCTTAACCATCTAACCAAACGATTGGTCACAGTCCATGAATCAATAGATAACTGCACAGCTCCATTTCTATGCCCAAGCAAAATAAAAAGCTTTGTGCAGTGCTTGAAGTTCTGCCTACTTGCAGGATTTCCCTTTAAAATTGTCCTTCAGGGATGTCTCAAAAAGGGGCCGTAGTGCTGCAGCTGTCCATTTTCCAGTGGTGCCTGCATATTATGCAGAATCATCTTTAAACCAGGCCAGAATTTTATTTTCTTCTGTCAGCTGGTCATAGGTACAAACTGGGAGAGAGAAGGTAGTGTAACAAAAGTGGGGAACCATGGGCAGTTGGGCACTTCTTTATGTATCTTGCTTGTGTCTTCAGGATGTACTGGAGCTGATCTTTTATACACCACTTCCATTTGATTTTGGAGTGCTGCTGTGCCTGCACAACTTATGGCTCTGTTGTCAGATAATGCCAAGTGCATGATGGGCAGTTCAGGTTGCATGATAACTTGCTGGCCCATGTTGTATTTTTATTTTAAATTACTTAAAATTATTAAAATATTTCTCTTGATATTTCTTCTTAGACCTATATGCTATTTATAAGTGTGTGTTTAGTCTCTCAATGCTGTATGATTTTTTGGCTTTTTATTACTAATTTCTAGTTTAATTTCAATGTAGGCTGAGAGCTTAATTTGTATGATTTTCATTCTTTTAAATTTGTTAAAATGTGTTTTATGATCCAGAATGTGCTCTAGCTTGGTGAATGTTCCATGTGAGCTTAAGAAGAATATGTATTCTACCTTTGTTGGATAAAGTATTCTATAGATGCCAATTAGATTGAGTTGATTGATGTTGCTCTTAATTTCAGCTATATCCTTACTGAAATTGTGCCTGTATGATCAGCCAAATACAGATACAGATGTGTTGAAGTCTCTAGTTGTCACAGTGGATTTGCCTATTTCTCCTTGCAATTCTATCAATGTTTGTGTCACATATTCTGGAGCCCTGTGGATATTCTAGTAAGATGTTGAGAGGGGAAGCATTCTATAATTTTATGATTAACTCTCCACTTTTTTTTTTTTTTTTTAACTGGGCCAGAGTCCCTGCACTGTGACTTTCAGCAGAGTTTCTTAGCTTTTTGTTTTTTGTTCCCTTCCCCTGTTGGAAGTAGGAGATTTTTCTCATATCTTTACAGTGAGAACTTGCTGGGGTTCCTGGAGGTAAAACTCATGAAAGTGTGGAGAGCTTTCCTAAGATGGAGCCCCCACAGGGAGTTTTTATCTCTGAACCTAGTCCACACTAAGCCTCTAGCGATCCATCAATTGCAGTTTAATTGTTTCTATGGGTACTGGCTCCAGCAGTGTGTTTCTGGTCCTGGGCTTCTGGTCCTGGTAAATTGTGGTTCTCTGTAGCTGTCTCCCTATCCAATTTTTGCAGTAGCTGATTGACCTATGATCTCAATTCTCTGAAGAATGTAAAAAGAGTTTTTGTTTTTCAGTTTATTCAGGTTTTTTCTTGTTGTAAGCATGGGAGGAACAACTTCCAAGTCTTTTAAATGTTAGTATGGAAACCAAATGACCCAAGGATACCTTTTCAGCAAGTGGTCTGGAGGAGTTGGACATCCATAGGTAAACAAAATGGACCTCAAGTTAAATCTGTTAAATTCTATAAATATTAACTCAAAATGGACCATAGACTTAATTTTAACTTGTAAAATTATGAAACTTTTAAAAAAATGTCTTTAGGACCTAATGCTAGGCAAACATTTCTAAGACCGAACACCAAAATTACCATCAATAAAAGGAAAAAAATGATAAACTGGTCCTCATTAAATTTAAAACTTCCATGTTAAGACAATAAAAAGACAAATAACAGACTTGGAGAAAATGTTTGCAAATCACATATCTGGCAAAAGACTAGCATCTAGAATATAAAAAGAACTCTCAAAACTCAAAAGTAAAAACAAAAGCAAAAAATACAATAAGAAAATGGTCAAAAGACAGGACAAACAGACATTTCACCAAAAGAATACACAGATGGCAAATAAGCACAAAAGAAGATGTTGAACATCATTATCCAGATAAAATTTTGAAAATAGTATAAAACCAAATGCTGGCAAGGATGAAGAGAAACTGGATCACACACAGATTGCTGGTGAGTATGCAAAACAATAAAGCTATGCTTGAAAATGTATGTCATTTTCTAACAAATCTAAATATGCATTTACTATACAACACAGCAATTTCACTCTTGGACTTTTATTCCAGGAAATGAAAACTTATATTCTTACAAATACCTGTACCTAAATGTTCACAGCAGTTTTATTTTTAATAGCTGAAAACTGAAACAACTCAAATGCTCAACATGTGAATGGTTAAACAAAGTGTGGTATATTCATACCATGGAATACTACTCAAGAATAAAAATGATTAAACTCCTAATCCACACAATAACTTGGATGGGTCACCATGGAATTATGCTGAGTGAAAAAAGTCAGTCCCAAACTGTTACACATTCTGTGATTCCTTTCACAAAACATTCTTGAAATAACAAAATTATAGAGATGGGAACATATAGTAATGGATTTCAGAGGTTAGTGAGAAGGAGAGGTCAGGAGGTGGCCATGGCTATGAAAGTGTAGAATGAGGGATCCTTATGTTGGAACTCTGGTGATTGTAACACCAGTTTACACATGTGATAAAATTTGCATGGAACTAAACATACATATGCTTGCATACACACACACACAGAACAGTGCAAGTAAGATGGTAAAATAGGAATAAAGTCAATGGTTTGTATTAATATTAATTTCCTGGTTGTGATATTATACTAAAATAATGCAAAATGTTACCTTTGGTGGAAATTGAGTGAAGGTTATACAGGATCCCTATAGTACAGATATTATATGGTTCCACTTACATGAGGTACCTAGAATAGTGAAATTAATAGAAATAGAAAATAGAAACAGGGGTTGGGAAGAGGAGGTAAAGAGGAGTTATTATTTAACAAGAATAGAGCTTTAGTTTGGGATGGTGAAAAGTTCTGGAGATGGAGAGCAGTGATAGTTGTACAACTATGTGACTGTACTTAATATCACTAAATTGTTAACTTAAAAAATGGTTAAAATGGCAATATTTTTGTTTTGTATATTCTGTCACAATAAAAACCTAAAATCTCAAAATAAAAATTGTAAAAAGGTGGGATAAGGGGAGGACTTAAAAAGAAACAGAGACAATTAAAACACTGAAATTTTACTCATATATAGTTTTATAAGAAGAAGAATTGCATCTGTGAAGGCTGTTTCCTAGACCCTTCACAACCTTCAAGTTTGGGGTTGACAAAGGCAAAAAGCCACAGAATTTCACAGGAAAAGATGTGTAATTAGTTTGTAATTACTCTGTCAGTTCAAGATTGGTTGGTTGCCGTGGAGCTTGGTACTAATGATTGCTAAAACCCAAGTCCAGTGTGATTTTTTAAAATTTACTTTATTGAAGTATAGTTGATTTATAATGTTGTGTTAATTTCTGCTGTTCAGCAAAGTGATTCAGTTATATACATAACTGAATATATATATATATATTTTTTTTTTTTTTTTCTTTTCCTATCTTTTTCCATTATGGTTTATCACAGGATATTGTATATAGTTCCCTGTGCTATACAGTAGGACCTTTTTGTTTACCTATTCTATGTATGATTGTTTGCATCCACTAGTCCCAAACTCCCAATCCATCATTCCCCTCCCCCTTGTTAACCACAAGTCTGTTCTCTATATCTGTGAGTCTTTTTCTGTACATAAATTCATTTGTATAATATTTTAGATCTGCATATAAGTGATATCATATGGTATATGTCTTTCTCTTTCTGACTTACTTCAGAAAGTAAGATAAGGTAATCTCCAGGTCCAAAATAGACATTTCTCCAAAGAAGACATACAGATGGCCAACAGGCACATGAAAAGATGCTCAACATCACTAATTATTAGAGAAATGCAAATCAAATGTACAATGAGGTACCACCTCACACCAGTCAGAATGGCCATCATTAAAAAGTCTACAAATAACAAATGGTAGGGGGTGTGTGGAGAAAAGGGAACCCTCCTAAACTGTTGTTGAGAATGTAAATTGGTGTAACCACTATGGAAAACAGTATGGAGTTTCCTCAAAAAACTAAGAAAAGAATTACCATATGACTCAGCAATCCCACTCCTGGGCATATATCCAGAGAAAACTCTGATTTGAAAAGATACATGCACCCCAATGTTCACCAAAGCACTATATACAATAGCCAGGACATGGAAACAACCTAATCCATCAACAGAACAATAAATAAAGATATGGTACATATATACAAAGGAATACTACTCAGCCATAAAAATAATGAAATAATGCCATTTACAGCAACACGGATAGACCTAGAGATTATCTATTGTGCGTTTTAAAAAAAATTTATTGAAGTATAGTTGAATTACAATGTTGTGTTAACCACTGCTGCACAGCAAAGTGACTCAGTTATACATATATAAATACATTATTTTTCATATTCTTTTCCTTTATGGTTAGGAGTGGGAGTTTGGGCTTAGCAGATGTAAACTCTTGTATATAGAATGTATAAACAACAAGGTCCTACTGTATAGCACAGGGAACTATATTAAATATCCTATGATAACCATAATGGAAAAGAATATGAAAAAGAATGTATATATATCCATTGTGTGTGTGTGTGTGTGTGTGTGTGTGTGTGTGTGTGTTTGACTGTGTCATGTGGCATGCAGGATCTTAATTCCCCGATGAAGCGTCAAACCCATGCCCCCTGCATTGGGAGTATGGGGTCTTAACCACTGGATGGCCAGGGAAGTCCCTCCATTGTGTTTTAAAAGCAGCGTTGACTCAACAAATCCATCAGTGTAAGCCCAAATTGTTAATAGGGACCTCAAACCGTTTGCCCCCAGTATGCTTTTGTGCTAATCATGATCAGCTCTTTTTATTTTATTTTATTTTTTTAATTTTTATTGGAATATAGTTGATTAACAATGTTGTGTTAGTTTCAGGTGTACAGCAAAGTGAATCAGTTATACATATACATATATCCACTCTCTTTTTTTTAGATTCTTTGATCAGCTCTTTTTAAAGACATGATCGCTCTTGTTACTTTCTTCTGCAAGCTGGCAAGCTCTCACGGCCCCCAGGCTTAGTGTCAGGTGGTGGGCAAGTCCCTTCACTCCAGCACAAGACTCTGGAAATTTCCTTTCTCACAATCTTCAGTCACCAAAGTTGGTTTGGGGCAACTTCCCCTTAAGCAGCTTCCCTTAGTTTACAGTTTAGTTTTGAATCACCAGGGGATATTTAAAAAATACTGATGACTGGGTTCCACTCCTAGAGCTTCTGATTTAATTGGTCTGGGGTATGGACTAGACGTTGGTATTTTTTAAAGCTCCCTGCAGGATTCCATTTCGTCTCTGTGCATCACTTGAAAACTATTGATGTGTAAAGAGGATGAAAAAAGCAGATACTTGTTGTAATGAAATACTTCTCATGTGATACCTCTGGGAAAAAAAAGGCATTTTCCCTCCCTAGCCAGAGCTTCCCAAAAAGCCCCATGGAAAAGCTAAGTTTCCTTGTGAGGAACCTAAAAACCTCATGCTAAAGACTGTTGCCTCTCATCCCCACTGGCAATGGATAACAGCTGGTGACCATCCTTCCCTTTCCCATCAGCCAGTTGACAAAAATAACGAGACAGCTCTATTCGTGTGTTGTGCTGAATAAAAATATACAAAGGAAACTGGTGAATTCTCTTTCCTAATTAACAAATTTATTAATTTGTTTAAACTCCCAGGAGTCTGATCTCTTCACAGGAGCAGAATAAGTTAATTGCATTCTCATGTTAAAACAGCTTCAATAGTGGGGCACGACCAAGGAGAATGCCTTTTTAATATCCTGTGGTGTGGACGTGGCAGGAGGTGGTTAAACTGATAGAATTCTTACTAAAACAATCAAATGGAAGGTGTTTTTAATGCAGGGTCTCAGAACTACATGAACTTCTCTACAGCCAAGCTGTGCTGGTTTGTTGCTCAGTTCCCACTGATTTCAGGGTGAATTACATTATATTACAGAGCTGCTAAGAACTCCAGCATCCAAGATACTTGTATTGTCTTTCTCAGGGACACAATTATCACCAGAGTTGTGCATTCCTCTGAGTTACATCTGCCTGTAAAGTGAGGTTTCTTTTGTTAATGTTTGTTTAGTTCAGGTGGAAAACCAACCATGGCTGTCCATTCATCCTTTCCGGTAACAAATATTCACTGAACCTCTATTACATGCTGAGTACAATGCAAGATCCTGGAGTAAAAATGGTAAACGTGACTGGCAGTATATTAATGTAAGGGAGAGAGAATCCATGGATAGTAGAGCCTGGGATTGAAAGCCAGCCTCCCTAATGCCACAGCCAGGTTCTACCACAAACCGTGTGTAATTTCTCTGGGACTCAGTTATTGCATTATAAAATTGGGAGAATAATGGTTTCTTCATATAGAGAGTACATTTATTAGGAAGAATAAATGGAATTATAGATTTGAAATGTTTAGCACCACACTTGGTACATTATGTTATCTTTCCTATTATTGTTTCTATTGTCTCTTTTTATTATGGCCTAAATAAATAAGATTAGCTGTTAGCTGTAACAAATATTAATGTCGTTGGTAGTTAATCAAAGCTCTTTTGATTTTTCATTGCAGTTGTGGTTTTTTTCAAGGAAAAAAGAAGGCTTCTTATAGTGCACCATGCTTCCATCAAAATGAACATGGCATATTAAAAATTAGTATTTATAAGACTTGGAGATTTTTGTATTTGGTATTTCGCACAAGTGGCCATTTGTTAAATGGCTTAGATTAAGTTATAGCTCAAACTTTAGGTTGAACTGGACTTGGCTTACTCCTAGAAGGGGAAGTACTTTTGTAGCCTTTGCTCTATTTTATGGTCACAATCAGCTCTCACAAACCCAGTGATGCATGTGGCAGTGATACCCAGCTACTTAACATTTTCAGTCAAAGAAAATAGATGCAATCTGTCCTCAAAGATCTACTGCGTGGGATTTCAGTGTCTGTGTCCATATTGAGATGTGTGAGAACAGCATGAGATAGTTTACCTGCTGTCTTCTCTTCCCTGAGTGGCATGGAGGCTGAGGGTGGGACATACTGGGGGATGAAGCAGAGGAAGGGTCAATCAGAAGACAAATAGTCCTGGAGAACCCTATATGCCAACCTGAGCTCTGCCGCTAATTGCTGTGTGAGACAGGCCAGGTAACTTAGTGTATTTGGCTTCACTCTCTTCATCTATCAAAAGAAGAGGTTGGATTTCCATACTCATAGTTTGTGTTTCATTTAGATTTGGAATTTTAATATAATTTGTGGAACACTAGACAGTAGTTTCACTAAGGAGAGAATTGTATTCCGTATTTGAAAACAAGACCTAAACAGGATTAATGCGTTAATATATTGCAGGAGACTCAAGTCTTCCAAGCATCTTCAAACAATATTTCTCAGTAAGGGTGTTTTAGGAAAGACCAAGACAGGAGCAAAGATTTCATAAACATAAAATATATACTGTGATACATCTTATCATACCAACAGAACAATTAGAGCTGTAAGCAAATATAAAATGTTCATTATTTATAAGAAGTTTTGAAATAGATGATTAGCTTTAAGTTGGCCAAATATCCTTGTTATCTCCACATAATTATTAACCTATTCTTTTATTTTTTTTTTAATTTTAATTTTTATTTATTTTTTATTGATGTATACTTGATGTACAATGTGATGTAAGTTACAGGTATACAATATAGTAATTCAAAAATTTTTGATTAAACTCCATTTATAGTTATTATAAAATGTTGGCTATATTCCTTGTGTTGTACAATATATCCTTGTAGCTTATTTTTAAACTTTTTTTATTTTTATTTTTTTTGAATTTTATTTTATTTATTTTTTTATACAGCAGGTTCTTATCAGTCATCCATTTTATACACATCAGTGTATACGTGTCAATCCCAATCTCCCAATTCATCACACCACCACCCACACCCGCCGCCGCTTTCCCCTCTTGGTGTCCATACGTTTGTTCTCTACATCTGTGTCTCAATTTCTGCCATGCAAACCAGTTCATCTGTACCATTTTTCTAGGTTCCATGTAAATGCGTTAATATACGATATTTGTTTTTCTCTTTCTGACTTGCTTCACTCTGTATGACAGTCTCTAGATTCATCCACGTCTCTACAAATGACCCAATTTCGTTCCTTTTTCTGGCTGAGTAATATTCCATTGTATATATGTACCACTTCTTCTTTATCCATTCATCTGTCAATGGGCATTTACATTGCTTCCATGACCTGGCTATTGTAAATAGTGCTGCAATGAACATTGGGGTGCCTGTGTCTTTTTGAATTATGGTTTTCTCTGGGTATATGCCCAGTAGTGGGATTGCTGGGTCATATGGTAATTCTATTTTTAGTTTTTTAAGGAACCTCCATACTTTCTCCATGGTGGCTGTATCAATTTACATTCCCACCAATGGTGCAAGAAGGTTCCCTTTTCTCCAAACCCTCGCCAGCATTTGTTGTTTGTAGATTTTCTGACGATGGTCATTCTAACTGGTGTGAGGTGATACCTCATTGTAGTTTTGATTTGCATTTCTCTAATAATTAGTGATGTTGAGCAGCTTTTCATGTGCTTCTTGGCCACCTGTATGTCTTCTTTGGAGAAAAGTCTATTTAGGTCTTCTGCCCGTTTTTGGATTGGGTTATTTGTTTTTTTAATATTGAGCTGCATGAGCTGTTTATATATTTTAGAGGTTAATCTTTTGTCCGTTGATTCATTTGCAAATATTTTCTCCCATTCTGAGGGTTGTCTTTTTGTCTTGTTTGTAGTTTCCTTTGCTTTGCAAAAGCTTTTAAGTTTCATTAGGCCCCATTTGTTTATTTTTGTTTTTATTTCCATTACTCTAGGAGGTGGATCAAAAAGGATCTTGCTGTGATTTATGTCCAAGGGTGTTCTTCCTATGTTTTCCTCTAAGAGTTTTAGAGTGTCCAGTCTTACATTTAGGTCTCTAATCCATTTTGAGTTTATTTTTGTGTATGGTGTTAAGGAGTGTTCTAATTTCATTCTTTTACATGTAGCTGTTCAGTTTTCCCAGCACAATTTATTGAAGAGACTGTCTTTTCTCCATTATGTATCCTTGCCTCCTTTGTCATAGATTAGTTGACCATAGGCATGTGGGTTTATCTCTGGGTTTCTATCCTGCTCAGTTGATCTATATTTCTGTTTTTGTGCCAGTACCATATTGTCTTGATTACTATAGCTTTGTAGTATAGTCTGAAGTCAGGGAGTCTGATTCTTCCAGCTCCGTTTTTTCCCCTCAAGACTGCTTTAGCTATTCGGGGTCTTTTGTGTCTCCGTACAAATTTTAAGATTTTTTGTTCTAGTTCTGTGAAAAATGCCAATGGTAGTTTGATAGGGATTGCACTGAATCTGTAGATTGCTTTGGGTAGTATAGTCATTTTCACAGTATTGATTCTTTCAATCCAAGAACATGGTATATCTCTCCAGCTGTTGGTATCATCTTTAATTTCTTTCAACAGTGTCTTATAGTTTTCTGCATACAGGTCTTTTTTTGCAATGGTAAATGGCAGTGTTTCCTTAAATTCTCTTTCAGATTTTTCATCATTAGTGTATAGGAATTCAAGAGATTTCTGTGCATTAATTTTGTATCCTGCAACTTTACCAAATTCATTGATTAGCTCTAGTAGTTTTTGGGTGGCATCTTTACGATTCTCTATGTATAGTATCATGTCATCTGCAAACAGTTTTACTTCTTCTTTTCCAATTTGTATACATTTTATTTCTTTTTCTTCTCTGATTGCCATGGCTAGAACTTCCAAAACTATGTTGTATAAAAGTGGTGAGAGTGGACATCCTTGTCTTGTTCTTGACCTTAGAGGAAATGCTTTTGGTTTTTCACCATTGAGAATGATGTTTTCTGTGGGTTTGTCGTATATGGCCTTTATTATCTTGAGGTAGGTTCCCTCTATGCCCACTTTCTCGAGAGTTTTTATCATAAATTGGTGTTGAATTTTGTCAAAAGCTTTTTCTGCATCTATTGAGATGATCATATGGTTTTTCTTCTTCAATTGTTAATATGGTGTATCACATTGATTGATTTGCTTATATTAAAGTATCCTTGCATCCCTGGGATAAATCCCACTTGATCATGGTGCATGATCCTTTTAATGTGTCGTTGGATTCTGTTTGCTAGTGTTTTGTGGAGGATTTTTGCATCTATAGTCATCAGTGATATTGGTCTGTAATTTTCTTTTTTGTAGTATCTTTGTCTGGTTTTTGTATCAGGGTGATGGTGGCTTCATAGACTGTGTTTGGGAGTGTTCCTTCCTCTGCAATTTTTTGGAAGAGTTTGAGAAGGATGGGTGTTAGCTCTTCTCTAAATGTTTGATAGAATTCACCTCTGAAGCCATCTGGTCTTGGACTTTTGTTTGTTGGAAGAGTTTTAATCACAGTTTCAATTTCATTACTTGTGATTGGTGTGTTCATATTTTCTATTTCTTCCTGGTTCAGTTGGAAGGTTATACCTTTCTAAGAATTTGTCCATTTCTTCCAGGTTGTCCAATTTATTGGCATAGAGTTGCTTGTAGTAGTCTCTTAGGATGCTTTGTATTCTTTGTGTTTCTCTGGTGTTTGTTGTAATTTCTCCTTTTTCATTTCTAATTTTATTGATTTGAGTCCTCTCCCTCTTTTTCTTGATGAGTCTGGCTAATGGTTTATCAAGTTTGTTTATCTTCTCAAAGAACCAGCTTTTAGTTTTATTGATCTTCATTATTGTGTTCTTTGTCTCTATTTCATTTATTTCTGCTCTGATCTTTATGATTTCTTTCCTTCTGCTAACTTGGAGTTTTGTTTGTTCTTCTTTCTCTAGTTCCTTTAGGTATAATGTTAGATTGTTTATTTGAGATTTTTCTTGTTTCTTGAGATAGGCTTGTATAGCTATAAACTTCCCGCTTAGAACTGCTTTTGCTACATCACATAGGTTTTGGATCATCGTGTTTTCATTGTCATTTGTCTCTAGGTAATTTTTGATTTCCTCTTTGATTTCTTCAATGATCTCTTGGTTATTTAGTAACGTATTATTTAGCCTCCATGTGTTTGTGTTTTTTACGTGTTTTTCCCTGTAATTGATATCTATTCTTATAGCATCGTGGTCAGAAAAGATGCTTGATGTGATTTCAATTTTCTTAAATTTACTGAGGCTTGATTTGTGACCCAACATGTGATCTATCCTGGAGAATGTTCCATGCACACTTGAGAAGAAAGTGTAATCTGCTGTTTTTGGATGGAATGTGCTATAAATATCAATTAAATCTATCTGATCTATTGTGTCATTTAAAGCTTCTTTTTCCTTATTAATTTTCTTTTTGGATGATTTGTCCATTTTTTTAAGTGAGGTGTTAAAGTCCCCCACTCTTATTGTGTTACTGTTGATTTCCTATTTATAGCTGTTAGCAGTTGCCTTATGTATCGAGATGCTCCTATGTTGGGTGCATATATATTTGTAATTGTTATATCTTCTTTTTGGATTGATCCCTTGATCATTATGTAGTGTCCTTCCTTGTCTCTTGTAGCATTCTTTATTTTAAAGTCTCTTTTATCTGATATGAGTATTGCTACTCCAGCTTTCTTTTGATTTCCATTTGCATGGCATATCTTTTTCCATCCCCTCACTTTCAGTCTGTATGTATCCCTAGGTCTGAAGTGGTCTCTTGTAGACAGCATATATATGGGTCTTATTTTTGTATATATTCAGCAAGCCTGTGTCTTTGGTTGGAAAATTTAATCCATTCACATTTAAGGTAGTTATCGATATGTATGTTCCTATTACCATTTTCTTAATTGTTTTGGGCTTGTTTTTTTTTTTTAAACATCTTTATTGAAGTATAATTGCCTTACAATGGTGTGTTAGCTTCTGCTTTATAACAAAGTGAATCAGTTATACATATACAATATGTTCCCATTTCTCTTCCCTCATGCATCTCCCTCCCTCCCACCCTCCCCATCCCACCCCTCTAGGTGGTCACAAAGCACCGAGCTGATCTCCCTGTGCTATGCGGCTGCTTCCCACTAGTTATCTATTTTACATTTGGTAGTGTATATATGTCCATGACACTCTCTTACCCTGTCACATCTCACCCCACCCCCTCCCCATATCCTCAAGTCCATTCTCTAGTAGGTCTGTGTCTTTATTCCCGTCTTGCCACTAGGTTCTTCATGGCCTTTTTTTTTTTTTTTTCCCTTAGATTCTGTATATATGTGTTAGCATACTGTATTTGTTTTTCTCTTTCTGACTTACTTCACTCTGTATGACAGACTCTAACTCCATCCACCTCATTACAAATACCTCCATTTCATTTCTTTTTATGGCTGAGTAATATTCCATTGTATATATGTGCCACATCTTCTTTATCCATTCATCTGTCGATGGACACTTAGGTTGCTTCCATGTCCTGGCTATTGTAAATAGAGCTGCAATGAACATTTTGGTACATGACTCTTTTTGACCTATGGTTTTCTCAGGGTATATGCCCAGTATTGGGATTGCTGGGTCATATGGTAGTTCTATTTGTAGTTTTTTAAGGAACCTCCATACTGTTCTCCATAGTGGCTGTATCAATTTACATTCACACCAACAGTGCAAGAGTGTTCCCTTTTCTCCACACGCTCTCCAGCATTATTGTTTCTAGATTTTTTGATGATGGCCATTCTGACCGGTGTGAGATGGTATCTCATTGTAGTTTTGATTTGCATTTCTCTAATGATTAATGATGTTGAGCATTCTTTCATGTGTCTGTAGGCCATCTGTATATCTTCTTTGGAGAAATGTCTATTTAGGTCTTCTGCCCATTTTTGGATTGGGTTGTTCTTTTTTTGTTATTGAGCTGCATGAGCTGCTTGTAAATCTTGGAGATTAATCCTTTGTCAGTTGCTTCATTTGCAAATATTATCTCCCATTCTGATGGTTGTCTTTTGGTCTTGTTTATGGTTTCCTTTGCTGTGCAAAAGCTTTTAAGTTTCATTAGGTCCCATTTGTTTATGTGTGTTCTTATTTCCATTTCTCGGGGAGCTGGGTCAAAAAGAATCTTGCTGTGATGTATGTCATAGAGTGTTCTGCCTATGTTTTCCTCTAAGAGTTTGATAGTGTCTGGCCTTACACTTAGGTCTTTAATCCATTTTGAGTTTATTTTTGTGCATGGTGTCAGGGAGTGTTCTAATTTCATACTTTTACATGTACCTGTCCAATTTTCCCAGCACCACTTATTGAAGAGGCTGTCTTTTCTCCACTGTATATGATTGCCTCCTTTATCAAAGATAAGGTGACCATATGTGTGTGGGTTTATCTCTGGGCTTTCTATCCTGTTCCATTGATCTATATTTCTGTTTTTGTGCCAGTACCAAACTGTCTTGATTACTGAAGCTTTGTAATATAGTCTGAAGTCAGGGGGCCTGATTCCCCCAGCTCCATTTTTCGTTCTCAAGATTGCTTTGGCTATTCGGGGTCTTTTGTGTTTCCATACAAATTGTGAAATTTTTTGTTCTAGTTCTGTGAAAAATGCCAGTGGTAGTTTGATAGGGATTGCATTGAATCTGTAGATTGCTTTGGGTAGTAGAGTCATTTTCACAGTGTTGATTCTTCCAATCCAGCAACATGGTATATCTCTCCATCTATTTGTATCATCTTTAATTTCTTTCATCAGTGTCTTATAATTTTCTGCATACAGGTCTTTTGTCTCCTTAGGTAGGTTTATTCCTAGATATTTTATTCTTTTTGTTGCAATGGTAAACGGAAGTGTTTTCTTAATTTCACTTTCAGATTTTTCGTCATTAGTGTATAGAAATGCAAGAGATTTCTGTGCATTAATTTTGTATCCTGCTACTTTACCAAATTCATTGATTAGCTCTAGGAGTTTTCTGGTAGCATCTTTAGCATTCTCTATGTATAGTATCATGTCATCTGCAAACAGTGACAGCTTTACTTCTTCTTTTCCGATTTGGATTCCTTTTATTTCTTTTTCTTCTCTGATTGCTGTGGCTAACACTTCCAAACCTATGTTGAATAATAGTGGTGAGAGTGGGCAACCTTGTCTTGTTCCTGATCTTAGTGGAAATGGTTTCAGTTTTTCACCATTGAGGACAATGTTTGCTGTGGGTTTGTCATATATGGCCTTTATTATGTTGAGGAAAGTTCCCTCTATGCCTACTTTCTGCAGGGCTTTTATCATAAATGGGTGTTGAATTTTGTCAAAAGCTTTCTTTGCATCTATTGAGATGATCATATGGTTTTTCTCCTTCAATTTGTTAATATGGTGTATCACATTGATTGATTTGCGTATGTTGAAGAATCCTTGCATTCCTGGGATAAACCCCACTTGATCATGGTGTATGATCCTTTTAATGTGCTGTTGGATTCTGTTTGCTAGTATTTTGTTGAGGATTTTTGCATCTATGTTCATCAGTGATATTGGCCTGTAGTTTTCTTTCTTTGTGACATCTTTGTCTGGTTTTGGTATCAGGGTGATGGTGGCCTCGTAGAATGAGTTTGGGAGTGTTCCTTCCTCTGCAATATTTTGGAAGAGTTTGAGAAGGATAGGTGTTAGCTCTTCTCTAATTGTTTGATAGAATTCACCTGTGAAGCCGTCTGGTCCTGGGCTTTTGTTTGTTGGAAGGTTTTTAATCACAGTTTCAATTTCAGTGCTTGTGATTGGTCTGTTCATATTTTCTATTGCTTCCTGGTTCAGTCTCGGCAGGTTGTGCATTTCTAAGAATCTGTCCATTTCTTCCAGGTTGTCCATTTTATTGGCATAGAGTTGCTTGTAGTAATCTCTCATGATCGTTTGTATTTCTGCAGTGTCAGTGGTTACTTCTCCTTTTTCATTTCTAATTCTATTGATTTGAGTCTTCTCCCTTTTTCTCTTGATGAGTCTGGCTAATGGTTTATCAATTTTGTTTATCTTCTCAAAGAACCAGCTTTTAGTTTCATTGATTTTTGCTATTGTTTCCTTCATTTCTTTTTCATTTATTTCTGACCTGATCTTTATAATTTCTTTCCTTCTGCTGGCTTTGGGGTTTTTTTGTTCTTCTTTCTCTAATTGCTTTAGGTGCAAGGTTAGGTTGTTTATTCGAGATGTTTCCTGTTTCTTGAGGTAGGCTTGTATTGCTATAAACTTCCCTCTTAGCACTGCTTTTGCTGCGTCCCATAGGTTTTGGGTCGTCGTATCTCCACTGTCATTTTTTTCTAGGTATTTTTTGATTTCCCCTTTGATTTCTTCAGTGATCACTTCGTTATTAAGTAGTGTATTGTGTAGCCTCCGTGTGTTTGTATTTTTTACAGATCTTTTCCTGTAATTGATATCTAGTCTCATAGCATTGTGGTTGGAAAAGATACTTGATACGATTTCAATTTTCTTAAATTTACCAGGGCTTGATTTGTGACCCAAGATATGATCTATCCTGGAGAATGTTCCATGAGCACTTGAGAAAAATGTGTATTCTGTTGTTTTTGGGTAGAATGTCCTATAAATATCAATTAAGTCCATCTTGTTTAATGTATCATTTAAAGCTTGTGTTTCCTTATTTATTTTCATTTTGGATGATCTGTCCATTGGTGAAAGTGGGGTGTTAAAGTCCCCTACTATGATTGTGTTGCTGTCGATTTCCCCTTTTATGGCTGTTAGTATTTGCCTTATGTATTGAGGTGCTCCTATGTTGGGTGCATAAATATTTACAATTGTTACACCTTCCTCTTGGATCGATCCTTTGATCATTATATAGTGTCCTTCTTTGTCTCTTGTAATAGTCTTTATTTTAAAGTCTATTTTGTCTGATATGAGAATTGCTACTCCAGCTTTCTTTTGATTTCCATTTGCATGGAATATCTTTTTCCATCCACTCAGTTTCAGTCTGTATGTGTCTCTAGGTCTGAAGTGGGTCTCTTGTAGACAGCATATATATGGGTCTTGTTTTTTTTTTTGGGGGGGTCTTGTTTTTGTATCCATTCAGCCAGTCTGTGTCTTTTGGTGGGAGCATTTAATCCATTTACATTCAAGGTAATTATCGATATGTATGTTCCTATTCCCATTTTCTTAATTGTTTTGGGTTTGTTATTGTAGGTGTTTTCCTTCTCTTGTGTTTCTTGCCTAGAGAAGTTCCTTTAGCCTTTGTTGTAAAGCTGGTTTGGTGGTGCTGAACTCTCTCAGCTTTTGCTTGTCTGTAAAGGTTTTAATTTCTCCATCAAATCTGAATGAGATCCTTGCTGGGTAGATTAATCTTGGTTGTAGGTTTTTCTCCTTCATCACTTTAAGTATATCCTGCCACTCCCTTCTGGCTTGCAGAGTTTCTGCTGAAAGATCAGATGTTAACCTTATGGGGATTCCCTTGTGTGTTATTTGTTTTTTTTCCCTTGCTCCCTTTAATATGTTTTCCTTATATTTAATTTTTGACAGTTTGATTAATATGTGTCTTGGCGTGTTTCTCCTTGGGTTTATCCTGTATGGGACTCTCTGTGCTTCCAGGACTTGATTAACTATTTCCTTTCCCATATTAGGGAAGTTTTCAACTATAATCTCTTCAAATATTTTCTCAGTCCCTTTCTTTTTCTCTTCTTCTTCTGGGACCTCTATAATTCGAATGTTGGTGCGTTTAATGTTGTCCCAGATGTCTCTGAGACTATCCTCAGTTCTTTTCATTCTTTTTTCTTTATCCTGCTCTGTAGTAGTTATTTCCACCATTTTATCTTCCAGGTCACTTATCCTTTCTTCTGCCTCAGTTATTCTGCTATTGATCCCATCTAGAGTATTTTTAATTTCATTTATTGTGTTTTTCATCATTGCTTGGTTCCTCTTTAGTTCTTCTACGTCCTTGTTAAATGTTTCTTGCATTTTGTCTATTCTATTTCCAAGATTTTGGATCATCCTTACTATCATTATTCTGAATTCTTTTTCAGGTAGACTACCTATTTCCTCTTCATTTGTTAAATCTGGTGTGTTTTGACCCTGCTCTTTCATCTGCTGTGTGTTTTTCTGTCGTCTCATTTTGCTTATCTTACTGTGTTTGGGGTCTCCTTTTCACAGGCGGCAGGTTTGTAGTTCCCGTTGTTTTTGGTATCTGTCCCCAGTGGCTAAGGTTGGTTCAGTGGGTTGTGTAGGCTTCCTGGTGGAGGGAACTAGTGCCTGAGCTCTGGTGGATGAGGCTGGATCTTGTCTTTCTGGTGGGCACGTCCACGTCTGGTGGTGTATTTTGGGGTGTCTGTGGCCTTATTATGATTTTAGGCAGCCTCTCTGCTAGTGGATGGGGCTGTGTTCCTGTCTTGCTAGTTGTTTGGCATAGGGTGTCCAGCACTGTAGCTTGCTGGTCGTTGAGTGAAGCTGGGTCTTGATGTTGAGATGGAGATCTCTGAGAGATTTTTGCCGTTTGGTATTACATGGAGCTGGGAGGTCTCATGTGGACCAGTGTCCTGAAGTTGGCTCTCCCACCTCAGAGGCACAGCCCTGATGCCTGGCTGGAGCACCAAGAGCCTTTCGTCCACACAGCTCAGAGTAAAAGGGAGAAAAAATAGAAAGAAAGAAAGAAAGAGGCTATAATATAGTGAAGTAAAATAAAGCTATTGTAAAGCAAAGCTATACAGACAAAATCTCACCCAGAAGCATATACATATACACTCACAAAAAAAAGGAAAAGGGGAAAAATTAATATATCCTGCTCCCAAAGTCCACCTCCTGAATTTGGAATGATTCGTTGTCTATTCAGGTATTCAACAGATGCAGGCACATCAAGTTGTTTGTGGAGTTTTAATCCGCTGCTTCTGAGGCTGCTGGGAGAGATTTCCCCTTCTCTTCCCTGTTCACACAGCTCCTGGGGTTCAGCTTTGGATTTGGCCCCGCCTCTGCGTGTAGGTCACCTGAGGATGTCTGTTCCCCGCCCAGACAGGACGGGGTTAAAGGAGCAGCTGCTTCGGGGGCTCTGGCTCACCCAGGCCGTGGAGAGGGAGGGGTACAGAGGAGGCGGGGCGAGCCTGCGGCGGCCGAGGCCGGCGTGACGTTGCACCAGCCTGAGGTGCGCAGTGCGTTCTCCCGGGGAAGTTGTCCCCGGATCACGGGACCCTGGCAGTGGCGGGCTGCACAGGCTACTGGGAGGGGCGGTGTGGAGAGTGACCTGTGCTCACACACAGGCTTTTTGGAGGCGGCAGCAGCAGCCCCAGCGTCTCATGCCCATCTCTGGGATCCGCGCTGATCGCCGCGGCTCGCGTTAGGCTTGTTTTGTTTTGTTTTGTTTTGTTTGCAACCTTATAATTTCTCTTTCAATGGTAATCAAGTTTAAATATGTACAGCTCAACTTATCCATAGTATTCCTTTATAAAAGGCAGATTTCAGGTAAGCTTCTAAATGCATGTATAATGTAGAGGCTAATATTTTCTGGTGGTCCTTGGTTCCTGAAGGTTGAACTTCATCAGATGTCTTAAACTTCTGTGAAAATAGTCATGAAGGATTTGTTGCATATGAGGTAATATCTCAGGGCCGGGTACTCATCCTCTTAAGACAGTATAAAGCCACTTGTCTAAACTTGCATGAGGCTGTGGGCACTGCAAAATGCCACTGAAGGTTTTGGGTCAGTGAATATTTTGCTGAAGGAATAACACTTACATTCAACTGAGCACTTTCCTGTAATAAATACCAAGGTCGGTTTTTGTAGCTGTAAACTGTGTACACAGATAACTACAGGTTGGTCTGTCATGGAGCCAAACGTTTCACCTGGAAAACAGAACCCATCTCTTTGTTAATGGTACATTTTCAGTAACAAAATGGAGAATACTGTATGGTTAGGAACAGAGAGGCAACTCTATGCCCTTCAACGGTTGCTGGAGATCACTTCTATTTGGAAAACCAGTAGTTCCTATATTCTTGTTTTTGTTTGTTGGCTTGGAAAACAGCATAGAGAGAGATGTAAGTATTAGGTGTCAAGGACAGCTTTGGCAAACCAGTAAGGCACACTGGGTCCCAAGGCTACCCTAATACTGGTGAAGGCAGAGACCACAGGGTATTTAAAACACATGCTATATTCCTCTCCTGCGGTGGCCCCTCTGGGAGCCTCCTGCTCAGTGAGAGCAGCTATTTACATGGTGAGCACAGGGCCACGTGGATGCAGCAGTCTTGCATGACAGGTGCAGACAGTCTGAAGGTTCTGTTTTTTGCTAGTCAGACAGGATGTGGACAAAGGACACTGGAAAGACACACTTCCTCTTGGGCTGCCCTTCAATGTGCCTGATCCACCACTCCTGATCCTCCTCCCCCGTGACCATGATCATTTTGCCCTCCATGAAGGTTTGTTTTTGTAGGTTCTTTTCTTCTCTTGTGTTTCCCACTTAGAGAAGTTCCTTTAGCATTTGTTGTAGAGCTGGTTTGGTGGTGCTGAATTCTCTTAGCTTTTGCTTGTCTGTAAAGCTTTTGATTTCCCCATCGAATCTGAATGAGATCCTTGCCGGGTAGAGTAATCTTGGTTGTAGGTTCTTCCCTTTCATCACTTTAAGTATATCATGTCACTCCCTTCTGGCTTGTAGAGTTTCTGCTGAGAAATCAGCTGTTTACCTTATGGGAGTTCCCTTGTATGTTATTTGTTGTTTTTCCCTTGCTGCTTTCAATAATTTTTCTTTGTCTTTAATTTTTGCCAATTTGATTACTATGTGTCTCGGCATGTTTCTCCTTGGGTTTATCCTGCGTGGGACTCTCTGCACTTCCTGGATTTAGGTGGCTATTTCCTTTCCCATGTTAAGGAAGTTTTCGACTCTAATCTCTTCAAATATTTTCTCGGGTCCTTTCTCTCTCTCTTCTCCTTCTGGGACCCCTATAATGCGAATATTGTTGTGTTTAATGTTGTCCCAGTGGTCTCTTAGGCTGTCTTCATTTCTTTTCATTCTTTTTTCTTTAGTCTGTTCCGCAGCAGTGAATTCCACTATTCTGTCTTCCAGGTCACTTATCCGTTCTTCTGCCTCAGTTATTCTGCTATTGACTCCTTCTAGTGTAGTTTTCATTTCAGTTATTGTATTGTTCATCTCTGTTTGTTTGTTCTTTAATTCTTCTAGGTCTTTGTTAAACATTTCTTGCATCTTCTCGATCTTTGCCTCCATTCTTTTTCCGAGGTCCTGGATCATCTTCACTATCATTATTCTGAATTCTTTTTTCTGGAAGGTTGCCTATCTCCACTTCATTTAGTTGTTTTTCTGGGTTTGTATCTTGTTCCTTCATCTGGTACATAGCCCTCTGCCTTTTCATCTTGTCTATCTTTCTGTGAATGTGGTTTTTGTTCTACAGGCTGCAAGGTTGTAGTTCTTCTTGCTTCTGCTGTCTGCCCTCTGGTGGATGAGGCTCTCTAAGAGGCTTGTGCAAATTTCCTGATTGGAGGGACTGGTGGTGGGTAGAGCTGGCTGTTGCTTTGGTGAGCAGAGCTCAGTAAAACTTTAATCTGCTTGTCTGCTGATGGGTAGGGCTGGATTCCCTCCCTGTTGCTTGTTTGGCATCAGGCGACCCAACACTGGAGCCTAACAGGGTTCTGTGGTGAAGATAATGGTGGACTCTGGGAGGGCTCATGCCAAGGAGTACTTCCCAGAACTTCTGCTGCCAGTGTCCTTGTCCTCACAGTGAGACACAGCCACACCCCACCTCTGCAGGAGACCCTCCAACACTAGCAGGTAGGTCTGGTTCAGTCTCCTATGGGGTCACTTCTCCTTCCCCTGGGTCCCGATGCACACACTACTTTGTGTGTGCCCTCCAAGAGTGGAGTCTCTGTTTCCCCCAGTCCTATTGAAGTCCTGCAATCAAATCCCGCTAGCCTTCAAAGTCTGATTCTCTAGGAAATCCTCCTCCTGTTGCTGGACCCCCAGGTTGGGAAACCTGACCTGGGGCTGAGAACCTTCATTCCAGTGGGTAAGCTTCTGTGATATAAGTGTTCTCCAGTGTGTGAGTCAGCCACCCAGCAGTTAAGGGATTTGATTTTATTGTGATTGCACCCCTCCTACCATCTCACTGTGGCTTCTCCTTTGTCTTTGGATGTGAGGTATCTTTTTTGGTGAGTTCCAGCGTCTTCCTGTCAATGATTATTCAGCAGTTAATTGTGATTCTGGTGTTCTCGCAAGAGGGAGTGAGAGCACATCCTTCTACTCTGCCAGCTTGAACCAATATTTCTCTAGGCTGGAAGTCTGAAATCAGTGTGCCAGCATGGTCAAGTTCTGGTGAGGCCTCTCTTCCAGGTTTCAGATTTCTGATTTCTTGTTGTGTCTTCACATGATCTTATTAATCTATTCTTAATAAAAAGAATAGTAATAACAGAATGTCTCTCAATGCAGATTCCCAATATGTGTTATGGTTTCCATTAAGCAATTTCATTGGGTAGTGTACAATGGTTTTCTTTTATTACAGCCCAAATTCTATGACCATCACAGACAGAATGTACCTCCACCTAAAAGTTGGCTCAGATACTGAGACTAATGACACCACATATAGCAAGAGGTTATGAAGATGTTTGTTGCTCACATAATGAGTATTTCTGGAGGAAGCAGGGTGGGCCCCCCAAGCAGGTGCAAACATGGCTTGAGAAAGCAAGGAAAGAAGACTGGTGTGTAGCTTTATGGTGCTTAGGTTGTGGAGCTGAGGGGAGGTTTCCAATGTGCAGGCAGGGGCTTAGGTGGCTTGAATCTCCCACTGGCACAAGAAGAGGTTAGCTTGTCCACATATGGGACAGAAGGGGAAGAGAGAGGGGTAAGGCTTAAAATCTGTTGCCAGTCAGATGTCAAAAATGAAGACAGATTCTTTTCTACACTTTCCATAAAATTAATTTCCAGTAAATTTTTAAAAATCCAGATAGAAAGTTCATCAGTTTAATTTAGATGTCTGCAAATATTTCTAAAGTATGACTTGGGTTTCCATTATATTACTGAAACTTTGCAGTCCTCAATTGTATCAATTGTGAGTGATTTTCCTTGATATTTTACAAAGATGCTACTTCCTAAGCCTTATTTTGCCCTGCCTTTTCCCCAAGCTGTATAGGCTGATGATGTAGCCACACCCACTGAGGCAAGATCACTGAGAAGCCACAAAGCTGGATCAGTGTTCACATGTCTTGAGTACAAGTGAAGTGTAAGTTATGGAAGGGTCCAAAAATGACAGGCATTTCACAAACACTGAATTTCTTTCCCTGTAGTCTTATGTCAGTACAAAGTTAATTTTCTTTTCCATTTAGCTCATTTATGATTTGATGTAAGCCGTTGAACCATCTTTACCCATGTACAGGGTTTTTCTTTTTGGTAATTGGAAACATTATTTAAAATAAAAAACTATCTCAAAGAAATTTCTTGCTGTTTTTATTATTTTAATGTTATTTTATGAACAAATTCTTTGCTGTCCTAATGGGTAGAAGTCAATTCAGTCAGAAGAATGGAAGGCAGCTTTCCTATTTGAATCTAAAACATAGATGTTTTCATGATGTTATTGTTTCTAGAACAAGAGCTTAAAGCTTTTTAGAGATAAGCAGTTCTAATTCTTTTCACTGATGTCAGTTACTGGTTAGAGAAAGATGTCCACTAAGATATTTGATGACAGTAATTGATAACAAAAGAAAGGAAATAGAAGTAAAGGCTAGTTGTGGGGTTTATTGAAGTTACGTAGGGGCTACACAGTCTTATCATTTATGTGCATAATTTGGTTTGACCTTATATAATGTGGCCTATTTAAACTGTATAAAAGATGTCATATATAACAGAGAGAAGAAGAATTAAATAAGAGAAAATAGATTTAAAACATTTTATATCAATATTAGATGAGCACATAAATCAAAGCAAATACATGACTTTTAAAATATATTCTTCTAGCACCTTTATTTTTTAATTTTTTAATTTTTTATTGAAGTATAATTGATTTACAATGTAGTGTAAGTTGCAGGTGTACAACAAAGTGATTCAGTTATATATGTGTATATATATATATATATATATATATATATATATATATATATATATATATTTCAGCTTCTTTTCCTATGTAGGTTATTACAAAATATTGAGTATAGTTCCCTGTGCTATACAGTAGGTCCTTGTTGTTTATCTATTTTATATATAGTAGTGTGTATATGTTACTCTCAAATTCCTAGTTTATCCCTCCCCCCAACATTTCCCCTTTGGTAATCATAAGTTTGTTTTTTATGTCTGTGAGTCTGTTTCTGTTTTGGAAATAAGTTCATTTGCATCATTTTTTTTTTTTTTAGATTCCACATATAATTGATACCATATGATATTTGTCCTTGTCTGACTTACTTCACTTAGTACGATAATCTCTAGGTCCATCCATGTTGCTGCAAATTGCATTATTTCATTATTTTTTATGACTGAGTAGTATTCCATTGTATATATGTACCACAGCTTCTTTATCCATTCATCTGTTGGTGGACATTTAGGTTGCTTCCATATCTTGGCTATTGTAAATAATGCTACAATGAACATTGGAGACTAGTAACTTTATTAAAGTGACCTATAAGTCTTGTGACCCACAATCAATGCTCATATAAAACAATGTGACAAGAATTCTTTCCACCTAGATTTTGGTTTCTAATTCAATTAATCACCAAATGTAAAGAAGAGAACAGTTGCCTGAATGCAGTGAAGCAGGAAAGACCAAGATAAGCAGAAAAAGCTTGATGTCAGAGAGCAAAAGTATTGTCACCAATATCTGAAAGAACCAAAGAGCTAGCTCAAAAGAAGTTCTCCCTGGCCAAGTCATGAAGATGTCAGATTTCTAAAGAGAAACAAATTTTGTGAAAATTTACAAGACCATAATGATACTGGAAAAGGACAATTAAAATGAGGTTTGTTAGAAAAAATGGTATAAAACTTTCCAATAACATTAACAAAAAATGTCCATATTGATACATTCTAGCTCTATGTAGCCTAGTATTTGTATCACATATGTAGTACATATGGTTTTGTGTAAACTGTGTTTTTATACACATTTAGTAAAATTTGTAACCATTTTGCCACTTTCTGTATGTTTCATTTGTTTTAACATGTTTAAAAAGCAGTGAAGAGCTTATCAATGACATTTCTAAATTGGATTTATTACACATACAGGTCTTGCTTAAGTGTTCAGGAAAGTTTTCCCTCTCTGATTGTAAGGTTGACCCATTGGATATTATTAGTATTTGAGAAAATCATATATATTGTGTTTGTAATTATAGTTTGAATTGCTTGGAAAAATACTATTAGGTAGATATTGCTAAGTATTCACATGATATTTAATAGAATAATTTTATTAATTCATTGAAATAGAGAAAGCAATTGTTTTCTTATGAACAAAAATTATATTTGCAAATTGGAGGCTTATATATACCAAACAAATGTAATTTAGAACACAGTAACTATAGATATATTTTCTACTCTCAAAATCCCCTTCAGAAACTTTAATCCCAAATTGTTGACATATACCAGACCACCTCACTGCTTATTATTTGTGGCTTTGCATGATGCTATACATTCTTCCTTATGCCAGACTCCATCTTTCTTAATAGACTGTAATCGCCTTGAGGACACTTGTCACAAATTTAACACAGTGTCAGGAACACCACAGGTTTTCCTCACTCTAAAATTTTGTTTGTCAGTCACCTAATAAGCTAGATAGATGTTGCCAAATTCAATGATCAATTTCAGTCTAAATGTACTTGAACTCTCAGTAGAGATTACCCCAGTTGTTCACTCCATCCTTCTTTAAACATCATCAGAACACCACATTCTCTTGCTTTTCTTACATCAATGCCCACTCATTCTCATTTTCTAGTGCTGAATTGTCCTTTTCTTCCAGATCTCTAAATGTCAAAGTTCGGGAACTCCCTAGCGGTCCAGTGGTTAGGACTCCGTGCTTCCACTGCAGGGGGCTCAGGTTCCTTGGTCAGGGAACTAAGATTCCACATGCCACATGGTGCGGCCAAAAAAAAAAAAAAGTTGAAGTTCTCCCGGGTTCACTCTTCATGGCAATCCCATGGTATTACTCTATGTCATATGGCTATCAGTTCCATATAGATATTTAGGATGCTCAGATTTATATCTCCAATCTGGATACTTTCTAACTATCATCTCTACTTGGATGTCTAATGAGCATCTCAAACATAATATGTCCAGATAGAAATCTTGTTCAGCCACCCACCCAACACATTTCTCCCTAATTTCTCCACATTCCCCAAAGCAGACTATTCTTCCAGTTTCCTAGGTCAAAAGGAAGTAGGCTTGATTCCTCGCTTTCTTTACAATCCATGTAAAATTGAAAAGCAAGTCCTGCCTGCTCTATCTTTAGAAAAAATCTCCAATCCCACCACTTCTCTCTTCCTCCTCGGATACTAATGACTGGAGCCTCCTATTTAATTCCCACGGTTCTATTTCTAACCATCTTCTAACTATTCTCCACAAAGCACTCAGAGAAATCTTTTAAGTATGTAAACCAGATCATGTCTAGATGGACTGGAATCATGGATCTAAAATCTTCTGAATTCTGCTATTATTAATGCTGGATGAGTAGTCAAGTACATTATTAATATGCAAGGATAAAAAAGTCCTTTTCATGTCACACATACCCTCATATCTGGTCTGTGATTGTCTTTCAGCCTCGTGTATTGGTTGCTGCCTTTGGCCATTCTGCTCCAGGAACATTGACCTCCTTACTGTTGTTTCTCCTTCAAAGAAAACTTCTTCCTGCTCACAGCATAATCTTTGTTATTTCCTCTGTGGTTATAGGGACACTGCTAGATCCCTGATCCTATAGACAAACATTTTTATTAAGTTGCTTACTCAGTCTTTCAGTGGATAAATAGGGGATAGATAGATAAATAGTTTTCTATATCTATAGATAGATTGTCATTTCTCACACATACCATTACCTGACATTTATTAATTTATTCACTATCCATGTTCCCCAACTAAAGTGTAAAACAGGGAATTTTTCTTTTAAGTTCTGTATCCCCAGAATACACCTTACTTGACACATAGTAATTATTCAAGAAAATAGTTGTCAAACAAGCTGATTGTGGTATAGAAGTTGATGATAAGGATAATTAAAATTAGAAAATTAGATTAGACTTTTTAGTAATTTTCCTAGGGAATAAACAACAAGCAAACAACAAAGAAACAAAAATGATTCATTATATGTGCCTTGGTCATCAGTTCAAACTTCTGAAATTCTTTTCAATTAGTTAGTACGTAACCATAATTCTAGCTGCCATTTATTGAATATGTGCTGTGTGTCAGATGTTCTTCTGCAATATATACATAAATTGTCTTTCTTTAATTCTCACAAATTCCCATATGATGTATATATTTCTGTTTCCATTTTGTTGATAAGGAATGGAAACCTTAAAGAGATTAAATAACATTGCAAGTTCCACTCTCACTGGGTAAGAAAGCCTGGTTTTGAACTCAGGTCTCCAAGCTATAGTGCCCATGTTCTTTGAACTCTGTATCCCATCATTTCAAAGAGCGAAAAAAATGCCATGTAAAGTTCAAATTAAGCACTGTCTAATAGAAATATAATGTGAGCTATATGTATAATTTTTAATTTTCAAGTAGACATATTAAAAAGTAAGAAAAATAATTTTAATAATGTATTTCATTTAACCCAGTATATAAAATATATTATTTCAGTAAGTAATAGTTATCAAAATTATTATTTAAATGTTTTTCACTTCTTTATACTAAGTTTTTGAAAGCTGGTTTGTATTTTATGTGTACAGCATATCTCAATTTGAGCAGCCACATTTCAAAAGCTGCAAGTTGCATGTAGCTACCATACTGGACAATGCAGAGCTCTCCATTTAATTCAATAAAGTATATATTTAATGTCTTTATTTTTCTATACCTACAGTGCCCTGAAAAGGTCTGCTTTTAAAATGCTTATTGTTAAAATCTAGGCATCACACGATGCAACATGAACTAAAAAGGAAAATCAAAAGTTCACATTCTATAACTAATGAGAACCTACTGAATAGCACAGGAAACTCTACTCAATGCTCTGTGGTGACCTAAATGGGAAGGAAATCTAAAAAAGAGTGGATATATGTATACATATAACATTTACTTTGCTGCACAGCAGATACTAACACAACATTGTAAAGCAATTATACTCCAATAAAAATTAATTTTAAAAACTATTAGGTATAAAATAAACTACAAGATATATTGTAAAAAAAAAAAAAGATATATTGTGCAACATGGGGAAGATAACCAATATTTTATAATAACTATACGTGGAGTATAACACTTAAAAATTGTGAATTACTATATTGTACACATGTTAACACATAATATTACTGTACATCGACCATACTTCAATTAAAAAGAAATAAAAGAAGCACTCAAGCAAAAAAAAGAAAAAAAAGTTCACATTCAACTACGTTGAAAACTCTGGCTCTACCGATTTCTAGAGCAGGGATTAGCGGGGAGTGCCCTAATTTGTAAAGATACTCATCAGCTGTTTGATCAACTGTCTGTGTAGCAGGTGATTATGTTATATGACAGCATTTTTACTCCTGTTGAGCCCAAGAGAGCGATACATTATTCAACAGTTTTGAGCAAGCATTTCTAATATTTCCCCTTACCTGTCATGATCTGACAGGAGGAAACTTGTGCTTCAGTACTCAGGTTAAGGTATGAAAGGTAATAAGCTAATGTAACCCAACTAGGAAAAGAAAAGGAGGATACCACAATGATAACTTTTGCAGGCAAAATCCACCACGGACTATTAAAATTAGTGAACAAAAGTTTGAGGAACAGGATATTGGCATACTCTCAAAGTATCTCCTCAAGATATTTACCCATTACAAATGAAAAATAGTAACTGTACAGAGAAATGATCAAATAATCAGGCTAATATCATCAGTAATGAGACATCTCAACTTCATGTATGAGTTCAACCTAATCAGGAAAACACCGGCAGACAAAAATTCGAGAGCCATACTACCAAATACCTGATAACTGCTCTTCAAAAGTCTCAAGGTCATGATAGCCAAGGAAAAACTAAGGAATTGCCACAAACTGAAGAGACTAAAGAGACATGAAAACCAAATGCAATGCGGGATCCTAGACCAGGGAAAGCACATTAGTGGGAAAACTAGTGAAATTCTAATGAACTCTGATATTTATTTATTATTGATACACCAATGTTATTTTTAATTAATTTCTTTATTGTATTATGGATAATGCAAGATATTAAATTAGAAAAAGCTGGATGGCCAAGAGAATATGTAAACTGTATTATTTTTGTAACTTTTCTGTAAATATAAAACAATATCAAAATTTTGAAAAAATTAAGGGAAAGATTTGAACAACTCATTTCTTGGTGCTCTTTTCATACAGTTGTTCTACTCTTTGTCAATGCTTACCCATCACTGGAATAAATTATTCAGCTGAGTTTTAAAAGCATAGCTAATCATGCCATATTGTGTAGGCAAAATAATCCATTAACCGATTTTTTCACTTTTCAACTAGTTATTTACAGCTGTTTAACCTCAATCCAAGAGAGTGCTCTTAGGAGGTCGATGATAATTTTTTCTGTTTTCAAATATTTGCAAACTCATACAGCTCTTATCAACTAAATTCTCTTCGTTATGCCATACATCATACATTATGATGATATATGGAGCTTTACAATATATCATCATGATATTTATTACATTTTCTTGAGCTTCCCATGGTAGAAGGACTTCTTTAAGTAGGTCATACACTCAAAGTAAAGAGTAATTCCTACAATGTATTAGAAAAAGCTTGAATGCTGTTCAATATAGGTAGGATTTAGGAAGAAAATCCATCTCACGCTTCCTTCTTACTTTGTATACTAGGCAAAAGATTCTCCAATTTAAAAGAAAGAATGACGTTTTCACACAATGGTATTTCTGTCCCCTGGAGCATTTCAGTGCCCAAGAAAAGGCAGATTTCAGGGACCTATTAACAACATCAATGTTGCTCACTGACAAATGAGTGTGAAGCACAGAAGCCCACTCAAAGGAGTAGGGGCAACCTAGCTTTTCTCTCAAAAGAGCTTTTCAGAATAGGCAGAAGACCTAAATAGACATTTCTCCAAAGAAGAAATACAGATGGCCAATAGGCTCACGGAAATATGCTCAACTTCACTAATTATTAGAGAAATGCAATTCAAAACTACAGTGAGGTATCACCTCACACCCGTCAGAATAGCCAAATTTAGAAAGTCTACAAATAACAAATGCTGGAGAGGGTGTGGGGAAAAGGGAACCCTCCTACACTGTTGGTGGGAATGCATATTAGTGCAGCCACTATGGAAAGCAGTATGGAGGTTCCTCAGTGAATTAAAAATAGAGTTGCCATATGATCCAGCAATCCCACTCCTGGGCATATATCCAGACAACACTATAATTTCAAAAAGATACATGCACCCCTATGTTCATAGCAGCACTATTTACAATAGGAAAGACATGGAAACAACCTAAATGTCCATCAATAGAAGAGTAAATAAAGAAGATGTGATACATATATACAATGGAATACTCAGCCATAAAATAGAATGAAATAATGCCATTTGCAACTACATGAATGGACCTAGAGATTATCATACTAAATGAAGTAAGTCAGAAAGATGAAGACAAATACCATATCACTTATATATCACTTATATGTGGAATCTAAAATATGACACAAATGAACCTATCTATGAAACAGAAACAAGACTCAAGGATGTAGAGAACAGACTGTGGTTGCCAAAGGGGAGAAGGTTGAGGGAGGAATGGAGTGGGAGGTTGGGATTAGCAGATGTAAGCTTTTATATATAGAATGGATACACAACAAGGTCCTACTGTATAGCACAGAGAACTACATTCAGTATCCTATGATAAACCGTAATGGAAAAGAATATATTTTAAAAAATGTATATATATGTATAACTGAATCACTTTGCTGTACAGCAGAAATTAACAGAACATTGTAAATCAACTATACTTCAATAAAAAAAAAAAAAAGAAAGAAAGGGTTTTTTAGGATGAAATTATGCTGCTTGGTTCTACAAATGATTATCTTTCTGCAGCACCAGGAATGTTTTCAGTAGGCTATGTGGTGTGAGTAATGGGAAATATAAATGAACCCCACCTTGCGGGTGCTTAACATCCAAAGGGATTCCCAGACCATTCTGGAAATCCCGGTCATCTGACTGCAGGCTTATCAGGCTCACCACAATTTCTATTCTAACCACAAACTACCTGATCAGAAAGGGAGTATCTGGGGCTTGAACCTGAAGATTGAATTTGAGTGAAAACCAGGTTTCAGTAAATGAACTTTGTTCTATTTATTTATTTTTTCCACATAAATGTAAATGAGCCCTTTATAGAAGTCATGGTAAATGCACCATTTTAGAGTTTACAGAGAATGTTTATTTAAAATACTTAAACAACCCAGTCTGCAGGTTTGGCCTTCCCTCACAAAATAAACAACCACCCATTAGATAACCGTTAGTGCATGCAGGGGCTTAAAGAGCAAGGATTCCCATTAAGCAGGTTGAAACACATCCTTTTAATTATGAAGTCAGAATAATGCAGTGGGTGGGATTCAGTACTTAATTATTAGGACTATCTTGATGTCCTTTTCTATTTATTGCTTGAATGTATAAATGTGATGCTTCTAAATTGTTGATTTTTTTCTTTTGGAGAAGTTAATTTTAAGGAGATAAGAGACGCAGGTTTTTTGGGGTTTTTTTTCCATTATGGTTTATTTCAGGATACTGAATATAGTTCTCTGTGCTAAACAATAAGAATGTTGTTTATTCATTCTATGTATGATTGTTTGCATTGGCTAGTCCCAAACTCCCAATCCAACCCTCTCCCTACCCTCCTATCCACCTTGGTAACTACAAGTCTGTTCTTTATGTGTTTCATAGATAAGTTCATTTGTGTCATATTTTACATTTCACATATAAGTGATATCATATGGTATTTGTCTTTCTCTTTCTAACTTACTTCGCTTAGTATGATAATATCTATGTCCAACCATGTAGCTGCAAATGGCATTATTTCATTCTATTTAATGGATGAGTGGTATTCCATTGCATACATGTACCACATCTTCTTTATTTATTCTTCTATCAATGGACATTTAGGTTGTTTCCATGTCTTGGCTATGTAAATAGTGCTGCTATGAACATTGTGGTGCATGTATCTCTTTGAATTATAGTTTTGTCCAGATATTTGCCCAAGAGTGAGATTGCAGGATCATGTGGCAACTCCATTTTTAGTTGTTTGAGGGACCTCCACACTGTTCTCTATAGTGGCTGCACTAATATACATTCCTACCAACAGTATAGGAGGGTTCCCTTTTCCCTACACCCTTTCCAGCATTTGTTATTTGTTGACTTTTTAAAGATGGCCATTCTGACCAGTGTGAGGTGATATCTCACTGTAGTTTTGATTTGCATTTCTCTGATAGTTAACAATGTTAGGCTTCTTTTCATGTGCCTATTGTCCATCTGTATGTCTTCTTTGGAGAAATGAGACACAGGTTTTATTTGGTTTCATATTCAGTGCTGAAAGCCACTAATGATTCCCACTGGCTTAAGTCTATAGCTACATAAGCAGACTGTAGTAAAATATTGAGACATCTTTTCCACTAATTCCAGAGGATCAATCAAGATTATTTGCATTCAGTCCTCCCCTTCTCATATACAACATTTATTTTAGGTATTATTTCTCACTCAATTATCTTCTCTGACCAATCATCTCAGTGTCTACTGTTTCAGAGTTGGTTCGTTCCTTCTTTTTAGAGCTGAATTAATATTTCTCTGTCTGGCTGAGCCACAGTTTATTTATCCATTCACTTACTGAAGGACATCTTGTTTGGTTTCAAATTTTGGCTATTATGAATAAAGTTGCTCTAAACGTGTGTGCATGTTTTTGTGTGAATCTAAGTTTTCAACTCCTTTAGGTAAATATCAAGGAGAACAACTGCTGGATCACATGGAAAGAGTATGCTTAGTTTTGTATGAAACTGCTAAATTGTCTTCCAAAGTGGCTGCACCATTTTGATTTCACATCAGCAATGAATGAGTGTTCCTGTCCACATCTTAGCCAACATTTGATGTTGTTGGTATTCTGGATTTTAGCCATAATAATAGGTGTGTAGTGGTATCTCATTGCTTTAATTTGTGTTTTCCCTGATGACATATGATGTGAAGCATGTTTTCATATGCTTATTTTCCATCTGCATATTTTCTTTGGTGAGGAGTCTATTAAGATAAGATATCTGTTAATGTCTTTGGCTCATTTTAAAACTAGGCTTTATTTTCTTTTTGAAATATATTGGACTTGCCTACTTTATTTGGGTATTAAAATATTGAATCACTAAATGTGGGCTATGAGTTATCTGTTTTCCTCCCTTTGAAATTTTACCTCCTTAAAAAGCAAGTTTCCAGATATATACAGCTATAATTTCAGGTGCCAGTTTCGTGTTCTTCTCAACAGACATCACTGAAAAATAATAATAATATTAACTAAAATTCTGTGTTTTATTTTAATTTTAACAAAATTTACTTCAATTCCAAATTTTAAAATGAATCATTTTTTAATCATTTTGTTAGCATGTTATTAATTCACCATTTCCTGGTTTTGCTTGTTTATAGCCCTTGGGTCACTACAAAGAAGCAATTTTTGGAATTCATTTTTTTCATCTTTCACATATGACAACAAGAATTGTCATTCATGTTTAGTGGCAAATTTGTTTTAGTTAATAGCCCTTTCATGGTGATGGCAATATTTTAGGAACAAAACAATCTTACTGGATACTGAATGTAATTAACAGAATTTCCAGTTTCTCCACCCAGATAGAGAAGGTTGTTCACTTCATCAGTTTTCCCAAAGCATCCATCTTCTGGGCACAATATCAATCAGAAGACAAGAGAAGCAGAGGAAACATTTTTACTGCATAACTGCAAGAGTCAAGGACATCACATTCTCTTTAAATACAGACTTACCTCAATAATGATTGCTCAGGTAATGACTTTTCACCATAATTGCTCTTTAAAAATGGTATTTTGATGCTACAGTTTCAGGCAAAATTAACACTCATTCATTTGACACAATAAACAGAGGACATCACATGGAATAAATTAGGTAAGCGTGCTGTGTTTAGATCAACACCAAGAGTGGTGCTTTGCATATACACATTAAGAGGAAACAATGAAGAGGAATCATCCTCCTCAACTCTTCAGGCTGTTGTGTGTGTGTCTTATTTCCATGCGTTTTGAGCCCTTTGCTAAAAGGTTTAGCACTTGATTAAATCAAGTTAAACTAAACTAAAGATCTTCTTCTGTGTCTTAATTTTAAGTTTCAATTTGAATGTGAGAAGATCATGAGCTTTAGAAAGATTCAAATATTAGTGAAAATAATGGTACAGAAAGAAAGGCCCTTCCAAACAATGACTCCCTGGAACTCCCTTTCAACTACTGCCATCCACTCTCAAGTCTTCATTTCATATTTTGACAAGTACAATAAATCTTTATTTCATTAAATTTTATGTATACTATTTGTGTACTTTAAAATTGCTGTTTATTACTTATGTCAACTTGTTTTCATTGGTCATTTGACATATTTTTATCTGTGATACATTTATGCATATTTTTGTCTTGGACTAGAACATATCATTTTTCCTATAAAATCAATGAAAAAATATATTGTTTTCATTCCATGTATTTGCACTTAAAATCAGTGTCTTCAGGAAGAGATAAAAGTCAGTGAGAGGGAGATAGGTAAACCACGGCAGAAAGAGAGAAAAGGTAGGAAAAAAATATCTGAAATACCAACCCATTTCCTATAGTTGTACCCTATTTTCCTTAGGGCCTCAGTACCTCTTATTCTTGCTGGCTGTTAAAAAAATATATATATTTGAGTTATAGAAAATCCAGTTTTTAATGTTTATGAAGGACCTGCATTCTGGAAGCATATTATTGAAGCCCCTGGCAAGCACAATCTTCTGATGTTAAACATAGCATAGAGGTGATGAAGATTAAATTTGTGCAGAAGCTGACGACTTTGTCGATAGGTTCCCAGGTCTCACACCTGTGTTGTAGGTCTAAAATTAAAGTTGTGGTAGGTGATATTATTACTGAGTTGTTCTGAAAGGCATCACTTACTCCATATAATTGAAACAGAGTGTATTCCTACAAACATTAGCATGTCATAAATCATATGGGTTTTGGAAAACTACTGGCTTTCAACAGAGCTTTATTTAATGAAAATTAACACAATAAAATGTCTTTATTGCAGGAATCATGCTGCAATGGAACCCATTCAAAACACATGTCTTTCATTTTTTTCTTGAAAGACTAAAACATCTTGCCAAAATAAGATAGGCAAAAAAGAAAAAAAAAAGTTTGATTATTTAACATTCCGTGATTTGTAATGGATGGAGTATTAGAGAATAACAGTGATGAATACCAGAATTGATCTCATGTCACCAACTTAAGACTTTATTTTTGGTAGCATTTTACAGTGACATGTGGTAAAGGTAGCCAAAGTGTTAGACCAGAAATGAGGGGGTGGAGAAAAAAATCCAATTTTGTTCCATAAGAATTGTGAATTGGGAACAGTCTTTTAAAATGTTAGTTCAGCTGAGACTTTCTGATGAGTAGGAAGGTCTGAGTAATTTGCTTTGGAAAGTAGTCATTTGAAATTGCTGGCTATTTTTTTGAGAGCTAACGAGAGCAGGTAACATGTAGCATACTTTTAAAAGGAATCACTTAAAGCTAACAGTTCCTTCTAAAATGACATCCTTGTTCAACCAAACTCCCAGCAGAGAATTACCACTTGTGTACATTTATATTAGGCAGGTTTAGGCTGAAAGCATATTAAATGAGACATTTGCAAGATCTTCAGAAAATTAATTTATACTGAACTTGGCATGACAACAAGAGGGGGAATATTCTCATAGAGTTTTGGCATGCTTAAACACTAGACATGACGTTTGTGGAAATGTAATTAAGTGCATAAAATATACTTCATAATAGTACAGTTGGCAGGAAAGGGGAAAAAAGCCTCTATTAAAAAAGTGAAAGCATTTACTGTAAGGGCAGCTATCCAATGTGAGCATCTTGAGCTTTGTTATTTATTATTATTGATGGCATATTTTCTTTACTAGCATGGGCAAAGTGAGAAGCATTTTTTGAACATAAAACTGAATATATTATTTAGCCTGTGACAACAAACATTACTGTAAACATAATTTTTAAAATTAGCTGACAAAAACTGACCTATATTTACATATTATCCATAATATCTGATAACCCAACACTAAGTTAGGCACTATACCATTGAGACTCACTTATCCATCTCTCACAGCTACTTATCATAGTTGTCTTCTAGAATCCCAGGTGGATTTGGTAACTTGTTCAAAATAGTGCAGATGGAACAAAACACCTTCTGCTACTCCCAACTCTAAAGTTTAACTCCAGTCTAAGAAGATGGAAATCCAAATGGGGAAACCTTCATCAGTCTAGAGCAACTTCCATGGATCCAGGGAAGGAGAAGATTGTGGCTACCTTAAAATCAAGAGCTCAGTTCATACAGAGTGAAGTAAGTCAGAAAGAGAAAAACAAATACCGTATGCTAACACATATATATGGAATCTAAAAAAAAAAAAAAAAAAAAGTTCTGAAGTACCTAAGGGCAGGACAGGAATAAAGATGAAGACATAGAGAATGGACTTGAGGACATGGGGAGGGGGAAGGGTAAGCTGGGACGAAGTGAGAGAGTGGCATGGACATATATACACTACCAAATGTAAAATAGATAGCTAGTGGGCAGCAGCTGCATAGCACAGGGAGATCAGTTCCATGCTTTGTGACCACCTACAGGGGTTGGATAGGGAGGGTGGGAGGGAGATTCAAGAGGGAGGGGATATGGGTATATATGTATATGTATAGCTGATTCACTTTGTTATACAACAGAAACTAACACAACATTGTAAAGCAAGTATACTCCAATAAAGATGTTTAAAAAAAAAAAAAGAGTTCAGTATGCCTAAGGAGCAGAGTTTAAGGGTAGATAAGCAGTTTAAGCAGAGTTTAAGGGTAGCTAGATATTCTACCCTTCACCCTTGGGTGAAGGGTAGAATATCTATCTTTGAGGTGGAATTATCACTGTAAACTATTAAGTAAGCCTATGCGTATATCTATTGTAAACTCATTTGATTTACTTTTGACTTCCTGTAGTTATATGCACCAAATGCTTGTTTTGATCCCAGTTTTGAAGATCTGTTCTCCTCTCCTTGTTTAGGACACTCTAGCATTACATTTGACAATGAGGAGGGATCCACTGAAGCTTCAAAGAGACGTATAGTTGGAGGAATCTCTCATATCCTGTTCCCTAAATGTCTATCTCTCTATTCCATAGCTTGCCGGCTCAGCTTCAAGGGCAAATGGGACTATAAAATCTCTAGTCCAACACTAGTAACCAGACTTATAGTCATGCTTATGGTCAAACTATAGCCTCATTCTCCAATTTGAATTATTAGGTTACAATCTCATTTTTGAGATGCTTTTCACTATAGTCCATGTGTATCATTTTGACATTTCATAGTTAAATAACTTCAGAACTTTGTGGTGTTAAAAACAAAATTTAACGACATAAATTTTAAAGATTTCATTGGCTTTATTCAATGATTCATGAATCAGAAAGCACCCGTAGGAAGGAACTCTGAGGAGCTGTACAAAATGAAAGAATTTTATAGGCAGAAGGGAGCAGGAATAAGGAAGTTATACTAGATGAAAAAGCAAATTGGTTATGGCAAGGTCACTTTCCTTTAGAGGATGGTCAGGGTCTAGCAGGCAGACTACATAACTAGTGCTGATTAGGCAATTCTTGATTGTCTGGTTTAAGATTCCATTTTTGGAAGAGCTGTAACTGTAATCAAGTCTTGGTTTGGTGGTGTGGAGCTTAGAGTAAGTGACTCCATTTTAGGGCTGCTGCCTTATTTTTAACAGTGGCTTAAGCATTGAGCATTTTGTTGGTTCAAGAGTGTGTGTATCAGCTAACTGCTTCTGGTCTAGGCTGAGATGTGTCTGAGGATGGCTGCAGTGTTTGTTGGTCTAGGCTGTCCTCAGCTAAGATGGCTCCTCTCTGCCCCATGTCACCCCTTCCCCTCCAACAAGCTAGGTGGAAATAAAATTTGTATAGGCTTTTGGATCAGCAATCTAGCAACTTCTATTAAAATTAAATATGTCTAAACACTTAAAATGAGCAATGGCATTATTAGAATACCATCACATAGACAAAGGAAATGAGAGGACACCAAACTATGTGGGCAAACTTAAGAATTTTCTGGCAGCAAAAACTTTGAGTTTACTATTCATACACTTTCAATAAAGAAACGAATAAAGGATACACTCAGGAAAGAAGAAACTGAAAATGGAAGGAAAAAGGAGGGTAGAAGAAAGAATGGTTGTCAAAGACATTTATTAAATTAATTAAAAAATTGACTATTGGAAAACAGTTTAAAGTAATGACAGAGTTGATGATTATTAAAACAAGGTGGAGCTAAAATTCTAGAAGTACAAGTTCTCAAAAAATTTCCTTAAAAAATGCTTTAAAAAGTGCTACAAAATGTGCCCCAACATAAAAGGACATTAATTTTTTTAAAAGAAAGATATGATATCCAGGAGAGCTGAGATGCAACCACAATAGCTGAAAGAAATTTTTGTTTTGCTAGTAAGAAGAGGTCTTAGAATGACAGCTTTATATATGTACAACATGTTCACAGTACCATGTAAGACACAAGGGTGATAGGAGTTAAAGAATTATAAAATTCCTATAATATTGAGAAGACAAAAATTTTTATTATTTTGAAATTTTGTTTAGAAAAAATTCATGTTAAGAATTAAAGTGAGTTAAGGGTGAATGATGTCAGTGAGAATGGCAAACTAAGGACCTCCAAAAATTCCACCCTTCATAAAAGCAATGATAAACTGGCAAAGTTGTCAGGATCTTATTTTTTCAGAACTCTGGAAATTAACCAAAGGCCTGCAGCAATCCAGAGAGCTTTAAAGAAAAACAGCTGAATCCATGTAAAAAGAGAGAGTTTTGCGGTCTTTTAACTTACCCTAGTCCCATTTCTTACACTCCAACTTATAGTAGCTTGAAAAAACAAGCTCACATTCCCAATACTGATGGGGGCAGAACAGAGCTGCAGCTCTTTCAAATTCTCATTCCCAAAAAATTATCATTATTTAACCTGTCTAATGGTTCCCTGAAAGACCTCACTTGAAAAGATCATCTTTATCTAACCTGATTAAGTGCTCACCTCATGCTAAAAGCCCCTCTTTGGAGGACATTTATCAAAAACATTTACAGGCAAATATTTTAATGTTATGGCTGCCTGAGGCAATGGATAACGTTTGGGGTAAACCAGAGACTAATGAAAAAGCTTAAAAGGAAAAGCTGTGGAATGACATGTCCATAGGGGCTTTGAAATGCTTTGACATATTCCTGGGACTCTAGAAGCCTATGCACACATGTAAGGCTGTGTGCATGCTCAGGAAAGAAATTAAAGAAGTATCCATTGCCTTTTTTGCAGAAAAGGATTGCTGATACTTAAAATAATATGGAAATACAAGGGACACAGAATAGTATCTTGAAAAAGAACAAAGTTGGAGGACTCAATCCTTTTTGATTTCAAAACTTACTACAAAGCTACAGTAATCAAGTGTGTGTGGTATTAGAACAGACATATAAATTAATGGAACAGAAGTGAGAGTACAGAAATAAACCCATACATCTATTGTCAATTGATTTTTGACAATAGTGTGAAGAGTATACAATGGGGAAATAATAGTCTTTTCAACAAATAGTGCTGAGATATCTGGTTATCCACGTGAAAAAATGAATTTGGAGCCCCAACTCACACCACATACAAAAATTAACTCAGAATGGATCAAAGACTTAAATGTAAGAGCTGATACCATAAGACTCCTAGAAGAAAGTATAGGTGTATATATTCATGACTTTAGATTAGGCAAAGCTTTCTTATATGACCCTGAAAGCACAAGCAACCTGCCTTAGTCTGTTCAGGCTGCTGTAACAAAATGCCACAAACTGGGTAGGTTATAAACAACTGAAATTTATTTCCCACAGTTCTGGATGCTGATAAGTCTAAGATCATGGCTCTGGCAGATTCAGTGTGGTGGCTGGTGAAAGTTAACTTCCTGGTTCGTACGTGGTGTCTTCTTGCTATGTACTCACATGGTGAAAATGGCTAAAGATCTTTGTGGGTCTCTTTTCTAAGTCACAGATTCCGTTCATAAGGGCTCCACCCTCATAACTTAAGTATTTTACAAAGGCCTCACCTCCTAAAACCATCATCTTTTGGGTGTTAGGATTTCAACAGATTAATATGGCAGGGGGAGGGGGTACACACATTTGGAATACAACACAACCAAAAAAAGGAGATAAATTGGACTTTATCATTTTAAAAACTTTTGAGTATCAAAAAACACTATCAAGAAAGTGAAATAATCCACAGAATGAGAGAAAATATTTGCAAATCATATGTCTGATAAGTTTCTAAAATCCAGAATATATAATGAAGATGTACAACTCAACAATAAAAATGCAAATTACCCAATTAAAAAGTGAGCAAAGGACTTGAATAGACATCTCTCCAAAGAAGATATACAAATGGCCAATAAGTACATAAAAAGATAATCAACATCATTAGTCATCAGGTAAATGCAAATCAAAACCACAATGAAATACCACTTCACAAACTGTAAGATGACTACAATAAAAAAACACAGATAATAAAAAGTGTTAATGAAGATGTGGAGAAATTGGATCCTCATACATTACTGATGGGAATGTCACATGGTGTGGCTGTGGAAAATAACTTGGCAGTTCCTCAACAAGTTAAACCATGTAGCCAGGCAATTTTACTCCTAGGTGTATACTAAGGGAACTGAAAACATATGTTAACATAAAAACCTATACACCAATCTTTACAACAGCATCATTCACAATAGCAAAAGATGGAAACAGCCCAAAAGCCCATCAGCTGATGAATGGGTAATATAATATACTCATACAATGGAATATCTTTCAGACAAAAAGAGGAATAGAGCACTGTTGCAAGCTACATCATGGATGAAGCTTGAAAACATTAGAGTAAGCTAGATCCAGAAAAACTATCAATTGTATAATTCCACTTATATAAAGTGTTCAGAACTGGCAAATCCATAGAGACAGAGAGTAGATTAGTGGCTACCAGGAGCTCCAGGGAGAGGAATGGAGAGCTGGGGAACAAATGTGACAGAAGGCAAGGCTTCTTTAAAGATGATGAAAATGTTTTGGATTAGGTAGTTGCAATGATTTTACAGCCTTGCTATTATACTAAAAACCACTGGACCCCAGCAAGATGGCGGAAGAGTAAGACGCGGAGATCACCTTCCTTCCCACAGATACAGTAGAAATACATCTACACATGGAACTGCTCCTACAGAACACCCACTGAATGCTGGCAGAAGACGTCAGACTTCCCAAAAGGCAAGAAAATCCCCACGTACTTGGGTAGGGCAAAAGAAAAAATAAATAATAGAGACAAAAGAATAGGGACAGGACCTGCACCAGTGGGAGGGAGCCGTGAAGGAGGAAAGGTTTCCAGACACTAGGAAGCCCCTTCGCGGGCAGAGACTGCGGGTGGCAGAGGGGGGAAGCTTCAGAGCCACAGAGGAGAGCACAGCCACAGGGGTGCAGAGGGCAAAGCGGAGAGATTCCCGCACGGAGGATCGGTGTCACGTAGCACTCACCAGCCCGAGAGGCTTGTCTGCTCAGCCGCTGGGGCAGGCGGGGGCTGGGAGCTGAGGCTCGGGCTTCGGTGCTAGCCAAGAGAGAGTCCGGGAAAAAGTCTGCAGCTGCCGAAGAGGCAAGAGACTTTTTCTTGCCTTTGTTTCGCGGCACGCAAGGAGAGGGGATTCAGAGCGCCACCTAAACGAACTCCAGAGACGGGTGCGAGCAGCGGCTATCAGCGCGGACCCCAGAGATGGGCAAGAGACGCTAAGGCTGCTGCTGCCGCCACCAAGAAGCCTGTGTGCTAGCACAGGTCACTCTCCACACCGCCCCTCCCGGGAGCCGGTGCAGCCCGCCACTGCCAGGCTCCTGTGATCCGGGGACAACTCCCCTGGGAGAACGCACAGCACGCCTCAGGCTGCTGCAACATCATGCCGGCCTCTGCCGCCACAACCTCGCCTGGCACTCCGTACCCCTCTCTCCCACCATCCTGAGTGAGCCAGAGCCCCTGAAGCAGCTGCTCCTTTAACCCCGTTCTGTCTGGGCGTGGAACAGAAGCCCTCAGGAGACCTACATGCAGAGGCGGGTCCAAATCCAAAGCTGAACCCTGGGAGCTCTATGGACAAAGAAGAGAAAGGGAAATCTCTCCCACCAGCCTCAGAAGCAGCGGATTAAAGCTCCACAAACAACTTGATGGGCCTGCATCTGTTGAATATCTGAATAGACAACGAATCATCCCAAATTCAGGAGGTGGACTTTGGGAGCAGGATATATTATTTTTTCCCCTTTTCCTTTTTTTGTGAGTGTATATGTGTATGCTTCTGGGTGAGCTTTTGTCTGCATAGCTTTGCTTTCACCATTAGTCTTAGGGTTAGGTCCGTCCGTTTTTCTGGGTTTTTTTTCTTCTTTTTTTACGTAAAAAAAATTTTTTTCCTAATAAATGATTTCATAATAATTTTTTCCTTATTTTCTAGCTTTAGACATTAAAAAAAATTTAATAAGTTTTTTCATATTTTTTATTTTAAAAAATCAAAAATTTTTTTCTTAATAAATTTTTTCTTATTTTTTATTATAAAAAATTAATAAATCTATTTGTAAAAATTAAAAAAATTTTTTTCTTAATAAATTTATTCTTAATAATTTTTTTCTTATTTTTTATTATAATAGCTTTATTTTATTTTATTTTATCCTCTTTCTTTCTTTCTTTCTATTTTTTTCTCCCTTTTATTCTGAGCCGTGTGGATGAAAGGCTCTTGGTGCTCCAGCCAGGCTTCAGGGCTGTGCCTCTGAAGTGGGAGAGCCAACTTCAGAACACTGGTCCACAAGAGACCTCCCAGCTCCACGTAATACCAAACGGCGAAAATCTCTCAGAGATCTCCATCTCAACATCAAGACCCAGCTTCATTCAACGACCAGCAAGCTACAGTGCTGGACACCCTATGCCAAACAACTAGCAAGACAGGAACACAGCCCCATCCATTAGCAGAGAGGCTGCCGAAAATCATAATAAGGCCACAGACACCCCAAAACACACCATTAGATGTGGACGTGCCCACCAGAAAGACAAGATCCAGCCTCATCCACCAGAACACAGGCACTAGTCCCCTCCACCAGGAAGCCTACACAACCCACTGAACTAACCTTAGTCACTGGGGACAGATACCAAAAACAACGGGAACTACGAACCTGCAGCCTGTGAAAAGGAGACCCCAAACACAGTAAGATAAGCAAAATGAGAAGACAGAAAAACACACAGCAGGTGAAGGAGCAGGGCCAAAACACACCAGACCTAACAAATGAAGAGGAAATAGGTAGTCTACCTGAAAAAGAATTCAGAATAATGATAGTAAGGATGATCCAAAATCTTGGAAATAGAATAGACAAAATGCAAGAAACATTTAACAAAGACCTAGAAGAACTAAAGAGGAACCAAGCAATGAGGAAAAACACAATAAATGAAATTAAAAATACTCTAGACAGGATCAATAGCAGAATAACTGAGGCAGAAGAACGGATAAGTGACCTGGAAGATAAAATAGTGGAAATAACTACTGCAGAGCAGGATAAAGAAAAAAGAATGAAAAGCACTGAGGACAGTCTCAGAGACCTCTGGGACAACATTAAACGCACCAACATTCGAATTATAGGGGCCCAGAAGAAGGAGAGAAAAAGAAAGGGACTGAGAAAATATTTGAAGAGATTATAGTTGAAAACTTCCCTAATATGGGAAAGGAAATAGTTAATCAAGTCCTGGAAGCACAGAGAGTCCCATACAGGATAAATCCAAGGAGAAACACGCCAAGACACATATTAATCAAACTATCAAAAATTAAATATAAAGAAAACATATTAAAAGCAGCAAGGGAAAAACAACAAATAACACACAAGGGAATCCCCATAAGGTTAACAGCTGATCTTTCAGCAGAAACTCTGCAAGCCAGAAGGGAGTGGCAGGATATACTTAAAGTGATGAAGGAGAAAAACCTACAACCAAGGTTACTCTATGCAGCAAGGATCTCATTCAAATTTGATGGAGAAATTAAAACCTTTACAGACAAGCAAAAGCTGAGAGAGTTCAGCACCACCAAACCAGCTTTACAACAAATGCGAAAGGAACTTCTCTAGGCAAGAAACACAAGAGAAGGAAAACACCTACAATAACAAACCCGAAATATTTAAGAAAATGGGAATAGGAACATACATATCGATAATTACCTTAAATGTAAATGGATTAAATGCTCCCACCAAAAGACACAGACTGGCTGAATGGATACAAAAGCAAGACCCATATATATGCTGTCTACAACAGATCCACTTCAGACCTAGAGTCACATACAGACAGAAAGGGAGGGGATGGAAAAAGATATTCCATGCAAATGGAAATCAAAAGAAAGCTGGAGTAGCAATTCTCATATCAGACAAAATAGACTTTAAAATAAAGACTATTACAAGAGACAAAGAAGGACACTATATAATGATCAAGGGATCGATCCAAGAGGAAGGTATAACAATTGTAAATATTTATGCACCCAACATAGGAGCCCCTCAATACATAAGGCAAATACTAACAGCCATAAAAGGGGAAATCGACAGTAACACAATGATAGTAGGGGACTTTAACACCCCACTTTCACCAATGGACAGATCATCCAAAATGAAAATAAATAAGGAAACACAAGCTTTAAATGATACATTAAACAAGATGGACTTAATTGATATTTATAGGGCATTCCACCCAAAAACAACAGAATACACATTTTTCTCAAGTGCTCATGGAACATTCTCCAGGATAGATCATATCTTGGGTCACAAATCAAGCCCTGGTAAATTTAAGAAAATTGAAATCGTATCAAGTATCTTTTCCAACCACAATGCTATGAGACTAGATATCAATTACAGGAAAAGATCTGTAAAAAATACAAACACATGGAGGCTACATAATACACTACTTAATAACGAAGTGATCACTGAAGACATCAAAGGGGAAATCAAAATATACCTAGAAACAAATGACAATGGAGACACGACGACCCACAACCTATGGGACGCAGCAAAAGCAGTTCTAAGAGGGAAGTATATAGCAATACAAGCCTACCTCAAGAAACAGGAAACATCTCGAATAAACAACCTAACCTTTCACCTAAAGAAATTAGAGAAAGAAGAGCAAAAAACCCCAAAGCTAGCAGAAGGAAAGAAATCATAAAGATCAGATCAGAAATAAATGAAAAAGAAATGAAGGAAACAATAGCAAAAATCAATGAAAGTAAAAGCTGGTTCTTTGAGAAGATAAACAAAATTGATAAACCATTAGCCAGACTCAGCAAGAGAAAAAGGGAGAAGACTCAAATCAATAGAATTAGAAATGAAAAAGGAGAAGTAACCACTGACACTGCAGAAATACAAACGATCATGAGAGATTACTACAAGCAACTCTATGCCAATAAAATGGACAACCTGGAAGAAATGGACAGATTCTTAGAAATGCACAACCTGCCGAGACTGAACCAGGAAGATATAGAAAATATGAACAGACCAATCACAAGCACTGAAATTGAAACTGTGATTAAAAATCTTCCAACAAACAAAAGCCCAGGACTAGATGGCTTCACAGGCGAATTCTATCAAACAATTAGAGAAGAGCTAACACCTATCCTTCTCAAACTCTTCCAAAATATTGCAGAGGGAGGAACACTCCCCAACTCATTCTACGAGGCCACCATCACCTTGATACCAAAACCAGACAAAGATGTCACAAAGAAAGAAAACTACAGGCCAATATCACTGATGAACATAGATGCAAAAATCCTCAACAAAATACTAGCAAACAGAATCCAAGAGCACATTAAAAGGATTATACACCATGATCAAGTGGGGTTTATTCCAGGAATGCAAGGATTCTTCAATATACACAAATCAATCAACGTGATACATCACATTAACAAATTGAAGGAGAAAAACCATATGATCATCTCAATAGATGCAGAGAAATCTTTCGACAAAATTCAACACCCATTTATGATAAAAACCCTCCAGAAAGTAGGCATAGAGGAAACTTTCCTCAACATAATAAAGGCCATATATTACAAACCCACAGCCAACATTGTCCTCAATGGTGAAAAACTGAAACCATTTCCACTAAGATCAGGAACAAGACAAGGTTGCCCACTCTCACCACTATTATTCAACATAGTTTTGGAAGTGTTAGCCACAGCAATCAGAGAAGAAAAAGAAATAAAAGGAATCCAAATCGGAAAAGAAGAAGTAAAGCTGTCACTGTTTGCAGATGACATGATACTATACATAGAGAATCCTAAAGATGCTACCAGAAAACTCCTAGAACTAATCAATGAATTTGGTAAAGTAGCAGGATACAAAATTAATGCACAGAAATCTCTTGCATTCCTATATACTAATAATGAAAAATCTGAAAGTGAAATTAAGAAAACACTCCCGTTTACCACTGCAACAAAAAGAATAAAATATCTAGGAATAAACCTACCTAAGGAGACAAAAGACCTGTATGCAGAAAATTATAGGACACTGATGAAAGAAATTAAAGATGATACAAATAGATGGAGAGATATACCATGTTCTTGGATTGGAAGAATCAACCTTGTGAAAATGACTCTACTACCCAAAGCAATCTACAGATTCAATGCAATCCCTATCAAACTGCCACTGACATTTTTCACAGAACTAGAACAAAAAATTTCACAATTTGCATGGAGACACAAAAGACCCCGAATAGCCAAAGCAATCTTGAGAACGAAAAATGTAGCTGGAGAAATCAGGCTCCCTGACTTCAGACTATATTACAAAGCTGCAGTAATCAAGACAGTTTGGTACTGGCACAAAAACAGAAATATAGATCAATGGAACAGGATAGAAAGCCCAGAGATAAACCCATGCACATATGGTCACCTTATCTTTGATAAAGGAGGCAAGCATATACAGTGGAGAAAAGACAGCCTCTTCAATAAGTGGTGCTGGGAAAATTGGACAGGTACACGTAAAAGTATGAAATTAGAACACTCCCTGACACCATACACAAAAATAAACTCAAAATGGATTAAAGACCTAAGTGTAAAGCCAGACACTATCAAACTCTTAGAGGAAAACATAGGCAGAACACTGTATGACATAAATCACAGCAAGATCCTTTTTGACCCAGCTCCTAGAGAAATGGAAATAAAAATACAAATAAACAAATGGGACCTAATGAAACTTAAAAGCTTTTGCACAGCAAATGAAACCATAAACAAGACCAAAAGACAACCCTCAGAATGGGAGAAAATATTTGCAAATGAAGCAACTGACAAAGGATTAATCTCCAAGATTTACAAGCAGCTCATGCAGCTCAATAACAAAAAAACCAACAACCCAATCCAAAAATGGGCAGAAGACCTAAATAGACATTTCTCCAAAGAAGATATACAGATGGCCAAGAGACACATGAAAGAATGGTCAACATCATTAATCATTAGAGAAATGCAAATCAAAACTACAATGAGGTATCATCTCACACCGGTCAGAATGGCCATCATCAAAAAATCTAGAAACAAGAAATGCTGGAGAGGGTGTGGAGAAAAGGAAACCCTCTTGCACTGTTGGTGGGAATGTAAATTGATACAGCCACTATGGAGAACAGTATGGAGGTTCCTTAAAAAACTACAAATAGAACTACCATATGACCCAGCAATCCCACTACTGGGCATATACCCTGAGAAAACCATAATTCAAAAAGAGTCATGTACCAAAATATTCATTGCAGCTCTATTTACAATCGCCAGGACATGGAAGCAACCTAAGTGTCCATCATCGGATGAATGGATAAAGAAGATGTGGCACGTATATACAATGGAATATTACTCAGCCATAAAAAGAAATGAAATGGAGGTATTTGTAATGAGGTGGATGGAGTTAGAGTCTGTCATACAGAGTGAAGTAAGTCAGAAAGAGAAAAACAAATACAGTATGCTAACACATATATATGGAATCTAAGGAAAAAAAAAAAAGGTCATGAAGAACCTAGTGGCAAGATGGGAATAAAGACACAGACCTACTAGAGAATGGACTTGGGGATATGGGGAGGGGGAGGGGTGAGATGTGACAGGGTGAGAGAGTGTCATGGACATATATACACTACCAAATGTAAAATAGATAGCTAGTGGGAAGCAGCCGCATAGCACAGGGAGATCAGCTCGGTGCTTTGTGACCCCCTAGAGGGGTGGGATAGGGAGGGTGGGAGGGAGGGAGATGCAAGAGGGAAGAGATATGGGAACATATGTATGTGTGTAACTGATTCACTTTGTTATAAAGCAGAAACTAACACACCATTGTAAAGCAATTATACTCCAATAAAGATGTTAAAAAAAAAAAAAAGACAACTGAAATAAATAAATAAATAAATAAATAAATAAATAAATAAAAACCACTGAATTGAACATTTTAAAATAGTGAATTTTATATGTGAATTATATCTCAATTAAAAAAATTAAGGCCATAACTAAAATAATAGAAATAGAATGTATAACTTTCAAACCAATCGAAGGTAGAATATAATATGATCCACTTGAAATCAGTAAAGATGAAAAAGAAAGAAAAAAGAAAATTTCTAAGAAGAAAGAACAACAACAACAAAAACCACGCAGAACTGATCTAAATGTATCAGCAATGACATCAGCTATAGATATTGGAAAATTATGTCCTGGGTCAAAACCTTGTAGCCTGATTTTGTACAAACTAAGAAAGAAGAATGGACTTTGCATTTTTAGAGTTACCAAAAAGAATGATGAAAGAGGTGGGGGAGCAGCAGCTGCTGAAACCATGACCCTCAAAGCCTAAAATATTCACTGAGAGGCCCACTACAGAAAAAGTTTAGTTGATAACCTAAACTTTCAAAGATGACATTTTAAAGATAAACACAAAATCTAATAAAAGTATAAAACCAAAATTGCCCTTGTCAAATATCACCTGCCAATTTCAGAAGAGCTGCTGGGAACTACCTATCTCAATGTGTTATTCCCTGTCTGTTTCCGGATTAAAGGTTGCCACAAGTGGCACTGGCTTGACATTTGGAAGGCAGAAGGAAGGTCAATATCTTCTTCAGCTTCAGCCTTCTCAGGAACAGCCCTAGAGAGTAGGTAGTGGCTCTGCCAGAGACTCTCAACAGTCATAGTCTTTCCCGGCAAACTTTTGGGGACTGCCTACTTTGGTGCTTTAGCTAAGGTCCTCAGGGATTTTTTTTCTCCAAAATTCCTGCTGCTTCTCAAATTTCATTTCTCTATACCATCCTATGTATATGTAAATTTCTTGATATTTGGGCTTAGAACTTGCACACCATCATTTTTTGCCACATTCTATTTGTCAAGTGAGTGAAAAAGGTGGGGTGTTAGTTAATGAAGAGTGTCTGACAGGAGAAATGGCTCATCATTAAAGAGATGCAGCCCAATGATGACAACTTCACAGAAGAAACCAAAATAGATACCCCTGCTTCCCTCTCTCTTTATCTCTTGATACTGCTCCCATTGACTAAACTAAACAGGAAAATATGTCCATCAAATCAGCCTCAATAAAGAGGGCAGAAAAAGATGGAGAATAGACTCAGAAGGGAAATAGAAGCCATCCTGCACAGTTACCAACCTAAATCGTTAATTCATGCATGAAAAGAAACGCAGTCTTACTGGTAATTGGAGAAATACAGATTAAAGCAATAATCCACCAACTCATAGTCTTAAAAAATAGTAGTAATAAATTTGAGAATCTCAAGCATCAGCAAAGATACTGTAAAACAGTAATTCACGTTAATAGCTGGCTGGAGTGCTATTTGCTATCCCCACTTTATAAGGTAAATCAGCAATATCTAAGTTGATGGTCCACCCACCCTATGGTCCAGCAATTCTATTCTTGGGCATCAGCCATGGAGAGATGTTAAAACACATGTGCAGAGGAACATATATAGGATTGTTCAACGTTTGCAATACCAAAACAAACAAAAACAAAAAACACTCACATTTAACAGTCCCTTAGAAGGAGATTAGAGGAATAAACTCATTTAAAATAAAATAATCAATAACATTTAAAAGATATAGACTAAAGTCTCAAATATCAATAATGATAAATCTTTCAAAAACATCATGTTATGTAAAGAAAGCAAGGTGCCAAATAACAAGTAATTAGCAATAAGTAAGATAAAATGTATACAATATATATAAATTTAGATAGCACATCTGCTTGGGAAGGACTCTCTAAAAGCAGAGCCTGAGACAAGGATTGTGGTATATGTGACCTACTGCAGGATGGCTCACAGAAGGGCAGGGAGGAAAACAGGGTAGAACAGAGGAAAGAGTAAAGCAAGGTTGCGGGCTTGGCTGGAATCTCATCTCAGCCTGATTCCAAGAGGAGTTCTGGAAAATAAATTGAACCACAGCACTGGTCTCATCTTGAAGCAACAGGGTGATTGCTTCTCTTCCTCAACTCCCTACCCTGGACACACACACTTACCAGTCAATCACTGGCCATGGGCTGACCTGTGGGAGGCATTCTCCCAATGGAACATCTTCCATGTAGCCCAGGACAATCCTTCAGAGAACAAGACAGCTGAGAGCCATTAGTAGCCCACCCTCACTGCAGCTGGAGTATGAGGGCACCAGCAGTGAAAGGGGTGTGGCAGGGGTATGACAGTGTCCACTGCACACATGAAACAATGGTGTATGGTTTATGGCCTTACTGGGTAGTATAATTACAAAAATTTGCATAGAAATAAAAAACAACACTCATTTCAAAATAGCACTTTACTCTAATAAGGGAGGGAAGAAGGAAAGGAAAATGACTCAAATGCTGGCCTTATGCTATGTTTGCATTATTTTACTTCTTTATAAAAAATAGCCTGAAGTAATAAAATAGTTAACATTTAAATCTCGGTGTAAGTACATGGCTATTTGCAAACTTTAAAACTTAAAATAATATATACAGCCAGAAATGAGTAGTAAAATATGTAGATTTAAAAATAATAATAGTGGTTCTTGTAATATTTTGATTTAACTTAAACCAACGGTAAAAAATATATCTTTTCTAAATTATAGGTAAAACTAGAAATTACTCAGTTTGTTTAATTTTTATCCTGTCAATTTCATTCATCAAAAAATCATACTTTTAATTGTAAAAGGTATTTATAAGATTATTTAGTTCATACAGTATCTCTCTTTATGTTTTAATCTGATATTTTATGTGAAGATATGAGAGAGAAAACATTATAATTTCTGGGATAATACTTACCAAATTTTGAAATGTAATATATCTGGGTTGTGGGATTTGGAATAGTTTATTAACTTCTTCTTTATAAGTTTATTAATTGCTTTCATTTTTATAATGGCCATTGCCTCATTTTTACAGAAACAACAAAGACACTCTTAAAAATAAAGAAAAATATGTATCTTCCTTAGTAATAAGACCATTACAAAGTCAACAACTCGTTGATGTTATTTTACACCTGATATATTTGCCAAAATTAAAATAAAAGAAATATCCAAAATTGGCAACATGTTTTTAAAGTTGGTACAATGATGTATTGCTAATGGCAGTATAAACCATTATAATTCTATTTAGAAAAAATAGAATCTGGCAAAATTTCTTGAGTAGCAAACAGATGTTTATATCCTTGTATCCATAAACTCATTTCTTAGAATTTATTCCATGGGAACATTACAATAAGGAAATATATTCTTCATGAATGATGGCTATTTCAACAAAGAATTTGAAACAATCTACCTTAGCTAAGAAAATCATGGCATGCTAACCTAATGGGGTTTTATGTTGTGATTATGTAACAGGGAAGAGCCAAATCTGACTGCATGTTGGATCTGTTTCTTTTACTTTAACCTTTGCTTCCCATTGCTTTTGTTCACTAAAAGGATACTGTCTATACATAATGGCCTGCCTTGGGGAACACTGTCCCTCTGCCTGAATGTTAAATCAAAGTGCCTTTGTTCAGGGAAACATCCAGACGCTGTCCACCTGTGGATGGCTACAAGAAAGAAGAAATTAACACATCCCCTCCCTGAGGCTGGCCATTCCAGGGGATATTTGCAAATCTTATGGCCTTTTTACTCTACTTCCTCATCTCCTCCCCCTCTCTGTGCTATAAAAGAAACTGGCATTCAAACCCCGATAAGATGGTTTTTTGGAGACAGTAGTCTGCCATCTTCTCCGTCAGCCAGCTTTCCGAATAAAGTATTCCTTGCCTCAGCACCTCATCTCCCGATTCATTGGCCTGTCGTGCAGTGAGCAGAACGAGCTTGGACTTGGTAACAATTATAGCATGAAAATGTGAATAAGGAAATAAATTGATAGTTCCTGGGCACCTTATTAGGGAGCTCAGGTGATTTTGTGAACTATCTTCTCTCTCAAAATTCATGGGTTCACTGTCATTAAAATACCCTTACAAGGGGAAGGAAGCTTTTGTTCATAGTCACATGGCATGCTAATAATTGGCAGGAGTATTAAGATTCCCTCCAAGTTCTAACTCCAAATCCTAAGCTCTTTCCACTGAAAAATTTTTCTTAACTGTAAAATTCATTTTACAAGTAAATGTGTAAGCAGAACTCTTTTAGCTCTGAATCAAAGAGATAACAAAGGCTGAGCTTATTTAGATGGATGTGCTGGAGTGTGGGCTCCAGTCAGCCCCATCCCACCCATTTGGCTTTAACCAAATCCTAGACAGCCACAAATACTCTTTTAAAAATCACTCCACTACACCATATTTCTTCTGGAAAGTGTAAAAATGGTTTGATTTAATGTTATGTTTTAAAAGATAGTAATATAAAATATTGCCATTCGCAACTCTCAATTGAGTAGAAGGATACATAGAAACATGGATGAAAACATTCCTGTGCAAAGACCAGACCGGCTGCTATTTCTTTCAGGTGGCAGCACATACAGCTCGGCAATGGGCCCTGGGAGGACATCTTTGGTTGTTTTTTCCACTGCTTTGGAGGTGGTCCTCAGAGCTTTATTAAACCTGGATAGATCTTTGTGCCCCTTCAGACATAGTCATTCATAAAATATTATAAAGAGTATGCATTGTTTGTGAATGTAGATGTAATTGGGGATGGGAGAGGAATGAGAAAACTCATATGTACATGTTTAAGATCAAAATATATTTCCCACCAAACTGTTTGGGACAGACAGTGTGAGTTATCTCCTTCCTTCTTGCCACTTAGGAAACTCGAGACCCTGTCATCTATCTCCCCCAATTCTGTACCAGTAAAAGCTGAAGATAGCTGAAATTTACTTTACCAGCCTACTATAAAGCTACAGCATGAACATGTGGACCACTCTTTGTCCACAAGATATCAGAGGGAAATCTAGTGACTCAGGGAATGATTGCTTTTTCTGAGATGTGTGAAGAGTAGGTCTATTTCCCTTCCTGCCTGTGACATTATCCTGTAAGGATGTGAGGCTTAACATTACTACAGCCATCTTGCAAATCAAGAAAAGAGCCAAAAGTTCCAGGAAAGCTGACAAATACCTTCCCACATAGATTTTGATCTGTGATAAAAAGGACCTTCTACTGTTTAAGCTCCTTTGTGTTTGGGCGTTCTGTTATGTGTAGCAGAAAATATCCTAATATAAACTGCAGAAATCTATCAGACACCTGAAGTTCCCAACTAGAACGTACGATTCTACATTATTAAGCGTGTCGTCTTTTTTTGCTAATATAGATCAAATGGAGTTACTCCCAATGTGCGCTTTCTTGATTATGAAGAATTTCTGGTAATTTCCTTCTTTTTACAGTGGTTATATCATAATCCATGAAGTTTATCTGAAGTGATTGTTTCCGATTATTGTGGCTTCCTCCTGATTTTCATAAGTGAAGTTGCCGACTTCAAATTGCTAGAAAAAATGCTGGCAGTTTTTCAAGGAGCATGGCTATTAGGTCCGCAGAAGATGAAGAATGAATTCTTTCCTTTCCTTTCCCTTGGCTTTCCCTTCTGTCCTTTCTACTCTAGGGCCAATATTTTGAAATAGCCCTCAAATACCACTGATGTAAATCTCTGCATACTCTACTGCAAGGATAAAATAAAATATGTGGAAAGTGCTTTAGAGGCAGAAGGACATTCTGCAAGGCTATGGGGCTGACATTATTTGTTACATCTTAACAACATTGCCCCATATTAACAACAGCAAAGTAAGAATAGGCAAGTGATAGTAGGGTCTGCCTAAATTATTTTCAAAACTAGATTTGCTCTAAAATTGGGATAATGTCTCTGATACTTCATCAGCTTTGGCTGACATGGCCATGATAAACAGAAACTTTTTGTTGTTTTTATTTAATAAACATTCTTGTAACAGTGGTTTAATCTTAGTTGTATTCCAACAACTGATCAACATAAGCTGACCCTTGAATAGCATGGGTTTGAACTGCATAGGACCACTTATACTCAGATTGTTTTTCAATAAGTATAGTACATGTCTTTTTCACTTTAAAGATCTTTAAATTAACTAAGTATGGGGAAGAATTTGTGTTCTATTAGAGATCACAATACGTGGCATTAAAAGAAGTGGGGTTTGAGTCCTGATTCTATCCAGACTGTCACAGCTTCCTGCTCTTTGGAGATTCATTGATCAATTCCTTTGTTTTCGAGGCAAAGATAGCAGTATTCGTATTTTCAACTATGTGGGTGGGTTGGTGCCCCTAACTCCTGTATTGTTTAAGGGTCAACTGTATAACAACTCTTTTAGTTCCTATTACAACTTCTGAGGGAGATACTTTCATTATTCTCATTTTGCTCATGAGGAAACTGAGATAGGAGATGTTGATTGTTTAAGTAACTTGCCAAAGCCACACAGCTGGTAAGTGGCAGAATTGGAATAAGAATCATTTTACTTGACATTGTAGGGAAGGAAAAAGTTTCTTCAAGCCTCTTAGGGTTCCTGGCTGGGTTTGAAATGTAAACTGACAAAGACAGATTAATAGGAAAAAGGCGTACAAACATATTTAGTACAAGTTTTAAATGGCATGGGACCTTTTGTGAGGAAATGAAGACCTGAAGAAACAGGCTGGTGTATTTTAATGCTAGATTTGATGGACGGGGGAAGTTGTGTAGAAATAGGATAGTCAAGGAATATGAGGTAAGTGTAATAACCTGGGGGAGACTTAGCAAGTCCTGTTTGTTAGGATTCTTCTTGGTGTCCCTTTGTCTTTGGAGATAAGGATGCTCTTTGCCTCCAGGTATGGGGAGGGAACCTCTTACATGAGGGTTTTATGACCTGTCTCAGGGAAGAAAGGCAGAGAGGATGTCAGAGGGACCTACCTTCCTGTGTCTTCTGTTTTCTCAAACTCTTCCAGCTTAAAATATTCAATGTGCCAAGGCGTAATATTTTGTGGGTAGTGTGTCCTAACTCCATCAACATATAGAAATAAATGTATGAAGTCATTCACTAATCATGAGAAAGTGTGAACAGGTTCACCACATACTTCATTTTGCTTTATGGGCAAGTTTAAAAAATAAGGAAAGGAAGAAAATAGAAGGAGAAAAATAACCTAGTTAGGACTTTCTTTTTCTTTTCCATTCTTTTATCTTCTTTTCTTTTCTTTATTTTTCTTCATGTGTGTGGTAGTGGTGGGAAATGGGGGAGGAAAGTGAGCCTCTCTGTCTGAAAATAACCATGCTTCATCAACCTGTATGTACTGTGAGAGGGATATTTTACAGAGAAAAATCATACGGTGAAAAGCTCAAAAATCTCTCCAAGTATTAACTGAATGATTCCAGTGATGACAATTATATACCAAAAATAGACATGGAAGCCATGTCTCCAACTGGTGTTATCTTCCAGAACTTCCTTCGGATCTGAACACATTTATGGTGGGACATATTCAGCTTTCTTTACGTTTTTTGCCTTATATGGTCAATTGCAAAACTGACCACAAATTCCTTCTCTTCCTATTTCCAGGACTTTTGCAGTGAGACTTTGCAGCCTCTCCCATCAAAAAGTGGAGAGTTTATTTCTCTATTTTTTGAATCTGGATTTAGGCATGTGACAGACTTTGGCCAGTGGGACATCAGGAAACCTAAGGCAAGCAGAGCCTTGACAAGTGCTTGAGCAATGGGGCTTTTCCTCTCTTGCTATTCTTAGGAATTATGACAGCCACCCTGTAATGAACCTCAGCTAACCTGCTGGAGGATGAATGGCACATGGTCCAGTTACTTCCATTGACCCTGAAGCCAGGAATCACCATCAGACATGTGAAAGAGGCCATCAACCATCCACTGATGAGAGCAGAGATAAGCAGTCCTGGTTAAGCCCAGACCAAAATGCCAACTTACATTATCATGATAAAAGAAGAGCTTGTTGGTGTGAGCCACTACTTTTGGGATCATTTATTACATAGCAAAACTACTCTTCCTTTAAAGGGAATCATATTTGATTCACCTTTACAGAGAACAGAAGATTTATGTACTATATATGACTAAGGAAGAGAAGTCTCATCTACTTCTGGAGAAGATGTATTATTAGTGGCCCTGGGAGAAAGTCAAGGTTCTGAAAAAAATGCTGAAAATTGAGGAAATTTGATTCAAATCCTTCTCCAAGTCTCCATAATATGCTCACGAAACTCAGGGGAAGAACAATCCAGTGAACGGTTGCTTGAGGTTTACAGCAGGGACAAGACCCATTGTAGCCAAATGTGTTTTATTTTTTCTCCATCCAGCCTTTCTTTAGGCTTTCCCATGCTTAACGGCCCTTGAAGGCAGAGCATATAATGACTCTATGCTTTACCAGCTCAAGGGCATTTCAGTGCTATGGATTAGTCTTAATTCTCTTAGAATATGTCTAACTTCATTGCAAAAGCAATATATTGGGCTAATGAGACTTAGGCCCTTTGACTGTGTTTCCTATCCTTCCCACCCTAGAGCTCTTGCCACTACACAGCACCTTTCATTTCCAAAGGATGCCTGAGCACTTCATAAACTTAGCCAGTGGACTTATAAACTTTATGGCCAAGGAATCAGTCCACCTCTGAAAAGTAACCTGCTTCTGGTGTGAAAAGTAGCAACTGTTTACATATGGTTAACCCGAAGGCATAAAGAGGCCTAGCATTAGGTTTAAAACCCTAAGATGCCTTGGAGCAGGTCCTGGTAGGATTTCCTTTCCTTTATTAAGTTCTCTTCTGCAGTAGATTTAGTTGACTGAGCCTAAAGGAAGTATATCCAATGAGTGAACTGAACCTATGACCCTAAGCACCTGGTTAGAATTGGCCCTTGTGTAATGACCTGGGACAGCACCACCTCCTCCATTTGTAGGGCAGGTCAACAAGAAGAAAATCACATTTTAAAGCTGTTAAATTCAAATAATTTTTCAAGGAAACCTATTTAAACATTATCACTTGCCCATTTTTCTGTACCTTTTACATTGAATTTCATACTTTTTATCTTGTGTCTTAATTGTTGAACTCATTGCTTGCCCCATTTAAGGCAGGATCTTTGAATGAGCCATGCTGACAACCTCCTTAAACCACATCACAATGAATATGTAGAAAAGGAAACACTTCTGTCCACCTCTCAGTTCAGCACTACCTGCCACCTCCTCCTAATGGAAAATTTGTTAATCATGAAGCTAAGTTCAGGACGTTTACTGGACCACAGTTATGAGTGGCAGTGTGACTGTGGGTTAAATCGGGCCTCTGTTTCTCCCTTCATTTACTCCATGCAGAGAACCAATAGCTCTTGAAGCTCAGGAATCTTGCTTTCTTCACTTGTACTCTTCACAATATGCTGGCCATTGCTTCATATAGCTTAACACCATTGTGAATAGCTAGTACTTCTTATGAATTGGGATGAGAGGTGGGAGGCAGTAGACTCAGTTTCCTCAGACCTCTTTGCTGATTAAATGTATTCTTATTTTCCATTGGCTATTGACCAATGTGTGTACTTATCTTGGTGACCTCCAGATCAAAAGGAAAAGAGATGATTGGCAGAGATGGGGCATCTCTGGTACTGCTAGTGCAAATACAATCAGATACCTTTTCTTAGCAGAATGTTTTGAAAAAAAATTAGCTGTTGATGTAATTAACTTACTGATGAAATATTTATTCTTCCAAAATTATTTGTTTGTATTAAACACTATTCTCTTGCAACCCAAAGCATAATTTACTAGCTATAACTATAATCTTTTGTGATTCTTGATTCAAAATAGTCAAAGCAAATTCTACATCATGTGTAATTCCAGCAAGGTTAGAATCAATTCAGTCAAGACATTTCATGTGGGAGATTTCCATGCCGATATACTTACTACTTCTCACAGAAGCTACCTCATGTATCAGTCGAAACTCTCATGCCATGGATCTGGGTTTTCTTCTCTTCATTGGTCTCTTCTTTGTGGTAATGAAGTTAGTCTGAGTTATTCTTCTGCTTTTCCTTAGTGGAATATGATTTGTTGGGTCTCATCAATAACTTCACAATTAATTGGGCTGCTCAGCTTTAAAAGTCTTCCTAGGAAGTGCTCAAAGACTGATGGGATCATGCTGAAAAGACAGACAAGCCAGCTGGAAGGAGCTCCTACTGGCCAAATCTGGGACAATTTTAACATTGGAACATGTAGGATAGTAAAGATTATGAGCCAATATATAAAATAAGAATCCAGGAGAATATCAGGATATTTATAAATAAATAAATCAATAAATAATTGAAAGTTTGATAGCTAGTGGTATATTTACGAGTTCAAAATGCCTCTTCTCAAAATATTTCTTAATTTAAAAATGTGAAATTTACAGTGGAGGATGCTGGAGACACCACTTTAACCAAGTGATCACCGTAAAGGGACACATCAAACGCATGAGTCATATGTGTGAAACAATGAGATGAACACAGCATTTGTTTTGTGATTTTTTTTTCTGCCAGTGAAGTATAACTTAAATTTAATAATAGAAGAAAAATAATGAGCCCAAACTCAAATTGAGGAGCAGTCTACAAAATAAATGACCTGTAATCTTCAGAATTTCCAAGGGTAAAAAGTCAAGAAATGACCAAGGAATGTGCACAGATTGAAAAAGACTGAAGAGACATGACAACTGCAGTGCAACATGGTTCTTATTTTTCTTTAATTCATCTGCTAAAGTGTCCTATTTTTTCCAGCTTATTGAGGAATAAGTGACAAATAAAATTGTTTATAAACTGTGTAATATAATGATTTGATATACATGTACATTGTGAAATCATATAATTCTGAAATAAGTCCTTTTACTATAAAGGTCATTACTGACGCAGTTGGTGAAACTTGGATGGGATTTTGTTAGGCATATTGTTATTATGTAAGAGAATGTCCTTGTTCATATAAATACTCTAAAATATTCAGGGGTATTGAGGCATCGGGTTAGTACCTTATTCTCAAATGGCTCGGGGGAAAATTTTTTGTACTGTACATGGAAAAATAAACAAATAAATAGGTTTTTCTAGAGTTGTTGTCTCAGACCATGCAGTTTGTCTAGTTAAGTAGAGGGCAGAGAAAGTCAGTCAGAAATGTTGATGAAACAAAATGAAGAGTCAAGGGACACCTTACATTTCAAAGTCAGGAGTTTCCATGGATGCTAAAGCAATGCAAGCTTTCAATTATTAGCTTAAAGTAAGTGATCATTCCTGCCAAAGTTTCCGAAAGTGTGATGATGAAGCAGGCACTCTGGGCCCTACCATCCTCATGGTCTCCAGCAGCCCTTCAATGAACACATTTCCGTCTATTTCCTGAATATTATTTGGTGATCAAATCTACTCTGTCTGGCTACACAGGTTTAATTAAGTCTCTCAGGAGCAGCCTACAGCCACTGACTAATGGAATTTAGTCTATTAATACTCCAGCTCCATTGCTCCATAGGTGGGAGGACTCTTGATTTGCATGTTCCATAGCGGCTCCCACAGTTCCCCATTGGGACTGAGCTCAAGCTGCCCACAGTGGTAACTTGCTTGATAATACACCCTTTATAGGTGGCTTTCTCTTCCATAAATCATTCCAAATTCACTTCCTGCAATCACCTCCCAAATAAACTACATGCCTCACATCCTAGTCTCAATGTCTTTTTTCAGAGAACTCAAACTAAAGCCTATGTTTAGCTTAATTATTTTTAGTAGGGCCCAGCCTAACTCTAGGATATGGATCCGTATAAAGTTAATATATTGTTTTACCAATTTCTCATCTCACTTTAAATCAGAAGGTTTTGCCAGTCTTTGTTGAATCTAAAAAATAAGTTTGATGATGATACATTATTAGCTGTTTTAAATATGGTTGTAACCACACAGATAACAGGATTGGACCTTCTTTCTATTCCAGAACATGCATTATTATATATCCAACTATTACAATGGATGAATAACACCATTTGCTATGAGTAAAGGAAAGAGGTGAAGAAAACAGTGCACAAAGCAAAAATTCAAAGTAAAAAAAAAAATCAAGCTAATGCAATAGCTTAAATGTGTAAAAACCTTTCTCCATAGATTTACTCTGAAGTTACGTTTCCTGTAAGAAAATACATATAAACACACACACACACACACACACACACACACACACACACACACACAAACACATACTTTTACTCCAGTGCTTCAAGGAAATAAGTGACTGTCTTCGGGTCTTCATGCATTTTCAATTTGTCTGGCTCTGTCACTGGGATATGAACAACTGAGAAACAGTGGAGGACAAAATACAGAGCTGAGGCAATGGGTAAGTAGAAACTGTTCTATTATATGCAGTCAGGCTTGAGTGTGAATAGGGCTGCACCTGGAGGAAGAGAAAAAAGGAAGCATTCATCCATCTCTCCTCACGTGGGAAGCCAGATAGGGCAAGGGGGCTATCCTGTCAAGAGAATGATTCAGGAGTCTTTTCTCACTGAAGATTAATCATACCAAAGGGCAGGGGTAAAGAATACCTTGCTCTATTTGCTTCCAATGTCTCCCTTCTGCCTTGGTCCCAAATGATTCTATTTTCCTATGTCGAGATATTAGTGGAGCAGAGCTGCTGAAAGGTCTGGGACATCTGGGAGATGAATCACTCCATGCAGAAATGGAACAATTAGCTACGTTTAGTCCAACATAAAGGCCTTGAGAGGTGTCTAATTGAGTGGCCCACAACAGAGCCAGGAAACAATGTGGATTTGAAAAGAATCCCACAATTAATTTCTGCATTGACCTAATGGGATGTAATTTGTTAATGTGTCCAGAGCCCAGAGTGGGTCTTTTCCATGATGCTCGTGGATTTAAAGGGCATGGCATTCCCTTGTGTTTGTGTGTGCTTGGATGAGTGCATGAACAGTAAAGGATGTAGTTAAATGCAAGCCTTTTTTGCAGCCCATTATTAAATCTATGACCATTTAAACATAAAATGAGACATTCTGGCATGGTTTAGGCCACACATTTCTCCGGAACATCAGGTTTAGAATTAGAGACATTGGCAGTCAAATGATTTTGAAACTTTCAGACATTTTACAAAAATCACATTGCCTTTAGACAATTTTAGAAATAGAGAGAAGGTAAAAGTGTTTAAAAACAACATATTTTTATTCAAAAAGTGGAAACAGATTATGTCATACAAACTCCTTTGCCCAAGAAATAAAGCTCACTTTTTTATAGATGCTAAAAATATTTTAACTATACAAGCTTATGTGTGATCGTGCTTTAAACTCCTTTCCCCCTGGTTCCCAGAGAATTAGTAGCATGTTTGTTAATTTTGGTATTTTAAAGAAGAAATTATAGTTATTAACCTAAGTGAAGTAATTGGAGGAATCTAATGCGTCTTGACCCTTTAGAATAATAATAATTTATCACTATAATTAAACTTGCATTTCCATAATAATGAATTAAACGATATGAGTTAAGTTTAGATTTTATCTCTAGTTTTTTCACTGATTTTTTGGATTCCCAAGCAAGCAGACTGTGTGAAGACAAGCACTTAACCACTTTTATCAGATTTCTTTGTGTGAAAAAGTAAGGGAGTAGAAGGAGTTGATTCACAGGAGCCCTTCCTGCCCTGACTTCAAAGATGCCATAACTTCTGTAATAGTCACAAAGATAACAATTAAATTATCAATGTGAAAAGATTGAATTCACTAAACTAATCACAAATCTCCCCTTCTTTCTAATGCCTGCCAGTGAAGCAGCTCTTCTTTAGAATTGTATTCTTGTGGCTCCCCATCTCCAGGCTCCAGGGCATGACATGCAGCAAAGGGGAGAGTGACACAGGACTTTTTATCGTGTTGGAGATCATATCACTTCAGTGGGGGCTGATTCTGTAGCGGAACAGCCTGACTGAAGAAGTTGTAGGCTTCAATGAGAAGGTTGGTTCCTCTGTCAGGAAACAAAGAATTACAAAAAGATGGGAATAAGCAAGAGAGAAAATGATGTAGGAATGGGTGTGTGGCCCATGTGTCTCTTTTGGCTCACCACTGTACCTTAATGGATGCAGCAAAATGTATGGGACATGATAGGCACTCAGGAAATGTAAGATATATGAATGTGGGCTTATGTGTCAACACAGCCCCTTGAACTAAAGCAGACCTGAGGTTGAAATGGTACAGAGAGAGGTAATAAAGATGCCACATGGCAGGGGAGAGTTGTGTATGAGTTGCCACTGCAAACTCAGAATTTGCAATTATATGCACAGTCTTCCAACTTCTACCTCAGTTTCCAACAATCTCAGACAAATAACTGGTCGATTCAGGCAACAACACAAGTCAAATTGACTGGTTTATTGCATTAGCTGGTCAGCTCAGACTTGGTCACTGGTCACTAAGCTGGTTTTGTGTGTCCACAGACTGGAAATCTCAAAAGATTTACTGGACTAGGTACCCAAAAGTAGTGAAAGTAGAGTATTAGGCAACTAGTTTTTCACTATATTTTTGATCAACTATACACCTTGTGGTGCTGATGGGTGGAAAACTTCAAATTACTAGCAAATAAAATAACTGCTTCTATAGATAGAATAGCTAACAGTCTTATGAATGTTCATTAACTTTTTTTAGTGAGAGAAGGTATGAAAACTCTGTTCTTTGAACATCTTAGTTGCTCAGTTATCAATATCACAGTCCTAAACAAAAATCTCTAAAAGAGCTCTCTAGAGCCAAAACTTGTGCAAAGAAATGCGTATTAAAAAAAATTATTTCACTTATAATAAAATGGAGGGCAATGTTTTCCTTGATGGAAAACTGTTGGGATTCATAGACCAACTGTTGTCATGTGGAAATGCTTTTGTTAAGAGATAGAAATGCATTCAAACAGGCATATCCTTAATACTTTCATGATCTTTATGTGATAGCATAAAGCAGCCTCCAGCATTTACTTCTGAAACTATGAATGCATCCTTAGTCCCTTGACCCTAGTTAGCAGATTTCCTCCCTGTCTCTTCTCTGAACTTTGAAACCTAATGGTCATATGTGAAGGGTAAGAGAAAGTGGGTATCAAGTTGACTCTGACTTACTAGTGCCAATCTCTTCTTCAACACCCATGAGATTCAAGGTCATCTTTTACTTCCTCTCTATTCTACATTACACATTCCATTGGTGACACCCCAATGTCTTCTGAATAAAGTTCAGATTTCCTGATTTGTTGTAGGAAATGCCCTTCCTACAGTGCTCTTGCCAGGCCCCCAGACTCTTCTCCTTCAGAGCATGCAAACCTGAGTAACAAGTACTAGTCCCTGCATCTCTTTTGCTGAAAGTTTTTTTCTGGACACCAGAGCCATATTTGCTGGTGCACATGGGAAGGCAGAAATGCTGAGGAATTACTTCTTATGGAAGCAACACTCAAGGAATTACTGAAGGATGATATTTTATAATACACTCCAGTCCCTTCACCCTTCAGGAGCAAAAAGTACCTGAGGAACATGTTCAGTGCTGTTTCTGAGTTCCCCAGTGAGACTGAGCTCTAGCTGCCCAGAGTAATTTGGAAATTCACCCTAGACTGACTTCCCCTTCTTCCCAGTCTAACTTCCCCACTCCATCATTACTGTTTCTAGATCACTTTTAAAATAAACCACTTGCACTTGAATTCTTAACGTGAGTCTACTTCTAAGAGAAGCCACGACATATGGCATTAACATCATTTGTAATCAGGTCCTACCTAGTCTTCTCTTCTTAGTCATTTTCAAGTGCCACAAAAGTCCCACTAACTCTCTTACCAAGAATGTATTCTCAAAGAGAATTTTGTGATTTTCAGAATATTTAATTACACATATGTCTGTTTCCCCCAAAAGTCTGTGATATCATGGAGCCCAGGAATTGTATTCTATTCACATCACGGTCCTTAAAATTTGGTACAATGCTTGGTACATATCAGATGTTGTGATGGTTAATTTTACGTGTCAATGTGACAGAGCCATGGGGTGCCCAGACATTTGGCCAAACATTACTCTGGGTGTCTCTGTGAAGAAGTTTCTGGATGAATCATTTGAACATACTGATGAACATTTGAATCAGTAGATTAATGAAGTAGATTGCCCTCCTTAATGTGGGTGGACCTCTTCCAATTAGTTAAAGGTTTGAAAAGAAAAAAAAGGCTGACTTTCCTACAAGTAAGAAGGAGCTCTTAGTATCTGACTACCTTCAAGCTGAGATATTGTGTTGTTGTTGTTGTTGTTTTCCTGCCTTTGGGCTTGAACTGGGTCTTTTGACTGCTGATTTTGGGACTTATCAGCCTACATAATTACATGAGCCAATTCCTTATAATAACCTCTATTGGTTCTATTTCTCTGTAGATCCCTAAGAACCCTAATACAGATTTTGGTACCAAGGATGGTTCTAGAAGAACTGAATTTTAAGGATAAGTTTAATGAATTGGTTCTGAGGTTTCTGGAATTGCTCTCTAGTCTTATTAAATTTAAAAATGCTGATTACTGTCTTCCCAGTAGTAAAGAGAACACTGATATCCATGGCATGATCTGGTAATAGAGATATGTGAAATACCACCATTGGATACTCCTAATCCACCACTCACAAGAAGTGAGGTTGTGGGTGATAATGTGGGTGACACTTCTGAAGATTTTTGGCAAACTAACAAGTATGTTAAAATTGGATGGTTGCTCCTAAAGTCTCTGGACAAGACTGGGAAAGAAAATGATGAGCTCAGAGATTTGAATTCCCAGCTCAAGCACCACATAAATGACTTAATGGCTACTATGTCTGCCCTGAAAGAGATCCTTATCTCCCATAACCTCAGGGATGAAATTTCTGATTTCAGCCTGTGAGTGACTGAATTACAATGTGAGCTAAACAATGTGGATTCTCCTCAGTAGCCAACTCCAGCACCCCTCTTTGCTTCCAGACATATAACTAGACTCAAGTGACATCAAACCCCTAAAGGTGAGGTACAAAGTGTGACTCATGAGGAGGTGAGCTATAATTCAAAAGAACTACTTGAGTTTTTCAAATTATACAGACAGAAATCCAGGGAACATATGTGGGAATGGATATTAAGGGAGTGGGATAATGGTGGAAGGAACAGAATGTTGGATCAGGCCAAATTTATTGATTTAGACTCACTATGCAGAGAGTCTGCATTTAATGTTGCAGTTTGGTGAGTTACTAAGGGCTCCAACAGTTTACTTCTTTGGTTGGTTGAAACATGAACCAAAAGGTGGCCCATAGTGAGTGAGTTAGAAATGCCAGACTAAACTTGGTTTAATATAGAAGAAAAGATTCAAAGACTACGGAGGTTGGAATATTAAAGTGGATTTGTCATTTAAAACATACTCATACCCCCTGAGAGTGTCCAGAGACACACCTTTTGAGACTGTGAGAAATAAATTTGTGAAGGGAGCCCTGATATTCTTGAAGAGCTCTGTCATCACTCTCTGTAGCCAAGAACTTACAGTGGGAACTGTGGTGACTCATTGGGGAAATGTAAATACAACAAGAGTAATTGGATCTAAGAGTAGTAGGAGCCATGTGACAGCACTGGATCACCAATGGAAAGGTGGGCATGGTTACTGTAATGGAGATGGGAGTCAAAGTACCAATCAAAATAGTCTGATTCATGAAGACGTGTGGCACTCTCGAGTTGATCATGGTGTTCCTTGAAAGTGAAAGAGATAAGAAACCTAATAAATTCTTACTTGTCTACCTAAGCAGAAAATTTCTAGGTCAAGTGAACAGAAATCTACTTCAATGATATTAACATGGACCCTCAATCAATTCCCAGACTTGAGTCAATTTAGAGACCCAGAATCCCTTGAATAAAAGGAATTGAGGAAAAAGAAATAATCAGACATATCAAGGACTATTGGACACTGGCTCTGAACTGACACTAGTTCCAGTAGTCCCAAGACATCCCTCTGGTCAGAGTAGGTGCTTATTGAGGTCAGGTAATCAATGGAATTTTAGGTCAGGTTTATATCACGGTAGACCCAGTGGGTTCCTGAATGTATCCTGAAGTTATTTTACTAGTTCCGGAATGCATAATTGGGAAAGACATGTACAGCTGTTAGCAGAATCCTGATATTGGTTCCCTGACATGTAGAGTGAGGGCTATTGTGAGAAGAAAGGCCAAGTGGAAGCCACTAGAACTGTCTCTACCTAGGAAAATAGTATATCAAATGTAATACTGCATTCCTGGAGGGATCACAGAGATCAGTGCCGCCATGAAGGACATGAAAGATGAAGGTGTGGTGATTCCCATCAGATCCTCATTCAACCTATTTGGTTTGTGAAGACAGATGGATCATTGATAATGACAGTGGATTATTTTAAGATTAACAGTTTAGTGACTCCAATTGTACTAGGTGTGATTTCATTGTTTGAGCAAATTAACACATCCACTGACATCTGGTATGCACTTATTGATCTGGTAAATGCTTTCTTCTCCATCCCTGTCAATAAGGATAATTAGAAGCAGTTTTCTGACAAGGCCAGAATACACCTTCACTGTCTTACCTCAGCAGTGTGTCAACTCTCCAGGCCTATTTAGTTCATAGGGATCTTGAATGCCTTTTTCTTGCACAAGATATCACACCGGTCCATTACATTATTGACACTATGAGGATTGGACCTAGTGATCAAGAAGTAGCAACTACTCTAAACTTATTGGTAAGATATTTGTGTCAGATTATACAAAATAAATCTGACTAAAACTCAAGGTTCTTCTACCTCAGCCTTATTTTCTAGGGGTCCAGAAGTATGGGGCATGTCAAGACTTTCCTCCTAAGATGAAGCACATGTTGTTGCATCCGGCCTCTCCTCCAACCAAGAAAGAGACGCAATGCCTAGTGGCAGAAATTTGAGCAGTGCACCTGGTTGTTCACTTTGCTTGGAAGGATAAATGGTCAGATTGAGACAGTATATTGATTCATGGTCTATGGCCAGTGGTTTGGCTGTATGGTCAGGGACTTGGAAAGAACATAATTGGAAAATAGGTGACAACGTAATTTGGGGAAGAGGTATGTAATTTGGGGAAGAGGTATGTGGATAGACCTTTCTGAATGGTAAAAAGCATGAGGATGTTTGTGTCGCATATGAATGTTCACCAAGTGGTGACCTCAACAGAGGAGGATTTTAATAATCAAGTAGATAAGATGACCCATTTTGTGGATACCAGTCAGCCTCTTTCCTCAGCCACACTTTTCATCACCCAATGGATTCATGAAAAAAGTGGTCATGGTGACAGGAAGGAGATCATGTATGAGCTCAGTAATGAGGACTTCCACTCACCAAAGTTGACCTGATTATGGCCACTGCTGAGGGCCCAATCTGTCAGTAGCAGAGACCAACACTAATTCCCTCACATGGCACCATTCCCTGGGTTGATTAACAAGTTAGCTAGTGGCAGGTTGATTACATTGGACTACTTCCATTATGGACAGGCCAGCATTTTGTCCTTACTGCACTAGACACACTGGATACATGGGTATCCATGCTTTTGCTGCATGCAATGGTTTTGCCTAAACTACAATTCATGGACTTACAGACTGCCTTATCCATAGTTCTGGTATGCCACACAACATGGCTTCTGATCAAGAAACTCATTGCACAGCAAATGAAGTACAGCCATGGGCCCATGTTCATGGAATTTACTGATCTTACCTCATTCCCCACCATCCTGAAGCAACTAGCTGGATAGATCAGTGTAATCGCCTCTTGAAGACTCAGTTACAGTGCAGCTTGGTGGCAGTACCTTGCAGGTCTGAGGCAAGCTTCTCTAGAAGGCTACATATGCTCTGAATCAAATCATTGTTCAGTATATGAATATATGGTACTATTTCTCCAATAGCCAGGATTCATGTGTCCATGAATTAATGGGTGGAAATGGGAGTGGCACCACTCACTGTTACTCCTAGTGGCCCACTAGCAAAAATTTTTGCTGCCTGTTCCCATTACTTTATGCTCTCCTGGTCTAGAGGTCTTAATTTCAAAGGGAGAAATTCTTCGACTAGGAGACACAACAATTATTCCCCTGAATCATTGCCATCATCCACATTGGGCTTCTCATGCCTCTGAATCAACAGGCAAAAAAGGGAGTTCCTGTGTTGTGGTGATTGATCCAGATTACAATGGGATATTAGACTACCACTCTACAATGGAGGTAAGGAACAGTATGTACAAGAGATCCTTAAGTGTGACTATTAGTACTACCATGGAGAAGTACAAAATCCCAATCCAGGTAGGAGTACTATTGACCCAGACCCTTCAGGAATGGGACAAATAGACTCTTTTTGTCATCCCACCAGGTAAAGGATCACGACCTGCTGAGGTGCTTGCTGAAGGCAAAGGAAATAGAGAACTGGCAGTAGAAGAAGTAGTGTTATAAATAATAGCTACAATCTCATGATCAATTATAGAAATGAGAACTATAATTATCATATTTTTTTGTTTGTTTTAAATATGTTTGTGTGTATGAATATAAGAAAACAACATCTTTGTTTTCTTCCCTCTATTATTCCCTTATCAGTATCATAAGATGTATTGACTTAATATCATAGTATTTAAGTATTGTCAATTTTACATCATAATATTTAAGTTAACAGGATATCAAGGAGAAGAGTAAGCATCACTCAAAGACTTTATCTCTTCTACTGGGGAAGGGGTTAGCACTTTTTTGGTTGTATGTAGAATAGTTGAAATTAGCTGAAATTAGGACCGTTTTGTTATCTTTATTTGGAGGTTACAGATGGTTTAAAGAGATGTGTAGGGGTGTCAAATTGACAAGGGGTAGAATTGTAATGATTAATTTTATGTGTCAACTTGACTGAGCCATGGGATGCTGAGACATTTGGTCAAACACCATTCTGGTGTATCTGTGAGGGTGTTTCTGGATGAGATAACATTTGAATCTGTCAACTTAGTAAATCAGATTACCCTCCCTAATGTGGATGGGCCTCTTCTAATCAGTTGAAGATCTGAAAAGAATAAAAATGCTCACCCTCCCTTGAGTAAGAGGGAACTCCTCCTGCCTGACTGCCTTCAAGCTGAGTCATTATTTTTTTTGTTGTTGTTTTTTCTCTGCCATCAGACTTGAACTGAAACCTTGGCTCTTTCTGGGCCTCAAGCTACCTGGAATTTGGACTGGAACTATACTGTCAGCTCCCCTGGTTTTCAGCCTTTCAGACTTCGTCTAGAACTATACCATCAGCTCCCTTAGGTCTCCAGTTTGCTGCCTGCAGACCTTGGGACTTATCAGATTCCATAATTATGTGCACTAGTGCCTTTTAATAAATCCTTCTTATTTAATACATATAAATTATACATATATGAAATCCTATTGGTTCTGTCTCTCTGGAGAACACTGACTAAAACAGACTAATTAGCTCTAAAATTGAATTAGATGGAGTTAAGTATTTTAGTAGCAGCTTTTGTAGAAGAGACTACAGTGTTAAAGAGTATTTGAGACTTTTTCTTCTGGAATTTTAAATAAGCTGATTTGAGTGGTAATTTGGTACCCCCACATATATAGGAGTTTGATAAGATTTCAAGGCTGCACTTGGTTTGTCTGGGAAGCCTGGGTACTAATCATGTTTCAAGAACAGAGATGAGGATATGGGTTGAGAAACATCATCCAACAAATAGATGAGTGCCAAATATGCATTAGTTTCTGAAGAGTCTACACTGAGGAAAACTCACTTCATGGGGCATACCACCTAGTAAGAAAGAAAGACATTCTAGACATAAGTGAACAAGTAAATTCCTAATCACAAATTCTGATACTATTTTAAGGGATGTAGTAAATTCTCCAAGAGTATGTATAATAGAAAAGCTTAACCTCTTCTAAAGGCTCAGAGGGAATTTCTTGAGGAATTGACACGGAAAGTAAAATCTGAATGATGAGGAAGAGATATCCAAATGAAGAGGTGGAAAAAGATTATTCCAGAGCAAGAGGAAGTTTGTGGAAAAACCCTGAGGCAAAGCTAGAGGACAAAATGGTCATTTAGCCAACTTAAGGATGGATAACTGGAGCCTACAGAATGACTCCTGCAAAATAAATTTTTCAGATTTCCTTGCCAAATGGCTTTTGGCTATTATATCCTATTTGATACAAGAGCAGGTGATCAGAGGGCAGGAGAAAAGAGGAAACAAGTGTATTTCTACCATTTCCTCTATCTACTTGATTGCATCTCTCTCAGTAGCTGTGTACCCTGTATGGCTCCAGCTCTCACCTGACAGCCCCTCAGCCCATGGTCCCAAAAGGTAGGATGGTCTTGTCTTCCACCAGGTGGCCCTGACTCCCGGGTTCCTGCAACATAGTCTCTATGTGGAATGCTAGCCTTAAGTGTGGCCACCTCTTCTTGCTTTTGCTAATCTTCTGGAGAACTCAGTTCCCCTTTTGGCTTCTTAAACCTTCTACCCCCAGGGTAATCAAATGCCTGTATTAAAATATCTCTGTTAAAATACCTAAGTATTTCTGTTGCCTGATAGACACAGCAAGTAAAGGGTAGAGCCAGGGTTTTATACCACACTGGTTCCACACATTGTGCTTTTAGTTATTATTTTATACCATCAAATGTCTAGTTGCCAAATATATAATTGCCTGGATAGAAACTAAAGTTGGCCAACAAAGTCAATATCTAATCATATAAAACTTCTATAAATGGGTTTGGGATTATAATGTATACACATAGCTGTACAACAAATACTTGAATTTGTTTTACATATACCTCAGTTTTATCTGATTGTTGAAACTTCAGGACTTGGTAAACTCATCACATTCTTTCAATGTGATAATATTTTTTAACAATGTTTATTAACATGCCAGAGATTATTCTAGGTATTTAGAATGCAGTGGAGAAAGAAAACTTCAAAGAACATACTTTTTAATAGCAAAAGACATACAATAGTCACAAAGAACATACTTTTTAATAGCAAAAGACACACAATAGTCACACAAATGCATATATGAGAAAACTAGATGTAAATCATTTATATGAAGAAGACAGATTAGATTATAGGACAGAGAGTGGCTATAATACATTTAAATAACGTTTAAGAATACTATCATTATTATAAGAAAGACAGTGCCTTTCTCACTAGACAATGAATGACATTTAATTTTCAGGACAACAGCTGTTTCAGGAAGCCTATTTATTAGTTGCATCTTCAATTTACATATTTATCTCATGTATAAACATATATATGTATCTATATATACATATAATAATACATGTACACACATACATACATAGACACATATAAAATTTGCACAAGTTGTTGAATATTACTTATATAGTCTATACAATTGTTCAACTGTTTATTTACATATGTAGTTGTAATTATTTCTGCAAGTATTATAAATTCCAAGAGAAAACATACTTTTAAATATCTTTACTGGCAATACCTGGAAATACTACCAGAGGGTGATGTTTCTCCTAAAAGTAAGACCTTTTCCATTTTTTAAAAAATATATTAATTAATTGATTCTTTCAAAATTTAATGGTGCCCTTGTCTGCTAATTCTAACATCTGAATCAGTTCAGGGTTGGTTGGTTGATTTCCTCATAATATGTTGTATCTTCCTTGTTCTTTGCATGCCTGGTAGTAGTTGATAGGATATCAGACACTGTGAATTTTACCTTCTTGAATGCTAAATAATTTTATATTTCTCTAAACACTCTTGAGTTTTGTTTAAGGATACAGTTAAATTACTTGAAAGCAGTTTAATTCTTCTGTGTCTTGTTTTTAAGATTTGTTAGGGGGTACTGAAACAGTGCTCAGTCTAGAGCTAATTATTCCCCATGACTGAGGTGAGTTCCTTCTCTGTACTCTACATGATGCCCATGAATCTTGAGGTTTTCTAGTCTGGCTGACGGGAGCAGGCATTTTTTATAATCCATTGAGAGTCCAGTTATACAGACCAGTGTCTAATCCTTTCAGGTGATTCTGTCCTCAGCCTCAAGTAGTTTCCTCACACACATGGAATGATCCAGGGGACTTCCAGGGGACCTTCTGCAGATCTCCACAGTTCTCCCTCTGTGCAGCTCTCTTGTCTCTGATACTCTGTTCTGTCAACCTTAGATGTATTGTTCTCTGTAGACTCTCAGCGCTGTCTTCTCACAGTAAAGAGTCTGCTGGGATCTTCCTGAGCACCCCTCCTGCGCTGTGGTCTGGAAACCATCCCAAGGCAGTCATCTGGGGTAATGGAAAGGCTCATCTCTCAGGCATCATTGTCCTTCGTTGCCTCATGTCCAGGGTCTTGCACACTGTTTTTTCCTATATTTTTTCTGTTTTTCTCATGTTCCAGATGGGAGGGTAAACATCATATTTACCCTGTTATTTCATCTTGGCCAGAAGTGGAAGTCACTTCCTTTCTTTTAAACCAAAGATTCCTGATAACTTCTTTTGTTGTATCGTTCTTGATGTTCATTCATTCAAAATGTATGGAACAATTGCAATGAACCACAATAATGCTAAGAATATCAATTTGATTCTCTAACTCAACAAATTAAGCCCAGAAATGTTTACACACAGAGGTAAGGAGGTAGATTTTTTTCCTATAGTTCAGTTCTCTTTTTTTTTTTTTTTTTTTGAGTATTCTAAATGATTATAAGAAATCTGAATATTTTATGTTAGACAAAAGTAATGATGACATTAAAGTTAAGGCTGCTCTAGAACAAAGACCATGTCATTTATTTCTTTAGATTAGAATGGTGAAGTGGAACTATTGAATGTCATAGAGCAAAGCTTCTCAAACTGTAACATACATGAATCATTTTCTTTTTTTTTTTTTTTTTGTAAATGCAAATTCTGGTTTAAGAGGTCTAGGGTGAGGTCAGACATGCTGCATTTGTAATAAACTCACAGAGCGTGCAAATACTTCTAGGAACTATATTTGATTTTGTGAATAAGAGTCACCTGTGGACTCTGTATAAAATTTTAGTAAAAAATAAGGATGGGATCCAGATTATAAAGACATTAAATCTAATGCTATTGATCTCTTTATAGCTGGGGGTTGTAAAGCCATGGAGCAGTGAGCTATAAACAAGTGAGGCCTATATACTCTCTATCCATATATTTCAAGAGCCTGACACAGTGTGTTGGCTTATAGAAAGTTTTCAATAAATTTTTGCTGAAATGAACTAAATAGAACATTAAGGTAGTAAAGTTTCCTTGGAGAAATTTAATCCCATGATTCTTAATTTTGGGGGTCATATCTACCCTTGTAAAAATCTGCATAAAGCATGTGCTGTTAAGCACCAAATTTTTATCCATATGAATGCCTATGTGCACCTCTTAAAGTCCTTTCACAAGCCATCTAGGATTTTTAAACCTCTTAATTTTTATACACACTGACACTGTTAATGAACAGAACTCTTAAATTTTTGACCAAAATCCCAGGGCTGATCATTGGCAGAACTTTTATTATCTCCTGAGTCTGTTAACTTTCAATAACTTTTTTCCCCCTCCTCTATTACACTATACTTTTTTTCTAAAAGGAATACATTTTCCATTCCCAACAAAGAAGATGGACTTCACTGTGTAAAACTAAATGAGTTGACCACTGGGAGTTGTAATTTTGTCTTGGGTTTACTGGCCTGGGAAACATCTACAGTGTAAGCATGTGCTTTTCCCTAGGGGAATTGCTTCAGCACAACCAGGACCACCTGCTCTAAATGCTTCCTTGAGCAGCTCTCAATACCAAAGGGTATGGAAATGTTAATGTGAAGTTGTCTTCAGGCAAAAGAAGGTGGGGAGTTTATACTTTTATCCAGATGACTTTAGCACATAGATTTTTTGCCGTCATCAAAAGAACTGAAGCCATTCTCTCTCTCTCCTTCCAGTGGGAGCTACGCAGTTATAGCAACAGCCTGTGTGCCAAAAATGGACACTAGACATTGTGTCCCATCAGCTTATGGATGATTGGTATGTGACAATATTTTGAAAACACCTTTAGGTGTAGAATCTGACATAAATGGACTTGCCGAGATTCAGTAGTGTTTGGGGAGCAACACTGAAAATAAGACAAATTTAGAAACAAACAACCTTGGAAGTGACAACAAGAGGCAACCCCAGGAGGAATCTTAGAGAGGCTGCTTTCTTGTGTGTGGCAGGAGGAGGTAATGTTTCAGGATTTTTCCTAACAACAAAATACAGGAAGAATATCCCTGGGAGTTTTTTTGTGAATTTGTAAAACTAGACCACTGTGCTGACAATTTGGAACAAAAACCCCACAATGCCCTGTAGTAAAAGTGCATGTGAGAATATCTAGAAACAGAAAGCTTCCATGTTTCATGTTCCAACATTGCTTCCATGTTGATCTCCTTAATGACTTTTAAAAGGTGAGGTCTGTTTCAGTACCACCAAGGCATGCAGGCCACTCAACAATTTGTCACTCATTTATTAAGATGTCGATTTGATTCTTACTCATTTATTTAAGAGCTTCCCAGTTTAATCTATTGATTTGTTTAAGCTTTTCTTGCTAGTCTTGAACTGGGTAGTCGGAATAACTCTTAACATTTAACTAGAGTCATTAAAAGTAAATAGACATTTGAGGATAGTGTAATTGGTTGTGAAGGCATTTCCAAGGTGAAAAGGCCAAAGGTGGCAAAGCAAGTCCGTGTGGGCATGTTGTCTTTGAGACCTGACTTACTCAGCAGTTCTCCAAAACGACTAAAGACTTCCTATGGCTTCAGGCACTAATTTGTCCAAAGACTGTTGTAAGACTTTGGCTAAAGAAAACCAGAAAGCCTATGAAAACATGGCTTACTAATAACACATAGCAGCTGTTCACTCCCTGTTAAAAAGTAGAGAATGACGTGTTTTGGAACAGATTAAGTACTCTGATGAGTATGTTTTTAGGACTGTATCGAGTCTTAACAACATAAGTCCTGTTCATTTTAATTGGGGTTGCGTAGTTTAAACTTGTCTCAGAACCCAGCTTTTTGCTGTTGATACATCATGTTTGGTATATCACTCTCTGGAATTAGGTTATTGCCAGACTTCTATTATGTTTTTGGTCATTGTGATCCTTATGATTTTCAAACTCATGTAACTCAAGTAGGAAGATATCTTTATTTCTCCTGTTAAACTATATTTTCTTTGAAGACAATTTATTACTCATCTTTGCCTTACCTGGAGCGATACTCCTCAAATAGTTGCATGCATTAAAGCATGTACAAGAATCACCTAAAATGTTTGTTAAATCACAGATCAGTTGAATGCCACTCCTAAGAGATTGTAATTCTGTTGATCTGGAGTGAAGCCCAAGAATCTGCATCTCTAATGACCACCTTGCTGCCAATTCTGGGACTACACTATGGGTAACACTGCCCTGGAGTCTTGGTCACAGCCCTATCCAACTCAAAGACCCCTATTTAAATCAGAGATGTTATAACTATAGTGTATTTACTATACTGAAATGAAATTCATAGCTAATATAAACCTCTCACACACTTATTTTTAACTCAATATAATGTTCTAATTATAATGTAAAGATAAATTGTAAAAGAAATTAAGAAGAAAATCCTTTATGATATAATAAGCATGTTGACATATAAATGCTTGGGTCACGTTGAATGTCAGTCACAGATTCGAAGGTGTTGTGTTACCACCCAGCTATGATGCCTTCTGTGATGTGATTTTCCTGAAATTATGATTCTTGGTAGAGTACCAAATAAAACAAAGGGCATATTCCCTCAGTGTGTATGGTAGTTGCTATTAAAACAGTGTAAAAAAGATATTTTGCATTTATATATAAAATGGAGTTAAGTTTTAGGCTTCGGTTTTTCTAAGCATGTTTTTCTCTGCACAACCATCAGGAGAGACCCAAGATATCACTTCATTGTGTGAGACTATACAGCACATTGCAGGACTTCTGCAATTCCAGGTCCCCACCCACTAAACACCCGTGGTGCAACCCAAGCATTGTGACAACTCAAATGCCCTCCAAATTTCCCTAATGGCTAAACCGGACACATTTGAAATAGAATATCATACAAAATGCCTTGACGATAGTAGGTAATTGATTATTTATTTAGATTGAAGAGAAATACTCTCCCACGCCGAGTGGAGATTGGTAATTGAACCCTTTTTTCTTGAATGTACTGTGTCAAGTGACTGTTTTCTGTTTTGTTTTGTTTTTTAAGATAAAAACCCAACAATAATGATCAATCACATTTTTCTTTACCCTAGCTATTTTTTAAAAACAGGTTATTGGCTATCTTCATCGTTGTACATTTACATCATCAGCTGACACAAACGAGCAGACTTTTGGTCATATTCAGCAACTGAGATGGGAAAATGTCATGACTCCAGTTGCATGCAGCTGTGGTCCATAACTAGGGTGACAGTGTGCCCTGTTCTGCCTCTGACAGTTCCGGCTTACACCTGTGGTTCTGGTGTAATTACAAATAATTACATTCATTCTCAAAAGTGTCTCTGTTTAGATGATAAACTATATTGTCACCATAGTTATACCTCTCTAACAATTCCAGATGCTGAAAAGCTTGTCTTTTTTTCCTGTGTAATGTAAGAAAAAGTTTCCAAATGCAAACAACATAGCAAATTTGTCTGCAATAAAACAAGGTTGGACAATCATTGGTGTTCTGAGATTTTGGTCCTATGTTGTATGTAATAGTCATTTACTATTAACTGAGTAGCTTAGGGTATTTTGTTATATTTGAAACACAACACTCAACAATTTCTTATGTTGTTTCTGTATTTTCATGACTTTCTGTTATTATGACTGTATATAGTAGTATCTCTCTCAGAACATTGAATGCATGCCATTTTCTTCCTCTGAAATTTCATGGCTAAGCTGAGATTCACTAAGAGAAGAAAACATGTTATGGATTTTCTTTATTCCAAAGCTTTGAGAATGGCAGTTCATATCCAACTAAAGGATTCAACCTGATCTCGGAAGGAAACTAGGATCCTAATCTAGTGGTTTCAACATCAGTCTTGTGGCCCTAAGACTTGTTTCTGGGGTAAGCCTGGGAACCCACAAATCTCCTAAGTGCAACCTTTCTCTGATTGCCTTGATCCATAATTGAATTTCTGCCTTGGTTTCCTGAGTCTGCTCCAACTATTCCTACTGAATCTCAGCATTTTGGTGAGAGCTCAAATATACTGCACTATCTCTTCTCCTTTCCTCTTGAACATGGTCCTTATTCTTGTCCCCATACACCACCTCCAGACTTTCCATGGCTTAATTCTATGTAGCTATCCCAATAACAGTAGCTGTCAGAAAAAAAAAAAAAAAAAAAAAAGACAAAGAGAAGCAATTGCCTTAGGTTCAAATAGTTTACTTAATTGTGATCTTGGGTCAGCTCTTATTTTTTTCATTTTTCTCAAAGTAACCTATAGATAGTTATTACTCTCTGAGATAAGAATCAAATGACACAAATTTGTAAAATGCCTAGAACTCAGTGGTGTTCAAAGGGGCAGATCCTGGAACACAAGCTGTGTATAAGAGTAACGGGAACCATATCCCCTCTGACAGAGGTAAAGACTGAATTTACGTGCTGTTCTATAGACTTCAAAGGTTATAGTCAGAATTTGAATCCTTTGGAACCTGGAGTTAATGTGGCATTTAAGAATTTGTTTTGCTTCCAATTTTCATATATCATCAAGATGGAGGAGTCCAATAAACATTTACAATTCTTGGAGATAAACTGGAAGAGTATAAGAACACTCTAACCTTGTATATCCAAGAAGGACCATAAGGGTAGATACAGAAAAAAAAGAACAAAAACTAGTTGGTGATCTCAGATCACCACATCCTACATTCCATTAAAGCTCATATCTCCCAAAGAGGAGGGAAATAAACCCTGGGTGACCAAGCAAGCATGGCAAGCATAGCACAAAGTCATTTTTTTCCAGATAGTAGCCTGTTCCCACTGCCTCCTTGGGACATAGTTAATGCTCCATATGCAGGGCAAATAGCAAACATTCATTAGGAGCAGAAATATTAATATCAGTACTAACAGTTTATTCATTAAAGATAAGTGAATCCTCTAGGTTCAAATTTTAGGGCAATCCTTACTACAGAGCTGCAGCTGAGAAAAGAGTTTCACAGCATTACTAAAAAGAAAAATCAGGTTTTCATTATACAAGCACTAAGTCCAACACCTTTCCAGTAAAAAGACACTTCAGGTGATTGCTATCCAATAGAAATTTCTACTATGATGAAAATGTTCCATATCTGTGCTCTCCTATATGGTAGCCACTAGCCACATGTGGCTATTGACCACTTGAAATGTGGCTAATGTAGATGAGGACTTGAATTTTTAATTTTAATGAACTCAAATTTAAATTTAAATAGTCACAGATAGCTAACGACTAGGATATTGACTAGCCCAACTTTAGAGCGATCATATCGATCAGCAGATACTTGCTAACAACATCCATCCCCTCCTTCCTGCATAATCATTAGGTTGTATATTGCACTTTTATTGTAACCCTTTCTTTGTTTTCTGCATGCAAAGCTGCTACAGTCATTCATTTTAATCAGGTTTCTCCTGCAGAAATTCATTGGAGTGATTAGCAGCACAAAATGGGACTTACCTTGATTCTCATAGCCATTGCAAGATTAGTCCCCTTTGGACAACAAACTCAACTGATGACCTATTTGTGCTAGTCTTCTGTTAGTGATTTAAATGAGAACTGTGGATGCTTGATATATTGGCACTCTAAAGGGATGGAAACACTGTGTCCAGGGGCTTCCTGCCAGGGTTACGTGCAGGTCACTGTAACCCAGCCAGAAAGCACTAGATACCATGGTACATAGCCTGAATCCTGATTGAAGATACAGTTTAAAAAATTGGCCAGTCTTCTGATGATAGAGAATTCTTCTAGGGCTCAGTGACAAAGTTTATGTTTCTTGGACCACATAAACAGCAAATGAGTTCCTTAACTTTGATAAAGAACTTCCTTTGCTAAACCAACGAAACTCTCATGTTCTGTTCGAAGAGGTCTAGTTAATAAGCAGTGGATGGTAATACAAACGTTCTGGAAATATTGATCCTCTAGCAGGCCCTGTCAATGATAACAATACCTCTTATTCTCAGCATACTGGTAAAACCCATTTTAAAGCCCTTTGCCAAAAATCAAGCACAGCTTACCTGTTTGAAAAACAAGATGATTCTATTGTCGTCAAAATGATTTCTTAATTAATTTATATACTTATTTTGATAGTTATTTATGCCTTCTCTCTACATCCCTACATGATATTTTATTGTAACTTGAAATATTTGTAGTGTTTAGGTAGGAAAATCCACTGAATCTATAGGTTTACTTAATTGAATGGAAAATGGTTGAGAACTTCAGAGGAAAGAATAATGAAGATGAGAAATAGAGTATTTCAGATAAAATAAAATAAAATAAATTATAGCACCCTTATTTCTAAACACACACTTGTAACATGGGTTAACATTGCATATTCTATATTCTTTTTAGTTTCCTACAAAGCAATCAAATAAATTGAAATATCAAGTAGATTTTTTTTTTAAACGAGTAACTGGAATCTGTATTACAGCATTTAGTAAATATTTCAGCTATGTGGTAACTATCCCTAATTGCTAAGAGAAACTGAAAATTTGTTGTAGGTTATGAGACATGTAACAATTATATTTCAGTCACCACACTGGATATTCTCAAACTCTGAGATACCTGTAGTAGATTAGATTATTATTCAACAAGTATTCACTCCCACCTCACCCACGTTCAGGGGAAGAATGTACTGCCCCACTCCACTGATTTTGGGCTTGACTGGCTCTAACCAATGGAATGTGAGTGAAAGTGACATTGTGCCACGTCTGAACCTATGTGTTCAGAAACATCACGTTTCCACTTCTGATTCCCCCGGAGAAAAGCATGTGTCAACTTGCCAGAATGAGGTATGTGGAAGAGACCTGTTGACTGAAACCCACCTTCCCAGCTGAGCCCAGATCTGCTGAACCACACTGGACCTGCCATTCTGTGAGTGGGAAAATATGTTTATTGCTGTATAACACCGGGATTTTTTGGTTGTTTTTCTTATGGCAATAATTGCCTGATACATTCAGGATGAGTCACATTTTAAAAAATAATACCTTTTTCTAGTACAGTTGACCCTTGAACTACACAGGGGTTAGGGGCACCAACACTCTGTGCAGTGGAAAATCCACTTATAACTTATAGTTGCCCCTCCTTATTAGTGGTTTTGCATAGGGGATTCACCAATCAGAGATTATGTAATACTGTGGCATTTGTTGAAAAAAATCCACAAACAAATGGACCAGCACAGTTCAAATCCATGTTGTTCAAGGTTCAACTGTCTAGGCACTGCCCCAGCATCTGTACTCTTTCTTCACTTTTATCTTCTCACACTTTTCATCTCTTCTTCTGAAACCGCTAGAGACTAGCAAAGGATGCTCTAGCTGCTTGTAACTCAAAGTACAGCCTGTCTGTTTTACCATCTCTTTGGAGCTTCTCAGAAATGCAAATCCTTGGGTCCCACCCCAGACCAACTGAATCATCTCAGGGGATAAGGAACCAGAAATCCCTGTTTTAATGGTTCTTTGGGTTATTCTCTACACACATTAAGGTGGCCACTGTTTGCCCAGGACTGCTTCAGTTTCAGCACTGAAAATCACTCTTCCTGGGAAACCCCCCAGAAGGTTGGTCACATTGAAATCTACATCTTCAATGTAGATTTCTACAGTACTGGGAAGGCATAGTTCTCCTAAAATCCTTTTTCTGAAAATAATTCATGTCTTTGGTGATGGCCAAACAGAGATTTCCCTTGCTAAGTCACAAATTTCCACAGGAAGTTAATTTGTTGAGCCTTTCCAAGTGGAGTGTATTTTCTCATGATGAAGGACAGCCTTCTCAGATGGAAGAGAGCAAGGATTCCCAAGTTCCTCATCTATTCTCTGTGTCTAAAGTATAAATAAATATTTTTCAGGTCCTTACCTGTGAGCCAGTCTTTGCAGTGAGCATTAGAATAGAGGCTTGGAGACACTGTGGGGTTAGACAAGGGGGCAAGGAAACAGATAATGCTAAATGTGTATTTCTAAGACTTAATAGTTTCCTGTAACAGGTCTTCCTTCTCCAACATGACTTTCCTCTTCTTCAGAGAGAGAACGGGACCCCTTTATCCCAATTTCCTTAGGCAGCTATAGCATTAGCTTATGTGTGCTCTATGGTACATTGGGAATGTGATTCCCTGTGTAGATTAATGTAGGTTAAGCCTTGTGATTTCAGGGATCTCTATTCTCGTTAGCTTGAGTTGTATCCCATCAGACTGTGGGGCCCAAAGCAACCTAACCATCTTTGGATAGAATCCAGCCAAGAGTTCACCCAGTGCCCTGAAGTTCTGCACATGTGCAGGAGCCACAGGAAGCCCCTGGATCAAAGAGAGTGGAGAGAGCCTCGACGGGGCTGCAGGAACATCGTGTAATTTACCCAAACCATCTGCAAGTGACATAAATACCAGCCGCTTAGAACACCTGCACCATATGACTCAGCACCAAGTTGGGAAGCCAGCAGGGGGTTGAAATAAAAGAAAACAAAAACTTCAGTGACTGGAGCAAAACAAATCATCGCATTTTGGCACCAGCTGCACTGGAAAGGAAAAAAAAGAAAGAAAGAAAATGAGTTGGCAATTTTTAGTCAACTTCCAGTCAAAGGGATCTGCCAGCTGGACATGTCAAAGTTTATGATGGGGGTGGGGGCAAAGGAGGAGGGTTTAAAAAAAAACCTCTAAGAAATATCAAGTTCCAGAAACCTCCAACAATAGTTTCAGGGTCCTAGGTTTCTAGGTAAAGAGCAGCTTCTTTTGAACTTAAGGGGAAGTATGATGATTATGACCTAGAAGGGATGGAGAAAGAGGGGCCTTTTTGATAGAGTGAACAGAGTGTGAGCAGGTGTGGACCTTGGGTGCACCATGCCAGAGTGAGCTCGCCCACGAAGTCCTGTTGGGCCACTGCCTCTCAACTCGTTTATTTAGACATAATGCCTCACAAACTCTCAGAAGAATCCCCCTGCCCCCCCAGACATCATGAAGAAGGCCAGTCACACAATTTCAAGACTTGAATATACCTTCACTAGGAAAAGAAAAACCTGATTGCCTGTGAGCTGTTCTAGTGAGACAGCTTCTGGAATTTCAATTACTCTGGGGTGCCTACTGTTTATAGCATTGACCTTCTATTTTCTCCGGTAGGGAGGAGGATATGATGAATGGTAGGCCCACCACTTTCTGCCTCATCCACCAGATGAATGGTCACAGATATTCTTGGCATCTCAAGTGGCCCAGGTAGTCCCTACGGCCTGATTTCCTTGGCCGATTTCCCTTCTTTATCTGGGAATTTTGACCCTCCTGCTTTCCAACTAATTTTATCACATTATCTCTTTTTTGTTCAACACTGTACTCTCAGAAAAAGGTTGCAAAATCTCAGGCTGTTGGGATAGAAAGTCTCAATTAACCTCTAACCTTGTTTCAGTACCCATGGCTTGGGTTATTCCTTACACCTAATCGTGGGCCCATTAACAGGTTGTCCAAAAACAAAACAAAACAAAAAAACCCTGTTTTGACCATGCTGTAATTGCTGCTAAGTGACACTTAACAATGGTTCCCTTATACCACTGCTAAATGGGCAGGGTGGGCCACTCAGGCGCATGGCTAAATCCTGGGTGGTGAGATTTATTTGTGCTAAGGGCTTCACTGTATCTCTTTAAGCGCTTCATCCAGCAACTCCTTTGATTGAAGGGTAGTCATTTTTTGGGTTGCCATAACTGACAACATGGCACAAAGCATGAAGGACAACTCCCACAGAGGACTACGAAAGCCTTCCTCCCCTCCTGCTGCAAATGTAATTAGTTTATGTTAGTGGATAAGGTCAGAGGTTGTGAAAGGGTAGCCCAGTCTTTGTTTTTAGGCAAGATAGTGGAATAATTGCTTGATGCTCAGATCTGCAGGTGCTGTAAGGAGCTCATTTGGGCTTGGAAGCCTGCAGGGAAAGCTCATTTCCTCTGGAAAACCACAGAATTCCTTGTGACAGAGTCTATTTGCTGTGACAAGGGTGATTATCCATTTATGCCCCGAGGACAAAACCTGCCACACTCTGCCCTTACCTTACTCTCATTTTCACACACTGCAGGCATTGAGCTTCCATTCCCTCTTTTCTTATGAGAACCGTCAGGGCATGAGCACACAGACCAACCTGGCTGATCCTATGTTAGGAAATGCCCTGGGTGTCTTAAGACATAGAGGGATAGGGGGAAAAAAAGCCGTGGGGTAGTTTATTCAATATAAAGAAGACAAGAAAGAAAGGAAGAATGAAAGAAAGAATGAAAGAAAGAAAGAAAGAAAGAAAGAAAGAAAGAAAGAAAGAAAGAAAGAAAGAAAGAAAGAAAGGAAGGAAGGAAGGAAGGAAGGAAGAAAGAAAGAAAGAAAGAAAGAAAGAAAGAAAGAAAGAAAGAAAGAAAGAAAGAAAGAAAGAAAGAAAGAAAGAAAGGAAGGAAGGAAGGAAGGAAGAAAGAAAGAAAGGAAAGAGGGAGCGAGGGAGAAAAGAAAAAAGATACAGTCATGAGTCACTGAGTTAACTGTCACATTAGGTCTAAGTGGAAAAATTAAGGGTGAAGAATGAGAAGAGTCTCAAAAACACTTTTGCTTAAAATAAACGGCATTTCCCCCCATGTTCATCATTCTCTTTTTGTTTTCCTTACCTGTCTCAAGAAATAGTAACAGATCATAGTGAGATACCTAATTAATCTGGATCACAAAATCTTTAGAAACCAAGGAAAGTGCTCTGTACTTACTCTCCAGTGGACTCACTTTGGTTGTAAGAAAGTCCTTTTTCAGTTAATCTGTGAAAATTCTGCATATTTGATGAGGTTATGCTTTTAGCCATCTGTCCAAGAAGCAAAGGAAAGTGATTCTACAGCCAGTGTAGGTTCTCTTGTACCTGCTAGTTGTATGAATTTGGACAAGACATTCAACTTTTTTGTTTATTATACAGTTGAGTTTCTTCAACAGTATAATGAGGCTAATAATGTTGTATTGTATTTCTTACAAAACTGATTTAAGATTCAAATAGTGTGTTTTGGGGTTACCCTTCCCATTCAACACACAGCTTAATTGTATAAATCTAATGTGGATTTTGCTTTTAGTCTTCTTCAAATCTCTGCTGCTGGTGGCTTAGGCTAAGGGCATCTCTATGGTGGAAAATCTAGACCCTAGAGGTTTCTATGAAGGTCCTGAAACTATTTGCTAGCCTGACATGTCTTTAGCTTCTGTAAAAATTATTTAGATGGTGGGATTTGGATTAAAGCAGAATTTTACACATATGTATAAATGAGATGAAATCGACACTGAGTGCAACACCTGAATTAACCATATCTTGACAGCAATACAGGTCACACGACTAATCTAGACAGGTTTGTAGCCTTGTGGAGGCACTCAAAAAATAAAGAACACAGTCTTTGATATTTTAAGAAGTTGTGCCTTTAATGTGTTTTGACGCCTGTTTTTGGGAGGGGTTATATGCTTGAAGAAATACTGGTTATGCAGAGTGAGTCAGAAATCTAACTAAATGTGATGAAAAGGATTTTGAGCCTCTTTATCCCCAGTAAGTCAAAATCTTTGTACCTAGAGAAAAGTTTTTTTAAAAGTTAAGGAAAGAAAGGAAAGGAAAAGAAAAACTAAATACAGAAGGAAAGAAGAAAACAAGGGAGGGAAGGAGGGAGGAAGGAAAAAAGGGGGAAAAAGGAAGGGAATTTGTGGGTTATACCCAATTATCAACAAGAATAAATGTTAATACACTTGAACTCCAGAAAGAGACCATAAAGACTTATGAATGATTAGATTAACAAAAATAAATCAATGAACAAAGAATCAAAACTATTGATGAGGGTCTCATTTTTGACCAGCTTCTATCAGACTCTGTAAGATAATAAAACAAATACCCTTCCTTAATACCTCATTGTCTGATTGAACAGTCAGTTTTGAAATCATATCCAAGAATGCAGATACAAAAGGAGAAATGATAGAAGCTAATAATGAGTGCCTTAGGGTCTTGGATGGGAAAGTAGGCTGGAATGATCACCTGTAGAATCAAGGACATGGGACCTGAACCTCAGAGGAAGGTTAAGATGTAGGATCTGGATCACAGGACATCATAGGGAGAAGATGGGGAAGGGCATGGAGAAGGAGCAAGACCATGTGGTGGTAGATGAATTGCACCAGTAGTCCACTCTTCATGCTATCTTGTAACCATGACTTTTGTCCTGCAATGTGCAGTGTCTCCTACTCTGGGTACAATGTTCTTTCTGCTCTATACCCTGATTCTTGCTTTGGCCAGTTGTTAGCAAACATGCCATCAACAGAGGCTGTAAAAATATACTAGAACTACAGAAAAGTCCTTGAATGTGTCTTTTTTATCTTGCTCTTCTACCTTTTTCATGAGAAAATGCTCAGATTAGGTTTTGAGAACATGAGAAACATAAGGCAGAGAAGAATTGTCCCTGTTTTCCCACTGGAGTTCCTCCTTGATAAGTTGACAATCAATGTATCCCAAACATAGGAGAGAGCCTAGATAAGATCAGAAGAGCCCCCTAATTCAACCACAGTAGACTGCAGGCACAGGAATGGACCAATTCAAGAAAATAGGAACCTCCCAGCCAACTTATAAACTCATGATATAAATATGCTTATATTTTGAGCCAATGCATTTTGAGGTGATTTATTACACAACATTATTATGTCAATAAGTAACTGATACACATTCCATGCTTTAAATTGTGCATTTAATAATATAGGCTCCAATTTGGAGACAGATTCTTCCATTCTTTATGCTATAGGTGTTCGGAAATCATCTTTTGTAGAGGAGTAGGTATTAGTGTGGAGAGGAAGGAAGCTCAAAGAGTCATGTTTGTTTACACAAGAGTCATAGAATTGAGAAAAGTAATCATCGTCATTTTATTCACAACTACAATAGTGTTTCTGAAATAGCTAGAAACTAAGGAAAAATGTTGCACTCAATTGAATTCTCTCAATTAGGTGCCTCAAGTAACCACATTTCATGAAATTAAAAAAGACATTTGAAATATTAACAATTCACTTTTTGGTACTGTATATTTTTGTTTTGAAAGGCAATTGATATTTATTCTTTTTAAAAACTTTTTAATTATGAAATATATATCATTCATATACAACATAATATGATTTTTGAAAATAATAAAAAATACTTACCACCCAGATTATGGAAGAAAAGATTACCAGTAACTTTTAAGATCACCACTCAAAGATCCTCTCCACACATAACCCCATCTGCCTTTGCCTCTCCCCAGAAATAACCACCAATCTGTATTTTGTGTTCATCCATACTTTTTCTTTAAGACTTTTAGCCTTATGACTCTCAAATATTTAGGACCAACTATGAACTCTCCTGTCTGCAAGGTCATATTTCCAAATACATATTACTCCATATATGTACACTTCATGCTCAGTAGCCTGCTGTCACCTCAGAAATAATATGTCTAAAAACAGACTTACCACTGACCCCCAAACCAGCTTCCTTTCCAAAATGTTTGAGGTCTGCCAATGCCCACACCCTGTCCCACAAGCCCAAGCCAAGTGGTCATGAGGTTCAACAAGGGATAAAGCATAAATAGGTTGGCACAAGTCCTTTCCCACTGCAGAAAAACACTTTGAACCACATATGATCAATGGGTCACTAGCAGCATCTTGGAATCATAAAGGTTACATGTAATTACAGAATTACAGGCAGTCCCCATATTTTTCCACTCACTCAACTGAATAAAAACTTGGAAGCAATCAAGATGTCCTGCAGTAGGTGCATGGATAAGTAAATTGTGGTACATCCAGACAATGGAATATTATTAAGCACTAAAAAGAAATGAGTTATCAAACTGTGAAAAGACATGAAGGAAACTTAAATGCATATTACTAAGTGAAAGAAGCCAATGTGAAAAGGCCAGATACTGTATGCTTCCAACTATATGACACTCTGGAAAAGGCAAAACTATGGAAACAGTAACAAGATCAGTGATTACCAGGGGTGGTGGGGGGAAGGTGAATAGGAGAAGCACAGATGATTTTTAGGTCAGTGAAAATATTCTGTATGATACTATAATACATTTGTCCAAACATATAGAATTTATAGCACTATGAGTGAACCTTAATGTCAACTTTGGACTTTGGGTGGTAATAATGCATCAATGTAGGTTTCTCAGTTGCAACAAATGTACCACTCTGGGCAGGATGTTGATAATGGGGTTATGCATGTGTGGGAGCAGGGAATATATGGGAAATCTCTGTATTTTCCTCTCAATTTTGTTGCGAACCTAAAACTTCTCTTAAAAAACAAAGTCTTTAAAAAAAAGCCTATATAAGGAAAGGCAAAAATATGCAACTAATTCATTCATTTTTCCATTCTAGAAAAAATCAATTGTGTGACAGAGACTGACTGTTAAATAAGACTGGAGACACCACTGCTTTCATGTAGTTTATATTCCACTATAAGTGATAGCTAATGAGCAGATAAACAAGATAGCCTGAGAAAATTTTACATTCTGAGAAAGTAATAAAATAGAATGATTTGATAGAGTTGGATTTGAATAGGGAGATGCTACTTGAAATAGAACAGTCAAGGAAGGCTATTTGAAGAGATCACATCTAGACAAAAACTAAATGATGAGAAGTTGCTATGTGTAACTGTAAAGAAAAATATGCACTAACTTGTGAAGAATATGAGGTTTCCATACAGAAGAGAAGGGAATCCAATTATAAATTTTATTTAGGGTCATATTATGGATAATATGGGGGTGACAGTGCTCCTGGCAGGAGTGTGGTGCACCAAGTCCTGTTTAGCACACTTTTCTATTCCTTTTGTTCATTTTACTAACTACTTTGTCCTCCCATTTGCTTGGGATTTTCTATTTTAAAATATCTCAAATTTGGCATATAAGAAGTTATTATTTCATAAATGTGCAGGGTAGTAATTGAACCATCTAAACTCTCTTATTTGGTTCTCTGAGATGAACCAAGGTACATCTAAATTTTAAAAGGGGTGTATCTACAATAACTTTTTATTTATATCTAACTTTTGGTTTGTAAGTTTCAGAAACCAAAGAGAAATTTCCAAAAGCACAAAATGGAAAATGAGTCAAGTAGTTGAAAAACTTGGGAGGAGAGGTGGTTTAGGTACACCTGGATCCAGGGGCTCAACAAATGGCTTCAGCTCGCTGTGTCTTGCCATCTTTTAGCTCAGTGTTCTTCTGCATTGACTTAACTCTTCGGGAGATTTTCCCTACCTATTGTCTCCCAGCTTCTCATCCAGTTGTTTGAGAACTTTCACTTCCCAATAGTTTCAAGCATGTGTCTCTGGATTGGGTTTCAATTGACTAGAGTCATATGTCCAGCTTTGAAAGGCTCTATCAACAAGGTACTGGAATACATTGGTTTCACTAAGAGTACAGAAGGGACTTTTCCCAAAAGAAAATCAAATACTGGACAGCTACAGGTAAAACAATGAGATTAGAACATTTCCTCACACCATATACAAAAATGAACTCAAAATATATTAAAGACCTAAATGTAGGACTTAAAACCACAAAACTCCTAGAAGAGTACAAAGGAAAAGCACTCTTTGACATAAAACATAGCGATTTTTTTGGATCTGTCTCCTAAGGACAAAAGAAATAAAAGCAACAAATGGGACCTAATTAATCTTAAAATCTTTTGCACAGCAAAGGAAACCATCAACAAAAAGAAAAGACAACCTACAGAATGGGGGAAAATATTTGCCAATGATATGACCGACAAGGGGTTAATATTGAAAACATACAAACAGCTCATACAATGCAATATCAAAAAAAAACAACCCAATCAAAAAAACAGGCAGAAGACATGAATTGACATCTCTCCAAAGAAGACATATGGATGGCTAAAAGGCACATGAAAAGGCGCTCAACGTCGCTAATTATTAGAGAAATACAAATCAAAACGAGATATCACCTCACACCTGTCAGAATGGCTATCATCAAAATGTCTACAAAAAAAAAGTGTTGGAGAGGAAGTGGAGAAAAGGGAAACCTAGTACTGGTACACTTTTGGTGGGAATATAAATTGGTGCAGCCACAGTGGAAAACACTTGAAAAATTAAAATAGAACTACCATATGATCCAGCAATTCCACTCCTGGGTATATATCTGGAAAAAGCAGAAGCATTAATTAATTTGAAAAGATACATGCACCCCAATGTTCATAGCAGCACTATTTACAATAGTCAATGTATGGAAGCAACTCAAGTATCCATGAACAGATGAATGGATAAAGAAGATGTGGTGTGTGTGTGTGCATGCATATATATATATATATATATATATATATATATATATATATATATATATATATATATACATATAATGAAGTACTACTCAGCCATAAAAAAGAATGAAATTCTGGCAGCAATGTGGATGGACCTAGAGAATATTATGCTTGGTGAAATAAGTCAGACAAGAAAGATAAATCCTATATGATATCACTTACATGTAGAATCTAAAAAAGTAATACAAACTAATGTATATAGCAAAACAGAAACAGACTCACAGATATGGAACACAAGCTAGTGGTTTCCAGAGGGGAGAGAGAAGGGAGGAGGGGCAGATTAGTGGTATGGGATTAAGAGATATATACTACTATGTATAAAATAGATAAGCAGCAAGGATATATTGTATAGCACAGGGAATTTTAGCCATTGTCTTGTAATAGTTTCTAATGGAGTATAATCTGTAAAAATTACTGAATCACAATGTTGCATACCTGAAACTAATATAATATTATAAATCAACTATACTTCAATAAAAAATCAAATACAGTTACAAACTTATGGTGAAATCTTTTCTGGGCAGGCACAAATAATAGATATTGCTGAGAACAATGGTTCTCAGTGCTGTCCCCACAACAGCAGTGTCAGCACCACCTGTTGGAAATGCAAATTCCTAGGCTCTACCCTAGAGGTACTGAATCAGAAACTCTGGGGGTGGATCCAGTAATATATGCTTTAGGAAGTCATCTAGGTGATTCTGATGCACACATAAGGTAGAGAATCACTGCCTTACACAATGGTGCTTAGAACAAAATCCACTCCCCCCTTCCCAAAATCTATGAAGACATATATAACACCTTCTATCTCTTAGACCTCAACTGTGCCAGCTACATCTTCTTACTTCATCTTCTTTCTGTTTATTAACATTCCAAGTAATTGTCATCTCATGGCATTTGTCTGTGATGTTCCCTCTGCCTAGAAAGGTCCTCACATGGCCAGTTGTTCTCATGATTCCAGTAGCCCTTCAAAAGCCATCTCTCAGAATCCTGACCAGAGTAAGGTATTTCACTCTCAACCCAAACTCTTTGGTCACATTTTATTTCCTCTATTTTTATATCATAATTTAAAATTAACCTATGTATTCATTGATTTACATATTCACTTAGACAAATATTAAGATAGATGGTTTGTTTTCTGTTTCTCTGCTCAGTAGCCCTAGAATGTAAGTGCTGTGTGGGTAGGAGTAATATGTGGCTTTTGACTGCAATATCCCTAGTAAATAAGACAGTTCCTGGCATAAAGAAGGTACTCACCAACTATTTATAGAAAAATTTAATAAACAAATATTTGAATACACTATGGTGGTTTCTGCTGCTCCATCATCTCCATTAAGCATCAAAATAGGGGACATTACAGGGAAATTATTAAGTATGGGAAGGAGGCAGGATGTCCCGGGGGAAGGAACTACAAAGACCACAAGCGTACTGTCTAGTGGCACAAACTGATGCGGCACCAATTTCTCAAATAAAACCATCCTGGTTTTCCAACCATGAAGCCCACATCCTTTCCAATGCTTGTGCTAAAGAAAAAAAGGCAGGAATTATCACTTTCAGATAATAGGGTAAGCTATTTAAGTTGGGATTTTCCTTCTTTTACAGTGCATTTTCACCTTTTATGGGAAAACATTAGCCTAGGAAGAGAAATATGGGAAAAGAACTTATTTCAAACAATGTAAAAATTGAGGAATTTGATTCCAAGTTTGAGGTGGGAAGAAAGCTATACAAGGAAATAACTAAAATGAGAATTTAGGAATATAGATAAATATTCCCATGTGGGTGAGAAGAAATAGATTTTCAAATAACAGCTTGGGAATAAAAAAAATAAATTTCCTTCAAATAGTCTGCAAAATTAATTTATGCCAAGGGTTCACAAATATTGTGATGACTCTTGCAAATGTGGCATTAGCCTGGGTGTGGTTCCCTAAAATAGATTGAGAGATCTCTAAAGAGTGGCATGAAGAATTGGTTGGCAGTCAAAATTAATTTCACCACTGGAACATCAGTGTGGATGTTTGCACATTTCTGATATTACAGAAACCTAGATGGCCAGTTATCATTTTTAATTGTTCCAAATACATGTCACAACTTATTCTTGACAGTAATTCTCTTTTTTAAATTTATTATTTATTTATTATTTATTTTTGGCTGTGTTGGGTCTTTGTTTCTGTGCGAGGGCTTTCTCTAGTTGCGGCAAGCGGGGGCCACTGTTCATCGAGGTGTGCAGGCCTCTCACTATCATGGCCTCTCTTGCTGCAGAGCACAGGATCCAGACGCGCAGGCTCAGTAGTTGTGGCTCACGGGCCTAGTTGCTCTGCGGCATGTGGGATCTTCCCAGACCAGGGCTCAAACCCGTGTCCCCTGCATTGGCAGGCAGATTCTCAACCACTGCGCCACCAGGGAAGCCCTTGACAGTAATTCTTGATATGGAGCAAAAAGTTTGATGGATTCATCAATAAGTTTAAACTTCCCTTTCTCCAGTGGGTTCAACATCCTCTATGGGAAAAAAAAAAAAAAATTGGAAGTTTATTTTCAATTGTTAAAATCGAGTGATATGAACTTTAGCTCGGTGCATTTTCCTTGCTTAGGGAAAGAAGCATCAGTAATAGCATTTAAATCAATTTCCACAATGGATTTGGAGGACAAAACTCTGAGTCAAATAGGGATGCTATCTATCATTGTGTCTGCCTTCCAGGAGGGAAACTGAATTCATGCAATATCCAAAGTCATTTAGCTAAGCTGTGACTAGAATCCAGGTACCTTGACCTATGTTTTATTATCATTAAAACAATAAGATGTATAATCCACAAATTAGACCAAAACAAACAAACAAACAACAAGAAAAAAAAACCAACCTTGAATGAGAGTGGATTAATAGCAAGCCAGGAAAAGCTATTTTAGTCAATTTTAAACTAAATTTAACTTACAGCAAGTTAGGGAGATAAAAATATAGACTCCAGACTAGGACAGCTGACATTGAATCCTGGTTCAACCATCTGACAGTTTTTAATCTCTGTGTGCCTCAGTTTCCTCATCTGGAAAATGGGTGAATACTAATACCAATCTCATAGGGTTGTTATAAGGGATTGATGAGATAATGTAAGGTGTTGAGAAAAAGTGCTTGAAAAAAAGAAAATGCTCTAAAAGCCTTTTGTTATTCATTAAGTTCCGTCAAAAATTCCAATTTTACTGATTGAGAATGAGAATTCTTGAAGAACACGTTTTGATAAGTTAATTTTGATCTTCACCAAGGACAGACATGAACGCTAAGGAAACTATCCAGCAGGTAGCAGAATGTTTGTCCATTGTCTTTACCCAGAATTACAGCTCCAAAATGCCCAAATCTTCCATTGACCATGAGTGATGGGGCACCTTCAGTGATTTCATGGGCGGAAAATTTGCAGTGAAGAATTAGTTAAATTTGGATTTTTCAAATGAGTGAAATTAAAATGTAAATAGTCAAAATGATGGGGACATGAAAACTGCCCATAACTAAAGGGGTTACAAACATAACTAAAGGGGCTACAAACATACACCAAGAAGTGCCCTCCTTTCTTTATCATAAGTTTTACCCTTTCATTCTGTCACATTTAAAAATTCACCCATTTCCAAAGGTTTTGCATATTACTGATTATTTTGAAAGGAATGCCAGGTACACATGTGGGAGACCTTTCTTATAATAAAATTGGATTGGAAAAAGCAAAACTATGAATGTTTAGCAAAAACAAACTTTGAAAGGAAACTCAACTTTTTTTTAATGTTTCCTTGGGCATTTTTCTAAAATCAGCCTTGTTTCTGCATAATATTTTTCTTGGTTGGGCAAAGCCTGGTTAAAATATTCATTATTTTTTTAATGTACTATGCTGCTATTTGCAGCTTCAGGTAGTTAATATTTGTGTTTAAGCTTTGCAGTTCAAATGGGAAAATCCACCCTAAACAGCATTGCTGAACAGCATGAAGGAATCCTTCGAAACAGGAGGTCCCTTTCCTGAATACCAATCAGTGTGGCTTTCCTCTGTGGCTGGGAGAGGAAGCACTGACCAATGTTTGCACTCCACCATGTCCTGCTTGTCACAAGCTTAATTCCTAACACTGGCCGCCTTGTCGACAGAGTTTCCGGATGGCAGAATGAATTGAACCTCTGAAGACTGGTGGCGCTACTGTGTCTCCAGATGACGTCAACGTCTTCTGGGACAACAGCATGAAAAGATGAAATGGAATCAGCCAGAGCCTAGCTCAAGATTACCTCAAAGAGTACATGTGTGTATAAATATGATAGGCCAGCCCTATAAGAAAAATCATTAGTATAAGTATGCAAAGCTTGGGTTAGAATGCAGGTGTGGCTGGAAGATAGCAAGAGACCTTTGAATAATGAGTAAACAGGCTAAGGAAAGGATTCTCTTCACATGCACAAATTTAGATTCCAAAGTGCATTTGCTAATATCTACTGTATACCAAGTCCGTATCTACTATCTCATTTAATACTGATAACAGCTCAGATAGAAACTGTTAATTAGGAAAACAGAAATGGGAAAATTGAAGTTCACAAAAGCTTAAGCATACCTTCCCAAGAGACCAACTATTTATTCACTTTTTAAAATATATTAATTGAACACATAATGTGTATGAGAATCTATGCCCATATTAGAATGGAGATACAATTATGAGCAAGACAGAGTGGGGACCTGAACTCAGGTAATGTGCAAGATTATATATTATTTAGTCCTTATAACTGTCAGTTCACTTAATGATCTTCTTAGACACACTAATATATCAGGTTATAATCCCTGATCTTTATATATAATCCTTACTGTATCTTTAACAGGACATATATGTATGTATATATATATATATATATATATATATATGTATATATATACACACACATAATAAGCATAATATATATCATAATAAACACATACGTAAGTAAGTACATTTACTTACGTGTGTGTTTATTATGAATTTCTTCTTTTCTTTGTCATATGGAGAAGAAACAAAATAACAATGCTATAACCGCTGTGTGTTACCTCCCATCCACTCCACAATGTTTAATTATTTTCCCTCAAGGGCTTTGAGATCATCAATCATCAGAATGGTTCCTGTACTTCTCAGGGCAGAAAGGGGGTTACTTTGAGGTGGTGTTGGCTTCTTGCCAATGAACCACTGAGATACCAGGGAGGGAGAATGAATGTTGCTCTGTTACCTTCTCATACGACTTTTCCTTAACTCAGTCCCTTTCTCAACCTTATTGTTCTCTGTCCTAGCCTGGAACACCCATGCCCCATATGATTAGAATTAATCCTAGGCTACACCTGCCAGGCAACTTTAACTGATATGGCACCACTACCGGTTCCAAAAGTGAGAGTTCCTTACAAAGAAAGTTCACAGACTCCTTCATCTGGACTTACCTGCCATCTAGGTTGCTGCTTTCCCAGGTGTTTGTTGGTTATGTGTTTTTATCACAGTTCATCTATTTCAAGGTTGAGAGAAAAAGTTGCTTTCAATTGCTGCTTCTACTCCAATAACCATCCTTCCCAATAACAATAACAATTATATAAATCCAAAATCCAAGTTTTGCATCTCATGCTATTTGGCAACACTGTGTTTTCCCTCTCTCCACACTCTCATCTACTAACCTCCTTGTCACTCTCTCTCATTCATCCAACATTATGATGCTGGGCTTATATTTTCATCTTTTCTCCAAGTACAAGAATTACCCAACACCCACATCTCACTTTTACTTAATTTGCTCCGCCTTTGCTTTTCCCTACTCTTCAGCTCAGCTCCCCACTCATCCTGCCACTCCTTGGACCTTGTTATCTCACATACTGCACTACTTCAAAGATTTAAGCATCCTCTTTCTGATTTCAACCTCCCCTTGTTGGTATCATGTTTTAACTATTTCTTTATGGTTCTATTTTGGTTTCATGATACCCTCACTTTCTATCCTCTCACACCTTCACATACCTCATTAGCCAGCTTATATTTAAAGATGCTTTACATCACATTTATATCATAAATGACCTTGTTTCTGTCTCTCTGTATTTCCTTTGCATTTTCTGGCAGTTCCCACACATAGTTTAACATATTTTTTTGGTGCTCCACTCAAGCATTCAAACGTTGCTGGAGAAATTCACACAGTAGGGATATTGGATTGTACTATTGAATGATGATAATCATTATGAACGTGCTCTCAACACTTTGGGGAGTTGTAGACTGAATGCATTAAGGGTTCTGATTCTTTGCCCTTCACTGTGTCCACACCCCCTTGCCATGGACTTTAGAGTGTCTCCCACTAAAGAGGAAGATTCTATTTCCCCACTGTTTATCCTAAATTTGGGCATATGGCTGGGTTTTGCCGATGGGATATTAGCAGATATGATGCATGCAGAGGCTTGAAAACATTATTGCACATTTCAAGTCTTGCCTTGGCCTTGAGGACATGCCTTGGCTGGCTTGCTGGAGATGAGAGATACATAGAGAGAAGTCATTCATTCCAGTGACCCAGCTGAAGCCAGCCTAGATCAGTGACAGTCAGCCAGTCTCAAAATATGTGAGGAAGCTCAAACAATTCCAGAAGAACTACCAGGCTAATCCAAAGACTTACAAACTAAATAGGAGCCTATTGTTTTAAGTCACTCACATTTGGGTTGGTTTGTCACATAGCACTGCTGCAGCAGTAGATACTAACACTATTAACTATAATTCTCTGACCTACTTGTGCTCTAATTCCCAAAGCAATTCGTTACTTCTCCTCATTCTCAAAAAATGCTTCACAGATATAATGGAGGCTATCTAACGTTAACTCCCTCAACCTCCTTCCATGAAATTTACAAACTCTCAGTATCCACATCATCCTATCCTGTGTTTCTCCAACCTCTCTAGAGAGCTGACTATTTTGCTGTCCATAGAACTGATACTTTAGATCCAATCCCTTCATTTATTATCTCTTCTATCTCATGTGTGTTCAGCCTTTCCTTTTCAAAATTATATATTCAACTCATTTCTTTCTGGCCTTTACCCCTTCTCTCCATGTAAAAATTTTACAATTGGTCATCAGTGACCCCCTAAATCAATTTTTTTTTTCAATTTTCAGCTTAATTTCCCTCTCAGAAGTACCCATTACTATAGACCATTCTTTGATTCTTAAAATATTGTCTTCTCTTTATTTCTATGACACAGGATGTTTTGGTTTCCCCCTTACATATTTGTTTACGTCTCTTCTATCTTCACTTCAGATTTAATCTCATTTATACTGCCAAGAGACATTATTTTTCAAGGTTTGTTCCTAGGCCCTCATATTCTACAGTAAAACAAAGAGAACCCATCTGGGCCAATGGCTTCAATCATCACCTCACTACAGAGGACTCACAAATTAAGTGTCTCTATAAAAGACCTCACCTCTGAGCTCCAAACACATTTATCCAGCTGTGTCCTTTATATCTCCATTTGGATATCACTAACCCACCTCAAGTTTGGCAGTTTCAAAATAAAGTTCATTTTGTCCCTTCTCCCCAAATTGACTTTACCTTCCATGTTAACTATCTCAGAGAATGACAACTATCATCCAAATGGCTATCAGAGTCATCCTTTACAACCTATCAAATACAGCCAACTACAAGTCCTGAGGATTTTACTTTTTAACATCATTCAAAGATGGCCATTCTCTGCCTCTCTAGGGCCATCAGCTTATTCCAAGCCACTATCTTCTCTTGCCTAGATTACTGCATCATAGTAGCCTCACTGCCGCCAAAGTCGAGTTGGAATGTACAAAAATTGTCCTCTCTCTCTTTCACACATACAATCATGTTTAAAACACATTTAATTTTTTATTTCACTTGGAATAAAAATTAAAGTTCTTAAGATGACCTGAAAGGTATGATCTGGTCGCCACTTATTTTTACAGCATTTTTTCACACATGTACCCCTACTTTCTGCCTTCTACCCCTCTGATGTTTTCTCTTCAGTTTCTTGAACCTTCCATGCACCCTCCTACCACAAGCCACACCTCTGGATAAGTTGCAGCCATCAGCTCCCCAGACACTTGCTACTTCTTTGGTCAGGAGCATCACCTCTCATGCACTATAGGAGCTTTCAGAAGATGAAGATCCATCTATCTGGACTTTTCTATGCCACCTGTTGCTAAAACTTCTTCCAATCATATGCTATACAGTGTCTTGTCTTCTTAGTTTCTACAAATTAGCCATTTTCAATTTGCCACCAAAAGTTCCCTAATTCTTAATTGTGAAATATCTTAACTTCACTGTATTATTGTCTATAAACCCCTGGATGAGTCCTACACAAATAAGCATATAGGAGTTTCAAAGAATCCTTCACACAATCCTTCCCCTCATTCTAGTTAAGTTCTACAATATCAGGGACTGTATTTGTTTTGTTCACAAATGCATTCCTAGCTCCTAGGGCAGTGCCTGGCAGAATAAACATCAATCAACATTTTTGGAATGATGGAGGGAAGAAAGGGATAAAAGGAGGGAGGGAAGGGGGAGGGAGGAAAAAAAAGAAAGGAAGCAAAAAAGGGAGGAAGCCACATGGAATAAATATGATATTGTTGTTTTCAGGCTCCTGAATTCAGTTGTCAATAAACAGGAATTAATCCTGCCCCCTTGTGTTATAATTACCAAAGCAGTCTTTCCATAAAGAGTGAAATATGCCAAATGTGGGCACAGCTGTTAATATTGTGGTGTCTATTCTTTCTTTTAAGAAAAATATAGATGTATGTTTTTCATGTAGCACTGTAAAGACAGAGTCTGAAATGGCCTCATAAATCTCCAGGAAATGAGTGTGAGTACAACCTTCAAAGACTCTCTCCTGGGCTGTACAACGTGCCTCTACAAGCTCCCCATCCAGCCCTGCAAACACTTTGGAATGTAGTTGCTCTCATGGAGATATTTTAGTGCCTACAAGCTGAGAATTTTTCTTTTGGCCTCTCACTTTCCCTCTCTTTAGATCGCTTATGTCACCTTTATATTCTGACATGTATTATACATACATGTTTGTCTCTTGGCCTGATTCAACAAGTATCTAGTGTGTTGCCATGGTTGTGTTTTTGGTTTTAGTTCACTGTTAACATTCTGAGAGGTGGGGTCTGAAAATGCAGACAAGTTTCTTTTGCTTTTCTTTTGTTGTGAGTTTTATTTATTTATTTTTTGGTTCCCTGCAGAGTGGTGATTTCCAATTAATGCTTCCTGCATATTCAATTCAACAATTTAACACATATATACTGTGGTGGGAAGGAGGCAGAAAGAATCTTGTTTACTACATCAGAAGCTAAGGCAGAACCCTTATAGGAAAGGTCTAGAAAGGAGGGGGTTAATAAGAATGGTTAATGATCAGGGGATTGCTTGTATCATTACCCCAGATCAGACGCAGTCTGTCCCAGGGTTGGTCAACCAGATTCACGAACCAAAAAGAAAGCATGCCCATTTTTACACATTCCCCAATTTTATCCCCTAGTTTACAATATGAATAAATATTTGGGGGATATATATATATATACGCACACATATGTATACTGAAAATATAATTTTATATATATATATATGCATTTTTAATGGATGTGATTCTTTCTCCATCTGGTGAAATCTCTTTTTTTTTTTTTTTTTTTTAAAGAGACAGACGGCAGTTTTTGTTTTTTTTTTTAATTATTTATTTATTTATTTATTTATTTTGGCTGTGTTGGTACTTCGTTTCTATGCGAGGGCTTTCTCTAGTTGTGGCAAGCGGGGGCCACTCTTCATCGCCGTGCGCGGGCCTCTCACTATCGCGGCCTCTCTTGTTGTGGAGCACAGGCTCCAGACTCGCAGGCTCAGTAGTTGTGGCCCACGGGCCCAGTTGCTCTGCGGCATGTGGGATCTTCCCAGACCAGGGCTCGAACCCGTGTCCCCTGCATTGGCAGGCAGACTCTCAACCACTGCGCCACGAGGGAAGCCCCTGAAATCTCTCTTATACCACTTTTTCTCTAGAGGATCTATGTGATCCTGACCCAAAAGGGGTTACAGTAAGTCCCCTACATACAAACCTTAAAGTTGCAAACTTTCAAAGATGCGAACGTGCGTTGAAGACCTGATGGAATTGGAGGCCCAGAGAAAGGACGAAGTGAGACAAGAAGAAGAAGAAGTAACTGAAGAACCAAAGAGATTCACAACACAGGAAATGGCAAGGGGATTTTCTTTTTTTTTTTCATAAATTTATTTATTTTATTTATTTATCTTTGTGTTGGATCTTTGTTGCTGTGCGCAGGCTTTCTCTAGTTGCGGTGAGCGGGGGCTACTCTTTGTTGCGGTGTGCAGGCTTCTCATTGTGGTGGCTTCCCTTGTTGCGGGGCATGGGCTCTAGGCACGTGGGCTTCAGTAGTTGTGACTCGCGGGCTCTAGAGGGCAGACTCAGTAGTTGTGGCGCACGGGCTTAGTTGTTCCGTGGCATGTGGGATCTTCCTGGACCAGGGCTCCAACCCATGTGCCCTGCATTGGCAGGTGGATTCTTAACCACTGCGCCACCAGGGAAGCCCAACACACAATTCTTACCTTTAAGAATCTTTATTCATTCATTAATACTTACATGCTTGAAGCATTGAATTAGGATTCCGTAATGCACTGATGACCAAAGCACAATAAAATCCTTGCTTTCATGAACTTATGATCTAAAAAAGCAGATAGATATTAATCAGGAAATTACACTAATAAATATATAATTATGAAGCCATGCCACTGCTGTATGCTCCATGGTTGGAAGCATTGGAAGCGTGCATAGTGCAAGAATTCAATACATTTTTGCTGAATGAATGAATGTTGGTTGACTGCAGTTGAAATAAGTATTTAAAGAGACAGGAACCTTGATCTAGAAAATGGAGCAAAGGAACTCATCTTACACTGAGATCTGAAAGATGATTAGAAAATAACCAAGAGAATGCTTCTGGAAATAGATGTTCTAAAAAGGGAGTATATTAGTCAGGGTTCTCCAGAGAAACAAGATACACACACACACACACACACACACACACACACACACACACACTCTCACACACACACACACGAGGAGAAGTAGAAGGAGATATTTTAAGGAATTTGTTCATGTGATTGTGGACACTGGTAAGACTGAAATATGTAGGGCATGCAGGCAAGCTGGCAATTCAGGTGAGAGTTTTTGTTACAGGCTGAAATTGATAGACTGGAAACTGACGCAGGTATTCTATGTTAAAGACTTGAGGCAGAATTGCTTCTTTGAGAAATCTCAGTCTTTGCCTTTAAGGTCTTTGACTGATTAAATGAGGTCCACCCATGTTATGGAAGATGATCTTCTTTCCTTAAAGTCTACTAATTTAATGTTAATTACATCTGAAAATATCTTCACAACAACATCTAGACTAGGTTTGGCCAGATAACTGGATACCATAGCCTAGCCATAGGCTAGGTAACATACAATTACCTAAAACATAGGAAACATAAAATTAACCACCACATGATGCAATATAGACAAAGTCAATAGGAAGCTGGGGGCTTCCCTGGTGGTGCAGTGGTTGAGAGTCTGCCTGCCAATGCAGGGGACACGGGTTCGAGCCCTGGTCTGGGAAGATCCCACATGCCGTGGAGCAACTAGGCCCGTGAGCCACAACTACTGAGCCTGCGCACCTGGAGCCTGTGCCCCGCAACGGGAGGGGCCGCGATAGTGAGAGGCCCGCGCACCGCGATGAAGAGTGGCCCCCGCTTGCCGCAACTAGAGAAAGCCCTCGCACGAAACGAAGACCCGACACAGCAATAAATAAATAAATAAATAAATAAATAAATAAATAAATAAAGTAGCTATTACTTAAAAAAAAAAAATAGGAAGCTGGGACATTGGAGGAACAGAATATGTCTGGACGTCAGGAAGTGAAGAGGAGCATGAAGCTGGAAAGGTAGTGAGACAGAGGCTGGAGCTGCACTGTCCAATAAGATAGCCACTAGCCACATGAGGCTATTTAGGTTTAAATTTGTATTCATTAAAATTAAATGAAATGAAATTAAGCCTTCCATTCTTCAGTGACACTACCATATTTTAACTGCTCAACAGCTGCACAACTATTGCCCACATTATAGGACACCACTCATATAGAACATTTTCATCTTTACAGAAAATTTTATTAGACAGTGGTGTGCTAGACTATATGGGATTTTGGATCCTGGGAGTCCATCCTAAATGTATTGCAAAACCACTGAAACATCCTCACAAGGAAGTGATATGAATGGTTCTGCATTTAAGACATCACTCTGCCTTTTGTGGAAAATAGATTGAAGGAGGTCCAGAGTGACCACAAGGATGCCAGTGAGAAGGTGATTGTGATGGGTGAGAGATGATTTTAACTTGGACTCAGGAGTTAGTCAGACTGAGAAAGAAAAGTCAAAACGGTGATGGTTTAGGAATACAAGGAAGAGACAATGAACAGCAGCAGCTGACATTTACTATCTGCCAGGCAAATTTTAAAACTATATAGATATTATCTCAATTAACCCTTGCTGCAACTTTATGAAGATAGTTTTTTATTATCCCTATTTTAAAAATAAGAAAACTAAAGTAGAGGGAGGTTAAGTAACTTGCCCAGTCATGGATGAAATACCTGGGCCAGATTCCCATCCCAGACAGTGACTCTAGGCCATAAGCTCAGTCACTACATGATTCTGACTTTTGAGAACACAGGTAACGGTCTCTCAAAGGAGAATGACACTCCCATTAAGCAAGTGTAAGGCACGAGGTGCCCTCTCATTAGGTTCAGGGATCATTATATAGGGTCAGAAAAGACTTCAAGAAGGAGTCAGCCTTTAAGACCAGCTTTGAACATGATGGAGAAAAGTCTTCTAGGTGGAAAGAACGGGAGAAACAGAGACATGGAGATAGTCACGCATGGGGAGTATTAAAGAACTAGAAATGTGCCCATTTGGCCAGACTGTGGGTAAAAGGGAAGAAGGTAGGGCCCTGCCAGGGCCCTACCTTTTCAAAGGTAGGCTGGAATCAGACAAGTGAAAGTCTGGCACTTCTTTTTCAATTGACTGATAATGAGTTGATTAATTGATAGAAAATTGGGAGTGACTTTTTCTGAGAGGTACATCTATATCTGGGTATATTCCCAGAGTAGAACATAAAATTATTAGGAACAAGAATAAACTGATGACAAGGTAGGAAGATCTTTCATTAGTCTTTAGGACAATAGTTCTTGAATGGTGTGGCCAGTAGTGAGAAGGGAAGAGGTCACTAAATTTAGAGACATGGAAACAATGGAACTTACAACTTACATCTACAAAGTTTTCTGGGAAGCAAAAGAGGATAGTGAAAGCTGATATAGGTTCTGTGATTATTAAAACACTAGCAATAAAAGGGAAGAAAAATTAGGACAGTAGTTTTAGGTGCATAGCTTCTTTAAGAGAAGATTTTTGCATAGGGAAAATTTTAATATTCATCATTTAACATCTAATTCTAAATTATTTTCACTCAGGAATTTACAGTTATCTATTTAAAAAATTCTTAGAACCATGTTTGTCTAGATTTTCAAAATACTTTGACAATAGATTTATGGATATGTTTATTTAGGTTTATGGATATTTCTAGGAAAATAGGTATTATTACTTCCTTTTTACAGATGGGCTAAATGAAGCATCCAGTTAAGGGCTAGCCTACAAACCATATATAGAAGCATATAGTGTTAAATAATCAACTGTTCTTACATTAATTTAGGATTTCTCTGTCTTCTGCTACCCAACATTAGTGTCAGTGCGAGTGATAAATGGCTATGTTGCATTCATAGTGGACCATGCTGTATTTTCTGAGGACTAAAATTTAATGTCATCTTCTTCCATTCTTCTTTGGGCTTCTCTTCCTCCACTTCCTCTTTTACCAGTCTAAATAAAACATCAGCTATAATTCCCATGTCAATATCTAGGATTGAGGACAAATACAAATTTGGTATAATTCTTGTACTCTATTCTCTTATAAATGGGAAATACCTTTGTAACTTTCTATTTTTTATTATTTTTCTTTATCTTTAGGGTACTGAAGAATATTTAAGAAAGAATTCTTTCCCAATGATGTTGCAGTCTTCATGGACTATAATAGTCTTTTAGAATATATGTTTCCCTAAGTAAACCCTAAATTATTCTAACTTATTTCTCTAGCTTGTCCTGGGACCACCATGGTTTATAAAATAATTATTTATTGTATATATATCTATATATCTTGATCTAGTTCTAAGTATTCAGTGGTGAATGGACCAGCATAAAACTTATACTCTTCTAAGGAATTGTTTGATTTCCCAAACAACCACCAATTTTCCAATTCTCCAATACCAGCTAGATGTCCAACAATTCTGTTCAGTTCCTACACTACCCACAGTTAATGCAGACCCCACAAGTTAAGGACTTAGGCTCACAAAACTGTCCTCACTTTAGATGCCATTCATAAGTGGGGTCCCCAGTCTACCTAAGTTTGTTTTCTATGTCTGTGAGTCTCTTTCTGTTTTGTAAATAAGTTCTTTTGTATCATTTTTTTTTAGATTCCACGTATAAGCAATATCATATGATATTTGTCTTTCTCTGTGTGACTTACTTCACTTAGTATGATAATTTCTAGGTCCATCCATGTTGCTGCAAATGGCATTATTTCATTCTTTTTTATAGCTAACTAATGTTCCATTGTATATACATACCACATCTTCTTTATCCATTCATGATGGATGGACATTTAAGTTGCTTCCATGTCTTGGCTATTGTAAATAGTGCTACAATGAACATTGGGATGCATGTATCTTTTTTTTTTTTTTTTCTTTTGGCTGCATGATGTGATGTGGGATCTTAGTTCCCCGACCAGGGATGGAACCCTGAATTGGAAGAGCAGAGTCTTAACCACTGGAATGCCAGGGAAATCCCAGGGTGCATGTATCTTTTTGAATTATGGTTTTCTCCAGATGGGATTCTAAAAATTTAACTATGGGCTTATGTACAGAGAGATGGCAGGATTTAGAGATCCAGCAAAAGATGTGAGACACTCAGTGACTAACAACAGCAGAAATCCATCATTACCTCAAGATCTGGAGCACCAAAATGGGAAATCCCAGCACTAAGAATTGGTGAGCACTGGAGTGGTAGAAGAGGGGCTGCCAGATTGGAGTTGCAATCCTAATGTGACACCACCCTGGCAGGGCCCTAGGTGCCAGAAAAGGGAGGGAATGGAAAATAATATGGTCCAACCTCTTCTCCAGCCATCCAGTCTCATACCTGTTCTTCACATGCTTAGGTGAGCCTGGGAGGTGTAGTCATTGACCCAATAACATTATGACACAGAACAGGGAAAAGAAACACAAAAATATCATCTATGGGAGAAATTAGAGAAACAATATCATATTTTCTGCTCAAGTTTATACCTTTTCAATAACTGGCCCAATTAACATTAATAGATAATTGCTAGCTAGAATCCTGAGATGCTCCCAAATTTTATTTTAATAGATGGTGTATTCTACAGGTTATAACTCTTTGGTTTGATGTAATCATCTGCAGGGTGTGTGTGTGTGTGTTTGTGTGTGTGTGTGTGATTGTAAATTGCTTTGCATGTTTATCAGCCTTTGAATAGAATTAGCTGAAATATCTATTCAGTAACCAAGATACATACTGTTTATATTTTCTTTAACTTAGGTCTTCTCAACATCAGCATTATTAATATTTCATGCTGGATAATTATTTATTGTGAGGGGGTATCCTGTATATTTAGCAACATATGTGGCATCGACCCACTAGATGCCAATAGTGCCCTTCCCCTACAGTTGTGCCAATCAAAAGTGTCTCCAGATATTGCCAAATGTCCCCCGAGGACCAAAATCACTGCTGGTTGAGAACCACTACTCCAATTGATTCTGTGTTCATTAAAAAAAAAAGAGAACTATTAAATCACTGAGTCCTTCTGACACTAATCAGTTATCATCTGTGGTAGACAGCCTACACAATGGCCCCCAACGATCCTTGCCCCCTTGTATTCACATCCTTGTGTAGTTAGTTCCATGCCATATTCTATGAGGGCTGGCTTGTGTGACAAAAAGAATATAGCCGAAGTGATGTTATGCCACTTCTAAAATTAGATTATAAAACATTTCAGCTCAATATTAGGCTCAGCCTGTCTGGATCTCTTGATTTGGGAGAAGCCAACTGATGTGCCATGAGGACTTTCAGGCAACAAATGAAGAGAGTGGTATGGCAAGGAGCTGAGATATCCAACCAAAGCCAGAAAGGAACTAAGACTTTCTAGTAGCCATGTGCGTGAGTGCAGAAGCCTCAGTTAAACTCAGATGACTGAAGTTCTGGTCAGCAGTTTGACTGTGACACCATGATAGCCCCTAAGCCCGAACAACACAGACAAGCTGCCTCAAGATTCCTAGCCCTCAGAAACTTTGAGAAAATAGCCTTAAAAATTTATACAATGGAAGACATTATGAATACATGTAAAAGATAAGTGATGTACTGGGAAAAGATCTGAGTGTGTTAATAATTTTAATTAATAATTAAAATACAAAACAGTACTTAAAACCAGTAAGAAAAAAAAAATGGGTACAGGTTTTGAACAGGCAATTAGTGGTTGAGTAAACCATGCTGACCAATATGAATAGATGCTACACCTCCCTAGTAATCAGAGAAAAGATAAAGCAACAGTGAGATACTATTTCCACTGGTAAAACTGGTCAAGCTTAAAAAAGTCTGCCAAAGATATGCTGTTTGAAGTTTAAATTGATGCTATTTTAGAGACAAGTTTAGAATTAAACCATACAATGTAAAAAAAAAAAAAATCTCAATTTCAGGTATATATCATGGCTATAAAACTTAACTCTTGAACATGTGCATAAGGAAACACGCACAAGAATATTGATCCATTAGTTAATTTAACAGGTACTGATTGATCACCTATTATAAGCTAGACTGTTCTAGGTCCTGGGGATTTATCAATATCAGACAAAATATCTCCTCTTCAGGAACTTACTTAATTTTATCTGGGGGAAGACATAGCAAGAAAATATAAATTGAGCAGGTGCTATTACAGAACACATGGCAAGAAAAGGCCTACCTGATGTGGGGACATTTGAGCACAGACCTCCAAAAAGTGAGAGCAATTTAGGGCAGATATTTTGTAGGAAACAAAGGCTCTGAGTCAGATGCCATTCTAGAGCAGAATGGTTACCAGATGTGATAAAAGATTAAAATCGTTGAAGAAAAGGTTTGTAAATCATGATAATGACTTTGGGTTTTAGTCTCAGTGACATGGGAAAGTAGAGAAAAGTACTAAGTAGAAAAGTGAAATGTCTTATGATGTATGTCACTGACTGCTGTGTGTAGTTATTTTGAAAGGTGGAGAAGCAGAGAGGTGAGTTAACCAGAGGCTCTTTTCATTAATACAGGTGAGAGAGATGATGATGGCACTGGTTAGCATGGATACATTCTGAAGACAGAGCCCAAAGAATTTGCTGGTGGGTTGACAGTGGATGGGAAGGAAGAAGAAGAGTTGAGGTAGAGAGGAGTCAAGGGGGACTGCTACATTTTTGTCCTATTTTTATTATTCACAGTAACACTGAAAATTGCAAATAATCAAAATAACTATCAATAAGGGAATGGATAACCAACCAAATAGTAAGCAGTTTTAAATGATGGAATTTGATCCATATGTATCAATATGAATAAATCTTGGAATCATAATTTAGAATAAAAAATGCAAACTGGAAAATGATACACATAGTATAGTATTATTAATGGAAAATTTAAAAGGTATAAAACAAAAATGTATTTATTATGCATACATAAATAGTGAAAATAAGGAAATATGAATAAATGATTGTAGTTTTCTTGGGGCAATCACTAGAGGAGAAAAAGGAGTGGCAGGGCTTTTGTTAGCTTTGAGATCTATTTGTACAAATTTTTAAAATGTGAACCAACACCTTGAAACAGATGCAGCCCCACAGCAAGGTATATGGCTGGATTCAACTCACCCACTTCCTCCTCAGCTGGACATTTTTGGGCAGCACCTCTGGGAAATGGGCAGTGGGGCTGGGGAGGGCTGAGAAGAAGATTTCATCTTATCTAATTGCTTTATTTTTCTTAAAATCAAAAAGAAAATGATCTGGAGAAACTATGTCAAATGTATGGCTGTTCTTGGTGTTGAGTAGATGAGCAATCGCTACATTGCTCACTGTACAGTTTCATTAGAAATACTTTTGTTTTGAAAACTTTAAATTTTTTAAGAGCTACCCTGTTTTGAGGACCAACGATGTGGATCACAGTACCAGCTTTTTCATGCTGGCTATGAGTTCAACAGACGTGCTTGGAATCAAGCTTAGCAATTTAGTTACTAAAGCTCCTTTCCTCATCTGCAAAACAGGGTAATAAACCTATCTGCCCCATAGAGCTGATAGACTTGTTATCTACCATTATTATTGCCACCAATACTAGTAATGATACACTCACAAAACTGTGGCAGAGATGTGATCAATTCTACTTCCAATTTCAGAGAAGTTAAGTAAATTAAGTAATTTTCACAGTTGGTAAGCAAGAAGGTTAGAATTCCAATTCAGAACTTCCTGGTGCAAAAATGTTTGATTTTTTGCTAATACATACACCAAAAATGCATTCATTTAATGTTTTGTGTATGAGGTTTAGGGACTTAAATATCACAAGAAAGAGAAGAGTCACACTCATGGGTGTTGTAACGCATGAGGAGAGTGGAGAGTGGCTAAATACATAAAGCCAGTTAGCAAACTCTTGCGTTCAAAGAAGAAAGGAAGTACACAGTTACACATGTGTAAGTATCAAAGTCAGAAGCAAAAAATCACCTCCTCTGAGGGCAAATGCCTGTTTTCTACGAGGGTGTCAAGCCTGCGTTTTATGGGTTCCTTATCTCTGGGTAGGGGAAAATGTGATGGACAGAAATATTGTCGCTGTGTTTAGAGAAAGCATTCCAACAGGAAAAACCAACATATCGTTTAGTTTAAATCTGTGGTTTTCAACATCAGGACCTATGATAATCAATTTTTTTGTCGTCCTTACAGGCTGCTCTTAGGATCTTTAGTTTGAATAAGAAAGTAATCTCTTAGACTCTTACTCTTCTGTGCCTTGCATTATTACAGGGTAAAAGTTTATTGAGATTATGCATGTACTTCCATGAAGGGTTGCATGCTCAGCCCAGGTGAATTAAATCTATGATTTGTATTATAATGATTTATAGACTGAGAGCGTGTACTTTGAACATTAGCACCTATAGATTTCTTGTTGACCAAGTTCTTTTTTTATTTCCTTTTATAACGAATACAGATTCAGATTTTATTGCATTTTGTAAAATGAATTGACATTTGAAAGCTAACTAAAGAGTTTTTTTAAAAAACAAATACTCACTGACATCAGTTATGTGGCTAATGAATTGCTACAAGCCTTAAAAGTTCAAAAAGAGCTTTCTCTTCTAGAATGATTGTCAGCCTTTATTTCTCCTCCAATTACATTTTAAAACTCTAAGCTGCAATGTCCAATACAATAGCTATTAGCCACATGTAGTTATTTAAATTTAAATTAACTAAAGTGAAATAAAATTTTAAAATTAATTTGTCACTTACAGTAGTCACATTTCAAGGGGTCAGCAGCCACATTGGCGCTATTGGCTGCCATATTGGGCAGCACATATTATAGGATGTTTTATAGTATTTCTATGATTATAGAAAGTTTTCTTGGATAGCATTTCTGTAAGACATAGAGCAAAGTACCAGTACTCATTTTCTTCTCTTTCTAAGATATAAAGTACAGAATGATCTTCCAAAGATCAGGTTCAGTTTGCACCCCTTACTGATTGTTACAAAGTTTCGGCTTATATTAACTAAAAAAAAAAAAATTATCAATTTTATAATCCCATCACCACTCCCCTTACAAATAAGAAAATATTTTATTTTATTTTATTTCAAAAAAAAAGGAAAAAACAGCATCAAACAGGTTTAAAATATTTTAAAAATATATCTGTTTGGAAAATGTATTCATGTATAAAGAAACCTCAGGTTTCCTTCTTTGATTAAATACTTCAAGGTTTGTTATGCTAAAAAAAAACAGAAAGAAAAACAATGCTATTATTGATTTTTATTAAAGATGTATATTTCTTCTAGTATTTCGTTTGAACAAGCCAGATGTCCAGGAATGCTGAGCACCAGTGAATGCAAATGATCACGCGAAACAGCTATAATATATAGTAACAGGCCCCAGATGAGACTGTCAAGGTCACTAACACCCAAGTGGTGGCAGTCTTATCTCTGTTCACTATTCAGCCTCCTCCATTCAGACACAAATATTTTTATACCGAGAAAAAGGACCCAACCCTAAGAAATTTCATAGTAGACATTTTTCTCCTTGAAAGATTACTTGAGCTAGAAGAATTTCCATCTGGGAAAGGAAATCCGTCAGTTGGAAATTCTAACAAGGTTCAAGTGAACCCTTGCTCTGACATTCAGAAGGAAAAATTTTCATGGCTCTAAATTGGATCAGGAAGCACTTGACTGAGAATGAAGTGAAACTGGTCACACACAAAGCAGTGATTTTGTTGACACCAAGTTACAGTCCAGCACTATCTCAAAACCCACATTTATGGCTATTTTGAACTTCTGAATTTGATCACCCATTTAAGTTCTTACATTTACATACCATAAATGACATACTGCTACCTTTTTTTTTTATTATGGTAAAATATACAGAACATAAAATCGACCATTTTAACCCTTATTATGTGGATATAGAATGATCATCCACTATCACTACGGCCTCCCTTTAGTTCAAAGTGTCATTATTTCCCATTGCTGTTAGGATAGAGCTAAAGGTCCCTAACATCACCTCTGAGGCCCCACAGGCTCTAGCTGCCTCCCTTTCCCAGACTCGATCCATGCCAAGCTCCACCCCTGCTTTTGCACTCCATCAACACTGTCCTTCAGATTCTGTCTGTTTTATTCCTGCCACAGGGTCGTCCCACCCAATCTTCCTTTCCTGTGGAATGTTATTCCTTCCTTCTTGCATATAGGTGGTTTCTACTCACCTTTCAGGTTTCATTTCAAGCAAGACTTCCTCAGACACGTCTTCCTAGATGATCCTCTGACTCAGGTCACTTCTCTCTATTAGAAACTCATCATCTCAATTTAACACTGATTTCTGACTTTTACAGATGTGCAAATTTACGTATGCTGAGGCATTTGAAGAGCATCTGTCATGCTTACAAGTTGATGACATCACTGTTGGATCACCATTTTGTCTCCAGTGCGGGGTTTCATAACCTCAGTGCTATTGACCTTTTAGGTTGGATAATTATTTGTTGTAGGAGGCTGTCTGAACTTTGTGGATATTTAGCAAACATCCTTGACCTCTAGCCACTGGATGTGAATAGTACCCACCTCCTTCACCCTTTGTGATGACCAAAAATTCTTCAAGCCCTTGTCAAAATGTCCCTGGTGGCAAAATCACCCCCATTTCAAAACCACTGCTTGAGTTCACAGTATAAAGCTTAACACTTAAAATATTCTAAATATACATATTTATGGAAGGTGAATAGAAATTTACTTGGCTTCTGCCCATCACTGGTACTCCTGAACGTTTAGCTGGGTTTCTTATGCTTTGCAATAAATAGGAGGAACCATAACTGCAATAGTATTTGAAGCAGGGAGGAAACTACATAAGTTAATTTGAGATATGTGACCCTGACTGAGGGGTGATTAGGGACAAAAACCACCAGTGTCACACACTAGAGGCACCTATAGAAATCTACTGGGGAAAGTGTGTAGGCAAAGAGTCAGTAGGACATCACCAAACTCATTGTCGAACACCTTCATAGGAGGCACACTTGGACAGGCAAGACTGAATATACTGTGGATTATGATGCAGGACAGAGGTTCCATGCCTCTGCTGCCAGATTTTACTTTTCCAGGGAAGTTAGTTATTCTTTGGTCAGATGAAATGACCTTTGAATTTGAACTTCTGCACCTAGAGGAGTTTGTATACAAGTAGCAAGTTTGAGTAGGAATCTTAAATCCATTGCTGGTGACCCAAGATACCAAATGGAGAAAGGACTGGGGAAGGGAGTGCATCTGGGTTGACAACGGGAAAAAAAGACTTACTCTCCCCTCTTGACAATGGCTGCCTGCCTCTCTTTTTCAATTCAGCAGTCAACTGCTTGATCCACTAAAGTGAGCCTGGGAAGCATTCATTTTCATCCTCAAGGGCCTTGGTAGACTAGCCTTTCTGAAGACTGGCAAAACATTTGCTGGGTTTGGAAGGCGTTTCTTTCTTTTGTTGTGCATATGGGTTTAGTATGAGCTTGTCTCTGTTTTCCTCACTCGGGAGAGTATGTGAGTATGTTTGTGTGTAAAATGTGTGTTTATCCATCTCCTGGTCTCCTTCTTGTTTCTTATATCTAAACAAGGATTAGTGAGTCATCTAATCCCTAAATATTCTCTTCAAATACAGTTTTAGTGGCTTGGAGTAAATATATTCTTTAAATGTGTGTACTTCAGAAATGCCAGCTCCTATCCAAGCTGTGGGATATATAGCAGTACTCTATTTGTAAAACCGAGGATTTAAATTGTAAACTGAGAAAGAAAAGGGAGTCATTACAAGAAACACCAAATCACATAGTGGGAAGTGCCAAATTAAATTAGAATCCAGGTGATCTGACTGAAGTGCCTGGTCTTCATTTTGAATTAGTACCTTTTAATACCTGGACAGAGGACATTTGAATGTGTGTGTGTGTGTGTGTGTGTGTGTGTTTGTGTATGTGTGTGTGTGTTTGCAGTTGTTAACTATATGTATAACATATGCTTTGTTATGACTTATGAAGTCCCAATCCCATAGTCATATTGTGGGACTCTAATATATTACAGACTCTTAAATAAGGCTGATGGCAGAACTGTGCCCAGACCAGCTCTGTGGATAGATATTCAGTATATTCAGATTTCAAGGTATTCTTTAGTAGAAAGATCATAATTTTCTTGTTATCAGGCATTTCCAGTTGGATGTGTTATAAGTTCCTTTGTTTCACATCTAAACTGCTCGGATGCCCCTTCTTGGTAAATGCATCACCTCCTTGTCAGTTGCCCAAGCCAGAAACCTAAGAGTCTTGAACACTATTTTCCTCAAACCCTCCATGTCAACACTAAATCTTGGCACTCCTGCACTCTGCAGTCCTGGTGTGGTGCCACTGCCATTGCCCCCATTGAGGCTACCCTATACCTTCATGCCTGAGTGGCTGGCATAGACTCCTGACTGGGCTCTCCTCCTTTAGTGTTTCACTCTCCACACTGATGCCTCAGTGAACTTTCTAATTATGAGTCTGATTATGTCTTTCCCCTGTTAAAACCTTTCCATCCCTTCGGCCTTCAGGATGTAGTACAAATTCTAACATGGTGGAGTCCCAACTAGACTGTATCTTTAAGCAATCCATACTGAAATTATTTTGAACTACATGAAGATATTAACATGTGTTCCTTGTGCTCAACTTGACCACCTTCTACTCCTCCTTTAAGAGCCAGTGTAGATGTCTCTTTTGCCCTGACCAGCTACCATAATGGCCAATTTTGCTACCTATCCCCTTATTCCTATCTGGTCCTTATTGCACTGTACTAATGAATTTGTGGATATGGCTAAGAAACACGTCTTTTAAAATTACATTTAATGATGTATGAGAAGACAGAAATGAACTAAAGAAGGAGATATTCAATTTGCCAGCAGAATTTAGAGAAAATACAGGACTTGATAGGTTGGAAAATAAAACTATCTCATCTCTAGTCTCTCCAGCAGAAAAAAAAAATCTCAAATTAAGAAACACCTTAGAGTAAATATCAAACCAATAGTTAGCTGTATACACTTTGTTAAGATCTCTGAAAAATTTAAGTTGATTTCTAGTAAACCCTCTCATTTAGACAAAAAGACTTTTAAGGAATTTAAGAGTAAGATCACAAAGAAGCCTAAATCTAAAATGGCTCTGAAAAAGTCTAAGAAAGAGGTCACAAAGAATTGTGGGTATGTTTTTTGTTGAATGAAGTAGACTGTAATCTGATACATAGGAAAACCAAAATAATGTTTAGGAATTTACAGCACCATGATCTATAAGTGGCATAGACAGTGCAAAATGAAAACGTACTTCTGGACCCTCAATTTCCCCTAAGTAAGAAATAGGATGAGAAAGCTCCTCAGCTGGAAATATGCAGTATTTGTTATGGAAAAGAGACATCTCAGAGGCAAAGCAAAAGTCCTGAAGGGCAGGGCCAAATACCCAAAGAGTACTGTCAAGACCTAAGGACAGCAATAGACTAGAGAGTTAATCTCATAGAGCAGATCAGGATCCTAATCAAGAATTATTGCCACCTCCTGGGGTAGGGAAACCTGATACTATTTGCTATAGTATATAAATTGCTGTGCACCAGTACCTGCTATGTGATGTTTTTTTCCTCTCCTTTTTGAATGACACTGACTACTCTAGTTATCATGTCACCATTTCAAAATTGTGCATTGGGAGTATGGAAAGCAGATAATGCATCATTTTATAGACCTATATATCAAGAAAAGTCACACTAAAGAAGCCCCATCTACATCTGGATTAGATGCATATTTTGATATAATGAACATAGATCTGATGCCGTAATTGGATGAGAATTTCAGGCAGTGGTGTGCTGGGGCCAGCTCATCTGAGCTTTTGAAAGCCGATTGTGTGCATATTTTCCCAACTTACAATCAGTGATGTCATATCAGTAGCTTGAAATTATGCATCCTGGTAGTATTCATACCATAGAAATGGGCAAATGCTACAAATCAAGGCTCTTTTCCCCCTAGAGAGTTGGTTGTCATACATCACAACATTTGGTGGTCTTAGATGGTGGTAAGTGTATTTTTCATAAAAAGCAATCTAAATAATTGTGCCAAGGAGAGGACTGTGCTACATTTTAAATGGCCACACATTATTTGTAGTTCCTGTCTTTGACAGGTAGAATCTATTTCCTTACCCTTTGAATCTGGGCTGGCCTATTGACTTTTTTGAGCAACAAAATAAGGTGGAAGACCTTTATTTTGTGTGACTTCTGAATATGGGCCTCAAGAGGCCTTGCCACATCCCTCTGCCCTCTTTGGTCATGCTGTTGCCATGTGAGCAAGCCTAGGCTAACCAACTGGAGGGTAAGGCCATACAGATCAAGGATATGCTGAGGCCCCTTATCCCAGCTAGCCTCCAGCCAACCCTCAAGCTGACCAGAGCTGTACGAGTGACTTTAGGAGAGGGTAGAAGGAAAATCACCCAGCTGAGCCCAGCTCAAATTGCTGACCAAGAGTATCATAAGTGAATAAAAGTATTGTGGTTTTCAGCTACCAACATTTTAAATAATTTCTTATGCATCAATAGATATCTAATAAAGGGATGGTTTGTTGTGCAGCCCTGTTGTGACAGAAAGTGATTTAAATCCCAGCCTTGAGTCACACAGTTGAAGATATTGATATCTAGAACATCTGCCCAAATTGTATTAATAGTTCAGTAGAAGACGATCAAGGTCTAATCCTTGTAGATCATCTTGAGAAATTCCTTCCAGATTGACATCTGTTCATTAATAGGCAAATTTTAAATATGATCATTCATCTCTTTCTAACCCATCAAGTAGTCTACACCTTGGTACATATTTTCCTGTAACTGTTAATTTAGAGTATTTATATTGGTTTATTTTATTTCTTTTTTTAAAAAATTTAGTCAGTACTATTCAATAGGACTATGTAACAGGATTTTACTAAGATTTTACAAATTGTTTTGCCATAATTATTGTTTCTGAAAACTTTAAATGAATAACTTTGGAACTATGCAACTGGAGAGCTATTAGAACTCTGTGCTATAACATTGTCATGATTAATTCATTAATTTATATGTACAACCCCTACAAATATCTCAGGGAAAACTACATCAGTCCCAGACGTACCTCAGAGCTTAACTTGGCCAACTTTCCTGAACTTGACAAAGTAATGTTAAGAGACTTAAGTCTATTACATCTAAGACATTTAAAGTTCTGTGAAAGCTAAGTCAAACCTTCCTCTTTAGTTCATCTGAAGAGAGAGCCAAAGGTCCAATGTGAACTCTGAGTTTTTACTATTAATTGTTTGTGTTTAAGTACATTGATTTATATATCTGGGCCAAATTTTTTTAAGCTCATGCCCAATAGCATGAAGCCAGGTGTGTACATGTTTTCCAGAATCACATACAGGGTGTTAAATTTACAGTTACCATGGCTGTTTATTTATGGACTCACCTGTTTTCAATTCATCAGTGTCTCTGAATTCCTTACTGTTATTAATTTTATTTTCATATCTTTGGTGTTTCAATTTAGATTTTGATTGCACTCATAGACTTAAGAGGAAATGGGAGGAGCTTCAAGATGGCAGAAGAGTAAGATGTGGAGATCACCTTCCTCCCCACAAGTACATCAGAAATACATCTACATGTGGAACAACTCCTACAGAACACCTACTGAATGCTGGCAGAAGACCTCAGACCTCCCAAAAGGCAAGAAACTCCCCATGTACCTGGGTAGGGCAAAAGAAAAAAGAAACAACAGACACAAAAGAATAGGGACGGGACCTGCACCAGTGGGAGGGAGCTGTGAAGGAGTAAAGGTTTCCAGACACTAGGAAGCCCCTTCGCGGGCGGAGACTGCGGGTGGCGGAGGGGGGAAGCTTCGGAGCCACGGGGGAGAGCGCAGCAACAGGGGTGCAGAGGGCAAAGTGGAGAGATTCCTGCACAGAGGATCACTGCCAACCAGCACTCACCAGCCCGAGAGGCTTGTCTGCTCACCCGCCAGGGCGGGTGGCGGCTGGGAGCTGAGGCTCGGGCTTCGGAGGTCAGATCCCAGGGAGAGGACTGGGGTTGGCTGCGTGAACACAGCCTGAAGGGGGCTAGTGTGCCACAGCTAGCCGGGAGGGAATCTGGGAAAAAATCTGGAGCTGCCAAAGAGGCAAAAGACTTTTTCTTGCCTCTTTGTTTCCTGATGTGCGAGGAGAGGGGATTAAGAACGCTGCTTAAAGAAGCTCCAGAGACGGGCATGAGTGCAACTTCAGTGCAGATCCCAGAGATGGGCATGAGACGCTAAGGCTGCTGCTGCAGCCATCAAGAAGCCTGTGTGCAAGCACAGGTCACTATCCACACCTCCCGTCCAGGAAGCCTGTGCAGCCCACCACTACCAGGGTCCTGTGATCCAGGGACAACTTCCCTGGGAGAACACATGGCGGGCCTCAGGCTGGTGCAACATAATGCCAGGCTCTGCCGCTGCAGGCTCGCCCGACATTCTGTAACCCTCCCTCCCAATGGCCTGAGTGAGCCAGAGCCCCCGAAGCAGCTGCTCATTTAACCCCGTCCTGTCTGAGCGAAGAACAGACGCCCTCAGGTGACCTACATGCAGAGGCAGGTCCAAATCCAAAGCTGAACCCCAGGAGCAGTGCAAAAAAAAGAAGAGAAAGGGAAATCTCTCCCAGCGACCTCAGGACCAGCAGATTAAATCTCCAAAATCAACTTGATGTACCCTGCATCTGACAATGAACAGACAACGAATCATCCCAAATTGAGACCTCCCAGCTCCAAGTAATATCAAATGGCAAAAATCTCCCAGAGATCTCCATCTCAACGCCAAGACCCACCTCTACTCAATGAACAGCAAGCTACAGTGCTGGACACCCTATGCCAAACAACTAGCAGGACAGGAACACAACCCCACCCATTAGCAGAGAGGCTGCTGAAAATCATAATAAGGCCACAGACACCCCAAAAACACCACCAGATGTGGACCTGTCCACCAGAAAGACAAGATCCAGCCACATCCACCAGAACACAGGCACTAGTCCCCTCCACCAGGAAGCCTACACAACCCACTGAACCAACCTTAGCCACTGAGGACAAACACCAAAAACAACGGGAACTACGAACCTGAAGCCTGCGAAAAGGAGACCCCAAACACAGTAAGTTAAGCAAAATGAGAAGACAGAAAAACACACAGCAGATGAAGGAGCAAGGCAAAAACCCACCAGACCTAACAGATGAAGAGGAAATAGGCAGTATACCTGAAAAAGAATTCAGAATAATGATAGTAAAGATGATCCAAAATCTTGGAAATAGAATGGAGAAAATAAAACAAACATTTAACAAGGACCTAGAAGAACTAAAGAGCAAACAAACAGTGATGAACAACAGAATAAATGAAATTAAAAATTCTCTAGAAGGGATCAATAGCAGAATAACTGAGGCAGAAGAATGGATAAGTGACCTGGAAGATAAAATAGTGGAAATAACTACTGTAGAGCAGAATAAAGAAAAAAGAATGAAAAGAATTGAGGACAGTCTCAGAGACCTCTGGGAAAACATTAAACACACCAACATTCGAATTATAGGGGTCCCAGAAGAAGAAGAGAAAAAGAAAGGGACTGAGAAAATATTGGAAGAGATTATAGTTGAAAACTTCCCTAATATGGGAAAGGAAATAGTTAATGAATTTCAGGAAGCACAGAGAGTCCCATACAAGATAAATCCAAGGAGAAACACGCCAAGACACGTATTAATCAAACTATCAAAAATTAAATACAAAGAAAAAATATGAAAAGCAGAAAGGGAAAAACAACAAATAACATACAAGAGAATCCCCGTAATGTTAACAGCTGATCTTTCAGCAGAAACTCTGCAAGCAAGAAGGGAGTGGCAGGATATACTTAAAGTGATGAAGGGGAAAAACCTACAACCAAGATTACTCTACCCAGCAGGGATGGCATTCAGATTTGACGGAAAAATTAAAACATTTACAGACAAGCAAAAGCTAACAGAATTCAGCAGCACCAAACCAGCTTTACAACAAATGCTAAAGGAACTTATCTAGGCAAGAAACAGAAGAGAAGGAAAACACCTACAATAACAAACCCAAAACATTTAAGAACATGGGAATAAGAACATACATATCGATAATTACCTTAAATGTAAATGGATTAAATGCTCCCACCAAAAGACACAGACTGGCTGAATGGATACAAAAACAAGACCCATATATATGCTGTCTCCAAAAGGTCCCCTTCGGACCTAGGGAAACATACAGACTGAAAGTGAAGGGATGGAAAAAGATATTCCATGCAAATGGAAATCAAAAGAAAGCTGGAGTAGCAATTCTCATATCAGGCAAAACAGACTTTAAAACAAGAACTATTACAAGAGACAAAGAAGGACACTACATAATGATCAAGGGATCAAACCAAGAAGAAGATACAACAATTGTAAATATTTATGCACCCAACATAGGAGCACTTCAATATATAAGGCAAATACTAAAAGCCATAAAACGGGAAATCGACAGTAACACCATCATAGTGTGGGACTTTAACATCCCACTTTCACCAATGGACAGATCATTCAAAATGAAAATAAATAAGGAAACACAAGCTTTAAATGACACATTAAAGAAGGTGGACTTAATTGATATTGATAGGACAGTCCATCCAAAAACAACAGAATACACTTTCTTTTCAAGTGCTCACGGAACTTTCTCCAGGATAGATCATATCTTGGGTCACAAATCAAGCCTTGCTAATTTTAAGAAAATTGAAATCATGTCAACTATCTTCTCCGACCACAACACTATGAGACTAGATATCAATTACAGAAAAAAATCTGTAAAAAATACAAACACATGGAGGCTAAACAATACACTACTTAATAACCAAGAGATCATTGAAGAAATCAAAGAGGAAATCAAAAAATACCTAGAAACAAATGACAATGAAAACACAATGACCCAAAACCTATGGGATGCAGCAAAAGCAGTTCTAAGAGAGAAGTTTATAGCAATACAATCCTACCTTAAGAAACAAGAAACATCTTAAATAAACAAACTAACCTTACACCTAAAGCAATTAGAGAAAGAAGAACAAAAAAAACCCCAAAGCTAGCAGAAGGAAAGAAATCATAAAGACCAGATCAGAAATAAATGAAAAAGAAATGAAGGAAACAATAGCAAAGATCAATAAAAACAAAAGCTGGTTCTTTGAGAAGATAAACAAAATTGATAAACCATTAGCCAGACTCATCAAGAAAAAAAGGGAGAGGACTCAAATCAATAGAATTAGAAATGAAAAAGGAGTAGTAACAACTGACACTGCAGAAATACAAAGGATCATGAGAGATTACTACAAGCAACTCTATGCCAATAAAATGGACAAACTGGAAGAAATGGACAAATTCTTAGAAATGCACAACCTTCCAAGACTGAACCAGGAAGAAATAGAAAACATGAACAGACCAATCACAAGCACTGAAATCGAAACTGTGATTTAAAATCTTCCAACAAACAAAAGCCCAGGACCAGATGGCTTCACAGGTGAATTCTATCAAACATTTAGAGAAGAGATAACACCCATCCTTCTCAAACTCTTCCAAAAAATCACAGAGGAAAGAACACTCCGAAACTCATTCTGCGAGGCCACCATCACCCTGATACCAAAACCAGACCAAGATCTCACAAAGAAAGAAAACCACAGGCCAATACCACTGATGAACATAGATGCAAAAATCCTCAACAAAATACTAGCAAACAGAATCCAACAGCATATTAAAAGGATCATAAACCATGATCAAGTGGGGTTTATCCCAGGAATCCAAGAATTCTTCAGTATACGAAAATCAATCAATGTGATACACCATATTAACAAATTGAAGGAGAAAAACCATATGATCATCTCAACAGATGCAGAGAAAGCATTTGACAAAATTCAACACCCATTTATGATAAAAACCCTCCAGAAATTTGGCATGGAGGGTACTTACCTCAACATAATAAAGGCCATATATGACAAACCCACAGCCAACATCGTTCTCAATGGTGAAAAACTGAAAGCATTTCCACTAAGACCAGGAACAAGACAAGGTTGCCCACTCTCACCACTATTATTCAACATAGTTTTGGAAGTTTTAGCCACAGGAATCAGAGAAGAAAAATAAATAAAAGAATCCAAATGGGAAAAGAAGAAGTAAAGCTGTCACTCTTTGCAGATGACATGGTACTATAAACAGAGAACCCTAAAGATGCTACCAGGAAACTACTAGAGCTAATCAATGAATTTGGCAAAGTAGCAGGATACAAAATTAATGCACAGAAATCTCTAGCATTGCTAGAGATTGCTATACACTAATGATGAAAAATCTTAAAGTGAAATTAAGAAAACACTCCCATTTACCATTGCAACAAAAATAATAAAATATCTAGGAATAAACCTACCTAAGGAGACAAAAGACCTGTATGCAGAAAATTATAAGACACTGATGAAAGAAATTAAAGATGATAGAAACAGATGGAGAGACATACCATGTTCTTGGATTGGAAGAATCAACATTGTGAAAATGACTATAGTACCCAAAGCAATCTACAGATCCAATTCAATCCCTATCAAACTTCCCTTGGCATTTTTCACAGAACTAGAACAAAAAATTTCACAATTTGTATGGAAACACAAAAGACCCTGAATAGCCAAAGCAGTCTTGAGAAAGAAAAACAGAGCTGGAGGACTCAGGCTCCCTGACTTCAGACTATACTACAAAGTGACAGTAATCAAGAGAGTATGGTACTGGCACAAAAACAGAAATATAGATCAATGGAACAAGAGAGAAAGCCCAGAGATAAACCCACAAACATACAGTCACTTTATCTTTGATAAAGGAGGCAAGAATATACAATGGAGAAAAGACAGCCTCTTCAATAAGTGGTGCTAGGAAAACTGGACAGCTACATGTAAAAGAATGAACTTAGAACACTCCCTAACACCATACACAAAAATAAACTCAAAATGGATTAAAGACCTAAATTTAAGGCCAGACACTATCAACTCTTAGAGGAAAACATAGGCACAACACTCTATGACATAAATCACAGCAAGATCCTTTTTGGCCCACCTCCTAGAGAAATGGAAATAAAAGCAGAAATAAACAAATGAGACCTAATGAAACTTAAAAGCTTTTGCACAGCAAAGGAAACCATAAACAAGAAGAAAAGACAACCCTCAGAATGGGAGAAAACATTTGCAAATGAAGCAACTGACAAAGGATTAATCTCCAAAATTTACATGCAGCTCATGCAGCTCAATATCAAAAAAACAAACAATCCAATCCAAAAATGGGCAGAAGACCTAAATAGACATTTCTCCAAAGAAGATATACAGGTTGCCAACAAACACATGAAAGAATGCTCAGCATCATTAATCATTAGAGAAATGCAAATCAAAACTACAATGAGATATCATCTCACACCGGTCAGAATGGCCTCATCAAAAAATCTACAAACAATAAATGGTGGAGAGGGTATGGAGAAAAGGAAACCCTCTTGCACTGTTGGTGGGAATGTAAATTGATACAGCCACTATGGAGAACAGTATGGAGGTTCCTTAAAAAACTAAAAGTAGAACTACCATAGGACCCAGGAATCCCACTACTGGGCACATACCCTGAGAAAACCATAATTGAAAAAGAGTCATGTACTACAATGTTAATTGCAGGTCTATTTACAATAGCCAGGACATGGTAGCCACTTAAGTGTCCATCAACAGATGAATGTATAAAGAAGATGTGACTCATATATACAATGGACTATTACTCAGCCATAAAAAGAAAAGTAATTGAGTTATTTGTAGTGAGGTGGATGGACCTAGAGTCTGTCATACAGAGTAAAGTATGTCCGAAAGAGAAAAACAAATATCGTATGCTAACACATATATATGGAATCTAAACAAAGAAAAAAAAAAGGTCATGAAGAACCTAGGGCAAGACGGGAATAAAGACGCAGATGTACTAGAGAATGGATTTGAGTATATGGGGAGGGGGAAGGGTAAGTTGGGACAAAGTGAGAGAGTGGCATGGACATATATACACTACCAAACGTAGAACAGATAGCTAGTGGGAAGCAACCCCATAGCACAGGGAGATCAGCTCCAGGCTCTTTGACCACCTAGAGGGGTGGGAAAAGGAGGGTGGAAGAGAGGGAGACACACGAAGGAAGAGATATGGGGATATATGTATATGTATAACTGATTCACTTTGTTATAAAGCAGAAACTAACACACCATTGTAAAGCAATTTTACTCCAATAAAGATGTTTAAAAAAATGGAAATGAAAATATTCTCTCTCTCTGTTTTCTTCTTTCTCTCTGCTGCAGGGATCTATTAGAAACAGGTGCCACATAGAGACTGACTCAGATAAAATTTGAGATTCAATATTTCTCATTGAATGATCATTTTTTTTGCATCTTCACTCTTTGCGCAAAGTTAATACAGTTTTTTAGCCTACCAGTATTCAGTACAATTTAAGTACATGAAAATGCTCAAATCTTAAGTGTACTGTTCTATGATCTTTGACAAATGCACACAAGCATGTAATCATCTTCCAGATAAAGATATAGAATATTACTACTGCTCCAGAACATTCTCTTGTTCACTTTTCTAGTAATTAATATTCATCTAAACCCAAGAAAACCATTATGCTGATTTCTATTACCATAGGGTAATTTTTTCTTGGATTTTGTATAAATGGATCATACAGTATGTACTCCTTTGTGTATGGCTTATTTTCCTCAACAAAATTTTTTGAGGTTTAGCCATGTTTGTGTATACATAGAGTTAATTGCTTTTATTGTTGTACAGCAATTATGTTATATGAAATAAGCCAATCACAGAAGGGCAAATACTGCATGATTCCACTTACATGAGGTACTTATAGAAGTAGAGAATAGAATGGTGATTCAGGGACCAAGGGGAGAGGGAAACAAGGAGTTGTTTAATTGGTATATAGCTTCAGTTATGCAAGATTAATGAGTTCTATAGATCTGCTGTATAGCATAGCACCCATACTGTATTGTGTACTTAAACTTTTGTTAAGAAAGTAGATCTCATATTAATGGTTCTTATGAAATCCAGAAACAAAAAAAACAAAACAATAACAACAGCAACAACAAAGAGACACAAGGAAACTTTTCAAGGTGATGTATGTGTCTACTACCTTGATTATGGTGATGGTTTCACAAGCATAAGCATATGTCCAAACTCATCAAATTGTATATGCTAAATATGTGCAGTTTAATATTAGTCATATCTCAATAAAGCTGCTAAAAAAGTCTATCTTGAGTTCCCACTGACATATGATTGGTCTGATGTTTGATGTTGCTTTCCAACCAGGAGATTATGTCATTTTATATTGTATGGAAGTGGCTATTGCATAATATAAGGGCTTTTATAACTGCTCTTTAGAGCAGAAATAGTAAACACTTGCAACAAGCAGGCCCTGAGCAAGAAGTACATGCCCATGTCCAGAACAAACAAATTTTTATAAGTTAGTGCTACTTTTCTACTCCCCTAATGCCCCCTACCTGCCAGAAGTGTTTAATTCAGTATCTATATCCAGTTTTCTATTCTCCCCAAACTTTGCCATTACAATTTCACCTGTTCTCCCCTGCATACCTTCAGCCATTTGCATAGAGTTAGGTAATTTAATACATTCATTCATGATGAGATAATAATGCAGTATGAGGTTAATTTATTACTCTCTCCAGTTAAGATATTAATATTTTGTTGGTATTTCTGTGAAAATTAACCCAGCCAAGTCTCTTTAAAAGTGGGTTTTATAAATCACAGTTTATTCCTGAGTAATGTGATATATTTGGTGAGGTGGTATTTTCAGTACTTCTAAGGAATTCTACCCAGGATTAATCCACCTGTATGGCAGCTATTCCTGGCCAACAAAACAATCTTGATGCAGCCACCAATGTCAATTTTTTATTAAATCTCAAGAATGTTTAACTGACACCTAGTAGGTAAGTGAGAGCCAACAGAACTGATTGGTAGGCCAGGAAATAGTAGAGACTATTTTAATAGTTAGATGTCTATAACATTATCCTATGTATAATGCCAACTTATATTATGATCCTCATGATATATATATATATTTTTTTTCAAGAGGTCTCTTTCTGATCCTGTCTCTATATATGCTGAGTAATTTTTAAAGGAGGATACCATTAATAGGATAAAATACCTCCTACTAACTTGTCTTTTCAGGCAATGCCTGCCCGGAGATTTGAATAAGAAGGATAAACAGACTGTTACATGGAACATTCCAGAACAAATAACACTTACAAAACTTAGTTCATCTTCTTTTTTGAACTTACCATATTAAATAGGGCCCAATTTGTATCACAATATTAAAGTGGACTTAAAAAAGAGTTTTACCAACACTGGCTATGTGCTAACCAAGCCCATTTCCTCTTCTTCCTGAGCACTCATTTACATTACACTCCCTGCCTCTTTAGCAATTAACTGTGATCATGTGACTCAGGACTAGCCAATAGAATGTGAGTAAATGTAATATGTGCCATTTCCAGGTCTGGGCAATACAGATATGTCATTTGAGGAGCACAAGGACAGGATGTAAACAGTTTTAGTCTCTGTGTGATTACTATGAGAAAAAAATATAAGCACAATTTTTGGAGAAATGCAATAAGAACAAAACAAAACAATCGAGAAAGACAAATAAACAACAGGAAACCCTGCCAAATTAAGAGCAAGAGATACATCTACAAACAATTTTTAAAATGTATCAAAATCTAGAAGGATTGACATTCTGATTGTTTCACAGGTGTCTTTAGTTTCTCATTTGATTTAAATTAAGCAATTGAAACTAGAAATAATAATCAAAGTAGTGTGGGTTATGATATTAAAAGAAAGATCTAGAAAAACCTCCAATCATTCAACAACATACTTAAAGATCAGTAAAGGAAAGCACATATCTTTGTTAACACACAGTTAAAATAAATAATTTTAGTCTTTGTCATTTTGTTGTGATTGCAGTTATCCAACCAACTACTGGTTCCAATCATACGAAATGATAAAGCTTCTACTGAAGTTACAATATGTGGAAAGTAGTCTGTAGTATTAAAATAAAACACAGAATGGTGGGGAAAAGACTAGTGGGTTATGAAAGTTAATACTGTTGGGTTAATCACAAATGCTCTTTCTAAAGATATAGCATTAAACCAGAGAACTGGAATTTGGGAAGGTAGAGCATTGACAAAAGTCAGCAGAAGGGTGACCCAGATACACAGAACAGCCTCAACTAAGTGGAATGAACTCACCTTTTGAGGACAGGAAAGTAGATCAAGTTAACTTTAGAGAGAAGTAAGGAAAGGCCAGAGCAGGGAGGGATTTGCCGTGGTGGGGAATTTGGCTTTTACTCTAAGCGCAATTAGAGGCCATTGCAGACTTTCAAGCAATGGGACAGTGCATGTTTTTTCAAGTTTTAAAAAGATCACTTTGGATATTCTCTAAAGAATATATAGGAGAAGACAACAGTGAAGTGAAAATTTTGTTAGAGGATTCCACAGCATCTACAAAATTGAAAATGTTGGATTGGTCCCGGATCATAAAGGTGGTGATGTAAAACAGTGGACACATCCAAGATAAATCTAGAGATGAAATGAATAGAACATGGATTGAATGTGAGAGTGAGAGAGGGTGATCAAAGAAACTGAAAATCGGTGTTGGTTTTTTCCTTCCTTTTGTTTTGTTTTGTTTTAGCAGCTCTTTAACTGATAAAGCCATTTCTTCAGGGGTGAATGACTAGAGAAAGAACTAAGACATTTAGTGGCTTTTTTACTGTGTTAGGAACACTCAGCAGTGATCTACCCACTTGCCAAATTTGTAAGTGTACAATAGAGTATTATTAACTATGGGCACGATGTTGTACAACAGATGTCTAGAATTTATTCATCTTGCGTAACTTAAACTTTATACCTGTTGAACAACTCCCCATCCCACCCTCCCCTTTGCCCTGACAATCATGATTTTACTCTCTGCTTCTATGAGTTTGACTCTTTTAGAGATCTAACATAAGTGGAATCATGCAGTAATTATCCTTTTATGACTGGTTTATTTCATTTAGCATAATGTCCTCAAGGTTCATATATGTTGTTGCATGTGGCAGGATTTCCTTCTTTTTTAAGGCTGAATAATAATTCATTGTATGTATATACCACATTTTGAACAGACATTTCTCCAAAGAGGACAAACAAATGACCAACAGGTACATGAAAAATGCTCAACATCACTATTCATCAGGGAGATGCAAATCAAAGCCACAAGGAGATATCACCTCACATCAATTAGGGTGGTAATTATCAGGGTAAAAAGAAGAAGTGTGGGTGAGAATGTGAAGAAAATGGAACCGTTGTACACTGTTGATGGGAATGTAAAATCATCATGCAGCCACTATGGAAAACAGAATTAAGATTCCTCAAAAAAATTAAAAATAGAGTCATCATATCCAGCTATCCCACTTCAGGGTATTTAACAAAAAAACTTTAAATCAAGATCTCAAAGATATATTTGTACACCCATGTTTATCTCTGCATTATTCACATAAGCCAAGATATGCAAACAACCTAAGAAATGAAATTCTAACTTTATCTTTAATATACCTGCAAAGCATTCAAGCAGAGATGATAAATACACAGTTTGATACATGAGTATGGATCCATGAATATATTTATGATACATACCACTTCAAAAGAACTTTATGAAGAAGAAAAACAATTTTTTTTCCAGAAGTAAATTTGAAGAAATTAATGTAGAAAGAGTATAATAATGTGTCTTATAAATGCATGTTTGTATGGCATCAACATAATGAAACTAAACCGTGAATTTGTGGCAGTTTATCCCGGGCTTGTGAAGTCAATAGATTCGCTGTATGTCAGGTGTCATTTTATAATGAAGTTAATTTTTTTTTTTCTTGAGACTCCCTTTGGTGGAGGAGAAAATATGAATTTAAATTCCAAAAATTCTCATTACAACTAATATGAAAAAAAAAATTGTTCAAAATTTTTTCTGGAGAGTTTTTAGTAAACACTTATTTTATTGTTTTTGTTAGTTTTTGTTCTAGTTTTAGTGAGTTTTATCTTATCTTATCCAACATAGAAAAATAAAAGGGAAGAACATAGTTAACAAATAGTTATTGGGTGGCTAATATGTGCTAGTCATCGTAATTTTTATATAGTTAAAATTCTCTACTCTCAAACACACACACAAATCTTTCTAAAATGAGTTTTTTTTTCTTTGACAAATAATTGATTTTTTAAGGATAATTTAATAACTGTAACTTCAATAAAGAATAAATAAATTCAAGACACTGATAAATACACTTTGAACCACTTGTGGAGAAGCATTAATATTAGATAGCAAAGGTGCAGGTGCACACAGTTCTGCCCTTCCTTCAGTATAAGAAAAATATTGATGCAAGACATGAAAAATAATACCAATTTGAAATAAAAGAGTAATCTGTCCCCAATTACTTTGTACGGTCTCCTGCAGAGATGAGAAACATGTTTCTTCATGTCTATCTAATGTTAAATTAATTGTAAAAATACCGTTGGCAGTCAGAACCAAAAGGAGTAGGCAATTCCATCTTAAAGAAAACTCACATGTTATACACCTGCTTAATTTCCAAATATTTTTCAGATGGATTGGAGAAGGAGATAGGAATGGACATATTTTTTGACCTTGAAAGGTCTTACTGTTAAATAGCATCTGAATTCTTTACCCCCCAGAAATCTAATATTGATCAGATGGTCTGTGTCCAACAAATGTGATGTATGTAGATAGTGGTTTCTGGAGAGTATTCTGGGGTCTGTAGGAAACACTGGCTTCACAAACTCAATCCAGGCATCACAATGCAGGTGCTATAAAAGATGAGGTCTCACGTTCATGACCTTTAGAATACATCATTTCTGGTGCTAGATGAAATCTTCAACATTATTTTATTCAACCCATGCTTTGAAAATATGAGGTACTCTGGCTCAAACACTCTAAACCCTGCCTAGGTGAAAAATGAGAAGAAGAAAGAAAGAAAGAGAGGGAGAGAGAGAAGAAGGAAGGAAGAGAAAAGAAACAAAGAAAAGAGAAAGAAAGAAAGAAAGAAAGAAAGAAAGAAAGAAAGAAAGAAAGGAAGGAAGGAAGGAAGGAAGGAAGGAAGGAAGGAAGGAAGGAAGGAAGGAAGGAAGAAAGGAAGAAAAGAGGAAAGAAAAAAGAGTAAATGTGAAAAGTGAGGGGGGAAGGAGAGATAGAGAGAGAGAGAGAGAATGAGACATTGCTGTGTTGAATCAATTTTGTAGTAAACAAAATGCATCTGTTTCCTATCATGTCCAGAGCCACTGTGTCCCGGGTCACAACTAAGTAGGTGTGGGACGTCAAGCCCACCAAGCATTCATTTCTTGGAATTTTCTGGTGAGGTTTGAGGTGGTCTTATGGGAGACAAATCCACTGCTTGAAGAGTTGGCATTTACCATGTGTATATGGCACCTGGAGCCTGTGACAGGGCACAGATGATTTGGGGACAGCAGATAACATGGCATCGTGAAAACAGTCTCAACAGGGTCAGTGGAATGTGAGGTCAGACAAGTCTTTATATCTGATCAGGCAAGGGCTCGAGTATCAGTGTAAGGAGTTGTGGGGAGCTCCTGGAAATGTGTGAAAATGACCACATTTGCATGTCAGAAACAGGACATTTATAGAAAAGACTGAAATCTTAGAGAAGAGTTAGAGTTTTCCATAAATTCAGGTAGCAAGGATACGAACTGAATAAAGCAGAAAAGTTTTGACAAAAGTTTTTAGTTTGTCAAATCAATTAATTTAACTATTATTTGATGAGTAAAAGAATGTTTAACTGCTTATCCAAGGCTTTTCTCTCTGGGTACCCAGTTAGACTATGTTTCCCAGCCTCTGTCTCACTGAAGCGAGCCATATATTTGAGTTCTCATTAATAGAACAGGGAGGAAGGGGTGTGAGCTACCTCTGGAGGAGAGGCCCCTCCTCCAGGTCTTCTTTCTCCTTTTGCTGGCTGTCTGCTAATGAGGTCCTAAGGGACAGAAGAACCATAAGATGCAAAAACCTTGGTCTTTGAATTGTTGAGTGGGAGAGAGTCAACTGCTGATGAGAAACACCTGCATTGGACTATTATATGAGCAAGAAATAAATTTCTATTTCATTTCTGGCTTGGGAGACAGGGTGAATTTCATAAGAAATTAAGGTAGGGCAGGAGGGCTGGGTTGGAGGATTAAGTAAGTGGAATGACTCGTTTGAGTTTTGAACAGTTGGATGGTAAAGTGATCCAGCAGGCAAAGTAGTCATTCCTTTGCTCAGGACCTTGCAGTGATTTCCCCTCTGATTCTGAGTAAAAATCAGAGTCTACAGCAGCTCATGTGGACTTGCAGGCTTGGTCTGCATTGCCTCCCTGATGTCTTCTCCTGCTTGTCTCCTAGTTTGCACTCTCTGGTAAGCACCAGTCTCCTGACCACCCCCAGAAGACCCAGGCTTATCCCTGAAGTACAACCTTTGCATTGCATTCCCTCTGCCTTGATTGCTCCGCCTTAGAGATGCAAGGCCTTATTCTTACATCTCCTTCAACTCTTTGCTTAAATAAACCTACAAAATAAAATCTACACTAAAAATTCTATTTAAAGTTATAAGGACCACAATTCCCAGGCACTCCTGGTTACCTTACCCTAAGGTGAACATTTTTTTCATAACACTTACCACCTTGCTCATATATAAAATAGCACAAATTATATACATTTTATTTATTTATTTATAAATATAAATTTATTTACAAATATAAATAAATAAAATAGCACAAGGTTTGTGAATTACTTATTATCTACCTCTGTCTCTCTCTGACTCTCTCTCTCTCTCTCTCTCACACACACACACACAAACTCATGATGATGTAACCTTCACAAAGGTAAAGATCATTGTCTGTTTGTTAACTAAAGGATCTCAAGCAATTAATTCCAGCCCAGAGTACAACTCAGTAACTCTTTTTTAAATTAATGAATAAGGGGATGTATGAGTTGGAGGCACATAGCTGGGGCTTTCAGAAGGCATTTGAAAATATGAGTCTGGAACCAGAATACTGATCTAAGCTAGTGAGTTAGGAATCCATCTGTACTTAGGAATCCATCTATCATCCCGGGACAAGGATAATGGATGGTCACCAGTGGGAAAATGGAGATTGAAACTAAGATGTAGGCCAAGAAGAGCATTTTGAAATTCACAACATTTGAGACTGTACAAAGGAAAAGGAATCAGGCATGGAAATAAAAATGAGACAGAGGGGCCTAAGGAATAGTGGGAGATACATGGTATGGTAGATATGAAACTAAGAATTTTACCTGTCTCACATGTATCAAAGTGAGCACTTCTGATGCCTTGGAGATGTGGGTCTCAGAGCAAACCTTCCACTTAATACAGGCATAGACATTCAGGCTGCTAGAGCTAATGTCAGAAATTTTTACACATGATCACTTGGAAACAAAGGAAAGAAGGAAAGAAGGAAGAAAAAGAAAGAACGTAAAGAAAGAAAACATAGCCAAAGTCTAAATTTGGCATCTTAAGTGAGTTCGGATTAAACCTTTTTTTAAAAAAGAGTCTTTGCTTTGTTCCCTTTCTTCAAATAATACATTCATAAGAATATATATGCATATAGATATGCATATATATATATACATAATGTTAAACATATGTTAATAATTTCAGTGAACAAATCTATACTAATGAAATGATGTTTCAAGTTCAAAATTTAAATGGATATAATCAAAATATAAAACTAAAATTTCTAAACAGTCATAAATGTCTATTGAACTTGTTACACTGCATCATACATTATATATATATATATATATATATATATATATATATATATATATATATATATATATGGGCTTAAGTTCATTTGTAAATGAAAGAGTATACTTACCACATAGTCCTGTCTCCTATATGCTGTATATTCATGGACTTATTATTACATTACTTCTACTTCCATTGGCAAACTGGAGATATGAGCCATATTCACATTTTGTTGGTTTATGGTTAGATGTCTTCTACTAAGGATGATATTTTAAACATGATAATTTTATTTTTTAATTATGTTTTGGTCAGAAGATATGGGTGAATGTCATTGGACTATACCAACTAAGTTTAGTATCAGAGCTGTGAGAATATATGAAATGACTATTAATTTTGGTTATTACTCATTTTGTACAACCGGTGATAAATCCTCTATAATATTTCATTTATATGCTTAATCATTGTAACCCTTTAACACAAAGAAAAATCCCAAGCTAGAGGAATGGGAAACTTTCAATTATTGCATTTGCAAATATAAAGAATACTTAGAAATTCAAATAAATACTCTCAAAATAATTATTGTTTTTAACAGAAGTTAAAACATCCTGAGTACATTATTTAAAACATAAAATATCCTAAGGAAATAAGAGAATCTTACTTTAATATTTAAAATATAACTTCAATAAATAAATTTATTTTCAAGTTAAAATGATGTAATAAATAATGTGAAGAGAAAACTATAACTCAAGGTAGGTTAAAAATACTAATAAATTTCTAATTACCAAGAATTCATCTAGGTGCTGTAAAAGCAGAGGTAAATTTTACTTGGAATCCTAGCAGGTTTTGAACATGTTATCTCACTATTTCTTGCTAATTTCTCAGAAATAGTGGATAATGGCAAAGTTGTAAATAGATCTGAGTGTGATAAATATTTAATTAAAAGAAAGAGGAAGGAAAGAAGAAAGAAAGGGAATGAACGGTGGATTCTAGAGACCAGTAAATTCTATTTGGCTCAATTCCCATATTTATTGAAAATATAATATAAGAAATTTCAAAGGAGTACTATAATCTGTTGAAAATAACATAAATTCGTTAAGAACAAATTGTAGGGTTAAGAAAGCATAGAGATAATTTTTTTTCATTATATCAAATAAGCATCCAGCAGCCTTCTTGAGACATTGTAGATATAAGGCTGAAATTCAGCTCATTAATAAATAAATTATATAGCTCCATCGACAGATTAATAACTAATGCATAGAGCCTTGATTAATGGCTCTGTACCAACCTAGATGGAAATTTCTGTGGTTCTGTCTTGATCCCATTCTACACAATTTTCTCAACATTGTGATAAACAGACAGAATGTTTAGCAAATCTGTAAAAGATAATACCTTGTAAAATTAAAATTATATATTTAAAGTAATCTTGATAATCAGGAATGCAATACCCAAAACAATAAGACGTTTAAGAACATTAAGTACAAAATAGCAAATTTAGTTGGAAAAGTCATTTGTAAAAATGAAAAATAATGGAATTTTTACTATGTCATTAGTTTATGAGCCAATCACCTAGAAATTTTAGTAACCTCTAAGCCTTATAAAAGGCAGAAGTAATACAATTATTAATGCCAATTCAAATTAAATTTTAACCACAGAAATTTGGTGCTGTGCCCCAAGATGGGTCAGTCTTACAGAGTTCTGCTTTAGTTAGATCTTATTCAGAATATTCCATGAAATTAAAGTTAGCTCTCTTTAAGTCAAACTAGAATGAGTCTAGATGAGACAGAAAAACTGTATCATCAAAGTTACTATTCCAGAGAGAATCATTTTAATTCTGTTAAATCAAAGCCTACAGAGAAGCATGCTATCAACGAGAAATGATTTTTTAGGATTGGACAAAGGCAATTGGTCCATGAGTTGATGATCACTTCTTAATTTGAATATCTCCACATATCTTGCCCTGAAAAACTATACAGAACAACAAAGAGAACAAACAAAACCAATGGACAGTTTTATAACTAGGAGATGGAGAACATTTTAAAACCTCAGTTATTATGTAAGTGGGTAGACATCTGGTTTTAGCCCAGATAAGTAAAGAGTGAAGAAAAAAGGCTCCCACCCTTAAGAAAGAAAAGCTGAACAGATATCTGATCAATAACTTTTCATGAATCCATCAGAAATCAAGGTCATAGATGGCAATCCTGAGACCGAGAGAAACAAACACCTGCATGAGACACAGTATCCAAACATTTGCTTGCCTGGAGTAGAAGCCATTGGTAAACTGTTAAAAACATTATACTAGAGGTGTTGATGAATACATTTTTGGAGGCTGAGAGTGTTCTAGTGTGAAAATGTGGACCCCCTAGTCAATCAAATTCATAGGAGGGTTTCATAATATTGCAAGCTTTTCCTGAATGAACCCCACCAGGAAATCACAGGAAAGAAAAGGAAAATATGGAGAAAGTTCTCCTCATCGCGCTTTCTGGAGGAGGGGACAGCAGCCACTGCTGAAGACCCACAACCCTTGTGGAACAAAAGATTTAATATTGGGCTTCCCTGGTGGCGCAGTGGTTGAGAGTCTGCCTGCCAATGCAGAGAACACGGGTTCGAGCCCCGGTCTGGGAAGATCCCACATGCCGCGGAGCGACTGGGCCCGTGAGCCACAACGACTGAGTCTGCGCGTCTGGAGCCCGTGCTCCGCAACAAGAGAGGCCGCAATAGTGAGAGGCCCGCGCACCGTGATGAAGAGTGGCCCCCGCTCGCCGCAACTAGAGAAGGCCCTCGCACAGAAACGAAGACCCAACACAGCCAAAAATACATAAATAAATAAATAAATAAAAAGATTTAATATTCGGAGGTACATATTTCCAGATTGTACCATTGCAACTGAGAGAAGGAAACTCTTTCTTGACAAACTGTCCTCTCTCAGCTAAAAAACAAAAGAGAAAAAAAAAAAAAAACACAACACTTTATCTAAAGGGGTGCATCTGGTGCGTAGACTGAGAACATTGGAGGATGATATCCATTTCAGCCAGAGAAGGAAATAGGGGAGGGGGAAAAAACTCCATCCCTGGATAAGGGTCAGAATCAATTATAAGGGTCACATTCCTTAGAAATGGGCCCCACTCCTTAGAAACGGGCCCACTGTGGACACTAAACATTGATATTTAAATCAGACGTTAAGACTGGTCTCCGGGCTTCCCTGGTGGCGCAGTGGTTGAGAATCTGCCTGCCAATGCAGGGGACGCGGGTTCGAGCCCTGGTCTGGGAAGATCCCACATGCCGCGGAGCAACTGGGCCCGTGAGCCACAACTACTGAGCCTGCGCGTCTGGAGCCTGTGCTCCGCACCAAGAGAGGCCGCGATGGTGAGAGGCCTGCCCACCGCGATGGAGGGTGGCCCCCGCTTGCCGCAGCTAGAGAAAGCCCTCGCACAGAGGAGAAGACCCAACACAGCCATAAATTAATTAATTAATTAATTTAAAAAATGCAACTGCGGGGGGAAAAAAAGTTTAAAAAAAAAAAAAAAAGACTGGTCTCCTTCACTGCATCCCACACTAACAAACCTGCAATAATAGTAACAATGTATTTCAGCTCAGAGAGATGCACAAGTCAGACCCTCTCAGAGTAAAAACCCAAAGTAAAGTTCCAAGATGGAAAACAAAAAAGCTAACTAGAGGAATTTGAAGTCTCAGGTACACATAGAAACAACAGCTCTCAACACTGGTAACCACAGGAATAGCAAACCTCAAATACTGCCCAGCACTGGATAGGTTACCATAGATTTATCTCAGTATCTTGGTAAATACGGTTCTATACAATATGGTTCTAGGTACTTCTGCTGTAAGTATCTTTACCATAGACATCTTTGCTGCAAACATTTTCTCTGGATAACTAATTGGCCATAAGGCAATTTTGCCTGCCACAAAAGATAAAATAACTAGTTTTATCAAACCAACTTTTGGTTTGATAATTTGGCTTCATCTGGTTGAAATGCATTAGCATTTCTTCCAGTTAGCAACATTATTGATGGCTTTATTGAGCTGACAGATGACAATGATTTGCCTCAAGACTTGATTTCTTATTTTGAAACACACTACCTTGGAGGAGAAAGAGGCCGAGGACTTTGAAGATGCAGCATTAAACTCACATTTCACAACACAGAGGCTTTCACAACACAATGCAAAGCTCAGTTACAAATATGCATCCTAGTGTTTGGAAATTGATGCCTCTCTTAATGAAGGAAGAAATATTAGCAAAACAGAAAATGTGCAAAGCCAAATGAGGAGATAAACCATCAGCAACAACAACCACAAAGTATAATATACTATAAAGAAAAAAACTTGGAAGACAAGTACTTATGTACAACCCACAATATAAAATCAAATATTTGCAAAGTATTGCCATGAATCTACACACATTTTAAATGTATTCAAATATTTTGTATTTCACAATAAAGTCCTCTTAATTTTGTTATTCATTTCTCATGTTTCTCACGTCCTTTTAATGTCCCTCTTCTATTTTTTGTTATTTTATCTTTTACAGCAAAATCACCTTACAGACAACTAGTTATATGATGAAGATGTTTGTGGCAAAAGTAATTGTGGAAAAGATGTCTATGGCAAAGATGCTTGTGTCAGGAATATCAAACATGATACAATATACCCAGCTTCCAATAAACAATATATATAAAATATGCCAAAAGGCAATAAATGTACTCTGAAGAAACAAAGCCATCATCAGAACCATATTCAGAAATATTAAAAGCTAAATAAAAAGATAGTAAACATACAAAATTAGATAGGTAATTTCTGCAGAGAGGTGGGATCTATAAAAAACAATCAAATGAAAATATTAGAAATACAAGATGTTGTAACAGAAAAGAAGATTTTCAATGGATCCATTACTAGATTTTACAGAGCTGAGGAAAGAATCAGTTAATTTGAAGGAAAGGCAACAAAAATTACACAAGCTGAAGCACAAAAAGGTAAAATGTGTAGGGAAAAAGACAGAGCATCCAAGACCTGTGGAATAATATCAAATGGTGTAACATAAGGATAATTGGAATGCTAGAAGGACAGATAAAATTCTTGAAGAAATAATGTTCAAAATTTCTGAAACACCAAACCAGAAATCCAAATAAAATAAATACCCCAAACACCAAATCTGGAGATATCATATTCAAACTGCAGAAAACCAAATAAAAAGAGAAATTCTTGAGGGAAGTTAGAAGAAAAAAAAAAAAACAAAGAAAACTTTACCTACAGAGGCACAAAGATAAGAATTAAAGCAGATTTCTCATTAGGAACTATGCAAAAAGAAAATAATAGAGGGCTTTAAAGTATTGAAAGAGAAAAAAGGAGACCTCTCAACCCAGAATTCTCTATTTTGCAAAAGTGACCCATGAAGAGTTTCTCAGAAGCAAACAAAAAGTGAGAGAATTAATTGTTAGTAGATGTTCCCTATGACAAAAGAACTTAAAGGAAGTTCTTTAGGCAGAAGGAATGCAATTAAGGTCAGAAACTTAGATCTACATAAATAAATGAGTGTTGGAAATAGAATAAATAAGGGTAAAATCTAACTTTGTTTCTATTATTTTCAATATCACCTTAAAAGATAGTTATTTATTTAAGCAGTAACTGTAAAAATGGATTGGGTGTTTATATATATAGTGTATCTGAAAGTGAAATATATGACAACACTGACATAGAGGTGGGAGGAAGATGAGAATATACTGTAATAAGGTACTTTTACTACACATAAAGTTGTATAATACTATTTGCAAATAGACAAATAATTTCTAAAAAGCATATTTCAAACTCTAGCACCACAACTAAAAATTTTTTTTTAATGTGAATAAGTGAATAAAAAAAGATACAGTTGAAGGAAAAACTTTAAAACCAGAAAGGATAAGATAAGGGAAAACAAAAAACAAATAATAAATACAATAAATAGATAACAGGTAGCAACATGATATATTTTAAATGCAAATATATTAATAATTATTTTAAAGGCATGTGGTTTAAATACCCCTGCTAAATGACAGGGACTGTCATATTGGTTAAAAGGAAAACAAAATAAACAACAACAGCAGAAAACAAGACTCAACTATATGCTATCTACCAAAAACACACATTTTTTTTTTTTAATCTATATGTAGCTGTGTTAAAAATTAAGGGGTGGAGAAAATATACCATGCAAACACTAACCAGAAGGTTGGAGTAGCTATATTAATTCCAGACAAGGCAGACTTCAAAACAAGGAAGATTATGAAGGATAAGGAGAGATATTACATAATAATAGAGGGGTCAATTCTCCAAGAATATGTAAAAAATATTATACATGCATACACTTAACAACAGAGCTTGAGGCAAAAATTAAGGGATCTGAAAGAATAAACAGACAAATCTACCATGATAGTTGAAGACTTCAACACCTTTTCACAACAGTAGATTAAACAAGTAGGCAAAAAATCAGCAAGCATATAAGCAATCTGAACATTATCTCATAGCTTAACCTAATTGATATTCATGAAATATTTAATCCAACACAGCAGAATACACATATTTTAAGTATACATGGAATATTCACCAAGATAACCGTATTCTGGGCCATAAAACAAATCTAACAAATTTAAAAGAATATAAAGCACACAATGTGCATTCTTGGACCATAAATGAATTAAAGTAGAATTCAATAACAGAAAGATATCTGATAAAATTCCAAATATTTGAAAGTTAAAAAGTACACTTCTAAACAATGCATGGATCAAAGAGAACATTTTAAGGAAAATAAACAATATTTTGAACTAAATAAAATTGAAGATAAAACATATCAGAATTTTTGGGATGCAGCTAAAGTAGTGCAGAAAATGAAGTTTGAATCACTGAATGCACATATTAGAAATGAAGGAATTTCTAAAATTAATAATCTACATTTCTACCCAAGAAACTAAAGAAAGAACAAATTAAACCTGAAGAAACATTTACAACATAAATAATAAAAATTACAGCATGATTAAATTGAAAAACAGAAAAACACTAGAGAAAACCAATGAAACCAAAAGCTGATTTTTTGAAGAGATCAATAAAATTGATAAATCTCTAGTCAGGCTAACCAAGAAAAAAAAGGAAATGTCACAAATTACCCACATCATTCAAGAAAAATAAGAGACATAACTACTGATCCCACAGACATTAAAAGATAATAAAATATTATTTTGACCAACACTATGCCCATAAATTTAAAATCTTAGATGGAATGGGCCAATTCCTTGAAAGACACATACCACCAAGATCCACTGAAGAAGAAGTAGATAACTGAATAACCCTATATATGTATTAAATGGATTAAATTTATAGTTTTAAATCTGCCAAGACAAAACTAAACAAAACCCTCTAGACCCAGATAGTTTCACCACTGAATTCTACCAAGCATTTTAGAAAGAAATAATACCAACCTACATATTCCTTTCCAGAAGATGGAAGAGGGACTACTTTGAAATCATCCTATGAGGTCAGCATTAGGCTAATAGCAAAAGCAGACAGAACATTACAAGGAAAGAACACTACAGACCATCATCTCCTATGAACACAAACACAAAAAGTTATAACAAATATTAACGAATCAAATCCAGCAATATATAGAAAACACAATATGTCACAATCAAGTGGAGTTTATCCCAGGAATATAAGACTGCTTCAACATTCAAAATTCAATCATTGCAATTCACCATACTAACAGACTAAACAACAACAACAAAAAAATGATCATATTAATACTTGCAGAAAAAGCTTTCAACAAAAAGCAGTATATATTCATTCATGATATATTCTCATATATTAACAATAACAACTCTTTGCAAGCAAAGTCCTTTAACCTAATAAAGCCTTTACCGAAGACCAACAACTACCTTGATACTTACCAGTGAAAATGAAATGCTTTTCTCCTAAGCTCTACAACAAGGCAAGAATGTTCTCTTGCTATTCCTATTCAACATCGTACTGGAAGTTCTAGCTAGTGAAGTTCTAGTTGGTGCAGTAAGGCAAGAAAAGAAATAAAAAGCATACATTGGAAAAGGAGAAATAAGTCTATTTTTACTTAGTGGTAATATGATTTTCTATGTAGAAAATTCCAAAGAATCCACAAAATATTCCCTGAACTAATAAATGAGTTTTGCATAGTCTCAGAATACAAATTCGACTTGCAAAAGTCAATTGCATTACCATATATCACATGAGAAATTGAATACTGAAATGTAATAATAGTAATAACAATAACAACAATACCATTTGCAATAGCACCCAAAACTGAAATACTTAGGTATAAATCTAAATAGGTAAAGATCTAAATACAAAAAACTACTGATGAAAGAAATCAAAGAAAATCTAAATAAATGAAGAGTTATACAAGCAGTCATGGATTGGAAGATTCAATATTATCAAGTTGTTTCACCCCTGTTTAATCTGTAGATTCAGTACAATCCCAATCAAAATTCCAGTAAATATATTTGTAAATATCAATAAGCTGACTTTAAAATTCATAGGAAAATTCAAAGGAAATTTTGAGAATCAATTCTCTAAAAGATGATGAAATAGAGAGGCTAACATATAAGTAGAAAACTAAATACCTAAGACCAGCTCAATTGATCTGGAATGTACACCAGAGGAGGGTTCAAATGTGGATTGCAACAAAAAAAAAAAAAAGAAAGAAAGAAAGAAAGAAAGAAAGAAAGAAAGAAAGAAAGAAAGAAAGAAAGAAAGAAAGAAAGAAAGATAAAAGGTGAGAGAGGGGGGGATAGTAATACCAATTAATCAAGAGCAGATCTGCACTATAATAAATGTTAAAGGAAGTCCTTCAGGCAGAAAGAAAAGACGACCAGATGGAAAGATGGATCTACCCAAGGGAATGAAGAGCACTACAAATAGTAACTACGTAGGAAAACATGTATTTTCTTATTATTGAAATGTGTTTTAAAAATTGACTGTTTAAACAAAAATAATATGTATTGTGAGGTTTATAACATATGTATAGGTAAAATGTGTGATAATAGCATAAAGCATGGGAGGTGAGAAATAGAAATAAACTATTATAAGATTCATATACTATATCTAAAGTAGTATAAAATTATTTAAAGGTAAAGATGTATTACTATAAACTCTAAAGCAACCACTAAAATAGAGTAAAAACAAAGAGTTAAAGTAATCACTAAAATAAAATAAAAACAAAGAGTTAAAGGCAACAAAGGAGACTGAAAAAAAAGAATGCATACCATGTGATTCCATTTATATAAAACTCTAGGAAATGCCAACTAATGTACAGAGACACAAAACAGATCAGTGATTGTTTTGCAAGGGATTTGGGAGAAGAGCTAGAAGGGAGGAATTACAAAGTGGCATGAGAAAATTTTCAGGATTGATGGGTAAGTCCACTGTCTTGGTTGAAGGGTGTTTTCATGGGTGTATGAGAAAAAAATGGAAGCCAAACAGTGGAACAATCCATTTTGATGGATGCATGAGGAATAGTAAGTGAGGCCTTTTGCAGGCTCAGTAGAACCAAGGTGGATTCCCAGACAATATTCTAATATCGGTTTTAAGATTCCAAATACCTTCTGTTTAGTTTGTAACTCACTCAGATGAGAGTTGCTGTTTTGGCCACAGCCACCTGAAGTTTGCCTGAGGCCAAAGCTCCACCAGCCTGTATTTGGAGGAAGCTTTTGAGGTTTGCTAAATATAGGTAATAAGGGATTATCAACTGGATTTTTCATGAAAATGTAAAAAGACCAAAACAGAAAACATGAAAACAAATATGCATCTTTCACAGAGCTAGAGGGAAGAAAACAACCAATTCAGCTCCGTAAAAAAAAACGATCAGCTTTTCCAATGGCTAAAATATGCTATTGGAAAGAACTGTGTTTCACTAAGTAGAAGCAGAATTCAAAACCTTTAGCTTTTGAGTGATGTGGAGCTGCAAATGTGGGTGGGACGTGGGTACCTTTTGAAAGAGAAGAAGGTGGTAGTGCTGAACTCCTGAGATTTAAGAATAATACAAGAAGAATCAAATGGCTCCCCAATTCTATGACTGTAAAAGTAAAACAACACCTCCCTCCTCACAAAGAAAGGCATCCTGATGTGCCCGAGGATTTATGCTGCTCCCAACATGTTCATAAACAATAACTTTGATTTTCACAAAGTCACTTAACCTTTCTGAGTCACTGTCTCTTTATCTATAAAATGAACGATTGACCTAGATCAAGAATTTTCAGTGAAAGGCACAGATGTGCATCATATGAATAAAGCTGTCCAGATGATTGTGGAAACCACTGGGCCAGCTGATTTCTGATGTACATTTCATCAATAATCTACTACAGATCTATTTTTCTTCAACATTGTGAATAATCACAAATAATTATTTGTACTACCATGCTAGCTTTCTGGATATTATAATACCAGGTGTTAGTATCTCCTTACTCCAGGGAACATGGGTTCCCTGATCATGATTTACTTTATTACACTTTTTAAAACCTTATTTAACTCCTAGTTTAATTTCTACTGTATCAAGACAAAACCTGTCTCCTGGCTTACCCTATTCTGGTTGACAAATCCACAACCTGAATCTGGACTTTCTAGCATTCTTTGTTTTAGAAGATCACCTATTTATTGACCATCCAGGAGGAATCTTCTGTCTTCATAATGACAAAAATTCTCCAGGAGGAGGCAAGTAGTTTCAGAAAATCCATATAAAATCCTAATGAAACAAATTTCCTATGAAGTGGAAAAGGTCACCTATAATTTTAAAACCAGCCTAAGCTATTCTGAAGAAAACAATCTCTTTACCTTACACACAGACAAAAGCAGACATTCCACAGACTCCACAACTGCCCAAAGACAATGAGTGAGAAGAAAGTTGGGAAATGAAGACATAGAGGCAGAAGATCATCAGATAAGACTCAAACCTCCATCTGTGTGAAAACGTACTTCAACATTTTCTTTTGATAGTTTTAGGGGCTGCTATCCATGAGTTACAGTTGCCAACATGTGTATACAGTCTATATTTATCTATCTAACATATTTATACAGAGAGAGAATAGATAAGGATATAGATATAATGTATATAGTGTACTTATCACATCTCTTTTATGTCTCTGGGGATTAGAAATCATGTTATTTCAAGTGAATAAATAATCATAAATTGGTGGAGAAGGTTGATAAACAAAGGCCTAGCCAGGGTTTACCTAGAAGACACAAAATCTGAAAATGGATTCCTGTGCAACTGTCATCAAAAGCTTCTACTTATATTAGCCTTGTGAACACTTGGAAAAAGTTAAAAGTATCTTGCTGGTTTGTAAACTCCATATGGCCTCATACTTATTTCTGCCTGTTCTCTTGTGTCACTTGTCCTGAAGAGGCAAACTCAGATACTTATGACAGAGCAACAAGGAAAGGAAATACAGTAAACTTTCTGTTCTCTTTGCTATATTGTGTGGATTTTTATCCCAGTGCTAGGACTAGTGTAGAGTAAGTTTGATCCATATCACTTCCACAAAATGATTATCAGGAAACTTAAATATCACATACCCTAATACGACCACTGGACAGAAAAGTAAACTGAGACACAGAAGGTTTAGATCATTTTAAAGGAGTCAGGATTTAAAGCAAATCTTTGAAATAGAGGCATTTTCCATTCAATCTTCCCCAAGTGATTTGGTGCTATAGATACTATAGAATGAAAGTCCAATGACAGTGTGAGTAAAGAAACATGTGTGTGTGGCTAATATAGTTGTGAGAGTTGCATCTCTCCAGATTAGTCAATGATCCTTTTCCATCACAACCTTTAGAATTGAAGCAAGATAAATAGCAAGTGTCCTTACAGCAATAATGGACAGATGTGTGAATCAGGCAGTCTCAAGAAAATCCAGTGCAGGGCTTTCCTGGTGGCGCAGTGGTTAAGAATCTGCCTGCCAATGCAAGGGACATGGGTTATGCCCTGGCCCAGGAAGATCCCACATGCTGCAGAGCAACTAAGCCCATGCGCCACAACTACTGAGCCTGAGCTCTAGAGCCCACGGGCCACAGCTACTGAGCCCATGTGTCACAACTACTGAAGCCTGCACACCTAGAGCACATGCTCCGCAACAAGAGAAGCCATGACAATGAGAAGCACGCACATCACGACAAAGAGTAGCCCCTGCTCACCGCAACTAGAGAAAGCCTGTGCACAGCAACAAAGACAATACAGCCAAAAATTAAATAAATAAATAAATAAATAAAAACAATATTGCAATGACTATCCTTTAAAAAAAAAAGAAAGAAACTCCAGTGCATATTTTTGCTGTATTTACAGCTCTCACGAAACCTCCTTTATTTATATTTCCAAATTACCCATTTCTGAAATTTCTATTTTATATAGTTCAACACAGATATATAGATAAAGAGGTAGATATAAATTTGAACTTTTTTATAGCATCTTTATTGGAGTATAATTGCTTTACAATGGTGTGTTAGTTTCTGCTGTATAACAAAGTGAATCAGCTATACATATACATACATCCCCATATCTCCACCCTCTTGCATCTCCCTCCCACCCTCCCTATCTGACCCCTCTAAGTGGACACAAAGCACCGAGCTGATCTCCCTGTGCTCTGTGTCTGCATTCCACTAGCTATCTATCTCACACTTGGTAGTGTATATATGTACATGCCACTCTCTCACTTCATCACAGCTTACCCTTCCCTCTCCCCATGTCCTCAAGTCCATTCTCTATGTCTCCATCTTTATTCCTGTCCTGCCCCTAGGTTCTTCAGAACCTTTTTTTTTTTTAGATTCCATATATATGTGTTAACATACAGTATTTGTTTTTCTCTTTCTGACTCACTTCACTCTGTATGACAGTATCTACATCCATCTACCTCACTACAAATAACTAAGTTTTGTTTCTTTTTATGGCTGAGCAATATTCCACTGTATATATGTGCCACATCTTTATCCATTCATCTGCTGATGGAACTTAGGTTGCTTCCATGTCCTGCCTATTGTAAATAGAGCTGCAATGAACACTGTGGTACAAGACTCTTTTTGAATTACGCTTTTCTTAGGGTATATGCCCAGTAGTGGGATTGCTGGGTCGTATGGTAGTTCTATTTTTAGTTTTTTAAGGAACCTCCATACTGTTCTCCATAATGGCTGTACCAATTTACATTCCCACCAACAGTGCAAAAGGGTTCCCTTTTCTCTACACCTTCTCCAGCAATTATTGTTTGTAGATATTTTGATGATGGCCATTCTGATCAGTGTGAGGTGATACCTCATTGTAATTTTGATTTGCATTTCTCTAATGATTAGTGATGCTGAGCATCCTTTCATGTGTTTGTTGGCAATCTGTATATCTTCTTTGAAGAAATGTCTATTTAGGTCTTCTGCCCATTTTTTGGATTGGGTTGTTTGTTTTTTTGATATTGAGCTGCATGAGCTGCTTGTAAATTTTGGAGATTAATCCTTTGTCAGTTGCTTCACTTGCAAATAGTTTCTCCCATTCTGAGGGTTGTCTTTTGGTCTTGTTTATGGTTTCCTTTGTTGTGCAAAAGCTTTTTAAGTTTCATTATGTCCCATTTGTTTATTTTTGTTTTTATTTCTTCTAGGAGGTGAGTCAAAAAAGATCTTGCTGTGATGTATGTCATAGAGTGTTATGCCTATAATTTCCTCTAAGAGTTTGATAGTGTCTGGCCTTACATTTAAGTCTTTAATACATTTGGAGTTTATTTTTGTATATGGTGTTAGGGAGTGTTCTAATTTCATTCTTTTATATGTAGCTGTCCAGTTTTCCCGGCACCACTTATTGAAGAGCCTGTCTTTTCTCCATTATACATTCTTGACTCCTTTATCAAACATAATTGACCATATTTGCATGGGTTTATCTCTGGGCTTTCTATCCTGTTCCATTGATCCATATTTCTGTTTTTGTGCCAGTACCATACTGTCTTGATTACTGTAACTTTGTAGTATAGTCTGAAGTCAGGGAATCTGATTCCTCCAACTCTGTTTTTCTTCTCAAGATTGCTTTGGCTATTCAGGGTCTTTTGTGTTTCCATACAAATTGTGAAAATTTTTTGTTCTAGTTCTGTGAAAAATGCCATTGGTAGTTTGATAGGGATGGCATTGAATCTGTAGATTGCTTTGGGTAGTATAGTCATTTTCACAATATTGATTTTTCCCATCCAAGAACATGGTACATCTCTCCATCTGATGGTATCATTTTTAATTTCTTTCATCAGTGTCTTATACTTTTCTGCATACAGGTCCTTTGTTTCCTTAGGTAGGTTTATTCCTAGGTATTTTATTCTTTTTGTTGCAATAGTAAATGGGAGTGTTTCCTTAATTTCTCTTTCAGAGTTTTCATCATTAGTGTATAGGAATGCAAGAGCTTTCTGTGCATTAATTTTGTATCCTGCTACTTTACCAAATTCATTGGTTAGCTTTAGTGGTTTTCTGGGGTGGACAGAACACAGGGACTGGTGCCTGTGTTCTGGTGGATGAGGCTGGATCTTGTCTTTCTGGTGGGCAGGACCATGTCTGGTGGTGAGTTTTGGGGTGTCTGTGAACTTATTATGATTTTAGGCAGCCTCGCTGCTAATGGGTGGGTTTGTGTTCTTGTCTTGCTAGTTGTTTGGCATAGGGTGTCCAGCACTCTAGCTTGCTCATCATTGAGTGGAGCTGGGTCTTAACATTGAGATGGAGATCTCTGGGAGAGCTTTTGCCGTTTGATATTACATGGGGCTGGGAGGTCTCTGGTGGACCAATGTCCTGATTCAGCTGTCCCACCTTAGAGACTCAGGCCTAACACTCGGCCAGAGCACCAAGATCCTGTCAGCCACACAGCTCAGAAGAAAAGAGAGAGAGAAAGGAAGAAAGAAAGAAAGAAAGAAAGAAAGAAAGAAAGCAAGAAAGAAAGAAAGAAAGAAAGGAAGGAGGAAAGAAAAGAAATGAAAGCAAGAAAGAAAAAAATAAAATAATTAAAATAGAAAAAAATTATTAAAAATAAAAAAGTAATAAAAAAAGAGAGAAAGAAAGAAGAGAGCAACCAAAGCAAAAAACAAATCGACCAATGATAGCAAGCACTAGAAACTATATTTTTTTAAAAAGGCCATCTTGTGCAGGAGCATTAGGAGGACGGGGGCGATGCCGATAGTTATAGGGGAGCCAGTATCCATGGCGAGCAGGTGGCTGGTTTGGACCATTGGCCACTTGTTGATTTTCTTTACCTTCAGCCTCTCCAACCGCTGAGGCAGGTCGTGGGCAAGGACGGCCCCTACGGTACCTTGCGTGATACATTAGAAATACATCTACATGTGGAACTGCTCCTACAGAACACCCACTGAACGCTGGCAGAAGACGTCAGACCTCCTAAAACGCAAGAAACTCCCCACGTACTTGGGTAGGGCAAAAGAAAAAAGAAATAACAGAGACAAAAGAATAGGGATGGGACCTGCACCAGTGGGAGGGAGCTGTGAAGGAGGAAAGGTTTCCACACACTAGGAAGCCCCTTTGCGGGCGGAGACTGCGGGTGGCAGAGGGGGGAAGCTTCGGAGCCATGGACGAGAGCGCAGCCACAGGGGTGCGGAAGGCAAAGCGGAGAGATTCCCGCACAGAGGATCGGTGCCGACCAGCACTCACCAGCCCGAGAGGCTTGTCTGCTCACCCACCAGGGCGGGAGGGGGCTGGGAGCTGAGCCTCGGGCTTCAGTCGGATAGCGGGGAGAAGACTGGGGTGGCGGCATGAACACAGCCTGAAGGGGATAGCACACCACAACTAGCCGGGAGGGAGTCTGGGAAAAAACCTGCAGCTGCCGAAGAGGCAAGAGACTTTTTCTTACCTCTTTGTTTCACCGTGCGCAAGGAGAGGGGATTCAGAGCACTGCCTAAATGAGCTCCAGAGACGGGCGTGAGCTGCGGCTATCAACGCGGACCCCAGAGACGGGCATGAGATGCTAAGGCTGCTGCTGCCGCCACCAAAAAGCCTGTGTGTGAGCACAGGTCACTCTCCACACCGCTCCTCCCAGGAGCCAGTGCAGCATGCCAGGGCCAGGCTCCCGTGATCCGGGGACAACTTCCCCGGGAGAATGCATAGCACGCCTCGGGCTGGTGCAACGTCACGCTGGCCTCTGCCGCCGCAGGCTCGCCCCGCAGCAGTATCCCTCCCTCCCCCACACCTCAGTGAGCCAGAGTCCCCAAGCAGCTGCTCCTTTAATCCCGTTCTGTCCGGGTGGGGAACAGACGCCCTCAGGTGACCTACACGCAGAGGCGGGTCCAAATCCAAAGCTGAAACCTGGGAGCTGTGCGAACAAAGAAGAGAAAGGGAAATTTCTCCCAGCAGCCTCAGAAGCAGCAGATTAAAACTCCACAAACAACTTGATGTGCTTGCATCTGTTGAATACCTGAATAGACAACGAATCATCCCAAATTCAGGAAGTGGACTTTGGGAGTAGGATATATTAATTTTTCCTCTTTTCCTTTTTTTGTGAGTGTATATGTGTAAGCTTCTGGGTGAGATTTTGTCTGTATAGCTTTGCTTTATAATAGCTTTATTTTATTTTATCCTCTTTCTTTCTATTTTTTCTCCCTTTTACTCTGAGCCGTGTGGATGAAAGGCTCTTGGTGCTCCAGCCAGGCATCAGGGCTGTGCCTCTGAGGTGGGAGAGCCAACTTCAGGACACTGGTCCACAAGAGACCTACCAGCTCCACGTAATACCAAACGGCAAAAATCTCTCAGAGATCTCCATCTCAACATCAAGACCCAGCTTCACTCAACGACCAGCAAGCTACAGTGCTGGACACCCTATGCCAAACAACTAGCAAGACAGGAACACAGCCCCATCCATTAGCAGAGAGGCTGCCGAAAATCATAATAAGGCCACAGACACCCCAAAACACACCACCAGACGTGGACGTGCCCACCAGAAAGACAAGATCCAGCCTCATCCACCAGAACACAGGCACTAGTTCCCTCCACCAGGAAGCTTGCACAACCCACTGAACCAACCTTAGCCACTGGGGACAGATACCAAAAACAAAGGGAACTACGAACCTGCCGCCTGTGAAAAGGAGACCCCAAACACAGTAAGATAAGCAAAATGAGACGACAGAAAAACACACAGCAGATGAAGGAGCAGGATCAAAACACACCAGACTTAACAAATGAAGAGGAAGTAGGTAGTCTACCTGAAAAAGAATTCAGAATAATGATAGCAAGGATGATCCAAAATCTTGGAAACAGAATAGAAAAAATGCAAGAAACATTTAACAAGGATGTAGAAGAACTAAAGAGGAACCAAGCAACGATGAAAAACACAATGAATGAAATTAAAAATACACTAGATGGGATCAATAGCAGAATAACTGAGGCAGAAGAAAGGATAAGTGACCTGGAAGATAAAATAGTGGAAATAACTACTACAGAGCAGGATAAAGAAAAAAGAATGAAAAGAACTGAGGATAGTCTCAGAGACCTCTGGGACAACATTAAACGCCCCAACATTCGAATTATAGGGGTCCCAGAAGAAGAAGAGAAAAAGAAAGGGACTGAGAAAATATTTGAAGAGATTATAGTTGAAAACTTCCCTAATATGGGAAAGGAAATAGTTAATCAAGTCCTGGAAGCACAGAGAGTCCCATACAGGATAAATCCAAGGAGAAACTCGCCAAAACACATAATAATCAAACTATCAAAAATTAAATATAAAGAAAACATATTAAAAGCAGCAAGGGAAAAACAACAAATAACACACAAGGGAATCCCCATAAGGTTAACATCTGATCTTTCAGCAGAAACTCTGCAAGCCAGAAGGGAGTGGCAGGATATACTTAATGTGATGAAGGAGAAAAACCTACAAACAAGATTACTCTACCCAGCAAGGATCTCATTCAGATTTGATGGAGAAATTAAAACCTTCACAGACAAGCAAAAGCTGAGAGAGTTCAGCACCACCAAACCAGCTTTACAAGAAATGCTAACGGAACTTCTCTAGGCAAGAAACACAAGAGAAGGAAAACACCTACAATAACAAACCCAAAACAGTTAAGAAAATGGGAATAGGAACATACATATCGATAATTACCTTAAATGTAAATGGATTAAATGCTCCCACCAAAAGACACAGACTGGCTGAATGGATACAAAAACAACACCCATATATATGCTGTCTACAAGAGACCCACTTCAGACCTAGAGACACATACAGACTGAAAGTGAGGGGATGGAAAAAGATATTCCATGCAAATGGAAATCAAAAGAAAGCTGGAGTAGCAATTCTCATATCAGACAAAATAGACTTTAAAATAAAGACTATTACAAGAGACAAAGAAGGACACTGTATAATGATCAAAGGATCGATCCAAGAGGAAGGTATAACAATTGTAAATATTTATGCACCCAACATAGGAGCACCTCAATACATAAGGCAAATACTAACAGCCATAAAAGGGTAAATTGACAGCAACACAATCATAGTAGGGGACTTTAACACCCCACTTTCACCAATGGACAGATCATCCAAAATGAAAATAAATAAGGAAACACAAGCTTTAAATGATACATTAAACAAGATGGACTTAATTGATATTTATAGGACATTCCACCCAAAAACAACAGAATACACTTTTTTCTCAAGTGCTCATGGAATATTCTCCAGGATAGATCATGTCTTGGGTCACAAATCAAGCCTTGGTAAATTTAAGAAAATTGAAATCATATCAAGTATCTTTTCCGACCACAACGCTATGAGACTAGTTATCAATTACAGGAAAAGATCTGTAAAAAATACAAACACATGGAGGCTACACAATACATTACTTAATAACGAAGTGATCACTGAAGAAATCAAAGGGGAAATCAAAAAATACCTAGAAACAAATGACAATGGAGACACAACAACACAAAACCTATGGGATGCAGCAAAAGCAGTGCTAAGAGGGAAGTTTATAGCAATACAAGCCTACCTCAAGAAACAGGAAACATCTCGAATAAACCACCTAGACTTGCAGCTAAAGCAATTAGAGAAAGAAGAAAAAAAAACCCCAAAGCTAGCAGAAGGAAAGAAATCATAAAAATCAGATCAGAAATAAATGAAAAAGAAATGAAGGAGACAATAGCAAAGATCAATAAAAATAAAAGCTGGTTCCTTGAGACGATAAATAAAATTGATAAACCATTAGCCAGACTCATCAAGAGAAAAAGGGAGAAGACTCAAATCAATAGAATTGGAAATGAAAAAGGAGAAGTAACCACTGACACTGCAGAAATACAAACGATCATGAGAGATTACTACAAGCAACTCTATGCCAATAAAATGGACAACCTGGAAGAAATGGACAGATTCTTAGAAATGCACAACCTGCCGAGACTGAACCAGGAAGAAATAGAAAATATGAACAGACCAATCACAAGCACTGAAATTGAAACTGTGATTTAAAATCTTCCAACAAACAAAAGCCCAGGACCAGATGGCTTCACTGGCGAATTCTATCAAATATTTAGAGAAGAGCTAACACCTATCTTTTTCAAACTCTTCCAAAATATTGCAGAGGGAGGAACACTCCCAAACTCATTCTACGAGGCCACCATCACCCTGATACCAAAACCGGACAAAGATGTCACAAAGAAAGAAAACTACAGGGCAATATCACTGATGAACATAGATGCAAAAATCCTCAACAAAATACTAGCAAACAGAATCCAACAGCACATTAAAAGATTATACACCATGATCAAGTGGGGTTTATCCCAGGAATGGAAGAATGCTTCAATATATGCAAATCAATCAACGTGATACATCATATAAAAAATTGAAGGAGAAAAACCATATGATCATCTCAATAGATGCAGAGCAAGCTTTCGACAAAATTCAACACCCATTTATGATAAAAGCCCTGCAGAAAGTAGGCACAGAGGGAACTTTCCTCCACATAATAAAGGCCATATATGACAAACCACAGCCAACATTGTCCTCAATGGTGAAAAACTGAAACCATTTCCACTAAATCAGGAACAACACAAGGTTGCCCACTCTCACCACTACTATTCAACATAGTTTTGGAAGTGTTAGCCAGAGCAATCAGAGAAGAAAAAGAAATAAAAGCAATCCAAATCAGAAAAGAAGAAGTAAAGCTGTCACTGTTTGCAGATGAAATGATACTATACATAGAGAATCCTAAAACTGTCACCAGAAAACTACTAGAGCTAATCAATGAATTTTGTAAAGTAGCAGGATACAAAATTAATGCACAGAAATCTCTTGCATTCCTATATACTAATGAAAAATCTGAAAGTGAAATTAAGAAAACACTCCCGTTTACCATTGCAACAAAAAGAATAAAATATCTAGGAATAAACCTACCTAAGGAGACAAAAGACCTGTATGCAGAAAATTATAAGACACTGATGAAAGAAATTGAAGATGATACAAATAGATGGAGAGATATACCATGTTCTTGGATTGGAAGAATCAACCTTGTGAAAATGACTCTACCACCCAAAGCAATCTACAGATTCAATGCAATCCCTATCAAACTACCACTGGCCTTTTTTACAGAACTAGAACAAGAAATTTCACAATTTGTATCGAAACACAAAAGACCCCGAATAACCAAAGCAATCTTGAGTACGAAAAATGGAGCTGGAGGAATCAGGCTCCCTGATTTCAGACTATATTACAAAGCTACAGTAATCAAGACAGTTTGGTACTGGCACAAAAACAGAAATATAGATCAATGGAACAGGATAGAAAGCCCAGAGATAAACCCACACACATATGGTCACCTTATCTTTGATAAAGGAGGCAAGCATATACAGTGGAGAAAAGACAGCCTCTTCAATAAGTGGTGCTGGGAAAATTGGACAGGTACATGTAAAAGTATGAAATTAGAACACTCCCTGACACCATACACAAAAATAAACTCAAAATGGATTAAAGACCTAAGTGTAAAGCCAGACACTATCAAACTCTTAGAGGAAAACATAGGCAGAACACTGTATGACATAAATCGCAGCAAGATCCTTTTTGACCCAGCTCCTAGAGAAATGGAAATAAAAACACAAATAAACAAATGGGACCTAATGAAACTTAAAAGCTTTTGCACAGCAAAGGAAACCATAAACAAGACCAAAAGACAACCCTCAGAATGGGAGAAAATATTTGCAAATGAAGCAACTGACAAAGGATTAATCTCCAAGATTTACAAGCAGTTCATGCAGCTCAATAACAAAAAAACCAACAACCCAATCCAAAAATGGGCAGAAGACCTAAATAGACGTTTCTCCAAAGAAGATATACAGATGGCCTACAGACACATGAAAGAATGCTCCACATCATTAATCATTAGAGAAATGCAAATCAAAACTACAATGAGATATCATCTCACACCGGTCAGAATGGCCATCATCAAAAAATCTAGAAACAAGAAATGCTGGAGAGGGTGTGGAGAAAAGGGAACACTCTTGCACTGTTGGTGGGAATGTAAATTGATACAGCCACTATGGAGAACAGTATGGAGGTTCCTTAAAAAACTAAAAATAGAACTACCATATGACCCAGCAATCCCACTACTGGGCATATACCCTGAGAAAACCATAATTCAAAAAGAGTCATGTACCAAAATATTCATTGCAGCTCTATTTACAATAGCCAGGACATGGAAACAACCTAAATGTCCATCATTGGATGAATGGATAAAGAAGATGTGGCATATATATACAATGGAATATTACTCAGCCATAAAAAGAAATGAAATGGAGGTATTTGTAATGAGGTGGATGGAGTTAGAGTCTGTCATACAGAGTGAAGTAAGTCAGAAAGAGAAAAACAAATACAGTATGCTAACACATATATATGGAATCTAAGGGAAAAAAAATGTCATGAAGAACCTAGTGGCAAGATGGGAATAAAGACACAGACCTACTAAGAATGGACTTGAGGATATGGGGAGGGGGAGGGGTAAGATGTGACAGGGTGAGAGAGTGGCATAGACATATATACACTACCAAATGTAAAATAGATAGCTAGTGGGAAGCAGCCGCATAGCACAGGGAGATCAGCTCGGTGCTTTGTGACCACCTAGAGGGGTGGGATAGGGAGGGTGGGAGGGAGGGAGATGCAAGAGGGAAGAGATATGGGGAGATATGTATATGTATAACTGATTCACTTTGTTATAAAGCAGAAACTAACACACCATTGTAAAGCAATTATACTCCAATAAAGATGTTTAAAAAAAAAAAAAGGACAGTCAGAACTATACAACAAATGGCAAAAGCAAAGCTATACAGATAAAAATCACACAAAGAAGCATACACATACACAGTCACAAAAAGAGAAAAAGGAAAATATATATATATAAAAAATTAAAAAAAGAGAGCAACCAAATCAATAAACAAATCTACCAATGATAATAAGCTCTAAATACTAAACTAAGATAAACATAAAACCAGAAGCAAATTAGATGCAGAAAGCAAACCCCAGGTCTACAGTTGCTCTGAAAGTCTTCCACCTCAATTTTGGGATGATTCGTTGTCTATTCAGGTATTCCACAGATGCAGGGTATATCAAGTTGATTGCGGAGATTTAATCCGCTGCTCCTGAGGCTGCATGGAGAGATTTCCCTTTCTCTTCTTTGTTCGCACAGCTTCTGGGGTTCAGCTTTGGATTTGGCCCCACCTCCGTGTGTAGGTCGCCTGAGGGCGTCTGTTCCCCACCCAGACAGGACAGGGTTAAAGGAGAGGCTGATTAGGGGGCTGTGGCTCACTCAGGCCAGGGGGAGGGAGGGGTAAGGAATGTGGGTCCAGCCTGAGGCAGCAGAGGCGAGCGTTACATTACAACAGCCTGAGGCACGCCATGTGTTTTCCTGGGGAAGTTGTCCCTGGATCACGGGACCCTGGCAGTGGCAGCTGCACAGGCTCCCAGGAGGGGCGGTGTGGAGAGTGACCTGTGCTTGCACACAGGCTTCTTGGTGGCTGCAGCAGCAGCCTTAGCATGTCATGCCTCTCTCTGGTGTCTGCGCTGATAGCCGTGGCTCGCGCCCACGGTGCTCTGGATCCCCTCTCCTCACACACCCCAAAACAATGTTCTCTTGTCTCTTAGGAAGTTCCAGACTTTTCCCCAGGCTCTCTCCCAGCTAGCTGTGGTGCACTAGCCCCCTTCAGGCTGTGTTCACGCGGACAACCCCAGTCCTTTCCCTGGGATCTGAACTCTGAAGCCTGAGCCTCAGCTCCCAGCCCCCGCCCGCCCTGGCGGGTGAGCAGACAAGCCTCTCAGGCTGCTGAGTGCTGGTCGGCACTGATCCTCTGTGCGGGAATCTCTCTGCTTTGCCCTCTCCACCCCTGTTGCTGCACTCTCCTCTGTGGCTCCAAAAGCTCCCCCCCCCACCCACTCCCCATCCCCACGAGTGAAGGGGCTTCCTAGTGTGTGGAAACTTTTCCTCCTTCACAGCTCCCTCCCAGAGGCGCAGGTCCCATCCCTATTCTTTTGTCTCTGTTTTTCCTTTTTTCTTTTGCCTACCCAGGTATGTGGGGACTTTTGGGAAGTCTGAGGTCTTCTGCCAGCGTTCAGTAGGTGTTCTGTAGGCGTTGTTCCACATGTAGATATAGTTTTGATGTATTTGTGGGGAGAAAGGTGATCTCCATGTCTTACTCCTACACCACCTTGAAGGTGCCCCCTGAACTTTTTAATTACTGTGTAAGAGATTGTTCATTCACTCTGGAAAGACAGTTATGTTTTGTTCATTCCCTCTTTTCTTTCTTTTTTTAATCAACAAGCAGTTGGACTTTGGCTGTAGCTAAAAATAATGAAACTTCTGCCAGGTCCTTTACAGAAAGAAGTCACTTCTCTAGACCTATGGCAATAGCTGTGAACATAAACACCCTAGTGGAGGTATAGGCACTGCAGTGATATAGATAGTTATACAGAATCTCTTTTCAGGGATGGTTGACAAACAGAAGCTCCATACTTGCTAGACAGCGAAGATATCAAATGTATCCTGCCTGGGACTGATACCTGAAATTCCTTCTTTAGATGGGAGATGATAATACTCATGAGAACAAATTTACATAAGAAGAATAGGGTAAGAAAGAAGAAAAAAGGATTAAGAAATTCTAAAGGGGAAACATATGCAGAAACTATACAGAAAGAACCAGCTAGAGAATAAATGGTGGTCCATTTCCAAGACTAAAATTTACCCTAGGTCTGCCGTGATGCTTTATACAGTTTATATGAAAAAGAGTGCCCACATCCATCAAAAGAGCAGGATTCTGATTGTTTGCCTTCAGCAATGGTGCCTTCTAATGATTTGAAAATCTCATTTAGTCTTGTCTTATTCATTTGTCACTCAAGATAAACCTTGGTAATTAATACTTCTAGCATCTAAAATTAGAAACTTTCACTGGTTTTCTTTTTTTATTTCTGTCCTGAAACCACACCTGGAAATCATGGATTTTGCCATCATTACAAGAAGGGGCACCACAAGACGATGTTTAATTCATGACTGAGGAGATGCAGGTCCCCTGAGCAGACAGTGTGTGTTTGTTAAATAACACTCTGAAACCCAGACATTTTCCTGTTTCGTCCTGCTTGGAAATTTTCAAAAATGATTTTTCCAGGCTTTGCCCATCCATTACTTTTAATAATGACTTTATTGGGATACCATTATTTTCTTTGGGCCAGAGGAGAAGTGTTAAGCCATATTTCTCCTGTAATTTAAGAATTCTTTTTATGGGTTATAAGTATGTTATACTATATATAAGATGAAATCCAAAAAGCTGCAGTGGAGAGTTGAGAATGCTGTTTTGTGACAAGCTGAGAAGTTCTTCACCATTTGTTTCCTACAAAGGAGTCAAACAGAATGGGGGAATCTCCAATGTTGATTTCAATGTTGAGAGATTTCTATTTTGTAATGCTTACGTGAATATGGCGAGAAATGCCTTGGAGAAGACAAACATATACCTAACACATGATGGATGCTGAAAATCTGTCCTCTAACCTTCAAATCCCAACTTGATCTTATACCAATAGGTTCAAGAATCGCTATTCATTTCAGTCATTCCTGCCAGCCAGTGCTTGCAGCCTCCTCCTTCCCACACCCACTGACTCAGACTACTTTAAATATATCTGAAAGAGTTCAGGAATCTCAAGGAGATTTTAGCTCAAAAGTGGCTGCAGGAGAACTTTTGAAGAGTTAGCATTGATGTCTGCCTGGTAGTATAACTTTGGGTACCACGGAAAGCTGTGTGCCCACCCAGAATTGCCTCTGCATCTCTTCTCTGATGCCTGCCATTCCAGGAGGGGTTGTATAAGCCATTTATGTCACTAAAGTGCCTGTTGAATTCAGAGAAAACACCCTATAGCATATTTCATATTGAAGAATGCTTGCACTATGGTAAAGATGATTGAAAATCTGTCTTTTTTAAAGAAACTGTTTTGAGAGGAAAGATGATAAGGAGGGGAGACAGAAGAGGGGAAAATATGAGTGAGGGGAGGGAGAGAGGAGAAAACACAGGAAAAGGGAGAGAGAATGGGAAAGATCAGAGAGAAGGGAGACAAGAGAAAGAGGAGAGAGGGGACGGGATAGAAGGGAGAGAAGGGAGATGAGAGAAGCCAGAGAAGAAGAGAGAAAAGAGTGAGGAGAAAGGAAAGACTGATGGAGGGGAAGAGGAAGATGGCTGAGACATAATAAAGAATAAAAATGCTCAGTACAAGCCACTCACAGATGGTTAAATAAAAGGTTTAGCTTGGGCATAACAGGCTGCCATAACCATTCCTGTTGTAAATAACCAGTAAGTTATGTTCATGGGGACTGGAAGGTCTGCTCTCTAGGAGTTAAAATGTTAATGTATAGCTTCGCTGCATTGATGTTTCCCAAAGCTGCCTCTTCATTACTTTTTCCACTTGGGGGCTTCAGATTGTGATGGTGTTAGTATTAGCTTGCTAGGGCTGCTATAAACAAGTACCAGAGAATGGGTAGCTGAAACAACAGAAATGTATTTTCTCACAGTTCTGGAGGCTAGAATTCCAAGATCAAGGTGCCAGCAGAGTTGGGTGCCTCTGAGGGCCATAAGGGAAGGGTCTGTTCCAGGCTTCTCTCCTGGCTTGCAGATGGCCACCCCCTTGCTGCCTCTTCACCATTGTTGTCCCTCTGTGCATGCCCACCCCTGGTGGTGCTTCTATTTCTTCTTATAAAGACACCAGTCATATTGGATTAGGGCCCACCCTAAAGGCTTCATTTTAAATTAATCACCTCTTTAAAGAGCTTATCTCCAAATACTGTTACATTCTGAGGTGGTGAGGATTGGGATTGTAACATATGAGTACAGGGAGCACACAATTCAGCCCATTAACAGAGGCAGAGTGGGGACCAAAATTATCTAGCGAGAACATCTGGCTACACTTGCTCAGTTCCTAGTTTTCTCCCAATTAGAACTCAGAGGGTGACCCTGCAGTTCTGGGGAAACACATATTATTTATCTCACACCCCTAAATATCTTCAAAGAGAGCACAATGGGGTGGAAAGTGCACTGGCTGCAAAGGGGTAGATTTTAGTCTTCGATCCACTATTACCTGTGTGACCTTATATTAACTTCTCAGGCTGAGCCTTGGCTTCTCCCTGGGTAAAATAAGGCTATTCATTACCTGCTGCAAAACAGGGTTGGTCTAGGCTAAGTCTTAAATGAGAGACCATCCTTGATAAGATCTGAAAATGCCCTGGAAAGCCTTTGTATACTGCCATCCTTTGAACAAATGGAAGGGATTATTATAATCATTAGTATATTTGATTTTAAGTGATTGCCCACTTAAAATACTTAGAGATTTAAGTAGAGTCAACTTTAAACCAGTCACCGTTCATAAGGGACTGAATTCTCTGTGCGTACTGCTTTTTCCATGGGGCTTGTTCATTAACCTTTGGTTCAATATTCATTAGCACATACCTCTAGATTAACTTCTGTCAGTCACACGTCTTACTAGGGCTATATAGCTGATGATAATATCAGCCTTTAGTTTGGCAAAATATTGAAGAATAAGACAGACAATAAAGATCTCAATGTTGATTTTTTCTTTTTGTGGGAGCCATATAGAAGCCTGAAGCAGGAAGAATTTTTCGCTATCTTATATATCTTATATATATATATTCTTATATATTTGGTGCCTTTAAACTCAAAATAACCCAAAGTCATCACATGCCATCAGAAAATAACTCTTCTTAGGAGGAGAATAATCACAATTTATTAAATTAGTAATGCTGGAATAGTGGAATTCCAGGCACCATGGTGGGAAGATAAGGGAGATAGAACAACCAGACATTCTAGAAGCCTGTGAATGACACCTATGAGGTTGACACTGTTTTCTTTAACAAGAACCTTGAAAATATTATCAAATTTTTAAGGCCTTTGTAGTTAATATACTGCCTTAGAAGTGAAAGGCATTGTTAATTATTGTTCCTTGTTTAAAACAGGCATTAAGGAAAAGCACTGAATATGTACTCAAGACCTCCAAGACTAGACTATACTTTTCATTTTTAGCGTACTGAGGAAATGAAGGAAACTTTCCATTATCCAGTGACATTTGTTTATTTGGGCTGTCTTTCCAATAAGATTGGTGATGACAACTTTATTAATACTGACGTGGCAGAAGAGATTGAGATGTGAATAACGAACCAAGTGACTGTTTAAAATAGTAAATAACATAATATTACATATAATAAACAATATTAATGATATGTATTACATATTATATACTCCATATATTTTACCTTTCCAACAATTTTTCTATATTAATAATAATTGTATATGTAATATTTTAATATATTTTATGTATATCTTGCACATAGATATGTATTTTTAAAATGACTTTGCATAAATCAACATGAATACAATTAACATATTATTCTATATGTTTATTTATGTGTTATATAATATACATAATATTATAATAAATATGATTAACTAAGATTTGATATAATATTATATGTAAACATGTGTGTAATATATGTATTATATTAGTACAATATCTATTTTATTAATTTTAGAATACATATAACATATTCCTTTTTAAATATTTGAATAATTAAAATATTGTATCTGCCTTTTTACTTTTTACTTTTAAAAATGATGTAGATATCAATATAAAAGCAATAATGTAGCAAACTGTAATCATAATATAGTAATAAAATACTTTATATAGACAGACTATACTCTTTCCTAATTCTTTTAATGATGCTACATATATTATCTCCCAGAAACTTTCTGAAGGCAGTAACTGCTTTTATTAAGTGTCTTTCTATGTGCCAGCACTGTTCTATTACTCCTCACAGGAAACACAGAAAGGTTAAGTACTTGCCCAAAGTCTCATAAATAATAACTGACAAAGCTATTTGCATTTCATCTGCAGCACTCTAGCTCCAGAAAAAGAGATCTAAAGTACCATCTCCAGTGCAGTGAGACATTTAAGGAATTGCCCGCTCCATTCTACTAGCTTGAGAAGGCTCCAGCCTCTCAACTTCCTGCTGGGACCCCTTGATTGTAACAATCAATTTTCTTCAAAGTTGGAGAGGAATGCTAGGGCCGAGGCTGGGGCTAGGGCCGGGTCTGGGGTGGGGAGAAGAAAGTGAGAGGCAGGTTCTGATCACTGGTACTGATAGGAAGAAAAGATGAAAATCTATGGGTATTGGATGATCCTGAGGGGGGAGAGGCCCTAGAATAGAATCATAAGCCTGGAGAATGTCAGTTTAAATCAATTAGAGCAGTTGTTCTCAAATGTAGTCCCAGACCAGCAGCACCACCATCACCTGGTAACTTGCAGGAATGCAAATTCCCAAGCACCATGCCAGACACACTGAGTCAGAAACTCTGGGCATGAGGTCCAGAAATCTGTTTTAACAAGCCTTCCAGGTGATTCTGATTCACTCTTAAGTTTGAGAACCACTGAATTAGGGAAAGAAAGGAGACACAAGGTGGTGAGTCTTTGTATTGTTCTGGCAGGTAGGAATAAGCTTTGTGTCCACATGTGGCCCACTGAGTCAGAGCGAGGACTAACTGGCCAGATGCACTGGTGTCACCCAATTGACCAGTGGCCCTAAGGCATTCCCGTGTCCCCTAGAAACACTTTGTAAGCACTGGACTCTTTCTTGTCTCCCGTCTTCCACTTCACAAATTGCCACCTTGTAAGGTATGATGAACAACAGGGGAATATGTAATATTGTCAGTCATTAAGACCAAGGAGAAGTTAAAAACCATCTTTTTCCATAAAGTCATTACACACTTGCCTCATTTCCTGCTGACTGACTTTCTCTGGGGAATAGGAACCAGGAGATCTTTGAGGCAGGTGCAGTTATAACAGACATTACCAAGCCTAAGACAGCTCACTGCTTCCCCTGTTTGTTGTTAATTGAGTAATTCCCCCACAGAAATCACCTCAATTCCTCACAAAGAAACAGCTCTTTCCTACCTAGTAAGACAGAGTATTTCTCCATGGAACTATACCTTGTTCTGGTGTCCAGACCACTTCTTCTGTTGATCACGGACTATCAGGGGAATTTAATGTATGTTTTGTTTTCACTTCCACCTCTTACAAACTGACCTTGACGAGGTACTCTCTCGCCTCACCCATGTAAAATTCAGTTATCTGGAAACACAGTGTCTCTTGTAAAAACCATCCACTAACCAGATGTTTTTCCTTTCAGTTCTGTAACATAAAGAAGAGGAAACATTTTCTGGAATGTAAGTTTTTAGAAGGCACGATAAGAGCAAAGAAGGCAGAATAGAATCATTGTTCACATGGGCTTTGGAGCCAGCCTGACTCAGTTACCTAATGGCTGTGTAGCTTGGGCAAGTTACTTAACCTCTCTTTTTGTGTAAGATGGAAGCCATAGCTCTTAGCTCATAGAGTTGTTGGAAGGATTAAGTTGTTAAATTACAAAAAACCCTTATAAGAGTGATCTGGAAAGTATTAAGCACTTCATAAGTGGCTGCTATCATACTCTTATTATTACTATTATTTACCTAATACACCACCAAAAAATACTATATCAAAAGAATGACCCAATTCCAAGTACCATCTTGTATTCTAGGGCAGGAAAATAAGCTGGTCTAGAAAATGAGGAGCTAACCTTTAAAAGATCTCCTTTGGGGACAAGAAATAACCTTCCCCTGCTGCTTAACTATCTCTCCTGTTAATTAAATTCTTAAATACATTTGCCTTAACTCCCCACCTGGATTTGCTGATCCTTGAGAGCAGGTGCTCTGCGTTAGTCCTCTTCATACAAACCAGAATACTAAGTACAACAACTTTCATATTGTAATAGATTTAATTTTCAGAAAGACATTTTCCAGTCAACCAGAAAGGATAATTACCGCTAAATCCTCATTCATCTTGGCATACTGAGGTTTTACTTTTGATTTGCCTGTTTCTCAGGACACGCCCATGGTGATGTGAATGGCACTTGCTGTCTACATGTTTACTTTGGTGTTGAGATCTTCAAAGTGACTGCCAGGTCAAACAACCAGGTGATAGAATACTTAGGAGTACTTCTGGAGGCACTGCAGGAAATTCTAAATGAGTCCATGACATAGTGCTTGGACTATGCCCTTCCCCCAAATATTACTGGACTACCAGACTTACACATAATGAAGAGATTTTTGGAATAATAAAGTAGATAATCCAGTGGGGAGGTCTATGGTCATTCAGAAATGGAGAGCTCAAAGTGGGTTACTGTTGTCAGAATAGACTTCATGAAATAGTTGGGAACTGAGTTGGATTTTCTATACCTAGGAGCCTGAGGTTCCCCTAGATGATAGGCATAATTTCACATCATATAACACAGTCCTCTAATGTCCAGGCTGTTTACAATGGACGCTCTAACAGAAAAGAAAAAAAGAATCCAGAAAAGATTTTGTGTGACAATGACCAATAGAAATGTATCATGTAGTGCTAAATGCCATAACCAGTTCTTAATTAAATAAACCCGGTGAGTACAAAAAGCTCTAATGGCATCTTCTCAACAAACCATGAAGCCTCAACAGTGCATAAAAGGGAATTCTCCTCTATGAAGCTTTATATTGAAGCTGCTACATTTTAAAATGCAGGGTTTTTTTTTTTAATATCATAAACTCTGAAACCAGTTATTCCATTACTCTGGCATTTTGTATACAAAGCTCTATATTAATCAGCTTATCATAAACTGAAGGGCCTGCTGGAAACTGTTGGAATTCTCCACCATTAATTTAAGGACCTGGAGAGCTGGAGCTCTATCTTCTTTATCATTTTTCCATCAGCAAGGCCACATACCATGCACTTAATATATGTATAGTGAATGAATTAATTTATACTCAGTTCAGACTTATTCTTGTGTATTTTATTGAATTATCTTCTTAAAAGCTAGTAGATCACATATAATATTTTGGGTTTTACATATAACTTGGACTTCACCATCAACTGTAAAAGGTAACATCCAGTAACAACCAACTATATTTGATAACAGAAATTCAAGCTATCCAGCCAGTCAAAACAATAATAATTATCATGATGATTATTATAATTCTGTCAGATTATCACTCAGACTGTAACTTGAAAAATGCTGGAGTGTTTTCTCACCTGTGCCAGGATCCCCAATGGCAAGGTTAGGTGTCCTTTGGCTTCTTTGTTTACTTCAGATAGTATTTTTTTCTCCGTTTGTTATACAAATCTATTAGAAACACAGAATTAGGAACCACCAATATGTCTCTGTTACAGCTGTATATGTGTATGTATGTGTGTTTGTGTGGGTTCTGTCTTGAAATGATAATCCAATGGTTTCTAAACCTGACTTATCAGAATTCCATGCAGAGGTTAGAATATGAAAATTACAGTCATTTGGGTCTCCATCCACCCATGACTGATTTGGAAGCTCTAATGGTTTAGACTGACAGATAATATACAAGACATCCAGTTAAATTTGAATTTCAGATAAACAGTGAGTAACTTTGTAGTCCAAGTATGCCCCATGTCATATTTGGGACATACTTACCCTAAAAAATTAATATTTGTTTATCTGAAATTCAAATTTAACTGGTATCTCAGCTCTGATTTTTTGTTTGTTTTTGTTTTTCTCTATTTTCCTTTTAAGTAAATCTGGGGATCCTACCAAGAGTAGCAACAAGGAATCTATTATACATTATTAGTAGTTTCCAAGCTAATTCTGTTAAAACTGGGCTTTACATTTTCCCCAAGTTTTCTCCTTTGTTTATTCTTCTTTTTCAAACCCCCATTTCAGATTTAAACCAGAGAGCTATCACATAAGGTACATATGTTTCAAAGTTGAGGAGTTGACTATTTCTTATTTGAGTAACACTATCTTATTTATTCATGATTCAAGAAAGGCATTTTACATTTTTTAATAAAATATCTGTTTCAAATATCTTATTATTTAGGTGTCAATTAACTTACATAGTTTGTATCCATCATTTTATTTTTTTTTAATTTCCACACTATGTTTATTGTTAAATGAGAGCTGTGACCATCCAGTTTGGGTTTTTTACCTAATATTAAACACATAGCTAAGAAATAGAATGAAAAACATGCAAGGGTGTCTTTTCCACCAAGATAAAGTTCTGCCTTTTCTCCAATGGCAGTACCCCAATTCTGAGAGTTTTATCACAAGGATTTAGAATGAGGAAAATTGATAACTAGTGCTTCTTTGAAAATTGCCCTAACGAGGCGAAAGAGTAGAGAACAAATGGCCTATTAAGGAGAGTGCAGTCAGGTCTCAGGGGAGGAATTCCTTAATCCCTGCAGCTTGTAATAGGGAGTTAGGACCCAGAGTGTGAAAATGTCAGAGCAGCACCATGAAATCCTAGAAAGACTCAGTAGGTGCAGAGAATCAAGATTGTATACGAGCAGTTGCTGGGAACCCAGGGTCTGGGAAACACCATGCATTCCAACACAAATCCCCAAGCCCAGGTACCATGGGAACAGCTGATCCTCCATAAACATTTATTGATACGTGGAGATGAGATGGGTCCTGACATGCTGTCTGAATATTATGAGCAAGGTGAAGGGTAACTAAGGGGACCAGACTGACAGCATGTAGTTGCATAAATCCCAGCTGTGAATTCAAAAGGATGCCTGGGCTGGAATATTCTTTTTGCCCCCAGCTAATGTGTGTACTGACCTCTGCTAAGGAGCTTGGAAATATTTCCAAGTAATTTGGTTCCCATAAATAGAATGTCCTCTTCAGGTGTTATGTGAGGAGGAACTAAAAATAATTAGTGCAAATGATTCCTCAGACAGTGTACCACTTGAGAGAGCTAGAGAGAGAGGGACAGAGAGAGAGAGAGAGGGAGAGAGATGGAAAGGAGTATCTTAGATGCTTTTTTTAGAAAAAGTGTTCTCTGTTGGGAGAAGCTGGTAGGAAATTTTCTTGGAAAACTTTTCAATAAATTTGACTATTCAGGCACATTCCTCACTGCTCATTAAAAAAAAAATGTAAAACATAATTATTAAGTTCATTTAGTATGATTTCTAAGTGGTCGCTTGAGGAAAGGTGCTGTAATTTGTTTTATATACCTGGCTTTGAATACTATGAAACATCCATTTAAAAAAATAGATACAGGGGCTTCCTTGGTGGCGCAGTGGTTGAGAATCTGCCTGCTAATGCAAGGGACACGGGTTCGAGCCCTGGTCTGGGAAGATCCCACATGCCACAGAGCAGCTAGGCCTGTGAGCTACAATTACTGAGCCTGTGCGTCTGGAGCCTGTGCTCCGCAACAGGAGAGGCCGCAACAGTGAGAGGCAAGCGCACAGCGATGAAGAGTGGCCCCCGCTTGCCACAACTGGAGAAAGCCCTCGCACAGAAATAAAGATCCAACACAACCATAAATAAATAAATAAATAAATTTAAAAAAAAAATAGATACATTCTGTAGCACTTAAAATGCATGCTTCCAATCCTTTCTGGCTTCTGAATTCAGTATCAAACTGAAATTCTATGCGGGGCAAATTTCATTTAAATTTGGCAAAAGACAGCCTTGTTTCAGGCAAAGGGAAAAAGTATAAACAAGTAATAAAATCAGACTTCCTGGAGTGTTGAGTTGTGAAAACTTTTGATTTAGAAAAATACTGGGTATTTATTGGGAGTTTCACCAGTCCTTTCTAAGTACTCTGTGAAGTGCAAACAGGAGACAGAAATGGGAATCTTATGGAGAAAGGAAAATTTTAAAAAAAGAAAAAAAACCTCAAGCCCCCTTCATTTTTCCCTCTTTTGGGAATAATTAGTAAGCTAGCCAGGGCTCCACATGGATTGTCTCAGTCATTTGCTTTGGCTCCAAAATACTTAAAGAAAATAGTAGTAGATGGAAAAAGTCATCGGTTGGGAGGTAGAGAAGATGGCGGAAGAGTAAGACGCAGAGATCACCTTCCTTCCCACAGATGCATTAGAAATACATCTACATGTGGAACTGCTCCTACAGAACACCCACTGAACTCTGACAGAAAACGTCAGACCTCCCAAAAGGCAAGAAACTCCCCACGTACTTGGGTAGGGCAAAAGAAAAAAGAAATAACAGAGACAAAAGAATAGGGACGGGACCTGCACCAGTGGGAGGGAGCCATGAAGGAGTAAAGGTTTCCACGCACTAGGAAGCCCCTTTGCAGGCGGAGACTGCGGGTGGCAGGGGGGGAAGCTTCGGAGCCACGGAGGAGAGCGCAGCCACAGGGGTGCGGAGGGCAAAGCGGAGAGACTCCCGCACAGAGGATCAGTGCCGACCAGCACTCACCAGCCCGAGAGGCTTGTCTGCTCCCCCGCCGGGGCAGGCGGGGGCTGGGAGCTGAGGCTCGGGCTTCGGTCAGATAGCAGGGAGAGGACTGGGGTTGGCGGCGTGAACACAGACTGAAGGGGTTAGCGCACCACAGCTAGCCGGGAGGGAGTCCGAGAAAAAGTCTGCAGATGCCGTAGAGGCAAGAGACTTTTTCTTCCCTCTTTGTTTCCTGGTGTGCGAGGAGAGGGGATTCAGAGCGCCACCTAAATGGGCTCCAGAAACGGGCGCGAGCTGCAGCTATCAGCGCGGACCCCACAGCAACAGGGGTGCAGAGGAAAAAACGGAGAGATTCCCGCACAGAGGCTCGGCGCCGAGCAGCACTCAGCAGCCTGAGAGGCTTGTCTGCTCACCCGCCTGGGTGGGCAGGGGCTGGGAGCTGAGGCTCGGGCTTCGGTTGGATCGCAGGGAGAGGACTGGGGTTGGCGGAGTGAACACAGACTGAAGGGGTTAGCGCACCACAGCTATCCGGCAGGGAGTCTGGGAAAAAGTCTGCAGCTGCCGAAGAGGCAAGAGACTTTTTCTTGCCTCTTTGTTTCGCGGTGCTCAAGGAGAGGGGATTCAGAGCGCCGCCTAAACGAACTCCAGAGACGGGGGTGAGACGCGGCTATCAGCGCGGACCCCAGAGACGGGCATGAGACGCTAAGGCTGCTGCTGCCGCCACCAAAAACCCTGTGTGCGAGCACAGGTCACTCTCCACACCGCCCCTCCCTGGAGCCTGTGCAGCCCGCCACTGCCAGGCTCCTGTGATCCCGGGACAACCTCCCCGGGAGAATGAACGGCACACCTCAGGCTGCTGCAACGTCACACCGGCCTCTGCCACCGCAGGCTCGCCCCACCTCCTCCACACCGCTCCCTCCCCCCAGCCTGAGAGAGCCAGAGCCCCCGAAGCAGCTGCTCCTTTAACCCCGTTAGGTCTGGACGGGGAACAGACGCCCTCAGGCGACCTACATGCAGAGGCGGGTCCAAATCCAAAGCTGAACCCCGGGAGCTGTGCAAACAAAGAAGAGAAAGGGAAATCTCTCCCAGCAGCCTCAGAAGCAGCGGATTAAAACTCCACAAACAACTTGATGTGCCTGCATCTGTTGAATACCTGAATAGACAACGAATCATCCCAAATTCAGGAGGTGGTCTTTGGGAGCAGGATATATTAATTTTTCCCCTTTTCCTTTTTTTGTGAGTGTATATGTATATGCTTCTGGGTGATATTTTGTCTGTATAGCTTTGCTTTATAATAGCTTTATTTTACTTCACTATATTTTATCCTCTTCTTTCTTTCTTTCTATTTTTTCTCCCTTTTACTCTGAGCCACGTGGATGAAAGGCTCTTGGTGCTCCAGCCAGGCATCAGGGCTGTGCCTCTGAGATGGGAGAGCCAACTTCAGGACACTGGTCCACAAGAGACCTCCCAGCTCCACGTAATATCAAATGGTGAAAATCTCTCAGAGATCTCCATCTCAACATCAAGACCCAGCTTCACTCAACGACCAGCAAGCTACAGTGCTGGACACCCTATGCCAAACAACTAGCAGGACAGGAACACAGCCCCATCCATTAGCACAGAGGCTGCCGAAAATCATAGTAAGGCCACAGACACCCCAAAACACACCACCAGATGTGGACGTGCCCACCAGAAAGACAAGATCCAGCCTCATCCACCAGAACACAGGCACTAGTTCCCTCCACCAGGAAGCCTGCACAACCCACTGAACCAACCTTAGCCACTGGGGACAGATACCAAAAACAACGGGAACTACGAACCTGCAGCCTGTGAAAAGGAGACCCCAAACACAGTAAGATAAGCAAAATGAGGCGACAGAAAAACACACAGCAGATGAAGGAGCAGGGTCAAAACACACTAGACCTAACAAATGAAGAGGAAATAGGTAGTCTACCTGAAAAAGAATTCAGAATAATGATAGCAAGGATGATCCAAAATCTTGGAAATAGAATAGACAAAATGCAAGAAACATTTAACAAGGATTTAGAAGAAATAAAGAGGAACCAAGCAATGATGAAAAACACAATAAATGAAATTAAAAATACTCTAGACAGGATCAATAGAAGAATAACTGAGGCAGAAGAAAGGATAAGTGACCTGGAAGATATAAATGGTGGAAATAACTACTGCAGAGCAGGATAAAGAAAAAAGAATGAAAAGAACTGAGGACAGTCTCAGAGACCTCTGGGACAACATTAAACGCCCCAACATTCGAATTATAGGGGTCCCAGAAGAAGAAGAGAAAAAGAAAGGGACTGAGAAAATATTTGAAGAGATTATAGTTGAAAACTTCCCTAATATGGGAAAGGAAATAGTTAATCAAGTCCTGGAAGAACAGAGAGTCCCATACAAGCTAAATCCAAGGAGAAACATGCCAAGACACATATTAATCAAACTGTCAATAATTAAATATAAAGAAAACATATTAAAAGCAGCAAGGGAAAAACAACAAATAACACACAAGGGAATCCCCATAAGGTTAACATCTGATCTTTCAGCAGAAACTCTGCAAGCCAGAAGGGAGTGGCAGGATATACTTAAAGTGATGAAGGAGAAAAACCTACAACCAAGATTAATCTACCCAGCAAGGATCTCATTCAGATTTGATGGAGAAATTAAAACCTTCACAGACAAGCAAAAGCTGAGAGAGTTCAGCACCACCAAACCAGCTTTACAAGAAATGCTAACGGAACTTCTCTAGGCAAGAAACACAAGAGAAGGAAAACACTTACAATAACAAACCCAAAACATTTAAGAAAATGGGAATAGGAATATACATATCGATAATTACCTTAAATGTAAATGGATTAAATGCTCCCACCAAAAGACACAGACTGGCTGAATGGAAACAAAAACAACACCCATATATATGCTGTCTACAAGAGACGCACTTCAGACCTAGGGACACATACAGACTGAAAGTGAGGGGATGGAAAAAGATATGCAATGCAAATGGAAATCAAAAGAAAGCTGGAGTAGCAATTCTCATATCAGACAAAATAGACTTTAAAATAAAGACTATTACAAGAGACAAAGAAGGATACTATATAATGATCAAGGGATCGATTCAAGAAGAAGATATAATTGTAAATATTTATGCACCCAACATAGGAGCACCTCAATACATAAGGCAAATACTAACAGCCATAAAAGGGGAAATCGACAGTAACACAATCATAGTAGGGGACTTTAACACCCCACTTTCACCAATGGACAGATCATCCAAAATGAAAATAAATAAGGAAACACAAGCTTTAAATGATACATTAAACAAGATGGACTTAATTGATATTTATAGGGAATTCCACCCAAAAACAACAGAATACACATTTTTCTCAAGTGCTCATGGAACATTCTCCAGGATAGATCATATCTTGGGTCACAAATCAAGCCTTGGTAAATTTAAGAAAATTGAAATCGTATCAAGTATCTTTTCTGACCACAACACTATGAGACTAGATATCAATTACAGGAAAAGATCTGTAAAAAATACAAACACATGAAGCTACACAATACACTACTTAATAACGAAGTGATCACTGAAGAAATCAAAGGGGAAATCAAAAAATACCTAGAAACAAATGACAATGGAGACACGACGACCCAAAACCTATGGGATGCAGCAAAAGCAGTGCTAAGAGGGAAGTTTATAGCAATACAAGCCTACCTCAAGAAACAGGAAACATCTCGAATAAACAACCTAACCTTGCACCAAAAGCAATTAGAGAAAGAAGAACAAAAAAATCCCAAAGCTAGCATAAGGAAAGAAATCATAAACATTAGATCAGAAATAAATGAAAAAGAAATGAAGGAAACAATAGCAAAAATCAATGAAACTAAAAGCTGGTTCTTTGAGAAGATAAATAAAATTGATAAACCATTAGCCAGACTCAGCAAGAGAAAAAGGGAGAAGACTCAAATCAATAGAATTGGAAAGGAAAAAGGAGAAGTAACCACTGACACTGCAGAAATACAAACGATCATGAGAGATTACTACAAGCAACTCTATGCCAATAAAATGGACAACCTGGAAGAAATGGACAGATTCTTAGAAATGCACAATCTGCTGAGACTGAACCAGGAAGAAATAGAAAATATGAACAGACCAAACACAAGGACTGTAATTGAAACTGTGATTAAAAATCTTCCAACAAACAAAAGCCCAGGACCAGATGGCTTCACAGGTGAATTCTATCAAACATTTAGAGAAGTGCTAACACCTATCCTTCTCAAACTCTTCCAAAATATTGCAGAGGAAGGAACACTCCCAAACTCATTCTACAAGGCAACCATCACCCTGATACCAAAACCAGACAAAGATGTCACAAAGAAAGAAAACTACAGGCCAATATCACTGATGAACATAGATGCAAAAATCCTCAACAAAATACTAGCAAACAGAGTCCACAGCACATTAAACGGATTATACACCATGATCAAGTTGGGTTTATTCCAGGAATGCAAGGATTCTTCAATATACGCAGATCAGTCAACGTGATACATCATATTAAGAAATTGAAGGAGAAAAGCCATATGATCATCTCAATAGATGCAGAGAAATCTTCCAACAAAATTCAACACCCATTTATGATAAAAGCCCTGCAGAAAGTAGGCATAGAGGGAACTTTCCTCCACATAATAAAGGCCATATATGACAAACCCACAGCCAACATTGTCCTCAATGGTGAAAAACTGAAACCATTTCCACTAAGATCAGGAACAAGACAAGGTTGCCCACTCTCACCACTACTATTCAACATTGTTTTGGAAGTGTTAGCCACAGCAATCAGAGAAGAAAAAGAAATAAAAGGAGTCCAAATCGGAAAAGAAGAAGTAAAGCTGTCACTGTTTGCAGATGACATGATACTATACATAGAGAATCCTAAAGATGCTACCAGAAAACTACTAGAGCTAATCAATGAATTTGGTAAAGTAGCAGGATACAAAATTAATGCACAGAAATCTCTTGCATTTCTATACACTAATGATGAAAAATCTGAAAGTGAAATTAAGACAACACTCCCATTTACCACTGCAACAAAAAGAATAAAATATCTAGGAATAAACCTACCTAAGGAGACAAAAGACTTGTATGCATAAAATTATAAGACACTGATGAAAGAAATTCAAGATGATACAAATAGATGGAGAGATATACCATGTTCTTGGATTGGAAGAATCAACATTGTGAAAATGACTCTACTATCCAAAGCAATCTACAGATTCAATGCAATCCCTATCAAACTACGACTGGCATTTTTCACAGAACTAGAGCAAAAAATTTCACAATTTGTATGGAGACACAAAAGACCCCGAATAGCCAAAGCAATCTTGAGAACGAAAAATGGAGCTGGAGGAATCAGGCTCCCTGACTTCAGACTATATTACAAAGCTACGGTAATCAAGACAGTTTGGTACTGGCACAAAAACAGAAATATAGATCAATGGAACAAGATAGAAAGCCCAGAGATAAACCCACACACATATGGTCACCTTATCTTTGATAAAGGAGGCAAGCATATACAGTGGAGAAAAGACAGCCTCTTCAATAAGTGGTGCTGGGAAAACTGGACAGGTACATGTAAAAGTATGAAATTAGAACACTCCCTGACACCATGCACAAAATAAACTCAAAATGCCTTAAAGACCTAAGTGTAAAGCCAGACACTATCAAACTCTTAGAGGAAAACATAGGCAGAACACTCTATGACATACATCACAGCAAGATCCTTTTTGACCCACCTAGTAGAGAAATGGAAATAAAAACACAAATAAACAAATGGGACCTAATGAAACTTAAAAGCTTTTGCACAGCAAAGGAAACCATAAACAAGACCAAAAGACAACCCTCAGAATGGGAGAAAATATTTGCAAATGAAGCAACTGACAAAGGATTAATCTCCAAGATTTACAAGCAGCTCATGCAGCTCAATAACAAAAAAACCAACAACCCAATCCAAAAATGGGCAGAAGACCTAAATAGACATTTCTCCAAATAAGATATACAGATGGCCAACAGACACATGAAAGAATTCTCCACATCATTAATCATTAGAGAAATGCAAATCAAAACTACAATGAGATATCATCTCACACCGGTCAGAATGGCCATCATCAAAAAATCTAGAAACAAGAAATGCTGGAGAGGGTGTGGAGAAAAGGGAACACTCTTGCACTGTTGGTGGGATTGTAAATTGATACAGCCACTATGGAGAACAGTATGGAGGTTCCTTAAAAAACTACAAACAGAACTACCATACGACCCAGCAATCCCACTACTTGGCATATACCCTGAGAAAACCATAATTCAAAAAGAGTCATGTACCAAAATGTTCATTGCAGCTCTATTTACAATAGCCAGGACATGGAAGGAACCTAAGTGTCCATCATCGGATGAATGGATAAAGAATATGTGGCACATATATACAATGGAATATTACTCAGCCATAAAAAGAAATGAAATGGAGGTATTTGTAATGAGGTGGATGGAGTTAGAGTCTGTCATACAGAGTGAAGTAAGTCAGAAAGAGAAAAACAAATACAGTATGCTAACACATATATATGGAATCTAAGGGAAAAAGAAAAAAGGCCATGAAGAAAATAGCGGCAAGACGGGAATAAAGACACAGACCTACTAGAGAATGGACTTGAGTATATGGGGAGGGGGAGGGGTGAGATGTGACAGGATGAGAGAGTGTCATGGACATATATACACTACCAAACGTAAAATAGATAGCTAGTGGGAAGCAGTCGCATAGTACAGGGAGATCAGCTCGGTGTTTTGTGACCACCTATAGGGGTGGGATGGGGAGGGTGGGAGGGAGGGATATGCAAGAGGGAAGAGATATGGGAACATATGTATATGCATAACTGATTCACTTTGTTATAAAGCAGAAACTAACACACCATTGTAAAGCAATTATACTTCAATAAAGATGTTTAAAAAAAAAAAGTCATCAATTCAGGTCACAGTATTTCAGTGACAAAAGCTGACCACAGTGACACACTGATCATGAACAACACTGGCCTTTGACCCATCTAATTTTGGGGTTCAAAGGTACCTGTTTGGTTACATGTACCTGTATATAGACTTTGGGATGCCCATGATAGTTTTTGTCTGAGCTCAGACAAACCTTCCGGGCCAAATGTTTTTTATTCTCCCTTTTTTTTTTTCTTATCCTTTTCAATATCCTATGTTGCCAAATATTTTTAGAAAGTGTAATGTTCTCTCTCAAACTACTAAAATTAGAAATGAAACTGGTACAATACTACCAAATCTACAGAAATGAAAAGGAGTATAAAAGAGTACTATGAAAAATTGTACGCCAATGACGTGGGTAACCTAGATGAAATGCGCAAAGTCCTAGAAACATACCAAGACTGAATCACAAAGAAATAGAAAATCTGAATAGAGTCATAATTAGTAAGGAAATTGAATCAGTAGTCAATAACCTCTCAACAAAGAAAAGCCCTGGAACTGATGGCTTCACTGGTGAATGCTACCAAACATTTATGTAAAGACAGACACTAATCCTCCTTAAACTCTTCTAAAAAGTCTAACAGGAGGGAACAATTCCTAACTCATTCTATGAGGCCAGCATTACTCTGATACCAAAGCCACACAAAGACATTACAAGAAGAGAAACACAATATGTTATAAACAATGATGCAAAAACCCTCAACAAAATACTAGAACACTGAATTCATCAGCATATAGAAGTGATTATACATCATGACTATGTGGAATTTATTCCTAGAATGTAAGGTAATTCAAAATACAAATTAATCAGTGGAATGCATCACACTAACAGAATGAAGGAAAAAGCCATAAGATAATCTCAATATATACAGAAAAAGCAATTGACAAAATTCAATACCTTTTCATGTTAAAAAAAATATTTAACAAACCAGAAATAGAAATGAACTCAACATAATAAAGGTCATATATGAAAACTCACAGCTAAATCACACTCAATATTGAAGGACTGAAAGATTTTCCTCTAACATAAAGAAAAAAACCCACTTTTACCACTTCTAGTTAAAATACTGTACTAGAAGTACCAGCCAGAAAATTTAGACAAGAAAAAGAAATAAAAGACATCCAAATTGGAAAAGAAGAAGGAAAATGATTTCTGTTCCCAGATGACATGATCTTATATGTGGAAAACCTTAAAGATTCCACCAAAAAAATTAGAATTAATATGAAAATTAAACAGGGTAGCAGGATACAAAACCAGCAAACAAATCAATTGCATTTTTATACACTAATAATGAACTATCTGAAAAGGAAATTAATAAAACAATTAATTTACAGTAGTATCAAAAAGAATAAAATACTTGGGAATTTACTTACCAAGGAAGTGAAAGACAAAACTACAAAACATTGCTGAAAAGTTAAAGAAGACATAAATAAATGGAAAGACATGCTGTTCATTGATTTTGAAATATGCTATAAAGTTACAGTAATCAAAACAATGATGCTTGTGTAAAGGTAAACATGTAGACCAATGGAATAGAACTGAGAGTGCAGAAATAAACCCTTGTATATACGATCAAATAATTTTCAACAAGGTTGCCCAGACCATTTGATTGGGAAAGGACCATCTTTTCAACAAATGGTGCTGGGAAAACTGGATGTCCACATGCAAAAGAATGAAGTGGGACCCTTACCTTATACCATATACAAAAATTAACTCGAAATGGATCAAAGACCTAAAAGTAAGTGACCTGTAAAACTTTTAGAAGAAAACATAGAGGAAAATCTTCATGACAAAGGATGTGGCAATGATTTCTTGAATATGACACCAAAACACAGGCAAAAACAACAGAAAAATAGATAGGACTTTGTCAAAATTAACAACTTTTTTTTTGCATTGAAGGACACTATCAACAGATTAAAAAAGCAACTCATAGAATGGGAGAAAATATTTGCAAATCACATATCTCATGAGGGATTAATATCCAGAAGATATAGAAAACTCTTAAAATTCAACAACAAAAAAGCAAACAATCCAACTGAAAAAATGGTCAGAGGACTTGAATAGACATTTCTCCAAAGGAGACCAATAAGCACATGAAAAGATGCTCAACATCACTAATTATTAGGGAAATGCACGTCAAAACTATAATGAGATACTATTTCATATCCATTAGGATGGCTGTTGTAAAAAACAAAAGACAAAACCAGAAAACAAGGGTTGCCATGGATGTGGAAATATTGGAACCTTTGTACATTGTTGATGAGAACGTAAAATTGTAGAGACACTGTAGAAACAGTATGGCAGTTCTTCAACAAATTAAACATAAAACTACCATTTGATCCAACAATTCCACTTCTGGATATATACACAAAAGAATTGATAGGGACTCAAACAGTACACCAATATTCACTGCATTATTCATTATAGTCCTGAAGTGGAAACTACCCTAATGTCCATCAGCAAATGAATGGGTAGACAAAATGTACTATAATGTACATACAATGGAATATTACTGAACCTTAAACAGGAAGGAAATTCTGATACAGTATGGATGAAACTTGAAGGCATTATACTAAGTGAAATAAGCCAGACACAAATGGCAAAAATATTGTATGATTGCCTTTATATGAGGTATCTAAAGTATTCAAATTCATAGAGACAGAAGGTACAATAGAGGCTACCACGGGCTGGAGGGAGGGGGGAATGGAGAGTTATTGTTTAATGGGTACAGAGTTCCAGTTTAGGATTATGCAAAATTCTTGAGATGCATGATGATGACGATTGTACAACAATGTGGATGTATTTAATGCAATGTGGATGCATTTAATGCACTGAACTGTACACTTAAAAATGGTTAAGATGGTAAATTTTATGTTATGTTTATTTTACTACAATTTTTAAAAATCCTATAAAACAGTGAGTAGACTGTAGATTATCTTCTGACATAGGAGGTGCCAGTAACATAAGTGGACAGACACATACTCATCTAACTGTGGTGGTAGAAAATTATACCAAAAAAAAAATTATTTGCACATAGGGAAGCAACAAAAGAATGCAAGAATTATAGGAACTGGGAAGGAAATGGGAGGAAACTGGGCAAGAATGCCCATGGGTTAGTAAAGTTAGAAAAATAGTTTGGGGCCAGTTTCTGAAAAGCCTTGAATGCCACACTAAGAATTTTGGACTTTATCCTTCAGGCAATGAAGAGCTGCCAGGTCTTTTAGCAGAAGAATGGCTTGACCAGAAAAGTACCAGGAATAAAAGTTTTATGAAACCATGGAGCAGGGAGCTAAGCTGAACCCTGGAAACCAATTATGCAGTGAGGGGAAGGGAAGTATAAATTTATGAGTGAGCAATTAAATGTTTTTATGGAAATTGATTTTCTTAAAATAACTCCAGTGAGTTAAATCTTTCCTTTCTGATATATTTTTTTTTAAAAAAACATGGAGAAGAAAATACCCACAAGTCTGAGATTTACGCTTTAAGCCTAATCTCCATTCATTGTAGTCACTCACAAGGGCATGGTCATTCCTAGCATTAGGATATGACTAATAAAGCTATGATTTCACTCCAATAAAACCCACTCTGATCTGATGAGATCAAGAAAGAAAACAAAGATAACTGCTCTCACCCTAAATGAAAGACATTCTTATAATAATCTTTGACTTCATGCCAACAAATTACGAGAAGAAAAAAATGAAAATACACAGACATATATACACATATGACATTTAAAATATGTCCCTAAATCCTTTTGCAAAACATAATCTTGGAGCTATGATAATTAAATTAAATGGGAAGCAAGATGCTCAAGAAAAGATCATGTTTAAGGCTCCTGAAATATTCTTGCTGATCCTTTTTATTTTCACTTCTTGAGATCAAAGTTTAAGTTTCTCAATAGGTGCTTATCCCAAATTTCCCCTGTTCATTCTGGAGAGACTTGCTTTTCTTGCCTGACGCAATGTAACAGGAGGCATTGGGGGTTAGAGCATCGCGAAGACATTGGTTGGTCTATGATGTCAGAAGTAATCACTTGCTGTTGAGGGCAGACCTTGAATAATACAATGCTGGGTTGACAGTCATCCACTCTCCTGGCCCATCCCTAACACATGCCATCTCTTAGCAAGGAAGGAGTCGTTCCTAGCCATAGTTCTTATCTCTGCATAGGAGCTTGGCAGCATCCATCACCTTCCTCAAGATCTTGGCCAATTCTGGCCAGAGACAAGTGATAGCTTATCTAGTTTGGGGGAGGGTGCATGCTGCAGCTCTGCTCATGAGGAAACCAGACCATCATCAGACCCCTAATGCTCCCAGCCTCAATGAGGTGACATCATCAGGTCACAGTTTATCACATGGATCCTTTCTCTCCCAGTCATTTTCCATGTCTTCTTTATATATGCTAAATGGAGATATCCAAGAAAGAAAACTAATAATACTACTTAAATGATATAATATGAAAAATTGTTCTGATATGTAAGCATTCTGATGTTAAGCAAGTCCTGTAGGAATTCAAAATAAGAGCAACAGCAACAGTTAGAACTTTACAACAAACGTGATTTATTAGTAAAAACCGAAGCAGATACTGAGCAGGAGGTGGGGTGAGGAGCAAGGAGAGGTGAGAGGAGGGGGTGTGAGCTCCTCCAGGAGGGCAGGAGCAGGGGCAGAGATGGGAGCACCTCTGTCTAAAATACATGATATTGTCTGAATCTCAAAAATCACATGTTGACTGAAAGAAGCCTCATTTATACGAAATTCTAGAATAAATCTATGGTGGAAAAAAAAATCAGGAGAATGATTGCTCTTAGAGAACTTCCCAGGATGGTGGTAATGTTCTCAATCTGGACAGAGACTTGAGCTACATGGTTGTTTGCATTTATCAAAATTAAGTAACAAAATACATTTATGATTCCATTGCATTGCATTGCATGTAAATATTATCTCAAAACATATGTTGAAATCTAGTTAATGATATGCTTGCTAAAGTGTTTAGGGGAATGTATCTTGATGTCTGCATAAAGCAATTTACTTTGAAATGCACAGGCAAATAATATGGATTAATTGAAGAATAGAGAGATAGACAAATGCATAGATACGCAAGAAAGCAATATAACAAAATGATACCGGTAGTATCTAGGTGGTAGGTACACGGGTGTTTACTCTAAGATTCATTCAACTTGGCACATACCTGAAAATATATAAATGCTGGAGAAAAAGATATTGTCATTCACTCTGTTGTTCAACAAATAGAGATCCATGTGTGTTAATGACCATTCTCTTTTTAGAATACCAGTGCTTCTGGAAAAGTTAAAGGCATAAAAATCATTGATACATTTACATTTACTTCCTCTGTTTTTTCTCCTAATAAGTAGTGGAGTTTCCAGTAGAACCAGAAGAGTTTAATTGTTGTTGTTGATGGTGGTGTTGGTATGAAAGATGGTGACAGTGTTGACAGTGGTGGTGAACCACTGTGTTCAGATGACATGGATCTTGGGGCAAGGTCAAAAAGGATAAGTTCGCACTAGAAAACAGAGGGTGCATAAAGCAAGATGGAAAGATGCCAAAAATCAATTTCATCATTTTAAAAATTTGCCTTAAGTTGGTCTTATTCATGGAAAAAGAGACAAAAGAAAGGGAGTGAGGGGGCTCATTTAAGGTTGTGAATGAAAGAAGGAAAGAATTACTGCATTTACCAGAAGTTTTTGAGGAAAAAATTAGTAAGAATTCAAAAAATATTTTATATTGTTCAAGCATGAGTAGATGAATGGATGATGGGTGAATCTAAGACTATGGAAACAGGAGATAATCTACTCAAACTCTGGGTTTTCAGAATAAAACCGACATACTCACAACCAATCATCTTCTCTTCTCACAAAAAAGAATCTCTCATTTGTCAAATTAAACTTGTCACCCGGGCCCTTAAGAGGGGCAAACCCTAATGCCTCCAGGAAGGCATTTAGTTAACTTGTGAGGGAAGTAGGCCTGTTGAAGACAAGAGCAAAATGCAGAACAAAAACACTCATGGTGGTGGTCCCAGACCCTCTAGGTCTCACCCTCGGTGGAGAATGCTTGCCTCACAACTTCTCCCTCATGTCTTTAGGTTTTCATTCTCCATGTGTTGACCCTTTCCATGAACCTTACCTCAGTTATCTTAAGACAAGTACTTAAAAACTAGTCTATGATACCATATGATATCACTTCTTTGTGGAATCTAAAAAAATGATACTAATGAACTTATTTACAAAACAGAAGTATACTCCCTAACACCATAAACAAAAATAAACTCAAAATGGATTAAAGACCTAAATGTAAGGCCAGGCACTATAAAACTCTTAGAGGAAAACATAGGCAGAACACTCTGTGACATAAATCACAGCAAGATCCTTTTTGACCCACCTCCTAGAGAAATGGAAATAAAAATAAAAATAAACAAACTGGACCTAATGAATATTAAAAGCTTCTGCACAACAAAGGAAACCATAAACAAGACCAAAACAGCCCTCAGAATGGGAGAAAATACTTGCAAATGAAGCAACTGACAAAGGATTAATCTCCAAAATTTACAAGCAGCTCATGCAGCTCAACATCAAAAAAACAAACAACTCAATCCAAAAATGGACAGAAGACCTAAATAGACATTTCTCCGAAGAAGATATACAGATTGCCAAAAAATACATGAAAGGATACTCAACATCACTAATCATTAAAGAAATGTAAAATCAAAACTACAATGAGGTATCACCTCACATCAGTCAGAATGGCCATCATCAAAAAATCTACTAACAATAAATGCTGGAGAGGGTGTGGAGAAAAGGGAACCCTCTTGCACTGTTGGTGGGAATGTAAATTGGTACAGCCACTATGGAGAACAGTATGGAGGTTCCTTAAATAACTAAAAATAGAACTACCATACGACCCAGCAATCCCACTACTGGGCATATACCCTGAGAAAACCATAATTCAAAAAGAGTCATGTACCACTATGTTCATAGCAGCTCTATTTACAATAACCAGGACATGGAAGCAACCTAAGTGTCTATCAACAGATGAATGGATAAAGAAGATGTGGCACATATATACAATGGAATATTACTCGGCCATAAAAAGAAACGAAATTGAGTTGTTTGTAGTGAGGTGGATGGACCTAGAGACTGTCATACAGAGTGAAGTAAGTCAGAAAGAGAAAAACAAAGACCTTATGATAACACATATATATGAGATCTAAAAAAAATGGTTCTGAAGAACCTAGGGGCAGGACAGGAATAAAGACGCAGATGTAGAGAATGGACTTGAGGACATGGGGAGGGGGAAGGGTAAGCTGGGACGAAGTGAGAGGATGGCATGGATATATATACAGTACGAAATGTAAAATAGATAGCTAGTGGGAAGCAGCCACGTAGCACAGGGAGATCAGCTCGGTGCTTTGTGATCACCTAGAGGGGTGGGATAGGGAGGGTGGGATGGAGACGCAAGAGGGAGGACATATGGGGATATATGTATATGTATAGCTGATTTACTTTGTTATAAAGCAGAAACTAACACACCATGGTAATGCAATTATACTCCAATAAAGACGTTACAAAAAAAAGAAAAAGAAATAGACTCATGGACATAGGAAGCAAACTTTTATGGTTACCAAAAAAGAGAATGGGTGGAGGAGATAAATTAGGAGTTTGGGATTAACATATACCCAGTATTATATATAAAATAGATAAACAACAAGGACCTAGTTTATAGCACAGTGAACTGTACTCAATATCTTGTAATAACCTATAATGGAAAATAATCTGAAAAAGAATACACATATATGTGTATGTATAACGAATCAATTTGCTGTACACTTGAAACTAAATTAACTATACTTTGATTAAAAAATAAAATAGAAACAAAAAAATAAAAAATAGTCTCAATTTTTTGTCCTTTAAGTGTCTGAAAAGAGAAGCTCACGTTCTCTGCTCCTACATCGTTACCATCCAGTCTCTCCTAAGTCTTAAGAACTTGACCTCCGCTCTCACTTCTCCACCTACGCTTTCTCACTGTTGTCTAAATTAGGGTCATCCAATCCAGCTGCTGAGAACCAAAGGGAGATCCTGAGCACTTGACATGTGGTTCTTTTGAACTGAGATGTGCTGTGAGTGAAGAATATGTGCTAGATTTCAAAGGCAGTACAAAATCGAGAATGTAAAACAAATTATTATCTTGATTATATGTTAAATGATAACTAGGTTAATTAAAACACATGTTTAAACTTAAATTTACCTGGTAGGTAAAAGTGAGAAGAGCGAGAAAACATTGAAAAGGGTTCCAGTATTTCACACGTCCCTCCCCCGCTCCCCACACTGACAGCTCACCTTGGTGAAATGCTCTCTTCCCATTTCCATCTGCCTGAGTGTCCACAATGCTATCTCTTCTACCAGAGCCTTTCCTCTTTTCTCCACACCCCAGTGTGGAAGAACTTGCTCCAATTCTCAACTATTAAAGGGAACATTTTCTAGCACTGAACACTTTAAAACCATTGGTATATGTGTGCATGCATGTGTATGACTTAGCTTATGAAACTAAAAGTTCTTGGAGAGCAAGGCAGATCTGATCACCAGCCCCCAGGAAATGAGTAATCAGGAAGGCTGGTCAAGGAGAAGGTCACATACAGAAAGTCAAAAGAAAACAGCAAATTAATATTTTTCACCTTATTCTCCCTCTCCATATCTATTCATTCATTTTCTCTATCTCTAAACACACACACGTATATATGTATCTATCTATATCTGTCAATATGGATCTATAGATAGACGGTAGACAGATAGAGAAATTGATAGATATCGCAAGACCAGGACTAGGATGATATGGGTGAGGCACCTCAGAGCAAAAAATTTAAGGAAGCATCCTCAGGACATACAGAGGGCTCTAGTCCCAGCCTTAACTCTATATACCTGTATCTGTATCTGTATCTCTATCAGCTCCACCATTTACCAGACATATGCACCCCTTGGCAAGGTACTTAACCTCTCGATGTCCTCATTGAAAGAGTAATAGAATCTAACTCACAATGTTGTTGTAAGGATTAAATGAATTATTGCACAAAGAGTCCCAGAAACATTGCCTAACAGTATTCTCAATACATTTCACTATTATTAATAACCATTGTTATAATAATATCGAATTTGATTTACTTAAACTAGCAAAGTTTTAAGTTGAAGCACCTGGAATTAAGTAGCCCCATATTGTGCTAATTTAGAAAAAGAGTTTTCATGTGAGTGTGTTTATGCCACTTCTGTCCTTGCAGCAGTGAAAATTGGATTATACACTTTTTGAATACAGAAAAAATAAACACAGTTCAAAAATAAAGTTTTATTTTGCAAATGGTGAAATCAAACTGGAAAATTCTAATTAGTTCCATCTGCACTTATTCCCACTCTTATTTGTAATATATACTATAGATTTTTTTCATGGTGATCAAATATTACAGGACCTCACAAGAGCTTAAATGCTGAACTTTAATTTTAAATTTGGTATTTTTTCATGAGTGTGGGAAGAACTGGGCAGAGAAATGCACTTTCAGCTGTGTGGAGGGCAGTGGGGTCTACTGATTTTATTTTCACTATTAAAACCTGTATAAAAATAACATTATTATCACACAGTGAAACCCCCTACAATATGTCAAAATGACTAAGAAAATACAAGGAGGAAAACTTTAAGTGGGTTTGATTTTGAAAGCCAAATATTTTTAGAAAAATTGAATGAAACCTGCTTCTGACTTTCTTACTTTCAACATCTCCCTACATCAAATGTTTATCTTTCAAAGGCCTGGTTAGAACACACACACACGCACACACACGCGCACACACACACACAGTTTTTCTTTTCAACATTTCCCTTTCCTGGTCCTGGGGAAGATATTATAAGGGATGGGCTCTAACATTAAAACAAACACATAAATAAACTAGCAAGGGGAAAAATAGCACCTCATTTCTTAAAGGACTTAACCTAACCAAAATTGGGCTTCCCTGGGATCTACTTTGCCCTCTCAGACAGGAAATGGCAAATATGGTAACTTCAAACTGTGGATTGCTGTTGTTGGGCCCTTAAGAAAAGCTGTTCAGGAAATGAAATTCCCCATAGCCTCTTGTAGTCAGACTCCAGGACATTCTCCATAAACCATCAAAGCTGCCTTGGGCCAAAGGGCCACGCCTTGTCCTTGGTTCCGCCTTGGCTCTGGTTCTTGGTACTCCAAGTGCTGAGCTTCCCTGGATCATGAATGAGCACCTATAGGCAGAGTTGTCTATCTAAGGCTTAAAAATATGTTAAAATATGCCTTAGTGAAAGGCAAGACACTTAAAGAGAAGTGTTCACCCTTAAGAGCACCTGGCGCTTGGGAGTAGAGTGTTATAGCAGCAGTGGTAAGAAAGCCAGGAAATAAATAATTAACATGTACTTCTTTTCTAAATACTCAACTCACTCTGTTTTCATGTAAGCTATGTCCCAGGTTATCAGCAGATGGCGCTGTTCCCTGAGGCTCAGAGCTTGTCAGAGTAGGGTGAGTCTTAAACACTGGATTGTACTTTACAAGGCACACAGGTAGAATGTAAGGGGCTATAAACCACCTTCCCAAAATGCTGGAAAACCTAGAGTTATTTGGCATTAAGAATTCACCAGGCAGTTTTGTTAACAGATGGAGAAGTCCTGATAAATCTATGCTATGGAAAGCTTATCACTCATCTGTGTTGAAACTGGCTTTCTCTTTTATGGTTTCCAAATATAAATTTTTCATTTCAGCCATTCTGCTCATCCCTACAGCCTGGTGCTACTACCAGTGAGAAAGGCAAACCAAACACAATCTCTGGAGGAGGTCTGAGATGAACAGTCTCCTGGTGTAACTCACATGTGGAGAACGACTTGATTCAGGACTAACACCTCTTGCTAATGGAAGGATAGCGCCTTGAGAGTTTCTAACCACCTATTGCAGAATAAGAGGCAGGATGTGATCCAACTTCCCATCAGAAACACTTGGGAGACTCTTTTAAAGTGACAGATTTCCAAGGCTTACCTCAAACCTGCTGCATCCAAAACCCTGGGGGTATGACTCTGGAACCTGTATTTTTTTTAATCTCCTCAAGTCAATTCTGATGCAGCTGGGCCATTATTTGACAATGAGGACTTCTAAACAATATAACCAGTTCCAAAACATGAGGAAGAATCCTATGATATTAAAAAGAAATCTTGCAGGAAACATGAGTAACTCAGCTTTCAGAGACTCAAAGGACAATATCATTCTTTGGACTAACTCTTAAAAACTTGCTTTTAGGAGTATGAATGTTCATGACAAAAAGCTACTTATCTAAATAAACTCAAGGAAGTTTTTCCCTTTCATGAGAGATATCTGTGAGTAAAAACTATAAAGTTGAATTACTCTTTCTTATGAAATTATTGTGCTTCCCACTCAATATTAGTGGATATTAGTGGATCACCTATTATATGATTAACATCCTACTAATGAGACCTAGCACGAATTGTGCAAAGAAAGGTGAACAACAGTATAAACAAGAAACTGTGCTATAGGCCAGATGTATTCAAACATGAAGAAGAAACACAATAAGGGGACTGGGAGAAATGAAAAATAATGATGTATCCTGAAATGGGCAGTTTCGGTTTCCTCCTTAGTAGAAGTGATAGACTTTTAAAAGAAATTATGAATGGGATGCCATTTGCTAAAAAATAGTAGCCAGTTATTTTCAACAGGTGCCTTTCCTGGGAAGATCCATCAAAAATAGCTCCTGGACCGTAGGAATTTTAGGTAAGCCCCTCTCAGTGCTGTGGCTCGTTTCCCCATTCTCTCTGGTCCTCCAGCCCCTAGCCTAATGTCACACCTGTAAAACTTTCCTAAAGAAGAAGTGAACCTAAGCTTGGATCCCCTGGGCTTGTTGAACACTTCTGGTTTTGTAAAGACGTGGAATTCTACTTGGTGGTCCTCTGTCAGATTAGGAGGAAGCACTAATTAATTAATTTCAGATTAAAGTGAGAGAACACTCTAAATCCATGAGTGACTTAACAAAATGGGTCTTGCACATCTACTGTCAGTTGCTGGCACTGCACTAAGTTAGAAAATGTTCCATTGTTTCCAGGGTCTTGCCTACCTCTGATGCTTTTTATATCCTTTATAATTTTGTGAATTGCATCTTATTTTTTCCCATTTAAAAAACTAGGCCAGTATATGTTACAGCTTAGACTTTCTTGGAGGACTTTTTCTTCTAGATCAGGGGTCCCCAACTCCCGGGCCACGGACTGGTACTGGTCCGTGGCCTGTTAGGAACCGGGCCGCAAAGCAGGAGGTGAGTGGCAGGCAAGTGAGCGAAGCTTCATCTGTATTTACAGCTGCTCCCCATCGCTCACATTACCGCCTGAGCTCCACCTACTGTAAGATCAGCGGCAGCATTAGATTCTCATAGGAGCGCGATCCCTACTGTGAACTCTGCATGCAAGGGATCTACGTTGCACGCTCCTTATGAGAATCTAATGCCTGATGATCTGAGGTGGAGCTGAGGTAGTGATGCTAGCACTGGGGAGCGACTGCAAATACAGATTATCATTAGCAGAGAGGTTTAACTGCACAGAGACCATAATAAGTCAATTGCCTGCAGACTTATATCAAAACCCTATCAGTGAGTGGTGGTGAAAACAAGCTCAGGGCTCCCACTGATTCTGCATTATGATGAGTTGTATAATTATTTCATTATATATTACAATGTAATAATAATAGAGATAAAGTGCACTATAAATGTAATGTGCTTGAATCATCCTGAAACCATCCCCCACCTGGGCCAGTCTGTGGAAAATTGTCTTCCACGAAACTGGTCCCTGGTGCCAAAAAGATTGGGGACTGCTGTTCTAGATTATAAAATGCCTAAGACTAGCTTTTATTTTGGGTTGCCACTCCAACTCAATTAGTGGAACAGAGATATATTAGAACATCAAACACTAGTTGGTAAAGTTGTTTCTCATGAGGGTATGCGTTAAAATTTTTGAAACCCCTATATGGGTATACAGGAATCAAACAATTTAGTAAATTCATGGAAGACGGTGGTGGGAACCAGGTTTGTCACCATTGGGGTGGGAGGTTACACACATACAAGGTGAAGGGGAGCCTAGAATGAGCCATGTGGTACTGAGTTCAAGTTGGAGACATCTTTGTCTCTTTTTTTCTTCTTTTCTGTCAGGTTTCATTTCGTTGTTTTATTCAGTTTGCTCCAAAAGCAAAGTCAATGATAATAGGGATGACAAACATTATTTGAATTGGCACACAAGCCTGATAAGTAAAACCTGAAAAATGGAAAATGTTATACAAGTTGCAAAGAAAGTACTTCTGAAGTTTCACTGACATGATAGCAAAGGGAAGTAATATAAATGCAACAGGTGTTAACATTTAGAGCAGTACTTGTAACCTGCTCATTTCTAGACAATTCTAGGAACCTGGTACAAACCCTTCATCTATCACTACTGATTTCTTTTGACATGTATGAACTCATGTTTAGCTTAATATAGATACAAATGGTTATGCATGTAAATGTTTATATATGTGTGTGTGTGTATACATGGGTTCATATATAAACATATTTTCTTGCATTGTCAACTGAGAGAACCTAGAAACAGTCACACCTCAGAAGCAACAAGCACATCCAGCACCCAGATGTTAGTTTCCAATGCTGTTCTCCAACAAGAGGAACCGAGGTCTCCTTGGAGAAATGGCTGATTGTATGACATGGGCAAGGAATATACAAAATGAGCCTGGAGCATCTTGTGGTGCCAGAAAATAAGGAAGTGCTAAAACAAACAATCACACAACAACAAAAAACAAAGAAAACAAAGATGGGAAATGCCAAAAGGGCACAGGCACCATCTGAAAGAGTCCTCAACAGCCAACACTGGAAAAATTTGAGCTAAATAAATAAATAAATAAAACAAAGTATTGAGTGATAATCCAAAATATGAGTATCCATGCATGTACACTGATCTAAGTAAATAAATAGAGAGAACAGACAAACATTTGTGCAAAGGAATTCCAAATAACTGATACAGATAATCTGTCATCAAGGATTTATTTATGCCAAGAATAATATTATTCCATATATAAACAGCATCAAATCAATTATATAAGCATAATGACCATGTGGTAGCTGATCGTAGTCTTAAACATCTTGACATCATGGATACCATATACATATATATATATATATATACACACACACACATGTATAATATATGTATATATGTATATTATATATATACATATAGATATAGATTGTGTTTATTTTTGCATAAACTGTACTATAGTATAGTATGTAGTTACCATACAATATAGTTAACCTACAGTATAATATATACACATGGTTATATATACAATATAGTATAGTTTACAGTTATATTTTATACACACACACACCCACACAGTAATATAGTTACTATCCCACACACACACACATAGTAATATACTTACTATATTCATAATGTTCCTAAGTTTCAAAATACTGAAAACAGTAGACCTAATACATTTCCACTGAATGGAATTGAGTATCCATGGGAAAAAAAAATAATTCTAGGAATAGAACAACTAAGGAAGAGTAAAGAATTGTCTTAAAATCTACTGGAAATTAAGAAATGTAAACAATTAACTCTAAAACAAAGCAGGTACATGCAAGTCTAAGAAGCTGAGAAAAGGGAATTTAAGATTGTAAACATAAGAGTACAGTATATAACAAGAAGAAAAAATAGTGCAAAAGGAGACTAGCAACTGATAAATAGATAAATAAAAATGGTCTATCCATACAATGGAATACTGTTTTACAATAGAAAGGAATGAAATACTTATACATGCTACAACATGGATGAACCTTAAAAACATTATGCTAAGTGAAAGAAGACCACATACAAATGATTTTATCTTTATGAAATAGGAAAATATTTTCCATAATAGGAAAATCTATGGAGACAAGAAGTAGATAGTAACATAGGTCCCCTATGGATTGGGGGTGGATAGGGGACATTGATGGGGTGACTGCTAAATGATATGGCATTTCTTTTTGAAAGTGATGAACATGTTCTAAAATTGATTGTGGTGTAGGTTGCAACGCTGTGAACATACTAAAAACCATTGAATAGTACACTCTGAATGGGTGAAGTGCATGGTATATGTGCTATAATAATAATTACATATTATATAATTTACAAAGTAAAAATAAAGGAGATTTGAAAAACAGTTTGGAGGCTTATTTTAAAAAATCATATATGGTGGGACTTTTCACTTTAGAGACTGAGTAGGGAGAGGAGAGGCATATGCAGATCTAAATATTAGATTAATCATTTTGGCAGAAGTATATCCCATGAAACAGAGGTAAGGTAATAGGACACTATTATTATAATAAAGCCCAGTGGAACAAGGGCTGTGAGAGTTGGGGCAGAAAAATGGTAGTCACATAATGGGTACTGAGAAGTAAGACTTGCAATACTCTTATTGAATATGGGGTGAAGAAGGAAAAAGAGGGGAAGAGAAAGAGTCACGTTTGAGTGCTGAATGGTGATTTATAGTCCAAGGTAGTTGGGATATTATGAATATACCCATGTCAAGATGTCCAAGTGGCTACTGAAACTTGCTCTATTCAGGTGAAGGAAGACTGTGTAGAAAAACTAGAAGAGATTGAAGACGTTCTTGGAGTCCCTCTATTTGAGGTTGTTGGAGATAAGGTCAAAAAACATGGTGACAAAGAAAGTTTAAAAAGGGAGGAAAATTTTAAAAATATATTTATTATAGAAGCCAAAGGAAGTGAGATTCAAGAAAGGAGAGGTTATCAGCACAGGCAAGGGAAATGTTCTATAAAGCTGTCAGGGAACTCTTTGAGAGCAAATTCAATAAAATTATGTAGATGAAGATAAAACTTCAAGGAGTAACAGGAAAGAGGATGAAATGTGAGTGTTATTTGCTCTTCGAAGAACATATGTTTTGCATAGTAGCACACAAAGAACAAAACAAAGGGAACATAACATTATGACACAAAAAAGACTATTTAGTAAGAGATCAATTCAGTGGTGGTTTATTCTAGCTACAGAATCAGAGGAAAACAGGGCTAAGGCCTCAAAGTTTTTTCAATCATCTCTCATTTCAAAAATTCTTCATTTTGCTGCCATAGATTTTTCATCCATACATTTTATCCAAATTCCTCTTGTAGCAATTTGTACCATCCTCTATATTGAATTTTAGAAGGGAAATGGTTTTCATAATTTAAATTGTTTATTTTATTACACTAAAATGACTAAATTTAAGTTACAAAGTATTCAATTATTCATTCAAAAGTTTTTACTTAGCATCTATCTATATGGCACTTGCAATACGAGCTATTGGGGTTATGATGATGAGCAAAAGATGGCTTAGACTCTTCATCATGTAACTAGCAATCTGATACTGATTATAAGCATTAATCAAATAATGATAATAATACAAATAAATGTAAAATTACTATGTAAGTGCTACTTCTAATATTCTGGATTATGGTGAATAATTTATCTTTATTCTGCCTTTATCAAATGTTATATTTCTTAGTTACTTATAGCTTTCAGAGAATGGTCCTATACCTCATTGTATTCTCACACTACTGAGGTGAAACTCTGAAATCTGGCATCATTTATCAAAAGTCACAAAACTACAAAGTTTTAAAGCCTGACCTCAAGGCAGGTCATCTACCTCATATAATTGTATCATCTTATTTCTTCATATGTCTCTGACTATTAAATATCTATATGATCTATATGAGGCCTTCAAGAAGAATGTAAAAGGAAAAATGTGATATGTACAGGGAAGGAATATCTTATGTTTTCTTGGCACTGACATTTTCCTGGAATGTTCTTTGGAAATGCAACATTATTAAAATGCATATTGCTTATGGAAAGTATTAAAATGATACATCCAGATCCTGAAGACACAGGTTTTATTTGGAGAGTTAAAATCAGAAATCTAAAGATGCAAACAAAAGCCTGATGCATCCATTTTTCTTTGGAAAATATTTTGATAGGCATTTCTAACTCTTATCAACATGGGAGCTATAGGTCAAGGATTTAATGAATTGGAGTCATGATGAAAACCAGGAAGATCAAAACAGGCAGTGAATGGCAGAAGCTGGATTAGACTTGAAGAACTCATGTATGTGTTGAAATTCAGCTCAGTAGAGAAGGGTCTAAGTTCCAGGGACAAAGTCCAGTTGTCAAGAGCCACACTTCCACTGGAAACTTATCAACAAAGCCCAGGAAAAATATCTGTACAGCTGGTATCAGACTCAGGATAATATATTTAATAATGGTTATCAATATCCAATACTTTCATGATTTCAACTACTGTGATGTCAATGCAAATGACTCTCCATCTTTGTCTCAAGCCATCATTAGCTCTTGATCTTATGTTTCACAATCCCGTCTTCACCCAGACGTCTTTCTAACCTCAAACTTAACCAGACACAATTTTCTCTCTCAAGCCTGTTACTATCCCAATTTCTGCAAGTTAACTGCACCATCTCCCAAGTCATTCAAGTATGAAGCCTTAGCTCTCTGACTCCTCTGGCCCACCTGTTGGCCACATTCAGTTGCCAGATCTTCTTGATCCTACTTCCATCGTAACCCTGAGACTCACAATCTACTTTCTATATAAGCACAACCATTGTGCTGGTGAGGCCGTACCACTGCTCACCTAAATTAATGGAATGGGCTCACCTTCTGTTCCATATAAAATAAAATCTAAACTGGCAGCTTAGAATTCAATGACATCCATCCTTTGGCTTCAGTGATGTTTCCAAAGTTATCTCCTAACGCTTCTCCAGTTTATGCACCCATTTTTGCCTACTTGTTATTTGCCATGTCAAGTCTTACTTTTTCTTGTCATGGTAACTTTTTTTTAATGGTTGTTGCCTCTGCTTGGAATGCCTTTCACCCAATGAATTTCTCTATGCCAAAACTCTACCCACTTTCAATTCTATTTTTATAAAGCCTTCCAAAGCATGGAAGTTAAGCCAAATGACCCCCTCCTTTCCCCAAACTCTCACAGCCCTTAATCTCTTTTAAAGAATGATTTTGGTATGTCTTAAGACCCCCTCCTGAATTTTACTGTTCTCAAGATTATGATTGGTTCTTACCCAATTCAGAAAAATCGAAAGTACTATTTCAGTGTGTCCTGCAAGACAAGGACAAGCCATTGGTATTTCTGAACAAGTGAATACTTTACAGATTCAGACACCAAGTTCTGTAGGAGCTACACAGCATGCCCAAGGTCACACAGCTGTGAGAGGAGGGCCTCATTTCCAAGTCCCCTGACTTCTCCCTCGTGGCTCGTGCCTTACGCCAGCTGCCTCAAGTTAACCCACAGGTCTCAACACATCCCAGGGGTCGTTTTTTGCTTTTCAACCAATCAATAAATGTACTTTCCCTCAGACATTGGTGGGAAACACAAATGCCATGTACTTTTTCTCTTTGACATAAGGATGTTTTCTCCCCTTGTAGGATCTCAGTTTCACTGAACACAACACTATTGCTCTGTTTTACTTGGATGCCAACATGAAACACAGCTGAACTCCTCCTAACCCCTTGAATCTTGGACCTTAGGCTGCAAGTCACTTGGGTTTCCCAGTTGCCTCACAAGTACTTTCTGGTTTCAACCCAGTTGGAAATATTGAGACAAGAGTCTCTCTCAGAGTGTAGTGTTTGATCACTTTTACTTTTTTGAGTTGGAGGGAAGCAAAGCCTCTAAAAACAAATAAACAACTGTTAATCAAGCTTTTGATCCTCCTCAGAAGTTTGAACTCTGTTCCAGTTTGAGGCAAAAATTTAGGTCAGCTCTCATTTCATTTATTTGTTTCGAATTTTTCAAGGGATCCCTTCACCTAGGGTGCCCCAGGGCATAAACACAGTAACACTCACAAGCACACATACTCACATACAATTACCATATTACTTTAAAATTCACTCACCTCCCCATAGAAGGAAGACAATTTCCAAACAGCTAAAAATAATAATAACAATAATAAGAAAGCAATTTCAAAACCAACATTTTATCAGCTCATCTTTCAGTGGGACTTGCCCAAATTATCTTTTGTGATATGGTTTGAGTGATGATGCTAAAAGTTTCTCCGACTCCCAAATCATCCTACCATCTGGTTTGAAAACACTACCGTTAGAGATGTAGCCCTTTGAATGGAAGCCTTAATCTAGAAAAATCCTTTCATGTCCTAGGCCATGTATCATTGAGCCATTGACACCTCATTGTGAATTAATTTATAGGAAATTAAATGAGTGAGTCATTCTTAAGACCTGGAAGAACTCCCCACCGACATAGACACCTGCTCACTATCCTCAAACACTTCTTTCTACAACTCTGTTCCATATTCACTCACTGCTGTTTGCTTATTGGGAATGCCAACCCCTACAACTACCTGGAATTTGTTTAACGATTTAAGGCTTAGCCCAAAGTCCACTTCTTCCACAAGCAGCAGGATGGAATGCCTTCCATGTGTTAGGTGCTTTACACTGCATTGCTTGTTTACTCTTTTGATGACTGTGTACTGGGGTGCATGTAGGATAACTATATATCGTATATCATATTTACCCAATTAACAAAGAGTTCTGTGAGCTGCTCCAGGGGTAAGCACTGTGCCATATGCATCTTTACATATACATTTTATGTAGTTAATGGCCAAGAAGTATTGCTTGATGAAGGACCTTTATTTCTTATGACTACTCCTGTTGAGATCACAATCGAAGCAAAATGGGGTGGCATTTTGGCACTCTTTTTTGAAGTGCCAGTGGAACAACCAAGTGGAAGTAGTTAGTAAGACATGAAGACATAGATTTATTCTGAGCCACATTTGGATACCAATGAGTAAAAGAAATCAAAGGCTCTGAAAAGGTGAGAGGGCATATGATTGAGACAATAACAGGAATAATAAGAAATGCAAAGCAGAAAGTAACTTTTCTTCCACCGATAGATATAGCAAAAAAGAACAAACACATGCAGAAACAGATAAGTGAGTGGGTGGTAAGGTCAGAAGTTAATGGTAGACTTAATCAAGTTTCTTATAAAAAAAAAAAAAAGTTGCAAGGTTATGTGCCTAGAATGCAGTATAAGGTATGTCTAGGGGCCAAGACAAGAAAAGTAAATTTTTTGAAATAATGTCCAAAGGCATGGGAAAGGAAGTTGTCCATGGAGAAACAAATTATTGGCATGCAATGTGGAGGACTCAACTTGGCCAGACACATACACATTTGTAACAGTACCAAAGAGCTGAGTTAAATAAAGGGTAACAAGGTAACTTTTGCTGTGGTAATTAATTTACCCTGGTCCAACCCTATTTTGTGTGTATAAGAAGTAAGGGAATACTAATATCACTGACTTTTTTTTTAATCAAACAGAATTACAACTCTTCTAAGTAAATGACGATTTATCTCTTGATATAAATAATATATTTAGGTGATCTTAAGGGATCTATGGATCTCATCTCCACTCCCTCAATAGTAAGGCAGGAGAGAACATGATGCCACATAAAGAAACAAAAAATTGAAATTGGAAGACTTGTACTATGGTATATGAGAATGAAGATCCAGTTAGCAAGTGGTTGTTATATAATGTAGGAAAGGGGAGTGTGGAGGGGACTGTGAAATACGGAATGGATGGTGCAGAGTTTAAGGATGAAAAGAGATCTTACAGTTCCTCAAGCCAGTAAGACTCAACCAAAGCTGCATATTAGAATCTCATAGGAAGCTTTTAAACAAAAAATACCATGCCAAAGCCTCACCCCCAGAGATTTTGATTTAAGTAATCTGTTGTGGTACCTGGGGAACAACACTTTTTAAAAGCTTCCCAGGTGATTCTATTCCACAGTCAGGGTTGGAAAGCTATCCTGATTCCTTCTTAATCTGGGAAAGAGAGAAACCCAAAGATATCAGTGATTTGGCCCTTAAGGCATAGTTAGTAGCAAGGGAGAAAGGAAAGCCCTCTACTTAGCACGGAGACTTGGAAAGAACACAACACAAGCCATGTATCTCCTGAAATGTGACTGCCTTCCACCTTGCAGGTTTGTTTTTAAAATCACCTGGTAAAACAACCATGAGCTACCACTATACACCTATTAGAATGGCCAACATTCAAAACACTAACACTGCCAAATGCTGGCAAGGATGTAGAGAAACAGGAACACCCATTCATTGCTGGTGAGAATGTTAAATGGTACAGCCACTTTGGAAAACAGTTCAGTAGTTTCTTACAAAATTAAACATAATTTTACATAAGATCTAGCAATTGTGCCCCATGGTATATACCCAAATTAGTTGAACACTTATATTCACACAAAAATCTGCATACGCATGTTTTTAGCAGCTTTATTCATAATTTGTCAAAACTTGGAAGCAACCAGGATGTCCTTCAGTAGTTTAATGTATAAAGAAACTTGGGTACATCCAGACCATGGAATATTATCTAGCACTAAAAGGAAGTGAATTATTAAGCCATAAAAAGACATGGAGGAAACTTAAATGTATATTACTATGTGAAAGAAGCCAATCTGAAAAGCCTACATACTGTACAAGTCCAACTATATGACATTCAGAAAAAGGCAAAGCTGTGGAGACAGTAAAAATATTAATAGTTTTCAGGGGTTGGGGGGTAGAGAGGGATGGATAGGTAGAGCACAGAGGATTTTTAGGGGAGTGAAACTACTCTGTATAATACAATAATAGTAGATACATGTTACTATACATTTGTCAGAACACAAAGAAGGTGCAACACCAAGAGAAAACATAAGGTAAACTCTAAACTTTGGGTGATAATGATGTGTCAGTGTAGGTTCATCCATTGTAACAAATGCGCCACTGTGCTGTGGGATGCTGATAGTGAGGGAGGCTGTGGATATATGCAGATGGGGGTGACAAGGGATATCTCTGAACCTTCCACTCAATATTTCTGTGAAACAAAAACTGCTCTAAAATAGTCTATTACAAATATATGGTAATTAATACTCCTAGTCCTAGAGGGGGCAGCCTATTGGGGGGTCTAAAAGATGGGGAAGTCTGGGTCAAGTTATCTTCTCACCACTGTCTCCCCACCTCCCAGATTTGCTCACTGCTCCCTCATGAGGGAAACTCTTTTCCATAAACTAAGTGTGGGAAGATCCACAGTGGTTAAGAAACAGAACAAGACAAGCTTCTCCTCCAACCATGAAGAGAAGATGTGGCTGTGGAGGGATAAAGTGATACTCACTTTAATACCATTCTTTCATTTGATTTTGCTTTTTTAATCTTTTTGGAGGAGACTTTCTTCATTTTTTCATTGTATAATATTTAAGATATTCAAAAATATGTAAAATGTATATTATGGAACATAATAAAAGAAGGATCTAATTTATTTTAAGCAGTGTCATGTACAAGTTATAAACATTACATATAGGATCAAAACACTTGCCTCTTGATCTTGTCTCTGCCTCCATAATTTTTTTTTGTTTTGGGGAAATGCAGTTAGCAGAAGTTCCAGTTTTTCATACTATAAATCTCAGTTTTTCCTTTTATAGCATCCTTAGCTCACCCTGCTTCATGGGAGATGTTCTTATGTGTTTGAGTGAAGTGAAAAATACAAAAGAACAGTGTAAGCTATTGTTGGCAGGATAGGGTTCTCTTTTAACCTTGTGTATCATTTCTTTTTTAGTCCTACTGGAAAGGGGTCTTTTTGCAAAACAGATATTCCACTCCAAGAGGCAGTCACATTAGCAAGAGAAAATTTGGGGGGACAATAGGTAATCCAATCTTCAGATTCGGAAAGACATACTTTTATTTCCTTGGAGGATCATAAATCACAATACTGGTCCCATAAGGTAGATTTAGGAACAGTGATGCCCATAGTTATGACCTCACAATATTCCACCAGGTGGAGCCAGAGATTGAAGAGATGGCTGTAAAAGCAAGAGAAAGGAAGACCACTACCCATTCAAGGATGGTTCTATTTGGACTCAAAAGCAACAAAGTTAGTGTGAGTATATGTTAACCAAATATACTGTATGCTTTCTGGTTAAGGATGATATTTGCACAGCCTTCCAGATATTGCAGGGCAGAAATAAAGTGATGCGTTATAAAGATGATAATTTGAGAAAACATTTTATAAGCTGTAAAACACTCCACAATGTAAGTTACTATTACTATTGGTAATATTTTGAGGGATTTATGTAGTAGACCTGTATCTGAACAAGTTTAGAAACCATTCCAGCTTCACTTATTGGGCATGAACCAACAAGACATGAAGATTCAGAGAGGAAATTTATAACTCTTATTTTTACAAAACTCATATTCCATGTGGGCTTATAAAATATGTCTATGTGACCCAAATAATCAGGGTATGCCAAATGACTCAGCCTCACCTTAGGGTCTCCTTTGTAAAAACACAAGATACTAGTCAAATGTGACTTCAAAGTGCTTGTTCCCAATAAAATTATTAAAAGATTTGCAGTTTACCACCTATAAGAGTACTCCTGAAAATGATCCAGTTCATCTTTTTCTATAATTCATGTATCTCTCAGGAAATCTAGTGCTTCTTTTCCTCCACATTTCTCAACTCTATCTTTGAATTTCCCCCTTGATGCTCTAGCTAAGCAGGGACATGTGTGCTACTCATGCTGGGACATGAGTCTAGGAGAGCCAGAAGTTTAGCAGTAATATGAATCTATTATTTGATGCCTTTAGAAGAAAATCTATGATGTCTTTTGAAAAGTCTAGTTCTATACTCTCTCTGACTCTCCCAACCCCAAAACGACATCCAGTAGATAATTTTTCATGAATAAAACTCTCATCTTATTGAATTTCTAGGCAGGTTGGGTTCACATAAGAAAAGATACTTTTAAAAACTGCTTCAGTTATTAATCTGCTTTCATTACTTTTATTCTGACATTCTTATTTCAGTATCAGAACCAGAAATGTTACCGACTATTAATATTTTTTGTGTGATATTTATTGTAGACAGAAGCCAGGTAAGAGTTCTGACATGGGAAATGAAACTTTGGAAAAAATTATTGAAGCAGGAGGCTACCAATGGAATCTACACTTAGATACTCCCAGTAGATAAACCTTAGTGACTCTGGAGTCTTCTGGAGTGGTTTGGTAATGTTGTCTCCTCAAAATCAAACAGAAAACAAAATCACTATATGATTCTTTTCTGACATCAATCTGGAGCAGATAATTTCTAGTTTTCTCATCAAATCTTCTTTTCTATGTCCAATAAATAGGCAAATCCCTCAAATGATTGAACAATTGTCCTGGGATCTAGGTGTAGGTTAACTCAGGTTTAGAATGTTCAGTACTTAAAGGACTTCCCTCTTTTTGTAACAGTCAATGTAGCAAATGCTTAAAAAAGCAGAACTTGGATTGGAATATCTATAAAACATCATCTTCTTTTGAATCCCATAGAAATAATTTGGCATAAATTAAAACAGGCTAGAAATTGGCTTATGATCTAAATTAATTTTTGTCCTCTTTTTCAAATATCTATATATCTATATCTCTCTATACCTATATATGTATGTAATCTATATCTACTTCTGTATATATATACAGATATGTATATGTATGTGCATATATAATATACACATACACAAAAACAAAACTTGTTTCTGTGAGGATTTTAGAAAGAAATATATGTGTGTGTATGTATTTTTGGGGTTTTTTTTGGAAAAATGGAATTTATTTATTAAAGAAAAATCGTCCCTCAATTACTCTACTTAAAATTAGTACGTTCGACGTTAACACTTTGGAATGAAACATGCTTTCTTTCAAATAATAAGTAGACTCCACTCCTAAGGGTCACTTCAAGTAAGATTTCAAGAACCCAAAGTAACACTCTGGAAGGAGACCATCCCTTCCCAGTTCAACAATCAGTTGTTTGTAAACACTGTCGGATGCTAGAAATATGGCCTTACACACTGCCATCAGAGTATATACATATATACATAGCTCATATATTTCATTCTAAAATCCTCACAAAAACAAGTTTTCTTCTTTCCAGAAGTTTTCTTTGAATTTGCTCATGGTTTTCCAATCCAGAATTATGTAAATAAATTATATCATTCACGGCAATATATTCAAGGAGTTATTACATTAAGTAAGCAAATGTCATTAAAAAAAAATATCCCACAAAAACAAAATCCCTCATTCAAGTTCCTTTGAAACATGTTTATTCTTGGGAACTCATTCACTCTTCAAACTTTTTATCTTTAAACTGCTTCCAAGCTCAGAGCCCTGGAAGGAATTCATATGCCTGAAGCTATACCACCCTGAGAGGATCTCCTTCAATTTTACAATTGTTATGGGGAGTTGGGGGGTGTGGGGAGGGGATAGGGTTGGGTGTGAGTGGAAGCAGCCGCACAGCACACCTGCAGAGGAGAGCAGTTAAGGAGTGGTGCCAGTGACTCAGGCGGGGATCAGGCTTTTAAACTCAGGATCTTAAGGCTGTTGCTCATTTTTAAAAAATAATAAAATAAAACAAGAAAGACTTTGTCATAGTGTCATTGAGAGATGATGGGATGTTAATCCTCTTGTCCAGCCTGAACTGATTCTTGGAATCTTATAATCTACCTGCCTTGATTTCACCTTTAGGTTGAGGTGAACAAGGATCCCTCTTCACTTCCTGTCCCAGGCTGTGGTTCATCCTCGACCTATTAGCCAGCAGCCATGCTCCATCCCAGAAACAAACAAAGGACTCACCCATTATTGGTCCCTCACTGCCTTGCAAATGGCAGTGTGAGCCATGGTTGGTTTAGTGGGCCATATTCATGAACCTCTTGTGTCCAGTTCTTTTCCCTATATGGGCAGACATTTGTGGGTAGACATATGGGTAGACATGGTAAGCCATTTCCCTGAGAATCTTTATAGTGTTTGGTTTTTCATGAAAACCTGGTCTTCCTGATTTTAATGTGTTTGTGGTATACTTACATGACATGATACACTTTGCTGGACAAAACCCAACATTTATTTCTTTGAAGAGAAGTATTATAAAGTCCACTTTCCATTGACACCAATGGCATTCTGGTGATATCAGGTATTTTCTATTTTAGAAACATGGCACCAGGAGTGTCCTAATCTCTTTTTAGAACATGACAAATGACCCCTTGTCACATTCAGAAAAAATAAGAGCAAACCCTCAGGATTCTCTCCCTCCACCTCCGCATCTTCCTACAAGAAAGTGACCAAATGTCCAGATCTCCTAGGAAGCATGTCTATGATAGACAGGGATTATGGTTATAATGAGTATGCATCTGCAATCAAAGACTTTGATGTGCAAGAAATACCTTTTAAAATAATTAAATCTTACTCTGAGATTTCATCTGGTCCAGCTCATGGAAAATATATCTCAGCCATTAAAGGGGAGCCCTTCCTCTGACCTAGTAACACCCAAGAATCAAGGAGGCTTGTTTGCTCTCTGGAAAATGGAAGCCAGGATCTGTCTGTCAATCCATCATAATCAATAATGAAATCCACCTTGTTAGGTTTGCCAGATAAAATTCAGGGCATCCAACTAATTTTGAATTTCAGATAAACAATGAATAAATTTTAGCATAAATGTGTCACAAATATTGCATGGCCATACTTATACTAAAAAGCAATTCAACATTTACCAGAAATGCAAATTTAATTGAATGTCCTATATTTTTATTTGCTAAATCTTACAACCCTACTTCTTGTCCAAGCCTGCAAATCCTTTGATAACCATTGGGTCCAAACACTGAAAGTTGTTTTGCCCAAACTCAGGTTTTGCAAATTCTGAGAGACACAACCCACGCTAGGGTTCTAGTCTCTTGGGTGCAACGCAGGGCAAAATTTTCTTTGGTTTTAGCTTCTTTACTGTTCACCTCATATCCATGACACTTGTCTGGGAGGCTTCAAGTCTTGTGTAAAACATGAGCTTAGAACCCAGGTAGTCTAAAGATAACTTCTGTTTCTAACCGTCTCATATAAACTTCCTGTGAGACAAAGGAGTGTTTAGGAATTGGAAGAGAGGAAAGGAAAAATAAAAGGGATCATAATACAAATTAATATCTCCATAAAGATATTTCTGACAAGTAGTAACTTAAAAAGAGATGGCCCACCTAATACATATGGCCCACCTAATACATCTTTCCTTTCTGATTTTTTCTCTAGACTTACAAAGCACATATTATAATTTGGTGAAAATTACAACACTCTTGAATACACTACTACAGATACTTCCCAGGTTTACAGGACAGTTCTAAGGATTTTCAGGTGCATTGAAACTGATGGGGGGATTAGCCTTGCCTTGTACTGAGTCAATAAATCTCTCCATCTGTGGAGAAGAAGGAGGTGAATCAAAGTCTATCTGATTTAAAGAATAAAACAAGAACCATACAACAAAATAATGGGTGGTACTCTGTCTTAGTTGTGAAGAACCTTTGAAATGGAAGTTGGGAAGTCTGGCTTGGACAAGTTGGTGAACCTCCAATCATATTATCTAGTCATCTAAATCTAATTTGTCAATCTTCTAGAGATGTAAGGGGGTTTAATACAATGGGATCAGGCTAATTAATAAGCCTAATTATTATTTTAATTACTCACCACTCCTTGACAGGTGGAAAGACTGTGTTTCCCTATAGAAAAACCATGAATAACCTTTACAAGTGTGGAAAATAATACTCTGCAATTTTGAGACTTCTGAAGACCCTCATCTGTCTGTCTTAAGTAGTAGCAGTCCATCCCTGGCTTGCTCTGAGTGCATTTCAATTCTTGAAGAAGAAAGCGGGAAGAAAGTACAAAGTCTTACTGTTTATTGTCCTAGTTCCTGCCAACATACTTTGCCTAAGAACTCTTCCTTCCTCACAAAAGGCCTGATATGCAGCTGTTTTTAAAGCAGGAACCTGGTCCACTTTCTTCTGATGAGTAGAAAAAGTATAAGATCACAGGGAAGGACTGGGGCTAGGGAAAGTATTTCTAGCACCTTGAAACTGCTAGTTAGAAAGTTCAGATTAACCAAATGCTGGTTTTCTCTCCTGCTCCTCACCTCCTATCTCTTTCTTTATTATTATTTTAAATAACTATCTACTCTGCATGTCATCTCAGAAACGTGATATTCTAGGACTATTGGAAATATATACAGGGCTCATATAGGTATTTTAAGAAGATGGAATCTAAGGAAACGATGTGTTTCTTAATTAGAATAGATTCAGATGCTTTGACAAGTCTTGAAAGAATAACATATGAGGCATTCCAGGTTTACCCTGCAGTCAAGCTCAGTGTTTCCAGCCTTTGAAGTTGCTGATTTATACACATCTGTGATGGGCTCAGCTGGACCCACCACTTACAGACAACTTTAGAGCACAGGCCCCTGGTCCACTGCATTTGAAGGGTCTGATAGAGCAGTCCTGTTCATCCCCGTCTGCACACTAGAATCCCTCAGGGAGCTTTCCAAAACTCCCAGTGCCTTGGCTGCACCCCAGACCAATTAAATCAGAATCTCTGGGGGTGATACCCAGACATCCAGACGCATTGTTTTTTAAAGCAACCAGATGTGAGGTTAAGAGTGAGAATAAATGAATTTTAAAGCATCCATGAATTAAGATTAATAATAGGCAGATCTCTAAATGCATTCTGAATACTTCACTAGGATGAGGTCTGTGGGGTCAAGAGGAGTGACTTAGATGAGGAGAGATGACCCCCAACCTCAGGGATCTAGGAACCAATAAAGTTCACAAGGGAGGGTGCCATTTAAGCTCCCAAGGAAGGAAACATGCTTTCAGCTCAAGATGGAGGGAGTATAGGGCAAAGAGTACCTGAAACCCTAAATTGTCATCCCCATTCTACCACTGGCCAGATTATACAATCCCCTAGGTTTCAGTGTCCTCACCTGATTAATAAGGGGGTGACTTTTTATCAGTAACTCTCTACCGTGGCTGCGTGTTAAAGTCACGTGTTTTGTGACATCCACTTGCCCAGGCTGCCCCCTGCACCAATTCAACCAGAATAGCTGGGGCAGGAACTCAGGCATGGACATTTAAAAATTTTCTTCAGGTTGGATTGCCAGATAAAATGGAGGGTGCTCAGGTAATTGTGAATTTCAGATAAACAAGGAATATGTTTTTATAATAAATATGTTTTAAATATTATATATAATATATATAAATATTATATATTTATAATAAATAAATATAATATTTATTATACTAAAAAATTATTTGTTTTTTATCTGAAATTCAAATTTCACTGGGTATCCTATACTTTTATATTCCAAATCTGATAGCCCTACACATGGTAACACTACAATATGCAGCCAGAACGGCTGGTCCCCTTGCTACTCATAGTGGGGTCTCCAGAAATGTAGCATCAGCTTCAACCTAGGAGCTTGTTAGAAATGCAAACACTTGAGACCCACCCCACATCTACTGAATCAAAAACTTTATTTTAACAAAATCCTCGAGTATTCATGTGCACATTGATGTTTGAAAAGCACTGGCCTAGATGATCCTACCACAAAGTTTCCAAGAATCTTCCAACTACCTCAGCCCAAACCAGCAAATCCAGAGGTTGCTGCACAAATCAAAATGTGTCCCCAAGTTCCTGGAAGCTTCAGGAATGATTTGTTTACATTCCGGCAAGGAAATTGATTGCTTCTTTTCTTCATCCCAACTCTAAGCTAGATTGCCCTACTCTTCTGGAGAGTCATGGACTTGAACTCACATTAGACCTCTGCTCACTACTTGGCCTGCCCATGCCTGTTTTCCTCTCCACATGGGCAGAACCTGGATTTGACCTAGATCTTGCTCTAGTCAGGAGAACACAAAGCTGGGCTGACTTCATCTGCTTGCCAGCAACCCAAAAATGGTGACTCAGACCTGACCAGTCTTTGTGAATATACTCCCGCCTGCAGGGCAGGGCCTCCTTACCGTACCTCATTCACTGGGTCTTTGCTAACACTGAGGACCTCTTGTCCTTCAAACAGATCTATGTATCTATCTATGTATGTATCTATTTATCCACTGTTGTTGATACTATTAAAATAAATTGCTTTTAACTCTTCCAAATTTAAAAGTGCAGCATTATAGAATGTCTATAAGATGCCTTAAGCCTAAGCATTATTATGCTCTAAGCCATACCTTATCAAACAGTGTTACCCACTCTGATTGCAAGGCAAATCCAATTATAAAAATAAACACCAAGCATTTTGTAATGTTCACACCATGCATCACAAGGGCATTTGCCTGAAAACAGGTGACTCCAACATTAATTTTGCTTTTCTCAAATATACCTACTTTCTTGTTCCAATTTCAAGGGTTTTGATAAAAGCTTAATTGTACATTAACCCCTCCCCCTACATGAAATTAAATCTTTATGCTTTCAAATCACTTACACTGAACTCATGGAAGCATTGTTTTGCAAAAGATGTTTGCTGTATAAGAGTACTTTCCTTCTTCCCACAAATCTGTTGCATTAAGGGTAATTAAGACGCCAATCTAAAAAGCAGCTATTTACATTAAAAGTTAAAACCTTATAAATTCAAAAATATTTTAAATAAATGAAGATGATTTTCAGGACTCAGAATCTTATACCTAGAAATGTCCTTAAAGGTTCTTCATTTTACAGTTAAAAAAAAATTGAGAGGAGTGTAAGATCATTGAGGGACTGAGTTAGATTTGGAGCCTCTGGCTCTAGTCATTTCCGCTAGAAGACTCCATTAAAGCATTCAACAGATAAATGCAAATTTTACTTCACTATTGTTCCAAATCAGAACAACATGCATACCACTCTTTCTAGAGTAATTAACATTAGCATACATATGCTAAAGTGGCTTCACAATTAAAAGATAAATTACTAGTGCTATTTTACAACTAGCAGTTTTCTCCTTATGGTTGGGACCAAGTTGGTGACCTAAGTTACATTATTTTTCCCCTTCAGTTTAGTGTAGTTGACAGTGAACTCTTCTTCCCTCCAGATCATGTCTTTGGCTGTGGAGTTCCTGACGGATGTTAGCTGGCTCTGACTTGCCCTCCTTGCTTGCTGAGGTGACAGGAACTCTTTGCCCCATGGGGACGAGAGCCATTCAAGCTAACACCCACACAGGGTGGGACTAATTCTGCCAGATTGTCATCAGCTAGATCATCCCCCTACAAGGGCAGAGCAGTATAAGCAAGCTGAATCACAGATTACTTCAGAGCTTATAGCTAGTAAAATAACAGACTCAGAGGTTAATGCGATTATTTTCCTGAGCTCAAGACCGTATACCAAGACAATTAGTTAAAAAGTTTTTAAAAAATCTGTAGAAAGAAATTCTTACATATTCAATAATTGTGTAAAGGTACTCAAAGTTATGGCTAAGAAAATAGGGATTAGGTTAATGTATGAATAATATTCTAAATAAAACATTTTAAAAAGTAAATTGTATGGGGGGAGATAAATTAGGAGTTTGGGATTAACATATACACACTACTATATATAAAATAGATAAACAGCAAAGACCTACTGTATAGCACAGGGGATTAGATTCAGTATCTTGTAATAACCTATAATGGAAAAAAATCTGAAAAAGAATATATATATATATATATATATATATATGTATAACTGAAACACTTTACTGTAAACCTGAAACTAACACAACATTGTAAATTAACTATGAAGTAATTTACAAAAGAAAAAAGAAAAAGTGATACATACAAAAAAATAAATTATACATTTAGGAAACCCACAGTAATATTTATATGTAGATATTTGTTATAAAAATGTGCTAGATAATGTGAAATGGCTAACAGGGTTTTTTGATAGTTCCTTAAAATGAAAACTGAGACATTCTTGAGTATCATCCAAATCCTTCAACTACCCTTCTAGCACTTTCACCTTCTTCCTTGCCTTATTTTTGTTTTCTGGAGACCAATGATGCCAGTTCAGATAGAAGGAAGGGTGCTTTGAATGGAGGTCAGTATATATTGATCAAAATGGATAAGGAGTACTGTAGGATAGGAAACTCAACATTTCATAAGAAGATCAGAGAGAACAGGGGAGATGAACTGAACACAGGAAATATAGCTGGCATGCCTATGTATCTTTGATGAAGAATATCCTTGGAGAAAAGTATACAAGACCCCAAACTTTTCTCCTGTAAAATACAATTACATTTAACTTTCTCTGTACAATCTTCTTCCTCAAGTTGTGTGTGCTTCATTCCAACAAGCTTTAATTAGAAATCATCCCTTGAAATGTTGAGGACTGTTCCAGCTACCATTGCTGAATAACAAACTACTCCAAAACAATTGCAACTTAAAATACACACAAGATTTTGTGGTCAGGTATTTGGGAAGGGCTCTGCTAGGCAGTTCTAGCTTAGGGACTCATATACAGTGCAGTAGATGTCACCTGGGGCTGCAGTTATCTGCAGGCCCAACTGGGTGAGCTGTTCAAGAAGGCTGTCTTGCTTGGCTTGCAGTTGGTTATAACTGTTGTCTGAGATCCAGCTGGGGCTGTTAACCAGAGTGCCTCCTACCTGTGGCCTCTCCAGCATGGCAGTCTTGGGGTAGTCAGGGCTCTTATGTGGTCTTCAAAAGCAAGTATCCAAGAAATGCAAATCAAAACTACAATGAGGTATCACCTCACAACAGAATGGCCATCATTAAAAATCTACAAATAATAAATGCTGGAAAGGATGTAGAGGAAAGGGTGTAGAGGAAAGGGAACCTTCCTACACTGTGGTGGGAATGTAAACTGGTACAGTCACTATGGATAACAATACACAGGTTCCTTCAAAAACTAAAAATAGAGCTACCATATGATCCAGCAATCCCACTCCTGGGCATATATCTGGAGAAAACCATAACTCTAAAAGATACATGCACTCCAATGTTCATTGCAGCACTATTTCCAATAGCCAAGGCATGGAAGCAACCTAAATGTCTATCAACAGAGGAATGGATAAAGAAGATGTGGTACATATATACAATGGAATATTACTCAGCCATATAAAAGGATGAAATAATGCCATTTGCAGCAATATGTATGCACCTAGAGATTGTCATACTGAGTGAAGTAAGTCAGACAGAGAAAGACAAATATCATATGATATTGCTTATACGTCGAATCTAAAAAAAGGCTACAAGTGAACTTATCTACAAAATAGAAATAGAGTTACAGATGTAGAAAATAAATGTATGGTTACTGGGGGGTAGGGGGAGAGGGATAAATTGGAAGATTGGGATTGACACATACATACTACTATATATAAAATAGATAATTAATAAGAACCTACTGTATAGCACAGGGAACTCTACTCAGTACTCTGTAATGGCCTATGTGGGAAAAGAATCTAAAAAAAGAGTGGATATATGCATGACAGATTCACTTTGCTGTACACCTGAAACTAACACAACATTGTAAATACAACTATACCCCAATAAAAATTTTTAAAAAAGAAAAAAATTACAAAACAATATCCCAGCTGTAACACCTTTTACAACCTAACCTTAAAAGTCACACAGTACTTCTGCATATTCTATTGGTTGGCAGGAAGTCACAGATTCTAGGAGAGGAGAACTAGACTTCATCTCTTGATGGGGGAAAGGCAAAGTTCTAGAAGATCATGTGACTCTGGAGACATTTGCAGTCATCTTTGGAAAATACTATCTGCCACAGACACTGATGGGATTAACTAAAATAGAATGGATTCAAATGGAGACAGCTAACTAGCTAGCTAGATAGGATTCAGTTAAATCATATGCATGACAGCAATTAAAGATGTGCCTGATTCCTCTGGGTTGAGCCTCCACTCAAGATGCGTTCCCCTCCTCATGTCCATTCAACAGGAAGAGTTGACATAAGCAAGCAAGTAGAGACTGTTCTAGTCACAGGGTCAATTACATCTATAAGTGTCCCAAGAAAAGTTTAGGAGAGGAAAGAAAGGAGAGAGGGGGAACACAGAAGGAAGATGTGAGGGAGAGGGAGAGAGAGGAAAGGGAAAGAGAGGGGTTGGGGGAGGTGGGGAAAGGAGGAGAAAAGAGATAACACCCAGGAACCCTCTCTTCCTTCCAGTATCTGGTCTCCCTTTCGGTGTCCTTCAATCCTGTCTGCATTACCAGAACGACCTCAGGACAAAACAACTTAACTGAGCAAGGACTCACATCTCCATTTTTTCATGATCCATAGACATGCTACTTGTAAGTATAATCACATGTCTTATCTCTGCTACTTGTTCCTTTTTTCCACTAGTGTGTAATTGAGTCTGCTTTTTTTTCCCCTTCACCTAGGTTTACCTGCTGAGACTCAACTCAAAATGAATCACTTTAAATACAGAGGATGATCAATTAATTTATTTTTATCCACTGTCTCTCATGCCCTAACTTGATCTCTTTCCACATTAGAAGTCATGAAACCTCACTGTTAAGATGACTTTCTAAAAGGACTTTAACTTATTTCTCTGTGTTTTAAAAAAAATTAAAGAGCAGAATTATTTCTACCTTGGAAGTTTGAAATAATTTACCAGTAAAATTCTCCTGGCTTGGGCTTCTTAGGATACTTTTGCTAGATTTCTTATTTTCTAATATATCCATTTATTCAAACTTTTTAAAAACCATTCACCAACTATTTCTATAAAAGTTTAATATTCTCCCTAAGTATTTATGATGAGATTAAAGATAATTAGGGGCTTTCTAATGACAAGACTCATCTCCTTTTGGATTTTCTAATACTCTTTACAGTAACATTTTAAGATGTACATATTTGTCTAGCATTTTTTTTTAATGGGAAGAACACGGTAAAGTTTATTTTTAACTGACTGGTTCAATGCAAAAATCAACTTTGCCCTTGGGTTGTCCTTGTTTGTAGTGTGCATATCAGGAAAATGAGGCAGGCTAAGCTGGGATGGGTCTGCTGATCATGGCTTTGGCAGCATGGAACCTGGGACATAGAGTCCCCTGGATAGGACTGTTGAGCAGGCCAACTTTGTTGTAAATATTTAGACAGAAATGGGCATTACAGCAGCCGCATCTGAAGACCCACAAGTCTGAGTATTATACAAGGTGTGTGTTCTGTTTCAGGCTTTGATTAATGTCTAAAAGAGAGAAACCCAATTGACTCCTGTCGTGTTCATGTTAATTAATTGCTTGCGGTGTCTGTGTGTCAAATATGAGTGTGGATACCTGTTAGTTCACTTGCCACAGGGACTGGGCTTAGCAGATGGGAAAAATATTATTTTGGCAAGTTTTTAATGATGTTACAATTTATTTTTATCTCACTCTCTTTGGTGTGCATGAAAGGAGACTGTTACCTGTGCTTTGTGGATGAGTGTCAATGATTTGGACAGATTAATTTACGGCATAGTTGAGAATCAGAGAAGATTGCTGGGGCAGAACTCACCTGTCAGTGCAGCATTGACATGAACTACAATTTGACTCCATTTTCCAAGGCCTGGTAATTTTATGCCAAGTAGTATATCAGCTGTACTTTCTCTTGATCATGGAAAGTAGAAATAAAGATATAGATTTGTTTCCATACATTTCTGTATATGTGTCTGCTCTATAAATCTGACTCCTCAGTGGTGACATTTGTAATTGACTTTTCAAATGCTGGAAGCAACAGAGACATCTTGAATGATGTAAAAGCACATCCATATTTTCAGCAATAATACTTTGACTGTAGAACATCATTTTAAAAAATTGAAAAGTAGACCAATATTAGCATTATGATTTATATGCTACTTGATGCTGAAGACTTGGCAGAGAATACCAATTATGAAAATGGTATGGTGAAAGATTTCTTCCTGAATTATTCCGCACACATTCTACTTTGCAGGGAGCAGGTTTAGCTTAAATGTAAATTATCAGGGATTTTTGTTTGCTCTTTCACAGAGCTGTTTGTTGTATTACCCAGTGCTTTTCTGTTCTCTCATAGTTGAAATAATTAAGATCATTTGCAGGGTCTGGTTTGCTCATTTTGCCTAGTTACCTTGCTGCTATGGTCCGTTATGTCTACAGGGGAGCACCATTGTTTAATCTGAGCATCTGGAATCCATCTTGTGTAGTGAAAGACAAGATGTATCCTTAATTTTAAGCCAGCTGCATGATAAACTTGATAGATGGAACCAATGTGTATAGGTGAGGAAGATTAATACTTGAAATGTATTTTGTGATTAGGAGATCACAAGGGGACTTTTGTTTTATTTCATTTTTTTTTTTTACTTTATTTTACTTCACTGTATTTTATTTTATTTATGGTGTAGCTATCAGAATCTAATTGAAGGGAAACACATCCTATTTGGGCCAGAGTTGAAGCATTTGAAGTGAGGAAAGAACCTACATTTCTCAGCTCTCTCTACTCAAAGACTTCTCTTTGCTATAAGCCCTTGATTGAGTTCACCGTGGCTACTTTCCTGAAGAGTCCCTCATACTCCTGGGACAAGTTGCAGAGACTACCGGCCAGATATCACGGGCACATGTGTCTCATAACCACTTCTTCTCTCTTGTCTCTGCAAGAAAGTGAAGTTTCATTGGAGTCCAAGGTTCACTTTGGTTTATTTTAATCAGAAAAGTGTATGAAATCCAAAGCACACAAACTTCATTTTTAACAATGCAAATCACCCCCATGTTTATATATGTTCTCTGGTCCTTAACCTTTTTTCTTTTTTAATTTTAAGAACATCTGTCCCCACTGCAACTTCACTCGCGTCAGGAAATCCAATTACAAAGGTAGAAACAAGTACAGCAGGTGAGGCAAAATACAGCAGCTCCACTACTTAATACTGGATACACAAATGATTCCCAGATGGACAACAGGGTCCCTCTACAGCTAAAAAGCTAGCTCACCTGGTGTAGAGAAAAGAGCAGCTGATGGATCAAAGTGGTAGAGATAACAGAGAGTGAGTGATGTGGATATGGAATACATTAGGAGCATAAGAATGCATTTTGGCCAAGAGTTATTTCTGGTTATACATTTGATGAGGAGACATAGGGAAAAAGATGTCAAATTAAAAAAAAATCCTTTTGGCAAGTTTGAACTTTGCCTCTATCCTTTCTCTCTTAATCTACTACCCAGATATGCACTTAAAATAGGAATGCAGGCCTACTGGGGCATGAAATAGTTGAGAACTATTCAACAATGAGGAGAATGAGGGAAATCTCTTTAGAAGGACCTTTTGGAATTTAAGACTGTTGAACTTGAATAGCCACAGATAATTTAACATGACCCCTAAACCAGGAGGAGAATTTTTATTATGAGGACTTGACTCTGTACTAAGGGCATCATCCTTCTTAGAAATTGATAACTGTAGAAGCTATTTTGTGAGATAAGGTAAGAATGACTGTTCTTCACATCTATAAGAGATTAGGATGAATAAGAATGAGGTTAGGGATGTGAATCCCACAAGACCTCCTGCCCTCACTTCTCAGTGTCATAGACAGTCTGATTAAATCACATTTCTTCTTGCATCTCCATTTCCCTCAGGGAAAGTGCCACAATAATTATGAAAATGTTTTATGAAATACTGAGACAGATGTATGGTTTTTTTTCTGTATCTTATCTCATCCTGCAATGAACTGAAGACTGTGTCCAACTCACTCTGAACACTTGGTAATGTAGGATCTTTTAGTCTTATTTCACTGATGCCCAAAGTTAGTCTAAATCTTTCTAGAAGAACACCTCTATTGTCAGTACATGATAACCACACCACCACCCCTTCTGCTTTGTCCTACCACACAGTACCTGTTAAGCATCGACTTTCACAAAAGCCATTTCTGGTTCAACCTCATTCATCCTGAGAGGTTAACTGGCTATAACTCTAACTTACAGGTGCAGTAATTTTGTTAGCTGCTGTTTTTAAGAAGCTCCAGCCACGGTCTCTGCCTCATTTGATGGATCTGATGGCCAACATCTTGACCAAACACCAAAATTTTAAATTTTAATTTTAATTCAGCATATTTAGTACAAAATTGGCTTGCCAAGTAAGTATCCAATTTCATTCACTCTATAAGTTATGCCGCTGTTTGTCTTGATTTGACAAATACAGTTAGACACTCAGAGGTGAAAGATGAAAGCTCAGAATGTGATGGTGTAAGTCTGGAAATCACAGACCAGAAATTAAGGAAGATAAGTGAACAGCACATGTTAGTTCTCCAGGAGTTTCCAAGTATAAAGCAGAGCTTTAGGAACGTGAAAGGTTCAGTTTTTTTTTTGTTTTTTTGGTTTTTTTTCTTTTCTTAATCTGAGTATGTTTTTTATATACTGCCTTTTCTGGTAACTTCATTAAGCCTGTGTAATTATAGTTTGCTTCAACCCAAGGCTGCATCAGTATTCATTATTATCTATTTGGTTCATTGTAGCAGCATAAATATAACTAAATTACTAGGGTCAAACCATAATGGGTGCTGTTGTGATGGTAATTAGAAGAGAAATGTAGCCCTTTTGGTGAAACTAGCAGAAATGTAGAATGGGGTGTGTGCTTATAGGGTGCACTTAAAGTCAGGTTGCGGGTTCAAGGTGGTAAAATGACAGATAATGAAGGTACACCATTAATCACAGTTCTAGCAGATGCTCTGTACCAACCCTCTTCTTTTCTCTCTGCAAGGCAGCTCTGAGGTTGATGATAAAACAGAAACCAACAGAGGGCTTAGAGTGAAGGTGCAAACTTCTGTGCCTTCACTAATTGTCACTGAACAACCATAACTTAATTGAGGCTATGTAAAAGAAAAAAATCGCAGTGTGGGTACTGGGATCATTACCTTTTAATTCAGTACAGCCATCATTTGATTCTGTGATTTTGCCCAGATGAACTGTCTGTCACAGAGCGTCTTTAGAATGAGCTTTAACTTAGAGAGGAATTACCCTCACTGTCCACATGCATATCCCATGGGCTTGGAAAGCAGAAGCAGAAGTCCACTCTAAGCACCTTCAGTTTCTAGCCTTTCTAAGTGTGATGATTCTAGACTCAAACTGACATTGGTGGAAATGCTTAGCACAATGCCTCAAAATTAATACATACCTGCTGGTTAACTTTTTTCACTAGAAGCAAGAATTGGAAGAATTCTAAATCAATGAAATGTCTTACTAAAAACCCAAGTGAGGGGACTAACAGTGCCCTTAAGCTGTAAGAAATGCCTGCTGGTTCTGCAACACAATTGAAATAATTAGTATCTACCAAGAACCCCTCATCTTAGTCCCATTTCACGTTCTCCTGGGACCCTGTTCCATGTGTAGACACGCAGAATGTTCAGGGTTGTGGGTAACGTTTTCCAAATTATGTCTTTCTTCCTTCATGGCTTTTGGAATTTAAAAAATAAATTATTTTTTACATTCATGTAATGGAAGTTTCCAATTTGGAAAGCTGTTTACAGTCACGGTTGTTTCTCTAATAACAAGCATAGAGCCTAGCATATATATGGCACTCAATAATATTTTTTTGAAAGGATGAATAAATTACTACTAAGGTCAGTGTAAAAAGGCCCAATCTCCATCACATATATGAAGAGCAAACTAAGAAATGGAAAAAAACAATTGGCTTCAAACTGCCATAATGACACAGAATACCAGGTCCGTGTCTTCCACTTCCTTTGACTTTTCAAAAATACACAGTCAAAATGTTTCTCATCTAGCACAAAATCCCATGAAGGTCCAGAATGGTGAGTTGTTTATTTAATATATTATTCATGATCATCATTTGTCTATCTTTTGACATCACTGTTCATCTTGGGAAATTTCACAGTTAATCAGTGATAGCTTATTTGAGCCTTCCTTTTTTTCTTAAGCAACTTTAAAATTAGTCAGTTGTATAGCTTTCTTTAAAAAATAAAATTAGTCAAGTTATCGATTTTTCGATGTAGATAACAGATTATATATAGATAGTCAAATTTAAAAAACTGATTAAGATAATAAGCCAAAATAACTATTATGGCGAGTTGAATCAATTTTTAGCAAATATTTACTCTTCTCCCCGATGTTCATGCCATGACTTTCGACTTCACTGTATAACTTGCTTTGGTCAATGAGATATTAACAGATGTGTCTTAAACAGAGGCTTAAAATGTGCTTGTGCATTGGGCTTGCTCTCTAGTTCTACTGCCTTTTGCTATAAGAAGAACATATCTCTGTAGCCACCAACTGGAGCAAAGAGGACATGAAACAGCTGCCGCAGACCTGTGCTCAGCCTGCAGCTCTGAGCCACACCCAGTCAAACACAGTCTAGATTTGGCAGATTCCATGCTAGCCTGAAAAGATGGGAGTAGAAAATTAGTTCTCATTGCTGTAAGCCACTGAGTTTTGTATGTTTTATGTAGCATTATTGAGAAAATAGCAGACTGATACAACTAGCCATGAATTAACACTAGTTTACTTTCAGGCACTTCTATATGTAGCGACTATAACATATGATATTTCACTTAATCATGACCACAGTCCCATAAACCAGACACTACCCATATCCCTATTTTACACATTTGAAAACTGAGACACAGAGTGGTAAAGATATCTTGAAAACAAGATGTGACTCCAATCTGTATGTCTCCAAACCGCATGTTTTATGTTGCTTCATCCATCTAGATGTTGCTGAATGTGACTTCATATTCTCTGGTATCTAGTAAGTTCTCAGTAAATACCAGTTCACTTAATTGCCCTTTTCCTTTCTTTAACTGCACTTATCAAGTTAAATAAAATGTTTGATTGGAATGGGCTAACTAAGGCCTCATATGGAATAGGAGGAAGTATCAGGAATATTCTTTCCTGACAGGGTGCTCATAATATGGTAGTGAAGGAGAAGTAAGATGTTACCTAATTACATATTTAACTAATAGATTGACACAGTGATTGAAGCACTGTCATAAGCCAGACATAATTAATTGAGAAACTTAGTTTTTCAGTTAATAACCACTTTAGAGGATGAGAGAAAGGAGAGATTACATGCTGTACTCATCAAAGTAGGCTTAATCCATTAACTGTATCCCTTTTTTAAACTAGAGATTAGTTGATTATAAGTATTTTGTCATTAATACACTTACACTGTAACAATGCTACAGTAATAAAGAGTCTCCCTGTCCTCTCTGAATGCATATTCTAAGTTGAATGATTAATTTGCAGAAGATGATCCATCCTGAAAAGATATTTGCATTTTCTATGCCCCTGTCTAAACTACCCTCCTCTCCCTTGTATGCTTGGTAAATTCTTTCCTGATCTTCCCATGTCAGTGGTCTTTCTCTCCTCTAAACTTCTATAACAATGATAAATTTTTTATGGCTTTTATACATTACTATAATCATGCCATGTCCCTGTCTTCTTGTGCTTGGCATGCAGTATGTACTGCCAAAATATTGAATGAAGGAATGAACACAGCTAAATCTTAAGAATTCAGCCTTTAGGAAGAGAGAGAAAAAGAAATGTAATCATTTCAATCAGAGAGCTAAAAGAACTAATTCTTGATGCCAAGAGGGCATGTCTTTATTGAGTTAAGATAGGGGAATATTAACCGAGAAGAAGAAAGAAATTCAATGGAAAGACAAGGAAGAATAGTGATAGACTGTCTCCTTTTATTTTCCTTTTATCTTTGTATATTTCTACTTTTCCTTGTATCCTTGAAGTAGTGTGTCAGCTGGAATTAAATATTTATCCCATAGGTTTTTTATGTGCATAAATAGGCTACATGGATAATTACTGACATGGTGGCATTACATAAACAGATCATTCAAATAAAATGTATTAACGTAAAAAAAAATTATCACAAAATATTTTCCCATTCCATTTACTTCAAAGCTGGTTTTCTTCCCCTTCCCCCGTTGCTTACCTGCTTTGGGAGAGAGGCTAGAGATGACAGGTTATTACAAGACCTAGACCCTGACAAGACAATTATAATTCTGACACTAACTGCATCTTTACTGTTGGAATTGAATTCTGGACAAAACCCTCTTTAGTCTTCCTCTGTTACACCACACATACATGAAAATATATAATATAAAAACATCCTGAAGTCAAACTTCAATGTTTTTAGTCTCAGCATCACTGAATTTTTGTATTACACAAGATGCTGATTCCATATGCATAAGTTGTATTTGAAATGAGAGTCAAACAAAGATATCAACTCCCTACAGAGGCTTAGTTAACCTGCTGCTGTCCTGCACTGTGATTTAGAATAGGGTGAGAGGAGTTAGAAATTTAGCCCTTGTTTGCTGTATGTAAATATCTTCATGTTTAAACAAATGGAGCTAATAGAATCCATCTTAAATGGTGCTAATAAAATTTACCTTTTAAAAATGGGACATTAAATGAGAAAACGTAGGTATTGAAAATAATAGAGGGTTTCAGGGTTTCAATAAATATTAGTATCTCTCACCTATCTACCTATATATCTATCTTTGTATCTATCCATCTATCTCTGTGTCTATCCATCTATCTTTGTATCTACCTGTCTATATATCATTCATCTATGTGTGTATTATAGATTGTAGATGGGCAACCAATGTTAATTTACTTGACTAAGTACTAGCAATCAATGTGCCTTTTTTGGAGAAATTATAGTAAAGAAGTATGGACTCTTGAGTTGGACATTCTGGGTTTGAATATGGTGTGGCATTAAGCAATTGTATTTAATCTCACTGGTTTTAGTTTTCCCATCTATGAGATGAGGATAGTAATAGTTCTTACCTCATGGGGTTATTGTGAGGAATAAATGAGCCAACATTTAGAACAGTAATTGATATATAGCAAAGAGTCAATAAATATCAGTTATTGTTTCCACAGTCATCTAAACAATTATTCAGTTTCAACTTTTATTTTCAGATAAAAAGAGGAAGAAGATACCTTCTGCATAGGTGTGTTTGTGTGTGTGATACAGAACTAGAGCAACTTGAGGAAAATCTTATAATGTGCCTAAAATGGTGAAAATTTTCTAAATTCTGAATTCTGAAATTTAAAATAAATTCTAAGTAATTTATTTTAGTTATGACTTTAATTTAGTTATGACCTTTCAGTCCTTAAGTTTTCAGATAAGATAACCAAAGAATTGGCTGCAGTAAATAGTCCTTTTGGAAAATATTATCTATCTATTAACAATAAAGTTGAGAGCATAGATTTATTATTTTCACATGATATTTCTTGTCAATGACCTGAGCTGAATCTGAACTGGCATTCTTGAAAAGAAAGACTCCCTTTACAAATCCCTTAAGCTCTAATGCAGTCATTTTAATTCACAACAGGCTAGAACCTTGTATAATTGTTCTCAGCTCAATACAATCTTTAACAGCTTTTGATTTACATATTGGGCAGCTGTTTTGAATAAGAAGTTGTCCATCATGGATCCTTTTGTCATCTGTCCAAGGAATGTGTTTATAAATGGTTCCAATTAGAATAATGAAGGACTCATGTGAGAACAATGATCAATGGCCAACCATAGGAACAATATAAGTCCAAGACAGATGTAAACTGTGACAGAGCATAACAGTGTCAAGTTATCTATGGGGAATGTGCACAATTGCTCCTGGAAAACAAATGGAAATTTTCAAGTCTTTGACTATTGGACAGAGTTTGATTTCATGACACAGAAGCATTCAGATTCTGTGTTAAATAAATCATTGAACCACACATGACTGAGACTATGTAGATAAATGTGAACAACAGTGCCCGGGGAAAAGGCAGTTCAAAGAGGCCAGCCAGATCAGCTCTGTACTGTGATTATGGACTGTACCCTACATTAGCCTTCAGGAACAGATGTCCTTTGCTATAAGAATGAGCCACGTTGATAGCGAAGTTTCTGGGCAAACACATTTTAGACTATGTCAGACACATCTGGTCAAGGGCTTTGTAATAGCTTTATTTATTTCTTGCCTGAACTGGAACGTCAGAAGCATGCACTCCACGTTAAGCCAAGAGTTCCCTTTGTTCCACATGGCAGCCACAGCTGGAACTTTTTGTTGGTTGACATAGCCAGATCTTCTGTAGAGACCATTATATTCTTTGGCATATTTCAGTGAGTTTGCATCTTTTAATCCACCTCAGCAAGCAATGGAGAGTCTGTAAAGGCCATGCACAGAACATTCTATTAAAACTACACTGGGACACCAGCTGGGAATGCAAAATTGATAACACTGAGGTGGCCTGCTACCAAATTGGCCTTGGTAAGGTGAGCTCTTTGCCATAGCCTTATTCACTTGGATCATTTAGGAAAAAAGCATCAAAACAGAAGTAGATTCTCATTTTTATGTGTTGAGGTTGCTCCTAGATTACTATCTCTAGCCAAAAAGAAAAGGGCAAAAGAAATTTTGTTGTAGATTATAAGAGCTGTGTACAATGCACAGTTTCATGAGGATTACTAGAAAAACATCTGGCTTACAAAAGTTGAAGAAGAGACTGGTTAAAACTAAGTTCTGCTTAGATTTCTAATATAATTAAGGCTGTTTTTCCTCTTTAACCACATCAATTGAAAGCCCAGTTTCAACGTTGAATGCCTTGAGGAGTCATAAGTTAAAGGGAGGTGGTGGGGGGGGAAGAGCTGAAAAACAAAAGTAGATATTCACAAATGTGCACCTAGAATAGTATTTAAACACATGCTGAATTAATTGTATCTGGCCTGGTTCAGGCAATTTCACTGCCTGCTTCTAGTTTTCAGAAACACACTCTCTCAAACATGAGAGTACTCCATCCTAGCCCTGGAGGACCTACCCTCACTTTGCTTTTGCCTTTTCCTTCCTATTGACTGACTCCCAATTCAGGAAGGAAGTTGCTCTAGCCTTTCCAATTGGCAAGCCAATGGCACTCTCATGGATTCCTCTTCTTAGTAACCCACTTGACCAGTGGTGAATTTCCAATTTCTTGGTATAGTGTAGATTACACTTCTGACTAAAACTGAACTTCAGGACCCTCTCCTGTAAGCTTCTCTACCAAAAGTGTCTGTTGGGAAAAAAAAAAAATCTCCTCCAGGGTCAACTACATACCCATGAGAGCTTTTGGATGATTGAGAAATCCCCCAAACATAATTTCCATTGATGTTGCTAGAGCATCCTTGTGTGAAGCAGATGCATAAAGAACTATATGTTGTTATGGACATGCACATGCATTTAGCACTTTGCTCACTACAAACAAAATGATAAAACTCCATTCTAGGAAAGGGTACAACATAATAAGCACTACATAGAAGGACAATGTTCAGTAATCCATAGCCAGAGCACTGCAGAGGAAACATAGACACAAGGGACCAATGTGGATATGTATGTACCAAAGATTAGAATACACATAATAAATGAGCACCTCTGAAATTTTAACACAGGAAAGTGAATCTGAGCTCATAATAAGCAGTGTATAGAGAGACCACAGATTGTAAAAATATAAAATCTAGATTTGATTCCAATTCAGCTACATGGTTGAATAAATTTGAAGAGTAAACATCAGTTTCTTCATGTGTCAAATTGGACTAAGCATCTTCCAGTGTTGTGTCATTGTATTCTATTGTTTAGAAGCAAGTTACTAAAGGATACTGGGAGACAGGAATCACTGAGGACTATCTTAAAGGCTGCCTATTACAGTGGCCTAGTGGAAATGTCGCAGGTCTTGGAGACACATGTCCCTGATTTATATTAATACTTCCTGGTCCATTACTTCCTCACTATTTGACCTTAAGTAAACTGAAAAATCTCATTTTGTTACAGTTTCCTCATTTGTAAATTGGAATAATATTATCTCTTTGTAACAAATCCTACCAGTTTAATCTCATATCTGTTTCTAAGTATAATATTAGCCTGTTTAAATATATATATTTGATATTGGAAAGTACCATTGGTAAATATATATCTATATACACCATATATATATATATACCATATATATGTATATTTATATATACCATATATATATATATGGTATTTTTATTTTGAAAAGGTATTTGATCAAGAATTCCTTGACATCTTTGAGGACAAGAAGAAAAATTAAAGATTTAGGGCTGTCCAATAGAACAGGGTCCACTTTAAAAAAAACTTCTAATGTTATTATAAAAATATATATTCCTGTCTCTTTCTCATTCAATAAGTTTATAAACCCCTTGAATAAAGGCATTAAGTGATGACATTATTAAGTTTATGCATGGCACAAAAATAGAAGAGTAGCTAATTGTTTGGATGACATTCAAGACATATGCTCAGCTTCATAAGATACTATTTAACAAACACAAAAGTTAAATTCCCATTTAAGATCAGTTTGAATTGAGAATTGAGCAGACCTTCTGTTATGGCTCATCTTTGTAAGATAGTTTGGTATTTTCATCACTAATTTTTACCTTTATTAGCTTAGAATTGAGCTTTCTAAACCAAAGGTCATGCTCTTTTCCCATAGTCACTCCCTTCTGCTTGCCTTCTGAGACTTTTAAGGATGTTACCTCATATCTCTAAGAATTATGATATGAATTACAGTAGTTGATAGCAACAGATGGCCATTTCAACTTAAATTCAAATTCATTCAAATCAAATTAAATTAAAAACTTAGTTCTTCAGACATACTCACCAAGTTTCAAGTAATTAATAGCAACATGGGGCTAGTGGCTACCACATTGGATGGTGCCAATATCATTGTGTCATTGTAGAGTTCCACTGAACACCACCAATGTAAAGAAGTGCATATCAGTGGACCCAGCACTACCCTAAATGTGGCATTTTGGAAATCTGTTAGGGTATTTTCAGTTTTCACAATGATTGCACAGAACAATCTTGTACAGTGGATAATTGTTATATTTTCTCATATTTTTTCATTGTCCTGTATAATATTTAAATAGACAAAAAAAAACTATTTATAATTATCTGAATCTATGCCTAACCTTTGTAAAATATGGAGCAAAAGTAGTTTTAATACATACTCTATTCTCTAGAATGCACTTACCATGTGAATCTACGTACTTTGTAAATTCACTCACTGTGTTGGGTGTTTAGAAAATCACATCGTGAACAGAAACACAGCTCATGGTGTTTGAGTAGCCAATAAAAGGGCAACCTGCCTCTTTCACTGAATACAACCAAAATCCTGGGAAGAGTATATAGGTCAGATATTTGAGGACTCTGATATATAAGTAACAGGCATAGATAAATAAGCAGGCATATTAGAAGAAAAGATTATAATTTGAAGTACCACCAAAGTGGGAGATGAATTTACTATTTTTTCCTTCCAATCTTCCCACTGTTTAGCCTTAGAAGACAAATCAAACTCAAAGAAAGAAGGAAGGAAATACTAATTTAAAAGTACTAAAATTAGTGAAATTGAAAAATAAACAAATGAAAATGCAGGAAAAAATCAAAGAAATTAAAAGCTAGTTCTTTGGAAAAGCACAAATGAAATGGATGAACTCCTATCAATGGCAAGAGACAGAGAAAGAGAGAGAGGAGAGAAAGTGAACATAAAATTACCAATGAATTAGTAATGAAACAGGAGATATCACTACAGATACCCATAGACTTTAAAAAGATAAAAGGAATACTTTGAACAACTCTAGACACATAAACTTTAAGATTTAGATGAAATGAACCAATTCCTAAAAAGCCACAAATATTCAAAACTCACTTAAGATGAAATAGATAATATCAGTAGTTTTACAACTATTAAAGATATTTATTTAATCCATTATTTTGAAACCTAGGCCCAGATGGTGTGATCAGTGAATTCTTTAAAAATTTTAGAAATCCTAACAACTTTATACACATTCTTCTATAAAATAGAAGATGAGGGAATACTTCTAAACTAATTTTATGAAGCCAGCATTATCCTAATACCAAAACCAGACAAAGACAATTCAAGAAAAGTGTGCACCAACATCTCTCATGAACATAGACACACAAACACACACAAAAAAACCCTCAATAAAATCAAATCTAGAAATATATTAAAAAATAATGATATAATAGGAATAAGGCACCACAGACCAGTGAATTTTATTCCAGAAATGCAATGTTTATTTGATATTCAAAAATCTAATAATGTAACCCACCATGTAACAATCTAAAGAGGAAGGACCTTTCTCACTGTATGCCTTTGCATGTGCTCATTTCTATGTTTGAAACATCTTCACCAGTCTTTCCTTGGCTCATTCTTAAAAATTCAATTCAGTAATGTTTCCTTTTCACTATTCCTGCTTCCTCCCCAAAACTGTTCTTCTCTAGATCTTTCCAATGACTGTTACAATCTCGATATATCTCTAACTCTTCACATTTTTTATTGAATTTCAATTGTCTTTTTTTTTTTTAAATCTTTATTGGAGTATAATTGCTTTACAATGGTGTGTTAGTTTCTGCTTTATAACAAAGTGAATCAGTTATACATATACATATGTTCCCATGTCTCTTCCCTCTTGCATCTCCCTCCCTCCCACACACCCTATCACACCCCTCTAGGTGGTCACAGAGCACAGAGCTGATCTCCATGTGCTATGCAGTTGCTTCCCACTAGCTATCTATTTTACGTTTGGTAGTGTATATATGTCCATGCCACTCTCTCACTTTGTTACATCTTACCCTTCCCCCGCCCCATATCCTCAAGTCCATTCTCTAGTAGGTCTGTGTCTTTATTCCCGTCTTGCAACTAGGTTCTTCATGACATTTTTTTTTCCCTTAAATACCATATATATGTGTTAGCATACTGTATTTGTTTTTCTTCCTGACTTACTTCACTCTGTATGACAGATTCTAACTCCATCCACCTTACTACAAATAACTCCATTTCGTTTCTTTTTATGGCTGAGTAATATTCCATTGTATGTATGTGTCACATCTTCTTTATCCATTCATCCAATGATGGACATTTAGGTTGCTTCCATGTCCTGGCTATTGTAAATAGAGCTGCAATGAACATAGTGGTGCATGACTCTTTTTGAATTATGGTTTTCTCAGGGTATATGCCCAGTAGTGGGATTGCTGGGTCGTATGGTAGTTCTATTTTTAGTTTTTTAAGGAACCTCCATACTGTTCTCCATAGTGGCTGTATCAATTTACATTCCCACCAACAGTGCAAGAGGGTTCCCTTTTCTCCACACCCTCTCCAGCATTTATTGTTTGTAGATTTTTTGATGATGGCCATTTTGACCGGTGTGAGATAATATCTCATTGTAGTTTTGATTTGCATTTCTCTAATGATTCATGATGTTGAGCATTCTTTCATTTGTTTGTTGGAAATCTGTATATCTTCTTTGGAGAAATGTCTATTTAGGTCTTCTGCCCATCTTTGGATTGGGTTGTTTGTTTTTTTGTTATTGAGCGGCATGAGTTGCTTGAAAATCTTGGAGATTAATCCTTCGACAGCTGCTTCCTTTGCAAATATTTTCTCCCATTCTGAGGGTTGTCTTTTGGTCTTGTTTATGGTTTCCTTTGCTATGCAAAAGCTTTTAAGTTTCATTAGGTTCCATTTGTTTATTAATGTTTTTATCTCCATTCCTCTAGGACCTGGGTCAAAAAGGTTCTTGCTGTGATTTATGTCATACAGTGTTCTGCCTATGTTTTCCTCTAAGAGTTTGATAGTGTCTGGCCTTATATTTAGGTCTTTAATCCATTTTGAGTTTATTTTTGTGTATGGTGTTAGGTAGTGTTCTAATTTCATTCCTTTACATGTAGCTGCCCAGTTTTCCCAGCACCACTTATTGAAGAGGCTGTCTTTCTCCACTGTGTATGCTTGCCTCCTTTATCAAAGATAAGGTGACCATATGTGCGTGGGTTTATCTCTGGGCTTTCTATCCTGTTCCATTGAACTACATTTCTGTTTTTGTGCCAGTACCATACTGTCTTGATTACTGTAGCTTTGTAGTATAGTCTGAAGTCAGGGAGCCTGATTCCTCCAGCTCCATTTTTCATTCTCAAGATTGCTTTGGCTATTCGAGGTCTTTTGTGTTTCCATACAAATTGTGAAATTTCTTGTTCTAGTTCTGTGAAAAATGCCAGGAGTAGTTTGATAGGGATTGCATTGAATCTGTAGATTGCTTTGGGCAGTACAGTCATTCTCACAATGTTGATTCTTCCAATCGAAGAACATGGTATATCTCTCCATCTATTTGTATCATCTTGAATTTCTTTCATCAGTGTCTTATAATTTTATGCATACAAGTCTTTTGTCTCCTTAGGTAGGTTTATTCTTAGATATTTTATTCTTTTGGTTGCAATGGTAAATGTGAGTGTTTTCTTAATTTCACTTTCAGATTTTTCATCATTAGTGTATAGGAATGCAAGAGATTTCTGTGCATTAATTTTGTATCCTGCTAATTTACCAAATCCATTGATTAGCTCTAGTAGTTTTCTGGTAGCATCTTTAGGATTCTCTATGTATAATATCATGTCATCTGCAAAACAGTGACAGCTTTACTTCTTCTTTTCTAATTTGGATTCCTTTTATTTCTTTGTTTTCTCTGATTGCTGTGGCTAAAACTTCCAAAGCTATGTTGAATAATAGTGGTGAGAGTGAGCGACCTTGTCTTGTTCCTGATCTTAGTGGAAATGGTTTCAGTTTTTCACCACTGAGGACAATGTTGGCTGTGTGTTTGTCATATATGGCCTTTATTATGTGGAGGAAAGTTCCCTCTATGCCTACTTTCTGCAGGGCCTTTATCATAAATGGGTGTTGAATTTTGTCGAAAGCTTTCTCTGTATCTATTGAGATGATCATATGGTTTTTCTCCTTCAATTTGTTAATATGGTGTATCACGTTGATTGATTTGTGTATATTGAAGAATCCTTGCATTCCTGGAATAAATCCCACTTGATCATGGTGTATGATCCTTTTAACGTGCTGTTGGATTCTGTTTGCTAGTATTTTGTTGAGGATTTTTGCATCTATGTTCATCAGTGGTATTGGCCTGTGGTTTTCTTTCTTTGTGAGATCTTGGTCTGGTTTTGGTATCAAGGTGATGGTGACCTCGTAGAATGAGTTTGGGAGTCTTCCTCCCTCTGCTATATTTTGGAAGAGTTTGAGAAGGATGGGTGTTAGCTCTTCTCTAAATGTTTGATAGAATTCGCCTGTGAAGCCATCTGGTCCTGGGCTTTTCTTTGTTGGAAGATTTTAAATCACAGTTTTGATTTCAGTGCTTGTGACTGGTCTGTTCATGTTTTCTATTTCTTCCTGGTTCAGTCTTGGAAGGTTGTGCATTTCTAAGAATTTGTCCATTTCTTCCAGGTTGTCCATTTTATTGGCATAGAGTTGCTTGTAGTAATCTCTCATGATCCTTTTTATTTCTGCAGTGTCAGTTGTTGCTACTCCTTTTTCATTTCTAATTCTATTGATTTGAGTCCTCTCCCTTTTTTTCTTGATGAGTCTGGCTAATGGTTTATCAATTTTGTTTATCTTCTCAAAGAATCAGCTTTCAGTTTTATTGATGTTTGCTATTGTTTTCATCATTTCTTTTTCATTGATTTCTGGTCTGATGTTTATGATTTCTTTCCTTCTGCTAACTTCGGGGTTTTTTTCTTCTTCTTTCTCTAATTGCTTTAGGTGTAAGGTTAGTTTGTTTATTTGAGATGTTTCTTGTTTCTTAAGGTAGGATTGTATTGCTATAAACTTCCCTCTTAGAACTGCTTTTGCTGCATCCCATAGGTTTTGGGTCATTGTGTTTTCATTGTCATTTGTTTCTAGGTATTTTTTGATTTCCTCTTTGATTTCTTCAATGATCTCTTGGTTATTAAGTAGTGTATTGTTTAGCCTCCATGTGTTTGTATTTTTTACAGATCTTTGCCTGTAATTGATATCTAGTCTCATAGCGTTGTGGTCAGAAAAGATACTTGATATGACTTCAATTTTCTTAAATTTACCAAGGCTTGATTTGTGACCCAAGATATGATCTATCCTGGAGAATGTTCCATGAGCACTTGAGAAAAAAGTGTATTCTGTTGTTTTTGGGTGGAATGTCCTATAAATATCAATTAAGTCCATCTTGTTTAATGTATCATTTAAAGCTTGTGTTTCCTTATTTGTTTTCATTTTGGATAATCTGTCCATTGGTGAAAGTGGGGTGTTAAAGTCCCCTACTATGATTGTGTTACTGTCGATTTCCCCTTTTATGGCTGTTAGTATTTGCCTTATGTATTGAGGTGCTCCTATGTTGGGTGCATAAATATTTACAATTGTTATACCTTCCTCTTGGATCGATCCCTTGATCATTATATAGTGTCCTTCTTTGTCTCTTGTAATAGTCTTTATTTTAAAGTCTATTTTGTCTGATAGGAGAATTGCTACTCCAGCTTTCTTTTGATTTCCATTTGCATGGAATATCTTTTTTCATCCCCTCACTTTCAGTCTGTATGTGTCCCTAGGTCTGAAGTGCGTCTCTTGTAGACAGCATATATATGGGTGTTGTTTTTGTATCCATTCAGCCAGTCTGTGTCTTTTGGTGGGAGCATTTAATCCATTTACATTTAAGGTAATTATCGATATGTATGTTCCTATTCCCATTTTCTTAAATGTTTTGGGTTTGTTATTGTAGGTGTTTTCCTTCTCTTGTGTTTCTTGCCTAGAGGAGTTCCTTTAGCATTTGTTGTAAAGCTGGTTTGGTGGTGCTGAGCTTTCTCAGCTTTTGCTTGTCTGTAAAGGTTTTAATTTCCCCATCAAATCTGAATGAGATCCTTGCTGGGTAGATTAATCTTGGTTGTAGGTTTTTCTCCTTCATCACGTTAAATATGTTCTGCCACTCCCTTCTGGCTTGCAGAGTTTCTGCTGAAAGATCAGCTGTTAACCTTATGGGGATTCCCTTGTGTGTTATTTGTTTTTTTTCCCTTGCTGCTTTTAATATGTTTTCTTTGTATTTAATTTTTGACAGTTTGATTAATATGTGTCTTGGCGTGTTTCTCCTTGGGTTTATCCTGTATGGGACTCTCTGTGCTTCCAGGACTTGATTAACTATTTCCTTTCCCATATTAGGGAAGTTTTCAACTATAATCTCTTCAAATATTTTCTCAGTCCCTTTCTTTTTCTCTTCTTCTTCTGGGACCCCTATAATTCGAATGTTGGTGCGTTTAATGTTGTCCCAGAGGTCTCTGAGACTGTCCTCACTTCTTTTCATTCTTTTTTTTTATTCTGCTCTGCAGTAGTTATTTCCACTATTTTATCTTCCAGGTCACTTATCCGTTCTTCTGCCTCAGTTATTCTGCTATTGATCCCATCTAGAATATTTTTAATTTCATTTATTGTGTTTTTCATCATTGCTTGTTTCCTCTTTAGTTCTTCTAGGTCCTTGTTAAATGTTTCTTGCATTTTGTCTATTGTATTTCCAAGATTTTGGATCATCTTTAGTATCATTATTCTGAATTCTTTTTCAGGAAGACCGCCTATTTCCTCTTCATTTGTTAGGTCTGGTGTGTTTTTACCTTGCTCCTTCATCTGTTGTGTGTTTTTCTGTCTTCTCATTTTGTTTATCTTACTATGTTTGGGGTCTCCTTTTTGCAGGCTGCAGGTTCGTAGTTCCTGTTGTTTTTGGTATCTGTCCCCAGTGGCTAAGGTTGGTTCAGTGGGTTGTGTAGGCTTCCTGTTGGAGGGGACTAGTGCCTGTGTTGTGGTGGATGAGGCTGGATCTTGTCTTTCTGGTGGGCAGTTCCATGTCTGGTGGTGTGTTTTGGGGTGTCTGTGGCCTTACTATGATTTTTGGCAGCCTCTATGCTAATGGATGGAGCTGTGTTCCTGTCTTGCCAGTTGTTTGGCATAGGGTGTCCAGCACTATAGCTTGCTGGTCGTTGAGTGAAGCTGGGTCTTGGTGTTGAGATGGAGATCTCTGGGAGATGTTCATCGTTTGGTATTATGTGGAGCTGGGAGGTCTCTTGTGGACCAGTGTCCTGAAGTTGGCTCTCCCACCTCAGAGGCACAGCCCTGATGCCTGGCTGGAGCACCAATAGTCTTTCATCCAAACGGCTCAGAATAAAAGGGAGAAAAAATAGAAAGAAAATAAAGAAAGAGCATAAAAAAATAAAGTAAGATAAAATAAAATAAAGTTATTAAAATAAAAAATTTAAAAAATTATTAAGGAAAAAAGAAAAATATTTTTAAGTTAAAAAAAAAAAAAACAAAAACGGACGGACAGAACCCTAGGACAAATGGTGAAAGCAAAGCTATACAGACAAAATCTCACACAGAAGCATACACATCCACACTCACAAAAAGAGGAAAAGGGGAAAAAATAATATATCTTGCTCCCAAAGTCCACCTCCTCAGTTTGGGATGATTCCTTGTCTATTCAGGTATTCCACAGATGCGTGTACATCAAGTTGATTGTGGAGCTTTAATCCGCTGCTTCTGAGGCTGCTGGGAGAAATTTCCCTTTCTCTTCTTTTTTTCGCACAGCTCCCAGGTTTCAGGTTTGGATTTGGACCCGCCTCTGTGTGTAGGTCGCCTGAGGGCATCTGTTGTTCGCTCAGACAGGATGGGGTTAAAGAGCAGCTGCTTTGGGGGCTCTGGCTCACTCAGGCCAGGGGGAGGGAGGGGTACGGATGCGGGGCGAGCCTCCGGCGGCAGAGGCTGGAGTGACGTTGCAGCAGCCTGAGGCGAGCCCGTGCGTTCTCCTGGGAAAGTTTTCCCTGGATCACGGGACCCTGGCAGTGGCGGGCTGCACAGGATCCCGGGAGGGGTGGTGTGGAGAGTGACCTGTGCTCGCACACAGGCTTCTTGGTGGCGGCAGCAGCAGCCTTAGCGTTTCATGCCTGTCTCTGGGGTCCACGCTGATAGCCACATCTCACGCCTGTCTCTGGATCTCGTTTAGGCGGCGCTCTGAATCCCCTTTCCTCACGCACCAGGAAACAAAGAGGCAAGAAAAAGTCTCGCCTGTTTGGCAGCTCCAGACCTTTTCCCGGACTCCCTCCCGGTCAGCTGTGGTGCGCTAACCCCTTCAGGCTGTGTTCACGCCGCCAACCCCAGTCCTCTCCCTGCGATCCGACCGAAGCCCAAGCCTCAGCTCCCAGCCCCCGCCCGCCCTGGCGGGTGAGCAGACAAGCCTCTCGGGCTGGTGAGAGCTGGTCGGCACTGATCCTCTGTGCGGGAATCTCTCCGCTTTGCCTTCCGCACCCCTGTGGCTGCGCTCTCCTCTGTGGCTCCGAAGCTTCCCCTCTCTGCCACCCACAGTCTCTGCCCGCGAAGGGGCTTCCTAGTGTGTGGAAACCTTTCCTCCTTCACAGCTCCCTCCCACTGGTTCAGGTCCCGTCCCTGTTCTTTTGTGTCTGTTGTTTCTTTTTTCTTTTACCCTACCCAGGTACGTGGGGAGTTTCTTGCCTTTTGGGAGGTCTGATGTCTTCTGCCAGCGTTCAGTGGTGTTCTATAGGAGCAGTTCCACGTGTAGATGTATTTCTGATGTATCTGTGGGGAGGAAGGTGATCTCCGTGTCGTACTCTTCCGCCATCTTCTCCTCCACCCCCCTCATTTGTCTTTTTAATTGGCTATCCCCTTCTCTAGACAAAAGACATTTTTAGGACATTCATTTCCCATTTGGAGTTGAGACTGATAATTGAGGGCAGATGAACTATAGCAAAGGGATTCTGCTACAGAAAATGAGGAAAGCCGTGCCTGTAAAAGTGTTGGAAAGTAATTGTTCCAAAGAAAGAGATAATTCTATCAAAATTAATAACAGCTTATATCTTTCTTCAGGATTTGGGTTATAGAACAGCTAATTCAGCATGAAGTTCACACCTGCATTTAAGTGAACTGGAATCCGAAAATGGAATGTTAGGTCAATGTTTCACTCTTAATTAGTGAAAGTTGCTCCCTAATTTCAGGGGAAATTGTATCAGTCAAGATGAGGAGTGCCTGCCTGGGCATAGAGACAACAGGAAAGGATCCAGGAGCCAGATTGGATCTCAAGTTTTATAAACAGCCTGATAATGAGACCATTAATATGTTAATTTGATCCTAGATTATGTAAAGAAGAGTAGCCAGGCAAAACTGGAAGTAACCTTTCAACTTCTCATTACAGTTATCAGATTCTTATCTGCATAATAAGAGTAATTTTTCTTCTTGTACCTAGAAAGGATTTGAGGGAGAAGTTTTCGATATATTAGGCAAGCTTATATAAATGATCAAAGTTTCTCAGACATATTTTTGAGAAATAAACTAGTTAAAAATTGATGTAACCAATCAAGATGGGAAATGATTTTTTGAGTCAATGGAGGATTATAGATCTGCTTTTCTCTAGCATAGCAGAGAAAAGGATGTTCTTAAAGGAAATGAACAATGACAGTTTGATGTTAGGGAAAAATTGACAATGAGAGAGGAAGAGGATATGAATTTTTTCCTAATGGATATTTAGTTAGGAGTGAACTGAATGGTTTTGAAGATTTCCCCTATATCTAGAATTCTAAAGGGAAATGGAAATTAAAAAATTTTTCAACTCTACATCTAAAAATGTTTACAGATTTTTATTACTGTTTATTCCTTAATTAAGTCCTTATGTACTACCACTTCTGGTAGGCCTTCCAGTTTTTCCCACCCACACTCTCCCTTACCTCCTGTGCTAGAATGAGTACTAATGGTTCCAATTTCTCATCACCCCCTCTGGTCTCTTTTCCCAAACTTGCACATGTGTCATGAGACTTCTCAGTTCTTCTCCCTGAAGAGGCGGAGTATATTTCCCCCAATCTTGGTTCTCAGTGTAGCCATGTGATTTGTTTTGCCCAATAGGATGTTAGAAGATTGATGTTGGCAGAGGATTACAAAACATCATGTGTGTTTCTGCTTCTTTTCTTGCCCTTACACAAATGTCATGAGAATGTGCCTGAACTAGCCTACTAAAGGATGAAATATGTGGAGCAGAATTGCATCATCCATTATACTCCAGCCAAGTCCATACTAGATCAGTCAATAGCCAGCCAACACCCAGGCATATAAGCCAGAACAGCCAAGATCAATAGTGCCACTAACCAACATGCATGTTGCTAGGCATCTTTGGAAGGAAACCTTGTTAATTTGGTATTACTTCCCTCTCCCTTTCTCCCTGATGAGAGATCTCATTTATTGGATGGTTTGTGTTGTGTCCGTGTAGAGTATTTACCTGGTCAGTTGAAGTAATCTTTCCTCTACTGGCATCTTCTGTAATGTACTTTATCATACTCTCCTTTGGACATCACCTTCTATCCGTGGTACTTTTTACCAAGATGTCCTCAACTTCAAGAAATCATGCAAATCTCTTTACCTTCTCTTTGTCCACATTGTCAGGATTCTTTAGATCTTCTGCCATGCCTCTTCTGGCCTGGGAAATGTTTATGTCTTTTCTCACACTTCTCTGAGACATCAGGAGACCAGAGTGTGAGAGCAAGAACAATTTGGTTGTATATTACTTGTCTTGCTTCCATCTCCACTCTATAGATCACACTGACATAGAGGACATTTGTTTGGTACTTTCTATCACAGTAATCTCAGAATCCAAGCCTATGTTTGACCTAAGAGCAAGTCTCTTCCACCCTCAGAAGACCCTCATTTCTGCTGAGACTTTCTTTTCTTTAGCTCAGATCCATGAGTCACTCAAGAGGCAGATTCTCTATTTCCATTTTAAGAACTCACTCATGTTAAAGCTCTCCTCTTCCTCTCTAAAATTCCCTCTCACTCCAATCAAATGAAACTTTATTTACTATTTAGGGGCAGCACAGACCTTTTTACAATTGTCTTATGTAATATTGCTTAGGGCATAATCTGTGTGCTACTTTGTCTTCAGGTCTTATTTTTAGAGCTACATAATATCTGGCTTTTGCTAATAAATAGACTAGATTTTTAATACTACTGTCCTGATTGGAGTTTCAGGAGATTGTTTTGAAATTCAAAGCAAGATTTGACTTCTTCCTCTCACTGTGTCGTCACTTAGTTGATGCTTTCTTATGTATGGAATATTTCTCATGGAATATTACAGTAGGGAAAAAGAGGGGAATTATACATCAGGAAAATAGAGGTGATAATCCTTGCCCAATATCTAACAATTTTTTCCTCACACTATAAATAAAATATAATAATTAAGAAGAGATAATCCAGAAGTGTATATATGTTAAAAATAAAGATTAATGACAGAATCCTGGAGAACATGAACATTAAAGTTACAGGAAAAGAAGGTAAAACTGTAAGGAAGATAAGAAGAAAGAGACAGAGAAGATATAAAGGAAACCAGGAGAGTTTGGTGGCATACAAATAAGGAAAAAAAGAATTTCAAGAATGAGGGAATGGTCCACTGTGTTAAATGGTGGAATACAATGTTGTATAATGAGAAGATATTTGGTCTTTGAAATAAAGTATATCTAAGTTGACATCCTAACTCACATTTTAACAGGTTTCTCAACCTCTTTAAACCTTATTTGTCTCATCTATAAGGTATGCATAAAATAGTATTTGATACTTAAATGGTTAAGTTGGTTAAATAAAGAGATAGTGCATAAAACATTGCCCAATGATAAACTACGCACTGAACAGTGATTTCAATATCATGGCTACACAGCCTTCATGAAATCAATTGGGAATATTTTCTGTATGCTAAGGAATACTTTTAATAATTGGAAAAAGAGCCACATGACATAGGATATCTTGGGGAAGACACGTTTTGACAGCTTTTTTTCCACTTATTTGCCTATTCAATTTTTCAATTGCATCTTTACTCAATTTTTGGTTTCCTGTCTGGACAATGTGTATTGTGTTTCCATGGCTGAGAAGATACAAAATAAAAACAGAGAGATAATCAAATTTTACCCAATAACCAGCAGAATTTATAAACAAGAAGTACTAAAAACAAAAGAAATATAAACTTAAGGGAATCCCCCATACAAATCTGACTCCAATATACACTAAGAACACAATGATTAAAACTCTTATATTTCACAAAGGATTCATCCATTTGTTCCTCTCTCTTAGATCGTCTGACAATGAGTTTGACTTCTCAGAAGAGGGTGTTTAAACAATATTACAAAAGTCCTGTGTGGAAAAATTGTCAGAAGCAAATCTAGATAGAACTCTTGAATTTGGGGATAATTCATCGTTGACAAACACCTCAACTAAGGCAACATGCTAAATGAACTACAGTGTAGTTAAAAGGAACTCCATTACAAGAAAATAAAAATGTGTAGGAAAAGTTTTCACTCAATCCATAAGCCACAACTACTCATAACTTCAGTTAGGATTCCCCATCCAGAGACAACTGGAAAGTTGAGGTAACACAACCATCAATATTCGCCTTTAAACTCAGGACTGAGGGAAGATAAAAAACAGTGCCCTGATAAGGCATGCAGGTAATCAAGGAGGTCCAGCTATGCTTCACTTATGAAAACTAAAGGTCCAGAGAGAGATCCATATTAAATATGATGTATTAGCCAAAGATCTGGCAGAAAAGAGATTGTTGCAGTCCCTATAGCTAGCTGGTATATAGCTGGTCATGCATGCAACTTAAGATGCTAATTAAAGCTGTCTTTGTCCTACACTCACTCTATTTTGCTTGTCTTATGCTAGTACCTTAGCTGGTTGGGATATTTTACTAGCGTTGTAACCCAAGCCTTCATTCCTGTGGGATCTGAATCTTGGGTTACCATGATTTTCCATTGACTAGGGTTATTTGCAAAGACAATACTAAAAGGTGCCTCCAGGAAACCCTCTGTGTTCCATACATGGTCCTCCTTTGCCCACATTGTGTAATATCAATACTAATCTTACCTTGTAATAAAATTCTACCTAAAACAGTAATTCCCTTTTCTTCCCAGTGACATGATAAATCCAAAATATTGGTCCAGGGTGGAGAGTGTGAATTCATCAGAACCATGGCCAGATGCCTGGAAGAAACTTCCCCATGATGGGCACGGGGACTTCCAAGGCTCTTACATCCAAAGTTGATGGGGACAGGAAGCAAAAATTCTTTATGTGGGTTTTATGTATAAGAGTGAAAGAAGTCACTTCTGCCTCAAACACTTAATTCTTAGATTTTTGCACTCTGGCTATATAAAGAGAGCACCATATGATGACCACTACTGTTTTTGAGGGCCATTCCTGAGTAGAGTTGAAAACAACAGCTCTCTACTTCTGGTTGGTACCAGCATGCCATGCACTCCCATCCAATAACCAAGCCTAAGCTTTTTCCTCATTTACTAACTGGTCATAATGAGTTTACCCTGAGTTCATGTTCATGGAATGAAGGAGAGGCAGCATAGAAAAGGGAGACAAAATGGAAATGTTACTCATGCCATTTTATTTATACCTTTTAAGGTGCTTAGTCATGGTCTCACAAATATGATTCATCTTTTATAATGGAATGCTGCTGTGCACATCCAATTTTATGGTTCAGTGGATCAGATAATGCTCAGAGCATGATAAGTAATTCAGGCTGCACAATCACTTGATGTTCCGTAATTAAGTATTCAGTCTATCAAGGCCCAGTAGCAAGCCAGAAGTTTCAAATAGACAATATCTGTTGTCTGAAGATGAAATGGCCTTACTTTAAAAACCTAGAAGTCTACTGCTAGAGGTTTCATGAAACATCATTTCTGGCCACAAACATCCCAGCACTATTGGGTCTGGTGGGTCATAACGCCCAAGTATCAGGGCAGATCAGATGACAGCCAAAATCTAACCTACTGCAGAATTCCTTCTTATTCCAGACCCTACTCAAAGGGCATCCTTAAGGATAACCTAGAAAATGAGTCCAATAAGCCTCATGCCCAAATGTGCTGTATATTGCCTTCATATCTAAAAGACCCAAAAGTGATGTACTTCTTTCTTGGTGGTGGGCAGTGTAACTGTAATAACTTATCTCTCCCTTTAGAAAGGATGTGTTGAAATCACCCAGATCACAGTTCCTGAGATTTGGAGGGTTTATTTTCCACTTTTGGTCACGTGTGTGCCTTATTAAGTAGTAAGCATTAAAGTGGTTAGAATAATTAATAGAGATAAATGTGTAGCTCTTTTTGATAAAATAAGAAACAACCAAAAGAGCTAGTAAAATATTAACTCCCCCAAAATACAATTTACATGAGGAAAAAGAAAAAGAAGAACAATTATATACCTAGAAATGAATCTTAGATATCTATGCCATATAACTCACTATTCCTACCAAGATTCGGCCATTTTTTCTTGAATAAATATTCCAGGAATTACCACAAGTCTTTGGTTTATTTCCACAGTTTTGAAATATTTAATTCTGACAATGTTTGCCAATGTTCTCATAGCTTTTATAGAGGAGAGAATTTTTCAGAGGAACTTACTCTGCTATTTTTGCTGATGCCACCTCAGATTATATATTATGTACCCAAAGTCTGCATTAATGGGTTTATCAAAATGATCCTAAGTGGCCACCTCAGAAATCAAACACATGATATTGAACTTTTCCAAGGGTTGGTCAAATATCTTGAGCTAATCAATTGCAAATATCACGTGAATATTTGTATGAACTCTCCTGAATATTGTATTTAATCTTTCAATGAGAACAAATAGCCTTGAAGTTCAAGAGAATAACACAGTTGGTCAATTATCACCAGGTGACAAATCAACCTAAATATTAGTGACTTAAGACAACAACAAGTATTATATTATCTCATGAATTTTGTGGGTAAGAAATTTGGAAAGAATTTTGGCTTTGAATTGTAGTTGCAGTTAGATGATAGCTGTAGAAACAACATAGAAAGTTGGCGAGGGGGAGGGCTGGAGCAGCAACCAGCTGGCATTTGCCTGGGCATCTTTTTCTCTTTCTGTAGATTAATGCCCTCACCATGTGCTCTTTATATGATGGATAGTTTTGGCTTCCTCACAACAGGGTAGCCTCAGAGCAGTCAATGTTTTATAAGGCCTCTGAAGGGTTAAAGAATGTGTATTCCAGCAAGTAAGACAGAAGTGGCATCATCTTTTATGACTCAGCCCCAAGAATCATACAGCATCATACTTACCACATTTTATTGATTACAAATAAGTAATATTCCTACTCAGTTTCATATGGAGAGAATCAAATCCTACTTCATGATGGGGCAATAGTAAGATCTTAGAAAACATATGTGAATAGAGATAATGTCACAGCCATCTGTGGAAAATACAATCTGGCACCGAGCTAGAAACATCATTAACAATTATTGGGAATTTTGGGAGCTGATGAATGCAATATATCACTCAATGAGAGTTAATAAGTACCTTCGATCCTCCATAGAAATCAATAGTTCATGAAATTTATAGTTAGTTGGTGCCTTGAAAAACTGATCTTCAGTTACACGTTAGTGTAGTTGGTTTCAGTTTTCATTGTAAGTTAATTATTGGCCACTGAGATGAGATAAATTTGCCAAACCAGTTTCACTTTTGACTCATCATTAAGTATATTTTGCCCCATTACTCCCTTGGCTTCTATTACTACAAAGCCACAAGCTGAAGCATTCTTCCAAGTCAATTGCTCAATTTAAAAGGCAGAGAATTATTTTAGTAAGACATGATGAGGATGATGAAATGCTTCATGTATCATTCCTCTTCATAGACATCATGGTTCTGACAAGTTTCATTCCTCATTTGGTATTGAAACATTGCCATCTTCATTAAACTTGTGAGATATATCTGCTGAGCAACAATTTGCTGTATATTTCCTGTCTACAAATTGCCCATGGAATCAGGCATTTGTTGCTGAGATGGGTATTTGATATGCAGGTTGAATCAGGTCTCATTTACCACAATTATTAGCATTTCTAGCAAAGCAGTATAGTCTCTAGAAATTATGGCAATTTTGCATATGTTTGCCTCTTAAGCCTTTGTTTTGTTTTTTCTGAAATGTAATACTACACTATGAAAGTGAATAAACACAGTGTACAAGTACACATCCAACCCTTGGGGAACTTCTGAACCCATGCTCCCTGTTTATTCCTTCTCCATTACACAGGCTCATCCTCTTCTCACTTAAGTGACTACTATTCTGCTTTTTATGATAATCACGTTCATAAATTTTTAAAAAATATTTTAAATCAGTTTGGTATATAACACTAAAATATTAATTTTGCCTATTTTAACTTTAATTGGAATAGTATTGCATATAGTATCCTGAGATATGATTTTATTCACTCACAATTATGTTTGTAAAATGTACTCAAGTTGTTTGTTGGGTCTGATTTTAAAGCACTTAAAATAGTTACTAGCACATAATTAGTGTACAATAGATACGAATTTTCTTATTTCCTTATTCTCAAGGGTTTTCTTTGCCTTCTTTTTTGCCCTTTCAGATTTCACCAGTTTTAATGCATTCATTTGTGTGTGTGTGTGTATGTGTTTAGTTCCATCCAATTGTATCACGTGTAGATTTGTGTAATCACCATCACCATCAAGATGCAGAACTGTTCCATCACCACAAAGATCTCTCATGCTACTATTTTATACCTACAGTCACCTCCCTCCCTAACCTCTGGCAACCACTAATCTGTTCTTCATCTCTATAATTTTGTTATTTCAAGAATGTTATATAAATGGAATCAGACAGTATATAACCTTTTTGAGACTGGCTTTTTTCCCCCTCAGCAGTCCCTAGAGAGCTGCCTGTGCTCTTTAAAAAAATATATTTTTTAATTTTTTGATTGCAGTGCAGTTGACATACAATATTATATTAGTTTCAGCTGTACAAGATAGTGATTCAAAATTAGTATACATTATGAATTTATCACCATGATAAGTCCAGTAACCATCAATTAACATACAAAATTATTGAATTATTGACTATATTTCCCATGCTGTACATTATATGTCCATGACTTATATATTTTATAACTAGAAATTTGTACCTCTTGATCCCCTTCACCTATTTCACCCAACCCCCCACTCTTCTCCCCTCTGGTAACCACCAGTTTGGTCTTTGTATCTATGAATGTATGAGTCTGTTTCTGCTTTACTTTGATTCTTTGTTTGGTTTTTTATATTCCACATATAAATAAGTATACAGTATAGAATCATACCCTGTCTGATTTATTTCATTTACCATAATACCCTCCAAGTCCATCCATGTTTTGCAAATGATAAGGTTTCATTCTTTTTTATGGCTGAATAATGTTCAATTGCATATATCTCACATCTTCTTTATCCATTCATCTATCAATGAAGACTTAGGTTGCTTCCATACCTTGGCTATTGTAAATAATGATGCAATGAACATAGGTTTGCATATATCTTTTTAAATTAGTGTTTTCATTTTCTTCAGATAACTACCCAGAAGTGGAATTACTGGATTGTATGGTAGTTCAATTTTTAAATTTCTGAAGAACCTCCATGCTGTTTTCCACAGTGGCTGTACCAACTTACATTCCCACTAACAGTACATGAGGGTTCCATTTTCTCCACATCCTCACCAACACTTGTTAATTCTTATCTTTTTGATAATAACCATTCTGATAAGTGTGAAGTGATATCTCATTGCAGTCTTGATTTGCAGTTCCCTGATGATTAGTGATCTTGAGCATCTTTTCATGTGTCTGTTGGCCATCTGTATGTCTTCCTTGGAAAAATGTCTATTCAGATCCTCTGTCCATTTTTTAATTGGACTGTTTTCTTTTTGATATTGAGTTGTGTGAGTTCTTTATATGTTTTGGATATTGACACCTTATCAAATATATCATTTGCAAATATCTTCTCTCATTCAGTAGGTTACCTTTTCGTTTGTTGATAGTTTCCTTCACTGTGCAAAAGCTTTTTAGTTTGATGTAGTCTCATCTGTTTATTTTTGCTTTTGTTTCCCTTGCCTGAGGAGAAAGATCAAAAAATATATATTGTTAAGACAATATCAGAGAGCATACCACCTATGTTTTCTTCTAGGAGTTTTATTGTTTTAGGTCTTATATTTAAGCCTTAAATCCATTTTGAGTTCATTTTGGTATGTGCTGTAAGAAAGTGGTCCATTTCATTTTTTTGCACATAGCTGTCCAGTTTTCCTAACACCATATATTGAAGAGACTGTCTTTTCCCCACTGTATATTCTTGGCTTCTCTGTCATAAATTAATTGACCATATATGCATGGGTTTATTTGTGAGCTCTCTATTCTGTCCCATTGATCTATGTGTTTGTTTTGGTGCCAGTACCATACAGTTTTGATTACTATAGCTTTGCAGTATAGTTTGGAATCAGGAAGTATGATGCCTACTGCTTTGTTCTTCTTTCTCAAGATTGCTTTGGCTATTTGGGGTCTTTTTTGGTTCCATACACATTTTAAGATTATAAAACCAAATTCTTTCATGTTTGGACCCAAGATGACTCATTGCTTTATTTTAACAATGTAATCTAAAAATTTATATTTGAATTCGTTTGATTTTCATTATAAAGCAAAATTCACTTTTCCTCACATCCTCTTTTACAAGTTATCTATAGCAGATAACCTGTCTCTTCAAATTTTGTGAAGTCTTTTCAAATTTTGTATAATGCCAAATGGATAGATAAATTTCTTCTATGAAAATACAGAGTTGCCTTTTTAAAAAAAACTTTGTGCTTTCTGAATGTATGGTGAGACAGATTCCACTGGAATCCCTTAGGTATCACAGTCCCACTTACTTTGTGTCTGACACTATTTGTTTTATATGTGTTATCTCATTTAGTACTCATCACATCCCTATTATTTCTTACTTCCATTTAATAGATGAATTTAAAGAACCAAAGCAAGGAAAAACAATTTGCCCAAAGTCAAACTGCTAGGGACAGAGCTGGGATCTGAACCCTGATACTTTGTCCCCAGATCCTATGCTTATAAGCAGTATGCTAAACCTCCTCTGTTAGATATACACACCCACCTTCACTGGGATTTTCCATTGAATCTAGTTGTGCCTAAGTTCTATTTTTCCTAATCAATCGTCTCCATAGCTTTGTGTAAGTGAATTAGGGTGGAGGACAGCAAAAATCTTTGCCATGGGATGGAAGATATCAATAGCTGGCTGGGAAAAAAATAAGGATCACGTTTAAACCCACATCAGGAGAGCTGACATTTCTCTTGGCTCTACTATGGCCTGTTTAGAGTCAGTAGAATCATTCCCATGGGACTAACACATGGACCTTCAAAATGAACCAAATTGCTGCACAATGCTAACAGGCACCTTCATGGGACCTTGCTGGCAATATTCTTTAAACCAATTCACTGTTTTGCTTCTTGGCCCTTTGCTGTTCCTGGCATCAGATTTCCTCTGAATCCCAGTGGTTCTTTCTACTACCCAAGCTTCTTTCTGCTACTCAGTGGTTGACTCTCAGTTTCCAACCTTAGCCAAGCACTATTCTTGATCTATTTATGATTAAATTCAGTGTCCTTGGGAAAGTCACCAACCTCTTTGGCCCTCAGTTTTATTGTCTTTAAAATGAGGCATTTGAACAAAATGACCTCCAAGATATTTGTCAGTTTCAAAAGACTATGTTTTCTTTCCAAGTATTGGGTTGGCTAAAAAGTTTGTTTGGGTTTTCCGTAAGAAGTTGTGGAAAAACCTGAACGAACTTTTTAGCCAACCTAATACTTAGAGGGTGGCCTCCTGGGTAACATTATAAACTATCACCAGGGTTAGATAATACCAGGAGAGATTTATTTTCATATTTGACATAAAGAAGACTAAAAATGTTTTGTGTCACTTTATGTTAGATGGAACCATAAATATTTGAATATCAAGGAGGGGACTCCATCAGTGAAAAATTGTGTGGCTAATTCAGTTATTTGGATAACTATTCTCTTGGCAGTTGTTGGCAAGGAAGCCACATACAACCCTGTGCTGACTATAATTTTCTTTTACAACCCTTGTTTAAAGATATTAAGTAGATATTCTGGATTTGGTATGGACAAGCTGTTCTCATAACATGAAACAAATTTTGCTTATCATTGAGTTCTTGGTTATCGATAACAATACACTGAGAAATATATTGTTCTGTTAGACTTCTTATTCCCAGAATTTTGCCAAGTATCACCACGGACAAGACTTTAGGAGATATAATTTCCTAATACTTGGCATCACTTCGCTTAATTTTGTATTTTTCAAATGAATGAAGCAATAGAGGCAATACATTTAAAAATTACAGATGTAAAAAAATTAAAACAATTTAATTTCTTCAACTTGTTAGGCAACCAATTAAAGTTTTTTTTTTAAATCAGTATTAATTTACTAAATAAAAATTAGACCAAAATGCAGTTTAATTAGTTGTCTTCTAAGGAATAAATTGATTTATTTTTCCAAATAATCATTTTGATAGAATACCACAAGTCTGGTGATTTTTATTATCATTCCCCTGAACTTATTTGTATGTGCAAAAGCCTCATGGTTAAAAGCTATTGAATGATTCTTGTTAAGAAGAGAGAGTTAATGGGTTATTTAATACTGGTCTTCAGCTATATGATGGGCTATTCTTAGGTTGGTCTACTTCTTTGATCTACAAGACATGTTGAAGGGAGAATAAAATTAAGATATAGGTAAAATTTCTTGATGTAAAGAATAATTAAATAGTGATATAAACAGATATGGACATTTTGTACAGGAAGAACATAAAAATATGAAACAGGTGTGTCTGTTTAATAAATTCAGCATATACTTAATTTTATTCACCTCCTTCAAATCTGCAAGTCTAACAAATCCTGCGTTACAGCATTGAATTTTTAAAATACCCTAAAAATGCTAGTTTATGTCCAAGAATATTTCACTGTCTCTCTGACTGCCATAGAAACCAATCAAAAGTCAGGACTTCACTGACTTCAGGGGTAAATTCAACTCCTTAATTTCTAGTTCGGTTCTAAATCCAGAACTCCAAAGTGTGAGCCAGAGACATTTCTTCAGTCCTATCTTCCTCAAGAATCTCCAAAGATGTGGCTATTTTACAAGTTAAAGGGCACTTTTCTGCTCACTATTATTTGATGTAAAAAATGCAGGAATATCAATTAAGAGGTTCTTCTGCTTTGAGAACCCAGGGGACAGCAAAACAGGGCATCCTTTTCATAAACTGCTAACTGTAGACAGGCTTTTAGGAGAGTAATTTAAAATTAATGGGAGCAAGTCTTTGATGCAGTTAAGACTTCAAAGACATGCCATGTTTTTATTTGTAATGAAAAAAAAGGGGGGGGGGAGTTACAGTAAGAAGAGGGATCACATTAAAGCTTACAAAACATCCCTAAAGGACTTTTAGACTGATACAAGGTTGTGGTTAGTGGGTTCCCCCTTTCTCTCTCTCTTTCTCTCCTTTCTTTCTTCTTCATTTCCTCCACTTTCCCTCTTTCCCACTTTCTTTCCCTCCCTCCCTCCATCCCTCCCTCCTTCCTTCCTTCCTTTCTTTTCTCCTATGTTTTAATTTCTTTAGTGTATCTGACTTAGTTAACAATGACTGAAAAACCAACAGTTCCAGCTCTCTAATGTGACCAGTTTAAAAAGCTAAAGATGCTCCTCAATTAGGAAAGATTAAATTATCTTTAAATCTTTAATTTTCAGAAGGAAGAGTCACTCCTTGATTTGGAGAATTCCTTTTGGTTGGTAAGATTACTTCCAAACAGAGGAAAAGAGGAGGGAAGAAATGCAAATTAGGTGCAAGAAGATCCAACTAATGAAGGGGGCTCAGCTGCATTTCTGTTTCTGCCTCTTGTTAGGAACTGTGGGCAGCTGCTACATAGTTGTAGAAATAATCAGGGCTGACCAAACACAGTCATAAGAGAGTTACCAGGCACTTTAACAAGTTACAACTCTAAAAAACAGTGGTTCTAATGTCCCTCCAAGCAGTTTCTTTTTTACCTCTGATTCTGGTCATGGAGGCCAATACTTGAACATCTGAAGTAGGGTTGAAACAACCAATGCCAAGGTAGCCAGTTTATACAGACATTAATTATTCTGCTCTATTAATTGAAGGTAATATATTTGATTGTGTAGATTATGTACATGTGTATTTGCCAGCAAGATCTGCAGTTTTCCTCTCCTGTTTCTTCTCCCCTCTTACCTCCTAAAGTGCAGCCAATTCCCTTTAAAAATAAACTTTCCGAACCAAATCAAAAACTTGCTCCATTCATTTTAAATTACTCTCCTAAAAGTCTGTCTACCATTAGCATTTCATTACCAAGAAACAGAAATTATTGTATTTTCAATTAAAGTTTTATTTTTGAAATATAAATATACATTTTCCACTGAGGCTATTGTTATTATTTGACGACTTGTTTTTTACATTTTGGAAAGGTATGCTGGAGACAAAGTCCCCTTTTTTGTTTCAGAATAATTTTTGTAACAAGGCATTTCAAATTTAAGAATTACCTCAATTTATATAGTCACATATATTCTCTTTGATTATACTAAATATATTTTCTTCAACTTAATTTAATTGTAATTCAGATTTTAGAAATTCTGTTATAGAAGTTAGAAGTGGAATTTTCAGCAACCTAGCTTCATAGCTTTACTTATGGGTCTTTGACAGAAATTAGAATATAAGCTCCATGAGAGCTGGCATTTTGTCTGTTTATCTCACTGCTCTGTCTCCAGCACTGAAAGAATGTCTGGCACATAACAAGTACTCAGTAAAAATTTGTCAAATTAAATAATCAGAAACTAAATGGTATTTCTTCATGGACATGAATTAACTACTAAATAACATAAAATATTGATAAAATGGAACTTCGTCTGTCATTTATTTATCTGTGTATATTTGTTGAATGTCTCAACTGTGGATGCATTTGTGAACAAAAACAGGTTCACTCTTAGTCCTAATGGAGATTGCAGTCTCCTAAGGAACACAGATATGAATCCAAATACCCCATAAATGAAAGTACGATGATTGCAAACTGAAATTGTTCTATGAGCAATAAAAAAAAAAAAAAAAAGAAAGAAGGAAAGGAGGGAAGGAAGGAGGAAGGACTTAACTTCAATCATGGACTCAGAAAATGCCACACTCAAGGAACTGAAATTTAAGTTGAGATTAGAAGGGGAAGTTAGTATTAACTGGTAAAGAAAGGGAGAAAAAGAATTTCAGGCACAGAAAACAGGCTGGGCAAAGGCCAAGGGCAGTAGCAAACAAGGCTACTTCAAGGAATCCAAAGAAGGCTAATGTGTCTGGAAATCTACAGAGTGGAGGATGGTGGTCACCTCCTAAATGTTCGATGATAATATTGCTATCGTTTGGGCTGGAAGAAAAATCTTCTGAATTGTCTGGCAATGTTGAATCAGCTTACTGTTCACCAGAGCAGCATTAGGCAACTCCTGTGACCAGGAGTGGGCACTTGATTCAAAGGTGGCCCCACACAGGGCTTCCTGGGCAAAAGCCCATACGTGAAGAGCTCTTCCCAGTGGCAGCATTTGCAGTTGTATGAAACAGTGATTCTCAGACTGTAGATAACATCATAATCACCTGAAAGATTTGTTTAAAAAGATTGCCCAGCCCTACCCGCTGGCATTTCTGCCTTAGCATGCTTGTGTTTCAAACAAGTTCTCAAGGGATGCTGAAGCTGCTGGTCCACAGCCCACTCTTAAGGTCTAGAAAACCCAAACTAGATCCCCAAGTGCTTTATCGATGAGGCAACAGGTCACCAGGAAGTAACAGGATAATGGAATCAACGTCTAGAAGAACAGAGAACCTGTGAAAGAGAAAAATCCAGGGGGCAGAGGTCTTTCATTCCAGACCTTATCTATCAATACCAGAAATTTCCCTTTTCCTTTGCAATATTTGAGTATTATGCCATTGTTCTATAGACCTTATTCCTTGTTTCTTCATTGATGTGTTATAAACAAAATTAGACCCTGATGTGCAGTGACTTTGACATTTTAAGGAGATATCTTTTCTTTAGCTTCTGATTCTTTTATCAGGGATTGATCTCTCTTAAGTTATGGCAAATAGAAAACGATAAATTACAGTGATGTCTATAAAGAATAAATAAAAATTAATAGCAAAATACTCTCTTAAAGGTAAAGTAAGATAACTGATAATATTAAGCCAGGTATCTTATCAGGCACTTCATACACATGATCTCATTTAATCCACTCTACAACATGATTAGGTGATTATTCTTGTTATTTCACAGATAAGACCAGGGAAGCACAAGTTGGTAAGTACTGGCTGAATCTGTAAGTGTCTGAACCATGACATTTTACAGAGATGACTCTGTAAAAGCTATCATCACTTTTGCATCACCTTATCACCATACAGTTTGCATCACCATATATATATATATATATATATATATATATATATATATATATATATATATATATGTTTATAGTGTAGTGATTAAAAGCTGGCCCTTTGAAATCAGAATTCCTGTGTTCAACTTCAGTTCCACCCCCTCATTATATATACCTTACAGGCTGCATGAAGGTTAAGCAAGCTAATATTTTTCAAGCACATTGAACATTGCCTGAGACTTGAAAACCTTTATCAAAATGTATGTTTAAAGAAATAAAATAAACACAAAAGAGGAAATTTTTACCGTGGAACATAGTAAGTTTGCATTTTTTATAAAATCATAACAGAAAAGAGTACCTACATTCTATAGGTCTTTGTATATTGTAAATGTTCTACCTTGATTGCTCAGAATTTCTTCCTAATGGAACTGACTTCAATTGCAACAGAGTGTGGAGTTCTAGCCTAAAGAAGCTTTCAAATACAGTGGAAGTTATGCAATTGGGAGGAGCTTGGTGGACTCATTGGAGATATAGGCTAAACTGTATGCCCGCTAGATTGCCAAAGAGAACTGAGGAAAGAGACAGCTGGAAGGAGCCCTCCTGGGATAAGAACAAGTCTCAAACATTAACCTTGGGAACTGTGCTTTGAAAAAAAATTTTGATTGGAGAAGTTCCTATAGCAATTTAGACCCCCAGGGCATAATTGAAAACAAGAGAGCAATCAGTAGGAAGTTATTGAATCTTGACACCTGGGTGTGGTCAGGGAAAGAAACAAAGAGCCAGACCAAAACCAAGTCATTGCAGGGTGATCTTGGGCTTACTGGAAACTGCACCCCCTGAAGAGCTGTGTTAGATGCTTTACACTGTGGGGGTAGGGGGGGAGGATGATAGACTTTACTAAAATAATCTAACCCAGAGTTGAAACAATATATGATCTAACATTTCCAGTTTCCCACAAAAAATTATGAGATGTGCAAAGAAATAGGAAAGTATTACTCATACACCCCAAAAAGCAGGCAACTGAAATTACTTGTGAGAGTAAACAGATGTCAGATTTAACAGATGAAGATTTCAAGGTAGTCATTATAAATATGTTCAAAGGAATCCATCATTATAGAAGTAAAGGAAGGTACAATGACAGTGTCATATCAAATAGAGAATAACAATAAAGAAATAAATTATTATTTAAAAAGAACCAAGTGGAAATTTGGGAGTCAAAAAATACAACTAAAATGAAAAATTATCAAAAGGGAGTTAATAGTAGATTTGACCTGGGAGAAGCATTGGTAAACCTGGAAATGTCTTAATTTCTCCCTCCCTTTTGAGGGACAGTTTTGCTGGATATAGGATTCTTGTTTGACTTTTTTAAAAAGCATTTTCAATACATGGACCCACTGCAGAGAGTTGTATGACCTAGTTATTAGGGGCTTAGAGAATACACACAGTAAAGGGGCAAAAATGCAAGAGTCTGAGGGTACTGCTGCCCAAACCTTGGACTTTGTGCACTGGTGCAAAATTGAATCTTGGAGACAGAGTTTTGGGTGAAGTAGAAAAGAATAGCTTTATTGCTTTGCCAGGCAAAGGGGGACACAGCAGGCTCGTGCCTTTCAAAAACTGTGTGTCCCAACCCGGCAGGATTCAGTGAGGAGTTTTACAGCAAAGGTTCAAGGGTGGGATTGTTGATAAGGATCAGGGTGTGTTCAGGGCCAGCATGCCTTTAATCTGGCCTCAGGTGGTCTCAATCTTCTCTGAAGAGTGCTTCATCAAATAGTTAGCATCTTCCATTTGTTGGGGGTTTTAGTTCTGTAGAAGAGGTCAAAGATATTGTTATATGTATCACTTGAGGTGGAACCAGGATCCTGTCCCAAGGCTGAACTATTGTTTCTTGGCTGCTCCTCCTTTGTCTCTGTATCCCCTCCCTTCCTTGATTAGAAACTGTTTGAACCTGCCCTTTGGAACTCAGGGAAGGTCATGGAGGCTGAAGCTTATTCCCTACAAACAAGAAACAGGGGACACAGAAAGGCTTCCATGCCCAGGAGCCACACAGTGTCCTGCTTGGTTTCAGTACCAGCAAGGTAACAGATTATATACTTCAGGGATTAGTGAAAGAATGAATTGAAGAAAACCCATTAAATAGCAGGATAGATAAATAAATAACTCTTACTCCTTTGGTCTATGATCTGGGGGAAAAAAAAAATCTCCCCTGAGAAATGTTAACTTCAATTTTGCTAGAGGGATTTGGAGTTGGAATTAACTCACAATGAAGATATAAAATTGACCTAAAAATACTTATCCAAAAATACTTATCCACACATGAGCTGATTTATTTACTTCAAGCCAAGAAATGAGCATAAAGATATTTCCATGACAGTGATACCTAGGGTACCTGGTGAAAGCAAATGCTAAACCTCCCTGAAAAGTCATATCTTCCAAACAGACTGCATATTAGTCCCTGCTGAAAATGAACCCAAAATAAATATATAATTACAAAATACATGCAGAATCAAAGTCCATGAGTCCCCATGAAAGAATTTCAGGAGAGAAATGTTTACATATGTATAGTGAACTATTATTCAACATAGTTTTGGAAGTTTTAGCCACAACAATCAGAGAAGAAAAAGAAATAAAAGGAATCCAAACTGGAAAAGAAGAAGTAAAGCTGTCACTGTTTGCAGATGACATGATACTATACATAGAGAATCCTAAAGATGCCACCAGAAAACTACTAGAGCTAATCAATGAATTTGGTAAAGTAGCAGGATACAAAATTAATTCACAGAAATCTCTTGCATTGCTATACACTAATGATGAAAAATCTGAAAGTGAAATTGACAAAAAACTCCCATTTACCACTGCAGCATAAAGAATAAAATATCTAGGAATAAAGCTACCTAAGGAGACAAACGACTTGTATGCAGAAAATTATAAGACACTGATGAAAGAAATTCAAGATGATACAAATAGATGGAGAGATATACCATGTTCTTGGATTGGAAGAATCAACATTGCAAAAATGACTATACTACCCAAAGCAATCTACAGATTCAATGCAATCCCTATCAAACTACTCCTGGCATTTTTCACAGAACTAGAACAAAAAATTTCACAATTTGTATGGAAATACAAAAGACCCCAAATAGAAAAAGCAATCTTGAGAAAGAAAAACGGAGCTGGAGGAATCAGGCTCCCTGACTTCAGACTATACTACAAAGCTACAGTAATCAAGACAGTATGATACTGGCACAAAAACAGAAATGTAGTTCAATGGAACAGGATAGAAACCCCAGAGGTAAACCTATGCACGTATGGTCACCTTATCTTTGATAAAGGAGGCAAGCATATACAGTGGAGAAAAGACAGCCTCTTCAATAAGTGGTGCTGGGAAAACTGGGCAGCTACATGTAAAGGAATTAAATTAGGACACACCCTAACACTATACACAAAAATAAACTCAAAATGGATTAAAGACCTAAATATAAGGCCAGACACTATCAAACTCTTAGAGGAAAGCATAGGCAGAACACTGTATGACATAAATCACAGCAAGATCCTTTTTGACCCAGCTCCTAGAGAAATGGAAATAAAAACAAAAATAAACAAATGGGACCTAATGAAACTTAAAAGCTTTTGCACAGCAAAGGAAACCATAAACAAGACCAAAAGACAACCCTCAGAATGGGAGAAAATATTTGCAAATGAAGCAACTGACAAAGGATTAATCTCCAAGATTTACAAGCAGCACATGCAGCTCAATAACAAAAAAACAAACAGTCCAATCCAAAAATGGGCAGAAGACCTAAATAGACATTTCTCCAAAGAAGATATACAGATTGCCAACAAACAAATGAAAGAATGCTCAACATCATTAATCATTACAGAAATGCAAATCAAAACTACAATGAGATATCATCTCACACCGATCAGAATGGCCATCATCAAAAAATCTACAAACAATAAATGGTGGAGAGGGTGTGGAGAAAAGGGAACCCTCTTGCACTGTTGGTGGGAATGTAAATTGATACAGCCACTATGGAGAACAGTATGGAGGTTCCTTAAAAAACTAAAAATAGAACTACCATACTACCATACAACCCAGCAATCCCACTACTGGGCATATACCCTGAGAAAACCATAATTCAAAAAGAGTCATGTACCAAAATGTTCATTGCAGCTCTATTTACAATAGCCAGGACATGGAAGCCACCTAAGTGTCCATCAACAGACGAATGGATAAAGAAGATGTGGCACATATATACAATTGAATATTACTCAGCCATAAAAAGAAATGAAATTGAGTTATTTGTAGTGAGGTGGATGGACCTAGAGTCTGTCATACAGAGTGAAGTAAATCAGAAAGAGAAAAACAAATACCGTATGCTAACACATATATATGGAATCAAAAAAAAAAAAAAAAAAGAGAAATGGTCATGAAGAACCTAAGGGCAAGAAGGGAATAAAGACACAGACCTACTAGAGAATGGACTTGAGGATACGGAGAGGTGGAAGGGTAAGCTGGGACAAAGTGAGAGAGTGGCATGGATATATATACACTACCAAACGTAAAGTTGATAGCTAGTGGGAAGCAACCGCATAGCACAGGGAGATCAGCTCGGTGCTTTGTGACCACCTAGAGGGGTGTGATAGGGAGTGTGGGAGGGAGGGAGACGCAAGAGGGAAGAGATATGGGAACATATGTATATGTATAACTGATTCACTTTGTTATAAAGCAGAAACTAACACACCATTGTAAAGCAATTATACTCCAATAAAGATGTTTTTAAAAAAATGTATGGTGAAATTACTAAAGCCATTAAATGATGAATAACAATTGGTAAGCAAAGATGAAACCCCATAAAAAATTAAGGTGTTAAAAATGGGAGAGATTAACACAACCTCATGAAGTCTAGAGAGGTACATATATGCCTACATATCATTAAAATGCAGCATAATAGTTGCTACAAGGGAGTTATAAACTGAGCACTGTTCCATGGGAATATATGAGACAGATTATCTGTGTAGCATCAAAAAAGTCTTCCTTTATTCATGGGACATTTAAGATGAAACTTTATCTTTAAGATGAAACCTTTAAGACAAAATTTGAAGAAAGGATACTTTTATAGGAAACTGGTGGCAGGGGCACCAGTGTGAAGTTTAGTGTGTGTACAAGGTGGGGGGGGGCAACATTATTAAGGGCAAAAGGCTAAAGAAAGGGAGGCTTATTTGAAGAATTTCACAAAGCTTAGTGTTGTGTGGTGTTTTGTGCAATAAGGGGAATGGCAGGGCTCTAAATTTGGTGGTAGCCTGATTATGCAAAAGCCTCCTTGACCTTCAAAGGAGCTAGATTTGCAACTGAAGACAAGTAAGCCCACTGAAAGATTGTGAGAAGGGGAGAGATATGGGAAGATTCACAGGTTAGAGAGGGTGCACTGGCAATGATGGGAGCTGGCCCCAGAACAGAGGTTTATAGATGAGAAGAGAATCTATTGCACTATCTCAGTAGACTCTGTGACCTTGGATTTGGAGAATAGGATGCATTTGAATGACCTGGTTATTGGGAGTTTAGAGAACATGCATTAAAAGGGAAAAAATGCAAGAGTAATAGCAAAAAGAACTGAGATTATATACGCTGGGGATTAGAGGGGTAGGAAAGAAAATTAAGACAGGAGAAACTGTTTTATAAAGATATAGCTGAATATTAATTGCTATATCATTAAATCTTTTTTTAAGGGTCCAAGGAATACAAAACTCCATGTAGGAAACAGGAAAGGAAAGGGTGTCAGTGAAACACTGTTTCCACAGCCTGAAATATGTGGGTAGATTATCAAGATAATGAGTCTGTGTTTAGTTTTTAATTTGGCCTAAAGAGGTGCCATTTGCTCCTTGGGAAAATTCTTATCCCAATATTGAGTTCTGAAGCCCCAGGTTTTCCTCTGTTACCACATTTTTGGCCACTGCTGTGCCCCATTCATAGTGACCACCCACACTTTTCCAACAAAGCTCTTGTTCCTAGAACAATTAAGTGATTATGGAACGTGTTTCAAAACCCAGAGCAAGGCATTGCTTCTGAATAACCAGGTTTCTCAGAAACAAAGACTTTAATTTGAGTGGAGCTGGTCAAAAATCAAGGCACCCATCAATTCCTTTCATACAACACAACCCAAACTTCCACTTTTCCTGCCCCACAAGAATCCCACAGTTTCAGCAAAAGGAAACAAAATGTTGCCACTCTCAATCTAGGGCAGTACATCAACGGGGAGAAAAAAAAAAAACAAAAAAAACAAAAAACCTTGGTTTTTGAAAAGCAGCTTTTATTAATTCACATAATCTGAAATACCCCCTGGCCATGATCACTACCATCTTTGATGTGGCGTCCGCATATTGTCCGCACATCTCTATGCCTCCACAAGAATGGGGGCGCCTAAATGAAAGCAGTATGGTAGGGCTGGAAAGAAATGCTTAACTATTGAACACAGTGTCTTAACACAGAAGCTCTGTGGATTTCCCCTGTTGATACGATAGTTCTCAAGACCTCACAGAAACATCTCAGATTCATTGCACAGGTCCCACCGAGAAGCACAGCCTTGTTGCTCCTCCCGGCACATTTTGGCAGCGTTCCATCGAACATCTCAAGGAAATTCAACTTGGGCAATGGCTTAACAAATGCATTCAAGGTCAGAGAAAATATTTCCCAACATTACTATTGATCTCTTGGCTTACTGCAGAGAGGACAGGAATCACTAACTTCATTTGAGGGTTAGAAGTCCTTTGTTTGTGGACTGCTCAGAAAATAGTTCCTCTCTTCTCCTTCAGTCTTCATATTCCTAGGGCTTTACTTTGAATGGAAGAAGGGAAAGGTAACCTAATAATCTTTCTCTTTTTTGCTTTCCATCTTTTTTTCTTCCTCTTCTCTCTCAAGCACGTAAACATGCACCACATACACAAATACACTTGCAGGAAGATGTATATTTTTTTAAAAACCCTCAAAGCTCTTCCAAAAATATCAGAGAGGGCAAAATAGTGAGCTTTTTCATTAGAATCTGAAAGTTCTGTGATTTTCCCATCAATCTATCTATATCAGAGCACACAGCCACAATTTTTATTTACTGTGCAGCATTTATTTATTAAAATAATGCACTTTGACAAACTTATGAACTTTCTCCTTCACTCTTCTGTTTATTCTCATTCCACCATCTCTGCAACCTACACTTTTTTGATATTTCCCATTATAAAATCTTTCTTATCACTTCTACTGGAGGCAAGACCAACCAGGGGTACAACCTAAGCAAACCAGTTAGGCTTCTCCTCTGTCTTCTTGTCACGCTATTCCACATGCTACAGAAACTCAATGGCCTCAGTCCATTTAGCCTGACACCACACTCCTGTCTAACTTCCCTGAAAGTGAAATTACTTGTCCTTTCAATCTGAACACAACTTTTTTTTTTTTTTCAGTGAACTTAATCACAGTAACATCTTAGGAGAATAACAATTTTATTTTAATCTTTCCTCCTAAGACATAAGACAAAAACCTGCTTCCTTGATTCTTTAAAGATTTTATCTGTGCTTCATTTGCAGCAACCTGAATGGACCTAGGGATTATCATACTAAGTGAAGTAAGTCAGACAGAGAAAGACAAATACCAGGTGACACCACTTATATGTGGAATCTAAAAAAATGATACAAATGAACATATTTACAAAACAGAAACAGACCCCCAAACATAGAAAACCAATTTATGGTTACCAAAGGAGAAAGGGCAGGAGGGATAAATTAGGAGTTTGAGATTAATAGATACACACTACTATACATAAAATAGATAAACAAAAAGGACCTACTGTATAGCACAGGGAACTATATTCAGTACCTTGTAATAATCTATAAAGGAAAATAATCTGAAAAGGAATGTATATGTTTATATACATGTATATATATAACTGAATCAATTTGCTGTACACCTGAAACTAACACAACATTGTAATTCAACTATATTTCAATAAATTTTAAAAAATCAAAAAAAAGAAATAAAAAAAAGATTATCTGCATTTATAAAAGGTGAAGGTATAAACACTTGAGGGTAAAATAGTATAGGTATCCCCATTTAGTCCTCTCTACCCCTTAATCGATTGTTTTACTCTATAAGTCAAAGTAATACCAGCTGCTTTAACAACAATAATAAATGGAAAATGTATAATGGCTAATACTCAATGGTAAAAATTTATTTTTACTTCCAAAATAGTTCATCCTAGTTGGTAAATAGCTCTACTCCAAGTGGCAGTTCCGGGATTCAATCTCCTTTCACACTGTTCTTCTAACACAAGCTAATGGAAGAAGAAAGAACATTAGAAAGGCAAACATGGAAGACTTTTATAAGATAGTTCTCAAAGTAGTAAAGATCATATTCCACTAGCATGAACTTAGTTACATAATCACACTTATGAATAAGAGGTGCTGGAAATGTGTTCTAGCTGTAGGCTTAGGATGAAGTCAAGACAGATATGAAGATTAGCTAACCAGTCTCTGCCAAATTTGCTTTCTGTTTAGAAAAATTCCTTTAGCTATTCTTTGAGTTGGTTTGCAAGCAATTCTCTTGCAAAGCTAAGCAATTCTCTTAGCTTTCCTTCATCTGAGAATGTCTTTATTTTCCCTTCATTCCTGAAGGATATTTTCATTGGATATAGAGTGCATAGCTGACAGGACTTTCCTTTCAGCACTGCCTTCTAGCCGTCATGATATCAGATGACAATAAAACTGTTGTTGAGGTGGTGTTTCTCTATTAATAATATGTTGTTACTTTCTGGCTACTTTCAAGATTTCTTTAGTTTTCAGAAGTTTTCATTATGATGTGTATTAGCATGAATTCCTTTGGATTTATCCTACCTGGGATTCTCTCAGCCTTTTGAAGCTGTGGGTTTATGTCTTTTGCCAAATTTGGGAAATTTTCAGACACTGTTACTTCCAATTCCTTATCAATCCTCCTCTTTCTCTCCTTTCCTTCGTCAACTCTAATGATGTGAATGTTAGCTCTTTTGTTGTTATCCCACAAGTCTCTGAGACTGTTTATCCTTTTCCAGAGTATTTTCTTTCTGCTGTTCAATTTGGGTAAATTCTATAGATCTGTCCTCAAATTCACTAATTCTCTCCTCTGTCATCTTCACTCTATGATTGAGTTTATCCAGTGAGTTTTTAATTTCAACTGTATTATATTTCAGTTCTAAAATCTGCATTTGGTTCTTATTTATTACTTTTAATTCTTTGCTGAGATTTTCTGATTTTTCATTTGTTTCAAGAAAATTTGTAATTACTTATTGAAGCATTTCTGTAATTGGCTGCTTTAAGATTCTTGGCAGAGAATTCCAGCCTCTGAGTCATCTCTGTTGAATGTTTGATCTCATTCTAGTTGTGATTTTCCTGGTTCTTGGTATTATGACTGATTTTCTATTTTGTCCTGTACATTTTAGGTATTATTTTGTGAGACTCTGGATCCTATTTAATCTTATTTTTTAGCAGACAGTCCATCTGTTGAGGTGCAGCCTGAAGACCAGGTGGATAGAGTGAGCTGGAGTGAAGCCTGAGGATCTGAGTTTCTAACAAAATTCTAAGTGATGCTGATGCCCCAGGTTTGGGTGAGGCACTGTGAGAACCAGAGAATTAGACCAAAGGAAAGTTGGGTTTCCATGCTGGGTGCTTTTACTTCCCACCAGGCCCTGCCAGAAACATGCTAACAAAAGTTTGACACCAACTCAAACTTCCCTGTTGACCTAGGTTGGGGTGCTAGGGACTTTTACTTCCCTGCTGGGCCTTGCTAACACCTGGGAAGGGAGAACAGAGGGCTGACTTACACTGACTTGTTACTGGAAGGTGGGAGCAGAAGCTCAGTTGCTTACTGGGGAAACTTCTGGCACCAGAGGAAAGGAGGGAAGAAGTAGAGTGCAGATTATCCCACCTCCCACTATCCCATTATGCATTGTTGAGGCCAAGTATGAGAACTCCACCATTTTTGGAATCGTCATCTCAACATGTGGCTTCCAGAGTCACTGAGACACAGAGAGCAAGCGATGGAGGATCCTAATTCTCTGAAACCTTCTTCAGTTGAGACCTACCTAGAGGTGTACCACATTCTGGCAGGTCTTTCCACACTCCAAGTCTTGTTTCTCTTTTTTCTTCCCATCCATCATCAGCTAAACCTTACATTCTGATGCTTTATGACAAAGAAAAGGGGTAATTGTTATCAGTTCACACAGGTATGGAAATCTTAATGGCATAACCTAATAGCAGAGAGTGGGGCAGGAATTTAAGTGATTCACCCAGTATGATAGTTAATTTATGTGTCAACTTGGCTATGCTATGTGCCCAGATGTTTGCTCAAACTCCAGTCTAGATGTTGTTCTGAAGGTATTTTTTAGATGTGATTAATATTTAAATTAGTAATTTAATTTATTACTCTGTGTAAAGGAGATTTCCCTCTGTGATATGGGGGGACCTCATCCAATCAGTTGAAGGCCTTAAGAGAAAAAGATTGATGTCCTCCAGGGGAAGAAGTGTTTCAGCCTCCAGACTGCATTGCAGACTCAAGTTGAAGCATTAACACCCCTGAGTCTCTAGACTGCTGGCCTGCCCTTCAAACTTTAAAATACATACTCCCACTGAATCTCTCTCTCTCTTTCTCTCTCTCTCTCTCTCTCTCACACACACACACACACACACACACATCCTATTGTGTTCTTTTCTATGGAGAACCTTGACAGAGAAGTTAATAATAACAAATTTCATTGATTGGATGTCTGCTATGCTCACTATGCTAAAAGCTTTAGATTCCCTATTTAAGATTCAAAATTACTATATGAGATAAGTATTACTATTGCACTTTTAAAATGAAGCAACCTAAATGTCCATCAACAGAGGAATGGATAAAGAAGATGTGGTACATATACACAATGAACTACTACTCAGCCATAAAAAGGAATGAAGTTGAGTCATTTGTAGAGATGTGGATGGACCTAGAGAGTGTCATACAGAGTGAAGTAAGTCAGAAAGAGAAAAACAAATATCGTATATTAACACATATATGTGGAATCTAGAAAAATGGTACAGATGAACCTATTTGCAAAGCAGAAATAGAGACACATAGAGAAAAAATGTATGGACATCAAGGGGGGCAAAGGGGTGGTGGGATGAATTGGGAGATTGGGATTGACATATATACACTACTATGTATAAAATAGATAACTGATGAGAACCTACTGTATAGCACAGGGAACTCTACTCATTGCTCTGTGGTGACTTAAATGGGAAGGAAATCCAAAAAAGAGGGAATATATGTATACTTATAGCTGATTCACTTTGCTGTACAGCAGAAACTAACACAACATTGTAAAGCAACTACACTCTAATAATTTTTTTTTTTTTAATGAAGAAATTGAGTTACAAAAAGGATAAGTAACTTGTAGTTAAGACAGAAACATTTGATTTGAATTCAAATGTGCTGACTCCAAAGTCTTTTAACAACCACTGTACAAATTGATTGGAATTCAAAACTCCTTGGTAACAGCATTAGAGTTGTATTAGCTTTTTATATCAGCCTCAAATGCTTAAATCATGAACACAGGGCACCTTTAACTTTAGGCTCTGTACCATGTAATGTACCTATATAGATGAACTATACCTGATCTCTTCCTAGAGAATAATTCAATATGGATGTTCATCTACCCATTTTTTTTTTCATTTTCCTAACTATAAACTTAAGTAGCAAGAGGTGCTTGCTACTTCTTCACTACTGATGAAAGAGAAAATAAAAGAAAGTTGTTCAGTATAGTATTATCTTCTTCTATAGTCATTTATGGAGCCAATTATGGATGCTGCTTGGCATTGTCAATAAACCAACAAGTGTTTGAGAGTTTATTTCTTGTCCTTCCCTGTTACTACAGCCAGGAAGATATAGTTCTATAAGATACACTAACTTGTGGTGGCATTTACAGACTTTTAGGGAGCATAATGAACATATATGAAACAATTAGAGAGCAGCATAGTCCAGAACACATTTAAGTGACAAATTATTCAAAGAAGTGAATTTACAGATGGACTGGCATAGCTATGAAAAATAAGCTAAAGACATACAGATGGCCAAAAGGCACATGAAAAGATGCTCAGCATTGCTAATTATTAGGGAAATGCAAATCAAAACTGCAATGAGGTATCACCTCACACCAGTCAGAAAGGCCATCATCAAAAATCTACAAATAATAAATGCTGGAGAGGGTGTGGAGAAAAGGGAACCCTCCTACACTGTTGGTGGAAATGTAAATTGGTACAGCCACTATGGAGAACAGTATGGAGGTTCCCTAAAAAAATTAAAATAGAGCTACCATATGATCCTGCAATCCTACTCCTGGGCAGATATCTGGAGAAAATCGTAATTTGAAAAGATACATGTACACCAATGTTCATCAGCCCTATTTACAATAGCCAGGACATGGAAGCAACCTAAATGCCCATCAACAGAGGAATGGATAAAGAAGATGTGGCACTATATATATATATCATGGAATATTACTCAGCCATAAAAAAGAATGAAATAATACCATTTGCAGTAACATGGATGGACCAGAGATTATCTTACTAAATGAAGTAAGCCAGACAGAGAAAGACAAATATCATATGATATATCTTATATGTGGAATCTAAAATTTAAGAAAAAGACACAAATGAACTTATTTCCAAAACAGAAACTCACAAACACAGAAAACAAACTTATGGTTACTGAAGTGGAAAAAAGGGTGGGGGGAGGGATAAATTAGGAGGCTGGGATTAACATATACCCACTATTATATATAAAACAGATAGATTAACATATATACAATACTATGTATAAAATAGATAACTATGTGTAAAATAGATAACTAAAAGGACCTACTGTATAGCTCAAGGAACTATGCTCAATATTATGTAATAACCTATAAGGGAAAAGAATCTAAAGAAGAATCTAAAAATAACATAAGGGAAAAGAATCTGAAAAAGAATCACTGTGCTGTACTCCTGAAACTTACACGATATTGTAAATCAACTATTTTTCAATAAAAAAATTAAAAAAAAATATGCTGGAGCCACTAAGGATTAGAAAAGTCAAAAGGATGCATAAGATCCATTTCGTGCGTTATTCTAGGCTGTGGTTCTCAAACTCTAGCAGAGAACAGAACAACCTGGAGGGAGGGCTTGTTAAAACATAGATTGGGCTTCCCTGGTGGCACAGTGGTTGAGAATCTGCCTGCCAATGCAGGGGACACGTGTTCGAGCCCTGGTCTGGGAAGATCCCACATGCCACGGAGCAACTGGGCCCGTAAGCCACAACTACTGAGCCTGCGCGTCTGGAGCCTGTTGTCCGCAACAACAGAGGCCGCGATAGTGAGAGGCCCGCGCACCGCGATGAAGAGTGGCCCCCGCTCGCCGCAACTGGAGAAAAGCCTTCGCACAGAAACGAAGACCCAACACAGCAAAAATAAATTAATTAATTAATTTAAAAAAAAAGAAAACATAGATTGCTGAGCCCGATCCCTAGAGTTTCTGATTCAGTAGGTGTGGAGCACAGCCAGAGAATCTGTGTTTCCTAGGTGCTTCTGATACTACTGGACTAAGGACAACACTTTAATAACCACTGGTCTATCTAGGCTATTCACACTAACTGGCTGGGTCTGTTAGCACATTTGGGTCCCTTACACATTTCAGAGATCAACTTATAATACCTGCTGTTGGCTTTGAGGTCTTCTGATTTTTCTTCCACCTTCTTGAATTTCATTGCTCTTCCTGAAATAAATATGTCCTAATAATAAACTCTAGGCTATGCCACTTCAAAGAAAATGATGGCAGTGGAGCCAAAAACTGACTGCCTGGATGAAACCAACATTGATTGTTCTGTTTGAAAATAGGTCAATCTTTGATACATTCATCTACAAATCCTACATCAAAGTGAACTCCCAGGTTCTGTCAGATTTCTTCTTTCTAGTAAGAGATGAAACATTTGTCTGCTGTCATTCTCTTAACGTGATAATTACACAGTGTGATAATACAGTTTTCCTGGTGTTTAGAATCCTTGATCACGTATTGTAATCATAAATATAGGCCACAGACTCAATGACTTAATTATAAGTAGGATGGTAGACTGATAGAGAAAAACTTCTATCCTCAGGGTAGAAAATGAGTCTTTTGAACATATTTTAGAATCAATCTATGGTAAACACTTAAAAATGGATTGAAGTGCTTATAACTCAATCTCACATGGTGATTTGAACATCCCCCTGACATATTCACCTTCATGTCTTCACACCTGCTCCACTTAGCATGTTCTCTCAGCTCATCCTCGTCACATCAAATTCCTCAGCTTTTTCGAAGCCTAGATCATGTCTGTTCGATCCATTGACCTATGACTCCTCTTGTCGACACCCATTTATTTATTGAACACATCCTATCCACCCAGGCTCTGTGCTAGGAGCTAAAGATACAAGGTGAATGAAACACAAGAGAATACCCTGTGGTGAGGGAGACAGACTTGTAAACATATAAAGGCAATAAAGTATCAAGGGGGCTATCATAGAAGTATAATGGCCACAATTTGACTCAAAGAAAAACGATCAACTTTGTTTTTTTTTGTATTATCCTCTAAAACATCATGTGAGTGAATTCTGTCTTCCTCTGCCAATGTTTCATGTATTCTCAAAAAATTGTTTCTTAGCAAATGTTGAAACGGTCATTGATTTATACATTTAATGTTAAGTGTCCTCTGTGAAGCCTAAGTATTTAAAAAATCCCTCTCATTATAATGAGAGCATAAAAGAAAAGGCATCAAATGGTGAGTAACCCCAACATGCCAATAGGTTGATGAGTTCAAGATATAAGCTCTCTGAATAAATTATACATATATAACTATATATATATATATATATATATCACTATATATATATAGTGATATATATAAAAAACTATATATATGGACATGGAAATAATTAACATTAGATGTGGGAAACAGAGGAAATTAGATCATAGTCAGATATTTCCTTAGAATCCCCTTCTATCATCGGCAAAAAGCAACAAGAACAAAGTGATTTGTTAGTATCCTAGTGGGGAGAGATTAGAGTTTATAAGAACCACAGACCAGTGATGTCTGGCTACACTGCTAGTAGTTGTATATATATGAACTCTATTAGTAATTACACAAAAAACTTTAAACCATGCAATTCCATCTTCAGTGTTAAGAAATCTTGTACTAGAAGAAAGCTCAGATATTAAGTACCACAATGATATTTGTAGGTACTTCTCTATTCTCTAAAATATGACAACAACAAGAGGGCAAATACCGAAATAATGGAGAGGACTGAATGGAAGAGTTCCATTTTTCTTGACCTGGGCTACCCTTTATCCCCTGGATTGGATCCGTGTCTGAACAATAATAGATCATAGAAACATTTAATTATTAATGTGAACACCTGATTTCTGTAGAACTATGCAGTTCCAATACATGAACTCAGTGGTCCTTCTAAAATGTTATAAACTCTCAATTTCATGGGCACTCTCACTCTTGGACAAATGGTAATTTGATTAGTTTATAGGTAACATTGAAGGTCCTATTTGCAATAATAGTTCCCCTTGCAATTTAAAAAGCTGTATGTAGTAATCCTACCTCAATATGAAATGGGAAGTCAAATTCCCTAGAGCAAATTATAAATTCAAATGAAAGAAATCCTCAAAGCAATCAAAATGCGTGTCTCAAAAACCTCTACACAAATGCTTATGATCTCATAAGTCATTCAGCCACTCATTGGGCACCCAGCATCTCAGAAGGAATAAATTGACATTAAGTTATTTTATGAAAGCTATTGAGTTTTATGGTTTAATGTTAGGGACTTTATTTTGTTTCAAAAGCATATGGTTTAGTTGCATATGCATATGTATTTAGTTGCATACTGGAGTGAACATGCAGTGAGATTAGTCCAGCATAACAACAATTTTGTTGAAAACCAAATAATTCCTAATTGCATGTCTACCTCAAGTCAACATGAAGATATTAAGAATCACTGTGACAGCAAGATGGAATGGTCACTAACTGGTCGAGAGGAAATAGAGCAATTATAAAAAGTTGACTTAATCATTAAAAACAATATAGCCAAGTAGTATAGAAGCAAACAATTGCATACACTTCAAAAGCTCCTCAGTACACAAGTTCATTGCTTGTCCCAAGTTTTTTTTTTGCTGTATCTTCAGAGGTTAAATCAGCACCTAACAAGCTCACTCCCTTAAACAGTACTCAAACAGCATCACTGCTTTATTTCATTTCTAATCCATATGACTGAACTTTCCCGTACAGAAGAGGTACATGAGAAAGCAAAGCTTAGTTTCAGCTTTGCTATTTATAATATTCTTACTTTATTTTCCTAGGTTGCAGTCTTGAATATTGCTTAATGAGTAGCTGTTTAGTGATCCCTGCTATATGTCAGACTATATACGCATGTATAATTAATAACACTTAGAAGTAATTGAACAGTCCTATAAAAAAGACTATAATCTTCGCCTTACATATATCCTACAATCAGTCAATGGATGAATTAGACTTGAAATGATGTCTTTCTGATTTCAAATCCCATATCCTAGCTCTGTCCCTCCTCTGCATTCTCTTTTTTAGACTAAAACTGCTAGAGAAAAGAAAACCACAACATTGCATTATTATAAGGAATAACACAAGAACAAGAGGATGATCTTATTATTCCCTCTTCAAGGGTGTGATATAAGTGCCTAATTACACAAATGATAAAATATGGATCACTACTCTACCTGGCTCATACTTATTTTTGTCTCCTTGAAACTTCTGAAGATTTAGAAGTCAAAGTCAAATGAAGTGGATAGCACAGTATAAAAACATTATATGAGGAAAGAGAATTACTTAAGATGTACCAGACCTTATTTAAATCTAGGCTCTTAGGAGTGACAATGTACAGGTTACACAAAGTGGAGAAGCTGGAATGGCATGAATGAAAGTTTTGAAGACACTGACACAATCTTGATTCTTGGAGTGAAACATCTGACCTAAGCATTTCCCTCATCTTCACTCTCCAATGTGTAAATTGGCTGTAAAATGGGTCACATGAAAACCTCTCCTTTTCTTCTTCAAGGACATCACTTGCTATCATCTGGATTATAATACTCAGAGTTTTATAAAATAAACATGGCCATGATTATTTCTTGTATGATTTTAATGAAATTAGGCAAAAACATGAGGTTTATAGTCTCAGAGACCTGTATGTGATCTTATTTGACTTTAGTTTTCTTTCTCCACTAGATTTTTATGGATAATTCTAAAGATAAAAACATTAATTTTATAAAAGGATTTTATGGGCAGAAAACGTGGTTTGGAATCCTGGCTGATAGCTTCATCGTGAAAGAAGCCAATTACTCCTTACCCACCTCCTCTGTGACATTCTTTGCCAAGAATTCTCCACAGGATTCAGGGGTTTATAAAGGAGAGGACCCTCGCCCCGTATGCTACCAGTTTCATTTCGTGCTCCACCTGCACCTTTTGCTCCAGGCACAAGACGACTTGAGTTTCCTATAATATATCATGTACTCAATTATCCTCATGTTTTGCTCCATTTGTTTTATTATTTGTGTTCCCAATCATTTCTACTCAGTCTTCCTCATTTCCCTTCTGCTACCTGTTTACCATTTGTTACCTGACTTTGATAGCTCTAGTCTTCTACCTGAGGCCTTTATTATTTTCCTTCTTCCTGCTCCAGGTATAACACTTACTCACAATGGCTTTGCCTGCTCCCTTCACAAGAACAGCAAACTTCTTAAAAGCAAAGATGATGGTGTGTCTGCTTCATACCCTCAACCCTTACAACATGCTTAGCACACAGTACATCCTAAGAGATATTTGCAGGATGAGTGGAGAACTTGCAGATAATTTAAGCTTCTGCACTTGTGTGCTCTGCTTTAAAAAAGATGGAGCTTCTGACATATCACGAGTAGAATTGGGACATTGCTTTGTTTTGCCAAGAGTATTTATTACTTTTAAGGGTAGGCACTTTGTTTCTGGTAAATAATTGTATGCTCATAGGGAAAATTAAAAACTTTCCCCACATTCAAAAATGTTATCATGTTAAGAAAGAATATAAATTCAACATGAATAAATTTTATTTTAATTTCATAATTATCTTAGAAGAGAAAGAAAAAGAAAAAAAAAGCATAGAAGTGTTCCACCCAAGGTGGTAGAGTGAGTTTAGCACAAATAGTGAAATGCCTGCTTTTCCAATGCTAGGTCACAATCAGGCTTCATTTATCCTGTAGATTGCACATATGTCTCAAGGAGAGTTTCACTATCTTGAATCCATTGTTCCATCTTAGCTTGGAGGAGCCATGGGAGCAGTATTAGCCAGTTAAATCTACACTGACTTTCTAAATCTGAATCATGCTGAGACTGTGTAGGCTGCCAAGTTCAAACATGGTTCCTTTTTCTAAGAGAGTTTTGCCTAAGTTGTGTGGCTGAGACCACTGAGTCTTTTGCACCCTCTGCTATGGGCATTTTTTCAAACAGGACCTCACCTCACCCTCTCCCAGTGGAAAGAAGCCATAGGATCTGCTAACTGAAAGCCTGCTGAGCCTTGAATGGCATTGCTAACATTCCTCACAGTTGGCCTTCTCTTCTCAGAATTACACTTTAAATGGAATCAATGCCCTAAGGGTTTGGTCCTATTCATTTAATTGGTTCTAATTTATTCTCCTTCTGGATCCCTACCTTACAAGAAATGTAAACTCAGCCAAAAGAGCACATCTCTCTGTAGAATGGAGAATAGAAAAGCTTGTCATATTTGAAGGACATTGTCACAGGTAAGTCCATTTACAGCTACTTATGTTTGATAATTCCTTGTTCCTGTCTCAGGGTTGGGATGTAGGCTCCCTCCAGGCATCTCATATTTGAGAGATATAGTCTGACCTATTTGGGTGCCATAGTCTGTCAGACAATTTTAAATCCTGAAACCCTAGAATGATTCTGTTGCTAAAAATTAACCAAATCAATTGAAAATATGGCAACATAAAGTTATTTTAAATGCAAGAAGCTTTCCTTGCTTGAAAAGTTGGTTCTAAAGCATAAGTAAATAAACAGACAGAATCAGAAACAATGATAAATTGGTGTGAATATAAGTTTGGATGTCAGTGGGAATAAGACCACTTCACATTCAGCTTGAGTAGAAAAAGGTAGAAAAAAGTTGTTGTTGTTGTTTTTTTTTTTAAGTTCTGTTTTCCTTTAATTATTTTACTAAATCACCCTACACGAAGTGTGGAAACCAGAAGTCTGCTAAATCTAATTTATACATTATTCCTCCACCCCAACTCTACCCCACCCACCAAAAATAAAACCATGAATGATGGTAGGAACAGTAGGAGTTCACAGTCGATCTTTTTGATGCATTGAATTTGAAACAATGATACAGTGTGATGAGTGGTGAACATCAGCTTGGAATACACAGTAGCCTGTTTGTTTGTTAGCATCATTTGAAACCATTGGAACAATATCTTGGTAAAAACAACTGCAGGTAAGTACATTTACAGCACATAGCATACAATTATTTTAAATTCTAAGTTTTAGGGCCAAATTATTTCTGCTATAACCCGATTCTTGTTATGATCTTCAAACACCTTGACATGTAGATAATAATCTGAGCCCCCAGATCATGTCTTGTGGAAATTCAAAGCCCCCACTGGGCAAGATTATTGTAATTTTCTAAAGGGCCTTAGATTGGTCAGGTTGGAGCAACCCGCACTTTTAAACATCAACCTCTTTGGTGTCTGAATCATTTAAGTTTTTAAAAGTGAGCATCAGTATATGATGAGCCCAGGTATTCCATGGCGTCCATCCAGATGATATAGCCAAAGACAGCATGCCATTTCTTACCTACACAGCATACTGTTTGCACCTTGTGCTTATCCCACAACATAAAGAAGTCGTCTTTCTCTCTAAATGGCTAATTGTATTAAGAGGTACAGTGTCAGAGAAACTTCAATAGGGAAAAGTAATGGTCTCTAGGACTTGGTCTCCAATGATATAGTCTCCTATTTATAACTTGTCTTAACCCCTTTCATTAATCTCTCTCATCATCTAATAAACTACTTCTACCGAAGTAAGAGTTATGGCAAATTTATCCACCTGGGTCTTAGTTGTAGCTATGTGGTGTGAAAAATAAAGTCTTCTTTAATCCACAAGACGTCGTTCCTTGAGGACAACAGTCATTTCTTGAAGTTACTAATTGGGGCTAGGACTCCTTTTTCTTGTTTTTTAGGAGATGATAGGTTGTAATAGTCATACTTTCTGGGAAAATTAAAGCATGCAAGTCTATCAGGTGGTAATAACTTAGCTAGTGGTCTTCTAACTGGTTACTTTTAATAACAAAATTTTTCTTCCAAAGTGCAACACTTATACATAAAGATGGTGATAGAGGGGTAAATGTTTTGGAAACACAATTGGGACCCCAGTGGCTTGGGCATTTGGCACCTCTCTTGTTCTCTATAATAGCTCCTCATACTCTAAAAAAGTATAATGTTCCATGAAACTCAGTCAGAAAGCAACAAGGCTAAACTAAGGGAGAACTCAGAAAGATGGTTTAAATCAATGTTTATATTTGACAAGAGTCATATAAAGGTGACCACCATTCATCACTAGCATGTCTTATTTATATATACTCCAAAATCGGTCTTTCACACCTTGCAAAACTCATGTAGATTTAATAATGACTGGAGAGATAAATAAACCATAATTGGGGTGGCTGTTTTCATCCAATTCGGCATTCCCACTTGCCACTGTAGAGTCCAGAGCTGCTTACTTAATACCCTCTTTTGCCACATGAGCAACTCATGCCTTTGCTCAAAATGAAGAATTCATCTATTAGACACCATCTTCTTTTCACGAATCAGGTCCCACACACCTTGCTTGAGGAAAGACTCTATTATGGGTACAGCAAGACCCTGTGCCCCTTCTCCGAACCCAGGGCCAGTTTTCAGCATCCCTAGCCTCTTCCATGGCTTTCTGTGACTAAGCTAAATGGTTCAACCCCAACCCCACTGACTTTCCCCACTCTCATTTAAATTTAAATCTTAGCTTTCATTCTGTGAGCATCTGGGTTTGACCCCACTGCCTCTTCTGGTTCCCAACCCAGAAGGTCTCTTATTAATTTCTAAATATCAAGGCTATGAGTCCTTGATTGAAGCCAGACCTGCAAGGCCACGGTACTGGTTTCCCCCAATCCTGTCTCTATTCACACATCACCCAACCTCTGCAACGTAGCTGGGCTAGGACATCCCAGATCATGAGCTTAGGTAAGACTGAATCAAAGTGTCTTTGAAATAGATAATGATCTCCTAACCTGAAGATGGTAGAAGATGTGATTCACTGGGGACTGGAATACTGTGGGGATGATGCACGTGCAAAGTAGAGTTACAAAACCAAGGAAAAGATGAATCTAACTTGGCAATTAACTTTCTATTCATCTACCTTTTGAGGTTCTGGAAATTCATTTCTTGTGAACACCTGACGCCTTCTCTAACTTTTACAGCAATCAGGATACTTATAGAGCTTAAGTTTCAAAAACGAGAGATAACTATCTCTTGAACAGTGTCACGCTGCAAGGTTTGTAGATGAATTTTCTGCAGCTTAGGCCCTTGGCTCTAAGACAGAATTTGTACTTTTAAAGAATTCCAGTCCCAACATAAGATCACAGTCACAGACTTAGTGCAATTTAGATGCAATTATTTTTCTGTTTGTTTTATAAGTCCCATGGTGGGCCATGGGCTTGAAAGACATGCAGGCTACTTGAGTGGTGAATTAGATAGTTTCCTACTCAGCCAATTATCAAAGTTTGGCACCGTTGGCCAAAGCAGTTTTCTACTCAAAGTAAAGTGCTCCATTTCATGGACCTCAAACCAGGTATCTTAAGCATCATCACTCTCTGCAGGATACTCTACTTGGACCCCCAATAGCAGGGCCATGGGCATGTGGACACTAATTGTGGGGACATGAGGATATAGTTAGACAACTAGGTTTTCTAGTTGCTGTAAGTGTACCTGTTTTGTTAGAGTCTATTATCAGCAAGATAGAGAAACTTGTCCTAAATACCAAAACCATGAGTTGTCAAAATATACCTCAGGGTAAGAGAAGGGATGATGTTTGGACTGGACTTGTTTCTTGAGTGAGGATGGAGGGATCACTCCTCATAGAAGTATAGGTTAATTCTTTGCTTTAGGAAAGGCCTTGAACTAAAAACATAACTAAGTTGGTTATGACCAGTCCCCTATACTCATCTGGTGATTGACCCAAACAGACCATCTGGTTTTGATGCTGGTCAGTTCATGGCAAAGGGATGACTAAGCTTTTCTGAAATCACTTTCCCAATGATATCCTTTCCAGAGCAGTCCAATAGTCTAGAGTTGAAATTGGAATCTCTCAAGACAGACCTCCCTCCTCTATCAGAGGCCATAGGTAGATAAATAGGCATCCCCATTCTTGGGAAGTGTCTTAAATTCTCACAGTTCTCATAGAAGCTCAGGAGAGTAACCATTCTCCAGAGTTGACTGACTTTATATGCATACGACTGTTTCTTACTGTTTCTTTAAACAATGTGTCAAGAAAGAAACCAAAATGCCATAATACTCAGTGGCACCCAAGAACCACAAGGTGGCCATAAATGCACATGCTGGAGAATAGAAGCATATATAGTCGTTGCATGAATAAATGAAGTTGGCTGATGTCCCTGGGCAGCCATTTGAATCTCTGAAAGCAGAAGTGCAAGGTCAGGGCAGCACTTCTGCTCTTGCCACCACAAAAGTGGCAAAGCCAAAGTGCTAATGAAGGATGTGATGGTAAGTCATGGGTCCAGAGGAAGATCAAGAAGAGAGTTTAATGTAATTCACAGTTTGCAAAGGCCAGTTCAGAACATATTCAGAAAGTGGAACACAGGTGCTAAAGAGACCCATTTTGGTATTTATGACTTTTTTTTTTTTTTTGGCTGTGTTGGGTCTTCGTTTCTGTGTGAGGGCTTTCTCCAGTTTTGCGGCAAGTGGGGGCCACTCTTCATCGCAGTGCGTGGGCCTCTCACTATCGCGGCCTCTGCTGTTGTGGAGCACAGGCTCCAGACGCGCAGGCTCAGTAATTGTGGCTCACGGGCCTAGTTGCTCCGCAGCATGTGGGATCTTCCCAGACCAGGTCTCGAACCCGTGTCTCCTGCATTGGCAGGCAGATTCTCAACCACTGCGCCACCAGAGAAGCCCCTTTATGACTATTTTTGAGGAACATTACTGAGATGAATAGATGTTTGATAAATTTTGGCCTAACCATATGATATTGCCAATATTTGACTTTGTCAGTGAATTAATTTTGAGCAAATTCTTAGGATACCATTCTAGAACTTGAGTCAAAACTTGTTGCTTAATGAGCTGTTCTAGGGAAAGGCATCACAGAAGGGGTATAAGTAATCTGCGCTTAAGAGAAATACCTCAGTAAGAATAATTTTCCATTGTGCATAAATTGTCATCAGATCCTTATGAACACTAACTCCACTTAACAAGTGAGGAAACACCAGTGTAGGAGGCTGGGGTGAGGGTGGGGTGGACTTCAGTCAAAACCTTTACGCTGTTTCCCTGAGGCAGAGCCACTCTGTTTATTCTCACTGTGAACCAAGCCACACTGTCACCTCCTGACTCAGGACCAGTTTGAAGGCATCATCTCCTCCTATCCCATGCTAGTTTACCTCATGTAATGCCACACTTGCAGCCAAGGCATCATGTCCTCTCCTGGGACCAGTATCTACCACTGACAAAGATGTTTCTGAGAACTGTATACTCTCTCTCCCTATTGTTTTAGGTCAAGCCAGTGCAACTATTCTTTTCCCTGATTAGTTGTCCTGGATTCTATGCCACAAATAGGGAAAGCCATCATTGCCTTACCATGGTTATCTTCATACTATTTTATATCTTTGCCCATAGAAGTTATCTTTGTTACCTTGGGATATATTTACACAGCAAAAATGGGCAGAGAAGTGCCTCAAAACTTAGAACTTATAAAAGTCAAATGTTCAAGGTTACAGAGTTGTGCTAATAACAGAACCAGAACCATGTCTAGATTCCTGAATTCTTCATCGGGCTTTTTCCATTCCATCAACCTCCTTAGGCATCTTTCAATGAAGTGCTCATCTGACACCATATCCCACCTCAAATCTCCCAGAAGTGCTGATTAGCAACCAAATCCAGGACCTGATTTGTCCACTTCATGATCTAATAAGGACTTTGGGTCTAAAATGAGCACTTCAATCTTACTTCCTCTCACTCTTGCATTGTGCTTTTTTTCCGAGTGTGTGCATTTGAGGCTGCATGCATTTCAAGAATGCTTGGAGGTATACCTTTGTAGCTAACAGAAGATTTCACCAATGATTCTGTCTCATCCCCCATCCCCATGTTTGAATATCATTCCTCCAATGTTGTTTAGAAACCAGAGACCCCTTCAATTTCCTGGTAATGCTTAATTTTTTTTCTTTTTATTGCTGGTTAGTGTGCTAAAGCAGGCTTGTACAGGCTCATAAGAGTCCACTGTGCACATTTTTTCCCAACTTGAACAAATGCTTGGTATTAGCCATGGCAGAATATTTACACAATGGAAGTTGGCATATGCTAAAAACCAGTGATTTCGATTTTTTTAAAGCCAATTGTTTAATTATATCATTTCATTTTCTTAATCACAGCTCTACTAAGATATAATTTGCAGAGAGCCAATTGTTACCCATTTCATTTACCAACACACTCCACTTTCTGACTCCTCAGAAGAAAGCAAGCCTCCTTATTCCAGATGACTTTATTCACCTTTGCTGAAAACTTAGGATGAGTCTCTACCTTACAATACCTCCAATAATTTTGCTATTGAACTGCTACTTCAGCCTAAATATTCTGCGTTCCCTAAATCAGAGTGAGATAGGTGTGCCTGGGCCATCTTCTCCAGGCTCATACCTGTTAATACCTCAAGGAAAATAGCTCCCGCAGGTTTTGCTGACATTTATTATTTGCATTTCCCTAATTACTAAGAAGGATAAGGCTATTGTAGACACTCTAACTCCAGCCAATCCACAGATAAATGCAGCCACTGGAGTGAGCCTAGGTGAAACCAGCAGAAGAACTACTCCACAGCTCACATAATCTTAATAAGTAATACATCTTTGTTTTAATGTATCAAGTTTTGAGGTTGTTTTTCACATATCAGTGGATAACTGACAGAGCATCTCTCCACTCAACATATTTACAACTGAATTATGAACAACCAAATCCCAGGCTGCTTTCTTTGTCTTTAGGGCATCTCATATTTTTTAAAGGACTGCATCTTTGGGAAGATTCAGCCGTAGGAAAAGGGGGGAAACCCAGGATAGGTCACACAACATGTAATGGAGAGAAGAACAGTGTAGGAGAGCCAACTCAGTAAACAAAGAAATTTTACAAAATAAAGACATACAACTGCAGCTGGCCACTGAGTAAGTTCTGAATAAAATTCCCCAGTAGCGGGCTCCAGAGATCAGACTAGAAGGATCCCAGTATTTTTTTCTGTTGAGTCACTACAGTTGTTAATAAAAGGTTTCATTCTGCATATTTTATGCCCCTCTTCAGAGCCTTGGAATACCTGGGGGCTGCCATATGCCTTCAAAGAAGAGCTATTTCATAATATGTCACAAAATTAAGCTCCAAAGAGAGGTAGAACCCAGAATAAGAGACTCAGTTAATGGAAGCAGACGATGCCTCTTGGGACCATTGAAAAGGGCTAATAACCATGACAAGTATCTCTTGGATGCCCTTCTGTTTTTATGTTGCTTCATACACAGAACATACACAGGATAGCAAGATTTTTCACACTCATCATAAGAGGCCACTTTGCCAACAAGAATCCCCTCTGTAACCACTTACCTTAGAATCTCCAGTTGGGTGTGTACACCTCAAGATTTAGCATCAGTCCTCCTCGACCATATATTTATTCTGACAGCATGCTGTAATTGAAGACAATGGAGATGAATTAAAAATATAAAGGACCAACAAATCCCTTCGGGTACTTAACAAATCCTTAATGCTAGAAAAGCAACAAACTCATAATTTGTAATTCTGATCATATGTTACTTTCTGGAGGGTTATACATTATTAAATCTTGTTGAAAAGGCAGAATTGGGTTTTTTTCCTTCTTTAGCCTGTTTTCTCTTTACACTTCACTCAGCAGAGCCTATAAAATGGGCCTGAGCAGGTTCCCATTAGCTGTGGTCAGTTTTAATTTCTGGTTCTCATGCACAAAGCTGATATGTGTAGGTTCCCAATCCTGGAAGGAAAATGTCACAAAGCCATTTTTGCCATTGCTTAATTAAAACAAAAATGCAGCCTGCAATATACACAGAAAAATTTAAGACAATCAGTTATGTCATGTGGACAAATTTCTTCACTACATAATGCTTTGTCCTCAAAGACCGTTTGTCCATATCCTACAAAAATTCTCATGAAAGAAGAAAGATAGTGAAATATTTTAAACATTTTTTTCCTTTATCCCAACCAAAATTAGAGTATGGCCTGTCTCAAATTTTTGTGGTAAAAGCAGAGAACAGGCAAGCTCCTCAGTATTCAGATTCCAGAGCTTATGCTTTCCATTTAGTTCTAATGGCTGACCCCCACGTATATCGTATATCATAAATAAAGAGCCTATAGTACCTGACCCCGCCTTGCTGGCTGGCACTACATTGAAAGCAAGTGGAGATGGAATACGCTATCTCATACCTGAATTAATCAGAGCTATTTCAGTTTTAAGAAACAGAAACTTAACTCAATCTGGCTTGCAAAATGGTGAGAGGGGGAAAATAGGTTCATATAATTGAAGGGACATGTTGCAGATCAGAGTTTCAGGTATGGCTGAATCCATCAAGAAAATCTTCTTCTTCATTTTTTGGCACTGTTTTCTTGAGTGCTGGCTTTGTTCCCCAAAGCTCCCCTCTCATGTTGTAGAAAAGACGAGGCACAGAACCAGCTTACATTTCATACACTAAGGAATCTCAATAGAAAGTACCTCTCGTTCAATGGTTCCAGAAAAGGCTTGTGTCTGTCATTGATCTGGCTTGGGTCAGGTTTGCATCCGTAATCAGTCACTGAAGCCAAGGATGTGCCAGAATTTGGTTTTGTCTTAGCTCAGGTTCCCCCAGAAATAGACCTAAGCCAAGGATTTCCATGAGAACAGTTTATTGGAAGTTGCAAGGAACATAAGTGGGTGACAAAGAAGTCAGCCAATACAGGGATGTTAAGTCAGATACCAGTGAGAGAGCAGAGCTTAATATTGCAGGAATATTTCCTGGCAAAACAAATACGGGAGAATTACCCCTGTCAAGGAGTGAGATATTTGAGGTATATTTGGGGTATTTATACCCCCACGTCCACTAGTTACTAGGTAAAGCTAACCCCAGGGGGACTTTTATACCCCAGATATTTCCCACCTGCCTTGTGTGTGGGCACAGTAAATTTTGTCAACATCAAGGCAGTCCTCCATTAATCATGCTTTTGCTGGCTGTCAGAAGTCAAAATTATAGGCATAGAAATGTAGAGGGAATCTGAAGGGATATGGGCAGACCACCAACACAGTCTGCTATAGGTCCCATCCCATCCCTTGTCAAGGGGATGCAGAAATTAGTGTGTTAGCCCCACCCAAACCACATCTAATAAGTTTGGGGCAGGGATGATGCTCACAAAGGAAAACCAGGGTGCCCTCCCTAAGGAAAAAAGGAAAAGATTCTCTGACAGGCAAAAACAAGAGATGTTCGTTCACTTGATTGACTGAACCCTGAATTGTGTTTTCTCAAAGTAAAGCTTCCAATGCAGAGACAGGTGCTATGCAGTAAATGGGAGATTAAGAAATAGACACTGAGCTTGATCCTGGTAAGGATATGGAACATTATTCTTAGCACTTGAGCTAAGCTCTTGGAAGTGTATTCAGTGTCTTCAAGGGCATGAAGATGAGGCTGGTATCCTCCACACCTTCATTCCTCTGGTAATCCTTGGTTAAGAAAATACGATCCTGCAAAAATTAGAGGCTAGAAAGTACTACTTAAGACAGAACAAATGTAATTGGTGCCTTCTGGGATAAAATAATTAAAATAGAGTTACGGAAAATGCATAAAGACCATATCTATAAATTGCTATGGAAAGAACCCTGCTGGCCAAAAAAGAAAGTGATTATCAGATGATTCTAATCCCTTTGTTTTGCTTTTGCTGCCATCATTGTTACTTGGTGATGAGCCTATTTGGTGCTTGGCAGTTTATTCTTTAAAAAAAATGTGTGTTGCCAGCAGCTCTTCCAAATAAGGATCATTGCCCAAGGAGCACTGTATAAGCAGCAGTGAAACATTTGCAACCAAGCAAGCATTAACGAAGTCTGGGGTAATTTCTACTGTGGTGAGCAGAATAATGCCAAACTTGCTAGCTGTCTGGATTTCTGGCTGCCTAATAAATCCTTCCTTTGTGTAGCCTGTGAATGTTGGCTCATGACCTTCTTACATCAGGCTGGCTCTAAAGGGGCTCACTAAAATTGACCCCAACATCTCTACATCCTAACCTCAAATAAATCAGAGTAAGATTTTTTTCATCATTATTAATAGAATTGTTCAGTAGTGCTCAGGTAATATACATCTATTTCTTTGCTGTGTTTGTTTATGTGGGTATACAGGTTTGTTGGTTGTTGGTTGGTTTTTTTTTTTTTTGTATTTAATGCTTTTAAAAATTGGGAGGACTTTTAATATATTTCTAGATGCCTAGAATCGGTTGGAAACACAAAGAAGATGTTCTCCCAGTAGTAGAATCCCAACTAAATTTCATTTGTCAGCCTCTGCCAATTCTCTTCTAATTGAAAGTCTCGACTAAGTTCTACATAAACACCACTACCTTTGATGCTTGTCCCTGACTAGCTAATTTTTCTTAGTAAACAGAGTTTACTTTATTTCTTCTCCTTTTTACTAAGAAGGTAAATGGGTAAACAGTATGGTACACACTTTCATTCCTCAGCCCACAATGTTCTGAGACTGGAGTAAAACCATGGAGTGAAATGACCTATGCACTCTTCATTGGGGAAAATTCTATCTACAAAACATGGCTTCCTTTGTAATAACAACCTGGGCTGGTTGGGGCAGGGAAATGTACATTGCAAATGGTCATGTACTTCTGACTGCAGATGTCTGCCATGATGAAAGAAAAGGGGAAACAAAGAACAAGTGATTCGGTAGTAACGTTTAAGAGTTGTATATTTAGACTCTTACTGCAGGGGAACAGTTCTCTTCAATGAAAGACTCAAGACATTTGGCTTGTTGCTCATAACCATCTTCAAAGACCAAACACTCGCCTTCCACTAGCGGTGATTCACCTTACACAGTGACAAACTGTTACAACAACAGTTGACATTTTTATTTTTTTTTTTATGGTCTTAGAAATTGTCGGAATGGGTTAAAGACTCAGCAGAGCCTTAAATCCAAAGGAATGTGGTTAGTTCCACTCAACACAGAGAATCCTTAAAATGTAGAGCCTGTTGTTCTTCAACCAAAGGCCTGTTTCCCCCTTAAGCAGTGGTTTCTTGGATAAGTAAAATGTGCTAGAATTCAATGGTAGATCCCCTCAGGAGAGGCCAACAGGAAGATATTTGAATCCAAAAAGGTGCCTAATAGCGGCCAGTCCTAGGCAAAGAAGAAAGGGAAAGAAAAACCCCTCCCTTAAGCTATTCCAAACTTGGCTTGGGGAGAATGTGGAAAAGGGGAGAGAAAATGTTTGGGTGTTTTTCTTCTTTTTTATGTGTTCAGTCTTGTTGGCGTCTTATTGCCAGAAGATATTGGAGAGCCAACAATGTGCAATGTGGAGCTTTAAAAATAAATCCTGTCTTGGAGCAATCCAAACTGCTCGCCATGAAAAGGAGACTTTCCCAGTGTGCCAGCACTGAACAAACTTGAAATCAAGCCTCCCTAATGTTCATGTTAAATATTACAGTGATGAGAAAAAGAGCAGAGGGAGGAGAGACTACTGTGATGGCACAAGAGTGGTTAAACACAATGGGCAGAAAATGAATGGGCAAGACTCTGAAAGTGCACAGTGCTCAAGTTATCAGCAGAGTAAAGGATGAATTGTGTGTAGAGCAAAGCGCATCATTGAGAGCTAGATGCAAAACCACTGCTTTTTGTGGAAAAAGCAATAGTGCAAGGTTTAGGGAACCTGGGTTTTAGTATGTAATTTTCCTTATGGTAATTCCTCGCTCTATAATCATGAGTCTCTAAGCTTTTACTCAATCCATGATGAACCTTCTCTTTTGCGATATTTATCTTCTTTTTCAGATGTTGACAGTTTGCACAATGAGAATGATTTATAGAGTTAGACCACTGAGCACATTGTTCGTTTTTTACCAGTCAAGTATAACAAAACTTACACCATGTACTATTCCCAATATACTCTCAAGGCAAAGAAGAGAAAATCTAGGTATTAGAAGCCAAAAAAGAAATGAATATAAATGCCAATATACACCATGAAAAATCTTTCAAAATCCACCATTTGATTGCCTTTATCTAGCATCCTGATGAATGGTAGTAACTGGTAGAGGTAATGGTGGGGGTTGATGATGAGAATGCAGAACAGAAAATAAATGGGAGAGTCAAAATCAATGGGCCTGATAGAATTCTTGTAAACTCAGTTCTTTGGAAAAACTATTTAGACTAAAACTTTGTTGGGAAATTATAATATTGAAAGTCCATGAGAGTCAAACCAAAGTTCAGTCACATTCAGGGAGAACTGATGTTCAGAAAAGAAGGTCTGAAAATTAGGAAGACTATATCATGTATAAAAGAGCATTGTAACATAAAAAAATAGATCATTTTGTTCACTTATGAAATTAGAAAGTTTTCCCTAAATATCAAGGCAAAACTCCCCACATAGCAATTATCTGTACCATCATGCGGAAGAATGAAATCCTTTTAGTAACTGTTAGTAGTGATCAAAGGAACTTCAGCTTAATATAAAAGAGACAACAAAATGGAATAGGATCTTGAGCTACTATTTTCACAGTTTAGTCTTTCTTTTCCAAGTCACTCATTTACTTGAGACACTCTTACACTATTCCCACAGTGACCCAGACCCTAGGGTAAGCTCTGACTTTTGTCAAATGAACACACAGGCTTCTAAAGCAAATACAGTCCCTGTACTACTGGAACTTAAAGTTTAGTGATGAAGACACTAATAAAAACACCACAGGAGCAAATTGAAGTTATAAGTGTGGCAAGTGCTACCAAAAGGAAGTCCTCACCATTGCTCCTCTGTTTCATAGACATTTCATGAAAGATCTGAATAAAACCTTCATTGAACATGGCACCCTTATGCCTAGTGGACAGTTTTCAGTCTTTATCTTTCCTGGCCTCTCAGAAGCATTAGACATTAATGACCACTGATTCTTTGAAGCATTCTGCTTTTTGAAACATTCTCTTTCCTGGGCTCTAGTGGCACAACATGAACCCAGTTTTTCTGCTGCTTTTCTAGCTTCTCATTCCCTCTGTCCTTCACTTGATCAGCCTCCTTTATCCTGGTTAAATGCTGGAGATCTTTGAGATTTAACCTTAGAGCCTCTTGTCTTCTCTTTCTGTTTTTTTTTTTTTTTTTCCTTCTCAGATGATCACATCCTAGTACATGGTTTCAACTGCCTATAAGAAGTGATCATAGATTTTATACCTATCAAATCTCTCCTCTGGGCTCTACCTGGATGTCCCAAAGACCTGTCAAGTGCATCGTGTCTAAAACCAAACTCCCATCTCCCAACTTGGTTTTTATCGTGTTCTCCATCTCAACTTACAACTGGTGATACAAGTCATGTGTTTAGAAGTAATCCTTGACATTACTTTTCCATGAATTGTATATACCCAATTAATCACTAAGTACTGATGATTTTTTATAGCCTATAAATCTGAAGTATGTCCATTTCTCTACATCTCTTCAAGCATTATGTTTCTTTCAATGTATTGCTCATTCTGTGACTACTGCATTGGTTTTTAATGGGTCTTCTTTCAACAATTCTAGTCCCTTTTCAATAAATTATCTTCATGGTAATCCACCCACTATTACCCTATAAATTATACTTGATTTTAAGTACTTTAATAATTTCTCCTTTTCTTGTAAAGTGAAGAACAATCTTTTCATCATGCCTAAAGGGCTCTACATGACAAAAATGATCACTCCTGGAAGATTAAAAACCTCCCTCCATTCCAGCTAACCCCTTCAGTTTATATGGTCATGTGCAGAGTTTGTAACACCAAATTACCTGGGTTCAAACTCCTGCACCAGTATTTGGGACTACGTGACCTTGCTTATGTATGTAACCTCGTTGTGTCTAAGCTTTCTCATCTGAAAGCATGCCTAATAATAATATCTATATCATGGGTTGTTATGAATATTAAGTGAGTTAATACATGTAAAGTGTTTAGAAAAATGTCTAGTACATTTTAAGCACTACATGAATATTAGCCACCAATACTATTTTCTGCCATTTGTACCATGTATCTCACTTTTGCAGTGCTTGCCATAGTTTCAGTTTTACATTTTTTGGTGTTATTTTCTGATTGATGGCAGCCTCCACCAGTAGAATAAAAGTTCTCTTGGTCTACTTCTACATGCCAATGTATCCTCAGCACTTTGCACATTCGTGGGTCAATAATAGCTCTTCAATAAACATTTGTATAATGAATGAGAAAATTAATTAATAAAACCCAAGTGAGCAAAAGCTTTCAAGAAAGAGGAATTGTTCAATCCAGTCAAATGTACTTGAACAGAAAAAAAGAAGAAATTTTCTATATCATATATGCTTAAAGAGATATAAACAGCCTATTGTTATACATGAAGAATTTGGAAAGAACTATTTAGGTGGAGTTGTAGGGTTAGAAGCCAGAATGCTTAGAACTAGGTCAAGGTGGTGGTTGTCCAACATTGTTAATGAACTTATAAGTACTGAATTGATCATTTTAAACTGATTGATTCTGTGCTGTGTGAATTTCACCTTAATTTTTAAAAAGGGAAAATGAAGCTTGGCTTGAGTGAGGAGAGAAATGGAGCCATTATTGTAGGGTAATTGATACATGAAGTAGGTTCTTATTTCCTTTTTAATTACTAATCTAGGAGTGACGCAAATTGGTGAAATACTGTTGGACAGGAGTCAGAAGACAGAGAAAGCTAGGGAAACAAGGCAGAGGATAAACAGTCAACGGAGTCAGTTATAGATGTAAGTGTGGATAGGGAAGTGACCGGAAGTGGAGGTTAATCCTATGTGATTGAACACGTTTTATCTTTGAAGTAAGAAGTAAGAATATCTGTGAAGGGTTGAATACCAAGTTCAGAGAGGAGAAATGTTTAAGAAATTTGAAATGGCTCTCATAGAAAAAGGAAGAGAAAGCTGCCTATGGAATCACATAAGAACTGAGGGCTCAAATGGGTTTTAACAAGATACACTTAGAGTTGCATGTGTCCATGTCTTTGTATTTTGAATATGTGTGGTGTGTTTCCCAGAAACAATCAGCTGCCTGACTGTGGTCATAAAGAAAACAAATGTCTGGATTGGTCTAGTCTTACAGTTTTGTGTGGCATTGCTAAGTGGGGAGGATGACCAACCTAGTCTATCCCTTGTGGGAAGAGGCATATTTAACTAAAGAGGGTAATGCTGTCAAACTGAGACTGCTAAAGGAAATGTGCATCAGTCTGAAGAAAGATGATCAACCTGGAAACAGGAAAGAAAAGCCAACAGTATTCATCTGGCATTTCCTAAGCAGTCACAATTGGGGGATGGGAAGAACTTGCAAATGAGAAAGGAGTAGCCTGATGAGGGGTGAAGATGTTTCCTAAGGTTTACCTGAGTCTGCACTAAAGTCAAACCTTACTCACATCCCTTTGTTTTTATTCCACAAAGTCCAAGGAAGTCTTTGCCAATGAATCCAGTTTTCTAGAAACCTAAGATCCAGAAACTAGGACCATCAGGTGTGGATATTGTGGATCTAGATGTGAATACACTGGAAATACATATCTTTATTATAATAAAATAAATTTTAAAAAGTCAGTTGGCTTCTCCTGTGCCTAACTAGAGTATATTTATAAATTGACTCAAATATCACATGAAAAGTGACATCACTGGATATTTTGTTTATATATAATGTTCTAAAACAGAGTAACCAACATCTGGATATTTTAAAATCCTGGATAATTGTGTTAAATTTTTAGTTCATGCCTAATGCTTTCTTAGCACATACCCGGGAGCCTCTATATTTTTATTTCCTTGCAAGACTGAAAGCTGAAAAGTACCATATGAGTATTGACTCAACTGATCTGCAGCGTGTCCGCTTTGAAGTAGTCATGCCCCAAGTTAATAAGATGCACTTTGAAAGGTCTGTAATTATGCAGTTTTATAGATCATAGTAATGGAGCTGATTTAACTGTCTACTGTGCAAATATCCATGAATGCAACTATAATGACCTAATATTTACTTAAAATGCAATAGCTCCTTGAGGGGTTGCAGGTGGGGGCCAAGAAGAAGAAAGCGGGGATGATTTTACCAATAGGAATTTGAGGTAAATGGAGAAAATAATACCTTTTGAATTATTTATTTGTGAATTGAGGAAAATCTAGAAAAGCTCTAGGTTGTTATTCAACAGTGATATTAGGTTTAACATAAAAGCTTCAATTTTGTAAATATCATATTTCTACTTTTTGATTTCAATATGCCTATATCAATTATTCAAATACCTGTCATCCTGTTACTGACCTGACTTGGGATTATCCATCTCTATTCACAAATCTCTACCAGAGAAAAACTGCTTAACAACCAGAGGCCAAATGCAGTGGACTTGACAAATTTGGATGAACAGCATTTGAGAAGACAAATTTGACTACCTGGGTACAAAAATTAAATGCAGGGCATGAAGATCCCCTTGACATTTGGAACAGGAAACCATGACAAATTACAGAACCAAACACGGGTCATACATCCAGAATGTCCATTAGCAACATTATTAGTCAATTATCATTAGCTCTGGAGCTTCCTTAATGTATCAAATTTTGTTATGTCTGACTCAAATTTGCGGTTTCCCGTGATATAGAACTCTAAACAAAATACACTATTGATAATGCTATTCAGAAATATAATTTTGCCTAATCTGTATTTTATTCAGTATTACTGGAAAATAAGATGTCATTTATAAATCTCACTATTTTATTTTATTTTTTATTGTCATACAAATTTATGAAGGAGAAATATTGTATTCTGTCTACCCAGTGTCATCATCCAAAAGTAACCATATTAATGGTTACTTGATGGTTAATGATACATAATCTTTCAGATAATTTCTTATACATTTAAAGACACACATATGCAAATATAATTATACCATTCTGCATTTCTCCTTAACAATATATTATGAGCCACTTTCCAGGACACTTCATATGGTTACACTTCACATTAATGGCTGCATAGAATTTCTTAACATGACCAGTGGTGTGCGGATAAACCAGCTGTGTCAAGGGTCTTTAAGATCACCTCCACATAGCACACCAATATTGCACCAACAGTATTCTCTGTTTTGGATTGGCCATGTGTCCAGTATTTAATAAAGTGCTTCTAACAGTAAAAAAAAAAAAAAAAAAAGATTACCTCCAAAAAAATATATCACCCCCAAGTCTTTGCTAGGAAGACTCACAGGACTCAACATATAATCAAACTCCAAGCTATGATTTATTACAGCAAAAGTGTACAGAGCAAAATCAGCAAATGAAAAAGGCACATGGGGCAAAGTCCAGAGGAAACCAGAAGTCAGTTTCCAAGAGTCCTCTCTCAGGTACAGTCACAGAGGACACACCTAATTCCTCCAACAATGAATTTGGACAACACGTGTGAAATATTGTCTATCTGTGAAGATTATTAGAGACTCGGTTCCCAAGGTTTTTCTGGAAAACTGGTCATGTAGGTGATCCTTGCCTAGTTCATAGGAATATTCCAGATTCTCAGAAGGAAGACAGGCATTCTGCATAATCCACATCATTTGTACGAACCATTTAGGCACAGAGAGGGCTCTTATTAGTTAGGAAATGGTGAGAACTCTCCCAAAATCCAACTTTCCAGACACTAGCCAAGGGCCAACCTAGCAAGCAGGTCTTTCTAAGGATAGTAGTCACAAGTGTGTTATATTAATTCTTTTCTGCACGCTGGTTTTCTGGAAAAAAAAGAAAAAAACAGATTTGTACTGTTTACTAACTTCCATGGTGTAAATACTCCTAAGGCCAATTTCAGCCTATTAACATGATGACACTTGAATGTAGAGTTGGGAAAAGATTCAAACAATTGGTTTTCCACAAACCAGTATAAGCTGTCTCTAGCATACCACTGGAAATATCATTATTCATGACATGCTTCCTAAGAGTATGTGCCTCCAATAAACTCTTCATCAATCATTGCGCTATATAAATGTATATCTATCTACATCCTTTTATAGTCAAAGTAAAAAGAGAAAATAAGTTAGAAATCTTAGGTGTTAGAGTTAACCCTTCAGTCTCCATGATTGAATTGATTGCCTTCCAACTAAACGGGCTGAAAGAGAGCTGTTCTCTTCCCAATAACCACAGATAGTAAAATTTTAGAGCCACAAGGGACCTTTAATTCACATCTAACATTTCATAAGTAAACAACCTAAGAACTCGAGAATATAAGTGATTTGCCAATACTCCCTATTAATTAGGGCCAACTAGCAGAAATAAGAATCTAGCTTCCATGAACACTCAAACCATCATTCTCAATAATTAAAAAATAAAACCCTAAAATAAGATTAATTCAATAATTTCAGATTCAAAGCCTTAGAGAATTTAATCTAATTCCTCAATCCCATCAGAAGAACTAAATGTGAATGAAAAAAATCAAAAGCTGCAAAGAAAAGGGGAAGTTGGTGTGATAAAAAGTGAACAAATTCCTCATCTTTTATAATTAAGAATTAAAACATAGTCTAAAGAAGACAAATCAGGAAGTATATGATTTCACATTTGGAAAGACAAAACCAGGGAAAACTAAGAACAAGAAGTAAGGAGGTGAACTGAGAGCAGAGGGAAAGAGAATTTTAATATTTCATTTTATCACCTTTTGTATTGTTTTAGTTTTATATAATACATAAATTTGCATTTTTATTTATGTATTTATTTTTAAAAATAGATCTTTATTGGAGTATAATTGATTCACAATACTGTGTTAGTTTCTGTTGCACAACAAAGCGAATCAGCCATATGCATACACATGTCCCCATATTCTCTCCCTCTTGAGTCTGCCTCCCATCCTCCCTATCCCATCCCTCTAGGTCATCACAAAGCACCGAGCCCATCTCCCTGTGCTGTGCTGCTGCTTCCCACTAGCTGTCTATTTTACATTTGGTAGTATATATACATCGATGCTACTCTCACTTCGTCCCAGCTTCTCCCTCCCACTCCATGTCCTCAAGTCCATTCTCTACATTGACATCTTTATTCCTGTCCTGTCCCTAGGTTCTTCAGAACAATTTTTTTTTTTTAAATTCCATATATATGCGTTAGCATACGGTAGTTACTTTTCTCTTTCTGACTTATTTCACTCTGTATGACAGACTCTAGGTCCATCCACCTCAGTACATATAAGTCAATTTTGTTTCTTTTAATGGCTAATATTCCAGTGTATATATGTGCCACATCTTCTTTATCCATTCATCTGTCGATGGACATTTAGGTTGGTTTCATGTCCTGGTTATTGTAAACAGTGCTGCAATGAACATTGTGGTACATGTCTCTTTTTGAATTATGTTTTTCTCAGGGTATATGCCCAGTAGTGGGATTGCTGGGTCATATGGTAGTTCTGTTTTTAGTTTTTTAGGAACCCTCACTACTATTTCCATAGTGGTTTTATCAATTTACATTCCCACCAGCAGTGCAGGAGGGTTCTCTTTTCACCCACACCCTTTCCAGCATTTACTGTTTCTAGATTTTTTTTGATAATGACCATTCTGACAGGCGTGAGGTGATACCTCATTGTAGTTTTGAGTTGCATTTCTCTAATAATTAGTGATGTTGAGCATCCTTTCATGTGTTTGCTAGCAATCTGTATATCTTCTTTGGAGGTCTTCTGCCCATTTTTGGATTGGGTGATTTGTTTTTTTTTGATTTTGAGCTGCATGAGTTGCTTATATATTTTGGAGACTAATCCTTTGTCAGTTGCTTTGTTTGCAAATATTTTCTCCCATTCTGGGGGTTGTCTTTTCTTCTTGTTTATGGTTTCCTTTGCTGTGCAAAAGCTTTTAAGTTAATTAAGTCGCATTGGTTTATTTTGTTTTTATTTCCGTTACTCTAGGAGGTGGATCAAAAAAGATCTTTCTGTGCTTTATGTCAAAGAGTGTTTTTCCTATGTTTTCCTCTAAGAGTTTTAAAGTGTCTGGTCTTACATTTAAGTCTTTAATCCATTTGGAGTTGCATTTTATCTTTTAATGATTGGACATATTTTTAAAAGACAATAAAATACTGGGAATCCATATGTTAATAGTATTATGCCTGGGTTGTATAATTGTTGATGAAAGTGATATTTTTTTCCTTTTTTGAATTTCTAAATTTTTCTACATGAACATTTATATTTTATTACAGAAAATAAGTTGTTGCATTATTTTTATTATGAATTTCAAAGAGTGAAGGAAAATGATATACAAATTGCTGCCTATAAACGAAAATACTAGTCTAAGCTAAGACTCCTTAAGCAACTAAAAGCCCAGATTTTTATATCAAAAGGATATGGTCACAGTTAAGTCCAAGAAAGTGTGACTGTTTCTCCTTAATGTTACACAAATATGTAACAGATACTTGATTAACAGAGTTATTTGAAATTCAATCTAGAGTTACAAAGCCTCTCTCTCCATGCTCCCAGCTTGCAGTTTTTTTCTAACGCACTGTCTCATTCATGGGCAGAGAAAGTCGTGGAAGATAATGGTTTTAGGGGCACAAACAGCAATATTTAACACAATATGTTAATATGTTATCATATTGCACAGTATTTATTATAAAGAGATAGGAATATTTTTAAAAATAAAGTAATGCATGATATGATCAGGATACGTATAAAGCAAATATTTTTTGAGCTAGAAGTCTCACACAAGCATTCCAATAACGTTAAAAGATAGAATTAATCAAAAGCAGTTTTTCACTTTTATGTAAAGTCTTTCTGTTTATATGCTGGTGTCCTACATTATTAATAAGTTAATTTTCTTCCTTATTGGAAATATTCTCATAAAACTAGACGTTTAAAATCTTAAGAATCTATTTTACAAAAATATGTAATTGGAAACTTAGCAAACCATTCTAAATAACTCAAAGATAAGAGTCAAAGCACATTAAAGATAAAATATTATCTTAAGGAAAGAAAACAAAGAAAAGCTGAAAAAGGGAGTTTGTATCTTCCATATGCCTTTGGGTAAATTTCTAGTGAACAAGATTTGGTCTAGAGAATTTATTTTTCATAGGTACAGTGAATCAAGTTTGTGAATTTTATTTCTTACAGCCCTGTCTTACTTTTATGGTTATTGAGGTTATTAGATTACAAGTCCTAGAATTACCATGTCACTGCTAAGTGATACTCACTGCTTTGTCTTAAATTGTTCCAGCATAAGTTTCGATGACTCTGAGTATAACCAAACAAGGCTGGCCTCTGAAAAATTAGAAAGGCTGTTTGCATTAATCCACATCTCAGACAAAATTTACATTCCCAGTTTTTATTTTAGAGCCTCTAATCCACAGATAGTATACTTTATAGGTCAGAAGTAATGGGAAATTGAGAGATGGGCAAATGTACAGTTGTTGAAAAACAGGAGACAAGTATATTCCAAATGGGTACACTTAATATCTGAAAAAATTCAATTTATGCAACCATTCAATTTTTCATTCATTTCTTTATTTAACAAATATATATTGACAACTTATATAGTGTCATTTATTTATTCAACAAACATATATTGAAAACTTACATAGCGCTTACTAAGTGCCAGGCAAGTCTCCACACACTTTAAAAGATGAAAATCCAACCTGGAATCACTAGGAATACATTGTACAAAAATGCCCTGTTCAGGAACTGAGGTTCTACTTAATTTCTGTTGGGGGACTGGATTCTGACCCCAGGATTTTCCAGCTACTAGCAAGCAGCTCCACAGAGAACAGCTTGAACTCCATGGAATCATGAAAACCACCATTAGTGGATTTTTTCCTACTTCTATGCCACCAGCTGGGTCAAATCTTGAACATTCACCAACCCAAGCTGTGGCTGAACTGGCCTTTGGATTGTATGCAACAGCAAAAAGGCTGGTTCTCAGTAGGAACAAGGCTCTTAGCATGTGTCCTTTCTCCAGCCTTTCCATCCCCTTCCTTCCTTCTTCCTTCTTCCCGCTTTAGGCTAACGTCCCTGAAAACCTCAGGCCCAGGAGCAGCTCTTTATGAAAAGAATCTTCCAAAAAAGATTGATTTGAATGGCAAAAGGTATGGAGACAGTGAGTTAATAAAAGAAAAATCCTAGTGAGGCAGGATCTGCAATTTATTCACATCTTTGCAGGGCAAACTCTGGGAGGAGAAATACTTATGGTCTACAATTTTCTGGGGACCAGGACTAGGGTCCATGGGTGGAGTTTACAAGGAGATAGATTCTGATTCAATATAGGACTTTCTAAACTTTGGAGTTCCCTGAATTATGAAATGATTCATAATTAGATTATGTATTATAACACTTGCAAAGCAATGAGCTGGAATGTATGTAAGATGTCTACCAGATAATATGATGGTCTATTGTAAAACAAGTTCCTATATTAAGTTGGTCACACCACTTAATTGATTCTAAAAGGTCCTATCCAACTTCAGTGTTCAGTGCTTTTTACCGCTTGTATTCAGGGAAAGAAAACTGGCATATTCTTCTGAATCAGGCCTTGTTTTATGATCTCTGGAACCTGACATAGGAAGATGCAGGAGAGAGCATCATGTATTCACATACGTGCAATTTGAATGGAGGCCCCTGTACTAGCTATGCGATCTTGGACAAGATACCCAAAGCTTCTGGGCTTCTGTGCCTCACCCATGTGGGGTAATAGTGGGGCAGAGCTGCAATAATTTCTCTGAAACCCTCAGGGCCATATGGTTTGGAATTCAGAATTTTCCAGATCTTATAATGGCAAATACTGCACTTTGTGTACATCATATAACTCTGTTAGTAGGACCTGGGGCAGTACATGCTAATAAAACTCATTAATAATTCTTCATTAAAACATTTGAATATTCCAAGAATTTAAAGAAATAAAATAAATGAACCTATATCTTTATGGGTCACGTTTTGCCACCAAATGAATTTTTTTTAATGGTTTCACATGTAAGGAATGGCAGAACTACACCTGCTGTGAGATATAAGCCAGTTACACTCTGAAGAAAACCACAGTAGGTGCAGGAAGGCCACTCACCTTCCTGCTTTTTACCATTTTGGCCTTTACATAAATTTTAAGATTTACGTATGTGACTTGGAGACAACTTGAAACCACAACTACTTGTTTAGTAGCTCTATATTGTAGAGAATGTGTTAAATAGCACCAAATTTCCTGATTTAGTTCAGGTGTACCACACATATGATGAACAGTGGTCACTCTCAGTACAACCAAGGCCCTAGCTGCCAACTCACAGCTACTTCCTTCTTCACAGAATTGTTCTTGACCAAAAAAGAGCCACCTTGACAAAAAAAGAGCCACCTTGACCAGGAGGCCAGCTGCTGACCCTATCCCTGGGCTAAACCACAGTCAATAACTGATTAAGGGGGTACAAAATCTGGTCCCCTTGCCTCAAATTGAGATCATCTCTGTGGTGCCATTCAAGCTCCAGGGATCCGCATGGGATCAGGCTGAGGACATGGACCCACATTCTTGTCTGATGCCTTTTCCTGTCTTCAGCTTTCCTCACTGCCATACATCATTCACCTGAGAGCACTCCCTCAATAAATCATGTGTACCTAATCCCCGTCTCTCGCTCTGCTTCTAGAGAACCCAACCTCAGGTAAGATTCAATGTAATTTGTGTTCCGTTCATGCACACACTGATTTAATTGTAAAGATCCTACAGCACTCACCTGTTGCACTACTAGAGCCGAGTGTAACAGAAAGGATCCCAGCTTCTGAGATCTGTCAGTCCAAATCTGTTAATCTAGTTACACCAGGTTTATGAACTTTAATGTCCCTGTTAAGTATAATGATATGTACATTGCAGGGGTATAAAAATAGAACTACCACATGACCCAGCAACTCCACTGTTAGGTATATATCTGAAAAAAACAAGAACACTAATTCGAAAATATACATGCATCCCAATGTTCACAGCAGCATTATTTACAATTGCCAAGATATGGAAGCAACCTAAGTGTATATATATACACACACAATGGAATACTACTCAGCCATAAGGGAATGAAATTTTTTCATTTGCAGCAACATGGATGGACTTGGAGGGCATTATGCTAAGTGAAATAAGTCAGACAGAGAAAGACAAATCTGCATGAAATCATTTATATGTGGAACCTTTAAAATAAAACAAACCAGTGAATATAACAAAAAAGAAACAGACTCACAGATACAGAGAACAAACTAGTGAGGAGGGGGAAGGGGGAGGGGCAATATAGGGGTAGGGGATTAAGAGGTACAAACTATTATGTATAAAATAAGCTACAAGGATATATTGTACAACAGTGTATAGTGTTTTATAACAACTATAAATGGAGTATAACCTTTAAAAATTGTGAATCACTATACTGTACACCTATAACTTACATAATATTTACCTAAACTGTACTTCAATTTTAAAATGTAAAATGAAATTAAAATAAAGTACCTTACAATAACTGACAAAGCAAGCACATAACATATGGACATTCCAGGCCCCCATAAGAATCACTTGTGGATTTGGACATTCTTAAGCTCTATACATATTTGCCAATCATCAACTTCTTTTCTGTCTACAGATAGAATATGGATCTGAAATGTAATGAGATGAGAACCACAAGATCATTCTCTGTGGATGCTTCCTTATTGCTACATTGCCTCCGTTTGAGATGGAAGTGCTTGAGCCATTTGCCAGGGGCTTGGACCTTTCAGTCTATAAATGGTAATGGAATATATGAGTCCTCTTGTGATTTTCTGCCATTATCTTAAAGCCAAACACTAACCATGTACCTGAAGAGCTCTAATCATTATAAAAAGAGGCTGACACAGACAGCCACACCACCACAGAAGGGAAACAAAGCAGCTGTGTTTATTTGAGTTTTGTTCTACCAGGTCTCAGAGTCTCAGCTGTTAAGAACCTCAAGACAGAACTAACACTCACGTGGCCTTTTATCAACCCCACTCCAGGAGACCCCCTTTCCTGTTCATCCTTCTTGATGGGAAAGGAAAGAAATGTCAAGAATAAATGTCTGTATGAAAAGTACAGGAACTAGTAAGGGAAAAACACTCTATCACTCATATTTATTGATCATCTTTATTCTCAGAGTAATCCTGCAAGAGATATAAATAACCCATAATTTTTTGTGTATTAACTATAGCCCAGAAAGTTTTGGTAATTTTATCAAGTTATACACTAGTAAGTGGAGGGATTACTATTTGGATCTAGATCCGTATGATTCAAGTGTCACACTGTCTATGGACAATTTCCATAAAGATTTTCAAGATATTGACTAAATCTTCAAAACTAGGCATTTAATGTCTTTTTCTTTGAGTTAGTTTGAATCAGAAGGTCAGGGAAATAGAGCCTCTGTAGCATGTGAGAGAGACAAGAAAACATTCAAATTACCCTTATAGTTTCAGATTTTTATGAAGTATCAGCAATATGTAAATTATAATAAATGAATTTAATTAGTTAGATTTGATGTTGCTTGAATCACATGAAATCTATTAGAGATAAATGATTGGTAGATCAATATATAGGTAACATAATACTTTTCAGAAACTAACTAGATACCCCCAAAGTTTGCCAGCCACACACTATGATACTAATCAATTCCCCAACTTATGAAAACTGACACTTTGTATAAAATGAAAACTGAAATTTTTAGCATGATACAGAGAATCTGCATTTTGAAAACGGTGTATATATAAAAAAGGTCTTCCTGTGGAGTTTAAGAGGTCAAGTGATCTCATAGAAAGTTGACAGTGACACAACACTATTTGTGGCTTTGCAGGACTGAGTAATTTGCTGAAATGTAAAAAGATGTCTACCTACATTGAGATGCTTGATTCCTAACTGTTGTGTCATCTGCCTCCTCTAATTTTCATTTTTGGTAAAAAGAAAAAATATAAACTTTCAAAATTCAAATCCCACAGCTCTAACATCAAATAAATATCCATGAAGTCATCTTTTAGCATGTCAGAATGGGAGAGAAATAGGGTGGGGAAATATGTCTGCTGCCATTTACATTTATTTCACAGAATTTTGCTAAATGGCGATTTGATTGGATGGGCAGTTCCCAGACCTGAATAAGGAAAACCAGAGAGATTCCTCATTAGCTTTCCAAGATGAAATAGTATCTTGTGAAATATAAAAAATGTACACCATATCCACTTTTGGGTATTGTGGATATTGTATGCATTTTACTCAATCTGAAACAAATGTACAAGCGTTTTCCTTGGAGCTACTTTATATATATGTTGTGCCTTCCTTTATTCTTAATGTTTCTTCTTATATCTTGCACCTGTGGACTTCTTCTTAAATATTTTTCTTCCAAATTTCATTGCTTTGTCTCTTTTTCTCTCCCTCTGAGGATTTTATGGGTTTACACCATAATCTCTCTTATTTAGGAGGTGTTGGGCAAGTATTTGTTTGATTGACTTATTGTTGACCATTTTAACCCACTCTCCTGTCACGCTCCTATTTATCCTTCCAGCATTTTCTATGGGAGGGAAGAAACAGATAAGCAGTGAAGTCACAGAGAAAGATGTACTAGAGCTAGAGAGTACTCATACCATTGACACTGCTGGACAGGAAGGAACAAGGGCAAATGACTCAACATGGGAAAGTTAAAATAAGAGAGAACACATTCTTTCTTAAAATAATTAACAGCTCACGTAAAGTAAAACACAACAATATTCATTAGACACTGTGGCAAACATTTTTTGACTCAATTAAATAAATCATCTCAGTAGTATAGTTCAAAAATATTACTCTTTTCCTAGATCTTTGAGATCAGTGGGCAAAAACCAGACATAACTTTGACTCTCATACTTTCTTCCCTCTCTTTGGTTTAGTAAGAAGGTTACAAACTCAGTTGCAATATCAAGTAACTAATGCTTGACAACTAAGTGTTGCTCTGGTATAAAACTGTTCCAGGAATGGAGTTTGTTTCATAATCACCAAAATTCTGACTTTTATATGTTTTAGGCATAGTTGATTTCAGGAAAAAACACTATAAGCTGAATATTAAAAGATAAAAGTTTAACATTGAGATAAAAAATTAAATTTTATCACAAAAGTTTGAAGAAAGTAATATATATATTTTATATATACAATATATCCCTGAAATATGGTAGTTACATTAAAGAACTATTTCAGGAAAAATATTTAATTGTGCCACTGTATTTCATGGTTTTCTCATAGACTACTTCATTCTGTCCTAACGTAGTTCATTTTCCATAGTAGAACTAAGACTCAGGGAAGTTGTCACCCCTGAGGCCTGTGGGTCAGGGATCAAACCTGCTCTCACAGGGTGGAGAGAGACAACTGTGCACCTCGCTGCTTCTCAACCTGAGCTCAGTGACTTCCCATCTGGAACTTAAAATTAGTCACAGTGGATTTGAAAACACTACATGGAAATTGGCAAACTCTATAAATCAGGGCCTATTTTTGCTCTAAAGGGTTGTTGAGCTTTCACCAGCACACTACTGTATAGATGTCATAGCTGGTAATTGGGAAATAAAACTAATGTTTCTGATTTTTAATCCTGAGCTTTTATACAATCTCTCAGCTACTCAGTTGAGAGTGTTGTTTTTTTTTTAATAAAATAAAACCGTCATCATTAAATGGCACTAAATATCTCCTGAGATCAAAAGGAGAGGTAAGTATGGCCATCATTAAAAAGTCTACAAATAACAAATGCTGGAGAGGGTGTGGAGAAAGGGAACCTTCCAACACTGCTGGTGGGAATGTAAGTCGGTGCAGCCACTAGGGAAAATAGTATGGTGATACCTCAGTTGTCATATGACCCAGTAATCCCACTCCTGGGCATATATCCTAACAGAACTCTAATCCAAAAAGATACATGCACCCCAACGTTCATAGCAGCACTATTCACAATAGCCAAGACATGGAAACAACCTAAATGCCCATCGACAGATGAATGGATACAGAAGATGTGGTACATATATACAGTGAAATACTACTCAGCCATAAAAAAGAAATAAAGCCATTTGCAGCAACATGGATGGACCTAGAGATTATCATACTAAGTGAATTAAGTCAGAAGGAGAAAGACAAATATCATAAGATATCATTTATATGTGGACTCTAAAATATGACACAAATTAACTTAGCTATGAAACAGAAACAGACTCACAGACATGGAGAACAGACTTGTGGTTGCCAAGGGGGAGGGGAAGTGCCAGTGAGTACAGAATAAACCCTATTATTGTATAACATCTATAATTACATCCACTTTGAAGATGATAACCTTAAAATAATTCCATTGGAGAAACCCAGAATGTGAACACATCTTTAGATAAAACTAAAAGTGAAGAGTAGAGTCAAACACAATGGAATTTAGAAAGTAAGAGAGGTTAAAGGGAATGCTTGTTTCCAGCAGAAAACCAGGTGGTGGTGAAAAAAACAAAAAGTTGAATCCAGAAGGACAGTATAAGAGCACTGATTGTATAAAATGATTAGAAAAATACAGAAAAAATGTTATGAAGATATTAAGAAGCCTGCAGGGATTTGTCATGTCAAACTATAACGTAAACCAATACCCTAAAATCCCTATACTTACAACCTGCATAGGCCTGAAGATATCTGGAATTGTTTAACTTCATTGGTGTCATTCCTAGTGAACACTAAAAGATATTTGGAATGAATTTGTCCACAGCAACAGCTGCCCCTTCCTTTCATTTATTAATAGGAGAAGATTGAGAGAAATCTGCAGATGCGTTAAGGATTCATAAATAATTTTGGCTTGTATTTCTCTCTTGATTACCTTCACATGAGCAAAAATGAGCTCCACTTCAAAAATTTGGAGAACAGTGCAAAAACAGTTCCTGTCTTTCAGGAATTGTATAAGGTTTACCCAGATATAAAGTATTCCAGTGGATAATAGATTTAGAATCCATTATGTCCAGGGGCTACAGCTTAAAATTGAAATTCTAGTAAACAGTCAAAAAGTGATCAAAAGATTATGTCAGTAACGAAGTGTTACATCTTCAGCCTTCTTTTTGGGTTCTCCTATGTTTTGTGCACTCATAATAGTAGAGATTCTAATTAGAAATCCAGGATAACATCCTAGGCAGAGCAAATGTGAAGAAAGAGCCCATAGTGAATTGCTAGTAGATACGAATCAATATGATTTATGGTCTTGAAATCTGTAGTGAACCGAGAGTTGAACTTGTGTGTGGGGGGGGCGGGTGGGGGGGTGGGGTGCGGGTGTGTGTGTATGCATCTAAATGTCTTTGCTAAAGGGCACTGAACAAATGTACAAGATGCCAAATAAATATGTCCAGAGCAAATTTTTAAGGCCAAGTCTCTGGGAAAATAACCAGGAAGGAAGCTTTGGATTGACTACAACAGACTTTTTCCCCTTCAAGTAAAGGGCTGAGAACATGAAGAGTAAGATCAAAGAGTAAACACTGGGAAACACAGCCTCTCTCCCAGCTTCTTGGCACCTGCCCCTCTCTATCTCACCAGGCACAAGCTGATCCAGCCAACAGTATCAAGCCCGAAGCCAATTACAGGCTCTACTGTGCATGGAGCAAAAGGATGCTAAAATGAATGAGTGATTATTATCAATGGGTTTCTAAGAGAAACAACAGCCAGCGTGCCAAATATCAACGCTCCTTCAAGTTACTCACTTACTGTGCCTTTTTTTTTTTTTTTTTCTTGGTCCCCAAAGGAATTGCCAGCGAGTATTTTAACACTGATTTAGACTTTTCAGGGGTGAGGTTGGAGGGTGGTCGGCTTATAAAGACCCTGAGATGCCTAGATGAGAAGTTACCAGAAATATGGCCTCAACTGACCTCAAGAGAGAAAGAACAAGAAGCTTCTGAAAAATAACCTTCTGACTGCCAGTTACACTTTTTAAAGCAGGTGTGGGCCTCATACCTGCTTGTCAAGTGTCAGAAGAGATCCAAGACATTCAAAATCTGAGTCACTGCTGAATTCCCAAATAAAATATTCTGTGCTCCCAACAGTAAAGTCTTGCTAAGTTTATCCTTAGGGAGGCCTACGAGGAAGGGAACTGGCAGCTCATCACTCCAAACCCTAACCTCAGCGTACTCTTCTGAGGTATATTTTCTAGGATTGTTCATCCATTTGCCTGAGAGCAATTAAATGTGATGCAAATGAAACACTGTTTAAGACCAAAAGAAAATATTCTAAAACAGATCTCACCCCCTTTCTTCTCATGCCAGGAACTAAGCGATGCAGAAATAAGAAAATATGAAAAGGAAGTCATATTTTGAGGGAAACTCCGACATTATATGAGGCAAGGGTACAGATCACAAACACAGGTCAGCACCAGCAGGTGGAGCTGGTTAGAAAACTGTTCACAGTCTCAGAAGATCTAGAATGTTAGTAAGTTGTAAGGGGGATGGGGAAAGGGGAGAGTGAGCCGCACACTCCAAGGTGTTTATTCAGAGTGATTTTCCCCCTTTTAATCCTATGGAAAAAGTCCTCTTGTCTCAATGGACTTTTGGTTGTAAGCTCCCAGAAATCTGTGAGATCTGGGTCTTGGAATGAAATGTGGTCACAGTGTTTGACCAATGAAAGGCAGGAGTTGGCAGGAAATTCCAGAATGTTGAAAATAGACAAGAATGGGCAGGGTAGAAAATGATTAGATTATGTTACGATGTTGCCAATATTTTTTCTTTCCTGTGGGTGTGTTTTGTGAAGAAAATCTGTAAATAAGGTACACTGAAGGAAGGGTGAATTAAGTCCAAAGGTAAACAGCTGGAGGTCAGAAGTGTAAACAGGAAAAATTGACTGGTGCAGAATAAATTTTTATAATATTCATTTTCTAATTATAACAGTAATATACCCTTTACAAAATTTAGAAGTTGCAGTAAAGCACAAAGAGGAAAGGAAAAATTCCTCTTTTTACCATTACCCAGAGATAGCCACATTTCCCCTAGTATTTCAGTGTTTTTCTGTTCACTCTATATTCATTCTATACACCTATACTCAATATGCTGTTTTGTTACTTTCTTTTTTACTTAGAAAATTCAGCATAAACTTCATATTTTCAATTAGCTTTGATAATGTTCCAGAATGTGATTTTTAATGCTGCCTATTATTTTGTCAAATGATTATAAATAATTTATCAAAACATTCCCCTATTGTGATGTTTAATCTTGGTTCAGTCTTATAAGTACCTACGTCTTGAGGTACCATTTTAATGGGACAAATTTATAACAGTAGAAAATTTTTAAACTTTTAAAGCTCATTACCAAATTGTATTACTTAATGGTAACGTAAGTTTCTATTCTGAAGGGTCCTAATCAGCATTATTCTTTATAAAAACCTCAGCTAATTTGATTAATAAATTTTTAAAATATAAATGTATTATCCTTTTAATTTTCAAAAAAAATTTTCAATTAAGGTGTCAATAAATTCTGCCAGGAAGCTTCTAAATTTTGATACATATCAAACTGTTCTTTAAAATATGTTATCAAAATTCAGTATCATTTTTTAAGAGACTATTAACTAATTGCTTTATTACTTGATCAGTTTAATGGTTGTACAACCAGCAACTATTATTTAGGGGATTTTATTTTTCCATAGAGAAGAAATTATTTTTCCCTCTCTATTACTTTATACTGTCACTGAAGCCATGCTTAACTAGTTCCATTGGAAACAGAATAAGATTCCAAAACTCTTGAGAATCCACAAGTTATAATTTTCTTAACCACCTCCACATTTCATCAAAACCTGCAGGCTCATTACAAATCCCTACATAGATGTCTGACTCTGTCAACCTGAAACAAGTACCAGTTGGCCTGACCTTCCCACTAAATTAACTAAAATGATTGGATCAATAAGTTTTTTCTTTCTTTATCTTTTTCTTTCCTTTTTTTTTTTTTTTTCTGCTGAACATACTCCCTAATTCTAACCAAATTCTCCATCTATATGGCCAGTTTTGATTCCTGACAAAATCCTGCAAGGAATGCTGACTAGAATCCTATCCATAATTCTTACCCAGAATCCTAACAGAGTATATATATTTTCATATGTATATATACATATATGAAAATAGTGAAGGTGTAAGAATTGTGCCTAGACCATTGTGTAATAAGTAACACTGAGAATCAAATGCTGGCAACTTGATTGAAATTGACAAATAAAATTAATTTTTCATTTGTCAGGTTATACCACAGGATCAGCACAAATAAATCCTCATTGACTTATAACTTTTACATTTTCAATTATGGTACAAGTATTTCAAAATATATCTATAGTATTGTTATTGGTATTGCAAGGTGTTTAAAAAATAAACATATTACTTTTCAAAGTAAATATTTAGCATTATTAGTGTAAAGTATATCTATACTGCACTCACATTACCCTTGTTTATGCTCATGCATAGTACATGGAGAAATTATCCATTAGCTAAAATACTGTAGTTATTAATTTAGGATATATACTCCCACATATTCTAGGTAATGGAGAGTTTCTATAAAATGTCTTGATCATGAAATGTGTCAGTATGTAGTCTATTTCCATATGGTGCACTTAACTGAAATTTTCAGAAAAATGACAGAGAAAGAAAAAAATTGAAAAATTGTCATCTGGTACCATCCTCAGACATTTGAACAAAAACAAAAATGTCACGTTAATAAAGACGGAATAATACAAGTGTTTTACTTATCGACCCATCCTTGCATACATTCATGAAACATATTAAACATATTATTACAATGCATCTGAAAATAATTGTCTGATTTATGATTGATCAATAAAGACATACCTGCCCTGTGCATATCAAATCTTTGGGACAATAACACTTATTAAGGAAAAATACAAAACAATACAATATCTCGCATGCTGTATATTGTTAAAACTATGTATCTCCTGCTTTTGGAAGAATCAGGCTCTGAATGGGTAGTAAACATAATCATGGTTGATGATTATTAATAATTATTGTGCTATGACAAGCAGTAGATACCAACCATTCTTACCACCTCACCCCTCTTTCTTCATCCACCCACCTGAACATTCCTTCCTTCTGTATTCACTACCTTAGTTAATGGTTTTACAATCTATAGATGAGATTTGCAGTATTTTGCTCAGCCAGAATCTGTTCTCCATTCTCTTGGAAACAGGACCCCAACTTTTCTCTAAGGAGCCCTTCTCCATTGTTCTCATTCATAAGCTTCAATCAGAGAATGGATGTCCATGGGCACAGGGATGAGTTGGTTTTCAATCCCTCTCAGGGAGCTCTGAAAGAAACAGTGACTCTGCCTTGATTTCTTCCTCTCCCTTCTGTCTTCTCTCCAAAGAGAATTCATATGATGATCAATTTCTGTCTGTTCTCCTTCCAGGATGCCTCATAAAATCAATCCTCCTCTTTCCAAAGTCCCCACCACCCACCACTATCTAGGCTCATACCATCTTTTCCCAAGGCTATTGTGGTCACTTTCCAATCAGGTCCACTGCTCTCTAATTCATCCTTCACAATGTTGACAGTGGGGTCCACCTAACCTCCAAGTCAGAGCAATCCATCTTCCTTCTCTACATTTATCTGTGGATCCCTATGGTAAAAATAAATAAACAAACAAAAAATATAATGACAACAAAAAACCAGAATGTTTAGTCTGGTATTTAAAACCCTATCTTTTCCTCTTCTTTTCCCCTCTTTCCAGATTTTTTTTTTTTTCCCCACTGACTCTGCTTATGTTGTGTGTCCCTGCTCACTATTCTCAGGGCATAGTATATAGTTCCATATCCCTATGTATCCCTATAATTTCACTCTCATCTCCACCTGTCCAACTTCTACAACAAGACACAGTTCAAAAGTTGCTTTTTCTTCCCTGCCAGGACTTTTCTAATTGTGCCACCTAAAATTATTAAATTATGACTCATCTCCTTTATTCTTCACACCACAATGATAATAAGTACCGTATTATGACTTGTGTTACTTTTCCACTCAGTAAATTTTAAATTCCTTAAGAGCAGAGACTATACCTTACACATGGTTTCCACTGTCCAGTAAAGAGAACTATTTTATGCAAGACATTAATTAGCACAATCACCATGACCTGAATGTTTGCATAGATGAATGCATCATCAAAAAAAAAAAAAAAAAAAGGGGCTTCCCTGGTGGCGCAGTGGTTGAGAATCTGCCTGCCAATGCAGGAGACACGGGTTCGGGCCCTGGTCTGGGAAGATCCCACATGCCACGGAGCAACTAAGCCCGTGAGCCACTATTACTGAGCCTGCGCATATGGAGCCTGTGCTCTGCAACAAGAGAGGCCGCGATAGTGAGAGGCCTGCGCACTGCGATGAAGAGTGGACCCCGCTTGCCACAACTAGAGAAAGCCCTCGCACAGAAACGAAGACCCAACACAGCCAAAAAATAAATAAATAAAAAAAAAAAAAAAAAAGAGTAAAGACCCACAATAAAAGACTTAACAATGTCCCATAAAAGTACTGATGCATTTCCCTGGGGTTTGATAAGGCGGGTGAGAAAATGGCTTTATTTTCATAATGCAGGATGAACATGACTGTGTTCAGACTATTTCCACACCATACTAACTAAAGCACAGAAGTGCTGTTGTCCCATTATTTTATATAGACAAGTAAATCAGAGAATTCGAGAACCAAGTAACAACTGAAACAATTGACTCAGCCATCCATATCATGTTTCAGGAACAGTGATTATGCGAATAATATTTTTAAAGAGGAATGACCACATTCCATTTCTCTCTGCACTGCTTTTACCTCAAGTGACTTTCCTTTCCATCACTAACATTTTCACATGGCTATTCTTCAACAAGCCCAGGAGAAGCTCTTACTTCACCTGTGATAAAGGAAGTCTTTGCTGTGCTTTGAGCACACACCTATAAGCCTGTGATTTACCCTGTGCTTGAAAAGAATGGAAGATTGTAAAACAGTGAGTATCCTGCCACCAGAAGAAGAAGTCAGAGCAGCCCCTTCCAGAAAACCAGTGAGAATCAGCAGAAAAGTGGCCATATGGTTAACCACTCCTTGTGGTCTGTGACTCAACTGAACTATCTGAAGTTAACCTTAATAGGCATCGTGTGTCAAGACAGCTCGGAAAACCACAAATAGATTTGGGGTCCAGAAACTGACCAGCTCCAAAGCACCCTACAAGCCCCCAATCCAGAATCAACAAGTCAAAAACATGTTTGAACCAACAAGTCTCTGTCCCTTGTGAAATCTTAAGCCTTTGTTAAGTCACACCTTTGCCTTGTTTGGGGTGATGGTATTCTCAGGGACTATTTCCCTGTGCTTGTACCCATTTACAAGCCAATTCACAATTTTCTCTTACTTTTTCTCTGACACTCTGATGACTCATGCCACAGAATCTCACTCCTGTTTGTTGGATAAACTTTCCCTGCTTTGGCCAGTAGTAAACTCAGTTTAACATCCCCAGTCTTTATTCTGCTTTTATCACCAGGTCATTGTCCAAAGGACTATAAGTTGTCACAACTATTTCAATTCAGGCTGACATACTAGTCCACACCTCTTAGTTGTACAGATAACTCAGAGCTTTGGTACAGAGGTTAATTGTAACCACTTGGGCTGAGCAAGGTGTGCATACGCCCTTGATTAGCAGCAGGATGAAGCATGTCATAGTCAGTTGTTGAAATTATTGGCAACAGTCACAGTTCAAATGTGGCTGAAATTTGCAACAAACTCCGCAGCCCCAATGCCTCTATTTACTCTAGTATGAGTCCTCTTATTCATTTAACCAGTTAGAACCAGACAATTGGATCAATAAGGCAGTAAACAATACTCTTTCTGGCATTTATCAACATTTGAAGAGAGAACCCTTTAGAAACATTGGAAGCATCACCTTAATTTTGTTTTAATTAAATTGTTACGATTGTAAGCTACCAAAAATGTGTCACACTGTTCACAAATCTTTGTCCAGAGAATACTTTGGTGCATATTTATGAATATAAAGAGTCACCATTTTACCAGGGAACTATTATCTTAATATACTTTTTCTCTCTGTACACATGATATATAAGGAATGATGAAAACATGATATTGAAGACATCTGAGTCATAGGTTTAATGTCTACATTTAAAAAGTGGCAAGTTTAAGAAACAAAATTACAGCTATTGGCTTTATAGGCCCGAATTACTGGCATTTCTAATACAATAGTTATTACAGGACTATGAGATCATGAAGTATGAAACATTCATACTGGGTCAATGGAAAGGCATTAATTAATATAATCTTATAAAATTATTATTATTAATACTAATAATGAATGATATGAAGTACATTGAACATACAGTTCTAGCATCGGACTTATTTTCTATTATATATATTGTTATATAATATACATTATACATTTCCATAGAATTTTAAGCTGTGAAAGTTTGATTTTGTTGTCTTTTTTCATATGACAGATTTAGACTGGTAACAAAAATAACAAAAAATTTCCTACTTAACAGAATTGTAATTAGTTACACATTTTATTAATCACTCCATACTAAGTACAGAAATAAAATTATTTTCAAACATTGTAATCTGTAAACTATGCAACTTTCCCTTGACTACAGATCAAAATTAAACAAACACAACTTTTAGAAGAAAAAGGAAAATAGTGAGATAACGTTTTTGAAGTATAACAGCATGAAGACTAGAAATTTCATTCCAGTTATTATATATAATTTTTTTTGGTAAATTTGGTTTATAGTACATGTAGAAACATAGACAATCTAAATAAAAAACAAATATAAAAATTGTTTTATTCCATTCCCTCTTTTTAATGGTTCAGGAAATAGAGCGAATGACACACAGGAGAATGCATAGGTCCAGAGCATGTGTCCCCTGACAGAAATCTTTATTGAATACTAAACTTCTAATCAAAATCATTTAATTTAAATGTACTTTGAAAGGAACAGCATTAAAGAGATAGTAACACTAGGAAAAGCCCATGTTCTGTTATTTTTTAAATAAAATTTAGATTTGAACAATATACAAAGTTGTGTCTGAAGAAGGATTTTAAAAAAAAAAAGTTGTCTGCTAATTTTTTCTCTCATCAATTTTCTAAATTCTAAGCTTTGCTTCTGCTATTTTTTTTCAAATATTCTTCATGATTTCTGCAATTTCTTGGCATTTCATAGATCGTATTTAAAATGCTTTATAAATATTTGGGTGGCAGTGGGGCAAGAGCAAAAGGGAAATAGCATTGGATCAAAATGTTGCCCTGCTATTTGGAGGGGCCATTTATTGTAAAATATAAATTCTCTCCTCTAAGTAAATATCTTGAAAAAGATCTATATCAATGAGAGTAGAAAAGCTCTATATCAGCATTATTCAACAGAAATATAATGTGAGCCAAATATGTAATTTTAAATGTTCTCATGGTCACATTAAAAAAAGTAACAAGAAACATACAAAATTAATTTTAATGCTATATTTAACTTAAACCAATACATCCAACGTGCTATCATTCCACCATGTAATCAATATAAAATTGTTAAGGAGATATTGTACATTATTTTTTACATTAAGTCTTTGAAATCCAGCATGTATTGATATTTTATACCCACAGAACATTTCAACCCATGCTAGCCACCTTCCAAGAGTTCAATAGCCCCATATGGCTAGGGGTACCTGTATTGGGCAACATAGTTCTGGATGATTAACTGTGAAAAATCATGAGCTTGCCAGGACTCCAGTACCACTTTAGAGCTGGTCAAGACCCTTGTGATACCACAAGAGGCCACCGGAGCACAGTGACCTTCCCCTCACCATTGATCCTAGGTGGGTGGGTGAAGAACATTTGCTTCTTAATATTCATCAACAAGTTGTTATGTAGAAATAAAATGGCAAAAACCAAAATTAGAGAAATGAGGCATTTACTGTACAGATCTAGGTTGAATATCCTTTATCTGGCCCCAGCCAGAAAACTTTTCCTGAGAGCCTTTTCTCAGCACTAGCTCCCAAATTCCATCTGCCCTCTGTGTTTACTCTCTCCTGATGGACTATTCCAGTATCTCCAACCCCCAGCACATAACTACATCTTGATAGATTCCTGTGTCTGTTACACTAATCTGTGTTAATCTCTAAATAGGAGTGGAAGAGATAGAACTTGGTGCCCCTTCAATGAAGATAAATTTCGTTCTAGAGATGTATTGTTCTTACTCTGCTTACAATCAATTGGCAGGAACACTGAGTGTTCAGGAGAATCTTCTATATCAAGTTCTCTATTCCATCCTGGAAGGCTTATTCAACCTCTTGATATAGTCTTATTTAGTGAAGAGTAAAACTTACTTCCTAAAATGTTAAAATTTACCAACTGTTAAAGCATTCTTTTACTATTCAAAATGATATCTCATGGGTGCTGCAAAGATGTTAGTAATTATCATTGATTATCAATGTTACATTATTCTATGGAAAAACTAAGGGCATAAATATGATTTTTCAAAGAGCCGCAACATGCAATTCATGTCTTCATCTGATGGACAAATATAGAGAAGGAAGTAAATCTGTTTATGTATTTTTTTGTGCAAATATTCAACTTTTTAAGAAATTTTTATTGGAGTATAGTTGACTTACAATGTTGTGTTAGTTTCAGGTGTACAGTAAAGTGAATCAGATAGATAAATATATATGTATATACACACACATATATATACCCATTCTTTTTCCATATAGGTTATTACAGAACATTGAGTAGGGTTCCCTGTGCTATACGGTAGGTATATCTATTCTATATATAGTAGTGTGCATAGGTTAATCCCAGTCTCCCAATTTATCACTTCCCCCCACATTTCCCCTTTGGTAACCATAAGTTTGATTTTGAGATCTGTGAGTCTGTTTCTGTTTTGTAAATAAGTTCATTTGTATCATTTTTAATTAGATTCCACATATAAGTGATATCATATGATATTTGTCTTTCTCTGTCTGACTTACTTCACTTAGCGTGATAATGTCTATGTCCATCCATGTTGCTGCAAATGGCATTATTTTGTTCTTTTTTATGGAAATCTGTTTAAATATATGAATGTTTGTCATTGGCATGTCCATCTTGGAGTCATCAATGATGAGTTTTCAGGGTACAGAATTGTACTCAAAAGAGTACTTATAAATATAAGTCAATCAATGTAAGTTTAGGCAAGTTACTTAAGCTCTTTCATCCTCCATTTCCTTATCTGTGAACTTAGGAAAAGAATAATGCCTAACTCACAGGACTATAGTGGAGGCTAAGTTAGATAAGGCATAGATCATGCTTAGCAAGGGGATGGGCACCTGGTGAATGCCTGAGAAATGGTAGCTCTGCATATAAACTTGTTTGATTTTTAAAAAATGAGGTAAAAGGTGGAGTAGAATAATGATAGATAATGTATCTGTTCTCGTCTAAAGTTGGAAAAAATGCGAATCATGCTGATGACTTCATTTTACCAGAATTTAACACAATTTGAGACATATTGTCACTCTAAAAGGAGATTATGATTCTATTTCCTGCCAAGTTATTGGGTATAGATAGGTGACTTGATGGCCCTTATTCTTTGAAACACCCTCATTTACTGTCCAAGACATCTCTGGTCCTTTTCTGTCTAGAGACATCTATGCTGACAGAGAGAGAAGGTTAGAGAACACAATGTGGAGTCAGGCTCAATGACTGATGCTCTATGCCTGTCACTAACTCTCAGAATCACCTTCAAACATCATTGGGATCTGGAGACTTCAAACTTCATCCATCTTTTACACTCTTTAGAACCTAGACAGTAGCTCAAAGTCTTGGCAACCTAAGGTGAGCATTGTTTGAAGAACTGTATCAAAGTATACATGTTTTTATCAGATGATCCTCTAACAATTATAGTAATGACCTCACTGTAATGAACATTTGGGAGGAAAGGTTAGATGAATTATAGGCAACTTATGTGAGTTTCTTCTCACTGCACCAGGAACCTAAGCTATCTGCTCACAGAGTTGGATCTAGTCTCTATCCCTTTGTATCTGTTTCAACAAATAAAGAATAGTCACAACCCATTGATTTATTTGTTCTCTTAAGTAAGTTTTAATAGCCTCCACCTTTTAAGTACATCATTAGCTTTCTTAGGAAGACCTTTTCTTGCGTATAACGCAGTAGTAACCTACAAGTCAATCTAATACAAGTGATTACATTCACAAAATTATTGGGAAGCGGATACATTTCTAAACTCATTTAGCAGCTTGACCTATTCATGGCTATAACTACCAGTGTCAAGGCAATATGGTCTCTCTGGCAGAAATTAATTGCAGTCAGACACCCTGGTGCTAGATTCTCACTTTAAATTTAGTGAGCTTCAGTTTCCCCCATATGTAACCATGATTAACCTTTCCTTCTCCATGTACCACATATAATTGTTAGGAGAGCCACATGAGAAATTGTTATGTACCCTACAGATAGAAAACAATAATTTTATTTTATTTTTTCACAATTTGAGCTTATTTTTTTACATTTTATTTAATCCCAACATGGCATTTATTTGGATAAATGAACAAAGATTCATATAAAAATATGAATTTCTGATTTCAAAGTGGGGGTTTAATGAGGCCACTTAAAAATAATATTCCCTTTTTAAAAATTTTGTCCTTTTTTTTCAAATCTTTTGTATGCATTGTCCCCATTTCCTTCAAAAGGAAATTACCCTTTGGAAGTAGGTAGTGCAAACATTATTATTTTCATTCTTCAGATGTCAAAACTGAGGCAAAGCAAGCAACTTAATCAGCTTATTTTTCCACTAAACAACGATGACAACAACAAAATCAGCCTTGCAAGAAATTTCCACTCCAACACTCATTTTCTGCTAATAATTTTTCCAGGGTCAGATTCTTATAGCAATTTTCTAAGTTCATAATTACCTTAGTTGCATGCACAATTTGGGTAGTTAAGTAATTACTTGATTTGCACATGCAAATACTGCAATCATTGGCATATAAAAATAATGTCTTTTAAACATTTGGGCCCAATGGAGGACAAATGGTCAGGAAAATCAAGATTCCTGTGGTTCCCAAAAGGGATAACTATGAACAGAAAACATTATAAGCCATTCTCAGCTATTTAGAGAATCAGCTCTCTTCTTTAACCTAGAGAAAAGAAGCAACATGGTGGCGTTCTAATTTCAAACTCCTCTTCTCTATTCAAAGAAGATTTCTAAGTACGAATAGACTATTTGGAACTATGAAAAGTCTGAGCTTAGATCAGAACACTTGAGTATAAAATACAGTCCCCCCATTGGAGGGGTTGGGGAGATTTAGACAAATCACTTAATCCCTAAACCTTCTAATGCTAATCTCTAAAATGTGGATAATAAAATCAACCTTATAGGGTTGAAAAGAGGAATAAATGAGATAATTTACATAAAAGTATTCTGTAAACTCTGAAACCCTGTATAAATAAAACAGATTTTTCACTAGCCCAATAAATTCATGAGAATTGTGGGCTTGCTACAGTTTTTAAGGGATATTTAAGGGAAAATTGTTTTACATATGAAGCTGAAGATAGAACATTAGCTGAAAATGTAGCCAGAGAAATGTATGTGCAATATTGTTCAGAACTGTCTAAACTAAAGTTGTAAGGCATCAGAAAATGTTTCTTTTATTAGAGACTTTGCATTTTTTTTTTTTTTAATTTTTATTTATTTATTTATTTATTTATTTATGGCTGTGTTGGATCTTCGTTTCTGTGCGAGGGCTTTCTCTAGTTGCGGCAAGTGGGGGCCACTCTTCATCGCAGTGCGCGGGCCTCTCACTATTGTGGCCTATCTTGTTGCGGAGCACAGGCTCCAGACGCGCAGGCTCAGCAACCGTGGCCCACGGGCCCAGCCGCTCCGCGGCATGCGAGACCCTCCCAAACCAGGGCCCAAACCCGTGTCCCCTGCATTGGCAGGCAGACTCTCAACCACTGCGCCACCAGGGAAGCCCGAGACTTTGCATTATTTTATGGAGGATAATTAACAGAAATATTTACCAACTTTTGATATGGTCAACTTATGAGAAGGATGAAAAATGAACTGTGGGACAGGTTGAAAGATTTTGCAAGAGATGTGATTTTAGAATCGTCACACTCCATCCGACCTTGCTCACAAATAAAAACCACATTGATGAAAATGTGTGGCCTCTCATTTCCAACATCCTCCTTCTAACTCAGAAGCAGCGTGATTCCATGGCAAAGGAGTGGCTTTGAAAACAGGGAGATATTATTATGCTCTTGTCCCATAACCAGATGGGTGCATGCATGGATCTGGCAAGATACTAACACTTAACCTCTTAAACTCTTTAGTTGGCAAATATCTAAAACATTCTCAAATCCCTAAAGTGCAGCACAGAGGGAGATCACAGACAGCTTGGTCAGGATTCTAACCATATCACCGAGACCCAGTTACTTTCTGTCTCTCAGGTACATCCAGATGGCCACATCTTGTGGAAGGATGGCAGGAGTAACTCCAGCCTGTCCTTCTTGACTTGAGGATGGAGGGAAAGAACAACTGTCTTTTCTACTTTCCATAAAAACCTGTACTTTATTTCATTGGTTCTGATTGGTCCAAATGTAATCATGACAACCAGGGCATCTGAAGGACTCTGACCCTAACAGAAGACTTATGCAAAATTTTGGCAGAGGGATGGTATCCCCAGAGGAATTCTGCATGTGCTTTTCCAGAACTCCAGGAAACAGACACTGGTGGAGAAACAATAGATACCCACAACAAGAGATTTGGGGATAAATCTAGCTGAGGGTGTGATAGCAAGTAGGAGGGCTTCTTTGATGACTTTTCCAAGGTTTGTGGTTCCAAAGTTCTCATCTTCACTTTTATCACCTACTCACAAGGAGAACCTGCATTCATCAAATGTTTCCCCTCATCCGGGGACCACAGACACTTCCAATTCCAAAGGAAAATTACACAGTTCCCTGGAATGTGTGAGACACATTTAAAGATAAAGCGATTTGGGGTCATATCCCACACCTTTCACTTTGTGACTGCATGCCTTTGTGGAACTTGCTGACCTCTTTTTGCCTTAAGAATCTTCACAGTGAAACAGGGATAATAACACCTATTCTGAAGGTCATGGTAAGGTCTGGAGACACATATGAGAAGATCGTGCAACAGTTCTGCTGCATAGTGGGTGCTCAATAAATGATCATGATCATTCGGCACAGTTTGGTCCAGGTCTTATGATCTATTTCTTGGGGCTTCCTCTCCTGTCCTCACCACCCCACCCCATCCAAATGTCAATATTCGAAGTGGCCCTCATCTGGCTTTCTAGATTTGCCAGAAGTCAGTGGTCCAAATGGAGCTAGAGGCACAGCACACTAGTTTGTGAACCACTGGATGCGGCATCACTGTGCAAAGACCAAGAAAAGAAGAGTTGCCATTATAGAACAAATCCTTGTCACTCTTGCTGTTGCAAAGTCTCTAAAGTGCTGAAATGCACATGCAAAATTCAGAGAAAGAACCAAATTCAAGGGTTTATGAAATGAGAGCTCTGTAGGGAATTTGGCCCAATAAAAACTAGCTGTTCCTTATTTATCAGCAGGTGACCAGCTGCAGCAGGTCGGCCTGAAACCTCTTGCTACTTGACCTCATCAGCAACCAGCCCGTAATAAGTTACCATTGCTTAATTAGACAAGGGAGTTTTCAAATGTAATCTCTTTGCACTCAGCAGGCCCTGGGTCAAACAGAATCTGACTAACCTGCAGCTTGTGTTTACACAGCTTCCAGCAGTTCAAAAAGCCAAGGGAAGATCAGAAGCTTATCTTCCAGCCAACAGGGGAGGGAGGGTAGGTGGAATTTGACAGAAGGTTGTAATCATTCACATTGGGGGATGAGGGGAAAGCCTGCTCATCTGTTTGTAAGCGTGTTAGGACAAGATGTTACATTTCTAGAAACCCGGATGCAGAAAAAGGTGGGCAGATGCCATTCTGGTTTAATTAAGAAGGAAAGTAAAAATCTAATGTAAGTCCAGCTCTGTTGGCTGGGCCTCCTCTCTGGGGAAGGAAGGGTGGAGGCGCAGAGGCTGGAGAAGAGGCTGGGCACAGTGGGATGTGCTGGCCGGCACGTGGCAGCTATGCCTGGTGAATCCTATTCTAGCTCGTGGCCCTGTGTCCCAGCCCTTCTGGAAAATTACCTCCAAATAACAGATCACGAAAGAGCAACTCCAACAAGCCCTATAATTTAGTCCCAAGAGGAAATTCTTCATTCATCAAGTGTCCAGGAGGCTAAATTAGTTCTCTACCCACGTGGGCCCTGGTTGGCAATTTCATGTGAGGGTGAGCCCTACCTTGGGGAGGAGTCCAGCCAGAGGGATGGCAGCCAAGGCCAGCCCGGTGCCCAGCTGGGTCAGACCACATATTGTGCCACAGATTGGGTAAAGTTCCTGGGGAATATCTCTGGGACTCAGTCCCTCTCACAATTTTCTTTTTCAGATGCACATTTTGGGGTGTGTGTGGGGAAAGAGCAAATCTACCTCATCTCAGTCTGAGGTTTCACTGGAGTGTTCTTCACCAGAAGGCAGACCATACTTTCCCGAAGTGCAAGCTGGGATCGAAGCCAAAGATAACCTTTGAGAGAATGCTTCAGTTTCATTCTCAGTTTTTAATCTGATATACAAAATGATTACAAATACACAATTTCTTTTTCTTATTTGTTGGTTTTTTTTGATTCTGCTTTTGTTCTGTGAATTGTCACAGCCTGGAGTCCAGATCCACTGTTAGTGCACATTAAAAACAGAACAAAACACCTTAGAAGACATTTAGAAGATGGGTATGTTTGAGAGGACATCTCTTTTCCTTCAGCCAAATCTTTATTTTTATGGATGTTGTTGTTTCTTTTTGTTTTTTTTTTTTTTTAATTGAGAGGTAGCTGAATTCCTCAGCTGTACTGAACGGTTCCAGAGGTCTATAAATAAACCAAAAGTTTTCTTTATGCCTAATCAACAGGTTGCCTAAAATAAGATTTTTTTTACATTCCCTCCATTTTAAGAATGATGTTGCTAAATTTGGATGACATTCTGAAGTTAAAAATCTTGTTTCTCTTCTTAGAAATCTGATTCACTGCCTCCATCTAGGAATCTGAATAAAAAGACGTGCCTCTCCTCCTGCTATCTTTGCAGTAATCTCAAAAATGCCAGCCTCATTTGTATTTGCAAGACTTCTTTATGCTTAGATTTTAAGAGTAACTACTCTCTATATAAAATCAAGCCTGCTTTGTGAATTCACTAAGCATTACTGGCAGGTTTGAAAAGAAGGTTTACTCATTCTGGGAGAAAATGATTCTGCAGAAATAGAACATAGATGCTTACACAAAGAGTAAAACAATAGTTCAAAAGTAAAATTAGATTTAAAGTACTACATTTTATATATATCACTAAGTTCAAATAGGACTATGCAAATAGGGTTGGTTGATTTGTACAACTTTGTCAACCTTTTTTATTTCCTGTTTTCTGGTCCCAGGTGCCCATAAAGACTGATGCTGGTGTTACACCCCTAAATTTGAACTCACAGAATGTAAAAATGGGTCAGCTACTCCAAGTACAGAATTCTCTGCTCTAAAACAAAACAAAACAAAACAAAAATCTCACTAAAGAAATACTTTAAGTTACACTGAAGAAATCCCTTAAAAAGATTGGAACGCATTTTTTATCAGTTGGGAAGACTAATAAAAGTAGTTGACATATACACCTTCATTCAAGGTGTTCATGTCAAATGAGGCATTTCTGTAATTGAAGACTTACCTGCCTTCTTAACTGCAATTTTTTTTTTTCCCTTGGGGAGAGTGGGCAAGAAGAGGACTCAGAACTCACTACTAACCATGCATGTTCAGAGCAGAGGAGAAGATAAAGCTGAATTCATTGCTTAATCACCTGGGTGCCCTGAGCCTAAGATGTATTTGACAATTTGCGATTTAAATGGCAACCAGAGGAAGGGCTATTGGTTAAGTCTGTGGGATAAGCCAAGCATCAGAAGATTTACAATTTTGCATTCATTAAAAGTCAGATACAAATATTAGAGCATAACCCCGAGTGTTCTTGATCCACATTTGTAGAGACTAAATCCCAGGCAGACAAGGCCAGGGACACAGCAGAGAAACAGATCCTGATTATGTCAACTGGAGGGTGAAAGTTGGGAGAAGGCCAAAGTCTCTGTCCTCCTCTGACCATTGCATCACCCGTTTCTCAAGTTGGACATTTGACATTGAGCAAAATCTCTACACATTTTAATTTTTAGGCACGAGGTCTCCTCTAAGAAAAAGCTCATCAGCTTGTGATGAAATGAAATATGTTGAAGCAGGACATCTTCCAGCTACTAAGAGAAACTTGTGGATATGGAAGCAAGTCAAGCTGTCTCGATATAATTTGCAATTGATACTTTCATTCATTTCATATATAATCACTGGGGGTGTATTGTATATCCAGGAACTGTTCTATGTGCTGATAACATGCTAGAGAATAAGGCAGATAAAATACATGGTGTTTTTCTTTAAGTGGACTGGAGTGTTTTCAAGGATGGTGGGGAATAGACAGTAAACAAGAAAATAAATGTCAACAAGATCAAATCACATAAGGAACATAGTGATGGCCAGAAATTGACTTGATGATTATTACAGCTGGATGCTCATGGAGGACCTTTCTTGGGAGATGACATTGGAGCTAAAACCTGAATGACAAGAAGGTGTGAACCATGTGAAGACCTGGAGGTAAGAGTGTAGGGAGAGGAAACAGCAAGTGTAAAGGCCGAAAGGCAGGAATGAGCTTGTTCTCTTCTGGGAATGTGGAGTGGGCTCGTGTGGCTCCTGCTTTGTGAGGAAGGAGAAGTGATACCAGAGATAAGCAAGGGCTAAAGCATGCAGAGCCCCAAGAGCCTATGGAATGGCTTGGCTTTTTTTTAATGCCATGATGAACTGCTGGAGGGTTTTAACTTGGGCAATAGCATGATATGATTTAGAATTTTGAAAAATCACTCAGGCTACTCTGATAGAGTATATTAAAGGGGGACATGGTGGAGAAGAGATGAAGTTGTCACAGTGGTCAAGACAAGCAAAACTGGTGCTTGTACAGGAGCCATGGCAGTGAAAACATGAGTCAATGCTTGCAGGATAGACTGTATTTTAGTAACAAGGGTAACTTTTTGTTGAGAAGCAGGATGTCACACATGAAGGGAAGGGTCATTCAAAGGTTTCTGTTTCAAGAAGGACTATTTGGTTCTTTCTACCTAATGAATTCTGCCTATTCCACCCACTGACAGAAGAAAAGCTAACAAAATTCATTCATGGGGTCTTCCTCTTAGTGCTTACCAGTCTATAATTCAACAGAATTTCACATCCTATGATATATTTCAAATAAAAATGGTATGTTTCTTTTAGGACAATAAAAGACCGTGATATACGTGTCTGTTTAAAATTTTCAAATAAAAGTTTGGCAGTCATCACAAGACACAAGCAATTTCATTTCCCAGTACATTCTTTTAAATGACATTCTGTTGAATAGGAAGAAAACCAAAATGATGATCACTCTGGCCATAAATTGTGGAAATAGCAAAATGGTTTTCATGTAGAGCTGATCAGCATTGGACACAGAGGACGGACATGTCATGAGAACCACCAGCATGAAAGAAATGCACACAGAGCCTGAGTCCACAGGTCCCTGAGGTATCTTGACCCTCACGGAGCTTTTGGATGGGCAGGCGCTCTGCCACCTTTTGAACCAGATGATGTTTCCAAATGCTTCATTTGTTGCCTGGTCATGTGGCAAGCTCTCGAGAACAGTGCTGTCTAGCAGAAACAATAATGTGAACCACGTATGTACATTTACGTTTTCCAGTAATCAACAAAATTTGTTTAAGTGAAATTAATTTTTTTTTTTTTTAAATTTTTATTTATTATTTATTTATCTATTCATGGGTGTGTTGGGTCTTCGTTTCTGTGCAAGGGCTTTCTCTAGTTGTGGCAAGCGGGGCCACTCTTCATCGCGGTGCGTGGGCCTCTCACTATCGTGGCCTCTCGTTGTGGAGCACAGGCTCCAGACGCACAGGCTCAGTAATTGTGGCTCACGGGCCTAGTTGCTCCGCGGCATGTGGGATCTTCCCAGACCAGGGCTCGAACCCGTGTCCCCTGCATTGGCAGGCAGATTCTCAACCACTGCGCCACCAGGGAAGCCCCGTGAAATTAATTTTAATAAAGTATAATATTTAACCCAATGTTTCCAAAATACTATTATTTCAACATGTGATCAACATGAATATTATTAATGTCATACTTTACCTTTTTTTAATACTAAAACTTTGAAGTTTGGTGTGTAGTCATCTCAGTTGGTCTAGTCACATTTCAAGTGTTCACCAGCCACAGATGCCTAATGGCTACTGAATTAGACATCAGAGCTCAAGAATACGTATATAAAATTTCCCATCAGCAACGATTTGTTCTCAAATTTCCAAAAAGAAAATAACTGATGTCACCTCATAAACATGACCCATTGGTAGCTCATAAAGAGGGGCTAATAATTGCCCAAAGATCTGTGACAATGTAGCATAAGAATGCCAACTTTGACCTTTGAGAAAATATGATCACATTTTAATAACTCATGGCTTCATTTGGACTGTTTTTTGAGGGTTCAATGCATTGCTTTATTACACTTGGAACCAAAAGGATACACACACACAAAAGAAAAGTTGAAAGCTGATTTTTTTATTCCAATTTTTTAAAAAAGGATGAAACTGCAAAGGAACAATAAAATTATCCCTAAAATATTTTTCAGAGCTCCTGAATGTCTATATCTGGACTGACTTAACCTTTTCATGTTTAAATAATTATAACAGGACCGTCTCAAGGAGGAGAATCTGTAGGACAAGATTACAGCTGGGTGCCAAGGAATGTATTTTGGTATTGCCAGGCTGCAGATAGGAAAATCATAGCCAGGAGGGTGAAATGGTCCCTTTGGCACCACAGTAAGGGCAGATGTGGCAGACAACTGAAACAGCACTTGCCTCCTCACCCACAGGCTCTGCAACAGCATCATCAGCATTATCGCTGCCTCGCCTGTCCTGGGATGCATGTGATGACCCAAGTCTTTGCAAGCCGAGAGGCTTTGTGAACCTCTCATGCAATGTGACATGAACTGATGATACCAATTTAAGTATTTTCCCAAAGTCAACTTAAACATCATTTTTACACCTATAATTTATTGAAACTGCAGTAACTCTGGCCAATTATGGATAGATTTAAGTAAGGAGAACTTTCTGAACTAACTCACCCTGAAAAGACAGAGAGAAGGGTGTCACAGGGATAAAAACATCCTCAGAGTGGAGGAATAATCCATGGATCTTTTTGACGACAAATCAGAACTTCTAGCTTAGAGAAAGTCTTCTCCTCCTACAATGTGACCAGTGAAAATGTATTTTCTAGGAACACAGCTGAAGACTTCACTATTTTTGAGAGCCTGAAAGCCTCTTATAGGGCAATCAAGAACTGACAATAAGTCAGAAACAAATTTTTGGCATCCCTAGAATGGCAGGTAAATAAATATATGAATAGCAAGGACATAAAGATTTTTCTCAACCAAACCAATATTTTAGTAAATGAATGAATCAGTGAATCAATGAATGAATAGATACATACACACACACATACTAGTATTTAGAGTTAGTCACTAGTCATGGTTTTTAGACCCTTTTACTTTACTTAGATGCATTTTACAAGGAACTGGAGTTTGCAGAGTAAAAGCCTAATACAGTAGTTAACCTACTTGGCTGGGAAAAGATTACTACACATCCTCTCTTTCTCTAAATGCTAAAAATAATAATTCTTTTCATAAAGAAAAACTTGATATATCAAAGAATCATATTTTCAGGGAGGAAAAAGCAGGTTGAAGTAAAATGAGCTTGAATCTGGTGGCAAGTTTTATTTGGTTTCCACTATCTGGGGCAATAACCTAAACTCTCTAAAATAATAAGGGTGAAGTAAAGCATCTCCATTCACCAATACTCTTTGCAATGTATAACTAATAGGCAATTCCTAAGGCACTGTAGAGACCATGACTTTGCATGAGGGGATTGTCTGGGGGAGGAAAAGCTGCACTTCCACAAAAAGTGAGATGGAACTGATTTTACTCTTCCTCCTTTATTCTTTTCTTTCCTTGGAATATCCATGGTAATAACACCACTGAAACCTAGGCCCCAAACTCAGAAATCCCTATGGATTGTCAATTGCAGGTCAATTTCCCTCACTCTGTTCTAAGTGATCATTCAGTCTCTACTAACACCTCCATTGCTTCTCAACACAGGTATTTTTTTGTTCGTTTGTTTTTTTGTTTTTGTTTTTTGTTTTGTTTTGTTTTGTTTTTCCTTTTCATGGAGAGCTCTATTCATTAGAAAGTTTTAATTTATGTTGAATCAAATTATTTCTAACATATATCCACTAGCCTTAATTCTTAGTAAATAATGTACAAAGATAGTCCCTCATTCCAGACTCTTGAGGATAGCTGTAGCAGACAGAGAACAAGTATATAACACAATTCCAGCACTTAAGAAAGCTGCAGTCTGAGGAGAAAGGCAGATTTTAACAATTAGGGAAAAGTTAGCAACTGAAAGGGGTCTATTGCTCTGCATGCAATAGAATTAAGGGTCCATAAAAGACGGGAAAGGTAAGGAAGATAGCATAGAGAAAAACAAGCCTAGATAAACAGAAGTAAAATAGAGAACCTCCCCGGATGCAGCAGAAGGAAGAGCAGGAGGCAAGACAATTGCAGGGATTTGGATAAACTGCATGTCAAACACAAAAGAACACTTAGTAGACAGACACCTGTGATACAGATAAAATGTTTTTCATTAATGAAGTGATGTGTAGGGCATTTAAAAAATCTGGCAGGTCTAAATCGTTTTAGGAATGATTTTTCTAGAAGAATATGAATTAAATACAAGTATTGTACATTTAGTTCTGTTTTATTTTTCAATTAGCTTTATACTTACTTTGGACAGCTGTATGGCACATGCATTAATTTATCTCATTTCAAATTTTTAAGTATTGATGTATCTGAAAAACTTTTCTTATCCAAAGCATGTATTTCAAACATATTTTACATTCTTGTTCCTTCAATACCTGTCAGCGGTCAGATACCTAAATTCCTCATCTTACTGTAACTTTTGTGGAATCATGTTCACATATGCCATGTAGGGTAAAAATGTTGTAGCCAATATGCTTTTGATTTAAAAGGAAGGCTTGCTTTAGTCTCAAGTCCAGTCTTTCTAGCTGTTATGACAGCAGCTACAATAGCCACGAATACACAATATGAATACATTTTTCCTACTACATCCAAAAAGATGGTGAACATCTCTCTAAAAATTTATTTTTCAGCTCATCTTCCTTCTCTCCATTTGAAATCAAATGGCAATAACATCTCGAGGAGGTTGACAGGCATACAGATGCTTAAATTAAGGAAATAATATAAAATTGTCATAAAACTTTTGGATCTCTTAAGATCTTTGGCAAGTCAGGTATAAATGAGTAGACGCAGGCTTGAATAGGTCTAGGTTTGAATTCCATTTTTTGCTATTAGGTTATATGAACTTGGGCAGGCCACTCTGAGGGCCAGTTTCTTGATCTGTAAAGTGTAGACAATTATGGTGAGGAATAAATAAAACATTTATATTAGAAAAGGAGCTTACAGAATGCCTGGCATATTATAGTTATTCCAAGAACAGCTTTATTCATTTATTCACTCACACATCTCCGTTAATATAAATAAAATATATACCCAGTTATTTCTAAATTCTTTTGGATCAAAATAAAAGTAAAGAAGTAGAATGAGGGCTTATGTTGAAACTGTGTGGAAAAAATGCAATGTATGTTTGTCACATACTCTGCTTCTGACTTCCTATCTCAAATGACTAGGCCTTTTGGGCTGGCTTCAGTCTTTTTAGCAGGGATACCATATGCTTTGTTCTAATATTGTTATTTGGAGTCAAGGATGAAATCCTGGATATATTCTGAGGAGAATTCAGGGTGACCCAACGGTGAGTATAAGGAAAGGCTGGCATTGAATCTCTTACTTGGAAGAAGTTGACCATATTTCCAAGGGAATGTTGTAAAGTATGGTTGCCTAGAGGCAAACAATTTAATTCCTAAACCATTTCACTTACTTTTTGCAAGTCAGATTTGCCTCACAAATGCTAGCAAAAAATAAAAATGTTCCCTAATATATGATACGGTGTTCCATTTACCATCCAGCTCTCAGGTAATTTTAGTCGTTTGTTAATCCAAAAAATTCAGAGAATTATTGTCTTATGATTTCAAATCTGATCTGGCCTCCAATTTCTGGTCTTTGCATTGGCTATTCTTCAGAAATTGGTTCCCAATGGCTTTATTTTTATTCTTTTATTATCCACTGAAGGTCCCAGTTCTAAAACCACCTCAAATGCTTTGTATTCAATGAAGTTTACAGAACACATCCATGAATAACCTGTAGTTTAGGATTTTAACTCAAAATATTATAATATCCCAGAATTAAAAAAAAAAATACATGGTCCTAATCTATATCTATATATCTATATCTATATATATGAATATTCATACATGTACATACACACACACATTCACACACAACTGTTACATAAATCTATGGCTGTAGAACTATTTTACATCCATCATTTAACATTGTGTAATTTTAGGAATGAAGCGAAAAATTACACAGGTAATCTTAATAAAGGCTCAGAAACCTTGAAATAATTTGTGTAGCCTTCTATATCATCAGACTTTAGCTCTTGAACCTTCAATGGCTATTGTTTTTATTTTTAATGTAAATGAAAAAAGTTAAAGAACTATTTGTCATTTCTTTCTTTCCTAGACTAATATCGCCACCTGGGTTGTAGGACCAGGATTTTGAGTGGCCAGTACAAATGAAGGGCTAGAGAAATCTTTACCGCAAAAAAATCCCTTGTGAGTCTATATCCACAACTTCAAGAAGTTAGGAAGGAATGAACTTTATCTCAGCCAGGCCGACAATGATAAGATTTCTAAAGGAGGGAAGATTGACCACCCACAGCCCAGCTGTCTCTGAATCAGATCCAGCCAGACTTGCAAATACCACTATCACAGTACAAGTAGCACCTCCAAACTGACTGACCTGTTGATTGGCAGGCCCTCAGGGAGTTTTATCTAATTGCCTAAGAACAGGAAGGAAAGGAAAACACATTCATTTTCAAGTAAATGTAGACAATTTTTACTTTGAGCCTGGGGTGGGGGAAGGGAAACACAGATTTACTCACACTGTTTTTACTTGGAGCCAATATGCCCCAAGTGGAATCTCTCGCAATTTGATTTTTTCTTTTCTTTCAAAGATTGCCTGAGAAGATACTAAACTGAGGCCCTCCCCTTGGAAAACCACCTGGGAGCTGAAGAGACACGTCTCATTTCCATGTGTATGAATAATACTGAAGGTGACAGGGTGGCAGCTGACAGCCCAGGAAGTGAATGACTCACTGTCTTTGTTTGTTTCTGTTTTGTCAGTAGAGCAAAAACATTAAAAATAACCTACACAAAGAAATCAATAAGTAACCTATCATCCATGTCTAGGACCTGAGTGTCTCGTTGCCTCCATCTCTCCCATCCTTATTATTAAATGAGTCAATGGTTGAAAAACTCCAAATGTTTCATATGGAGTTAAATTGGATGTTAAATCACCTTAGTCTAATTTCATATGGCAATAAAGGAAGACCTCAGAAAGAGTATGCTGGCGTTGAGAGAAGTGAGAAGTTTGAGGGACACACCATACTCTAGCAAAATCATCCTATAAATTGAGAATGTGTTATGCTCCAGCACAGATACATTTTTAAAAAGAAAAGAAATTTAGTTGCTGAAAGACACAAGCGACTCCTCTCTGCCACTGATCAGTTTGCTGGAAGGACACATGCTTTGTGGCGGTAAATAGCATCTTTTTAGTTTTAAAAATATGTCAAATTACTTGCCAGTAAAGCATGATGAAACCTTTACCACTTAACTCTCCAAAGGCATCTAAAATATCCAAAGATTTAATAAATCATTGCCAATATACTCATACATCCAACAAAAGTAATCCAGGAAACACACCAACACCTTCTCAGGCAGAATACTATTTAGGAGATTTGTTCTTACATGGCCATGTTGTATGTTATGTGGAAAATATTTCAGATTTTACCTCCTCACCATTTAGATTCATAGATGCTATTTTTACCTTCTCCAAGTTTCCTGGATGACTGAAGTCCTTACAGTTTTCAGTTAGTCATATCCCACATTCTACTAATTTTCAGATGCTTGGAATAAGGACAGTGATTGAGACCATGATGAACTTTTGAGGCTGAAGTCCTATCTTTATCAATGAGGACATAGTTACTATTTTATGAGTCACCCCAAACTACCTCTTGCCTTTGGTGGCAGAGAGTCCAGAGGGCAGATTTTAGAGCAGCTATTTTTGTTATTGACGTAAGAAGTGGGAAAGTTATGAGTAGTTTTGACCATGTAACTCATTTAGACCTCACTTCCCATGTATGTTACAAATCTATTCTATCCTCCTAAAGAAGTTGGTTAAAATAAAGCTAGATAATTCTCTAACTCATCCTATGAGGGAGTCATCATTTGCAAGATCTTGGAAAGTCCCAGGTTAAAGTCCACTGAAAGCCACAGTTCCCATTTGAAGCTCAAAACCAATTTAAGGGCCATCTAAACAATTTACAAGTCAACCAGCAGTGATGGGAATAAAGTACAATTACCCTCTTCTTCCTGCGTCGCGAAGCACAGCTGCAAATGTCAACATTCAGCCACTCTCCAGCCCCCACTGACTGCACCTCCCTTTAATCTGAGCTTCCTTTTCACTCTTGGGAGATTAGCCAGCACACTCCTTGGTGAGACCCACTTTATATGGCCTAGGATTGCAGTGCACAGGTTCATAAATGCCCAGGGACAGAGCATGTCTCCTGAATGACAACAAATTTCATGGTATCATGCATGAAACTAATGATGGCCTAACCTCCATATCTCTAGTTCATCATACACCAAGAATGACACCTTTGGTCTAAAACCAAAAGGATGGAGAATTGCTGAGAAAAAGAACACGGGGTTACAATGGAAGCTCCATTGAAAGAAAGCTTGCAAAGAAATTATAAAAAAATCAATGTTGTTCTAAGAAACATAAGGACAAGTTCCCAGTGTAGGACTAACTGAAACCAAAGGAGAGAAAATGACTGATTCACATGCCAGAAAAATAGAAACTCCATAGAACTCAGTCAGTGGCAAGCAACCAGCTCTGTGAAATGGATTTAACCATGTGCATCCCATGTTTTGGGGTACTTCCTATTATCATGTTTCAAGCTAAAATATTATAAGTTATAGAAAAGAGGAGAAGAATTCGCAGCACTATAGATTTATAGCTGTTGTTCTGAAATTACTGTGTAGAAATACTCACATAATGAGGCTCCTTTTCCACAATTTAATAATGCAGAATTAGGAAGAACATTTATATTACAGATTGAGGCTTAGAAACATTAAAAATATTTTACAGTTATAAGTAGTCCTAAAGTAACAAAATTGTTTAATGTTGAATTGGCATTTCTATATTATATTTCTACTATGTCCTACTTTTTTATATTATTCTATATTATACTATATATTTACTATTTATATATTACTACATATTATAATACAGTATAGAATGACAACATACTTTATTACTAAATATATGTAATTATATTCTATAGCATAATTCTATTACTATATTCTGCTTCCTCCTCTTTGCCTGAGTTTAAAAGAGGGACTTCCAATAGCTGAGAGACTTTTCTGACACATAATTATCAGATAATTTTATTCTGCTCAATGAAGAAAGCCAACAGACACTGTAAAGCTAAAGGCATGCTTGAAGAGGATTCAGAGTGAAACTTTTCTGACATCACTGTCAAAGTCAAAACATATAATTCTCCCATTTCATCATTTTATTAGAGTCTTTGTGATATCAACAGCTACTTAACATGTGACTTCTCTACATCAGACATTTTGATGACTACTGCTGGGTAAATTCTAAACCTATACCACCCACCCCCAATTCCACTCCTGACAAAACATAAGAAAATGGAGTAACTTGAAAGTGTAAGTAGCTTGGCTTGGCCACATTAGTCCCGACCTGACATGAGAGCTTAGGAATTGAGGTGAGATATAATAATTTGTAGATTATTATTGCTGGACTATTGTATTAGAAGGGGCTAGCATTTGATTTAAACTATAGAATTGGCAATGCCATTGAATATCAGTCCACAGTAGGAAATCCTAGTTGGGTCAGAAATTATTTTGGGTAAAGGGACAACCATGTAACTACGTCAGTTGACAGTTTCACATTGAAGGAGGCTATTGAATATATGCATTTCTCCCCTCCCTCCCAAAATTCCGTAGGAAAAGTAAAATGAAGAGAATAAATTTAAGGCAGCAGTGGAAAACTGAGAGGGTTACACCAACCAGCTCAAACAATGAGAAATATCCAGAAGATACAAAGCAGATGTGAAGCCCAAAATGATGAAGAGCTCACAGGACAACACAGGCTTAGACAGAACTGTTTTTTAATATAATAGAAATTCTCATCAGAACTTCATACTAACCTGATATTGAAGCTTCAGAAGCAGGCCATGGTAAGGGTCAGTGGAATATGTTAGTGAACACCAGGGCAGTCTGATCCTCAAGGTAGCTGATGACTAAGACATTTGCCCTCAGGCAAAAGCCAAAAGACCGTCTTTCTGAGTAAAGTTGGGGATCTGCCCAACAGTAATCCCAAAGATGTACTGGGGATTAGGGCAGGGAAGCAGTATGGCAGGCAAGTTTCTATCACTACAAAGAACAAAGAGGGCTCTTTCTGGACACTCGATAAGGCAAGCTCTCCCTCCATCCCAAAGGAGAGCCACCTGACTACATACTCATCCCTACCTGCCTCCCTCCCATCTTACCTGCCTCTTTTCAGAGCCAGAGAGCTTGTAATTACTCTCAGAGTACATTTTTTTCCCCATTTGTGTCATGTGTACCTACTTCAATTACTGATATCAATAAATCAAGCCATCATTTGGAAATATAAATTGATATGCCAGAATAATCCATTGAAGAAATCAATATCCCAGAGAGGCACAAACTGAACAGATCAACTAATTCAAGAGAAAAGAGATAATCCAGAGCATAGATAACTCTAAAATAAATGTAATTAGTCTTTTCAAATTAATTATAGTGTATATCATGGAAATACATTTGGGCATTGAGTGCACAAGTATCTGTATCTAAACATGATTCTCAGAAATTTTTTATGTATATTAACGTTTACAAAGCACAGTCTTGATCACCTTTAAAACCCACCCAAGCTGAGGACCCATGATTCTATTTCAAGTGCAATTCCTGGGTTTTATACTTCTCATGGGATACAAACAACTGCTGATATTACACAAAGGAAAGAAATTAAAATATTCTGAAATTTTGAGATATCACAAATAATGCACTGTTCCATTGAACATTGAGCCCACAGGATTTAAGCACAAGCAGTGTGGAGTTTGCCTTGCTGTAAACAGGACACTTGCTCAGTCTTTGGATCATTTATCATTGTCTCTGTGGATGGTGTACTCTGCTGAGATGGCAAGTAAATCTGGGGTCCTGACATCGAAGTAAAGGACTACAGTACTTGAGAAATACTTGGCCAGGAGTGAGCGTTCAACAGGATACTTGTGAATACTACAGGGGAACTCATCACACACAGTGCTTGATCTCAACACTTGATTTATCAGCCTAAAGTATCTTTTAAACAATGCTCTATGCTATAGCCTGAAGAGCCTAAGTGGGACAATTGTTAGAACAGTCAACATAGAGAAACTATTTGAGAAAAGCCAGCTTCCAAATGGGGATTTTCATCTGTGTATTGTATTCATTTTAACCCTCTATGTATTTTCAGTTTCCTATGAAAGAATTGAAATTTCCTGAACAACAATACTGCCAAGAGTTATTATCCCTCTTGCTTACCTTCAAAGAGTCTGTCTCTATTAAAATGGCTTATGTAAAAATCTGAGCATTATTAAGATCACGTGCAGCTCTCCAGACATCCACCTAATTGGAAAGAACAGTCCAGAATGAATATATAGACTTCCATATTCACTTAACATGTATGGTGCAGTTTAACCCTGGAAAGAAAGCTGATGGAAATTTTCTGGAAAAAAAAATGGCTTTCCAAACTTTTATTTTTATGAAGATGTTTTGACACTAGCCTTTTGGTACACAATGTAGAGAATTTATGCATTAAAAAATGGTTCGCTAGAAAAGATGTCTCTGTGTTTTGCTTTATTTCATTTATTCTTCGCGTAGAATTGTTGCATCATTTCCAGACCAGGTTGAGTTCACGTCTCTTATGCTGTAAGGGCCTCACATCAGACCAAACTCTGCATATAATGTTAGGGTGACAGACATCAGGGCTCTTAAATATTAAGATTTCATATACTTTTTCCTTATCTGCTAAGAGGAGCTATCTTTTTAATGTATTTCTAAATAGAAAAGAGAGAGAATACAAAGAGATGGACTCACTTGCCTCTTGCCATTTTCTCTAGTAGGTTTAAAATTTTGGTTGTGACTTTGGCCCAGTGGCCAGATTAGAGGCAGAGGTCACACAGAAGGATGAAGCTTGCCTACCATTAGGAGAGGAAGGACGACCAGGAGCGTGTGTGCACCTGGTGTTTCTAGCCACTCATCCTCAGGTGACACTCTTGTCCCCGCTCTCCTAAGCCCTGGTGTTCACCTCTCCATGTGGTAGCAGGGAATTTTTCACTATGGAATTAGGACACTGTACTGATCACACCCCAAATCATTTCCTACACTGACAGGGCTGGGCTCCCAGCATGAGGCATGTAGTCTGGAAGTTAGTTGAGTAATCAGCTAATTCTTCCCTGTGGAATGCTCACACTTCACAGTGGGTGAGCATACTATACAAATATCACAAGATATTTGAGAGATACGTTCCACTGTTGCCCTTATACTACAACCTGACTAGTTATATCTATGAAGTTATATCTACAAAGTGTGTTGATATTTGTCATCACCAGGCTTATCAGCTCATCTCCTCTCAACCAAAAGGACTTCTGGGACCAAGAGAACACTGACTTGCCAAGCTGCTCCCTTCTAATTCCATGGATTTTATTCTTCACTATTAGGACCATCTTACCAGCGGAAGTATTTGCACAGTGGTTTGAAAAGCTTGCTGTCACTGTGAGCCGCAATACATTTTTTATGTTGAAATACTCATATCATCTCATCTTTTGAGAGAAATTCAAATGAAATGCATGCACTTAAAATCTATAATTAGGGCTTCCCTGGTGGCGCAGTGGTTGAGAATCTGCCTGCCAATGTAGGGGACACGGGTTCGAGCCCTGGTCTGGGAAGATCCCGCATGCCGCGGAGCAACTGGGCCCGTGAGCCACAACTACTGAGCCTGCGCGTCTGGAGGCTGTGCTCCGCAACAAGAGAGGCCGCTATGGTGAGAGGCCCGCACACCGCAATGAAGAGTGGCCTCTGCTCGCCGCAACTAGAGAAAGTCCTCGCACAGAAACAAAGACCCAACACAGCTATAAATAAATAAATTTATTTATTTTAAAAAAATCTATAATTACATATCACATTAGAACTGGAAGAACTTTGAGATGATCTCTACCCATAGCCATGATTACAGATGGGAAAAATGAGGAGCAGAGGTGAGACTTATGAAAAGAATCCAAAGTTAGTTGCACCTAAAGTTTTTTCACTTTGTCATCTCTCAGCAAGCCACAGGAAAGATGACTTAATTGCTGTGCTGGGGGATCCCTACATGTTAACTGTGCTTTTGCACTACCTATATTAATTTATTGTGAATAGTCCTTTCTTATGTTTTGAAGAAAAAAAAATGTGATGTTTATAGCTTTTCTTAGGTGAGCTCATGACAAAATTGAGGGAGAAAATCCATGATTAACTTACTAATGAAGAAACCAATCAGTACAACTATTTAAGTAAAACCTGGAGTAGTTCTAGGATTATAGCTCCAGCTTGAATTCCCCTCCCCGCCTCCTTGCTTGAGACAGTAGGAATGTCAAAAAGAAAATAGAGGCCCTGATGGGCAGTTTCCAGCACTAAAGAAGAGAAAGCTGAACTGATGTGATTAAAAGTTGCAATGTATGACTCTAAAATCAATAAGTGATGGCTTTAATAGGTAACTCCACAAGTAAAAGAAGGCATATCAATTGTAGCTAGGGGAAGTTGGGCATTTGAGTAGCAATGGTCTCTCTTCTTTGACTGGTTGGTTAGACCAGTAGGTGTCCTGCTGGCTACAAGAAGAGCAGGGCCCTGCCCCAAGCTCTCTGTGGGTGATGAAGGAGACGAAGGCTGACACAGTCTAGGAATTTTTCTAGCTGCTGCCACTCTAGAAAAAGACAAAAAAAATTTTTTTTTAATAAAATAAAGTAAGAAACAGAAAGTGACAACCAGAGAAAAGGATAAAGAGAGAGAAGGGGTAGGAAGTAGAAAGAAAAAAGTATGACCAAGGTGCATTAAGTTCCCTAAGATTCTTTTTTTTTTTAATGTTTTTATTGGAGTATAATTGCTTTACAATGGTGTATTAGTTTCTGCTTTATAACAAAGTGAATCAGTTATACATATACATATATCCCCATATCTCTTCCCTCTTGCGTCTCCCTCCCTTCCACCCTCCCTATCCCACCCTTCTAGCTGGTCCAGGATTTCTTAACTCCAAAACCAGCTGCCAGAAACCTTCTCTGACTTGTTAAGGGCAGGTTTGAGTGAAACACATGGGAGGAGGCAAGTTGAATACGGATCAGAAATTTCTTGCAGGGTGAATTGTAGACCCATCACAGACTCACGAGGTAGATAAGTGTTAGGAAACAAGTTTGCTCAAAATGATTCCTTTCCAAAAGTGTCCAATCTTGAACTTCACTTGGAAAAATATTCTTTAAATCCTGATAAGATCCCAAGACAATATGTCATCTCCCCTGAATTGGAAAAGCTTTGGGAGATAAGCTGCTGAATCTTTTACAACTCCAGGCCCCTAGGGATTCCTTAGACTAGTGGTGATATAAGCAAAATGGATAGCATGTTCTACCTTTTAATTCTGGTATTTCTCTTCAGGACTCCTCTCATTATCAGTGGATCCCCTGCTAAGATCAAATGCATTCCCCAAAGCAATAGGACAGAGATATCTATTTTGTCACTATTAGTTAAAAGGGTGGGACTGACATTCCAGGCCTTTCTCTGTAGGAAATCAGCCTCATTAGGAATCTAACCACCAATAAAGAGCAGTTATTTTTGCACTGATATGAAAAAATATTTTACATCTGCAAACAGCAAGAGCTGAAAAGAACTTCAAGAGGTATTCAGTTGAGATTAATTTGAGCTGCTAAAAAGTAAAATTCACGAACACATGCTGTTCATAAACTGCTGACTGTTTTGTTTTGCTTTCCTTCACACTTTTAACCTTGTTGACTCAGAAGAAATCATTCCTCCAAGATAACAACCAGGAATTGTGAGTACTATGAATTCAAGCACAGTTTTGTACGAGGTAAAATAATAGTAGTGATAATAATAATTATTATCATCAAAATGTTCAAAATGAAGAAATGTTTCACAAAAGCTAGAGTTTTAAAGGCTATCTGCTTACACTATTGCTATTTCGCTCTGTATCTTAGGGGCAGGTATACAGAAAGAAATGAACCATCACCAACTGCTATGAAAATTGTTTAGTCAAGAGCATATTTTCCACCATGTGGAGGAAAGTGTATATGGGCTTCTCTGGGTATTTCTTCCTGTCCCTTCACTCCCCAATTTTTAACCTACCTTATCAATGTACATTGAATCGGCCAAGAACACCCATGTTTCAGCAAGCTTGGGTGCCATGCTTAAGAAATCACAAAGTGAGATGTCAGTGGCTGATATATCATGCCTTACCATATTTGGGGGGAAAAATATGAAGATAATTCAGATTCAATGATTGACAATAATATACTAAAATATTTAGAGTAGGAAAAAAATAAGTAAATAATTACATAAGTAATCCTTTGCTTTTTTAAAAAAACCTTTTGGTTGGATTTCCAAGAATGACTTATGAGTGGAAGGCAGGAAGCCCAGTCTCCGCAAATTAGAAAATGCTGCAGCTTCTTTCAGGCAGACACAGCCCCTTGTCAGGAAGGCATGAATTTTAAACCTCACTCATCCCATTGACTGGGTGTCCTAGTGCAGTGGCACAATTATGTGCAATGGTCCTGCTTAAGAAGATTAAAAAATTACTCTGGATGGCCATTAAATACCTGCATGAATTTTTCAAGACATTTCTTAGCCAAGGATGAGCGCGTTTGCTTCATAGAACACAAGTGTTAACTAATAAGAAAGGAACACGAATGACTAGGGAGAAACTTTATTATCACAAAACTTGTAAGGTAAATGATCCAAGTTTTACTAACCTACTGATTTTTGGAAACTATTTCCAAAAAGATGTTTTTCCTTTCCTGTATGGCTCAACTAAACTAAAGGTAATAGAGAGTTTTAATGAAAACAGTAAATTATTTAGGAAATGACTTGACAGAATTATCAACTAGCCATTCAGCCATGCCAGACAAAAGGATAAAAATGACTGACAATATATATAACATACAACCTTGTATTTTTCCTGCAAGATGGCAAAGTGGACAGAGTTTGTCTTAGAGGAACACAAGCTTTCTTTAAGAAACTTGGAATTTAATATGGGCAGCAAGAAACATGGCATTAGGTGTTTCATGGTGTTTGGCTCCCTAAAGGAAGAAAACACAAAGGGACTCAAGCCACGGTTTTTACATTTTGTCCTGGGTGTCATTTCCTTGAACTGTCTCAATATAGATTCTGTTTTCTAAGCAGGCGAGCTGAGACTTTTTTCCATTACTCTTGGCTAGGTTCTGGATTTAGTCAAACTGGCCACTGTCACTACTTATGTCTAATTAGAACCACCTGTGAGAATTTTGTGTCAAAAAGAAAAAACGTAAGCTAATGTTCATAATGATTACAAGATTTAATCTCAAATCTCATTTGTTGTTTTAGGCCTGATAATGAGACTTTCCAAACACCTCTCACGTTTTAAAAACTGATTTTCTTTGGATTTTGGCTGAGAGTGTTCATGTGTTTGTTTTTTGTTTTTTAATCTTTACTTTTTTTCATGTGTTTTTTTTAATCTTTATTTTTCTTCATGTGTTTTATATAATGTACATTTATATATAAATGTATGGAAATTTCTATATATATTTAGAAAGAGACTCTTCTTAAAAAGAAACTTCACACCTCTTTAAAGAAAAAGTGTACAATATTGAAATCTGAGTTGGAGTGAAAAAGTGTGGCCTGATGACTTTCTATTATTTCGAATGATACAGAGGGAGCTGAGCTGACACCTTGTCAAAGAAATAGCATCACAAGTGTTCACTCTCCTTCTACCCATTTTCCTCCCAGTCACATTTTCAACATTTTCTTAAAAAAAACTCTTTCCAGTGTTAAAGTCACTGGCTTTGGTCTTATCACAACAGTATGAACAGTTTTGGAAATTTTGAGGGGAGAAAAAAAAAAAAGTCATGTTGAGCCAGGATAGAATTATGAAAGCAGAAGCGGGGAGGAAAAAAGCTTGTGCTTTTTTCCATTTTCTGTCATCAACTGTAAAATGTCAAATCCTTCAAATGTCTGGTTCTGAATATGAAAAAGTCAACTTTGGGAAAACAAATGAAGCTCTCTATGAATGAAAAAAATGCCACTTGTCATGAATAGTATAAACATTTATAACTGAATTTTTTGTTATAATGTTACAGCATAGAAGAAGTTTTTACATTGCCTTTTAAAAAAGCATATATTGATCTAAAAAATCTATGAATTTAAAATTCAAGACTAAGCTCCATAAAATAAATGTAATTAAATCATTCATATATCCTACTTTTTCCTTCTCTTTTTCTTACAAAGTGAACCATATTCAATATCTAAGCTGACAAAAAAATGCAAGGTTCAATAAAGAAAAATACAATCCAAGCCTCTCATCCCCCCCAAATAAAAAGTATATTTAATATAACAATATGAACCCACTCAACGTAAAGAAATGTGCACTAGGGGCTTCCCTGGTGGCGCAGTGGTTGAGAATCTGCCTGCCAATGCAGGGGACACGGGTTTGAGCCCTGGCCTGGGAAGATCCCACATGCCGCGGAGCAGCTAGGCCCGTGAGCCACAATTGCTGAGCCTGCGCGTCTGGAGCCTGTGCTCCGCAACAAGAGAGGCCGCGATAGTGAGAGGCCCGCGCACCGCGATGAAGAGTGGTCCCCACTTGCTGCAACTAGAGAAAGCCCTCGCACAGAAACGAAGACCCAACACAGCCATAAATAAATAAATAAATAAATGTTTAAAAAAAAAAAGAAAAGAAATGTGCACTAGAACTTTGGATAACTTCCCTTAGACACAATGGCAAAACTGTCACCAGTCATCAGGGAAATTAGTAGACATCCTCAAATGTCTTTATTTTATCCTTAACTTATCAAGGTCCTTGAGTTCCCTTTATAATTACTTTGTCAGCCCCGAATCCCATGTTTCCTAATCAGTGGCCAAAGGGAGAATCGGGTGGTTTTTCCTCCTGAAGAAGATTCCAGAAGTGGAAGCTGGCACTGTTAGCACTGGGATTTTGCACGCTCTGGTTATAAAAATGCAGATGAAATTTTAGCTGTGGATTATAACTATTTTCTTTGAGTCCTATGGGAAATTGCAAACATCCTTGATATCTGGTTTCCCTTCTAGGCTGTTGAGGCTCTTTATAGGACAGGGAGTGAGGACTTAGATGAGCATTAAACTGGGAGGTGGGTTTAGGTTTGAATCTCGCCTCTGCTTTTAACTAGCTGAGAAGTTGGTCAATCAAGTGTCCTGACTTTTCCTGGACTTGGTTCACTCATCTGAAAAATAAACTTGACCATTCCCACTTCAAAGAGCTAGGCAGATTAAATATGGACATTAATGCAAAAATCGGCACGTAAATTGTCAAAAGCTACACAGATATAAGATATTGTTTGAATTTTTGTTCTCAGATGTTCCCTTGCATCTAGCTCATTTCACTACATACAAACCCAATAAAAGAGGACAGAAAAAATGTCTATATCTACCTGGTATCTAGACCACTTCTTGTCTGCATGATACCATTTGCTCTTTTTATTCTTAGGACCCTCCTTTAAGATGGATGAGGAGTCCTTCCCCACTCACTTCTTCTCCCATAACCACAAAATACAAGAAATAACATTTACTCTATAGCTCATTCCTGAAGGCACAGTAACCATAACATTTCCTGACTTCAAGTTCACTGTTAAGTATTATATACCAACTCATCAATACACTTTCATCTCTTTCCTCTGGATCTCCTTTCTTTGTTTTTCTTTTCTCTCTTTTTATACTTCTGTATACACAAAATTCATACTTGTTCTTTCTTTGAAAATCTTTCCTTACACGTATCCGTCTATTTCTTTTATTTGAATTTGTGTTCATTGAACAAACTGACAAATATACAAAGTTCCCCAAAGTCCTGCATAATGTCGGAAAAACCTTTGTCAATAGCTTAATAAAGATTATTTTTAAAATGTTTAACCTGGGTCTTGAAAAAGCGTATATTTTGTTCTAAGTGCATTTCCTTGATGACTCATCTGTTAATAATCTACAGCTAGCCCATGTTTAACTAAAGCCTGTGAAAGAGACAATAGATCTCACCTTCAGGGAGCTTATAACCAGGTTGGAGAGTGAAAGGGGATTCATCAACTCATAATGACGATTTTGGCACTGTGGACCTAATGTTTTGGTACCTTCCTGCCAGCTCTTTTTTCATAAGTAGCATCCATTCCTGCAAACACACGTGGCTATGTGTGATAAAACAGATGGCATTCACATCCCAGACTATATCTAGAACGGATAATGCAGGGATACTGAACAATGGAGTTCTAAAAGTCCACTTTTAAACAAAACTGTCCCCTTAAAGAGATATGAGATGCCATATTAAAAAAACAAAACAAAACAAAACAGCTTCCACCAAATAAATATCACCAAGTTACAGAAGAGTCTTGTCAGTGGACAGGACTGGGGGGATGGGGGAGAGATAGGGGGTTGACTAAACATTGTGTGGCAAGCTGGCTGTACCTAGATGTGGCTTCTTAGCTGGCCTCTACTGCTTTTGAAGCCATGAACATTCCCTTTTCTTGGTTCTTTCATCAGTTTGGAAACCATGAAATTTTCCTGCATAAGGTGCTTATTCAGGTTTTTATATCTGCCCACCTATTTTATTACCTTTTATACTGCATGTGAGGCTGGATCCATTTGCAGCAGAACAAAGCTAATTACAACTTTCACGGCCTAAATATAGCATAATGACAGAGTGCCAGTCAAGGGTAGCACTGAGCTGAGAAACCTTTTGGCAGGCTAAGACAGAGGTTACTCAGCTTCATGTGGACAGCTCCAGGGGCTGAATGACTGCAGGGCTATGAGTTACCCTAAAGCTGTGAGCAGGTCACTGAGCAACCAGTTTGACCTTGGGGGGAAAGTTTGTCTCATGTCCACTTTGCTTGCTTTATGTTAGCCTCTATTTTGAGAGAATAAATTGCAAATGTATAAAAGCCGATAGCTGGATATAGAAGATCAATGCCAATTTCAAGGATTAAGAAACTCTGAGATGGAAGAATTGACAGAACCAAGGCATCCAGAAGAGAATATTCCTGGGAATGCCATTTGAAATCATCTCCCAAATGGCATATACGGCATAACTTCCACCAGAGAATAGTTTGTCATTGGGTTTCATCATTAAAGATGCCCCCTTTCCAAACCCCCTCCCCATGTTACTGTTTTTATTCATTTGGGGGTTTTGGTGCCTATTCTTACAGTTGCCACATTTGATTCTATGGATATATGTGCATCGCTTGTTTCTAATACACAAGGATCTCTCTCATGTGTGGGAGTTTCTATGGTATCGATGCATAAGTAGTAGTTGGTGGTCCTGATACTTTTACAGCCTTTATGTCAGACTTAGACCCTCAAGACCTGTCTGCCATCAGCAACTTCATTTTGCTGAGGATGTCTGACTTCAGCTACTTGGGTTGTCTCATATTCCCCTAGCTGTTCATTCTGCTACTTTGACTCTCCCTGAAATTCCATACTCATGCTTTGTATTAATGCTTGTTAATAGCATTTACTTAGAACCTTGCAAAGACTCTAAGTGAACAGAGGAAACAAAGGACATGCCCATTGCTGTCACCAGAATTCTACATTCCACCCTAGGGACAAAGTTGGTTCTTAGGCTTAGAACCCAAGGCAAAGCATATACAGTTTCTTACTAACCACTCTGCCTGCCTCTGTGAAAAAAACTTAAAAAGGCCTGGCTTACTACACAAAATGGGAAAAAGGCATAGCATTTTTAAGAAGAGAAGTTAGTTATAGGCATTATTATCTGACTAGACAAATGAGAACCCCTCAGGCCAAGCTACCTTGCTCTTTGGGGAAACAAACACAGCTTATATTTAGAAGGAGAAGAGGAAGGTCATTTGTGATGATATCTGAACCTCAACGTGAATCTGCCTTGAAATTTACGATGATTTTTTTCTCATGGGTGAAATTAATATATGTTGCTTAGATGTAAAGATAGGCTGCGGTAATTAAATTTTTAAATATTCTATTGTTAAATGCAAGCATGATTAAAAAGGACCAAGTATGTTTCAGTATTAATATTAGGAACTTTCTAATTGTTTTTATGCTCTGAAAATGTGCTTTTTGCTAGAATTATGAATCATATTATATTTTCTACATCATCCTAGAGAATTTTATTCATTTAAAGATGCTGTTATATTCTACTAAGTTTTCATAAGCAGTCTTTGCTAAACTACTTTATGGGCTGCTTGTCTTACTGAGGGTTTAACCAGGGTGCAACTGCTCTGTTTTCCACTCTCCCTCTTCACCTTCTCTGTGCCCTTGGGTCTTATTATTATTTCTCTGCTTATGGGCACATCTATAGGAGATGGCAGAAAAAATAAAAATGCATGAAACCTCATCAGTCAGACTGTCTCCTCTGCAGCAGTTCTGGGGGGAAAATGGGGTGAAAATGTTGAAACTCTTGGCTTCAAAGAGGTTTGGGCACAATATGGTGATTCCACCAATGGCTCCTCTATTTACCATGCATGGTTATAACCTAAATTTCATCTTTTTCTGGAATTTAAGTGTCCTTGTCTTTGCTTTGTGTGGTCTATTTATTTTGACAACTTTGCAACAAAATCATTACTGTATCAACTTTTCATCTACTAACAAAAAGCCAAAGAAAAACTTGTAAACTTTAGTACCAGTGTAGCCTTGTGTATGTGGGAAATGTGAAACACAAATTTTTTGACAGCTATAAAATTGTTCCATAATGAAAATAGGGGGACCTGTAATTTAGTTTTATATTTTTCACATTAACAATAGCATGAGCAGCTAAAAATATAGTTGAAGTCATGCAAGTAGCACTTCTCGATATTATGTCTGAGTTAAAAAAATATTCAGGTTTGTGTTTGGCTATGTGAACATAAACAACCATATAGTAACTTCTTTTCACACCCCATGCCGTATTTATAACACAAGCACAGACAGAGTTTAAGAAATCAAGCTTCCCTAGAAAACCATTTGAATAATGCAGGAACCATAATGAAACAAAATACCAAAAATGTTTTAACTCTGAAAGTCTCTACTTTTCTCAAAAACAGTATTGTTAGGTGTAGAACAAGATTTTTATTTTTCTATAATTGATCTGTGTTGTATGTTTGAACTTTTACTAAAGTATAAATAGCTAAAGAGAGGTGTCTAAATCATCAGTGAACGGCTTGATGGATTTTCACAAACTCCTCAGTCTCATGTAACGAACTCCAAAAATGGAACTTGAATTGTCCCAGAATCCTCATCAGGCTCCCTTCAATTTACCCCTGTCCCCAAGCACCAAAGGTAACCCTCTCTCACTGATCAGTTTTGTTCATTTTTGAACTTTTTATGAATTAATCAAGAGTAGCCAATGTTAACAAGCAGCTTACATGTTTCAGTGATATTCCCACCTCCTACATGGAAAAGTCTGCGGTAGAAATATAATATGTTACACAATTTAAACATGTAAAATATAGGCTAAAACTTTGCTTGAATAAAATTTCAAAACCACAGAATATGTGCTTATGAGTGAGAGTCTGGCCCTTCTGTTCCTAACAATACCCTGAGGTGTAGATAATACCCAAAGGAATAATAATAAACAACTGTTGACATTCTCTGTGTTAGACACTCTTCTAAGTATCAGTGAAACATCTCATTTAATTCTCACAATAACCCTATCAGGCAGGAATCCATTTCACAGAGAAAACAAAGAGGAGATAACTTACCCAAGATCACATAGCTAGGAAGTGTTGCAGGAGAATGTGGGCTGGAGGGCCTGTGTCTTCATCCACTAGACTGACTTGCTTCCATGGCATAGCATCTCTCTACCTTCCTGCAGGCAGTGATTGTAATGCAACCACGGAAGAATAAAAAGACTTAGAAACTTGTGAGCACACCTATTAGGATAAACAAGCAGAAGTTGAATGTCCTTTTTTTGTGAAAGTATGGAATGCCGAGAAAGTGGAGAAAACAAGCTGGCATCAATTACGAAATGTTTTTAGCCTTGGTTACCTGGAATCTTTAATTAACCAGGAGGGGGCAGTCTCATAAAAAAATAGTTACATGATAGAGAAAATCAGATTAAAGCTAGGAGTAATTAGAACTGCACATATTTCTAGGCCAGTGGTTCCCAATTAGAGGTGATTTTGCCCCCAGGGGACATATTGCATTTTCTGGAGATATTTTTTAGTTTGCAAGATGGTGGGAGGTGGGGGTGGAGTAGGGGAGGAGAGGGAAGGGAAATGGGGGAGGTGGAGGAGGTGGGGGGCAGGGGAGGGAAGATCAGGTTCAGTGAGAAGCTGGTGACTTGCTACTGGCATCTTGTGGGTTGAGGTCAAGGGTGCTGCTAAACATCCCACAATGGACTCATTCCACAGGACAGCCCAGCAACAAAGAATTATCTAGCCTCAAAAGTTAATAACACTGAAGATGAGAAACTGGCTCTAGATAATGGCTTAGAATTAAAGTCTTCTCAATTTTTGGAATTGTCTTTTATGCAGAAGAGTGGAAAGAGGAAAAAATTCGCAAGAGATAGCCCTGAGTGTGGGTTCACTGCGTGTGGTGCTGTGAATGAGCACAAAATCTCACTGGGACTCCTGTTTTTATGTGGGAAATATGATGAGTGATACTTGTGTCAGGTAGCTTTTGTTTAGAATAAATATATGAAGCATCAAGCATAGTGCAGGTACCTGTCAAATTCCAATGTGCCTCAGCACTGTCTGCATTACCAGATGCTCGTTTCTTAAAGATTTATGGCTAGTGGATAAAAATATTTTTGACTTATTTTAACAATTTGACACAAAAATGCAAAATGGTTACTCAAATGAACTTTGGAAAAAAATAAATAAATTCATTTATCTGAATAATTTTTAATGCTGAGCCATCTAGTTATTTTTGTGGTAGAAAAATGGGCTAGTTAGACCCCCACTTCATAGGCTAAGTAATTCAGATCAATCGACTGACTAAATCCTTTCTGACCAGAGCTTCCCATCTCTAAAATGCATGATAATCATGTTTGGATTTTGTTAAGGGACAGATTCTGATTTGGCTGGTCTGATGCACGACCTGAGATTTTGCATTTTAACAACCCTCCAGGGATGCCTGTGCCGCCACTAGTCCTGGACTACACTTTGAATAGCAGATCTCTGAGCGCAAGAATTGTTAAAGCCCAAATAAGTAAATGGGAAATGCTCTTGGAGATACATGCAGAGTCTATAACACTAGTCGCTTAGCTCACATAATGGTTGAATAGGTACACAGATGCTGGGCTCCCTCTGGGCAATGAAATTCAACTTTCTAGCCTTATATTGAAACAATTAAGAAAATAAGCTCAGCATCTTTTAGGGGGAGAGGGGAAATTGAAAAGGAGAAAGGCAGACATTAAATCCAAGATACCTCAGATACAGCTGACTGTAAGCCCAGGACACTGCACTCCCTTGTCGCGAACTTAGCCAAGGATCGCAATGCGGTCTTTGTTAAGTAGCTGAACATCAGTAGTTAAAGCTCCAGACAAGAGGAAGCCCAGAGCTCTATAATGAAAACATTCTGTGGCTGCTCAGGCCCCTAAGCTCTGCAAGGAATGGATTACTGTCAGGGGATGTGTCAAAGGGCTTATGTTTAGGGCAATCTAATTACTGTACTTAATAAAGTCCCAAAGTGCTAGAGTTCGACTTCTTGAAATGACTGGGAAGACACTGATGCTTCTTAAGAAAGAAAGGAAGGCAGATGGAAAGGCCAGAGGCCTCTGTAAACCTACTGCACTGTCACCTTCTGAGGTTCCAAATATGGGTGTCCACGAACAGTCCTCAGGGATCTAGATTCTTCCAACTGGTGCACACACACATACATTTCTGAGAGCAGAATCCACACATTTCTTTAGGGTATCAGAATGAGTCTGCTTGTTTCCTGCTTTTTTTTTCCTTCATAAATTCTGTGGTTCTATCTATTAACAACTAATCAATGCCATCCTGATCCCTTCAGCTCCCCCTCCCCTGGACATATGTCACTACAAAACTTCTATTCTCATTGCCAATGTCAGTCTCCAGGATTCTGTCCTATGGCTCAAACATTCTCCAAATGGTAATCATGTCAGACCACTTGGAGACGCCACTAGCATATCCCTCTGAAAGTTGGACCTTGTGACATCACTTGCTGAATAAGGCAAGATTAAAGTGGAAAGACAAAGCGGAGAAGAACTGACCGAGTTAATGAGAGTGACAGAATATGGACATTGACCTGCTCCTTCATCTTCCAGCCTTGCTCTCCTGTGCCTCTGCCCAATGAAAAGAGATTTTTTTTCTTTATTTGAAAGGGAATTGTTCAAGTACCTTTCATATAAAAAGGTGGGAGTATTTTTTGGGAACTTGAGTTAAAAATGATACTTAACTATAAAAATATTTAATATTTGTCACCTATTCCTACAAATGCAAATAATAGTTACTTCAAAATACTGACCCCTGAAAAAAGTCATGTATTCATGTGGTGAATAGTATAGGCTCAAGAAAAATCTATTATAATATGAAATATAACACACATGGAATGCATTTCCCATTGAAGACAATATTTCTTTCTTACACAAATGTTTCACTTGCCACTGAAGTAAACGGAAGTTCATGAAGGTTGGCCAAACAAAGGGGCACATTTTTTTTTAACACTGTACAGAACAAAGTGTATTCTACTGCCACTTACCCTTAACTGCAAAGGCTACCACATCTTAGGGACACAGCCAAGGGTCACAAGTGGTATATGTGTTCCCGCAAGAAGCAAAAAGCATGAAGTGACAGTGACACTGAAAATATACTTTTACCACTCTATTAAAAACAAAGAGCACAGACTCACATGAGTACAAATTCAGAGTGAGAAGGAGGGAAAGAGAGAGACAGAGAGACAAGAAGAGATCGTGATGAAAATAAATTGTTTTTAGGACCTTTTTCCTCATATTTAACCACAAAACAGTAACATGCTGATCATGAACCAAAATGTATTCAGAATATCTTGTGTCTACACTATGCAAATAGTACTAAGTTAATTCCAAGTTAAATTCAACTCAGCTCAACAATCTGGATTGGTTTAAAAGTCTCCATTATTCCCAACAGCATTCTAGAAACTGAAAAATTCAATCAAGCTGCTGTTATTTTGGTTAAAGTGGAAGACAATCACATTTATTATTTACAATTGAATTTTAATGACATGTGGTAAGATCATATAGACTTGACTTTTAAGAGAAATTTTAAATAGTGATTTATTTCCCTGAGTCTCAAAGATATCTTTGCTCTAGTTAACAGTACATTCCAAAAGGGTATTTAATTAAAATCATCATATATCACATATGACATTGCAATTGTCCCTTTGCAGAAGCAGATTTACTCTTTAGGTGTGCCAGCGGCCCTTAAACAAAGCTGTTATCTCCCAATCTATTCCTTTAAAAAATTATTTATTAAAAATTGTTTTAAGTTGCAAGAAAAGTACAATGAATTACCATCTACTTTTCACCTAGAGTTGAAATTGTTACTCTTTTATCAAATTTTTTTCTACTTTTCTCTGTATAGACAGATATGGATATGATATGGATATGGACATGGATATGGATATGATATGGATATGGACATGGATATGATATGGATATGGATAGCAGCACCAACGTGGGTACACATTTATCATATACCTATTCTTCTTCTGTTTGGTGTGTTGAACGACTTGAGAGTTGCATTCACCATGACTCTTCATCTTTAAATACTTCAGCATGTATTTTTAAGAACAAGGGCATTTTCTTACACAATCATGATACAATGGTCAAATTTAAGAAACTTGGCATTGTTACAATACTATTATTTTATACACAGTGCAAATTCAATTTTTACCAATTGTCCCAATATTGTCTTTTTTTTTCAAATGGTCCAGAAACCAGCCCAGGATCATACATTTCATGTAGTTGATAAGTCTTTTTATCCTCCTTCAATCTCAGTCCTTACTTTTCCTCGTCTTTCATCAGATTGATAGTTTGAAAGAGGATGTGCCCGTTGTTTTGTAGAATGACTTTCAGTTTAGGCTTGTTTACTAGTTTCCCTGTGATTACATCCAGTATCATTTTCAAAGCTATGCATAACACTGTTTCCCATAATACCATGTCTCTCCAGAAGAATATAGCATTTCCAAAGGATAATTTATTTATATATATAAAAAATATATATGCATATTTATATATATAAGATAACATTATATAGCATATACATTATAAAACATGTTATAACATATAACATATGATATTTAATGTATATAAAATATATGTATGTGTATCACCCTCAATCCCAGTAGTGTCCCATTTTGTTAAGTAATAAACACCTCCACACATTCTCAAATATCACTGGGGGTGGGCAGGCACTACTTCCCTGAATGAACAACCAGGCAGATAGGTACAGACAGAATCTGATTTTGTAATTATTTTTCACAATTTACAGCATAAAAATGAATTTCACAAATATTTGCTTCTTAAAACTACTTTACATTTATTTTCCTTTACATTCTAGTTTCCAGTCGGTGAAAATAAACATTTTTTTATTTTAACATATCTCACAACTCAGCCTATTTTCCTTGTGACTCATTGGTTCAAATACTTCTACAGAATTAACATTTCAATTACTCTTTTTGACAGGATATTTAATCCAGAACTCTTCCACATTAATCAGCGGTTGTCTGGATTTTGTCATCTGTTATGGAAGTAAAGCACTGGATACAATTCCATTAACATCAAAACAGGGAAAGAAGTAAAGAAAAGCAAAGGTGTCAGAGGGGCGATGGGGTGGTTTTGACTTTGAGCTCCATTCAAACAACTACAATATTTGTGGAAAAATAATCTGACAAACTTCACAGAAATTTGTAGGAGCCCAGAAGTTGGTCCAACACCCTTTTCTGGCCTGCTGCCACTGGTAATAGAGTTTTCTTTTCTCCATTTAACAGATTTCTTAGATCCTGCTTGCATCTCTCCAGTTACCCCATCATGCCAACACAAGGCTGCTGTGTCTTGTGATCATCCAAAGTCCCATACATCCAAAGAAAATCATTTCTAACATAGGTGCAAAACACTTTCCTGGAAGCAAAGTCTATCATATTTTGAGACTTCTATTTTAGAAACTCTTGGTGCATTTCATGAAATATATATACTAGCAGCCTTTCACAATTTCAGCCTTCAGGATTTTCACAGAGAGAGAGTTTGGGCATGTTCAGTTCTAAGAAATAGGTTTTTGTTTACCAAATATATTAATTTATGGATTCAGCAAATACTGATTAAGCATTTACTATATGCTAGGCCGTGTACATCATAGATGTCAGTAGCCACAGATACAGCAGCAAAGTGTCTGCTTTCAAGCAGCTTACATTTTACTACAATAAGCATTTAATTTCCTAGGAGATTATATTAATCTTGTTGATTATGGTAACAATAACCTTCAGAAAAGCCATCCAGTCACCAGAGTGATTAACCATAACTAGTAATCAAAAGATAACATGAATTAATATGAAAGTGATTTTTTATAAATCTCTTAAGTAAAAAACAATAAAAAGAACTTTAGCAAGTATAATACCAAAAACTAAGTTAAAACTACATTTGCAACATAGCCTACCAAAAATTAGCTAAGATTTTAATGGCGAAAATAAAAAGGATAGATAACATGTTTCATATTACGTTACATTCATATCACATATTGTTTCATATGTGTTATGTTAGCTTACAAATGTTTCAATTCTTACAAAACTGTGGGAGGTACAATTATTACCCATGTATTAAGAATAGAGATGAGGGCTTCCCTGGTGGTGCAGTGGTTGGGAGTCTGCCTGCCAGTGCAGGGGGCACGGGTTCGAGCCCTGGTCTGGGAGGACCCCACATGCCGCGGAGCAGCTGGGCCCATGAACCACAACTACTGAGCCTGTGCGTCTGGAGCCTGTGCTCTGCAACAAGAGAGGCTGCAATAATGAGAGGCCCGCGCACCACGATGAAGAGTGGCCCCCGCTCGCCACAACTAGAGAAAGCCCTCGCACAGAAACGAAGACCCAACACAGCCAAAAATAAATAAATAAATAAATAAATAAATAAATTTATTTAAAAAAAAGAAGAATAAGGATGAAAGTTTAGGGAACTCAGACTTGCCTAAATTCCAGAGCCAGCAAAGAATTGAGACTCCAGAACTCTTCTAATATGATTTAATATAATACTACAGACTATTACTATTTTTTCACCCTAAGCCATCCCCACCACACTTGCAGATATGACATAGCCATTTGGTGTCCAGTATGGAAAAACACTAGTAGTAACAACAACAACAACAATAGTAAGTAATAGTAGTAGTACAATTGGCAAGCATTTTTAAATTGATTCTATGTATTCATTAATTTAGCTATTCATTCATTCATTTATTTAGATAACAGTACTTTATTGAAGTATAACTTACATACAGCAAAACACAAATCTATAACTCTATTATTTACCACAAATGTATACACCCTTGTAACTGTCACTTTGATCAAGATATAAAAGACTTCTAGGTCCCCACAAGGTTTCCTTGTGCCCCTTCCCAGTCAATCCCCATCCCACTCTCAGAATTGGGCAACTGTTATTCTGTCTCTGGTAGATTAATGTCAGCCAGCTTTTCCACTTCATACAGGTGGAACCATTCAGGATGCCAACTTTTGTGACTGGCTTACTTGTCAGTCAATGTTCATTTTTTTTAAGATTTATTTATCCATGTTGTTGTATCTATCAGTTTGTTCTTTTTATTGCTCTGGTGCATCTATTATAAGAATATATCAGTTTGTCTTTCCATTCTTCTGTTAATGGATACTTGTTTATTGATGGATGTTTCCTTACTACTTGGCTATTATGACTAAGGCTGTTATGAACATTTTTGTATGTTATTTGTGGGTGCATGAACTCCTTTCTCTTTGGTATACATGTAGGAATGGAACTGCTGGGTCATAGGGTAAGTATAGTTACTATGTTAGTTTTTCAAAGGCATTGTACCTTTTCATACTCTGGTTGGCAGTATATGAGAGTTCCAGATACTCCACATTCTAAACCAAATTAGCCTCGGGTGGGTGTGCAGTGACACCTTGTTGTGTGATAATTCATGTTTGCTAAGGTATGGGATGGAGTCTCACATGCTATGAAGCTGAAGCATGACTTCCTTGCCTCATTTAATTAATACCGGGTCCATTTCACCCTCAAACTACCAGGGGAGACAAATATTACTGAACCGTTTTGCAGATGAGAAGAGTATAAGCTGTAATGTTACTTTCAAAGGACAGCATTCATTTTCATCAATCAATGTTTATGAAGAAGTGGTTGTTGATTACACTGAAAATGATTTAGTTTGTGTAAAATAAATAATAAATATATCTTAATACATGGAACAAGATTAACAAGCCATTATATGTTGTCTCTTTTTCTTTATGTATATTTTTTTCCTTTGCCTTTCTTTATTCTGTCTCTTCTACTGAGCATGCTTTCACATCCCCTATCTCCATACCTCCTACCTGATTACCATGTTTATTAGTCCATCTCAAATCCAGTGTCTGCAATGAAGAGTTCAGAACTGCCCATTTCTTTCATAGTACAGTTTTGTAAGTTCCAACAATTCCAAACTTTTGGAATTAATTTTAGCACTCACTGTGCCTTGACTAATATTCAATACATTTTCATTTGTGCATTCCTGATAACTCAGATATCCTCAAATATAAGTTGGATCCTACTTCATACACTTTTTACCATCTCAGAAAGTTTCAGAAAGTTTCTTGTTCCTTTAGTGATACTTCTTGAATTCCAAAGCCCTAAGTGGGATACATAGTTCTCTGGCCAAATTCAGAGAGTAACAGTCAATACGCGGCCACGTCTTCATTCACAAATAACACTCCCCATTCCTTTAGTTTCCTTTTAAGAAAGGTAAGTAGCAGTTCCTTTTCTTTCTTTCTTTCTTTCTTTCTTTCTTTCTTTCTTTCTTTCTTTCTTTCTTTCTTTCTTTCTTTCTTTCCTTTCTTTCTTTTTCTTTCTTTCTTTCTTTCTTTCTTTCTTTCTTTCTTTCTTTCTTTCTTTCTTTCTTTCTTTCCTTCTTTCTTTCTTTTTTCCTTCCTTCTTTCCTTCCTTCCTTCCTTCCTTCCTTTCTTTCTCTTTCTTTCTTTCTTCCTTCCTTCCTTCCTTCTTTCTTTCTTTCTTTCTTTCTTTCTTTCTTTCTTTCTTTCTTTCTTTCTTTCTTTCTTCCTTTCTTTCTTTCTTTCCTTCTTTCTTTCTTTTTTCCCTCCCTCCCTCCCTCCCTTCCTTCCTTCTTTCCAAATTCAATTACCAGATTATGGGCATGCAATATCTACTTTCAAAGTTGACTCTCTGATGTAGCAAGGCAAATCATAATGAGCCTTTCAGAAAATGATTTCTTTTCCCATATGTCTTTAATTCCACATTATCATCTTTGATTAAACAGCCAACAAAGAGACAACAAAACAAGCTGAGATTTCACTGCATGAGCAGGTGGTCAAGTCTAAGTCTTCATATTGTTCAGTCGTCATTTTAACAGGAATATTTTAACTTATTTCCATTCCAAGGTATGCAAAAATCAGATGCAAAATAGTGATTGCTGTGAATTCTACATTTTAATTAGATGCCTTATTAGCTGGTGATTTTGGGTTAAAAAAACTAGAGAATTTAACACTTTCCCCCATACCTAAGCCTCTTCCTCCTTTTTCCTTCCTAATCTTCTCTTGGACAAACTTACTTGGGGATTTTCCTTAAAGTGAATCCCAATTTATGGATTCCTTAAAACATCTTAGGAAACACAGTATCTTGTTGACAATCTAGAATATCCAGACTTCCAAACTTTTAACCTAATATGATAATACATCAATGCATTCCTGTGTGCATGTATGTGTGTGTGTGTCTGTGTGCCTATGTAAAGAAGGAAGTATTCCAGTGATGAAATATTAAATTTTTTATAATGATTTTGCAACCAGCACAAGTATTAAATATAGAAAAAGTTATGAACTCTTTAAAATTATGATAATATCTTTGAAACCACATTAATAATCATGAATTCAGTATTTTCCAAGATAATATTCTATATGGAGAGTGATAAAAAGTTACATTTTTTAAACTTTTGCTACCCAAGTCTTGAGAAAAGTTTAATATAGGCACATAGATTGAGAAGTGACAATTGACAGTGTTCCTCTAAGTCAGATTTGTGCCTCCCAGTGGCATTGTACTAAAAAGAGGTGCTGAGTTGTGGCTTATCTTTCCTTAGAAGTTAGTTACTGGTAGACCAGGCCAGTGATATGACATATCCAGAAATAAAATTGATATATAAAAATAAGTAAGTTTTGCTGAATTTATTTATAAACTGTAGCCCTTTATAACTACGTTCAGAATAACTATATATGTACAAATTAATAAAATATTTTAACATTTCAAAAGGAACAACTTTTCACTTAAGTTTTATTAATTGTGTAACTTATGTGAAATATTTTCCATATGGAAATTTCAAGTATTACAAAAAATGAGATAATACCCTAAGCCTCCTACCCTAATCTCATGCTCCTCCCCAAAGGTAATGAGTATCATAGCTTTGTTTATTTGATTGCTTGTTTTTTATCATTATTACATCCAAATAATTTAATATTGAATCAAGAAGATTATTTTAGTATCTGGGTCCAATCAGAATATAGAAACAACACAGTAGGTTAAATAGGGAAAGTTTCCTATAAAAACACTAAATAGAATACTACTCAGCCATAAAAAAGAATGAAATAATGCCATTTGCAGCAACATGGATGGACCTAGAGATTATCATGGCAAGTGAAGTAAGTCAGAAAGAGAAAGACAAATACCATATGATATTACTTATATGTGAAATCTAAAATATGACACAAATGAATTTATCTATGAAACAGAAACAAACTCACAGACATAGAGAAAAGACTTGTGGTTGCCAAGGGTGAGGAAGGGTGGGGGAGGAATGGACTGAGAGTTTGGGATTAGCAGATGCAAACTAGTATATAGGATGGATAAACAACAAGATCCTACTGTATAGCCCAGGGAACTATATAACTATATTCAATATTCTGTGATAAACCATACTGGATAAGAATATGAAAAAGAATGTATATGTATATATATATATATATATATATATATATATATATAATGTGTCCAGTATACAGATTAAAAAAATTAAAAACACTAACTATAGTAAAGGAGTAAGTATAAGATCTAAGGGAAGTCTACAAGATACTGTAGGGCTAAGGGAGAGTATCCTAAGAAGGACAAACGTGGAAGGAGTTTAAACATTAGAGGAGAAAGTATGATTCAGCCACCAGATAACAGAGAAGTTCAGTAGTTCAGCTAAACCACAACAGGTCTGGAGATTCTGGGTAAACAATAGGTAAGCCTCTGAAGGGCAGGTGAGGGAGCAGGTGATGAGATGAGGAACTGGGTGCGTGGGCACGCAGTAGGAATCCAGGTGCACAGGGACTTGCAGAGGGAGTGGAAGCTCTGGGTGTACTCCACAGCCCCCTGGCTGCACACAGGCTATGTGTGGACTCACAGGAGAGGCTGCCCGGGATATGACCCTCTGCATCACAGGTGCTGCATGCAGACAGTGTGGGGAATTTGGTTTCTGTGTTGAGAGGAATGCAGGAAAGTGATCACCAGGCAGAGGTGCCAGGTCACAGAGGGATCATGGCTGGATCATGGCATGGCTCCACTGGATGTCCTCACACACCCACCGCCACCACCTCCTCTGGGGAAACTGCGGTTACCCTCTTCTTCCTGCAGTGTCTCCCCAGCACACTCTGCCGAGAAATTTAGCATCATGCTCACTTTGAAGGGGAAATGCTTGAACAAATCCTGTTCATCACAGAACACATATTGAAAGGTATATTCATTGATGAGAGACAAATAATTGAAAACAGTTCTCACCCTTGACTACTCAGCTTCCATTTGTTCTTTTCTACACACGATCTCTCCTGCAATAAGATGCAACTTTCCTTTTTACAAGTGAAGGTGTCATTCTTCCCCCATATAGGAAGACACACAGTCCCAATGATGGATGCAATGACAGTGTGTTGTAAGCTGTATTAATTACTCCTCATATTCAGTCACATATTTGTCTCAAAATATTCTGTAACCCAAATTTAAATTACAATTATTTATTACCTCCAATAACTCCAGTTATTTATCTCCAATAAATGTATTAACTTCCTATAACTTGTATATGAATTTTTTCATATACAACAAGGAGAAAGAAGAGAATGAGTCATATATGCAAGTAAACATATGCATGTAACAAGCATAAAGCACTTTTGCAAAGTTACTACAGCCTTCATTTCTGTAAATGGCCACAAGGTCATAACTGATATCTATGGCATATTCATCTACCATCCCCATATTTCCCTTGACCTCAGCCAGAACCTCAGCTGTTCTGGGTTCTTTACTTGATGGAGTGACCCAAATCTTCATTTCTGAAGGGTCTGAGTCCTTAGTCATCCTGCCTAATATCAGTTGATACAGTTTTCCATAAACTTTTACAGCTTGATGTGGAAATGCTAAGTGGTTCCCTGGAGATCCTGTGAATTTCAGACATAGTTCTCTTTGTCTTTATTGTACAGCAGTAACCAGATTTACCCCTTACCCTTAGTAATCAAAATCAACTACTAGGTTTCCTCCTTTTTAGCCCACCTCCCTTTTCTCTTTCTTGGATTGGCGGCATAGGGAACCCAAAATGTCCAGGTGGAATTCTCATCTTCCAATTTGGTGGAGCCAAACACCCTTGTGGTTTAAAATCACCAGTCCAGCAGACCTCAAAGTTGCCAGGATGGGAAGCAATAAATTTGCAAGGGGTTATTAGGTATAATAGTGACAGTAGCCACTTTCACTTCCACCCCTTGATTCTGGCTACAGGAAAAAAACTGCTGTGCAATGGTCTCTGATTCAAAGAATAAACTCCACTCCGTAAAACAGAACCTCACCCTTTCATAGTGTTATTTCCCAACTGACACCATAACTGAGTCTTTAACAAGCCATTTCATCTTTCAATTAGGTCAACTGCTTTGGGGTGATGAGGTACATGGTAAGGTCAATTGATTCCCAGGAAGGAGCTTGCTGCACCTTCTTTGCTGTGAAATACATTTCTTGATCTGATGCAATGCTATGGGGAACACCATGATGGTGGATCAGGCATTCTGTGAATCCACGGGTGGTAATGTTAAAAGAAATATTACCAACAGGGAGACAAATTCGTATCCAGAATATTTGTCTATTCCAAAGAGGACAAATCTCTGATGCTTCCATAATGGAAGAGGGCCAGTGTAATTAGCCTGCCACTAGGTGGTAGGGTGGTACCCAGGAATGGTGCCATATTGGGATTTCAATGCTGATCTCCAATGTTGGCAGATTAAACTATAGATTCGGGGTAGCCAGTTCAGCCTTAGTAAGAGGAAGTTTATGTTGGGTCTATGCATAGCCTATATTTCTACCATTGTGGACTTTTTGTTCATGGGTCTGTTGAGCAAGAACTGGGTTGGTTGGGGAAAGAGGCTGACTGATATCCACAAATGCATTATTTTGTACACTTATTAAGCATCTGCTCTGCAGTGGATATCCTTTGATTAGTGTTCACATAAGACAAAAAATATCTTCACATTCTGTGTCCATTCTGAAAGGTCTACCCACATACTTCTTCCCGAAGCATATTTGTTACCAATCTTCCCATCTTGTTTCTTCAAAGTCCCTAACCATTGAACTGAACTATCAGCAAGTGACCCATAAATCAGTATAGATCTTCATTTTGGCCAGCATTCACTTCAGACATAGTGGGCAACTAATGTACTCCATAAAATAAACTTCTGCCTCCTAGGAGGATTTTTCTTCACCACTGTTCTTCAGGATAACCCTGGAATGGGGCTGTATTCCCATATCAATTAATTCAGTCTAATCCAGTTTTATATTTCTTCCTTTTTGGTCCAACACCTTTGGAGATCTTTCCCACACATGTTCCCCAGGTTTCTGCCAAAACATGTTAGCAAATTCTCGCTTCTTTTTCCCGGGTTACAGTGTCTAATTGTCACCCAGAAGCATGCCGAGATTTGACCCTAGCTATGAGTTGCTTTTTTCTTTATTCAGTGTTTGTTTCACTGCTGTAAACTTCTGATAATTTTCCAGAGTTCTGATAAAGTTGATTGTGAACGTTTTTGCTCAATTGTTTGGTGTTTCTCCATCATTTTCTTTGATGTCACTCTACCAGTGAGCTAGCTTTACTCTTTACAATGTTCAAATTATCCTCAATTATTTTCATTTTGCCCCTTTAAGTTAACACATGTGTACCTCTGAGTCTCAGTTTTCCTTTGAGAATTAGAAGTTATATTTGTATGACACTTAGCACAATATTTAGCATGAAGAAGTTCAATAGCTCCCCATTACCTGGTAATATCAGGTCCCCTTCATGATTTATACAGTTACTTTTCTTCCTGAGTCATTCAACACATATTTACTTATCACCTCCTAGATGCCAGTCACCCTGCTAGGAATGGGAGATATACTAGGGAACAGCATACAACCCCTGCCTCAAAGTGGTCTGTACACTAATGACAGAAAGTCAATAAATAGGCAAGTGCCATACTCAGAAGAAGAAGGGTAGAGCATTAGTAGAAAGCCCCACAGATAGACTTGGTACAGTCTTGAGGGAGATTAGAGAATCTTTTGTAGAGAAAATGACATTTGAAGATAATAGTTTATAGAAAGTACACAGGCTATATTTTCTAAAATGAACAGAAAAAAAAAAAAGTAGATTTTAGCCAATTTAAGGTAAAGAAAGAGGACACTTCAGGAATAGGAAATGTCATGAGCAAAGGCCCAAAGAGCATGAAATATTTGGGAAACTTCAAGAGGCTCTTTAGTTCTATACTGAAGAATTTGAGACTGCAGAGAGGAGAGACTACAATCAATGTTTTAAGGAAAATGACACAATCATATTTTAAATATTTGTTAGACATTTTAAAAGACCAACCATTAATTAATCCACAGAGAAAATATTACCTAGTGCCAAGTAATAGAAATTATAGAGGCCATATTCTATTTATGATGCTATGAAACTAGAAATTATTAGAAGAATAGGTTTCAAATCTATCCACTCAACAAAAACATTCTCCCATGTATAATTTTAGGTGTAAGGAGAAAATTAAAAATGGAAATCAATTATCATTTAGAAATAAATGTCAGTGAGTGCAACACATACTAAAACGTTGTAGGCATGGCCAGAGCAACACTCAGAGGCATTTAGAACCTTTAACACATTCATTAGAAAAAATACTAATAAACAAATAAGAATCTAGGAAAAGCAAAATTAAGTTTTTAAAAGATAGAAGAAAGAAATTTCAAAGGAGAGTTAATAAAATATAAAGTATTTTAGACTTGATAAATAGAATGAGATATATTTATAAGATTAGAACAAATTGGAATAGAATATATAACCTTATGTTAATAAATCTAAAACTGGATTATTTTTAGCAAAAATATGCATCTAAACAACCAAATGCATCTAAAGAAGTATTTGTATGAATAAATAATAAATTTAAAGAAGAGTGTGCAAAAATCATAAATAAGAAACTGATATAAAAAGACAAACAATTGAATTTTTAAAATGGGCAAAAAACTATGATCAGAAATTTCACAGAAGAGGAGCTGGATAGGACCAATAAATCCATGATGAAAATGATCCACCTCACTAGTAATCAAGTAAATGCGAAATAACACAACACGACCATAGTGTTTGCATTTGGGATTAAAAATATAAAAGAAAAACGTCTAGTGGAGTTCAGTATGGAAATCAATTCCAGAGCTGGGTGTCCCCCAGTGCTCTTGTTTATTTCTTTGGTCAGGCCCATCTCTCTGAGTAAGTTTTCCAAGTCTTCCTCAGTCTTGCATGAGTGGCTTCCCAGCCCTCCAGTTTCTTAAACATGCTTATAGTGTGGATCAACCCCCCCTTCTCATGTGAAAACACCAACTGAATGCAAGGTGCTGACAATTATTCCTATGGCATTTTGCTTCAGTTCACTCCATGTCTTCGTATTTACTAGCTCATTGATTTCTGTCAAACTGACAGATAACTTTTATTGCAGAATGGAAATTTGATTATGTGCAGAATTCTGTTTTATAGAGCTGTTTAATCTACTTGTCTAAACCATTATAATATCCTCAGTAAATAAAATGGTTCATCATTCAATTGGTCTGCACAAGCCTTCTCCCAGATATTAAGGTTTAGCTGTCTTTTGGCCTGAGTTTCAATGTATGATTTCTCATCATACTTTCAGAAGCCTACATCAGCTAAGTGACCTGAAGCTCTCCTCCCTCTCTGTTTACGCCCTTCACTTGTTATATTTGAGGAGATGAGGTTTAGGAGAATAGAGCCAATCATGGGAAGTGGGATCCTACTTATTTGAAGTCATAAATCTCTAAAGGTTCATGCAGGTTTTGCTTTTAAGAGAACTGGGAAGTGCGTCTTCGCTGCTGTGTTTTGCAACAGGTTAAAGTGTTGTTTTTCAACCCCTATAGCTCAGCTGAAGATGCTGTCCACACAGGAGGGTCCAACCTGAGAAATAACTTCAGCATATGGCTGTAACTCCAGCCCTCACCCCCTTTCCCTTACTCTCACCTCACAGGCTGTCCCTCCCCACAACAGCCACTACAGAGTGTGCCTTTTTATTGTGAAAATGCTTTGCCTTGAGTTTGTCATACATATGGTCATGAATTTGAAAAGAAAGAGAGAGAGAGAAAGAAAGAAAGAAAGAAAGAAAGAAAGAAAGAAAGAAAGAAAGAAAGAAAGAAAGAAAGAAAGAAAGAAAGAAAGAAAGAAAGAAAGAAAGAAAGAAAAAGAGAAAAAGATTCTGAGGAGTTTTCATATGTTTCCTTGATGGAATGCATTTAATCGTTTTCTCCAAGATATCTCCAAGATATGAATGGTAACAGGATGTTTATACCAGAGATAAGATTGGACTGAAATCCTAGTTCACTCTAGGAGCTAATAAAAGTAAAGATTTGAATTTAAGTATCACTTTCTCCTAGAAGCACAGGAACAAGGAAACAGGGGTCAAAAGGGCAGCGACAGTGTTGTAAGCACTTTATCTGAAACATAAACATCACTGGAGTGCATTTTGGACCAAATTACCTCTCTCAGATCTGGGATGTTAGCATTCCTGCCCTACTGAAGCATGCCAGTTTTACTGTGGCTTTGAGGGGGGTTGATCAGGGGACTTGGTTGGACACTTGAGAAAATGATCTTACCTCAAAGACTAATATAACTTAAGCAATTAAAAGGCATCCCACTGAGGAGAACCTCATAAAACCCCAAATCCCTGGAACAGAGTCCTTACCATAAATATCACAGGCAAAAGGAGCATGTACCCTCCATTCCGGAAGATAATGCAGTCACCTTTCTCTTGTAAACACAGTTAGTGGACCCAGAGACACTGAGCTTGAAAGACTGGCTATTCTGCACAATATAAAGGTTTCCAGGAATATTTTATTCCTGGACAGAAAAATAAATAAATAATATGTATGATTTCAATACAGTGTATCTGGATCTCAGTTTTTCAATGGATTTTGCTATCTTCAAATCCAACATGAAACATTGTGACAAAACATTAACACTTTGAGTGCAGAGAACTTTTCCTTTCAAAATGAAGTTGATAATCATTATTCACTATAGCCCAAAGGTGGAAAAGCCAAGGGGCCATAGGCAGATGAATGGATAAACAAAATGTAATAGATATATATATATATATCTATATATATATATCTATATATATATATATATATAGATAGATAGATAGATAGATAGATAGATAGATAGATATAGATATATAGATATATACACACACATACACATACACAGTGTAATATTATTCAGCCTTTAAAGGGAAGGAAGTACCGGTACAGGCTATGAACATTGAAGACATCATGCTGAGTGAAGTAAGTCAATTACTAAAGAACAAATACTGTATGATTCCACTTATATGAGGTACTTAGGGTAGTCAAATCCATAGAGCAGAAAGTAGAAAGTGGAATGGTGGTTGTCAGGGGCTGGGGGTAGGGAGGAACAGGGAGTTGTTTAATGAGAACAGAGTTCCAGTTTTGCAAGATGAAAAGAGTTCTGGAGTTGGATGATGGTCATGGTAGCACAAAATGTGAATGTCCTTAATATCACTGAACTGTATACTTAAACATGATTACAATGGTAAGATTTTTGTTATGTATATTTTACCACAATAAAAAATAATTTAAAAAATTGAAAGTGAAGTTTATTATGAATGAAATCTTTTAAATTTATTTTGGGATATCTCAATTCACCCTGCTCTGAAAAAGCTCTCCTGCCATTAACTTGAGAAATAATATCCCATTACAACAGGCTCAGCCCCTATACACTTCTTTTTAGAATGTCCTTGACTGAGACAGTTAGTAGCTATTACAAATTAAAGAGAAGCAAGTCAAAATGTTAACAATTATACTTTTTATGTCATATTGGTGGGTGCTCTCAGCACACAGAGTCTTGCCTCTGGGACTGATACACGTGAACCTGGCAGGATCACCCAGTCACTAACTCTGCAACCTTACTAATGAATGAGGAGACAAGGATTGCTTTAAAACCCAAACTTTGCAAAGCTGTAAATTGGTTTTGAATGTTGCTTCCAATAGCATTAGCCAAAAAGTTGCTCAGCAAGTCTGCTTCTTTGCTCATTTTTTCTGTTACTGACCTGGTCTAGAAAAGTTTCCTGCTGGAACTCTTCCTCCTGGATTAGTAGCTTTGGTTAACCAGGCATTTTACTTGTTATAAAATATGGATGTTCTAGGAAAGATGAGAGCAAACAAATAAATGTGGGTTTGGCTGAGGGAGGGTACAAATTCCCAAGAATAAAAACATAAATTAAAACTTAAAATACGCTGCACTTCATATTAGTAAAGTTGGGAGAGTTTAAGATTTTCAAACAGTGTAGCTTCCATTGGCTCTGAATTGTCTTCAAGAAATCTTCCCATTTTCACTTTACCTATTTCTTCTCCATGTTTTCTAAAGATGCTTGTAAAGGTAAGAGTCATATTTGCACTGCCTTAACAATGAGGAGATTGAGAATGCAATACATAAATGCAGCCCAACTCCACAATCATTTGATTTTGCATAAAGACGCGTTCGCGTGTTGAGTGCTTGCAAAGATTTGGCAAAAATACTATGTTTACACTGGAACAGGAGTCTCAGCCTTTGATCTTAGACTGACATCAGTTCTTCCCTCCTGTTTACATTAATCTAAAACCTTTTCGCCCTCAACAAACTGCACAGTATCTCTTCTGTGGTCCCATTCTCCACCTGGGGTGGATGACTCACCTACTCGGTGCAGGATTGCCTGATGCTCTTCCTACCCGAGAGCAACAGAGATGGGAGACTTGAGATAGGGTGGGGAGGAGGATGTCTCGCATAGGGTAATAACGTCTGGAATTCTAATGAAAATGACATCAACGATGTATGATCTGCTTGTCAATCATTGTACAACACAGAAGCAGCCTAGGACTCAACAAAGTGCTGGTTCTCTCAGCCATAGGGAAAACCAAGTCCCCTGGAGTAGTTTCCTGCTTAATGAAAGAGACAAGACAAATTCAAATGAAGAAGATGGAGAATCCCTCTAAATAAAAGTAGCAAGTTTAAATGAATATGTGCCAAATATGTAAGTAAATGCAGAAGGCTTGTAGAGCCACAGGAATGTACAATATCAAGGAGAAGAGTAAGGAAAATAATTTTAGACTCATCATGTTTCAGTCAGACCTTCTTCCCTTTATGTGTCTCTTATTTGATAAAATTCATTTATTTGCATAATTCAGTGTAGACAATGCAAATGCACTTGAAAGAATGGATGGTGAATGGGAAATGAGAAAGTAAAGATAGTTGCTGCAATATGTTCATTATACAAGACACATGAAGAAGCCTGCTATGCTAAATTCGTTCATACAATTATTTGTAAATCCAAACATCTTTGATCAATTAAAAAAATCAAGCATCGATTCTTAAAATTAAATAGGAAGAGCAAAATGTCCTTAACTAAAATTCAGACTAAATAACTGCTTTCTTAAAATACTTTGATTTCTAAAAATATTTTTCACCTTTTTCCTGTGACTTTTAGGTAGCCAAAAACATTTTTAAAGCTGATATTATAGCTACCCTTGGGTAGCTGACTCCCATTCCTAAGTCCTCAGTTGTTTAACTTTCTCTTAAATAATTATTTCTCCCTTGTTCTTAAGAGCTTGCATGAAATCCTTTTCCTAAAGTTGTTTAAGACTAAGCCATTGTGTACATTTATCACAGACAACTAAGGAAGGTAATGCAAATAGCCAGGAAACTAAGAAGAAAAAGATGGCAAGGACTAGTGCAAAGTATCTAATTCATTTGTATAAATATCAGTTCTTTCCCATAAATGACTGGAGTGGTTTGGATCAGCCCACAAATATTGCTATTGCCCCAAACTCTACTGATAAGTGGACAACTCCAGGCCCTCAGACATGAACATCATGTTAAGACATCATTTGGTTCACCAGGGAACCCAATAGAGAGAGAGTAGATCCTTTCTGGACAATATCAGGCTTCATTAAAACTCAACAAACTCAGTAAAAGGGTAAATTCCCAGTGATGGCATGCACAGACACACATAGATACACATATCCATACTCACACACACACACACACACACACACACACACCCTGGAGATAACCCCTTATATGAAATAAACACTTGAAACAAGACCTCCTCAAATCTTGGGGGAAGAATTTAATCTGCAAAAAAATCTATCATTTTTCTTAGATAAAGAAAGTTAAGTTAACTTTGTGTGTGTGTGTGTGTGAATTATAATCCAAGATAAATTTTAATATATTACAAGGCAGTACAGAAATATTGAAAATTGTTCAATTACATAATAACAACAACAGTCAGGCTCCTGATGCTCTCCCTCAACCTTCATCCAGTAGTCTGTAATAATGGACAAGGGACTTCAATAGCTATTTCTCCAAGGAATATATACACATGATCAACACACATACAAAAAGGTGCTTAATGTCATTAGCCATCAGGGAAATGCACGCTAAAACCACAACGTGGGACCATTTCACACCCACTAGGATGGCTGTAATAAAAAAGACAGGCAGTAACAGTGTTGGCAAGGATGTGGAGAACTTGGAACCTTCATGCACAGCTGTGAGAATGTGGAATGTTGCAGACACTTCGGAAAGTAGTTTTGGCAGTTCCTTAAAAAGGTTAAAAGTAGATTTGCCATATGACCGAGCAATTCCACTCCTAAAAGAAATGAAATGTGACTTCACAGAAAAATTTTGCACCAATATTCATAGCAAAATTATTCATAATAGCTGAAAAGAGGAAATGACAAAAATATCCAGAAATGAATGAATGGATAAACTAATTGTTGTGTCCATTCAATTACACAGCAATAGGAAGGAATGAAGTACTGGCACATGCTACCATATAGACAAACCTTAAAAACATGCTAAATGAAAGAAGCTTGTCACAGAAAGATCACATGTTGTGTGATTCTATTCATATTAAATGTTCAAAATAGGCAAATCCATAGAGACAGGAAGTAGACTAGTGTTTGCCAGGGCTGAGGTGAGAAAGAGTACGTCATGATTGCAAAAGGGTACCGGCTTTCTTTTCGGGATGATTAAATTTTTTAAAATTGATTGTGGTGATGGTTACACAATTAATATGCTAAATGTACTAAAGACCACTGCATTGTATGCTTTAAATGGATGAATTTTATGGTATGTGAATTATATCTCAATGAAGTTGTTAAAATGAAGCCTGATTGTTTACTCACTAAATTGGTTAATCTACTGCTTGTCTTTTTTTCAGTATTAATATCTGAACTTGCCTATAAATTAGGAAACTGAGAGCATAAACACGGAGATAAGAACCACTTAAATAAATAAACTGGAATTAAACCAATGTCCTCATTCCTAATACATTGAACATAAACTACAATCTTCACAACTGAGATTCCTCCTTGTACTTCTCTCTCAGCTGTCACTAATATGTCTTCTAACTCAAGCTATAAAAACCAGAGTCCCTGAGGACAATTTTTACAAATTACGTTGAAGTCATACCTAGAGGTATTTTTCTTCTCTCCATAACACTGAGATTTGGAATCAGTCGTGTCAGTCAAGGGTTGTTTGTTCCCTCTCTCTGATTTGGAGTTAGAAATAAAAGGATGGTAGCTGCAGTGAGACCCTCTGAAATAATATTATCTATCAGCAGAGTTTTTTTCTACATGGAAACATTTCATGAAAATACAATTTACCTGTCTTAATAATGTGAGCAGAAATCAAGGAAGAGACATTTTAATTTATAACAAAAGCTTCCTTTCCACTGTTTCAGAGCATGTGGATCTGCTTTGTGAAGTTACAGTTTCCACTTCATAGAAGAGGGAGGAATACAGGGGAAAGACACTAAAAATATTGTTGGCAAAACCCACTTTATAAAAATGTCAGTCTCTCTATAATCCAGAGAATACATGTGATAGAATTTACTAAGACTACTTTAGAATAAAACTACACATTTTGGCCACAAAGTGGCTTATAATAGCAAAATTTACTATATATCTAAATTCATTATAAATTCAGACCATTCTAGTTCTAGTTAATGAATTATCAAAAGGACTTCATGTATTTCATGAAAATTCCTACAGCATAGAAGACATACAACATAAATGTCAATATCAATTAAAATAATCTTTTATTAGATGTCCCATAAAATTTTATACTGGCTTCTTAGGTTAATATTGGAGGTTTCTCTGAAAGATTTTAAAATTGAATTATCACATTTTGTTCCACAGAACTGAAATCCCTTCCATATAACTCTATTTCTTCTCTTTTAAGGTGAGATCGCATACAACCATTTAAGAGCCCTGTTTCTCTCTTTTCCTGTTGAGTTTCTTTCTCCCAAATCCATCAACAATGGCATTTTTGTGTAAATGAGTGCTTTCCAAACCTTAAAGTACATATGAATCATTGGGGATCTTGTTAAAGTGCAGATTATGATTCAGTAGGTTTAGAGTATGGCCTGAGAATCTGCATTTATTATGTGTTTGTGGTGTGGCCATTGCTGGTAGTCCACAGTCCACACTTTGTGTAGGAAGGGTTCAAGCCATATAATTTCACACTAATTGTTTTTCAACTCTTCCTTGTGTATTAGTACATCCAACTAAGAGCCACTTAAATATAGAAACAATTTCTTTTCCATTTTCTATTTCCTCCATCTCCTAGCATAATGATCATTAAAATTGTCAAGTAGTTGTCAGTTGACTCGGCTAGAAGCAGGACTATATTGAACCATGAAGTCACAGCAACCAGGACAATTTACAGGTGAATCTGTGGCAACCAGAGGATCATTCTTCCTTATTGTCTCAGTGACATTCATAATTGCATCAAACGTGCTGACTGACTCCAGTAAGTCTCTAGTAAGTGATGTCTTGGAGGTAAATAAATTGAGTGATGCAAAAAGACAGATTGAGATGACAAGAAACAGCTGTATGCCTACGGTTAACACTTAGAAATTCTGATGATGTAGCCAAGCTTGAAGAAAAAAAAAAAAGACAATTTTTCTGTGCCCAGAATGAAGAGGAAACCAAGGAAGTAAATAAGAGCTGATTCTGTGGCAATGCATTTGGGTATTAGAGCAGAGGTAGGCCCTTATAGGTGGGAGCAAGGGTTGACACAAACCCAGTGACAGGCCAAGTGATCTCTGGCAGGCATAGTGAGGCCCTGCCAAGATCTCCCTTCAGGAAAGAGCACATTGCCCTTCTGCAAAGAGTGTCATGAGCTGACAGCCTTCAGGTGTTATTGAACTTCATCAGGCTCCCCTCAGCTTTACGGCCTAGAGTTGCTGCAGCCAATGACTGAGCAAGCCTTTGGTCCAAGGGCCTGGCCATTTCCACACCACATGGGAGTCCTTTAATGGGCCACCTTTGCCCTGAAGCCCCCTGTTGGACTAGCAGACTCGATTAGATCTGTACTGGAGTCAGATGCCTCCTTCTCCCAGTTGGAGTCCTCCCTTTTCGTTTCCCAAGTGTTATTCCCCAGTAAATTTTTTACAGTCCTGACTCCATCTCAGCATCTGCTTCCTGTAGGACCCAGCTGACACTTGACCATCAGTACCTGAGAAGTGGGGAACTAAAACCATCTCCCTGAAAGGAAGATCCCCCTTTAGTCTAGGTGTGGCCATTATTGATTGAATTACTCAAGCTTCATTACACCCTCATTCTGACTGGAGGTGTTGAAAGCAAATCAAAAGAAAATAAATCAGAAACAAAACTGAAATTGACTACATTTCCCAGATTCCACACAGCAAGGGAACTGGAAAATGGTTGACCAATCATTGCCCTCACATGAGATTGGAAGGTGGAAAAGAGTTGGGCTCATTTTTCAATGACTTTTGTAAGCAAAGCTGTGGAATTGTGTTTTCAGCTACATCTGTCTAGTGCCTGTTCTTTAGCTTTCTTGGATTAGAGAGGCACTGGTGGTAGTGGCAGGGGTGCCAGCAGTAGCTTCATGTTTCTACCACAGAACCGATGGTGATTTCTGACTGAGGGTAGGATGAGATTTTTAGTCTGGGGGTCATTTCTAGAATCCACTTCTTCAATTCTTCAAACCTAATTCAGTCTATTAAACCCTTTCCTGTACCTTGCATTGAACTCTGATTGATATGCCAGAGAAACAATAAGAAAACATACAAACAAAATAGGACCATAATGTTCCCCTGTGAAAAATGGAAACTGAGCCAGCACCATACTCATATGTAGGAACACCAAGTCAGAACTTTAACAACACAGCTCATTCACACCCATGCCCTAGCAAAAGCAAAAATTATTCTATAGGGAACTCTCCACAACCCATGGCAGATAGAAATTTCATAATAAAAAGCAAACTGTGCTAAAGGCAATAGGACATTAAAAGTTCCAAACCATACCAGGAATCATCTTCCCAAGAGGAAAGGCAGGAAAAGCAACAAGCAGGAGATAACAGCACTGCTAAGAGCTAGAAAAGTTAAGGCGATTAGAAATATTCTTATTACAGTTAAAAAAATCAGAAAACACAATGAGAAAAAAACTAAAACAATATGGAGGAACAAAAATCAGATTTGAAAACTTACCAAACCGAAATTCTAAGAGTGAAAACAGTTAAATGATAATATTTAAAAAAATGTAAAATCATGACTCATATAAATATAAAAATAAATGTATGCTTAAGAGTTTAATTCATCAGAAAGATAGATGTTAATCTACTTCAAAAAAGAATGCTAAGAACAGATGCATTTATAGATCATAAATGTTAAAACAAATATGCAAAAGGGGGCAAACCAGGAAGAAAAATGGGAAGGAAGAAAGGAAAATGTGAAAGAAAACTATAAGAATTGCAAAAGAAGAGTCTAAATTGTCATTATTCATAGATTAAATATTCATCTAAATAAAAAATTCAGAAGATTCTGAATTTATAATTAGAAAAAAATTAGAAAATTTATGCAGAGAGTTCAGTAAATATAAATAACATACATTTATAAAATAGAATCATTAAAAATTAATTGGCAATTGAAAAATAAATGTAAAGTGTATAGGAATAAATCTAATAAAATGTACAAGAATTTTTCACTTTTTTTGACTATGGAGAAAATATAAAATTTGATCAAAATACATAAAAAGGCCCAACTACATGCAGTGTTAGACCATATTTATTTTCTACATTAATCTATAAATTCTATGCATTTCCAAGCAAACTCCAGGAAGACGCTCCCTGCCTCCTGCCCAAAAACACACCCAATCAATTCTGACCAAGAAGACTTAAAGAGATACCTGCTGATGCCTTTTTAAAAAAATTGCTTTCTCAATAAAAGAGATAGATTCAGCTGGCATTCCCATGCCCAGTGCCTTGATTACAGATGTGTTGCCTGGATGTGTGTCAGTCAACTTGCATCCATGAAGCTCTATTTGTGAGAATTAGAAAGGATCTGGCTATAAAGAGAAATAAAGGAATTTTGGGGGGAGTGATGGAAATGTTCTATATATTGATTGTGGTGGTGGTTGCACAACTGTATGAATTTGTTAAAATTTCTAATACTGTACTGTACACTCAAAAGGGTGAATTTTACTATATGCAAATTATACCCCAAAAAATATACACATAAAAAATAAGTTATGATTTAATATCTATCACATGAGCAATGTTTAAGACTGACAATCTCCAGAATTAAAGATGATCCAGGGACCTAACGAGTCTCATAATCTATCTGCTGGTGGCGTTATAACCAATCTAGAAAGCAATTTGAAAATACTGAAGTTAGTTGAATATAAAATTATCTATGACTCAAAAATTTCCCTGCGAGGGTCCACACTAGAAAACCTTATACCAGTCCACAAAGAGATAAGTACACAAATGTTCATTACAATTTTTTTAAATAGTAAATCTTGAAAACAACATAAATGTCCATCCACATGGAAGAAGATACTGGTAGGGGCACAAAAATCTTGAAGACAGTGGTTAACTCATGGAAGGAGAGAAGCCAGTGGAGCTGGGGAGGGGCACATTTGAAACTTCACCCATAAGTAAAATTTTATTTCTATTAAAACTATAAGGAAGCTAAACATTATTCTTTTTTATGCATAAGTTAATTTATTAATATTAGAGCTCATTAGTGAATAACAGAATTAACTAATGCAACAGAGACTATGAACTTGTACCAAATTTTGTTTAGTTTTGTTTTATGAGATATGCAATAAATCAGATCTTCCACCTGTTAACATTTTGTTGCTGATCTTTCTTTCAATACTGCCTAATGAAAAACAGCTAATTAATATGTTTCTAATAATTTATTGAACCATATCCCTGGCACTTAAAAGCAACACTCACAAATAGCTAGAACCATGAGGCATGGGCATGCTTGTGACTTCCAATATTTAGGGAAGATTGTGAATTACATATAGTGTCTAATGAATTACTTATAATGCTAAGAAATGAGCTGAAACATGCATACCAGCCATGGAGAAGAGTGAACTGTGATAGCTCTTGAGGCAATGGGCAAAATCTGGCTGCCAAGCCTACATTTTACTTTGAAGTTCTTTGCAAGCAATTTGTGGCTTATTCGGGCTTCAATTTTTTATCAAAAAAAATTAAGATAGCCCTTCTCAATTTCCTCTGGGTCTGTGATGGTCAATATTTTGTGAAAAAAATACCATCTTACCCAATATTCTCCACTTATTCTAGCCATTATATTTATTTATCTCAATATATTTGACATGATTTGTTCCTACAATTGACAGATGGGAAACTAAAACATGTTTGTGTTAGAACTCTGGATGGACTTTTTTTTGTAGGGGGAGTATAGTTGCTTTACACTGCTGTGTCAATTTCTGCTGTACAGCAAAGTGAATCATACATATGTATATATATATCCTCTCTTTTTTGGATTTCCTTCCCATTTAGGTCACCACAGATCACTGAGTAAAGTTCCCTGTGCTATACAGTAGGTTCTCATTAGTTATCTATTTTATACATAGTAGTGTATATATGTCAATCCCAATCTCCCAATTCATCCCACTGCCCCCCGCTTCCTCCTTGGTATCCATACATTTGTTCTCTACATCTGTGTCCCTATTTCTGCTTTGCAAATAAGATCATCTATACCATTTTTCTTTATGACATCTGTGTCATGGCTGCATGCCCTGGAAGTCTTACATTATTCTCTGCACTTTTCTATATGTTTGAAATATGTCATGGAATGAGGGAAAGAGAAGAAAAAAATAAAAAGGAAGGAATAGAAAGGAAAGTAAAGAGAAGAGAAAAAAGGAAAGAAATTTTAAAAAGAGAGAAGGCAGTGTCACATTTTAGAAAATAAATCCGAAACAACTTGTCTTATCCAAATGCTGGTCAGCGGCTCTATTGGCCCCTTTCTCAGTAAAACACATCTCAAGAAAAATAATCAGTAAGGTTTAAAAAAGTAGAGAGAGAATGGAAACTGAATTACAAAGAAATTTCAGAAATACCATGATCAAGGGGGGATGCACCATAATATTTTAAATCTCAGCCCTTTGGTTTTCAAAGATCTTTAGAAACTATTAGGCAATTAATCACTTCAAGGATCCTTGGAGAAACAAAATCCAATCTTTCTCATTTCAGAAATGGAGAAATGAGGTTAAAGACAATGGCATTTGCTCAGGTTTGCAAAGGAAGTCTGGTCAATGCTAGGATTAAGGCACCCTTCATATGTTTTTTTTGTTTGTTTGTTTGTTTTTTAAGATAGTACTCATCTTTTCTTTTTAAAATTTATTTATTTATTTATTTATTTATTTTTGGCTGTGTTGGATCTTCGTTTCTGTGCAAGGGCTTTCTCTAGTTGCGGCAAGTGGGGGCCACTCTTCATCGCCGTTCGCGGGCCTCTCACTATTGCAGCCTCTCTTGTTGCGGAGCACAGGCTCCAGACGCGCAGGCTCAGCAGTTGTGGCTCACGGGCCCAGTTGCTCCGCGGCATGTGGGATCTTCCCAGACCAGGGCTCGAACCCGTGTCCTCTGCATTGGCAGGCAGATTCTCAACCACTGCACCACCAAGGAAGCCCCCTTCATATGTTTTTTGAGATTTAAGTTCAAATGACTTTGCAATGTTTTCGTTTCTGCTTATTTGGCTTTTCTTACATAAGAGGATAACTGATTGACATTATTTAATGTCCTTCTTTGTTTTATCTTTTCTCAAATGCTTTTTGGGAGTGTTCCAGCACTTTCATAAGTGTGTCTGTTACAGCATTCTAACTATGTAACATTTTCATTTGATACACCATATCCCGGGATAGATATTATCACTTCCTAAAGAAGTAAGATTCTGTTAAATACTTACTCTTCCATCATAAAAATAATAATCCCCTATGATGCTCTGTGTCTGTTATGCCAACACCTGTCTTAGGGATAATTGGATACTTAATGGAGGATTTAAAAATTACTGGCTGCAACAACATCAAGTTGAGTTTACTGTTTCCTACTAGAAAATATTAATCCCTTAATGCGCTATATACCTATTTGCCTCTTCATCACCTTTAGTTATGATTAAAGGTAGATTTTGGCATTGAAGGAAACTAAATTCCCAATACTTTTAATATGGAGAAAATCTAGGGTTTTTTTTTTTTTTCTTAGTATACACACATACACAAGGTTTAATAAATACATATTTTAGGTAAAAATATCTTAGATATGTTTTGTTATCTTATTGAGTCACTGCTTATATTCTATCCTCTAAAATCTTCTTAGGCTAGGAAAGCCATCTTTTTTCAATTAAACTTGACCCAGCAGGATGTTTGAAAGCCAAATGTTAGAACAAACAGTTTTTAGGCAATTAAAGACCTAGGCCTTGATGGTTTGGTCTGGGAATTCAACAGGCTGTTAAATAATCATCTAATTGAGGCTGTGGATAAAACATTGGGAACTCAAGCAGGAATAACTCCTGCATCTAGAATTGAGATGAATTATGTGTCCATAAAATATGAGGCAGATACCAAGTTACTCATTATGTTACACAAAGAATCAAGGAAACAGAGCAAGCAGTGAAGCTAGTTAAGGGAATCCATGAAATTAAAGCTTATCTGTTTGAAAATCAACTTCGACTAGACAGAGAATACCTATCATTATAAGTCCAGTAGGTAAATTGTGATTTGAGTGGAATGTATTTGTATATATATCCTTAGCTGATATAATGTATTTTTGTAAATTTTCACAAATTAGGCTTTCTAAACAGGGCTGATTAGGTTTATTCTCTATCATTATCTTAGTGGCTCAAAAAGGAGATAAATTTTTTAAAATGTGCCAGGGCGGGGTGGGGTGGCAGAAGGCCACTGTTGAAGAGAGACACGGGCTGGCCAGGGAAGGTGACTGAAGGTGGCCTTGGACTGGAGATCTGGGACATATCAGTTCCAAAGGATGAGGAAAATAAATGTCTGTCTTGCCTTTCTATTCCAAAGTAGTCCCTGACGTCCTCATGATCTTATTTCTTTGGAAACTCCTAGTTTAAAAGAGAAAACATTAGATTAACTTCCTTTTACCATAAGCCTGTCCATCCCCCTTTGTTCTGAGGACCTTTTTATATTAAGAGTTGATTAGGTCTGGATCAGGTAACATCAATTGTTCTAGATATTTTACAGAAATTTAATGTCAGCATTTCTCATAGGACTGGAATTTCCCACCAACTTCTAATGACCGGCAAAGGAAATTCAAAATTGAGAAAAATTTCTCTTTCAAAGAGGAACTTTCGGGGCTTCCCTGGTGGCGCAGTGGTTGAGAATCTGCCTGCTAATGCAGGGCACACGGGTTCGAGCCCTGGTCTGGGAAAAGCCCACATGCCGCGGAGCAACTAGGCCCGTGAGCCACAACTACTGAGCCTGCGCGTCTGGAGCCTGTGCTCCGCAACAAGAGAGGCCGTGATAGTGAGAGGCCCACGCACCGCGATGAAGAGTGGCCCCCACTTGCCACAACTAGAGAAAGCCCTCTCACAGAAACGAAGACCCAACACAGCCAAAAATAAAATAAATAAATAAATAAACTCCAATCTCTTAAAAAAAAAAAAAAGAGGAACTTTCTACAGAGTCTTAGGCTAGCTACATTCATACTCAGCCTTTCTAAGCCAACAAAAAGATAATCTAGAGAAATACAAGAATGTGTAAACTACACCTACACACATCTACACATATATAAACATTTGAAAACAGGAGTAAGTGGCATTTTCGTTGCCTCACTAGGGACATTTTATTGTAATAACAAAGAACTTGTATTCTAAAATGATAATGAAGATAATGATAATGATAGTAACAACAAAAGACAACAGTAATAATATACAATACAATAATAACAAATTCAGTGTTTTACTGAGATACATGTACATTTCTAGACAAAAGCATCATACTAATTGTTTGCAGCTTCCATAGCTTTCATTCCCACACAATCTTCTCTACCAACCAGGGGGACATCATGAGAGCTGTGTCTGAAATACTCTCTCAAAACTACTGTTAGAGGTTCTAATTGGAAAGGGTTTATTTTGTCCTTTAAGAGGGAATAAAAAAAATGAAATATAATGCCTTTTCCCAGGATTAAAGTGACTGACACACAGTCCAAAGACCATTTCACAACCACTGTGAGCCTTTTACTCCTGATGAATAAGACAAACTAAAGCTATTTGACAGGTGAGAAAATATTAAGAGTTAAGTAGAAAGTGAGAAACAACAAATGCTTGTTGACTCTTGACCCTTCAAGATTCTTACAATTTCCCGATACTGTTTCGGTAGCTTTGCTGTGGGAACCCAGAGGAAGCATGAGTCAAGTCTTACTTTGTCATCATCCACAGAAGAGAGCAAAGCCTCCATTTCTAAGGTCCATCCTTACAAGACGGATAAAACCATACTGATGTTTTGCCTCCATCACTGTCAGAGGCAAAAACAGGTGAGTATGATGTAGGTCCTGAGGGGGAATAAACAATAAGAGCAACCTGTAGATTAATGCAATTTCTTGGAATTTAGAGCATAGGATATTCATGGCCTCTCAGCAATTTTTTTAGTTAAGTCATTACCATGTTTAAAGGAGATGTGGCTGACACTGCTGCTTGCTACACACTGTCACATTCTCTACTTTCTTATTTAGTGGCAATGTCCTCAGTTAAAAATGCTCACTTCCTTTATATTATATAATTTTTATATTTTATAAAGGGCTATTAAAATTATCTATTTCACATTAGGTGAGCTGCGATAGGTTGTACTTTATGAAAAACTGGCCCATTTCATCTAGGTGTCAAATTCATGTGTATACAGATGTTTTTATGATATTCTCCTTATCATTTTGATGTCTGCAGAATCTGTAGTGATATTCCCTGTTTCTTTCCTGTTATTAGTAATTTGTGTCTTCTCTCTTTTGTTTATCTTTGTCATTCTTACTAGAGGCTTGTCAACTTTAATAATCTTTTTAAAGAAATTTAGTTTTGTTGCATTGATTATATATATATATATATATATATATATATATATATATAGGGGTGTTCAATTACATTGAGTCCTGCTCTTGTTTTATTTGCTCCTTCTTCCTTCTTGCTTTGAGTTTATTTTGATTTTATTTTTTGAGCTTCTTTCTCTTGAAACTTCCTCTTTGACCCAAAGTTTACTTAGAAATGTGTCATTTCATTTCTAAGTATTTGGAGATTATCTTTTTGTGATTGATTTCTAGTTTGATTCCATTGTGGTCAGAGAACGTAGTCTGCATGATTTCAATTCTTTTAAATTTGTTGAAGGTTGTTTTATGGCCCAGGATATGTTCTATCTTGGTATGTGTTCCACTGGTGCTTGAAAAGAATGTGTAGCCCACTGTGGTTGAGTGGAACATTTGAGTTGAACATTTGAAAAATATTGTTTAAATCCTATTGGCTGATGGTAGGGTTTGAATTCTTCTATATCCTAGATTTTCTGTCTGGTTGTTCTATCAATTATTGAAAGCTGGGTGTTGAAGTCCCTAGCCATAATTGTGAATTTGTCTATCTCTTTTCTCCCTTCAATCAGTTTTGCTTCACGTACTTTGTTATCTAATACATGGGACAAGTTGGATGAACCTTAAGGACATTACACTCAGTGAAGAAAGCCAATCTCAAAAAGTCATATATTATATGATTCCATTTATATAACATCCTCAAATGACAAAGTTAGAGAGAAGGGAAATAGATTAGTGATTACCAGGAGTTCGATATTTTGAGGTGGGCAAAGAGAGGAGAGTACAATGATAAAGGGATAGCATGAGGAAGATCTTTGTAGTGGTTACATAAATTTACACATTATAAAATGACATGGAACCACGCACAAAATGTACCAATATAAAATTCCTGGTTTTGATATTGTACTATAACAGTATAAGAGCAATCATTGGGGGAAACTGGGTGAAGTGTACATGGGACCTCTATATACTATCTTTACAACTTTCTGAGCAGATATAATTTCAAAGTAAAATGTTAAAAAAAATAACGGGATGCCAGTTAAATTTGAATTTCAGATAAAAAATGAATAATTCTTTAAAATACTTAGGAATAAACCTACCTAAGGAGACAAAAGACCTGTATGCAGAAACCTATAAGACACTGATGAAAGAAATTAAAGATGACATAAACAGATGGAGAGATATACCATATTCTTGGATTGGAAGAATCAATATTGTGAAAATGACCCATACTACCCAATGCAATCTACAGATTCAAAGCAAACCCTTTCAAAATATCAATGGCATTTTTCACAAATTTTCACAATTTGAACAAAAATTTCACAATTTGTATGGAAACACAAAAGACCCCGAATAGCCAGAGCAATCTTGAGAAAGAAAAATGGAGCTGGAGGAATCAGGTTCCCTGATTTCAGACTTTACTACAAAGCTACAGTCATCAAGGCAATATTGTACTGGCACAAAAATAGAAATATAGATCAATGGAACAGGATAGAAAGCCCAGAGATAAACCCATGCACATATGGTCACCTTATCTTTGATAAAGGAGGCAGAATATACAATGGAGAAAAGACAGCCTCTTCAATAAGTGATGCTGGGAAAACTGGACAGCTACATGTAAAAGAATGAAATTAGAACACTCTCTAACACCATACACAAAAATAAACTCAAAATGAATTAAAGATCTAAATGTAAAGCCAGACACTATAAAACTCTTCAAGGAAAATATAGGCAGAACACTCTATGACATAAATAACAGCAAGATCCTTTTTGACCCACCTCCTAGAGAAATAGAAATAAAAACAAAAAGAAACAAATAGGACCTAATGAAACTTAAAAGTTTGCACAGCAAAGGAAACCATAAACAAGATGAAAAGACAACCCTCAGAATGGGAGAAAATATTTGCAAACGAAGCAACTGGCAAAGGATTAATCTCCAAGATTTACAAGCAGCTCATGCAGCTCAATATCAAAAAAAAAAAAAAAACAACAACCCAATCCAAAAATGGGCAGAAGACCTAAATAGACATTTCTCCAAGGAAGATATACAGATTGCCAACAAACAGATGAAAGGATGCTCAACATCACTAATCATTAGAGAAATGCTAATCAAAACTACAATGAGGTATCACCTCACACTGGTCAGAATGGGCATCATCAAAAACCTACAAACAATAAATTCTGGAGAGGGTGTGGAGAAAAGGGAACCCTCTTGCACTGTTGGTGGGAATGTAAATTGATACAATCACTATGGAGAACAGCATGGAGGTTCCTTAAGAAACTAAAAATAGAGCTACCATATGACCCAACAATTCCACTACTGGGCATATACCCAGAGAAAACCATAATTCAAAAACAGACATGAACCACAATGTTCATTGCAGCACTATTTACAATAGCCAGGATATGGAAGCAACCTAAGTGTCCATCGACAGATGAATGGATAAAGAATATGTGGCACATATACACAATGGAATATTACTCGACCATAAAAAGAAATGAAATTGAGTTATTTGTAGTGAGGTGGATGGACCTAGAGTCTGTCATACAGAGTGAAGTAAGTCAGAAAGAGAAAAACAAATACTGGATGCTAACACATATATACGGAATCTAAAAAAAAAAAAAAAATGGTTTTGAAGAACCTAGGAGCAGCACAGGAATAAAGACGCAGGCTTAGAGAATGTACTTGAGAACATGGGGAGGGGGAAGGGTAAGCTGGGACGAAGTGAGAAAATAGCATTGACATATATACACTACCAAATGTAAAATAGATAGCTAGTGGGAAGCAGCTGCATCACACAGGGAGATCAGCTCAGTGCTATGTGACCACCTAGAGGGGTGGGATAGGGAGGGTGGGAGGGAGATGCAAAAGGGAGGGGATATGGGGATATATGTTTACATATAGCTAATCCACTTTGTTATACAGCAGAAACTAACACAAAATTGTAAAGCAATTACACTCCAATAAAGATGTTAAAAAAATGAATAATTTTTAGTATAAGTATACCCCATGTAATATTTGGGATAAACATGTACTGTTTATTGATTGTTTATCTGACATTCAATTTAAATGCACATCCTGTATTTTATCTGGCAATCCTACCTGGGATACCATATCTAATTTCTTTGGATAGAGGTAGAGAACCAAAAGATAACATTTCAAAGTACTTGAGACTGGTAAGCTAAGGGAAAAGAACAGATGAATGGTCAACAAAACCTACCCATTTGACGTATAATCATAATCTTTTCTCCCAGCCTTCAACCTAGGTTGGTCTAAGATTGAATTTAGCAGCTGGTCTTCAGTTATCAAAATGTCAGCTTTTACTCTTGAAAGTTAAGGCTCCAGACTGAAAAAAAAAATGCTGGAATGAGTTTCCTGTCCACCCTGATGCTTTCCAGGGATCCAAAAATACAGGAATGGACTTATCCCCTTCTATAAGCTTTACTTTGGGCATGGAGTTCATTCGGGCTCCAAGCACCATTCTCACCTAGAGCCCAGCAATGCTCTTGTATGGGAGAACCTGGACACCACCCTCAGAATCCCATGGCTCCTCTCCAGAAGCCAGGCTGGAGCTGCAGGGGCAGCTACCATCCTCACAGCATATGCTATTAACATTGGAGAAGCTAAGCCCAAAAGCAATGCAACTGACCCAGAAAGACCTATATCATGAGGAAAGAGAGGGCAATAATAGACATTGTCCATAGGTCTAACACAGGAAGAGCTTATGTCCTTTGTAACAAACAAAAAGTAGAGCCCTTGCCAGGTCTTCCCTGGCAAGAGGACAATGGGGATGACATGAAAAGGCACACTTTTCCAGTCCAGTTTCTGTGAACCAGACCTCTGGGTACCTGCCTGTGTGGCTGACCTCTCAATAGTCACATATGCCTCACAACCGGGGATCACAATGTAATGTCAGAAAAAGCCCATGTCCATGGTCAGCCAAGCAGCTGGTCCATGCATATTTAGAGACTGGCTGCCCATCCAGAAACATTCTCAGAGATACACCCAAAATAATGTTAGATCAGATATCTAGGGACCCATGGCCCTGTCAAGCTGACACATAAAATTAATTCATCATCACAGCTAAATTACTAGAATAATTTAGGAAGGAAAGACAGGAAGGAAAAATGGGCTTGGATCCTTGATAGCAATAGGGAATGAGCATTAAAGAAAAAAATTTAAGCTCTCTAGCTCCAGTCTTTTCTCTGTGTGAGAAAAATAAACCCATTTTTGGTCACTGGTATTGGATCTCTGCCACGTGCAGCTGAACACATTCCTAAAAAATGCACTAAGTCTTCACAAACATAATGCCTACAACCTATATCCCATGCCCATGACAGACGTCAGCAATGGATCTCAGATCTCCTTCCAGCTGATTTTAAGCGAGCCCTCTGAATCTTTATAACATAGTAGTCTAGAGACAGGCAACAAACTGATAAGAGCTGTTATGCAAGAGGAAATCTATTTACTACCTTGTCTGGTAGTACCTACCAAACTGGGCTTACTAAACTTGTCAAGAAACTAAATTGTGAAATCTCAGATGTTCTCTTCTATTGTTTCCTATGACCTGGGAAGCCCTGCGAACAGTTTTCTTTTTCTCTAAAATTTTGCCAACACTAATGCCATTCAATTTTTCTTTCTCCAATAATATTTGTGGGGTGGCATCCGATATTTCCTGACTCTCTTCTGCCTTGCTACTTAGCTGTCTCCAAACACCTTCATGTTTTAATGCTAATCCTGACACTGAAACAGAGGGGGCCTCTCCTGGGACAGCAGGAGGAGGTGAGCAAGCCATGTATCAATATTTGCTTATTCATTAGTGAAGTTTGCATTCAGCTGCCTGTAACTCTGTCAGGAATGCCACATCTATTTCTTTGACAGAACGTTTGTTCATGACATTCCCTTTCTGGAAACATGCTTTGCATTTCTTATCCCTCAAAGCCCAGATAAAGGACCATTTGACTCTCAAAATCCTTCCCAGCCTTCTCATCTCCTGATGACAATTCACTCCTCCCTGCATGGCTCCCACTTTGCCAGTGTGAACTACCTTGTTTTGTTATTTACCTGTGCAGATTTCCTTTGGTAAGCTTTTAGTTTCTTGGTATCTCTTGTATAGCAACTGTATTTCCAATCTGTAGCTCAAACATTGTTGAATAATAATGGTTGTTCCAATAGTACCTTCTCTGATTCCAAATGTTAACTGCCCTCCCTTCTGTTCCCCTGAGGCTTTATATTTTTGCCTTCTAAAGGACAGCCTTATTGTTGTTCCAAGAAGATAGCAAGCTTTGTCTTAACCCAAAGTCTTTGCCACTCGTTCCATGAGTCTCTTTCAACCCTTGTGGCAGTTGCTGTTGGTGACTTAACCATGTTTCTCTGGATATTTTTTTTCCAGCGATTTGTTTATATTTACATGATACATTTTAAAGCAATGGCTACATTTGTAATACATATTAGAGAACATAAAAAAAGTTAAGAACTAAAATGTATGTTATACATTTGTATATTTAAAAAAATTTTTTTAACTTTTTATTTTATATTGGCGTACAATTGATTAACAATGTTGTGTTAGTTTCAGGTGTACGACAAAGTGATTCAGTTATACATATTTACAGAGGCAAATCATTTGCGCACAAATGATTGCCAACTGCCAGCCTGTGCATCTCCACATGAAGACTTTCTTCAAAACCAGGAAATTCTACTCTGCCTCTCAGATCTGGAGAGTTAACACTCCAGACACAGTCCCCAACCAATAACCGATGGGAGTTGGTTATAAACACCTCAACTCTCTCACTCCCTGGTAGCGTAATCCTGAGGCTCATGGTCTACTCTATTTCCAGATTTCTCCCATAGGACTGCGCCCCAGTTGCCCACAGAGAGTTACTTGATTCCACACTCTGTATTGGCTGTCTTTCCTCCCCATCCTATTCCCCACTCTTCTCTTGGTATTTTGTGGCATCACCTGACTCCCCAAAAAACCTGCTAGCACTTGAATCCTTTTCTTAGGGTAGACTTTGGGAGAAACCCAAATTTAGATACCCTTTACTGCTTTTGTAACATATACTTATCCTTCACTTCTTATCTTAGAGATCATTCCTTCATTGAGGACATCTCTAAACATCCATGCTGGTTAGGACTCCATGGTATAAATTTTCATAAGATCATTTACTTTTTCTTCTATAACACTGATAACAAGGCATTAATATAATTCTTTGTGTAATTATTTGTTTAGTATCTGTAACATCCATTGTCATTTCTTAACACAAGGCATAGCACAAGGCATATGCTACTTTGGCATTTAATTAGCATATATAAATTGAATGGATAAATAAATGAATAAACCTGGGACTGCAACTCCTGTCAGTTCTGAAGTTTATGTCCTTCCACTATCTCCATTTCCATCTCCAGCATGTTTCAAAACACTATTTCTGAAAATATTGTAGTACTCCTCAGAGTAATCTGCCTGCTTCAGTCCTGTCCTCAACCACCCCAGATGTCACCTACAGTGGCCTCCCATTGCACTTAAATTCATGCTTTTTATTCTGACCTACCCGTCTGTATGATTTTGTACCTGATTGTTCCTTCAAGCACATGTCCTGTCACTTCCCCTTTTGCTCCCACTGCTCAAACGCACTGGTTTATACTTCCTTCTGGAATGTGCCAAGCCCTTTCAACCCTCAACACCTTTGTCCTTGATCTTTTTGCCTGGAATCCTCTTGTGCACCCCCTCCTCCTTGTATTAGAAGAGTCCTTAGTGAAAGGAATATCAATTAGGATGTGGATAATAATCAGTCAATAAATGAGAGGATATGCAAACACCCAAGGAACTGTCACTTGCAAGAGACAAGGGGAGGAATTGATGATACTGGAGCCACAGAAATTTGAAGCTATAGTCATAGAGGGACATATTACTACCAGAACCTCTGAACCTGTTTCCTAAGGTCAATGGGAAGAAAAAAACTCAACTTCCTTCTTCACCTACCTATTCTTTTATGTCCTAGTAGAATCTCATTGGTTGAACCAATGGGAAGCCAGAAAGGAAGAAAACGCAAGTGATTCTCATCACAAGAAAAAAATAGATAAATTGTACCCATGTATGGTGATGAATGTTAACTAAACTTATTGTGGTGATCAGTTTGCAGTATATACAAATGTTAAATCATTGCATTGTGTGCCTGAAATTACTATCATTGTTATATGTCAATGATACCTCAATTTAAATAAACGTGAAAAGAAAAGAAAACCCAAGTGATGAAGACTGTAAGAGTCAATTCCACATGGTACAAGGCAGGAAAAAGTAGTGTGGGAAAGATATGTAGAATGGCAAATTAACAATGAAAGACAGTTAGAAATCACTCAACTCTTGCACTCAGGAACCTGTCTTACTCTGCAGGTGTGGAGTTCAGCAATCCTCACTGATAGGGCAAAATTCTTCTGCATAATTTTCCTAAATTGTTTAAATTTTAATTTTAACCTAGAGCAGGCATTTAAGTGGGACACCAAAGCCACTCTGTTCAATCTCAGAAAATTAAACCCTTTACAAAAGGCCTTGAAATCAAAACATTAAAAATTGATTTACTTCATATAGAAGTAGCATCATCATCCATTGCTACTCTCAAGATCAAGGATTTGGTGTCAAGTTTGTAACAGAACTAGTAGCAAATGTGATTTACTGTATGGTTTAATCAAATATGGTATACCAACACGTTACAGCTTTCTAAAATATCTGCAAATCAAATGCTTTCTGGTGAAAGTGTACTTTATTGAGATAGGTAGTAGGAGATGGTGAAGGTTCTATTTGCCTTTTATGAAAAATTCTAAATTCAATGAAGCGATGTCCCAGAGGATGAATGGATGAGGGATGAAGGGCCATAAATGATAAATACAGGAGAGAGACGTTTTCCTGAGATTAGAAGGAGACTATGTCACCTGGTCTTCATGATTACATTGTTATCTAGGACCTAATCTCTAATCTGAAGGCTAAAAAATCCAAGCATGGTTTGAAGCCAGGGGACAGAGAACCAAAAGTAAATGGTGGGAAAGTGACTGAGAATCCATTCAATGTTGTAAGTAGTCTCCCAGGGTTGGGTAGAAGAATTAAGAAATCAAGGCCTGCCAAGGAAGATGAGACCTGATATAACCACATGCTTCCAGGTGAGGCCCAGAAGGGTTAAAACCTAGTAGTTAATTCTGATTATAAATAAACAAACAATTACAAAGACTAAGCCCAGGCCAACTCCACCCATTCTCAGCCTGGATTAAGTTTAACCACATCTATCCAAACTACTTGCCAGAGGCAAACATAAATCCTTTCTAGAGGAAACAACATCACCTCAACTTATTTCTATACTTTTTCATATATTCCTGAATTATTTTGTACACCATGAAGCAAGAATTCTTTTGCACACCATGAGAAAAGATCAAATGATCAATATCAAAGAAAAAAGATAGATATTAGGAAAAAATCTACAAGAGTTCTAGGTATTGGAGTTAATATTTTCAAGAAAATAGATTATAAAATGAAGCATTCATATGTATATTTAGGATATTTCAAAAATTAAATGGAAATTCTAGAACTGAAGAACACATTAATTGAAGGAGAGAATTCAATTCCATAGATGCAATTAACAGATAAATGTAAAGATAAACATAGACAATTATGAAAGAAAAGATAGGCAGTTAAAACTACCCAGACTTAAGCACAGAGAAAAAAGAAAATAAAAATACATAAAAGAGCATAATAGCCATTTGGATTTAGTAAAAAATCATGTAATTGAAGTCCCAGGAAAAGACCAGAGAAAAATAGTGAAGAAGCATCCTATGAACATATAGTGACTAAGACTTTTCCAAAGTAGTGGAAGATATCAAGCCAAAGATTTGAGAAGAGTAATGGATCCCAGGTAGGATAAATACACAAAGAAAAACGTTCCTAGGTATTCTATGGTGAAATTGGTGTAAAACCAAGAACAAAGGTGAAACTAAGATGAATCAGATACAATAATAAAGTAAATGTAATAGAATTACATCTACAGAGTGACAAAAGAAAAAATTGCTAAGTGAGAATTTTGTCCTATGGGTAAGTAGTCTTTTAAAAAACATCAAAATAAAAGTATTTTGGACAAAGCCAGAGATGTGTTCTCATCAGCATATCTGCACTAAGTATTAAGTACTACTGTTAATGGGAGTTCTTTAGGAAAAAGGAAAATAATCTTAGATGGAAACATGGAGATCAATGAAGGATTGAAAAGTAATGGAAATGGTGAATACGTAGCAAGCATAAATGCATATAAAAATAAATATTGATTATAGAAATAAAAATAACAATACATTTGGGGATTTGAAACATATATATAGAATTAAGATATTTGAAAAAAATAGCAAAAACATTTTGCTGGAACTGGAATTCAAGAGTTCTAAGGTCCTTGAATACTTGGTAAGTGGTAAAGGAATAAATTCAAATAGACTCTAATAAATTAAAACTACATATTGTTGGGACTTCCCTGAGTGGTGCAGTTGTTAAGAATCCACCTGCCAATGCTGTGGACACAGGTTTGATCCCTGGTCCGGGAAGATCCCACATGCCGCAGAGCAACTAAACCCGTGCACCACAACTACTGAGCTCTAGAGCCTGCGAGCCACAACTACTGAGCCCACATGCCACAACTACTGGAGCCCGTGCACCTAGAACCCATGCTCTGCAACAAGAGAAGCCACCAACATGAGAAGCCGGCACACCACAAGGAAGAGTAGCCCCTGTTCACTGCAACTAGAGAAAGCCCATGCGCAGCAATGAAGATCCAATGCAGCCAAAAATAAATAAATAAAACTGCATATTGTTATATCAACAAAATATACCTAACATGGTGAAAAAGTGAAATAATTAATAAAAATTTAATAAAAAAATACAAATAACTTGATTTATCTTAAGAGAAAAAGATTATAGACTATAAAATAGATGAGATAAATACATGATAAATAATAAAATGGTAGATATAACCAAATATATCAATAATTTCATTCAATATAATTGGATTAAATAATACAAACAAAATGATCAGAATGATTAAAAAACAACAGCAACAAAACCATGTTATATGTTGCTCACAAGAAAGCACACTTTAAATTGAAGAAATAGAGAAGGCTTATGAGAATGTGTAAGGAAAAATGTATACCCTGAAAAACATAATTAAAAGAAAAGTGACACAATTATACTAATAGACAATTTAGACTTTAAGGAAAAAGGGGTCTGGAGATGAAGGGGGATGTTTCATATGTTAAAAAAGTTTGATCCTTCAGGAAAGTAAAACAATTCTTAAGGTGCTTGGATCAAATTACATAACCTGAAAATATATACAGTGAAAAATGACAGAACTAAAATGAGAAACAAAGCCAAACATATTGTGAGAAATTTTAAAACACTTCTCTTAGTAACTGATAGAAAAAGCAGACAAAAATTACCAAGAATATAGAATAAGCAACATGAGTAACAAGTTTAACCCAACTGGCATATAGAGAACATTGCACACAAAGTTTGCAAAACATAATTTTTTCCTTTCTTATTTAAAAAAAAAAAATGCACACAATAGTCTCGGCCTGTATGTGAATTCTCAACAAATTTCTTGGGTAAAAAAAAGAGAAAAACTCCAAATATTGGGAAATCAATTAATAAATTTATAAATAACTCTATGGGTCACAGACAAAATCAAAAAAGAAATTTTAAAATAGTTTTAAATGAAAACTATATTGAAAATAGGACATAAAAATGCTATAGGTAATGTCCTTTTCAGAGGTAAATTTATAGACTTTTGCATATAATATTTTTATAAAGAAAATGGTTGAGAATCAATGATCTCAGTTTACATCTCAAGAAGTTAAACATAATAACAAATTAAACAAAAAATAAAATGTAATAAATAATACAGATACAATTTGAAATTGATGAAATAGAAAACAATTGTATAATAGAAAAAAAAATCAAAGAAGAAAAAAATGTTTCTTTGAAAAGGCTAATAAACTCCTGACAAGAATTATGAGAAAAAGCACAAACTACTAACATCAGAAACAAAAAGGAGATATTTCTACAGATTCTATATTATTAAAAGTATTATTATAATACATTTGAAAAATTACATGAAATATAATAATCCCTAGAAAAATACAATATATGAAAATACCTAAAAAGAAATAAAAAATGTAAATAATCCTGTGTCTGTTAAATAAATTACATCTGTATTTTAAAACCCTCCCACAAAGAAACTCCAGTGTCCGATACTTTTACTGGGAAATGTTATGAATATATAAGGAAGAAATAAGTCCAATTCTAGACAAACTCATTAAAAGAATAAACAAAACGATATTTCCTAAGCAGTTTTAAGAGGCCAGCATAACTTTAATAACAAAACCTGCTAAGAACAATTATAAGAAAGGAAAATTACAAGACAATCTCTCTCATAAGCATACTTCAAAAATCTAAACAAAACATTAAAAATTCATATTCAGTGAGATCCAAATTCAGAAAATAGTTTATGATCAAGCTGGCTTTATTCTAGGAATATGCGGTTTACAAGTAGAAATCAACCAATGAAACATATCATATTAACAAGGTAAGAAAGAAATGTGATCATTTCAAAAGATGATACAAAATCTTACAGCAAGTATATGCTTATATATATATGTCATAATTAAATACTGAAAGATGTTCATTGAGACCAGTAACAAAAAAGAAATTACTATGCCCATTTCTATTGAACATTGTGCTAAAGACCCTACAGTGAAGTAAACCAAACAAGAAAATAAGTAAAAGGCATGAGGATTGGGAAAGTAATAATATTGTCTTTATTTAGAAACTACATAATAATTTTTTTTTAAATTAATTAATTTATTTATTTTTGGCTGTGTTGGGTCCTCGCTGCTGCACGCGGGCCCTCTCCAGTTGCAGCAAGTGGGGGCCGCTCCTCGCCATTGTGCACGGGCCCCTCACTGCAGTGGCTCCTCCTGTTGCGGAGCACGGGCTCCAGGCGCGTGGGCCCCAGGACTCGTGGAACATGGGCTCAGTAGTTGTGGCTCCTGGGCTCTAGAGCGCAGGCTCAGTAGTTGTGGCGCACGGGCCCAGTTGCTCCGCGGCATGTGGGACCCCCCCCCCCGGACCAGGGTTCGAACCCGTGTTCCCAGCACCGGCAGGTGGATTCTCAACCACTGCGCCACCAGGGAAGCCCCATAATAATTATTAATAAGTAAATCGATCGTGACTGCCAGGTATAAGATCAATTTACAAAAATTAAGTGTTTTCAATTTATCAGCAACAAATTGATAAAATGAACTCTATAAAAGATAACATTTATAAAAGGCTTAAAGGCAAATAAATTAGAATAAAGCTAGTGAAAAATAAGCAGCTCCTATTCACAGTAAAAATAAATATTGCAAAGAGTAAATGGAAAAATATGCCATATTTACATATTAGACCACTCAAGTTATTCTACAGATTCAATTCAGTCCTAATCAAAATCCCCTCAACTTGTTTGTGTGCATTTGTGTATGTGAGTGTGTAAGAAATATTCTAAAATATATATCAAAATGCAAAAGAATATGTAAGACAGCCTGAAAGAAGAAAAAATTTTGAAATCCTTACATTACTGGACTTAAGGACATTACAAGCTACAATATATAGCATAGAGTGGCATTGGTACAAGAATACAAAAATAGACTAATGCAACACAACAGAGTATCCAGAAAAAGACATCCATGTATATGGACACTTGATCAAGAGAAAGGCAAAAGAGTGGGAAAAGGATCGTCTTTTCAATTAGTTGCATTGGATTAACTGGATATTTATATGGAAGAAAATGAATTTTGACTTCTATTCCACACTATTTAACAATGAATTCCAGATAGATTTTAGATCTAAATATGAAATGTAAAGTAATAACACTTTTAGAAGAAGCTATAACAGAATATATGTGTGATCTTGAAGTGTAATCGATAAAAATGTCTTAAATAAGATGCAAAAACACTAACCATGGAGGGAAAAACATAGAACTTTTACACTACATTAAAGTTAAAAACTCCTCATTAAAAAAGCATGAGAACAAAAGCTGCAGAGTGGGAGAAGATGCATACAATACATATAATAAACAAAGGACTTATATATGAAATGTATAGTGAGTTCCTGCCAATCTATAAGAAAAATACTGACCACCTAAAACAAAAATGGTCAAGGGAAGCACTTTATAAAAGAGGACATCCAAATGATCAATAAACATATGTTCAACCTCATCGGTCATTAGGGAAATACAAATTAAAACCATAATGCAATACTATTATATATTCTTCAGAATATCTAAAATTAAAAATTCTGACCATCCTGTGTGTTGACAAGAATGCAGGGCAAGTAGAATGTACATCCATCATTGGTGGAAGACTAGGTTGATAAAACCGCCTCAGAAAACTATTTGAATATACGCAATACAGGCAGAACTATGACCAAACAATTCCACTTATAGGTATACATCATAGAGAAATGCTCATCAAAAGATAGGTACGGAAATGTGCAAAAAAGTATACTTGCAGAAAACTCAAACTGAAAAAAATACAAATGCTCATCAATAATAAAGTATCAATAAATTGTGATGTATTTATATAATAGAATACCATATGGCAATGGGAGATAATGAAACTACTAGTTCACAAAACAACTTGGAAGAGTATCAGAAACATAATATTGTGTGAAGGAGGCCAGATGCAAAAGAGACCATACTATATGGTTCCATTTATACAAAGTATAAAATCAGGCAAAACTGAATTATGTTGTGAATAAAGTAGTTATCCATGAGGAGCAGCGGGAATAGTTACTGAGAGAGGTCAGGTGGCATTCTTCTGAGGTGCTAGTACTGTGTTATTTCCTGAACTGTGGAGTTTACAAAGGTGTGTTCACTGTGTGGAAATTCATTGACTTGTAAACTTATAATTTGGAGGTTTTATATATATGTGTGTGTATGTATAAAATTACAATAACAAATGCTATCAAGGAATCAAAGCAGCTGGAATACTGACATATTGCTTGTAGAAATACAAAATGATACAACCATTTTGTAAAACAGTTTGGTAGATACTTATAAAGTTGATAGATAGATAGATAGATGATAGAGATATAAAATTTATTATTATGCAACAAATGGCTCCAAAACTTAGCAGCTTAAAACAATGAATATCTATCATTTCACATAGTTTCTGAGGGTCTGGAGTCTGAGAGCCGCTTAGTTGGGTGACCGGTGGCTCAGGATCTCTCTTGGGTTTGCAGTCAATGTGACAGCCAGTGCTGCAGTCATCTAAAGGCTTGACTGAGATTCGAAACTCTGTACCAAGATGGCTTACTCTCCTGGCAGTTGGCTAGAGCCCTCAACTCACTGCCTATTGGTAGGAGGCCTCAGTTCCTTGTTCCGTGGCCTCTCCCATAGGGCTGCTGGAATGTACGCACAAAATGACAGCTGACTTCCCTGAGAGTGAATGATGCAAGAGAGCAAAGAGGAAACTGCAGTGCTTCTTACGCCCTTGTCTTAGAAGTCATATACTGTCAATTTTTTCCTGTAAATTCTTTAGAAGAGAGTCAATAAGTCCAGCCCACTCTCAAAAGGAAGAGAATTAAACTCCACCTCCTGAAGGGACTATCAAATATTTATGGACATACTTTAAACCATAACTATACACACATACACACATGTTTTACTTCAATTAAAATTGTTTTTAAAAGCATTTAGTTAAAAAAAAGACTAAAATGCATTTAAGGATGACTATAAAACTACAAAAAAGGCTAGACTGAGAAACAATACACAGACTATTTGCAAATGACACATCTGACAAAGACTTGTTTCTGGAATATATAAAAGACTCTTAAAACACAATAAAACCAACAACCCAATTCTAAAAATGGGCAAAAGATTTGAAGGCACACTTCACCAAATAAGCTATATGGATTGGAAATAATCAAATGAAGAGGTCTATCATTAGTAAAATTAACCTAAGATTAAAACCATAATGAGAAATCAATACAATCTACCAGAATGGATAAAAAATAAATAAAATAAAATACCAAATAGTATCAAGAAATCAAAGCAACTAGAATACTCATATATTGCAGGTAGGAATGCAAAATGATACAAACACTTTATAAAACAGTTCAGTAGATTCTTATAAAGTTAAACATATACTTAACATATCACCCAGCAACTCCGCTCCTTGGTGTTTACGAAAGTGAAATGTAATCCTATGTCCACACAAAAAACCTGTGCGTGAATAGCTTTATCCACAATTGCCAAAAACTGTAAATAATGCAAATATCCCTCAACTGGAGAATGGGTAAACAAATTGTATATCCATAGACTGGAATACTGCCCAGTAATATAAAGGATGAACTATTGATAAAATAACAAGATGAATGAATTCAAATGCATTAATGCTAAGTGCAAGGAGTCAGACTCAGAAGACTGGGAATCTATTAATAGGACATTCTAGAAAACGCAGAACTATAGGAAAGGAGAAAAACCACTGTTTGCTGGGATTTAGGGGTGATGGTAAAGGGTGAACTGCAAGAGGCATGAAGACATGAAGAATTATTTGGTACAATTGAAATGTAATATATCTTGATTGTGGTGGTGATGGTGGTTGCATCACTATACATGTTTGTCAAAACTCACAGAACACTACACTAATAAGAGTGAAGTTTTCTGTATAGAAATTTTACTTTAATAATAATATCAGGGAAATAATCTAGATAGCCATTATTTGTGTACTTATTTCCCATGGACATGTACAGTGGGAAATGGAAAGGATACTAAACAGGAAATTAGGACTGTGATAAAGGAGCTGGTGGCATCAGTCTGTTTGGACTGTTCAGAAAAGGCAAGCAGAATGTCTACACTCTATAATTTCTATGTTTCCACAGTGAGCCCTGTGGTCAATGGCCTGAAACTACTGACTATTTGCAAATATGATACCCGCTTCACTCATCTCTGCTTTAGCACTTTATGTTCTCTCTGCTGTTCTCTCCACCATTTCCCACCTGGTAAAATTCTACATATGCTTGAATAATCACCTTTATTGATATCTCCTAAGGATACTCTTCTCCTCACCAAGATATCTTCTCATTGTGTATCTATCTCAGAACCTATTACTGCTCATACATTTCTGTTAACAGGTTTATTTCTTTGCCCCAGCAGCCTTGAATTCTGAACTTCTTGGAACTAAAAGGTCATAATTTCCACATTAAAAAAGAAAAATCAATATGGTGTATTCCATGGTAAACGATTGAATAATGAAAAAGTGACTGAAAAGAAACAGCTTGAAGCATGTTAAGATTACAGGAACACAAAGTTGCTTTGTGTATATCAAGCTAGTGTAATAATATATCAAAAGTGATATGTCAAATTCACATGGCTTCAGTTGCACAACAAAAGGCTAAATGAACAATGGTTCAAAAATAAGGGAGTAATAAATTATCTTTATTTTTTTAATTTGCATGGTAATTAGAGATTTATAGAGAGCTTTGAAATATTTGTGATTTAAAACTGAAGACCAAAATATTCCCTTAAGTTAAAAGAAACAGTTATAGTATCAGGGTAATGTGGTCTCATAAAATGAATTTGGTAGTGCTCCATCCTCTTCAAATATTTGGAATAGTTTGAGAAGGATAGATATTAGCTCTTCATTATATCTTTGTAGAATTCTTCTGTGAAGCCATCTAGTCCTGGACTTTTGTTTGCTGGGAGTTTTTAAATTACAAATTCAATTTTACTACTAGAAACATAATAAAAAATTTTCAATTTTTTGTCTTTTAATCTTTGTACTAGCTTATTTAAGTGATCCTCAGCCTTTACTATATATTTGCCTTTCTTAGTGGGATCTTTCCTTTCTTATTGCTTCTTACTTCTTGTTATACCCTTTTATTTTTCCACTTAAAGAAAACTCTTTAACATTTCTTTTAGGGTAGACTTGGTATGAAAGACATGACAAAAAAAATTACAATTATAAAAGAAAGGCCAATACCTTTGATGAATATAGATGCAAAAACCCTCAACAATATATTAGCAAACTGAATACAACAATATATAAAAAGGATCATAGAACATGATCAAGTGGGATTTATTCCAGGGCTGCAAGGATGGATCAATACTCACAAATACATCACTGATAAAATACATTAAAAAAAGGGAGGATAAAAATCACATAATCATCTCATTAATGCAGAAAAGCACTTGACAAAATTCAGTAACTGAAAATTCTCATCAAAATGGGTATAGAGGGAACATACCTCAACATAATAAAGGCCACTTATAGCAAACCTAGAGCTAACATCCTACTCAACAATGAAAAACCAAAAGCCTTTCCTTCAAAATTAGGAAAAAGACAAGTATGCCCACTTTTACCTCTTCTATTTAACATAGTATTGGAAGTCCTAGCTACAGCAATCAGACAAGAAATAAAAGACATCCAAATTGGAAGGGAATAAGTAAAACTATCATTATTTGTAGACGACAATACTATATATAGAAAAACTAAAATTCTCCACCATAAAGCTTTAGAACTAAGAAATAAATTCAGTAAATTTCCAGGATACAAGATTAATATACAGAAATATGTTGCTTTTCTATACACTAATTGTGAACTATTGGAAAGAGAAAGTAAAAAAAAGAAAGACAATCTCATTTAACATTGCATCAAAAAGAATAAAATACCTAAGAATACACTTAACCAAGAAGATGAAAGACCTATACTATGAAAAATATAAAAGATCAGTGAAGGAAATTGAAGATGGATATCTTTCCAGAAATGGAAAGATATTCTATGCTATTGGATTGGAAGTATTAATATTGTTAAAATATCCATGCTACTCAAGAAATTTACAGATTTAATGCAATCCTTATCAAAATACTCATGACATTTTTCACAGAACTAGAACAAATAATCCTAAAATTCATATGGAGCTATAAAAGACCCCAAATTGCCAAAGCAATCTTGAGAAAAAATAACAAAGCTGAAGGTATCACCATCCCAGACTTCAGACTATATTACAAAGCTGCAATAATCAAAACAGCATGATACTGGCATAAAAACAGACACATAGATCAATGGAAGAGAAGATAGAGCCCAGAAATAAACCCATGCACTTCTGGTCAATTAATTTATGAAAATGAAGGCAAGAATATACAATGGAGAAAAGTCTCTTCAATATGTGGTGCTGGGAAAACTGAACAGATATGTGTAAAAGAATGAAATTAGAACATTCTCTAACACCATATACAAAAATAAACTCAAAATGAATTAAAGACCCAAATGTAAGACTGGAAACCATAAAACTTCTAGAAGAGACCATAGGCAGAACACTCTTTGACATAAATCATAGCAATAGTTTTTGGATGCAATGCAAAAGAAATAAAAACAAAAAGAACAAAATTGGATGTAATTAAACTTAAAATCTTCTTCACATCAAACTATCAACAAAACAAAAATACAACCTATGGAATGGGAGAAAATATTTGCAAATGGTATGACTGATAGGGGTTACTACCAAAAATATGTAAACAGCTCATACAACTCAATTTCAAAAAAACAAACAACCCAATCAAAACATGTGCAGAAGTCCTAAATAGACATTTTTCCAAAAGAAGACATACAGATGGCCAACAAGCACATGAAAAAATGCTCAACATCACTAATCAACAGAGAAATAAAAATCAAAATCACAATGAGATATACCTCACATCTGTCAGAATGACTATCATCAAAAAGCCTACAAATAACAAATGCTGATGAGCATGTGCAGAAAGGGAAGCCCTAGTACAATATTGGTGGGATTTTAAATTGGTGGAGTTACTATGGAAAACAGTATGGAGATACCTCAAAAAACTAAAAATAAAACTACCATATGATCCAGAATTTCCACTGCTAGGTATATATCTGAAGAAAATGAAAACACTAACTCAAAAAGTACATGCACCCCAATGTTCATAGCAGCATTATTTAGAATAGCCAAGATATGGAAGCAACCTAAGTGTCCATCCACAGATGAATGGGTAAAGAAGATGAGATATACATATATACCATGGAATACTACTCATCCATAAAAAAGAATGAAATTCTGCCAGTTGCAATAACATGAATGGACCTAGAGAGTATTATGCTTAGTGAAAAAAGTCAGATAAAGACAAATAATGTATGATATTACTTATATGTGGAATCTAAAAAATAAAACAAAGGAATGCATATAACAAAACAGAAATAAGCTCACAGATATAGAAAACAAACTGGTTGTTACCAGTGGGGAAATGGAAGGGGGAAGGGCAAAATAGCTATATGGGATTAAGAGACACAAACTCCTATGTATAGCATAAATAAGCAACATGGATATATTATACAGCATATGGATATATAGCCATTATTATGTAGTAATTTTAAATGGAATATTATTTATAAAAATATTGAATCACTATGCAGTACACCTGAAACTAATATAATATTATACATCAACTATTCTTCAATTAAATAATTTTAAAAGATAAATAAATGAGGTAAAATTAAACTTCTCCATTTTTAACAACCACTTCCTACCTCAGCAGGTCATTGAAAATAAGGTCTTTTAAAAGTTTCTAAACTATAACTGTGCTCTACTTTAAATAAACACAATAGTGGCAGCTGAGATTTATCCACAGAGAAAAGAACACACACACACACACACACACACACACACCCCTTATGAACTGATGGTTAGCAAATAATTCATCATAAGATTTCTTCACATCACAAACTCTACTCATCACTCTAAAATGTGGTTTTATTTATGAAAATATAATTTGACCACAACTTCTCCAGAATCTGGTAATTACATGAAGTTAGAGATACCTGCCCAACCATCCAATCTCACCTAGAAATTGAAATACTGGCTTCTGTCCAGCATGCCATTAAGCATTCAAACCTGCTCCAGACTTTTTAATTATGTTTACCACAAGCTTCAATGATGAAGCCAAGTTATAGGGGGAAATATGCTATTTTTTAAGAAGACTGATTGCTGTATTAAAAGTTTTTTGAGAAAATATTAACATGTTATGTGTGGCTTGGCAAAATAACTCTTTGGAGATATTTTATGTAATACTCAAGTCAAAATAATTTTAGGTGATTTCTCTAAGGAAGCAGCAAAAACACATTGCAAAAAGCAGAAAGGTTAGGAGTTCAGTTTTCAAAAGTTCAAAGATTGGCTGCTGCTAATTTGCATTTATTGGCTTTCTACTACCATGTCACTCTTCTTGGCTTGCATGGGATGAATTTAAGTTACCCATGAGCCTCCAGAATCAGAATATATTTTATTATATATATATAATTATATATATATATATATAATATATTAGAGAGAGGGAAAAGCAAGACAGTAGATATGGAATAAAACAAAAAAGAGGCAGAGAAAATGCTGGAAGAGACAGAGTGAAAGAGTGAGAAAGAATGAGAAAATATGAAATAAATTGTGTTTACATGGACAATAGCCCATATGCATATACACATACATAGTCTATCTATTAGTTTACTTTTGCTGTGATGAGCAACATCACAAACTCAGTGGCCTAAAACAATATACATACATACATACATATATATAATTTTATGTTTTGGTAGTTTAGAAGTCTGACATGTTGTCACCAGGCTAAAATCAAGGTGTTGGTAGGCCTCTGATTACTTCTGGAGGCTCTAGGGGAGAATCTGTTTCCTTCCTCATTCATGATTTGGCAGAAATCTGTATATTGTGATTTTAAGTCTGAGGTCCCTGTTTCCTTGCTGGCTGTCAGCTGAAGGCTGTCCCCAGCTTCTTACAGGCCACCCACATTCCTCAGCTTGTGGCTTCCTTCATCTTCAAAGGTAGCAACCGTAGCAACCGCGAGATGATTCCTTCCAATGTCTCATCTGTCTCAGACTCTTTAGCTCTCTCCTATTCTGTTTTAAAGGCCTATGACCCATGGACTCATTCATATAATCCAGAATAATCTTCCTTTTTGCAGTGAGCTGATGAGCATATTTAAATCCACCAGCAAAGTCTCTGTTGCCATGTTATGTTAACATGTTTCCAAGTTTAGGATATTAGGGCATGGATATCTGTGAGAGCCTTTATTCTGCCTAACAGAGTCTATTTTAATAGAATATGTATACAGAATCTATTTGTTTTTATCTATATATACATGATGTATTGATCTATTTTTTCATTCCCCTAAATGGACCTTACTACCCAGCATCTAATGATGACAGTTTATGCAAAGCATAATGACTTCACAAAGGTTCCAAGAGTAAAAATCATCATAGGACTTAAGATAATTTGATCATCAAAGTAAATAATGGTAATAACAAATCATAATATATAGCATAAGATGAGAATCTATGAGTCCATATAAAAATAAATAAACAAATAAATGAAAGATGAGGAAGAGCCCTTACTTTATTTTTTTTAATTTTTAAATTTTATTTTATATATTTTTTTATACAGCAGGTCCTTAATAGTCATCAATTTTATACACATCACTGTATACATGTCAATCCCAAGCTCCCAATTCATCACACCACCACCTGCACTCCCCCACCACTTTCCCCCCTTGGTGTCCATACGTTTGTTCTCTACATCTGTGTCTCAATTTCTGCCCTGCAAACCGGTTCATCTGTACCATTTTTCTAGGTTCCACATATATGCGTTAATATACAATATTTGTTTTTCTCTTTCTGACTTACTTCACTCTGTATAACAGTCTCTAGATCCATCCACATCTCAACAAATGACCTAATTTCATTCCTTTTTATGGCTGAGTAATATTCCATTGTATATATGTACCACTTCTTCTTTATCCATTCGTCTGTCAATGGGCATTTAGGTTGCTTCCATAACCTGGATATTGTAAATAGTGCTGCAGTGAACATTGGGGTGCGTGTGTCTTTTTGAATTACGGTTTTCTCTGGGTATATGCCCAGTAGTGGGATTGCTGGATCATACGGTAATTCTACTTTTAGTTTTTTAAGGAACCTCCATACTGTTCTCCATTGTGGCTGTATCAATTTACATTCCTGCCAACATTGCAAGAGTGTTCCCTTTTCTCCACACCCTCTCCAGCATTTGTTGTTTGTAGATTTTCTGATGATGCCCATTCTAACTAGTGTGAGGTGATACCTCATTGTAGTTTTGATTTGCATTTCTCTAATAATTAGTGATGTTGAGCAGTTGTTCATGGGCTTCTTGGCCATCTGTATGTCTTCTTTGGAGAAATGTCTATTTAGGTCTTCTGCCTATTTTTGGATTGGGTTGTTTGTTTTTTAAATTTTGAGCTGCATGAATTGTTTATATATTTTGCAAATTAATCCTTTGCCTGTTGATTCGTTTGTAAATATTTTCTCCTATTCTGATGGTTGTCTTTTCATCTTGTTTATGGCTTCCTTTGCTGTGCAAAAGCTTTAAGTTTCATTAGGTCCCATTTGCTTATTTTTGTTTTTATTTTCATTACTCTAGGAGGTGGATCAAAAAAGATCTTGCTGTGATTTATGTCAAAGAGTGTTCTTCCTATGTTTTCCTCTAAGAGTTTTATAGTGTCCAGTCTTACATTTAGGTATCTAATTCATTTTGAGTTTATTTTTGTGTATGGTGTTAGGGAATGTTCTAATTTCATTCTTTTACATGTAGCTATCCAGTTTTCCCAGCACCACTTTTGAACTGACTGTCTTTTCTCCATTGTATATCCTTGCCTCCTTTGTCATAGATTAGTTGACCATAGGTGCATGGGTTTATCTCTGGGCTTTCTATCCTGTTCGATTGATCTATGTTTCTGTTTTTGCACCAGTACCATTTTGTCTTGATTACTGTAGCTTTGTAGTATAGTCTGAAGTCAGGGAGTCTGATTCCTCCAGTTCCGTTTTTTTCCCTCAAGACTGCTTTTGCTATTCAGCCTCTTTTGTGTCTCCATACAAATTTTAAGATTTTTTGTTCTAGTTCTGTAAAAAAAGCCATTGGTAATTTGATAGGGATTGCATTGAATCTGTACGTTGCTTTGGGTAGTATAGTCATTTTCACAATATTTCACAATATGTCCAATCCAAGAACACGGTATATCTCTCCATCTGTTGGTATCATCTTTGATATCTTTCAGCAGTGTCTTATAGTTTTCTGTATACAGGTCTTCTGTCTCCCTAGCTAGGTTTATTCCTAGGTATTTTATTCTTTTTGTTGAAATGGTAAATGGGAGTGTTTCCTTAATTTCTCTTTCAGATTGTTCATCATTAGTGTATAGGAATGCAAGAGATTTCTGTGCATTAATTTTGTATCCTGCTACTTTACCAAATTCATTGATTAGCTCTAGTAGTTTTCTGGTGGCATCTTTAGGATTCTCTATGTATGGTATCATGTCATCTGCAAACAGTGACAGTTTTACTTCTTTTCCAATTTGTATTCCTTTTATTTCTTTTTTCTTCTCTGATTGCCATGGCTAGAACTTCCAAAACTATGTTGAATAAGAGTGGTGAGAGTGGACATCTTTGTCTTTTTCCTCATCTTAGAGGAAATGCTTTCAGTTTTTCACCATTGAGAATGATGTTTGCTGTGGGTTTGTTGTATATGGCCTTTATTATGTTGAGATAGGTTCCCTCTATGCCCACTTTCTGGGGAGTTTTTATCATAAATGGGTGTTGAATTTTGTCAAAAGCTTTTTCTGCATCTACTGAGATGATCATATGGTTTTTATTCTTCAATTTGTTAATATGGTTTATCACATTGTTTGATTTACGTATATTGAAGAATCCTTGCATCCCTGGGATAAGTCCCACTTGATCATGGTGTATGATCCTTTTAATGTATTGTTGGATTCTGTTTGCTTGTATTTTGTTGAGGATTTTTGCATCTATATTCATCAGTGATATTGGTCTGTAATTTTCTTTTTTTGTAGTATCTTTGTCTGGTTTTGGTATCAGGGTGATGGTGGCCTCATAGAATGAGTTTGGGAGTGTTCCTTCCTCTGCAATATTTGGAAGAGTTTGAGAAGGAGGAGCATTAGCTCTTCCCTAAATGTTTGATAGAATTCACCTGTGAAGCCATCTGGTCCTGGACTTTTGTTTTTGGAAGATTTTTCATCACAGTTTCAATTTCATTACTTGTGATTGGTCTGTTCATATTTTCTATTTCTTCCTGGTTCAGTCTTGGAAGCTTATACCTTTCTAAGAATTTGTCCATTTCTTCCAGTTTTCCATTATATTGGCATAGAGTTGCTTGTAGTAGCCTCTTAGGATGCTTGTATTTCTGCGGCATCTGTTGTAACTTCTCCTTTTTCATTTCTAATTTTATTGATTTGAGTCCTCTCCCTCTTTTTCTTGGTGAGTCTGGCTAATGGTTTATCAATTTTGTTTATCTTCTCAAAGAACCAGCTTTTAGTTTTATTGATCTTTGCTATTATTTTCTTTGTTTCTATTTCATTTATTTCTGCTCTGATCTTTATGATTTCTTTCCTTCTGCTAGTTTTGGGTTTTGTTTGTTCTTCTTTCTCTAGTTCCTTTAGGTGTAAGTTTAGATTGTTTATTTGAGATGTTTCTTGTTTCTTGAGGTAGGCTTGTATAGCTATAAACTTCCCTCTTAGAACTGCTTTTGCTGCATCCCATAGGTTTTGGATCATCATGTTTTCATTGTCATTTGTCTCTAGGTATTTTTTCATTTCCTCTTTGATTTCTTCAATGATCTCTTGGTTATTTAGTAACGTATTGTTTAGCCTCCATGTGTTTGTGTTTTTTACGTTTTTTTCCCTGTAATTCATTTCTAATCTCATAACGTTGTGGTCAGAAAAGATGCTTGATATGATTTCAATTATCTTAAATTTACTGTGGCTTGATTTGTGACCCAAGATGTGATCTATCCTGGAGAATGTTCTGTGCCCACTTGAGAAGAAAGTGTAATCTGCTGTTTTTAGATGGAATGTCCTATAAATATCAATTAAATCTATCTGATCTATTGTGTCATTTAAAGCTTTTGTTTCCTTATTTATTTTCATTTTGGATGATCAGTCCATTGGTGTAAGTGAGGTGTTAAAGTCCCCCACTATTATTGTGTTACTGTTGATTTCCTCTTTTATAGCTGTTAGCAGTTGCCTTATGTATTGAGGTGCTCCAATGTTTGGTGCATATATATTTATAATTGTTATATCTTCTCCTTGGATTGATCCCTTGATCATTATGTAGTGTCCTGCCTTGTCTCTTGTAACATTCTTTATTTTAAAGTCTATTTTAACTGATATGACTATTGCTACTCCAGCTTTCTTTTGATTTCCATTTGCATGGAATATCTTTTTCCATCCCCTCACTTTCAGTCTGTATGTGTCCCTAGATTTGAAGCGGTCTCTTGTAGACAGCATATAGATGGGTCTTGTTTTTGTATCCATTCAGCAAGCCTGTGTCTTTTGGTTGGAGCATTTAATCCATTCACGTTTAAGGTAATTATCGATATGTATGTTCCTATGACCATTTTCTTAATTGTTTTGGGTCTGTTTTTGTAGGTCCTTTTCTTCTCTTGTGTTTCCCACTTAGAGAAGTTCCTTTAGCCTTTGTTGTAGAGCTGGTTTGGTGGTGCTGAATTCTCTTAGCTTTTGCTTGTCTGTAAAGCTTTTGATTTCTCCATTGGCTCTGAATGAGATACTTGCAGGGTAGAGTAATGTTGGTTGTAGGTTCTTCCCCTTCATCACTTTAAGTATATCATACCACTCCCTTCTGGCTTGTAGAGTTTCTGCTGAGAAATCCGCTGTTAACCTTATGGGAGTTCCCTTGTATGTTATTTGTTGTTTTTCCCTTGCTGCTTTCAATAATTTTTCTTTGTCTTTAATTTTTGCCAATTTGATTACTATGTGTCTTTGTGTGTTTCTCCTTGGGTTTATCCTGTATGGGATTCTCTGCACTTCCTGGACTTGGGTGACTATTTGCTTTCCCATGTTAGGGAAGTTTTCAACTATAATCTCTTCAAATATTTTCTCGGGTCCTTTCTCTCTCTCTTCTCCTTCTGGGACCCCTATAATGCAAATGTAGTTGCGTTTAATGTTGTCCCAGAGGTCTCTTAGGCTGTCTTCATTTCTTTTCACCTTTCTTTTCTCTTTATTCTGTTCTGCAGCAGTGAATTCCACCATTCTGTCTTCCAGGTCACTTATCCATCTTCTGCCTCAGTTATTCTGCTATTGATTCCTTCTAGTGTAGTTTTCATTTCAGTTATTGTATTTTTTATCTGTTTGTTTGTTCTTTAATTTTTCTAGGTCTTTGTTAAATATTTCTTTCATCTTCTCGATCTTTGCCTCCATTCTTTTTCCGAGGTCCTGGATCATCTTCACTATCATTATTCTGAATTCTTTTTTCTGGAAGGTTGCCTATCTCCACTTCATTTAGTTGTTTTTCTGGGGTTTTATCTTGTTCCTCCATCTGGTACATAGCCCTCTGCCTTTTCATCTTGTCTATCTTTCTGTGAATGTGGTTTTTGTTCCACACACTGCAGGATTATAGTTCTTCTTGCTTCTGCTGTCTGCCCTCTGGTGGATGAGGTTATCTAAGAGGCTTCTGAAAGTTTCCTGATGGGAGGGACTGGTGGTGGGTAGAGCTGACTGTTGCTCTGGTGGGCAGAGCTCAGGAAAACTTTAATCCACTTGACTGCTGATGAGTGGGGCTGGGTTCCCTCCCTGTTGGTTGTTTGGCCTGAGGCAACCCAACACTGGAGCCTACCTGGGCTCTTTGGTGGAGCTAATGACAGACTGTGGGAGGACTCACGCCAAGGAGTACTTCCCAGTACTTCTGCTGCCAGTGTCCTTGTCCTCTCAGTGAGCCACAGCCACCCCCTGCCTCTGCAGGAGACCCTCCAACACTAGCAGGAGGGCCTGGTTCAGTCTCCTATGGGGTCACTGCTCCTTCCCCTGGGTCCCGATGTGCACACTAATTTGTGTGTGCCCTCCAAGAGTGAAGTCTCTGTTTCCCCCAGTCCTCTCAAAGTCCTGCAATCAAATCCCACTTGACTTCAAAGTCTGATTCTCTAGGAATTCCTCCTCCTGTTGCCGGACCCCCAGGGTGGGAAGCCTGATGTGGGGCTCAGAACCTTCACTCCAGCGGGTGGCCTTCTGTGGTATAAGTGTTCTCCAGTGTGTGAGTCACCCACCCACCAGTTATGGGATTTGATTTTACTGTGATTGTGTCCCTCTTACAGTCTCACTGTGGTTTCTCCTTTGTCTTTGGATGTGGGATATCTTTTTTGGTGACTTCCAGTGTCTTCCTGTTGATGATTGTCCAGCAACTCATTGTGATTCTGGTGTTCTCGCAAGAGGGAGTGAGAGCATGTTCTTCTAATCCGCCATCTTGGTTCCTAATCCCAAGAGTCCTTACTTTGAGCAGAATGTCAAGTAACAAATGCAGAAGATATAAGTTATACAGGGATTCAACATGTGGTAATAAACTAATAGTAATAGTTTCAGGGAAATACCATGAATGGGTGTTAAATCTATTGGGTAATGAACAATAGGATATTTATACATTCTCAAGTATCTCCCCTCAAGACATTTATTAACTACAAAGGGGAAAGAGTAACTTGAGTATAGAGAAAATTGTCAGTCATCACCTTAAGCAAATGATAAAGTATCATCACCAATATTTGGGAAAATGTGCATCTCATGCCTCTAGAAATGATGCTCTGGGAAGGACACAGTGTTCTATCTGTGGCATTTTTCCCACAAATCGTAACATAAATTTAATTATGAGGAAGCAATAAACACATACAAATTGGGAGGTAAAATTAACAGTCCACACTCCTTAGAAATGCCATGGTGATAAAGAAAGACAGCAGAACTGCTCCAGATTAAAAGAAAAGGAAGAGACAAGACCAATCATTGCAACAAGTTATCCTGGATTGGATCCTGAAAAGAAAAACTCATTTATTTTGCAATAAGGGAAATTATTGAAACAATTGTCAAAACTTGAATAAGGTCTGTATATTAGAGGCTATTATATGAATGTCATTTCTTTATTTTGATAATTGTACTGTAGTTGTATAAAACAATATCTTCATTTTAGAAAACAATACACATATATTTAGAAGTAAATAAATTTTATGTATTACTCTCAATTTATTCAGAAAAAAAATTAATATACATGTAGATAGCTAAATAAAATGGTAAAACAAATGTTTTAAAATATTAAAACTTAGATAATCGACTAAATGTGATATAGAAAATTTTTTCTAAGGTTTCAAGGTTTATGTAAGATTCAAATTATTTTAAAATAAAAACTAAAAAAATAAATCATTAAAGAAGATAATTGTTACTTTCACTCTATAGAATTATAATTTGCAATAAGTATCATTTGTGTGATATACTCAGAATTAAAGATAGATCATCTTTTAATTAGCAACTGGAATCTTATCAATGAGAATTGATTGAAAAAAAATTTAGTCAAAATTTTTCTAGTCTTTTATATAGCAACATATAATACATACATTTAATGTTATGTATCTAAGAATGTTTTTAAGGGAAGAAGAACAAATGGATCCATTTGGTAACAAAGCAGGTTGATGGGCTGTGAACAGAAAGAGCAGAGTGAGTTATAAATCTGCTCTAGAGTTGGAGCAGAAATCAATGTTTACCAACCAACAACCATCTTTAAGTTTACAATTTAAGGAAAGCAGGAAATGTCTATTAACACAAAGTGTAAATGATTGATCAAGATGGCAGAGTAAGGGGACATGGAGCTCACTCCACTTACGAACAAATCAAAAGTACATCAACATGTGGAACAATTCTCACTGAAAACTAACTGGAAACTGGCAGAAGGACTCCTTTACAACCAAGGCTGTAAGAAAGATACACATGTAATCAGGTAGGAAGCGAAGGAAAACAATTTGGTGGAGACCTGTGCCCGTGAGAGGTGACTCAAGAAAAGGGAGAATATGTTGGCAGACACCCGCTTGAGGAGTGAGCAGTGAGCACCACAGATTGGGCATCCCAGTCCTGGGGTCCTATGCAGGGTAGATAAGCCCCCGTGGCTGGTTGCAGGATGGCTGGGACTAACAGGAGGGTGGTGGGAAGCCTGGACTCTGCTTATAAGGAGTGCAGGCCCCCTGGCTTGCCCCAAAGGAAGGGCAGAGAGGGGTCTGCTCTAGCGGCTGCCAGGTTTCCCCCAACTGCCTCAGCATGCACTCCAGCCTGAGCTGAACGAACATTCCAGCCCCACTCACTCCACATCACAATGTGGCACTGGATATGGGGCAGCCACGACCTGGGAGACAGAGACACAGAGGTGACTCGGTCCTGGGGAAGATTCTGGGTGGGAAGGCGGGGACATTATTGGTGCTTACTCAAGTAAGTGCATCAGAAGCAGCACAGATCTTTAAAGGCACCCGATCCATCACAGCTCACCTCCCGCAATGCCAAGAGTCCACATGAGCCCCACTTGCCCTGTGGTGTAGCTCCACCACAAGAAGGGGACAGTGGAGGCTGGGGGCAGTGGTAAGCTGAGAGGAACAAAGGGGACTTGCGCCTGAGGCTGCGTATGAAAGGAGTGATGAAAACAATTGCAAGCACCTGCCCAGGCAACGCATTAGAGACAGCTCAAAATTCTGTTTGCGGCCAACACGAGCTGAGAACTTATGCAAGCCTCACTTGCTTCAGCATTTCCCCTTCTGGAGCAAGGGTCCCAGTGCAGGGAGAGAGGAAAATACACACTTAAAGGGAAAAGAGCCATACTGGGTCTGACCCTAAGGGCTTCTGCTCCAGCAACCTAGGATCAGACCCTACCCCCAGTAGGGAGGTGACAGCCACTGAGCAGAGGGGAGGTTCTGCCTCACACCCAGCTCCACCTCAATCCCCTCCATTGCTAGGAGTACCCCTGACAGAGGTGATACCTGCCAGCACACTGTGACGAAAGATGTGACTTGCATCCATGCCAAATACAGCAAATTCAGGTTCATCAAAACCAATTTCTTTTTTTTAGATTCCATATATATGTTAGCATATGGTATTTGTTTTTCTCTTTCTGACTTACTTCGTTATGTATGACAGACTCTAAGTCTATCCACCTCACTACAAATAACTCAATTTCATTTCTTTTTATGGCACAGTTATATTCCATTGTATATATATGCTGCATCTTCTTTATCCATTCTTCTGTTAATGGACACCTAGGTTGCTTCCATGTCCTGGCTATTGTAAATAGTACTGCAATGAACATTGTGGTACGTAACACTTTTTGAATTATGGTTTTCTCAAGGTATATGCCCAGTAGTGGGATTGCTGAGTCATATGGTAGTTCTAGTTTTAGTTTTTTAAGGAACCGTCATACTGTTCTCCATAGTGGCTGTACCAATTTACATTCCCACCAACAGTGCAAAGAGGGTTCCCTTTTCTCCACACCCTCTCCAGAATTTATTGTTTGTAGATTTTTTGATGATGGCCATTCTGTCTGGTGTGAGGTGATACCTCATTTTAGTTTTGATTTGCATTTCTCTAATGATTAGTGGTGTTGAGCATCCTTTCATGTGTTTGTTGGCAATCTGTATACCTTCTTTGGAGAAATGTCTATTTAGGTCTTCTGCCCATTTTTGGGTTTGGGTGTTTGTTCTTTTGATATTGAGCTGCATGAGCTGCTTGTATATTTTAGAGATTAATCCTTTGTCAGTTGCTTCATTTGTAAATATTTTCTACCATTCTGAGGGTTGTCTTTTTGTCTTGTTTATGGTTTCCTTTGCTATGCAAAAGCTTTTAAGTTTCATTAGGTCCCATTTGTTTATTTTTGTTTTTATTTCCATTTCTCTAGGAGTTGTGTCAAAAAGGATCTTGCTGTGATTTATGTCATAGAGTGTTCTACCTATGTTTTCCTCTAAGAGTTTTATAGTGTCTGGCCTTACATTTAGGTCTTTAATCCTTTTGAGTTTATCTTTGTGTATGGTGTTAGAGAGTATTCTAATTTCATTCTTTTACATATAGCTGTCCAGTTTTCCCAGCACCACTTATTGAAGAGGCTGTCTTTTCTCCATTGTATATTCTTACATCAAAGAAAAGGTGATCATATGTGCGTGTGTTTATCTCTGTGCTTTCTATCTTGTTCCACTGATCTATATTTCTATTTTTGTGCCAGTACCATACTGTCTTGATCACTGTAGCTTTGTAGTATATTCTGAAGTCCAGGACCCTGATTCCTCCAGCTCCATTTTTCTTTCTCAATATTGTTTTGGCTATTTGGGGTCTTTTGTGTTTCCATACAAATTGTGCAATTTTTGTTCTAGTTCTGTGAAAAATGCCATTGGTAATTGGATAGGGATTGCATTGAATCTGTAGATTGCTTTGGGTAGTATAGTCATTTTCACAATGTTGATTCTTCCAATCCAAGAATATAGTATATCTCTCCATCTGTTTGTATCATCTTTAATTTTCTTCATCAGTGTCTTATAGTTTTCTGTGTACAGGTCTTTTGTCTCCTTAGGTAGGTTTATTCTGAGGTATTTTATTCTTTTTGTTACAATGGGAAATGGGAGTGTTTCTTTAATTTCTTTTTCATATTTTTCATCATTAGTGTATAGGAATGCAAGAGATTTATGTGCATTAATTTTGTATACTGCTACTCTACCAAATTCATTGATTAGCTCTAGTAGTTTTCTGGTAGTATCTTTAGAGTTCTGTATAATATCATGTCATCTGCAAACAGTGACAGTTTTACTTCTTCTTTTCTGATTTGGATTCTTTTTATTTCTTTTTCTTCTCTGATTGCTGTGGCTAAAACTTCCAAAACTATGTTGAATAATAGTGGTGAGAGTGGACAACCTTGTCTTTTTCCTGATCTTAGGGGAAATGGTTTCAGTTTTTCACCATTGAGGATGATGTTGGCTGTGGGTTTGTCATATGTGACCTTTATTATGTTGAGGTAGGTTTCCTCTCTGCCTACTTTCTGGAGAGTTTTTATCATAAATGGGTGTTGAATTTTGTCAAAAGGTTTTTCTGCATCTATTGAGATTATCTTATGGTTTTTATCCTTCAATTTTTTAATATGGTGTATCACAATGATTGATTTGCATATATTGAAGAATCCTTGCATTCCTAGGATAAACCCCACTTGATCATCGTCTATGATCCTTTTAGTGTGATGTTGAATTCTGTTTGCTTGTATTTTGTTGAAGATTTTTGCATCTATGTTCATCAGAGATATTGGTCTGTAGTTTTCTTTTCTTGTGACATCTTTGTCTGGCTTTGGTATCAGGGTGATGGTGGCCTCATAGAATGAGTTTGAGAGTGTTCCTCCCTCTGCTATACTTTGGAAGAGTTTGAGAAGGATAGGTGTTAGCTCTTCTCTAAATGTTTGATAGAATTCGCCTGTGAAACCTGGGCTTCTGGTCCTGGGCTTTTGTTTGTTGGAAGGTTTTTAATCACAGTTTCAATTTCAGTGCTTGTGATTGTTTTTTTTTTATTTTCTATTTCTTCCTGGTTCAGTCTTGGAAGGTTGTGCTTTTCTCAGAATTTGTCCATTTCTTCCAAGGTGTCCAATTTATTGGCAAATAGTTGCTTGTAGTAATCTCTCATGATCCTATGTATTTCTGCAGTGTCAGTTGTTACTTCTCCTTTTTCATTTCTAATTCTGTTGATTTGAGTCTTCTCCCTTTTTTTTCTTGATGAGTCTGGCTCATGGTTTATCAAGTTTCTTTATCTTCTCAAAGAACCAGCTTTTAGTTTTATTGTTCTTTGCTATTGTTTCCTTCATTTCTGTTTCATTTATTTCTGATCTGATCTTTGTGATTTCTTTCCTTCTTAGGTTGTTTATTTGAGATTTGTCTTGTTTCTTGAGGTAGGATTGTATTGCCATATACTTCCCTCTTAGAACGGCTTTTGCTGCATCCCACAGTTTTTGTGTCATTGTGTTTTCATCGTCATTTGTTTCTTGGTATTTTTTGATTTCCTCTTTGACTTCTTCAGTGATATCTTGGTTATTTAGTAGCGTGTTGTTTAACCACCATGTGTTTGTTTGTATTTTTCACAGTTTTTTTTCTGTAATTGATATCTAGTCTCATAACATTGTGGTTGGAAAAGATACTTGATACAATTTCAATTTTTTAAAATTTACCAAGGCTTGATTTTTGGCCCAAGATATGGTCTATCCTGGAGAATGTTCCATGAGCACTTGAGAAGAAAATGTGTTCTGTTGTTTTTGGATGGAATGTCCTGTAAATATCAGTTAAGTCCATCTTTTTTAATGTGTCATTTAAAACTTGTGTTTCCTTATTTATTTTCATTTTGGATGATCTGTCCATTGGTGAAAGTGGGGTGTTAAAGCCCCCTACTATTAATTTGTTACTGTTGATTTCCCCTTTTATGGTTGTTAGCATTTGCCTTATGTATTGAGGTGCTCTTATGTTGGCTGCATAAATATTTACAATTGTTATATCTTCTTCTTGGATTGATCCCTTGATCATTATGTAGTGTCCTTCTTTGTCTCTTGTAATAGTCTTTATTTTAACGTCTATTTTGTCTGATATGAGAATTGCTATTCCAGCTTTCTTTTGATTTCCATTTGCATGGAATATCTTTTTCCATCCCCTCACTTTCAGTCTGTATGTCTCCCTAGATCTGAAGTGGGTCTCTTGTAGACATCATATGTATGGGTCTTGTTTGTGTATCCATTCAGGTGGTCTATGTCTTTTTGTTGGAGCTACATTCCCTTCCATTCCTTATGCCGCTCCCCTACCATTTCACCCAGGGTCTCCCCCATCCCCACTGGACCCCTAACTGTGGGTGGGTCCTGCTGGGTGTAGGATCTCCTCCCCTGCCCCAGCCAACCCTCAGGGGTGCCAGTCCTGGATGTCTGGCCTTTATTTTTGCTCCCCCTTACCTCCCTCCCACTCCCTCAGAAACCCTGCAGTTGGAGGGGGCCTAGGTGGGCTGAGGATCAGGCCTGGGATCTCAACAGGTTCCTGGGGGTCCAAGTGGGCAGGGGAAACCTGGCCACGTTTCCTTTTGATCCTCTGCCCTCCCAATGGTTCCCCAATCTCCCCCTTCGGGTGTAGGATCCCTTCCCCTCTCCCAGCCACCCCTCAGGGGCACCAGTCCTGTCCCACCTCCACTTCTCCCCCTTCACTCTGCCCACACCTCACGCCCTACTTGGTCACTGGTGGTTCCTCCCATCCCCTTAGGTGTCTGTATTCCCCCACCAGTGCTTGGTAGGTGCCCTAGCTGTGAGGAGACGTGAATTTTGCATCCTCCTACTATGCCATCTTGACTCCACCACTGTAATAACTTTTGATGGAGTATAATCTGTAAAAATACTGAATCTATATGCTGTACCTGAAACTAATGTAGTAATGCAAATCCACTATAGTTCAATAGAAAAACATGTTTTAAGTGTACAAGATGAGTCAGGCAAATGAGAGGTTCACCCTATCTAAATATGTTTTAAAAATTCCTTTCCCAGTTTCCTTCTCTTTGTCCATAGATAAGACTAACTAAAATAGAATGGACACTGGAGATTTATTAAATCATTTTGTATATCCTTCAAGGAGAAATTGATAATACCAAGTGGTGTTGAGGATGTGGAGCAACCAGAACTCATGTATTATTGGTTCAAGAAAGTAAAATAAAATGGCAATCTCTAGGTCCATCCATGTTGCTGCAAATGGCATGATTTTGTTTTTTTTATGGCTGAGTAATATTCCATTTATATATGTAGCACATCTTTTTTATCCATTCCTCTGAGTGAAGTCAGACACAGAAAGACAAATATCATATGATATCACTTATATGTGGAATCTAAATAAAAAGGTACAAATGAACTTATTTAAAAAACAGAAGTAGAGTCATGGATGTAGAAAACAAACTTATTGTTACCAGGGGATAAGATAGGGGGGAGGGATAAATTGGGAGATTGGGATTGACATATATTGACAACACACACTACTATATATAAAATAGATAACTAATAAGAACTTACTATATAGCACAGGGAACTCTACTCAATACTCTATAATGGCCTATATGGGAAAAGAATCTAAAAAAAGAGTGGATATATATATATAGATATAGATATATGTATAATTGATTCACTTTGCTGAAACTAACACAACAATGTAAATCAACTATACTCCAATAAAAATTTTTTTTAAAAGTAAAATAATACAATCACTTTGGAAAATTGTTTGGGAGTTTCTGGTAAAGTTATATATACACTTACTTTATGACTTAGTTATTGCACTCCTAAGCACTTACCCCAGAGAAATAAGTGCATATGTTCTACAAACTGAGTTGTACATACATGAATATTTATAGCATAACTATTCATAAGAGCCCCAAACTGGAAAAAAAAATGTCCAATAACAGGAAAATGCATCAACTAATTGTGGCATGTTCATACAGTGAAATATGACTGGGCATTAAAGAATGAATGACCAACAAATGAATACACGCAGTGACACAGATAAATCTTACAAATATTGTGCTGTGCCAAAAAAGTAAGATAAAAGAGGATATAGTGTATTGCATGAAGTTCAAGAAAAAAAAATCATGGTGATAAAAATTCAGAACTGATTTATTTGGAGGGAAGATGAATGCATCGATTGGAAAGAGCACAAAGGATCTTTCTGAGGTGATGGAAATGTTCCTTATGGTATGGGTGACAGGAATGTACATGTCAAAATGTATACTGTCAAAATTCATCAAGCTGTATGCTTAAGATTTATTCATTTCCTGAATGAAAATTAAATGTCAATAAAGTGCTGTTAGCATGAATAAAAACCTGTGGATATCTAGCCACAAGTTCTTCACCCCTTAGACTCAAGTGTCTTCATGACACTTAGCAAACAAGAGAGGTTATCACACACTTACTTGCCTAGTAATTTAAGGAAATGCTACATTTACAAGAAGTTTCCATTGGAAAATAGTTACTATTGTTTCTTAAAGAAAAAGAGCTAGCATATGGGCTAACTGAACAACTGACTGCAATGTAACCCAGTCATATCAACTCCTTATTGGAAGAAAGAGTTTAAAGAGCTATGACTCTTCTCAAAACTGACACTGCAAATCCCCAAGTTTCTTTTAAATATCATCTGGCCTGCATAGCAATGAGCTGCCTGGTCTCCAGAACAGGTGCCCAATAAGGTAGATTTCTTAACAAGGAAAGAAATATGGCACTCTCACTGAAATATTTGCCTAGAGATATTTCTGTTCCTAAGAATCAAATGCAAATTTGTTTCCAGTAGCCTGAGGTGGGATAGTGGTTTTTATGGTTTTGCTTCAAAACCTGATGAAAATTGTGAGTGAGTTCATCTCTTTTTATAAGGTTCTTTGGTGAGGTTTCCAACATGATCTAATCTTGCCCTGGAAAGCGAACTAAAAGGAGCTGACTGGTTGTTAGGAATGAGTTCACTAGCCCCACTTTACAGCCATCCAAGTGGATGTCTTCATGGAAGTCTCGAGGCTGCTCCTGTCCCAGCTGGGTTCAGGGACCTGCCTGTGACTTCAGAGGGACTTCCCAGGGCAGAACAGGGAAGAATCATACCCAAGACCTTTCACAGTGTAAGTGTGCTTGTCTTTCCATTACCTACTCCTATTTTCAGATCTGTATAATTTAACTTCCCAAATTAAACCAGGTTAAAACCCAATAACCTCTGCTCACTCTCAGACGCAATCTGTTAGACTAGTTGGTTGCTTTTCCCTCCAATCAAGTGTGCTTTGGAAAGGTTTAATATTAGTACAATCTACCTATGTCATTTCAATAGAGGAAAATAGATGTGCTGGTGTTGTTTTAATTCAATTTTTTTTAAGATTCCACATGTGAGATCATACAGTATATGTCTGTCTCTGTCTGATTTGTTTCACTTAGCATAATGCCCTCAAGTTTCATCCACATTGTAGCAAATGGCAGAATTTCCTTCTTTCTTATGGCTGAATAATATTGTATTATATATATATATATATATATGTATATATGTATATGTATATTTATTTATTTATTTTATTTTATTTTTTTAGCTGTGTTGGGTCTTCGTTTTGCGCGAGGGCTCTCTCCAGTTGCGGCAAGCGGGGGCCACTCTTCATCGTGGTGCAGGGACCACTCTTCATCGCGGTGCGCGGGCCTCCCACTATCGCGGCCCCTCCCGTTGCGGGGCACAGGCTCCAGACGCGCAGGCTCAGCAGGTGTGGCTCACGGGCCCAGTTGCTCCGCGGCACGTGGGATCCCCCCAGACCAGGGCCCGAACCCGTGTCCCCCGCATTAGCAGGCAGACCCCCAACCACTGTGCCACCAGGGAAGCCCTGTATATGTATATTTATATGCATAACATATTCTTTATCTATTCCTCCATCATGAGTGCTTAGGTTGTTTCCATGCACTAGGTGCAGATACCTCCTTGAGATAGTGTCTTTACTCCTAAGGATATATATCTAGAAGTGGTATATATGGTAGCTGTATTTTTCATTTTTTGAGGAAACTCCATACTGTTTTCCATAGTAGCTGCACCAGTTTACATTCTCACTAACAGTACCCAAGCGTTCCCTTTTCTCCATTTCCTCCCCAGTACTTGTAATTACTTGTCTTTTGATAGTAGCTATTCTAACAGGTCTGAGGTGATATCACCTTGTGATAGTAATGTTGATGATTAGTAATGTTGAGCACCTTTTATATATCTTGGATATTGACCCCTTATCAGATACATGATTTGCAAATATCTTCTCCCATTCCATGGGCTGCCTTTTCATTTTGTTGATTATTTCTTTTGCTGTACAGCTTTTTAGTTCAATGTAGTCCCACTTCTTGATTCTTGCTTTTGTTGTTTGTGCTTTTGGTATCATATCCAAAAAATTATTGTCAAAACCAATGTTGAGGAGCTTCTTCTCTACATCTTCTCCTATGAGTTTTATGGTACCAGGTCTTATGTTCAAGTCTTTGATCCATTTTTCTCCTGTTAATCTGTATTTTGTCAATTTAATTTGCAAAGCCCTAGGGATTGAACCCAAGAGGATAAAGGATAAAGTTTTATCTCTTCTATACTTGGAATGTATGTGTTCACCAAGTAAAAGCAGAGAGAAGGCCAGATGTGAAGCATGATTAATAAGTCCTTTAAAGGAAGATTCTATAAGTAGTCACAGAAACATGGGGAAGACTTTTAGGATGGCCAGTCTCTCAGGCTACTGAAGGAGAAAGAGAATATAAGGGTGAATAACCCATCATCCAATTGAGGTAAAGAGGCAAAGCCAGAATGATCTAAGTAACAACTGCCTTAGGTGTTGTGTATTGAAAGGCAAATATCTTGATGAGAGTCCCCTACTTCTTTCAGACGCTTGAACATTCTTTAGCTAAAATCCTTAACTAGAACTTGATCATTTGATAATAACAATTTAATAGGGCAACGAACATCTTCATTCCTCCTCTGGAAGACAAATGAAGTTCTAAATTAGGAGTCTGGCTGTAAGATAGTGCAGAAATAGATAGTAAAGTCCTTCAAAGAGTTAGAACTGAACACTTGAGTTTCTTCATCTGCGCATCCTTGTAGAAGATTTATTTCATTATTCAATGAAAAAAAAGGTAATTTTCTTTCTACTTCTCTTTACTTTTGGTGCACTTAGCATTTGACTAGACATCTCAGGATACTGAATCACAGCTTTTCAGGGATTTGATGTTAACCACTAAAAGGCTAAGAAATGGTAGGCTAATTATAATTTTGCTCCTTAATCCTAATGTTAATGCTATAGATAAAGAAGATAGAAGGAAAAATAAGATCTAAGTAATTATTCAATGACTTTGTCTTGAAGAAAGGGCACAATGTATATACTCTGTATGCACAAACTACTTGAGTATTTTTTAAACTTCAATTATTTTCTAACTTCATTCCAATCAGAGAAAAACTACTTGGGATGGACGAAATATTTTCTACTTTCTAATTTCTCTAATTTCTAAGTATTTTCTAATTTCTCTAATTTCTAAGTAAATATCTTCATCAGTCTATGTAAACTTTAGAGTAACTTTAGTTAATAATAACCATTGATCTTTAGAAAACTAATCTCCTTCTTAATTACTGTCATTGAGCTGTAAGTTATTAAATTTGGAGGATAAAATTTTGAGAGAAGTAGTAGACAGAAAATTCTGTAGGGAAGGAAATTATCATTACTAACAGATCTCATTTGATAAAGCATGTCAATTGCCCTTATTTTAAAACAATCCATCCCTACCTGAAATAATTCAACTTCCCTTTGGGTGAACTTCCTACTTAAATTTGGCTAGGGCAATTCCATTTATGATTTTTGGATCAGGTGTTGGAACTACCCAGTTTGGGAGGTTTTCATTACATTTTCCTGGAAAGAAAAGAGCTGTGGTTTACAGGGAGGGCACTACTTGTTTTTTAAAAAAGTCTCCCTTGCTTGCTGATTCATAAAGGGACAATCACTGTTTGCCTTAAATTCTGTCACTTAAGGTGTATAGAGAGCCTTATGTAGGTTTACAGGGCAAGACCTGCAACAATCCGAGTCAAAAACCATTTTCTCCTGCATCAAGTTGACAAGAAGACCTAGAATATATTATTTGATTTATCTAGAGAGCCAAATCACCAAGTTAGTCCAGTCTGTGATGTGAAACCAGACCAGGCAAAGGTATAACCACACAGCTTAAAATAGAAAACACAGCTTATTCATTGAAATATAGTGATATCTACAAAGCCATCGTTCCATCTGGAAGGTGATCATCAAGAGGAGAACAAGAGTGACTAAGTGAGAGTAATTTGTTTTAAAAAATCAATATGGACTACATTGATGCTTTGCCCAAGAAAATGCTGTCAGTGTTTGACACTATTTTTTCTTATTTGATCTTCAAGATTATAAACGACTAGGACCTTAAATTAGCATATTTACATTGACCTGAGCATGGGTCAGTAGAGTTCCAGCTGCCTCATGGTTCCTTTAATAATTCCAGGAAGATTTATTGAACATCTATTTGGTGAGAAACACTATACCAGGTGTTACAACAGAATATATTCGGTTCTAATGTACCATCAGGAGCTAATAAGTAAGCTACATGAAATGAGACCACTTTTAGACTGTGAGATGAGCGCAAAAGTGGGGTTTCCTTTAGGCTTTGCTTTCAGGAAGGGAGACCCAAAACACAAGAATTGAAGGCAGATGCAAGAACTAAAATCTTCCAAATGAAGGAAAATGGCAAGAGCCAAAGGGTGGGAAAGGTAAAGGAGAACTTATTGGATGGCCAGAGTGAAGGGTTCATAGAATGCTTATGGACATTGAGGCTGCAAAGTCAAAGAAGACAAAGTAGAGGACTTGGAATGCTCCACTTAGGAATATAAAAATTGTTTTTATTTTTAAGTGCAGTACTTTTCAGAGCCTCTAACAGGCAAATGTGCATTGTGACTCTCTGAGAATGTAGCATGCCATAATCTCAATTTTTTGCTTCATGAAATTTTGGCTACGAGGTACGAAAGGACTCTGACCATCTGTGACTTTTACACTTAGGGAAACCCTATTTTAGGGAATTTGAAACTGCTTCACAATGTGAGAGCAGTAATATTTATCAACAGAATCAGACCAGCCTAAAAAGTATTTGGGGTTTACACTTGTTATAGATGATCTAAAAATGACCAAATCCAAAGTTGGAAGATAATTTGGAGTCTATCTGGTGCTATCTGATGCTTGAACAGCCTCTAAAAAGCCACACAATTTAATTGTCCAGCCTCTGGTGACAGGGAGGTAAACTGAAGGAACCCACCTATTTTTCAAGCAGTTTATTATTTTGAGCCCAAATTTGCCTTCTTAAGCTTGCTAGGTCCTTCTTTGGGAGCAATCACTAAAAACCTAAACCTTCTCTTACCCAAAAGCCTTTTACGTACTTTGAATCAATTATCTCATTTCTTTTTTCCTAGTTCTTCCAATTATCCACCACATGACATAGTTTCTAGGCCCTGATCAGCCTGGTAATTCATCCCTGGATACTTCAGATTGTCAGTGTGTCTCTTGACATGAGATAGTTGACATGCATCCTTCCCAGTGTGGTCTGAGCTAAGATGATAACGTTCCAATTTCTGAACATTATGCATCTCTTAGAGCAGACAAAAACCATTTGGGTTAATTTGGATCCAATACCACTAAATTATTATTATTATTTTTTTGGGGGCCACTCTGTGCAGCATGCAGGATCTTAGGTCCCCAACCAGGGATCGAACCCATGCCCCCTGCATTGGGAGTGTGGAATCTTAACCACTGGACTGCCAGGGAAGTCCCTCCACTAAATTATTGAAATAATTTTTGTATAAACTTCTGCTCATCCCAAACTTCTCCAACCTCTTCCTGTGTTGTTGATTTTCAGGACTTACAGTAAAGTTTATCTCGTTACTATTGTCACTTCCTTTTTTCTTTATTCTCCTTTGCAATAGTCTTTTTGATCTTAATTCTGTCACCTTCCCGATTTCAGGTCAACTTAAATTTGATCAGCAGTCTTCCCCTAAGACCGGATAAAATATTAGATGGAAAAAGACTAAATATAAAACTTTGAACTGGTACCAGACACTCCTTTTCAAAAATGTAATTAATCCATTGGTCACTCAAATGTTATTATATCTACATTGGTCACTCAAATGTTAGATACATTTATATATCTAAAACTGATCACCTAGCCTACATGAATTGCTAGGAACAGGTTCACTCAAATCTACTTATATTACATCTGTCCAGTTGGGCCAAGTAAAAGAAGACAAAGTCTAGTCAAGATAAGTTAACACAGCTAGTCAAAACATCTGACTAGTTCCTCACTTGATATCACTAAGAACAGGTCTCAGAATTTGCCTTTTCATTTTGAAAACTGGTATATCTGTATATCTGTAGAATTCTAACTTTTCGCCAGTTCTGCATTATTTGGCAAAGTTTACTGGTAGCATTTCTGCCATCTTGCCTCCATGTTCTCTTAATATCATGGGTCTTTCCTCACTTGAAACTACCCTGTCTTTATTCTTACCCTGAATGACAATTTTTTTCATGTTGGATCAGGAGAGCTTAGCTGAGCATCATATTTTAAACCAGTAATACTCATCCCAAAGGAAAATAAAGATGCATTCCCTCATATGTCTTGCTCTGAATCAGGGTTTCTCAATCTCAGCACTACTGATAGTTTGAATCAGATAATTCTTTGTGGGAAGATGTCCCATGCAATATAAGATGTTTAGCAATATTCCGGGTCTCTAGGTGCTAGATACCAGTAGCTACACCCCCCTCCCAAGCCAGGACAATCAAAAATATCTCCAGATATGGCCAAATGTCCCACAGTTGGGGGTGGTGGGGTGGTGGTGGGATTGCCCCAGTTAAAAACTACTGATCAGAACATAAATAAATTTAAAAGAATAAATTTTTGCTTATGTTTTTTCTCCCTAATGTGTACTCTTTTTATTTAACTCCATTCAGACTAATTCAGTCAATGAATGATATATAATTAAACTAGGGAAATATGCTTAGAATTCTTGGTATAAAAAAAAAAACCTGGTTATGGTTTTAGAGCAGAAAATTAGAAGGCAAGTGTTACACATCCAAATTAAGGATAGAAAAACTTAAAGGCTAAGAAGTATCAATCGTGTCTTAGGGCTGCTCTAACAAATACCATAGACTGGGTGGCTTAAACAGCACTTATTTCTGGAAGCTGGGAAGTGCTGGAAAATGGGAAGTCCAAGATCTAGGTACCAGTCAACTGAGTTCATATGAGAACACTCTTCCTGGTTTGCGCATAGATAACTTTTAGCTGTATCCTCTTATGCAGAGAGACAGAGATCATCTCTCTCAGGTCTTTTCTTATAAGAGTAATAATCCCATTCATTAGTGCTCCACTTTCATGACCTGCCAAATGCCCTACCTCCATATACCTCCAAGTACCATCATAATATAGTTTAGGGCTTCAATATATGAACTTTGGGAGGGAACACAAATGTTTAGTACCTAGTAAATAGTGAACACAAGAATCATGATACAAAGGGATTCAAATGTATCCTTCTGGATATGCACACAGGGCTTTCCAAGATCACATAATTTGCAAGCTGGTTGAATTTCCTAACCCTTCCACTGGGACCAACAGCCTTCAGCCTCTTCCCCTCTTTCAATCCCAAGGTCTTTTTTGTTGTTTTTATTTCTCTTTACAGTATCATTCCATGAGGAAGGGCAATGCTTTCCCACGGATACAAAGTGTCCCAAGGACACCAACAAGAAAGAATACAAGAGAAATGGCAGCACACCCAAACCCTTTCTTTGGGGGATATCTCAATTGGAGCATCTAACGCCCCCTGGTGGCAAGATAACCTATTTCTTTCAGCCTGTATTTCAGGCTTATACTTAGAGCTAGGACTTATTTTCAGGACTGTTCTATATCAACTCTGTCAAGGAGCCGACAGAAGGATGTCTTTTTTTTTTTTTTTTCTCCCAGGAAAAAAATCAAGCTAGAGTAAAGTGAGGCATTGTTTCTTTTGTGAAAAGGTTATGCTGATTTTCTTCAGTTAGAAAGGTAACGTGTTTGACATGTTCATGTCTTTGAATCAAGAATAAAAATAAGGTCCAGTTTTGATCCAATGTCTATGTTCTCAATTTTTAATTACAAAATTAAAAATACGCTCACAAGAACAGACAGGAAATTTCATGGGTCTCATTAGACCAACTCTGTTCTCTTTCTTTAAAAAAAGATGTTCTAGTAAATTCAGAAAAAAAATCAAGGTCACTGCTCCAGTTGTGGTAAAGCTGAGCCTATCAAATGTCAGATTCACTAAAAAAATTAAGAGCTGACAACAAACTGACTCTTTTCTTATTGTGCTATCATGGATTCTGCTCATGAAATGGAACTTGACATCTGTATATTGGTAGATTAATGTGAGAGAAAAAAATCTTTGCTTTGGAAGATTTTAATTTTTATGGCTTCTAGTCATTTTAATACAAACCTGGCAAAAGAGAGGAAATAAAAAATTGGGGAAACATCCTTTCTGAATTAAATATGTTAGTCTGGGTCAGTAAGAGTTTCAATGCCTGCCAGAATTGATTTTCAGTGGCATGCAGCATTTTCAGTGAAGAAAGGATGGGGTTTCTGAATGGATTTAGCATTGTTTGAAAGTTTATTTCAGATAGACTATGACACTTGGAGCATAACTTTGATTCCTTGTGCTTTAATAGATTGATCTATAAAATAAGATGTCAGCCATAAGCCTTTATGCCCAAGGCTACATGTTAGGCACTGGGAAATAACCTCAACAATGATCCCTCCCTTCAGAAATATAACAAACGCTCTAGTTATGAATGACAAGTGCTTCTCTTCAGGGAATGAGTTCTTCTCAAAAACAAATCCATCCCACTGGGAGGTGGCCTAAGAGGTGAACCTTGCATTGACCTAAAAGAGTTAATTCACTATAATTCTAGATTGTCCAAGAAGCACTTTGGCAACATGGAAGAAAGACACTGTATAAATCCAAATAATGACTATGATTATGAACCAGATCAGAACTATACAAAAAATCCCTTTTCACAAAGGCAGAGTTTTGATATATCAATCCCCAGCTCCTTCATTGCCCGAGAGAATTCAATGACTACCGACACCAGAAGCCTCTGATTGTATGTGCATGAGATCTTGGTTTCCAAATGCCTTAAATAAATGTCACACATTTGCACAAGTGTTGGCTGGCTTTGAGGCACCAAGGTCTACTGAATTCAAGGTGCGGTGGAGATCCCACCCTGCAAGGTGCATTGGGACTCCATAAACCACTTGCCTCATCCTGGCTCAGGAGTTTAGAGGAAAATCGGCAAGCATCAAAGCAGGTGCAACTCTATCCTCTGATGTCTAAGGTCTGGGGTGGGGCGACGGTGTTCTAGAGTATTCTTTTGTATAACTTTTATGGGTCTGGAAGTACTCTTTACAAGCATCTTTCCCACCCTGAGGCAGATAAAGGCTCACACACTAAACAGTGACCCTATTCAGTCTTCTGTCTTCCACTCTATATATTCTGGGTATATGTAAGTTGTAGGAGAAATCTATGTAAAAGAGATATATAGACTAGAAATGATGAGGTCCAGGGTTGGAGTTTTAAAGTAAAAGCTAAAGAAATGAATACCTGGAGACTCAGAAGACCATCTGCCTTTAAAAAGCAGCCTATTCAGGAAAGGGGGTGTTGAGTTCAGGGGACTAGTTTGACTTTTTTAATGTTATCAAGCAAGAATTGAGTCCATTTTTGGTACCACTTTTTGCACAAACTGGTCCAAAATAAATAACCAGCACAGCTGTGGTGCAGAAAACCTCCTGTGTAAATTATTTTCATGTGTGTGGCTTTTTTAAAATGAATTTCCGTCAATCTTTCCATGGCTTTTGGTCCACATTAGTCCTGACTATAACTGTATTTTTCTGAAAAGTTAAGGGAGGTAACTATCTATCAGGGACCATCTCTATTATGGCTTCTTTTGTTACTGTTGTCGTTTGGTTTGGTTTGTTTGTTTTCAGATTGGGTTTGAGGCTCAGCACATATTTTCTCAATACTCCTAATATGCTATAGAAGTTGGTTTGGTTTGAAGCAATGCAACTGATTAAATTTGGGGAGTTTCCCACCTCTCCCACTCTAGCTCACTCTACCTCCCCTCTGGAACACTCAGATTCTTGGCTTTACTATTTATAGTTACAGGGAAGCTCTTGCTTCTCCCACCCACCATTGCTCCAATTTGAAACACATGCAGGGGAAGAAAGGAAGAGGAGTCTGTGGGAGGAGAGGTAGAAGAACCGCACCCACTGTGAAACCACCATGCCATCCTGCTTGCATGTGGTTAAACACCCAGAAAGAGAGGGAGTTTGCTGAGTTCCTTTTCAGTACATCCATACTCACTGGTCCAAAGACTCTTTGGTTTCTTATTGTCTGACTCATTCTGACTTTGACATAGATCAGTTTCTTGATCACGATGGAGGAAAAACCAATAAAGTGAAATGTCTCAAAGCATAATATCCGATGCTTAAAATAAAGAGGAGAGGAAGGGAAAAATGAAACCTTTTCATAATTTTCACAGGAGTTATCACATTCTGAAAGTCCTACATCTGACCCTATGAAAACCTGATCCCTAAAGGTGGTACCTCATAGCAAACACCACACACACACACACACACACTCACTTGAAAAGGGAAGGAGGTCAGATGGTTCATACTTTAAGACCACTTAAACATTTTTCTGGAAGGTGAGAAGGTAAGAAATCAAAGAAAAAGTCCATAATAGTATTTTGGCAATCTCTCCACTCTATAAATATTGCCTATAAACTCTATCCATAGGCAATCATTGGCTTGTGCCAATTTTGCATAACTAAAAATGACTTAGATTAAATATTAGGGGTGGATGTTTGGCGATGGCTAAGCCTATGTTCTTTTTACCTTTTAATAGCAGATAAAGATGTCCGTCAGGTTGCCTTTGTCTTGTGTACTTACAACAGTTGCTCTGGCTTCCTTCATATCATTTGTTTCCTTGAAACTTTGAAGTTTTGCACCTACCTCTATGATTTTTTCTTCATGTAAGGAAGTGGCTGAAGTAAGAGTCATGTGTATAAAAGCTAAAGAAAAAAATCAGATAATTGGTAATCATTACTGCCACGGACAACAGGTTAAAAACTGGGGTGGATGACGATGTTTGTTTGACGTCAAAATGAGAGGCAGAAATCTGGGGTCAAGTGGACCTGGGTTTAAATTCTGAGTCTTCTCATTCCTAGCTGTGCGACATTGGGCCAGTCATCTCAGTAATCTTCCTAAGGCTCAGTTTCCCCAACTACAGAATAGTATTGACAAGAGTGTGTACTTCATAGGAGAAGCATAGGATTTAAATCATATACTGACTTCACCCCAAAACTGATATTTAGTTTTAAATTTGGGGGGGGAATCAACCACGAGACTCTAAACTGATTGTGAGCAGTTTCTTCAACTCTACTCTTTTAAATCAAGATGTTCTTGAATTTGGGTAGTTAAGTAGTTAAGGCTCCGTGCTTCCACCGTAGTGGGTGCAGGTCCATCCCTAGTCAGGGAACTAAGATCCCACATGACGTGTAGTGTGGCAAAAAAAAAAAAAAAAAAAAGATGTACTTGAATTCAATGTAGTGATTTAGTGATGGTGTAAATGTCCATATTGTACTCCATTCTCAAAATCAGTCGTGCAAAACAAAATCTAACAAATATTAGTAACTACTGTATATTCCAGTATACTTTTTAGGAGAGAACATGGTTATAAACATATAGTGAACCAATTAACCTTATCTAAAAATAAGAAAGACAAACATATCATGTGTATTTCTGTTTATTAGTAACTACTATTGAGACAAAGAGCCCTCCTCTGGGGTTTGGATGATTTCCAACAGGAAGACCAAGCCAATCCTCAAAAATGTCAAACCACAAGGGAGTTTCCAAAGTTGATTGGTAACAGCTGATCACACATCCTACCCATCCGTGGCCTCCTTCCCCCACCATACACAAGAAAGAAAGGAAGGAAAAGTAAGCACAAAACACAAATTCTATCACTGGACACGCATTTGTCAACTTCATTGTGCTATCTTCTCTTTCTCCAAGACCCATTTGGAACGTTTTTAGGTCTGTTAACGCTTCAAGCACTCCTGAGATGTGAAGTCCGGTGAAAAGCTGGAGGATCGAAATATATCTTCTTAGGAGAAAACAGCAAATTGAATCCTAATCTTCAATTTAGTTTTAATTGCCACTGAAAAATGTTTCTTGAAGTTCTGTTGTAACACTTGCTCATGGTTTTTGAAGTGTGGCCAATAGTATAGAATCCATAGTTTTATTTGATGAACAAAGAAAATAAAGTTCTGGGAAAAAGTTAAATTCACAGGGCCATAGCCATTTTATCAGTATTCAGTATTCTTAAGAAAAACTGCAATTTTAGACTCTTTTATAAAAGTCATGGTATTTTGGCCCTAAAGTTACAGGTTCAAAATGATAGACATCTGATTATATTCCATATTTATTTCCACATTTAGCTGTTTCCTTCAATATTAAATCAAGATCAAGAGACATATTACTGAAAGTGATGGACTGATCAGCTGATAGAAGTGAGGTATATGTTTTGCTTTGGCTTAGTTTTTCCATGTAGTCAATGCATCTGCCTTGCTTCACCCATCACCAGGGTCCTGTCAGGATATATACCAATCTACAACACAGTTTTTCAAAAGGATCCTGTAAGAACCATTTAAAAAATCCCTTCTCCCATAAAATGAACTTACAGCAGAACATTCTGCCCTCACCATTTACCTTATATATTTCTCAACCCTGCAAATTTGAGCATGCACAACAGTTCATTGCCCTCCCATATTTGTGCTATTGGTTTGATGTGATGCCCTATAGAACCACTTGATAAAATAATGCTTTCCAATTGCTTTTTGGGAGAGACCACCAGTGATCCTCTTATCACACTGAGAAATATGCTATCAAAGATGGGGCTAGCTTCATGCAGTTATGGAATAGTTTCTTCTCACTATTTACAAGTTTAAAAACAATGCCAATCAACTACTTTTAACTTTTTTATTAGGCTTTTTATTCAATATATGTCTGCACCCCTTGAAATTTTTAAAGTATGTAATAATAATTAATATATTCTTTAATTGAAAGTATGTAACATTATTACAAATACTATGATTATATGATCTATGTAAGTACATATTATATAATTTAAACTTTTAAAGTATCAATGAAGGGTGTATATGTGAATGTTGGAAATACTTTGGGAAAGGTAAGGGTCTGATTCCTAGCTAGATCACTTTCTGTTTAGATGATGTCTTGCAAATTAATTAAAGTGAGTGCATTTTACTCTTCATTGGTTGGTAAAAATGAGTATGGTAATGGGTAACCTTGTTATAAGGATTAGTGCAAGTCAAAAATGATGCACTTCTGGTTTGTGTTGTGTAGTCAGTGGTAGACATTATTTTTCTACTATAAAGCCCCATTGCACCTGATGGCTTGTGATACCTAATAGCCATCTGCATAGTCACTGCTTTTTAAATTCAATGCAAAATTTGCTAGTCCATTGATTGAAACCACAGTACAAACTCACCAATCATTTGTGGCCTTTCCTTTGCTTTGCAGTTCTCCAGAGATTGCTAACAGCTACTGAGTGATGCAGTCCATGACTATGGTCAGGACTCTTGGATGTCATTTTTCTTGGACAGGAAAGCCTTTATTACTGTTACTTGTTTTTCTGTCTGGTCCATAAATAGGACAAAAGCTGTTCAAGCTTGGAGAATTGTTCAAGTACACTCTTGTCCTTCTAAATTAAATTAAAAACAAACTATAATGAACAAAAATACCTATCAATTGAGTTCTAAATGACTAATTTCTAATAGTATTCACTAATAAAACTCAATAGCATTCACTAATAAAAGAAACCTGTGTCTTGGAACAGATTCACCCAATCATCATTTTTGTTAGTGTCCAGAGAGCCTAGTCCATGTCTATTTTTTAACAATACTCTTCCTATAGGGTCCCTCTCTAAGTTATTTTCATGACTAGTGTTAGACCTCAACATATAGTTCAAATAAGTTAAAGTGTTCTCTGAAATATATCATTAGGCAAAAGGTTTGGGGAAACAATTAAATGGAATATCTTGGCAGGTGACTGTGTTCCTTCTCTGAAGGATATGCAGGAGCATATCTAGAGGAATGAATAAGCTTTACCCAATAAACAAGAGTTCATGCACAATTTAATACTTAATTAGAAAGTCTGAAATTAAGCTGTGGAACTTTGATATGCATTAACTTGGAGAAAAGGAGAAAAATCCCCAGACACTTGAAGAGAAAAAAAAAAAAAAATCGGAATAGTACAACAACAGGACAATGGGGATGTCATCAAGAAAAAATAATGAAAGACAGTTGTTCTTAATAGGCACTTCAGAGGAAAGAGCCTCAGATATGGATAATTGAAATAATTGTATGATCTTGTTAAAAGGCACTTTCAAACGAGTCAAGCTATTTTGAAGGTGCCAAATTATTTGTGTGGCATTTTTATGTTTTATTTGCAGCATAATTATCAACTATAAGCACTGCTCTATCTACCTGTCACGTAAATTGATGCAACATTTCCTCTTTTTTTTAAAAGCTTCTTTAAATATAAGAAGAAAACACAAGCTATGCATCAAAATTTACACTGAGACTCTTAGGAGGAAATTCTCATAGAAGTGTGACTGCATTGCAGTCAGTACAAGGAGAATCTGGTTCCCAAGATTGTTCTCAAAGTTTAAAGCAGACATTGACCCCTATTTATGATTTGGCAGCTTTTCAGCTAACATTATGAATTTATGCTTATAATTTGTGCCCTCCAAATTCTCTCTCTCATTATATACACGTGTGTTACATATATTACGTAACATGTATATACACACATACATAAATATATCCTTCTATAATACACTTATGAGTTTGTTTAAGTGCTTAAAACTTCTAAAATTATGCACATTACTAATATTATATATATAAGTTCTCAGTTTCCCTATGCATTAGTTATGCTTATGGTAGATGATAATTAATAAAGATTTAAATTATTTCAATTGTTAGTCATTATTATGTGGCATAAAACCCAGCATATTGCATGGGTCCACTGAGTCCTCCACACAGTAAGTAATACTTTCCACAGTCCATTCTAACTTCCAATGTGCATTAAATGTTGCCCACACAAAGACGAAAAGCCGTTGTGTACCTAATAGAGTGGAATTTAGGAGCTGAGAAGAAGCAAGTGGATAGTCAATGTCTCCTCTGATTTGAAAATAATTGAAGCTATTAATTTTCATTTCTGAGCTTAAGTGGTGGTCCTTCACGATCCTGGGGTGAAGAAGCTGATTTGAGTCTCACATTTTACATAGGTTAGCTCAGTCCTCATCAGATTAATGTGAAAGACTTCCTATCAGGATTGCCTTCTGCTCAGTGAGACAAGTGTTTCTCCAACACACACTCATACTTACATAGCCACAGTTTTCTAGCATTTGAAAGACTGCAAACAAATTATTCCAGGTGGGATAAAAATTAGTAAAGTAGAGCTTGCTTAAATAAGCTCTTTTTTCTCACTCTCCCAATAGTGGTTTATAAGGCCAGGTGCTTATTCTCTGAGTGGGTGTCTATCCAAGTTGAAAGTAGATCAGCTAGACATGAATGCAAGTGCTTAGAACTAGAGCTGAGGGATGAGTCTCAGAAATCTCTTGATCTTAGCAAGGTAGTGGCAACAATTTTGTTTATATCAAACATGAGACCAAGACATAGGAAAGGAAAGCATCCTTAAAAGATTAGACCGGATCAGCTGAAGAACAGCCTACCATGTCCCATTGAGTGCCACCTCTGTACCTGTTCTAGCCCAAACTCACTAGTTCACGTTACCTGGCACAGGAAGTGTTCTGAAGTAATGAACAGGTTAAAGGATGGGAACTTTTGTAAATGCAGTTTTGTTATTTTTTCAAGTACTACTAATAACTAAACCAAAAACCAAAAAAAAAAAAAAAATTGCCTAGTAATTATCCTAGTTCAAGTAAGAGTAGTTACTAATTATTCTAACATGTAAAGTGGTGCTTCGAAGTATGTGAATGTGTTTGAAAATGGTTTGTTCTCAGTACCTTGTTCATTAGCCCTTGAATTCTGTTTTACTCATTCTTTAATTAAAAAAAAAAAAAGTTAATGGAAAGCCAATCTCTTACCATATATTAGAGGCAGGGAGATTTACAATGACCCTTCTAACCTCTTTTGTATTTCTAGTTAGCTCAGGTAATTGAAAATCTTTCAAAGCCCAACTGTTACACATTTAAAATTAGAATCTTTTGAATGTATGAGATGGGTTATACCTTCAAAATAGATCAGAAGAGTCTGAGTCATGTAGTGAAAGTAAGCCCTTGGCAAGGGTTTGGCTCTTTAGCCCTGGTCCCTAAGTCTATTCCACTTCTGTGCATCAACAACATTTTGAAAACCAATCAACCAGCCTAGAAGTACCTGAGAAATCTTTACAATGTTATGCATTCATGCTTTTATTTATTCAACAAATATTTGTAAAGCACATACCATGATGCCAGTACTAGATAGACAATGGGATTTTAAAAAGGAATAAGTGTTTAAAAGTGTGTGTGTGTGTGTGTGTGTGTGTAGGATGGTGGGTGTGCAAACATGTAAGCCCTTCCTGTAGTGTGACAAGTACCTGAATAGATGCATTTCAGGGACTCAACAAAGGTAGCTGTAATTCTCTGAATTAACAATGTCAAGTTTTCCTACAAGAACCACCCATGACACACGTGAGGCTGTGTCTCCCCAACGACACTCACTTTTTCATCTCTCATTTACCATCCGCTCAGTTGGGGAGGGGTGTAAGGATGAGCGAGATAGAAACTACTTTTTTATTATTTATTTTGAGTCATAAATGAGACAGGAGAACAAGGGCAAGACCAGGAGGACCCAACCTTCTAAGTAACATATTGGGAGTTGGCTTTCCACTTGGCCTACCCTAAGTGAACTCTTCATGGGTGAATTCTGAGACCTGATCTCTCTTCAACCGTAATCTCTGAAAAGCAATCAGTCCTGTTCCTACATGAGACATTGGACTGGAGCATAAAAGACCAGCACATCCTTGGCAGGAAATCAGGAATTAGGAAAAACCCCAAGAGTCGAAGATCATGCCAGCAGGTGAACTGATAGATCCTATGTGGCGGGAACCACTGGTAGGGAATGGCATGCCTGGGGGTAGAAATGGCCTCCAAGAAGGACTGAATTCTTTGCAACAGTTAGTAAAACCTCTATACAGCAAGCTGTGCTTCTACCCTAAGGGCAAAGCGTACCAGTGATGAACTAGAATACAAACTCTACTTATAACACCATTAATAGTTTCTATCATAAGACCTCTGTAGTTCAGGAACTCTTTGACTTGGAGCAGATGAAATTTAAGAGAAACATTTCCAAAGCCAAAATGAGCAATGATAGACATTATTAGCCAGTGAGAAGAAAAAGTCTGTTGAAAATAAATGGCCTAAGAAATCTTTTTTCATGATAATCAGTTACCTGAGTTAAATAGAGTTTAATGTTATTTTTTAACTTAAAAAGTCATCTGTCATGTGGAGAGTATCGTCAGCTGATAATGTGATGCAGAGACTACCATTTGGCTTTGGCTTTCATATCTACTTAGTCTGCAAATAAAAGCTATTTTTTCTTTAAATTAGAAAAATGATTCCATCCAACTTGTACTCAGTACATTTTTCCACCTGTCAAAGACATGGATGATTGGTGACTCTCTCTTTGCAGTAGGAAAGCACACAGATTTTCAGAGTTAGTTAAACAATAAATCAATGCCAATTTGTTATTTCTATGATGATGGAAAACATGGAAGTGAATATAGTGATCTGGAAGGAAAAAGAAACATCCTTTTGATTTCGATTGACTCATCAACAAAGTGGGTGAGTGAGGGCCCAAAGCATAAAGCTTGGGAAGTAAAGGATTAAGTAAGGAGATCTGGTCTTGAAGTAATGAAATATGAAGCATCTCGCTTCATGCTGCTGACCTATGGATAGCTTGAGGTGGAGGTAATGAGTACTCTTGACTCCACGCTGTTAGTGTAAACAATCCAATGGGCTCAAGTATCAGCCATTTGAATAAATCAGGAGACAGAGGAAATGATGTTTATGAGCTAGAGGTGTGGACTGCTTCTTAAACAACCATGGGTACACAGATAACAAAATGGAAACCTGATATAATGGGAAGGAAACAAGAAGGAATGGCATGGGGTAAACTTGAGGTGAGGGGTTAGAAATCCTGAAATCTAATTCTGTGATAGAAAAAAAAAAAAAAAAACTTTATCCATTTGAGACCAACTTGATAAGGTTTACCTTAAAAAGTTAGTGTATCACTGTTTACCTGAGGTTGCCAAAAATCTATTTGTTTTTTGTAAGACACTTTTCAAAGTTACAGTCAATTTTCATTTAGCTCTGCAAATAAAAGGAAATTGTGTTGAAAATTTGTCCTACTAAAGCAAATTTTAAAAACAATTTACTTTTTAAATATTAAAAATATTATGATATTTCTATTTTACTAAATTCTACATAAGATTATTTATAGTTTAAGAAAAGAGTATGTAAATATCCCTAGTATCAAGAGTGACGTGGACTAGAATTCAAATATGTTGTTAATTTCCTAAGTGAATAAATACTGAAACATAAATGCATATTATTAAGTGAAAGAAGCTAATCTGAAAAGGCTATACTTTGATTTCAACTATATGACATTCCGGAAAAGGCAAAACTATGGAGACAGAAAAAGGTCAGTGGTTGCCATGGTTGGGATGTAGGGAGAGAGATGAATAGGCAGAGCACAGAGAATTTTAGGACAATGAAAATACTCTGTATGATATTATAATGATGAATATATATCATTATACATTCTCCAAACCCGAAGAATATACAACAACAAGAATGAATCCTAAGAAAAACTGTGGACTTTGGGTGATTATGATGTGTCAATGTAGGGTCATCTTCGGTAAAAAAAAAAAGTCATTCTGGTGAGTGATGTTGGGGGAAGCTGTGCATGTGTAGGGGCAGGTAGTATATGGGAAATCTCTCTACCTTCCCCTCAATTTTGCTAAAAGCTTAAAACTGCTCTAAAAATGAAGTCTCTAAAACAAACTCTGTAAATAAAAAAAAAGTCTGTAAATAAAGACTCTCAACAAACAAATAAATGCAAAGGAGGTAGATGGAAGCAAGCAAGAAGTAGGAGTGTATAAGAGCTAATGGCTTTGTTTCAATCCACGAAGAAACATGCCAGATTTTCAGGGGAGACTAAAAATATATCCATTCGTACACACTAAGAGTGAAAGCCGAAGGCTCATTTGATTTCATCAATGATCCTATACGGTATATGTAATTTGGGGCTTCATTCTTGCAGTTGGTATAATACAAATTGTAGTTATGGCCCTCTGCTTTTTAATTGGAGTGCTAATGTTCTTTTCATAGGCAGGTTCTGAAATATACATTTAGCGCTAATTGGAAATACACTTAAATTTAATCAGTCACCTGCATAACTTGCGGTCTGAGAGCTGAGGTATCTAAGGCTCTATTTCTAATCAGATTTGGTCTCTTCAATTCCCTTTCTACACCTCTAGTTCCTCAACATCCCTATTTCCCATCAGTTCAAATTCAACACCACTATAATCGAAATCACCATCTTTCCTTGCACCACAACAAGCTCTCCCCCAGGGACTCTCCTATTTCTGCAATGAGTGCTATCAATCTTCCTTACTAGTCTGCCCTCCCCTAACCAGCACCATAACACACACCAACAAATATTTTGCCAAGTTGTAGTTGTACTTCTTTTTGCTATATCACCTATAACTTCCCTTCATGTCCTGTTCCCAGTGCCATCACCCATTGTTAATAGCCATTTAACTGGTCTCATCATCTCTAATCTCTCCAGCTCTCATTCTCTCTGAGATTCTCTTAGAAAACCATTCTTCCTAAATCATGGGTTGAGATATGCCAGTCTTGAGATCTGACACTTCAGTAGTTCTCCATGGCCTACAGACAAAGCTTCAAAGCCTTTAACTACTCTTTCCCACCCAATTCTCTATTATCACCTATTTTACTACCCAACTCTCTAGTCTAGATTGCTGACACTTTCCTTCCCAAATACAATTTGTCTTTTCCTCCCCTGTGCTGGGACTTCAATTCCAAATACCTCCACCTGAAATACATCTCTACTTCATGAAATCCAGGCCATTCTTAAGCCCCAGTTCTAATATCTGCTTCTCGATGGAATTCTGCTCTGGATCTAGTCAAGGCTGATGTCCCTTCTCAAGACTCCTAGTTAGTATTTTATCTGTATCTTTCCGAAGGATTTATCACATACCTCTCTCTAATACATTGCTTGTGAATGCACTTTATTGCCTCTTCTCTTCACCAGGTTGTGAGATTAGATCCTGTCTGATTCATCACCTTGAAAGCCTCCCACAGTGTTTTACACATAGTAGGAACACAGTAAATATTTGCTGAGCAAAGAGCAAGCAGCTCCATGGAAAGCCTAGAGTTTAAAGGACCTTTTATAAATTTTTCCATTACAGGACTAGTCACTAAAAGTTTTGACCCCCTACTCATGAGATTTTTAAAGAAATCACATGATGAAATGTCCCCATTCATTCCAGGCTATTATTATTGTTCCTTTTGAAAATATAAATATAAATCTCTTTTAGGAATAGATTTGGTAGATGTGATTAAAAGCAACTTTTAAAAGTGTGACACATGATCAAAATTCACTGTATGATTGGAAAGGCACTAAAATTTTTTTAAATAGCTAATTTATCGTAACTTTAAACCAAATCTCAAAAAAGGAAGAAGAAATTTCATGTTTGGATTGGTGCATATAATTAAGTCTGAATACCTAAACACTGCTTGTGAAATAGGTCATATCTAACAGAAAAACTGTGCTGCATTGAAGTTTAAACTGCATATTTCCTCAGTCAGACAAACACTCTATTTATAAAATATAAACTTACAAACAGGTTTTCAAAACTTGCAATTTTAGAAAAGTTCATTTAAAGATGTTCTCTTTAGGGTTCAAGAGAAAAGATGAATCACTTCAGCAGATTATTAACTGTGTTGCCTTTGAATGATAGAACGATGTCATTTGTTAATTATCTTAGGCCTCTGGTTTTTGCTGGAAATTAGAATAGAAAGATTTGAAAGTATGTATTTGTGGATATAGTGCTATCATTTACGTCAGTTTTCTTTTTTCTTTTTAAAACCCCCAGTGAAAGAGCAATCCAGTTTAAATAAACCACTTATAAAGAAAAATGCACCCTAAAAGTAAAATTGCTGTCTAAGGTTTTCTAAAGGCTTGATCGAGGTTCAGAGGCAGGTTAATGTAAGTGTCAAACTTCCATTAAGTTGTCAGTCTAACAAATCCATCTTGCATCTGGGGAAAGACAAGCTCAGTGCAGTCTACCAACCTCTATCTCTGATTATCTTACAAGGAGCCGCCTTCTGTTTCCATGGTCCTAATTTGGAAAATGGCTCAGAAGGTAATGATCCTTCAATCTTTAGGAATATATTCCTAAGTAGAGGTTTAAAATATACATATTTCAATTATGGCAAAAGTTCCACAAATAGTAAATAATTATTTTAGAGGTTCAGTTTTATTTTGCTTTGCCACTTATAGAAAAGCACAATGCCTAGACTCCATCTTGATTCCACCACTTATTAGTTGTAATGATATACAGCAAGTCTCGTGACATCTCCTGCAGCACTATAAGTAAGGATAAAATAGTTCTCCTTTTATAGGTTATGATGAAGTTTATATGCAGAAATGCACGCCAAACACATGGCACAAATTTTGAACCACAATAAGCACTCAGTTAATTGTCCTTTCTAGTGTTGCCATAGTTATTGCTGTGTTGTTGTTGTACTGTTATTGCTGTGGTTGTTGTGTGGTCAGACTTCTTTATTTTACAGAAGAGTAATGACCAAGAGAGAGCGTGTTCTGATGTCACACTGCCCAAGTTTGAATCCCAGGCCTTCTGCCTACCAGCTGTGTGACCTTGGTCAACTTAATTAATATCATTGCCTCAGTTTCCTAATTTGTAAAATAGGCATAATAGTAGTTACCACCTCTTAGCATTGTTAGGCAGATGAAATGGGTTTATTCATAAAAAGCAATTATTTAGAATAGTATAAGTGCTGAATAAACACTGGTTATTATTAGCACAATATCATTATGATTCCTGCCACCACCATTGTTATTATGGGCAGACCTACACTGCACAGTAGACTAATGGTTAGAATTCTGGTTGATAAATGATAGGTGCTCAATGAACGTTAGTTATCTAAAGGTGACCAGCATTTGCAGCAACATGGATGGACCTAGAGATTATCATACTAAGTGAAGTAAGTCAGACAGAGAAAGACAAATATCATATGATGTCACTTACTTGTGGAATAAAAAAAATGATGCAAATGAACTTATTTGCAAAACGGAAACAGACTCACAGACATGAAAAACTATCTTATGGTTACCAAAGGGGAAAAGGGCAGGGAGGGATAAATTAGGAGTTTGGTATTAAGATATACACAGCACTATATATAAAATAGATAAAAAACAAGGACCTACTGTATAGCACAGGGAACTATATTCAATATCTTGTAATAAACTATAATGGAAAAGAATCTGAAAAAATATATATAAATATTCAATAAATTTAAGAAATAAATAAATAAAGGTGGCCAGGAGGGAAAAGGCCATTTTGATTGCAGCACAAAGGCATGGTAACAATGATTTAAACTTTCCTTTAAGTTCTTAGTACTTAAACAAACAAACAAATCAGACCTTTGACTGTGTGCTCTATAAAGAAGGAGAACTTCAACTCTGTCCTATAAAGTTGAACTATAAAGTCCATGGCATTTCCTCACCAGCCTTTTGTCTTACAGCAGGCTGACGTCCACACAGCTGGTTTGAGCCAGTTCTCACCTGACACTCAAGGCTCTGTCTGCATCCTTTCTCCTGAAGCAAGCTCTTCCTGAAGCTCTTCCTGATAAGAAACTGCTGTACTAAGATTAGGAGGATCAGGAAATGGAGAAGAGAGACACTGTAACAAAGAAGGGATCAAAATGGGAGGACTGTTTGTAGCTGATTGTGAGCTTTGTCAGTGTGGCTGGAAGCTTGCCTTTCAGTCCACGTAGACTGTGAGGAAGATCATCTATACATTTGCATCCTGGAGAAGAAAAAGGAAGGAGACCATTACTGGGAATTTTTTTTTTCTCTGCCATTTCCCTCTTTTCAAAGTGATATCATAACTGCTGTGTTGATTGGGAGAGAAGTGGATATGCATTGGCTGTATAAAATTGATGAATATTCAAAAGAGCTTCAATCTTGTTTGTCACAAATTTTCATTTAGAAGTGACCCTATCTAAAGAAAAATTAGAAAGAAATTTCTAATATAAAGCAATAAAAAACCATATAGATTATTTGGGCAGGGAATACTTTTGTATTTTACTTAAGATATTACAGCAAATACTGAGACTGTTCCGGTCTGGACAAAAGGAGATAGACTTGTTTCTACCTGTTCCTCCCTGCTAAATACTGGTATAAACCCTGAAAATAATGCAAGGCAACACATAAGGAGAGCCCTGAGAGGTGAAATGAGGAGGGAAGACTGGTGAGAAACCCAATCACCAAAGGGACAGCACAACAGCAAGGTGTCTCTTAGGTATACCTTCCCCTGACCCAAGAGAAGAAGGCAACCAAAGTCCAGTATTTCTTGACCCCCAACCTAATAACAGAAGGTCACCCCACATAGAATCATTCCTCCACCAGATTGAACAGAAAGCCCTCCAATAAAATAATGTAAGCCCAGCACCACTGGTAAGAAAAGTACACAGAAAGCCCTGCTCAAAATTAGTGGTCTGGCCCAGGAACCATGCTCCTTCTCCACTGGACTGGAGAGCCCAGTCCCCTACAGGGAGGTACCAGCAAGATTATCCCAATACATCAAGCACCTGATCTGGGAAGCTTCTTTGTCCCTTGAGACTCACCTCATTCATCCAGAGACATTGGGAGGTCAGGTGCATTATTAGCAAAGAGAATCTAACCACAAGTGGTCTAGCTGGACAACACCTTTGTCTCATGTGCCTGAGAGTCCCCTGCCCCTCAGGGAGACAATGGGGTAACTGGACATTAACAGTAAGGAAAGTCTCGCAAGTGCCTGACCAGGAAACCTCTTGGTCCCCCAGGCTTAATTTATTTTCCATACCTAGGGGACCAGGTGTCCCGGCCTGGGGATAACCCTGAGGTACCAGAAGGGACAGTTCCTCAGAAGCACCAGATAAACCAAGCAAGACAAAATAGGATTGCAAAGACTCTGGAAATTAAATTATCATTGCAACCACAGCCCACAAAAGTAGGTGGACCTATATGCTAAACCTAAAGAAGATGACTGCCTACTAAAATAAAATACGTAAATAGGGCCCAGATTCTCCAAACATAACAGCCAAAATGTCCAGATCTCAATGAAAATTTCATCTGTCATACCAAGAAACAGAAAAATCACAACTTAAATTAGAAAAGACAACCAACAGATGCAAACACTGAGATGAAGCACATGTTGGGATTATCTGATATGCTGTCATAAAAATGCTTCAACAAACACTTACAATTCTCTTAAAACAAAGCAAAAAAGAAATGTCAACAAAGAAAAGAAGTTAAAAAAAACAAACAAAAACCAGTGGAACTTATAGAACTGCAAAGCACAATAACTGAAATTACAACAACAACAACAGCAACAACTGGCTGGATTGGTTCAGTAGGAGAGAAGACGGAAGAAGATAGAATCTATGAACATGAGGACAAATCAATAAAATTTACCTAATCCAAAAAACAGAGAAAAGAGCTAGAACCTCCCCCCACCCCGCCAAAAAAAAGAACAGAATATCAGGGACCTGTGGAGCAACAAAAATGAGACAACATTCATATCATCAGAGCTGCAAAATGAGAAGGGAATGAAAGTGGGACTAAAAGGACATTTGAAGGAACAAAGGCTGAAAATTTCCAAATTTGATGAAAGACACATGTACAGATTTAAGAAGGTGAGTGACTCACCAAAGAAGATAAAACCTAAGAAATCTACACCAAGACAAAATAATTTAACTTGTGAAAATTAAGAGAAAGTAAAAGATCTTGAAAGCATCCAGAGAGAAACGAGATATTACCTATAGAAACACCAATTTGAATGACAAATTTCTTACATGAAATCATGGAGTCCAGAGGGAAGTGATGTAACATTTTTCAAGTGCTAAAGGAAAAAACTATTAACCACAAATGTTATACCCAGTGAAACTTTTTTCTTGTTTTCAGAAATGAAGAGAAAATAAAAACATTCTCAGGTGAAGGAAAACTAAAATAATTTGTCACTAGCAGGTTGTATCCTTAAAGATTGATAACAGAAGTTTTTCAAGAAGAAAGGCAAGCATGAAAGAAGGAATCTTGGAGATGAGAAGGAACGAAGAAGTACAGAAAGAGTGGAGGCATGGGCATGTAGAGTACACTCCTGCTTATGACTTTTACAAATGATATCTGATAATTGAATCAAAGTTTGTAATACCATTTGATACTCAAGACAATATTGCAAATAGAAAAGGAAATGCAAGAAAATTTTCCAAACTTCACTTGAAGTGGTAAAATGTTGATATCAGTAGATTTTGGTTAAGTCAGGTATGTTGTAGATCCCAGAACATCACTAAGAAAACTGAGATAGGCTGGGACCTGGGACTTGGGATCCTTTACTAGAATGCTTGCACCTAGACAAATGTCTCCACAAGCAACAAAATACAAAGAAACTATAAGGGACTAAAAATAACTGCATGCATGCCCAGTTGGAGCAAATTATGAGCAATAAGATATAAAAAGGCCAAAACCCAACCGCCACTTCTGAGGTGCCAGGAGCAAAAACAGGGTACTGCACATGATCCCTGCACACAGCACCACCAAGAGGGTGGGCAGACCACCCAAGCCTCCCCTCCAGCCTCACCCATTGATTTGCTTCCGCCTTTATCCCACTTAAGAGACCACTTCACCCCTCCACCTCTGGTAGTGAGCAAGGGCATCTGTTACTTGTTCTCGCTCCGTCATGCTGCAGCACGAGTCCCAATAAATAAAGCCTTGCCTGAATTTCTCGTCTGGCTTCTTATGAATTTCTGTTGCTTAAAGAGTCCAAGAACCCAGGTCGGTAACAAAACTACTCAAAGAGATACAGCCAGACTCAAAACACCATAAATAAATCAAAATGGAATGCTTAAGTAACCCATAGGAAGGCAAGAAATGTGAGGCAGAGGAACAAGAAACAGAAGAAACAAATGGGGAAAAAAAAGTGTCAGGCTTGAACTTTAACATATCAATAATTACCTTAAATGTAAATAGTCTTAAAACCAATTAAAAGGCAGAGATTGGCAGAGTGGATTTAAAAAAAAATCATGATCCAACAATATAATGTCTAAAAAAAACTCACTTCAAAAATGATGACATAGTTAGATTTTAGTAAAAGGATGGAAAAAGATATGCCATGTAAATACTAATCAAATATTTTTTTAACGTAGGAGGAGATGAATTATACTTTAGAGCAAAGAAAATTACTAATGACACAAAAGGACATTACATAATGATAGAAGAATCAATACACCAGGAAGAGAAAACAATCCTAAATGTGAACCCACCAAATAACAGCGTTTCAAAATACATGAAGCAAAAACTGATATAGCTGAAACTGGTAGAACTATTAGACAAAAAAGCAGTAAGGATATGGAAGAAAAGAATAACAGAATCTAAATGAAATACAGGGCACAATCTACCCAACAGCAGATTATATATTTTTTTCAAGCACAGATAGAATATTCTCCAAGATAGTTCATATTCCAAGTAATAAATTACTCCTCAACAAGTTAAAAGAAATTGAAATCATACAGAACATGTTGTAAGATAATGGAATAAAACTAGAAATAATATGACAATAGAAAAAGTCTATAAATACTTAGATATTGAATAACATACTTCTAAATAATCCATGGGTCAAGGAGGAAGTCTCAAGGAAATTAAAAATATATAGAACTGAGTTAACATGAAAATAAAATATATAAAAATGTGAGATACTCCTAGTACAGTGTTGTGAGACAAATTTATAGCACTAAATGCTTTCATAAAGAAAGAGAAAAGATCTCAAATCATTGTTTCCACATCAAGAACCTAGAAAGAGATGATAAAAATATACCCAAAGCAAGCATAAGGAAGGAAGTAATAAAGATAAGAATAAAATTAATGAAATTGAAAATAGGGACAATTATAGAAAAGAAACAAAAATGGTTTTTCAAAAATATTTAAAAATTGATAAACCTTTAGGAAGACTGCCAGAAATAAAATGAGAGAAGATACACACTACCCATATCAGGGATGAAATAGGGAATACAACTATAGATCCTATAGTGATCCTGTAGTTATTAAAAGGATAATAAGAGAATATTATAAGGAACTTTACTCTCATAAATTTGACACCTTAGAAGAAATTGATCAATTCCTCAAAAAACACTAAGTATCAAAACTTAACAAAAACAAAGTAGATCATTTCTATAGTATTATAACCACAAAAGAAATTAAATTTCTTATTGAAAAGCTCCTGAAGAAAATCTTCAGACCCAGGTGATTTTACTGGAGAATGTTACCATTTAAAGAATTAACATCAAATTTATAAAATATCTTCCAGAAAATAAAAGAAGAAACATTTTCCAAGTCCTTTTATAAGACATTATGAACCAAATTGATATCAAAACTGGACAAAAACAATAAGAAAAACAAAAACCAAACAAAACAAAAAAAAACTACAGACCAACAGCCTTCACGAATACAGCAAAAATCCTCAACAAAATATTAGCAAATTAAACCCAAAAATGTATAAAAAGAATTGTACTTTGTGACCAAATGGAATTTACTCTAGGTATGCAAGGCTGTTTCATCATTCATTTGAAGACCAATGTAGCCCACAATATGAACAGGCTAAAGAAAAATCATATGAGATCACATCAATTAACACAGAAAATGCATCTTATGAGCTCTAACACTCATTCATGATAAAAATTCTCAGCAAGTTAGGAATACAGGGGAATTACCTCAACTTGAAAAAAAGCATCTACAAAACAACCTACCATTAATATGATATCTAATGGTGAAAGACTGATTCACTTTATGTATACCTGAAATTCACATACCATTGTAAATATCAACTGTACTCCAATAAAAATTACAAAAAAAAAAAAAAGACTGCAAGTTCTTCCTAAAATCAGGAACAAGGCAAAGGTGTCAGCCCCCATTATTCTTACTCAACATAGCACTGGAAGTTCTAGCCAGTGAAATAAGACAACAAAAATAAATAAATAAATAAAGTGTATAGATTGGAAAGGAAGAAATAAAACTGTTCCTATTTGCAGATGACATGATTACCTACATAGAAAATCAGAAAGAATCTACAAATATTTCCTAGAACTAATGACTTCAATGAGATCACTGAACATAAGATCAATACACAAAAATCACAAATCAATCCTATTTCTGTATAGTACCAATGAATACATGGAAACAGGAATTAAAAACACAATCCCATTTGCAATCACTTCAAAGAAAATTAACTTTATGTATAAAGTTAACAAAACATATACAGAAGCAGTATGCTGAAAATTACAAAAAGCTGATGAAAAGAAATAAAACACAGTTTAAATAAATATTCATGGATTTGATAACATAGTAAAGATGTCAATTCTTCACCAATGATATGTAGGATTAATGGAATTCCCATTAAAATCCCTGCAAGATATTTTGTAGATAAAGGTAATGTTATTCTAAAATTTGTGTGAAATGGCACAGATCCTAGAATGGCTAAAACAGTCTTGACAAAGGAGAGTTAAGTGGAAGCAACCACTGGACCCACTGTTTACTCTGGAACCACAGCAATCAAGACAATGTGGCTCTAGCAGCAGGATAGACATGTGGGCCAGCAAAACAAAGTAGAGAATCCAGAAATAGATTCACACAAATAAGTCTAAATTCCTACAAAGTATGAAAACAATTCATAGGACGGTGTTTACAACAAACAGCAATGGAGCAATTGGACGTCTGTTGGCAATAAATGAAGTCAACCTAAACTTCAGACTTTACACAAAAATTAACTAAAACTGAATCATAGACTTAAGTGTAAAACATAAAACTATAAAACTTTTAGAAAAGAACATTGGAGAAAATCTTCAGGATCTAGGACTAGGCAAAAAATAGTTAGATGACACCAAAAACACAATCCATAAAAGAAAAAAAATTGATAAACAGGACCTCATCAAAATTAAAAACTTTTGCTCTACAAAAGATCCAGTTAAGAGGATAGAAACAAGCTACAGACTGGGAGAGAATATTTGCAAACTATGTATTAACAAAGGGCCAGTGTCTAGAATATATAAAGAATTCTCAAAACTCAAACAGTAAAAAGCAAACAATCTTCTAAGACATGAACACATGAGGAACCCTATAGTGATGGAGCTATCCTGTATAAATTTTAAAATTTATTTTTTATTTATTTACTTTTTTATTGAACTATAGTTGATTTACAATATTGCACTAGTTTCAAATTTAGTTATATATATATATATATATATATATATATATATGTATATTTGTTTTCATATTCTTTTGCACTATAGGTTAAGATAGTGAATATATTTCCCTGTGCTATATAGTAAATCTGGTTGTTTATCTGTTTTATATGTAGTAGTGTGTATCTGTTAATCCCATACCCCTAATTTATCCCTCCTCCCCCTTCCCTTTTGGTAACCATACATTTGTTTTCTATGTCTGTGAGTCTGTTTCTGTTTTGTAAATAAGTTTGTTTGTATTAATTTTTAGATTCCCCATGTAAGTTGTCTTGCATCTTGGCTGCAATGGTGAAGGCACAAGCCTTTACACCTTGATACACACGCATGTGCACACGTACACACTTATACACACCTTATTACACATTATTACAAGTAAAACTAAGAAGTCTGAATAAATTCAGTGGATTATATCAATGTCAATAACCTGATTGTGATGCTGTATTATAGTTCTGCAAATGTATAAAGAACTCGTACAACTCAATAACAACAAAACAAATAATCAGATTTTAAAATGGGCAGAGGACCTGAATAGACATTTTTCCAAAGAAGACATATAGATGGCTAATAGGTACATGAAAGGATGCTCAATATCACTAATTATCAGGGAAATGAAAATCAAAACTACAATGAGATACCACCTCACACCTTTCAGAAAGGCCATCATCAAAAAGACAAGCAATAGCAAGTGTTGGTGAGGATATGGAGAAAAAGGAACCCGTGTGTGCTGTTGATGGGAATGTAAATTGGTGCAGCTATTATGGAAAACAGTATGGAGTTTCCTCAAAAAATTAAAAATAGGGCTGCCATATGATCCAGCAATTCCACTTCTGGGTATATATTCAAAGGAGATGAAAAGACTATCTTCGAAGAGCTTATCTTCATTCTCATGTTCCTTGCAACATAATTCACAATAGCCAAGATGTGGAAAAAACCTAAGTATCCATCAATGGATGAATAGATAAAGAAAATGTGATATATATGCACACACTCACACATATATACATATATAATATATAATTCAGCCATAAAAAAGATGGAAACGCTGCTATTTGCGACAACATGAATGTACATTGAGAGCATTATGCTGAGCGAAATAAGTCAGATAAAGAGACAAAACTATGATCTCACTACATGTGGAATCTTAAAAAACTCATAGATACAGAGAACATATTGGTGGTTGCCAGAAGTGGAAGAGTGAGGGTAGGCAAAATGGGTGAAGGAGATCAAAAGGTACAAACTTCCAGTTATTAAAAACAGACAAACAAAAAACTCTGTTGCTGTGTTTAGACCCAGATGGAAGGAATAATACAAGAATTAGATACCAGAGGTGCCTCTGTTTCTGCATTTAGTTTAGCTGCTTCTCACAGCACCATTCAGCCATGGCTAGTTTGCAGGTAGTCATGAGAAATGTATGGCTGGGTCCATAAGGAGAACTCTAGGGTAACATACAGGGAAATGAAGCTGTGGTGTGGATAACAGAGTCATGCCCAGGGCCCCATAGTGGGGGCACCACTCAATAGCCTATATCATTGGTCACCTGATGCATACTCTACCGGACCTATTTCCTTTTAGGATTCTTACAACCATGGATTTCTAAACCTAGTTCTTGTTTCTTTCATCTTTTTCATCTTTGTGATGCAATGTTGTGATTTGATGTGTCACATAGAAACACGTGCTATAGGTGTTCAACAAAAAATTGTTGGATGAACTGAATTCAATAAATATTTTTTAAAGTTGCCATATGCAGTGTGTCTAGATACACCATGTAGAAACAAAAACAAACCAGAATTAATTTCTTTCCTAATAGATAATGGAGTAAGTAAGCTGTCATCTTGTAACAATTCAGTGAACGGCAAAATTAAACAAATGATATAAGTAGATGAGAGAGGGAAGATTCCTAGCCATAGGGATTGGGAAAAAGCTTCATGAAGGAAATGAGATTTAAACTGAACCTTAAATGAGGGGTAGGACTCAGGAAGCAGAGAGGCTGAAGGTGCTCCTGAAAGAGAGAAAAAAGTCAGTAAATTCAGCCTGAAAGGACAAGTTCAGAAAGCTCTTCTTGGAAGAGAGTGTGTGTGGGGCATACACAACAGGCACAAAGAGAAGAAATACTGAGAAGAGTATTTGAGATATGGCATTAGCATGCTTATCCATCATGCCAAGGAATTTGGACTTTAAAAGAATATGATGAAGGGACTCATTTTTAAAAAGGGAATCACCAGATGTACAGTCTAAAGAACCTACAACCTTGCAGTGTTATATAGAGGTGGTAAGAACTAAACATGACTGAGAGGTTTGGGGTCTGAATGATGAGAGATTGGATGTTTTTAATGGATGAAGAGCAAATTTGGACAAATGTGATTTTTTTTTTGCCTAAATATGTGGGTTATCTTTAATTGGCTAAAATCAAGTTCTCTTTATTTCCCTTCCCCATCTTCAGTTAGTCACCTCAAGCAGGTATGAACTCTTCCTGATGTCCCTGGATGCTTGGGGTAAGGGAGGAAGCCACCAGTAGGATTTCCCTGGTAAAGAGTGGTGAAACTCCCAGGCCATCACTCCTGTCTCCTCCCATGACCTGCTAGGTGGGACTCCTGCTCTTGCTGGTAATCCTAAGGGTTCTTTGAAACATGGATGTGTGAACTGAGTCAAGATTTATGGGGCAGGAGTAAGAGGTTAGTTGACTACCACATCATCATGGATAAGTTATCTAATTACTCTTTGATGAAGCCATTTTCACCAGGAGGATCAGGACACTGAAAATTAAAACTAAGCAAATGTTTTATTAGAAGAAAGAGAGAGAAGCTAATGGGCTTCCCAGACTCTGACCAGATTTTGCTGGGTAGCAGGATTAAGTTTCATTCAAGTGTGCTCCAAATGGAGGCTAGTGATTCTGAGCCAAAACAAGATTCAAAAGGACGCTGCCCATGCATGCCTTACACTGGCTCTGACTTGAAACCAACTGATGTTAGTAAAGGCATGAAACTGGAGAGGAGGTCATTAAAAAAATCTTTGTCCATTGTCAATTTCATAGTTTATATTTTTAAAGAAAAGCATAATGATGAGAATTAAGCAGAAAGGAGAAAGCTAGCTTTCCATTTCTCATAAAGTTTTGAAAAAGTGCCCGGGCAGGACCTGCCAGTGAAGCAAGCATCTCTCTGGGCTACATTTGCTCACAACGTGCTCACAGGGGTCACCTGCATCAGGACCAGACTCCTTTCTACCCTGAGTCCAGAACCAAAATAAACAAATAGTGTAACCAACTTTGGAGAGACACACGTCAGAGCTAAACATGCAATTTGGAAAATTATATGTGGCTAATTGCCCAGAAAAAACCTCTTAGATCTTCATAGCGATTCATAGAGAAGATGCTGGAAGTCTCATCAGAAAGGTTTAGAACTTTATCTTCCCAGGACAAGGGTGAGAAAAAAATTATTCTAGGGAACATAGGAAAGAGCGGGCACAGAGGTTTGCCCAAAGGGAAAAACACTGAAGGATAAACAAGAAATGCTGCCGTAAACCCCTGACTTAAACTTCATGGGCAGCTCACAGTCCTCCAAAGGCAACATCCTGTCTTCTAATCTTAGACTTCCTTGATATCTATCTATCTATCCATCTATCTATCCATATATATATATATATATATTTGTAGTCTGAATAACTTCAGATTAGTCACAGCTCAATATCTCTGTATTATAAATGTGGCATTGTTCTGGCTAAAAAAAATTATGTCTATAGATATCAAGTGCATTCTTATAAATTCAGAACATTAGATTTACAGGTTTGAGCCTTGAGGTTTGTATCTCTGTCTTACCAGGAGGCAGGAATATTTCCAGAGACATTCTTGTTAATTCAAGTTTCTTCACCTTAGCTCTGACTCCCTTAGCTCAAGGTGGTGGCACTGTTTTTAGCTTCAAATCAATAATTTCTTGTCCTTCCCACTCCCCTTTTCTGGTATATTTACCTCACTCAAAGGAAAATTACCGAACAGCCCCCCCCCCCCAAAAGAGATTTATGTAGCAACAGTGGATGAATACTGTTCTCTTTCTAGCCTGCTTTCAAGAAAGGCAAGTTAAAAATAACTGAAAATTTCCAAAGGCCTCAAATCAAACCTGAAAAGCCAACATCAGCCAGGCACCAGCCTCTGCTGGCTACTCACCAGAGTCACTGCTTATAATTCATTTGTCTTTTTAGAGCTCCAGCAAAAGATGTAGATAGATGATAGATAGATAGATAGACAGGCAGATAGACAGACAAACAAAAGTAAGTACACCACCTTCTTGAAGACAGGCATTGACAAAAACAAAATGGAACAAAACTGTGCAAATAAAATTATGAAAAGAGTGATGGGATGTTAGCCAAAATCATCTAGTCCTGGTGATTTTTTTGCCCCCCTCTGCCACGACAAAAATAAAGAAGAAAATGAATAAAAACTGTTATCTCTTGCTCCCTTAGGAAGGTCTCCACATTCTAGTCGTTGAGGTTAAAACTAGAAAACATTTGTGTATTCAGAGGAAGTGGAGATAGCTAGAGTTTTAGCCCCCAATCCCACCCTTTTCCCATCTGTGATCTGCTTTTAGCCCCAGCGAAAAGCATCTCCTTGGAAAGCCGGATTCTGAAAAAGGCTGTATTATGAATCTTGAATCAAAAGCTCAAAGCCTGACCAACAGAACTTTCTGTAATGATGGAAATGTCTTGTAAACCTTGTTGCCCAATATGGCAGCCACTTAGCACAGGTGACTATTGAGTATGTGGAATGTGCTGGTCTGTCTGAAAAATTCTTAATGTTATTTAATTGTACTAATTGAAATAGAAATAGCTGCACGTGGCTAGGGGCTGGTACATGGGACAATGCAGCAGCAGAGGACACCAGCTGGCTCTCTTTGATAGTGTCAACTCCAAAGTTACCAACGCCCATCAGCCCCATTTTAAACACCTCTGGATTAGTAAGGAAGGGCTCACCAGTAGTAGATGAAAGAATTAGTTAGAATTGCAATAGATTTTCTAAAACAAGGTAATCATATTATTTTGATATATGATAACTGACACAAAGGTAGCCAGTTTGCTAAATGTCTAGTCCTGCTTTGATAACAGGATCATTATTATTTGCAATTAGCCTTTTAAACACCCCAAACTGGACTTGCCTTGCTTACCTTGCAGTTTCAGTGTCTATACACAAATGGCATTTTATGGTACTTTTATGTTCTCATAAGCCAGCTTCTCTTATACTATGCACTTCTTCAAGGGAAGGCTTTGCCCACTAATTGCTGAAAATTCATCTAGACAACTGCTTGCTTTGTCTATGGCCACTGTCTTCTTTCTTGGTTGATTTGGTTGAGCTCTTAGCAGTATATAGTATTGTTGGTGACTTTACTTTTTTCATTTTTTGTTCCGTAAACTTGTAGCAACCTCCTTGATTCCAACCTTTTAAACTAACTTTCTTTACCTCTTCCATCTATTCTTGACCCATGTAAGCACAAGATTACCTAGAATGTAGGTTCTTAAACTTTAGGGCACCTGGAATCACCTAGAGGGCTTGTTAAACACAGATTCCTGTGTCCTAATCCCAGAGTTTCTGATGCAGTAGGTCTGGGGTGGGGCCACAGAATTTGTATCTGTAACAAGTTCCTAGGTGCTAAGGATGCAGCTTGTCTGGGGAACACACTTTGAGAACCACTAACCTAGACTTTAGGAATGCTTCTGCCTACCTACCTGAACCCCACAGCTGGTCATTTCAGCATGGACCCAGAAATGCCCTTTACAAAATCCATGCATATGAATCAGTTGGGATATTGTTCAAATGAAGAGTTGGAATCAATGGGTCTGTAGTGGAGCCTGGGGGTATGCATTTCTAACAAGCTCCCAGGTGATACCCACGCTGCTGGTCCACACTCTGAATAATATCACCCTAGTCTTCCTCACCTTAACTTTCCCCTTTGCTCATTTCCAGCCCTCTGTCATTCAAAGGAACAAAATCTGCCAAGGAACTGGACTCTTCACATTCATGTTTGTCTTCCTGCTTCCAGGCACTGGAGCTGCCACTCCCCAACCCCATGTTCAAAGCAGACATCAATGATTCATCGTGGCAATCCTGAAGGCCAAGTCTGGATGAAACCTCAAAACCTTTCTCAACACGGCATGAACCAGGCAGCTACTAACAAATCCCAGTAGAGAGGAAACTGTCTCTCCTGGTTCAAATAAATCTCCCAAAATGATTATACTAAACCTCACCACGGATTAAGTTTTTCCTACCTTTTAATGCTAATAGACAATCATACTTTCTATATTCCTGAGAAAATTTAGTTCATATGGCTACTCAGTTCCTTCTTCCAAATAACCTTGTTAATTGGGGTATACCCATTTCTTCCTGTAGTTTTCAATCATCATCTTTAATTATCTCCTGTCTTGGTAGAAGTTATATTCTACTTTATTAATATTAGATTCTTTACCTTCTAAGATGATATCCATCCTATTTAATGTCTTCAATGGTTTCTTTTTTTAAATTTCTTTCTCCCTTATCTAAAAATAAGTTCATGTCTCCTATCTCAAAAAGAGTTACCCTTGATGCTTCCACTACAACAAAATGCCTGTCATTTCTCTCTTTGATTTTCACTCCTCAAAAGTGGAGTTTATATTCATTCCATGATCAAAGCAGCCACTCATTCCTCAACCTCCAGAAATTGGTTCCTTTCCCCACCATTCTAGCAATGGTGTCCCAGAGGTATTTTCTTGGGAAATTCAATGACTTCTCAGTTCTCAATGCAGTAATTTCTATTGATTAGATGTTCTGAAGCAAAACCTTTGGTTTCCCCCTGGCTCCTGGCTCACCCTTTTATTTCCCTGGCTTCATTTGTCCTTCTACCAACAAACATCTAAAAACCAAAACGGAGTTCTGCCTCTAATATGCTACAGCTTTCTCTCTGCAGTCTTCCTCAGAAACCTCATCTAGTTTCATAGCTTCAGCAAATACCTCTCCTGTGGGTAAAAATACCCAAATCTATTTTTACTTTAAGTTTCAGTCTGCTTTCTTGAAGGCCTACTGGAAATCTCCACATGGATTTTCTCAACATGTCTAAAACTGATCTCATCTTTTCCTCACCTAGGTCAGTTTCTTCTTTGGGTTTCTTATTTTGTTCTTCAAATTATCTAGGCTCAAAGTCCTAGAATCGGCCTGGACCTGCCCACAGTCACTCTCTACACCCAGTAAGTTCTCAGGTCCTATAAATACTTCCTTCAACATGTTCCTCTAAACATTCCATTCTTTTTTATCATTGCCAGTTCCAACCCAGTGTAGGTCTCTCATTACATAATCTTCTAAGCATATTTTGTCTTTTTCAATTCTCTCCATGACAGTTAATCCAGGAGGCTACCATAATGGAATTTCCCAAAACTTTTCCTTCTTAAGTCACCTTCAAGTTCCCAAAGCCCTCATCATACTGTCATTTCCTACAGCAAAAAAAATAAAATAAAATCTATAATCCCATTCAAGAGACTGTAATGAGAAACATTCTCTCTATCCAAAGTTGCCTCCTTCAACCTACTTCCATGAATTCTCCACTTCAGCCATGCTGGTCCACGTTTTCTCAAAACATGCCATCTTTGTGTGCACCGAGCACCTCACCCCACCCCCATGTGTTGTGAGTTTCCTATGCCTTGCACTCCTCCATTACCCATCCCAAACTCCAGCTTCTGGGTAGGCTTCCTTGACTAATTTTGCCCCAGTATGCTTTGTACACCTAAAGTCTCGTTTGAACAATGCAGTTAGCACTTAGCTTTTCTTTTCTTGTATTGCTTTACCTTTTCCTATGAATCCTGAATTCCTGCAGATTCAAATCTCCTTGAATGAGGACCTCTGTCTTATATCTGTTATGCTTAGAATGGTAGCCAAGAATAGATCAGCAATGTCACCAGGTGACTGAGTTAAAAGTGTCAATTATATTCTAATTTTGTCCATTTTATGGATTGGTGTTAGAATTTCTATGCAGTGCAATTTGGACTTAGCACTGATTTCCCTCAGGGTGATAATTTTATATAATGCCCTGCAAAAGATTCACACACAAGAGCAGGTAGCGTTTCCTCTAATAACGAGGACTCCACACAGTCAAAGGCTGCAGTGGAACTAAATCTTGTTTCATATTCTAGCTAATAAATGTTTCTAAATATTTTCAAGCTTCCCCACTGTCACTAAGGCTTAGAGAGGCTATTTGTCATACTTGCAAAGGCTTCAAATGAGGCATGATTTCCAGAAGAAAGCAACTGTGTAAAATTGGCCTGCAAATAGAAAGACGGCATGGCTGTGGGACACCTAGCCTGCTGTCAACAACCAAAACCTTCGCTGGCACTGGTAAATGTTTTATTAGTTTAATAATAAATTAACTGCCCCTGCGTATGTAGTACATTATGTTTAATGGCATTCCGAAATTTGGAACTGCAGTTCGCTCTTATGCACCTGTAAAATTAGTGTTTCATACTATTCCACTAAAGTTTGTAAAGCTTTGTTTGTTTTATATGCAATTTTCAAAAGCTTGACATAGGCAGTGGAACTTGGACTTGGAGAAGACCTGATGGGCAAACTCTTATTCATCAGCAAAGACGGACTTTCTTTTTTCTATCTACAACACACACTATTTGAAAGAAAGATTATAAGGTTTTTGTTTATATTGAGTCATCATTGAGCGATTAATGCACTTTGGTTGCCCTTCGCTTTGCCCAGGGAAAGTCTAGCTGGGAAGATGAGTAATTGCAGGTTTACTAAGATCAAACCTGAGGACCATTCTTCAGGCTGCTCCTATTTAAATACCTTAACTGTTAATAAACCTTGGGTAGGGAGTCATTTTTGATTTTGCCCAGACATTTTAAGCCTACAATTAGAGAGGATTATTTACAGATAGTATTCATTTAGGGGCAACATTTCCCTGATTATAAAAGTGTAAAAGGAAAACCTGAAAACAATGAAGTTTAGATTCTGTGCTTCTCTTCTTAAAAGTGATGATACAACTAACCCAGAACTCACCTTTCACATTCATTCAGGTAATTTACAGAAACAATTGTCATCCTCTGATTCTGTTTTTGGCACTGGGAGCAGTTTGAACTACGGGATTCAGTAAAAACTAAGCTTAATAAATTCAACTGGAATTATGGTCACTCAGCCTTTATCTTTATAGGACTCACTTTTTAAGGTGAATTATCTAGAGCCTTCCAAGTTGCCCATTCAAAATCAGATCTTCATTCATATATAACAATGTGTTTGAGTATCTGTTTTCAGTTTTTCTGATTACATCATCTAGATAAATGCATAGAGATAGAAGACAGATTTGTGGTTGCCAGGTGCTGGGGGGAAGGAGAAATGAGAGTGACTGCTTCATGGGGTTTCTTTTGGCGGTGATGAAAATGTTTTGGAACTAGACCCAACATTGTGAGTGTACTAAATAAATCCTACTGAACTGTACATTTAAAAATGGTTAATTTTGTGTATGTGAATTACACCTCAATCAAAAAGAGAAAAAACTGGGTCTTCGTCATTGGCTTGCTGGACATATGGCTTGCAAGCCCCACTCAGGGCAAGTCTATGGGTGGTACTGAGCTGCACTAAAAAATGAGCCCCAGAACCTATCTTCTGAAAGAAACAGAGGGCATCCAATGATTTCTTACACATTATTACGTAATCACAGTTGCCTACTTCTCTTTAGACCTCTTGCTTCTGTCTCTATAAAGACTCAATGACCATCCCTCCCCCTTCCTGAAGATTTTCCCACCAGCCTCTGATTGTCTCCCCACATTGTGCTGCTTTTCTTCACTTCCTTTCATTTTCTGAGTACACCTAAAGAGCCGGCATCTCTCGGGCTCTGCAGGAGCCCTCTCCCCTTCCCTTCCCTTCCCTTCCCTACAGAATTTCCAAGGACTTCTTTACCCCCAGCCTGGCTGTTAAAGTCTCCCAAATCTGGACCTGCAGCTCTGCCATCTCTCCTGGTTCCAGATCTGTGTGGCACTAGCCACGTGCATGTCCAGAAAGTTACCATTTCCCAAATGAGCCTATTATAAAAATAGCCGACCTTCATCTAGTTTTCAAAAAAAACCCTTTAGACCGTGCTCTCACAGACATTATCTCTTTAAATCTTCACAACATCCTTGTGAAATAAATAATACCGCTTCCTCCCCACCCCCATTTGCAGCTAAGGAGGCTGAAGCTCATAAAGGTGAAGTGCTCAAGGTCTCTGAGTTGATAAATTGCAGAGATACCCACTGTTCAGCTTTCCAGGTCCTTACCCATCCCCCCTGCATGATAGGGGTGACTTTATGTCTCATCAAGAATGACTCCTTCTCCTACATTTGCAAACTGTCTTTACGACATCACTCTCTCTCTCCACCCAGGTCCTGAAATTAATCTTCCAAGTCATTCTTGAATGTTTTCTCCCTTGCTGCCAACATTCAACCAAGCTTCACCCTGAACTTTTTTCTATACCCATGGCCACATTCATCCTCTCTTTTCACCAGACTACTTCCAATTTCTCTTAACTGGCTTCCTAGTTCCCAGTTCTGTCCCTACAGGGCCCCATATGACTATATGCCATCATCCATCCCTAGCCCAGAAAGCCTTGGTTAATCAACATTGTCTATCAGACAACATCAAGGGTTCTAGCATGGCGTTCATGGCACGTGCATCTTACTTTCCAGACCCATCCATCAGGATTCCTTTCAATGTCTCCATCCCAGGGACACTGAACTCCCTTCTGTTCCCTGAAACCACTGCATTTCACTTTCCTATGCCTTTATTTGTGCTGTCGCTTCTTCTTTTTTTTTTTTTAACATCTTTATTGGAGTATAATTGCTTTACAATGTTGTGTTAGTTTCTGCTGCCTAACAAAGTGAATTAGCTATATGTATACATATATCCCCATATCCCCTCCCTCTTTTCTGCTTCTTCTTGAATGCCCTTATTTACTTTTTTAACTCATAAAATTCTTCAAAATTCATTTTGAACATTACTACATTTGTGAAATATTTCCTGAGTTCCCACAGCTGGCCCAGAGAGAATTAGTCAATCCTTTATTGGTAGTCAACAGAAAATATTGTGCATATTATGTATGTCAATTTCCTAGGTCTGCCTAATGAATGACAACAATCTTTATTTCTTACAACAACAGAAATTTATTCTTTCACAGTTCTTGAGGCCAGAAATACAAAATCAAGGTGTTGGCAGGGTCACACTACCCCTGAAGATTGTAGCAGGGAATCTGTTCCTTGCCCCTTCCAGTTTCTGGTGGCTGCCAGCATTCCCTGGCTTGTGGCTGCATCTCTCCTTGCTTTGTCTTCACATTGCATGTCTAAAATTGACTTCATTCTGTCCTGGCAATTGAATAAGCTTTCTGGGTACAGTAGTATGGTTTGAAAATAATTTTTGCTCACAATTTTAAAGGGTTTTCCCATTGCATTCTAGGTTCCATTATTGCTATCTGATACTATTCCTATGACTAATTATTTTATATGATCTCTTTTTTTTTTTCACCTCTTGAAGCTTTGACCATTTTCCCCTTATCTCTGGTTTCTCAAAATATCATGATGATGTGGCGCTGGTGTGAATCTTTTTGTACATTGTGCTGAATACTTTGAGGGATAATTCAATGCCCTTAGTTCTCAGAAATGATTTTATACTATTTGATTAATAATGTCTCCACTATTTTCTCTGTTCTCATTTTCTCAAACACTTACTAGCTGAATGTTAAATCACCTGGAATAATCTGATAATATTCTTATAACTTTTGCCCTATTACTTATCTCCTTGTCTTTTTATTTCTATTTTCTTGGTATTTTCCTCAATTTCATCTTCCAACACTTCAACTGAATGTTTAAAACTTCAGTTATCCTATTTTTAATTTCCATAAGATCTTATTCTTTGTTCTATTTTTAACATTTTAAAATGCAGTGGTTACAATATCTCTATATATCTTTTTGAGATGATTAATAATAATTTCTTTAATGTTTTCTTCTCTTATCTGTATTGCCTCTTCTTCCTCTGATTTCTTTTTTCCTGTTTGTTTTGGGTTTTATCTTCTCTGTAATAGGATTTTCTGAAATTGCTGATGTTTTTACAGCAAAACACAAAATAGTTGAATAGAAGCTTTATGTGTTTTTATGGGGTTTATGCACTAGTAAGGTTGACTCTAAGGTGACCAGATGAAAAGATGGCTAGATCATCTGGCACGCCAAATATATGTATCTGCTGGTCTTCCTGGGGATTGTTTGGCTCTCAAAAATGAATCTCCAATATTCTGTCTGGGAAGGGGTATATCTAAGGTCAGGACTGGAGGCAGGAAAGCTGTTTCTCACCTTTTGGTTTGCAGACTTTTACTTACCTATTATGATCAATAGAACATTCTAAGCTCATTCTCCTCTGGACCCCTTATTCCTAATCTCTGAGATTTTTCTGGTTCAATTTCTCTAGAGAATAAACTTCCAGTCCCTTGCAGGCATAGGGAGTGGGGAGAATTTTGTCTTTTTATTGCAAATGGTAGAGGTGAGGACTAAGAAGTTGCCTACTTCTTTAACTGATTTTCAAGCAAAGCTTATTCTTTCCAGCTCCCGAATTCACACTTCCTTCTTTCCTCCTACCAATTCCTTGGCCCTTTTCTGATTTGCAAAGAAATTGGACTGGGTGACATCAACTTCCATACAACCATCTCCCAGCCCTGGCCCCAAAGTCATGTAGATTTAATTTTCCTCTTTTCTAAGTCACTTCCACCTACTTCATACACTTACTATCTGCTACATACAAACATTTGCCTCTTTCTCTGCCTACTACATATTTAGGGTTCCAGAAGTCCCAGTTTATTCAAAAATTGAGTTTCCCACCCACTATTTTTTTTTTTTTCTTTTTGAGAACGTCTAGAGAAGAAGATGTCAGAAAATGCTTTATTTATTCCACCTTTGTAAATAAAAGCTCTCATCTACTCAGGCCCAAGCCCTTTCTCGCTTATCTTTCAAGACCGTCTTTTATACTCTTCACTTTCTTTTTTCCAACAAGATAGCCTGGCCCATCACCACCCCCAAACTTTTAGAGACCCAGTTTTTTTCTCTAAATCCCATCTTTGAAATTTAATTCTCGGATTGAAACAACATTTGGTTCCTTATTTCTTCAAATAGGATTAAGCTGAATTTTTTCTCTATTTGCTCCAAATTGCCCCCAACTTTTGAAATGATGTCTGTTTCTTTACCTTGATGATAAATAACATCAATATAGATTCAAAATAGGAAGATGAATAAAACACTACTGACAACAAATTACTCAAAGGAGGGCAGGAAAAAAAGAGATTACTGGATACACAGCCTGACCAGTCACTCATTAAACACTAAACTGATTCCCACAAATCTTCCCTTGGCATTTTAAACTTCTAGAAATGCAGAGTGGAGCACTGCAGTATGGAAGCTCAGTGAGTTCTAGCAAACCAAGCAGGCCTCAATTGGTCTGAGTACAAGTTTCTGGGATAAGTTTAACAATAAAAATAGACTTCATTTCCATCTATCACAATTATGCATTTTATCCATTGCTTTGAAAATCATACAAGGCAAATTATGTGTCTCATAGTGTCAGTAATAGAAAAATGAATTAAGATATAGTCTATATTATTAAATAGATCTAACAGTTGCTTTCATTAATTTATAGATTTATAATTAGCCCTCAGAATACCATTGTGGAGTAATTTTACTTTTTTGAATGGACAAACTGAGGCACGAGATAATAAAGTGTTTTTTAAAAACACTGTTGAGGGCTTCCCTGGTGGCGCAGTGGTTGAGAATCTGCCTGCCAATGCAGGGGACACGGGTTCAAGCCCTCGTTTGGGAAGATCCCACATGCCGCGGAGCAACTAGGCCCGTGAGCCACAATTGCTGAGCCTGCGCGTCTGGAGCCTGTGCTCTGCAACAAGAGAGGCTGCAATAATGAGAGACCCGCGCACCGCGATGAAGAGTGGCCCCCACTTGCCGCAACTAGAGAAAGCCCTCGCGCAGAAACGAAGACCCAACACAGCCATAAATAAATAAAACTTCAAAAAAAACAAAAAAAAACAAAACCCTGTTGAAAGAACTGGGAGAATTAAGAGGCTAATCTGGGCTTGGCTTAACCTCTTATTTATCAGCCATGAGATCTTCCACATAAAATATTCTTCATGGTATAGTTGAGCTTACAACTCCAAGATTTTTTTCACATTAAACTAGATACTTAAATGTAAAAATCATCTATTTCCTGATATCTATAATTCCCACTCTATAACATTAAACATATTTTAATTAAACCAAATTTATTTGTAAAAATGCCTGACAGCTTGAATGTTATATTTTACACTCTTTGAAATTGCTGGGGTAAAAGTAATTAAATTTGGTTACACATTTAAACAGAGACCTGGTTGTGTATTTTAAATGTGTGCCTGTTTAAAAGAACACTTACAATTATAATGATACGAATCCAAAGAATAATTTGTTGAATGTAAGACTATACCATGCACTTCACAGTTGGATAAAAATCACTGGATCCAAAATCATTCAACTGCCTGCCTGAGCCAGAATCTGAATCAGATTTTTGGAAAATGTGGTCTATTATTAAAGTTCTGAATTGAAACTCAGTTAAGAAAATATAGATGAACTAAAAATCCAATGTGAAGAAGAGAGGAAGAATATTATTTTAAAATGATAAGGGAGTTGTGTTACAATGGAAATGGTTATTCCTTAAGTATGGATAGTTCTTGATTGTACCATAAACCATCTCTCTCTGAACCTAATGGCCACTCAGTATTGCCTACGCCAGCACGCTGTCAGAAGCACGGGACAACCCTGCTGCCTCAGGAAGACTCTCAGAAGACGGGGAAGACCGGCCACTTTGCTCTCATGCCCACCTGTCCCAGCCTGAGACTTGAAGACTGCAACCTGTTTTACTCAGCCCTTCTCGTGGTAAACCAAGAGTCCCTTCCCCAGTCAGTGGGCACAGCCTGGATTTCTCTCTGGAGCTTAGTGATTATCCTATCCAGCTCTTTTCAACCCCATTTCTTTGGAGGTGGCACCCTGCTCCATGCACTAGTTAAGGTCCTCTTTCAGTGTCTCCATTCTTGATAGATTTCTTAGACAGTCAGCAGAGGTCCCCGTTCAGCCTGAATGGATTCCTTTGGACCACATTCTCCATCACAGCACCATCATCTGTTACCTGATCAATCAGGAAATCTTGCACACAGCTCCCACCTCTGACTCACTTCTCTAGGCCACTTTCCACAGCATGGCCAGAATGGTCTCGGCCACTTGTCTGCCCAAAATTCCTAAGAGGTTTCCCATTTCCTCTCCGGATGAATTACAATACCTTAACTCCTTCTCTGATTTCACTTCCTGTTTTGCCCAACGTAATCTCTGTGCTCAACTCCTGTTGGGCTATTTACAGACCCCTGAACACAGGTCCCTCCTGCTCTCTAGCCTGTGGAATTACCAAAGCTGTAGACACCTTAGCCTGTGATGCCCTTTGCCCTGGCTCTAGGTTGCTTTTTCTAAAAGCCACTTTCCCTAATACCAGTTCATCTATAACTTAACATCTTTTAGACATTTAAAATTTTGAAATACATTCTATGACTTTTAAGCCACATTTTTTATACTTTAAGATTTTTCTCCCCCAACTTGTCTTAGGACACAAGTGAATTACTTTTACATTTTTTTAATAGCAAGATTTTATGAAAGATGAGATTTCTTTTTTTGCAGATGTCTCTTGTTGTGGTTGAATTTACTTTTGAACACCTTAAGAATATTCAACACTTTAAAAACTTTTTAAACTAGCAACTGACACTTCTCAGCTGTGTACAAGATAAAAATCACAATAACTACTTGTCTTTTATATTATTTAGGCTCTGTCACTAAAGTCACTAGCCAATGTTTGATCAATATTTTGGTTGATGAATATTCTGGGATGAAGCCAAGAAAATGCCTTGAGATATAGAAGAGTCATGGAAATAGTCCTAAAAAAATGAAAGAGAGAGTGAGAAATGATTTCACCTATTATGCAAATGTGTAACTACACTAAGTACATATTACTAAATACCAAATTTCAAGGAAAGCTTGAAATACCAGATGGATTGACTAGTATTTAAGGAAGCCTTTTTGTGTATGATATATTTTGATTTTCACTATAGCACTGTGAGACAGGTCTCTTATTATCTTCACTTTAGAGAAGAGGAAACTAAAATTCAGACACATTAAGTGAAATGTGTGTCACACGGCTATCATGGACAGAGGCAGGATTTGAACCAATATCTTTCATGAACCTCACTGCTCTTTCCACTATGCAGTCCATATGTCTTGACATCCAAATGATGTCATGAGTTCATGAGTCCAAGTGACAGAATAGAAAATGTCACCCCTGATGTCTTCTTCATTTTTTCATAGTTGGATAATTCAGAAGGAAAACAGATTTGAGAGAGGTCTGTAGCTGAAGAGGGCATTGTGTCAGGAAAACTACAACAATACTGTGTAACAAATTACACCAAAGCTCAGTAGCTTAAAGCAACAATAATTGATCACAGCTCACACAGAACTGAAGATCAGCCGGGACTTGACTAATCTAGGCTGGGCTTGGTTGAGGCAGAAGTGTTTTTAGCCTGTGGTATCAGGGGAGATTCTGCTTCAGAGGCAGTTCAGTGGAGGCAATTCAGTTACAGGATGAGAGTCTGGCTTACTCAGATCTTTTCCCTCTGTCTTATTCCATAGCTCAAGCTAAAGGGGCAGTTGTGATTTAGGGATGTGCTTCTCATGACAGCGTAGGAAATGGAGGAAGGCAAGTGTCATGAGCCTGAAGGCCAAGGCTAGAGACCACATTGTCACTTCCACCTGTAGGACATTGGACAAAACCAGGGCTGAGTCCCAAACCAAAGGGAGAAGAAGTGGACTATGTCCTCAGTGAGGTGACCTCAAGGCAGAGTTGCAAGAAAGGTAAAGAAATAGAGCGAGATATTCATTCTGCTCTCTAAGAGGTTGCTCTCTAAGTAAACTTTGATTTGAAAATCTGAGATGAGGTACATACTTTGACAGTGAAAATAAATTCACCTTTCTTCCTTCTATCCATCCTTCCATTCATCCATCCTTCTGACAAATGTCAGCCTACTGGGCCAAACAGTGCTACAGGCACTGGAAATGTAAAATGAATAAAAAATGTTCTCTGCCCTTCAGATAAAACATAAACAATATCTTCGTAGCATGTGGGAACTTTCATACTCTAAAGGGAGAGTAAATTGGAACAATTTTTCTGGATGTTAGTTTGGAATATAAATAGGAAGTTTTGAAAAAAAAGGTCATATGATTTGACACAACCACTTTTCATCTCAACATTTCATTTAAGAAAATAACTGAAGAAGTATACCCAGGTGTACATACAAGGATATTGATCAAATATTGTTTAAAAGAGCAAATATAGGAAAACAGCCTAAATTCATTAGTATCCAATGAACTTCTGGAAGGAAATACACCAAGTATCATAAGTAGCTATCTCTGGTTGGTAGGATTAGAGATGATATTTTTCTTCTTGTTTCTGTTGGTTTCTATTTTGTCTACAGTGACTAGGGGCTGCTTACATAAAAATGAATTAAATTAAAAAGATGACTAATCCAATGCAACTTGATATCATAGTTTGATTATCACTAAAACAGAAAAATCAGGGTTGCCAATGGACACATTAACAAATAATTAAAATATAAAGTGTAATTTGGATCATGACAGCTTGTTGTGTACCAAGTACAAAGAACCTAACTCGGTCCTGGGGTGGGCGAGTCAGAGGGAAACTTGACAGAGGAGATTCTATAGGATCTAAATCTGGAAGGACATGTGGGAGCTTGCCAGGGGGAGGAAGGGCAGGGAGGGTGTGTTCCCAGTGGAAAGGAATCCTTTGTAGAGGTCATGAACAGTTAAGGATGTAGAAAGGAGGACAATTCACATTTCCGTCATTATTCAAAACCTTTAGTGAGATTGAGGAACTGAGGAAGACTTGAATACATTTATTAATTCTCACTGGAATGTACTTAAGTCATGACATCAGTACATTTTTGTCATTCAGGAGGCACCACTGAAGGAAAGGAGAATGTGTTTTATTCAGAGGAAGTGAAGGATCTTAGATTATGCTATTGAGGATATAGTTGTAAACCGCGTTCACTTTCTCACGGTCCTTAATTAAAAGTTTGACTCTGCCTTAAAAAGCTGAGGTAGCTACTGAAAAGACTGTTGATTTGAATAATGCTTTAGATTTGAAAATGACAGCTCTCTCATAAGCAAGACATTCCTTCTTGGGAAGGCAGGATAGAGTTTTTTAAAACCATTGGGAGGATGTGGTCCATTGACTGATTTCCATTTCTGGACTTGATTTATAACCATATGATTTCATCAGATTTGGGCTTGAGAGGAGAATTTCTGCCAGGCAGATATTTTAGACGACCAGATTGATGGACATCATCAAATTTCAGGATTGTTACACTTTCCAGCAACTATCATATTCATCCATGCTTTGCATGTGTCCACTGTTTTTTTTTTTCCTTTCCCTAGAGCTTTTGTATGGTGATTATTTTCTTCTGTTAATGTAGAAATTTGAATTTCCTAAACTTCCGGTTTTTCATAGAGTCAAGCATATTTTGCTTCCCTCCTCAATCAATAACACTAATGGAAAGAATATGAACTCAAGAGCAAATTTTAAATTGTGCTATAAATTTTGCTACAATTTCATTTCTATTCTAGAGGATTTATATTTGATTTCTGCCTAATTATTTCATGTGTATATCTTATCTCCTCCTTGCAAAAGGTTAATCATTTCTTTCAACACAGAACCGGAGCACATACTTGTTTTGTCTTCTTGTTCCATTCCCTACCTCTGCTAACAGACATATATAGAACTAAGCTATGTAATTTAGTGAAGTTGGTGAATCTGGAGAAACTCATGTACACTCCAATCTCCTTGCTCTTCTAAAATGTTTATATCCATATATCTTGCATTTTCAACTTCTTAGTAAAGTTTTCAACTTAAATTTCTACAGTAAAAATCATTTGACAGGTACACTTGCACCTAAATCTTATGCTATTTCTTGACAGAAAGGTGACTTTGGGAGGAAGGATGTAAAGAGAGGCTAAAATAAAAATTTAAAATATACACACAGCATACATACAAGGAAAGTAAGTTAAAGCTCTTTGTTTAAATGGTCTTTCAACTACATCTATATTTCAGTTGTTTCTGGTTCTCTTTAGACCAATAGTTTCTAATCTTTTCTGGACATTACAATCATCTGAGAAGCTATTAAAATACCCATAACTCAAGTCTCACCCCAAAGCAATTAAATCTGTATCTATGGGGGTGGGATCCAGCATGAGTATTTCACACATCTCCTCAGGCAGTTGTAGGGTCAAAGTCATACTTACTGAATCAGACTTCTCCAAAAATAGTAAAGGTTTTGATTTATTCAAAGAAACCTAATTGATAGTCAAATTAATTTTAGGCTCAATCTGATCTGAAGAATATAGTGAGAATTGCCAATTAGGCACAAGCTATGGAGTGACCCAACAGGAATTTTAAGACCCAAGGGTCAAAAATTATTATTCCAAAGAGTTTACCACTTGGGCCATAGCAGTCCACTGTTCTTTCAACTTAAGGCCATAATACCCAGACTTATTCAGCTGCCCATGTATTTTTCTGACTCCTTTACATCTGAACAAAATGGCTAAATTCACCAGATGTTCTGTTTCCAGATTAACCAGGTGATCTGGTATTAGACTCAACCCTCCATTTCAAGATGGACACTGGGAGCCTGTCATAGCATCGCCTCAACCCAGAGCCCTTTCCCAAAGGGTAACCTCACAGCAGGCCTGTAAGGGGGCTGGTAACTCTGTCAACACAGAGATAAACCCAAGAAGGAAACTGGATTCCCAACTTGAGATCTTGACCTCTGTGCCATTTTGTTTAGTATGAGCACTTACTTGTGTTTTTCCTTCTCAAATACTCCCTCTTCTGAGATGACGTGCCCTCTGGCTTCAGATTACAAAAAAAAAGGTTTTTTTGACCCACTGTTTTCCATAACAGTTTTACCTAGTATTTCTTGAAATATTTTAAATGCTAACTAGTAATTGTGTTTACATCATCTCTGAGAATGGCACATAGTTCAGAGAGAAACAGCCAAAACAGTTCAGTGCTTTTGGCTTATTGTTTGACTATCTGAAAGCATTGCAGCTGGAAAGAATTCCATTAATTTGTGGCTAGCATCAGTACATCAGCCTCAAGAGCTTCCAAGTAAACAGAGGGAAATTGGCATGGCTATCTTGTGGCAAGAAGCAAAGAACAGAATGGTACAGAGTTTTCCAAGAAGGAAACATTAACCCAGATGTGAACAAGACAATGAATGAATTGTTCATCGGAACTTTCAACCTTTCAGCTGTGAGCGGAAATTATAATCACCAATGCATCCAAACACTCAAAGGAGACTTAAACCTGAAAATTATCCATTGTGGCCCAGGCACAATTATATCTTATTGGTCCATGAAGTATAGGCATCCCAATTTAACTCAGACACTTAACTAAATAAAACTTCTCTTTAGGGGAAACCCAGAAGATCATGTGGTCCTTTCACACACACACACACACACACACACACACGCACATGCAAACACACACACACATGCACACACACACACACCCTACACTAAAAAAACAACTGGCATTCATCTTGAGTCAACTCTTCATCCTTATTGCATAACACTCCCTTCACTCCTAATCAGAAAGGTAATTTTTCTTCTAATATAGTAAACATAATTTATTTGCAAATCTACTAGAAGGGATTACAGCTGACTATTTTAGGCTTCTGACTTCACGAAGTTTTGTAGTACCATAACTTTTTTTGTCCTGCCAAAGGACAGAAGTGTTTGTGTGTTCTTTGCCTAGATGCTAAAGTTCTGATGCATGTGTTTTTAAAAACTGAATTATAGTTGATTTACAATGTTGTGTTAGTTTCAGGTGTACAGCAAAGTGATTCAGTTTTACATACATATATATCTTTTTTTCAGATTCTTTTCCCTTATAGGTTATTACAAAATATTGAGTATAGTTCTCTGCACTGTACAATGGGTCCATGTTGGTTATCTATTTTATATATAGTAGTGTGTATATGTTAATCCCAAACTCCTAATTTATCCCTCCCTCCCCCCCTTTCCCCGTTGGTAACTGTAAGTTTGTTTTCTATGTCTGTGGGTCTATTTTTGTTTTGACTATAAGTTCTTTTTTTTTTTTTTAAGATTCCACATATAAGCGATATCATATGATATTTGTCTTTCTCTGTCTGGCTTACTTCACTTAGTATGATAATCTCTAGATCCATCCCCAAAAAAGCTACTGTTAAGTAGCTTAAATAATTTTACACAGTGACCAGATAATCAGACAGCTTTCTCTGTTTTAGATGTTCAATTACTCTTTGGTTCTCTTGGAATTTCTGTATCATGTAAACCCCAAATCAGATTGTTTTTTTTTTTTTCTTTTTTTTTTTTTTCAGATTGTTTTAATATTCCTCTTTTTAACTGGGTTGTGTTTCTGCACCACTCATAGTTCAGCCAAAGTGTCCCCTCCCATGAGCCATCAGGAAAGTTCCTTCTGCAGCATTTAGTTTAACTGATCAATAATGATTGAAACTGTTTTAATATCACTTGTGTGTATATTCCATAAAAATTGTTCTGATGTCACCTTGCTACATATAATGCAAAAAAAAAAAAGACTTGACTATATTATCTAACCTCTGGAAACTGTTCTAAAGTTATTGACTGTTAAAAAAATCAAATCTATAAAATATCTCTACTAATTTTGACCAATTGAAAATATATATGAATTATTTTAGGAATGATTTTAGATATGTGTAAGGACATATGTAAAATACATTCATGTATACTAATATAGAATGTTCACCAAAACAAAACCAATGAGTTTTTGAGAAAAGGAAAGAAAATAACTACTGCAAATATTATAGCTTAGGGAACAGCCAATGAAGCTTAAGTTATGCTCAGGTAAGTTAGAGCATAATGATTGATTCTGATAATACCTAATACATTATTACTTTATTTTTGAAAACAACTTTTTATGCACAAGCTCCTAGTTATAAACATAATACCTCATGGGCTCTTGGCCCATAAGTATTTCTGTAAAACTGCTCTTTTAAAGTGAACAGAATGAAAATCTGAACAAATTGCATATCTTAGGACATTTTGATATAAGAATTCAAAGCTGTAGGCTTAAGTTATTCCACTTTATTTTTATGAGAAGGAACCTCAGTATGATTAAAGGGAATTCTCTGCCCTGTTCTCTTCAAATTTTGGCTTTTGCCAAATGTGGCAAGCCCATGTGAATCAGATGGTAAACTCAATAAGTACGTTTCCAATCCGTTTACACTCAATCAATAAAATGTTGATTTGTAGAAGAGATTTCATGCCCAAGAGGTTTTATGGGGGAAGTCTTAAATCTGACTTTCTTCCTATAAATTGGACATGACACTTTTGTCAGAAGAATGTCCAAATAATGGATGGCTATTGCAGTTCAGGAATCAAGGGCAACATTTCCAAAATTCTATTTCATACTCAAAATCTCATATTTCCAAAAACTAAACCAGGCACCCACGTGCCAGAGGAAACGTGCTAATGGTGGATTTCCTTTTATGATCCTTGTATAAATTGTGAATATTGGTTTTTGTGTAGAAATCATAACACATAATATTATGAATTTTCATCTCAAATTTTGATATAAAATATAGCCTAGGACTACTGGAAATTAAGACATTTTTCCTCTTGACATTTCACAGGGAGTGAACCTCCCTTGTGTGTTTTTCCTTAAGAGTGTATTCTAAGGTGTATTCTAAAGCAATGATTTTCAAACTTTTGACTGGTAGCCAATGCAAAAAAATAAAAACAAAACAAAACAAAACAAAACCTCTGCATTTTACTTTGACATTTGGTACACACATACATGTATATGTATAATTGAAACATAAGTTTAACAAAACAAAACTTCCCTTTATTACAAGTATTATATTATCTATTCCACTCCATTTATTTCTGTTCTTATTCTGTTTTATTTTTGCGTGTTGGTTATGACCCACTATATTAATTTTATGAACCATCCATGGTTCCCCATCCAGATTTTGGGAAACACTTCTCTAAGAAGAATCTTGGCCCTTCCTTCCTCTGTGCTGGAGTTGGAGAGTCCTTCTTTATACACTCATGTCCTCGTTAGGCTCTCCATTATGATTAGGACCCCAAAAGTGCAAGTACAATCCAGGCCCTTAACAGAAAATGCAGGTGGAAAATCACTGTTGTTCAATATATGAAATCTTGCCTGTGAGAAGCTGTCTTTGTGGAGATTGTCTGAAGGACTGGCAGACCATTCACAGAAATGGTTCACCTTTGACCCATGGGGGAAGCCACACCAACAAAATTCATAAGGTGGTTTTCATCAAGGTTCCATCAGCATATTCCTCCAAAAGTTGCTGAGAGAATCAAGTCTCAGGAAGAAGTGTATCTAATTTAGGGATGTTCTGGTCCAGGGCATCTCACACTTTAAAAAATGTGATTCTGCATTTTTAATAAGCTCTGAGGTGAGGTCAGTGCTGTTGGTACAAGAAACACACTTTGGGCAACAAGGGTCTATAAGAAATGATGTTGTTCCTGAAATTGGGCATTTCAATTTTTGGGGGGGGCTCTAATTTGTTTTGGATATGTATCAAGAATTGTTATTTTCTTGATCAATTGCTTTGCATTTGGGAAAAAGTTGTTACATTTTATTAAATTAATGTCATTCCTGGATGTTATATACATTCCATTGATTTTGCACTGATTTCTTTTTCTTTTTTTGCTTTCTCAGCTCTTACTAATTTACATTCTGATTCCGCCTCTCACTTGTACATATTTTTAAGAAATGTTTCATATAGTCGAAAAACAAAACATGGATGAAAACACATTGTTCAAGATCCCAGGATCTATGGGAGAGCTGAATCAGTGTCCGCAGACCCACAGTCTGTGCTGCAGTGGATTTCTCAGTGGTGCATCTCATCAGCACCTAGTCCTGCTGAACTTTTCATGGATGCCAAATGAGAATTTCCCTTTGACAGAGGACAGCATGCCACCTGGCCTGTACCTGAATACTAGAGCCTTGAGCTTCTAGAGTGAGAGAGGGAATGTGGAAGGAAAAGTTTCACTTTGCCTTCATTTGAGGATACTGGGCACTCAATGAAACTAGCTTGAGATCCCTATTTCCCAACCACCATCATGAGAAAACACCTGTCCCTCTGTTAGATTTTTAAACGGCAGCATGATTACAGCTAGGCAAAAAATTATGCATGCCTTTGCCCAGGATGTGAAAAAAAAAAAAAAAATCAACTTATGTATTACAGTGGTAATTGCTTTATTTATAATTCTCTGCTGTGGTTATAATATCTACACAAAGAATTAAATTTAAGATGACTTTTAAATTGAGTCTGAATTAATGGTAAGGATCAAAAGCTCATAAATTTTAATTTTAACAATAAATAAGATGCACAGTGGTGAACAGAGAAAAAATTTATTTGTAGACGCAAACCTCAATGGTGTCTTAAATTCATGAACTTATCTTTCAGTTGCAAACTAAAAGGTATTTCCATAAGTGAAACATATGTCAGCCATGTTTCTGCATTTTAAAAAGAAATAGCATATTAGAATACGCACATGGGAATCATGGAACATTCCTCTGAGTGTACTTGGTGTAAGTCAGATTCTTATTTAATTCTTGCTGATTCCCACACAGATCAACGTTAGAGAGGTGCTACCAAGGATGTGACTCTAAAGAGAAAGAAAATAACATGTCCAGCTTGTCCTTTTTAGCTTGGAGAAGGGAATATTTAAAGGAAAATGAAAAGGTTTTATGACCTAAAGGGCTTTCCCCATAGTGATCAGCAAGCAGCTGATCCTGTTCTCCATGGAAGAGGAAATGGGAAACAGGATTAGAAACAAAAAATAATTTATCACAGTAGAAGCAGATGGCATTTGGAGCCGCTGGACTCTGGTGTCTTCTGTGAATGGTCAACCTATAGGCTGGTTGCTCCTTCTTGGTAGCATGATGGGGCTATGGCACTGGCACCTAGGATACCCTTGGGAATAACTCTCCATTTCCATTTTTACCAAAGAGGTAAATTAGACTCAAGATCTAACACTTGGCATTTCTAGATAAAGTACCACCTGAAGTTCAACAAAATCCAGGATAGGATAGATCAGCAGCTCTCAGAGGATTAGGGTTCTGCTTTTATTTGTTTTAATCAGCAGCATCTCATATTTCCTATCACTCATCCACACGCACACGTGCAACGTGCACCTGCACGAACACAGCCAAGATAAAACAACACTTTCCACGTGAACTTAAGAAAACTTTATAAATGCTCTCCATCTATTTCCTCATCTGTAAAATGAGGGTGTTGGATCAGATCAGATCACCTTTACGATCTCTTCTAACTCTAAGGATATATCAACTCAGTGCCGTCAGAACAGGAAGCAAGCATGTGGGGACAACTGCATGTGGTTCTTTAAGACAGGACACCACAAGCCCCAAAGAAATGTCATCATGGCCCTATTTTGACATCTCTATGTTTCTCTCTGGCCCTTAAGCCCAGTGAATACTGCATTGTAATCCTTCATTTTGTGAAAGTTCACAAGGTCTTTTGAAGCCTAGCCTTGGAACTGGCACACCCTCACTTCCACTGCATTCTTTTGTTCAAAACAAGTCACAAAGTCAATCAATCCAGACTCAAGGGTTGGGAAAATAGACTCCTCTCTTGATGTGAGGAGCTACAAATTCATGTTGTGAAATGCCTGGATGTAAGGAAGGGTGGAGAATCAAGGGTATTTTTGTAATCAGTTTAACCCATGCATCATATAAGCATTACAAAAAAAAATCTGCATGCTGCCAATAAGTGTCTTCATCTTCATTAATAGGGCTTCCAGCCTCGTTTTTTAAGTCCATGAGGACTCACATTCCATTCCAAATACTGGGGTATGTATGGTTGTAAACTGCCCAAAGTCAAACTCATGGACTCACTTCCTTTTATTGTTCAACCTTTGTAAGCCAACCATAATATTCTCCACCCCTGAGTGCTCTTGACTGGTGGAGATGATGGAGTAAAAGTCATCAAATCTTACTGTCCAATATACCTCTCTGCAAACTAGGCGAAGATCTCTATATCCTGACCATTTCAAGATCTCATACTTCTATAAAATTAATGGTCAGCCAAGGGATGTGGGAAGGAGTGGTAAGGGAATTGTTCTAAGACCCACTTTGATTTCTGTAAGGAGTCTTGTGCTCTCCTTAACCTCACACGTTCATTGGTGTCTGTATGGTAAATCTTCCATTTTTCTTTTTGAATTAAAAATTAAAGTTCCTGAGGGAAATTATGCAATGGGAAATTGACACTTCAATAAACTTGGCTCACACATTTTATTGATTATGGTAAATCTAATTATTGCAATAAAGCCTGGGCAAAAAAAAAAAAAAAATTATGCTTTCATACTCCAGGGGTACATGTTTCTTTCTATTAGGGCAATACCTGTCTGATTAGAGTCTACTTCTTCAAAAGTAATAAAAAAAGTCAGGAAGTCATTCCAAACTGAGTTTGCCTTAAATGTCTCACAAAAATCTTGATGACTTTTTACCTATTTTTTTGTTGACTGATAGACACTAACTATGGTTAACACTTTTAATACTCACTCAAACAAACATTCAGCTTAAAATAAAATGCATGAAAATTTTAAACTGAAAAAAACTACACTCTTGATGCTACTTAGAACTCTGGATTCTAGACTCTTTTTTTTCTTCTACTTTTTTTTTTTTCAATTAAAAATACTTATGTTGTGCCTGATGCAAATTTTATTTTCCTTGTGGCAACTGCCCTGTGCTCAGTGACCTGTAAAAAAGGCAGACCCTTGGACTTAGAAAGCTTCATTTCACTTCACGTCCTGGGTGTGTGATTTCTCTGCCCTCTGGCCTATCTCTCCCCCACTGCCCCCATCTTCAGCAGGTCACATCGAGAGGCCATGCCCTGAGGTTGGAAAATAAGGCTGACAAACAACGTCCACCAGAAGTGAGGAGACCTCTTTCCTTCACCAGTGTTGGAGGTTTAATCTGCTCTTAAATCCAAGTTCTTATTCATCTTTGAAACACAAACCATTTCCTTTTTTCGTCTAATCTTTTTTTTTTTTCTGGAATAAAACAGAAAAACATGACGGAATACAATCTTATTGCCTTTATGACAAACAAACGAAAGAAGAAAACCCTCCCAACTATTCTACTTACCTTGATGTGAATGATCAAAAGTAAGTTTTTAAATTCTGAAACCTCTTCCAAGGAAAATATCTGTATGTCATTGATTCACGATTCAGTTAAGATAACTTTAACATTACTTCTTCAGCCCGTCAAATGTTCTACCACAACAATGTTGCTTTTATCTGTTTCTCAAAGAGGCATTTCTTAATAAGGTGAATAATAAAAAATTAATGAGAGCAAGCTGACATAGAAATAAAGTATAGGGTACACTTGTATTATGTGCATGCAAAGAGGTGGGTAGGAAGTCCAAAAGCATAAATGCACTCCACTCCTCGGTATACCATGTGTTAATTGTGAATTTTTAAAGAAGTTACTTAGTTTTTTTGAACCTCAGTTACTCTTCCATAACAAGGAAATAATAACAAACATAAGTGTAAAATAAGATAATGAGAAAAGCATTCTGCATGTTTTACACTGTGATAAAGCAGTATAAGAATTTTATTTGCTGGAATTGGAAAGTATTGTGAGCCCAACAGCAAGGCCCTGACAAAGGAGCATAATTTTAAATGACCCAACAGCAACTCAGCCCCTGGAGACACACTTCACTCTGCAAAGTCAAGACGAAACAGATTCTTCTTGTGTCTGTCATGAAAATACTGGATTCTGCAAGTACATTATAGAAGTCACTCAATACTCAGTTTGACCTTGGAGGCGCCACAGAGATAAAGAAGCAGATCTTGGTTTATATCATTCCAGTTAAGGGAAAAATAAATGATGTAATCATATTTCCCTGTGTATTGGCAGTATAGACTGCAGTTCTCAAACGTTGCTTTTTGATTGTTTTTAATTGGCATCTATCATCTGGTATGCAAAAAGATTCTTAATAAATGTTTTGGGGAAATTAAAATCCAATCTTAAATATTGTTTTTTAACAGTAATTTCTATTAATTTGAGTCATCTTTTTTTCTTCTACTTTCTATTTTGACATTCTTAAGGCAGGGCCATATTTGAGACTCTCATAATTCATACAGTTTCAAAGTTTTGCCACATTTATTCCTTTTAAGGGTGCTACAAATGTAACCATAGAAAACTATTGTTTTCATAACTCAAAATTCCACAACATTTACTGGATATGGTACAGTGATAGTGAAACATCCTGCAGTTGTCAGAATTGGATGTTGGCTTTGAAGAGGAAATTGAATATCCTTTTGAAGTTTAAGGTGAGGGTGACAGTCAAAAGTCAATGTCAAATATGTTGTTTTTAATTCCTTATAACATAAATGGAAAAGAGAAGTTCTATTAATTTCCTTTGAGATTCAAATGGAAAATAAAACAAGTTTGAGATGACATTTAAAATCAGGAAGAGCCTACTTGAGTTTTTGCTAGAAAAATATTATTTTCTAGAATGTGAGTTTGTCAGTGAATTAGTGAATCTTTTCCCTCCATTGCCTTACTAACTACAGATACCATCAGTGCTCTTTGAATTTTATTTTTCTTCTCATGAAGTCTTCTCTACCACCATGTTGGATAATTGGTCACTACAGCAGATCTCACTGCTCCTCATTGCTTGGCAACAGAAGAAAAGAAAGTAATTAAAAAATTCCTGCTCCCTCTCAGCAAACCAAAGGCTGATTCTATTACTGTAACCTGGAGTATCAGGAAGCAAATCTAAGCCTAGAGCACTGGTATCCCTTCCTTCCCCATCTAAGACACTGTCCCACCTCCCATAAGGTGCCAACAAGACCCACCCACTCATTTATTATGAAGCATATAACCCAGACTAAAATACATGATGGCAACTTGGTCAGGGAACCACCAGTGGTCCCTCTATGGTTCCTTCTGTGTGAATCCTATTGCTCATTTCTTGGAACTAACCAAAGTAAAATGACTTAATAAAACCTTCATGGCAGAAACAGACAAACTAATAGCCAGAGAATTTCAACTAAATTGCCCTGACAGAAACTTGTTAGTCTTCAAATCCAATTTATCTTTCAAATCCAGTTGCTCTCCTTTATGCAGAGTTCTTTTTAAAGTTTTTTGGAGGTTTGAGACCAGAGGAAACCAGCAGGACACAGAGGAGTAGGGTAATCACTCTTTAAATAAGCAATTACATCTCTGGCATTGTTGAAATAAATTCTTTCCTGGCGAAGACTTAAACCTTGTGTCAAGTGATGAGGCTAATAAGAAGTTTCTGTTCCATGAAACCACCTAAAAGGACAAGCATAGCTGGCAGGCTCTTAACCCTGGCATTCAGTTTCAATACTGTTTTGGTGGCAGGTCTTCTCTTTCAGTTCTGTGGTTTTGCTTCCATATTAACTATTTTGGCTGTAGAGCAAGATGAGAACAACAAAGCCCTAACACTCTGTGTCGCAGCATCTCCATGTGTGCCTCCACTTTGTATGTTAGGTTGGCCGTAGGCCTCACCAGCCATGAGGAAATGATGATTTTTTTTTTCTCAGGAATTGTTTTGGATGAGGAAAGAGAGTCCATGACCTCCTCGTTAATTCATTCTAAGACCTTGAAGTGATTATTTAACTTATCAGAGCCTTACATTCTAACTTTGGAAAATAAAATCAAACACGCTTCCTCCAGCCCATGTGCTGGACTGTTCTGAAGTTTGATTGAGTTATGTAAAGTGTTTTAGAAATCATAAAAATTTATGTAAATAGAAGAAATGATGATATCACCTGGTCGTATTCACTTCCTGTCAATGTTACATTATTTAGTCTTCTTACAAGGGGTCAGCCATATTCTCGTGATGTTAAAATCCCGTTAGAATTCACTATCTGAAAGAAGAAAGCCCTTTTTTGACATGATGAAATTTCAACAAATTTTGAATAGTTTTTACTCACTCTTAGTCTCTACAACACACTTAAAAATATTTATAAACTATTTCAACCCTGCTTTGTCTTTCTTTCTGCTTAATGTACTTAAACTAATACTTCTGTTAGTCTAAGAACCATTCAGTTTCCTCAGATTAGAACCCCTTTCAACTGCTCATTCACACTCTGATGAAAATTCAGTAGTTGATATTTCTACATCACATTTCTCTTTATCTCTTCCTGATCCTATTTCCTCATTTTCCCTCATAGTCTCACATATCTGCGGGATCGATACAGCATTTTCTCACTCACATCTAGGAGCTCATTTCCTGGCAAGAGGTTCAGGGTCTCACTTCAGAGTCTACACCCCAACCCCCAGCCCGTTAACAGCTCCTGCTCCCAGAAGCCGAATTAATCTTTGTAGTCCCATATAATACAGATTATTCATAGGTGCGTTCTGTCCCATATTCAACACTGGGGGACTTCATTTGAGTCATATTCCTCATTAATTATTGAAATAAGAGGAGGGGTCATTCTAGATAATTAAAAGACTGAAGTGGAAGAGCAGGTATTAACATTGCCCTGGATGTGAGAGCACAGGTGTGCATACTTCTTCCTTCATTACAACAAAAGTGTATACATATTAAGAATGCTTATTTTAGGTGTAAATCTGCCTCTCAAGTTCTCCAACCCATAAGAATATTTGACACATATGCATTATATTAGTTACCTCAGTCACCTCAGTCACCTCCAATAAGAGGCGATTCGTGCAGTGTTCTAACTCAACACCCAGGATCTTTTATATATGCCTTGGAGAGGAAACAGTATTGAGTCATCCAAGCTTCTTGATTTTGCAGCTTAGAGGCATGGGTTAGTCAACTGCTGTGATATCAAGTGCATGCATGGGGAAAGCATTTTGTTGAGTATTTTTATAAGGAATTAGTCAATGTAATTGCGGGCTGTAAAGAGATTGTTACACAACCTCATTACATGTTGTAAACACTTCATCACATGACATCTTTCCGTGTCATAAATACATCATCAGAGACCATTATGTTCTCTAAGGATGACTTCTCACATCCATTCATCATACAAAAATGAATAAATGCCTAAGGAAAATGTAGTCTGTGAAGTTTTTCACAGCTATGATAACTCCATCTGTAGATTTCTTATGATGTTGTCATATGCTGTTACACGGCATGAAGATAAGTGTATTTTCTCTTTGCTCTGTATTCTTACAACCACCTTTAGCTAAAGGTAATAAAATCTGACCTGGATAGTTTGTAAAAGAATATTTAAAGAAAGAGGAGAAAAAGAAGAAGAAAGGAAAAGAAGAGAGGGGAAGGAGGAGGAGAAGGAGAAGGAGAAAGAAATGGAAAAGAACAATTTAAAACTATTTAAAATAATTGTGTACTACAGACCTATCCATGTTGGTGGGCACATGTTCATTCTTTCAGACATGTTTGACTTTAGATGTGTTTTACAATTAATTTACATAAAGCACGAGAACTGGTCACTCTCTGTGCTTAGTGTTTCAATTTAATTTCAGTTTATTCTCTAGGGCCACACATTGTATATTGTCATTAATTCACAGTTTCTCCCTTTTTGCATCACTCCTTCTCAATACCCAGTTTTTACCATGTGGGACAGAGGAGGACATCTATAAAATAAAATCAGACTAAAGAAATGGTTTCCAAGCTTGTTCTATGAAGCCATGCATTATTCTTGGGTTTCCAAAGCCTCCGAGACAGAGGCTGGTGGATAAGGCAGTCTCGAGGCCCCCCTCCTACCTCAACCATGGAAGTTCCACTTTCATCTGTTTTCAAATTGATGAAAACAGATGAATATCAGAGTGTAGAATCCACTAACCTAAGTAATAGTCATATTTCTTTGGGCTTTAAACTCTCAAGATCTTTTATTTTTATATGTTTACCAGGGATCATCAGGGGACGGTGGTAGCAGGCAAAAGGAGCTTTCAAGGAGGGCCCTTGGCCTATGACTCCCATTTATTAATGCCTATAAATTTAGACTTTTGAAATTATCATCAAGTGAAGTCATGTATAGCCATTGTGTTTGTGTGTGCCCATGTGTATGTGTGTTGTGTTAATTTCTTAAACAAAAACATTTAAACATCCCATAATTTCTGTGACCCTGAATTGGCATTGCTTCATTTTCAAATGTATAGGGGTCTCAAACCATGGAAATTGCTTACCCACTTCTTGACCTCTAGGGGCTTCTGATGATCAACTAGCAATAACCCGGTAAAATCCAAGCTATGCCTTCCATCTTCAAGTCTAGGAAATCATCTCTGGGGGTTGTGAACTCCTTTTGAGAATCAAAGTACTCTCCAACACCAACTGGGCTCTTTTTAAGGACTAAGAACTGTGCAGATCACTTTTTGATCCCAACAACAGCCTATTATTATTCCTACTTCCGATGAGGAAAGTGAGGTTTAGAGAGGTTAAACAAGCCAAAATCAAACATAGTAAATGGCAGGGTCATTCCAACACAAGCAGGCTGCTTCCAGAGACCAAGAGACTAACTACTGAGTTCCATCTGGATTAAGGTTAATACAAATTACTGCACTTTTTCACTTTGGAACATATTGGAAATGGCCAAGGGTTAACCCAAGAAAAGAGAAATTTGCTTCTTGTTTATGTATTTTTGCTTTATGTACCCTAATTGAGGATGGTAAAATGAAATGAAAAATTAAATTTTCTGAAATTCATGAAATAAGCAAGTATAAATGAAATTTAAATAATTAAATGTCTAAATGGTGTTTTTGGTTAAATTTGCAATTATTTAAGCTTGAAACTCACTAAATCTTTTGAATTTATATGTATGTGTGTATATTTGTGTATTTTATGTATAGATACATATATGTGCATATATATACAAAATTTACCTATAAATACACATATATAAAATAACCTAAAGACATAGTAAAATAACTTCTTTAAAAAATGCATTTAGACGTAGCATGGAAACTTATGACTAGGAAGAATCAAAGGTCAGAATACATAAAGAACACCTACAACTCAAAAAATAAAGAAACAAACAACCCAATTCAAAAATGGGCAAAGGACCTGAACAGACCTTTTTCCAAAGATGATATGCAAATGGTCAATAAACACATGAAAAGGTGCTCGACATCTCTAGTGATTAGAGAAATCAAAATCAAAATCTTGATGAGACACCATTTCATACCCATTAGGATAGCTACTATAAAAACAAAAACAGAAAACAATAAGTAGTGACAAAGATGAACACTTGTGCACTGCTGGTGGGAATGTAAAATGGTACAGTTGCTGTGTAAAACAGTTTGGTGTTTTCTCAAAAAAATTAAACATAGAAATATCATATGATACACCATTTCCACTTTTGGGTATACTGTATGCCCAAAAGAAGTGAAAGTAGGGACTCAAGTACTTGTATACCAATGTTCATATCAGAATTATTTACAATAACCGAAAGGTAAAACAACCCAAATATCCATCAACAGAATGGATGTATATGCACACAGTGAGGTATATGCATACAATGGAATATTATTTAGCCATAAAAGAAAAGAAGTTCTGATACATGATACAACATGGATGAACTGTGAAAATATTATATGTGAAATAAGTCAGAAAATAAATACAGTAAGTCCCCTACATAAGAACCTTCAAGTTTCAAACCTTCAAAGATGCGAACGTGCGTTCCATCAATGTCAGGCATGAGTGAAACTGCAGCTTGCCCTCCATTTCCTATTGCTAATGATCCTTCAGCTCTACCATCTGCCACCTCCTCTCCCTCCTCCAGTCAGTAACTCTTCTTGCCTGTTCACTCGGTGCCAGCCCCTGTATGCCAGCTGTTGTACTGTACTACTGTACATTTCAAGGTACTGTACTGTAAGATAAAAAATGTTTTCTTTATTTTTTTGTGTTTGTTTTTTATGTACTATTTCTGTGAAAAGTATTATAAACCTATTACAGTACAGTACCATATAGCCTATTGTGTTAGTTGGGTACCTAGGCTAACTTTGTTGGACTTACAAACACTCTCTAGGAATGGAACTCATTCATATGTAGGGGACTTACTGTACTGTAAATTCCACTTATACGAGGTACCTAGAATGGGCAAATTCAGAGGGAAAAAGTAGAAGGGTGGTTGCCTATTTCCAAGGGCATGGGGATGTAAGGGGTTACCATTTAATGGGTACAAAGTTTCTTTTTAGAAATGATGAAAAAGTTCTGGAAATGGATAACAGTGACAGTTGCACAGCATTGTGAATGTACTTTAATACCACTGATCGTATACTTAAAAATGCTTAAAATGGTAAATTTTATATTACCAATTTTATATTGTATCACAATAAAAATAAAGAATTAATGGTGAATATTTGTTCAAAGATTTCTTTTAAATAATCAAAATTATATCCTCTAATTCATAAGCTTATTATTTTTAAAAATTCTGGCCATATAAATGGCCACCATACTTCTAGGTGAGAAGTTCAGCTCTTTACTGAATAAAGAAGTCTTGATCTACCTCATACAGTCTCCTTGCTTGTTCTCTGTACATTAAGATTATAATGTTACCATGAAAAGGAAATATTATACCCTAAAAATAGATGCATTCAGTATGCACTGGGCATAACACAGTTATAACTAGGTTCTTCCTTCACAGCACACTGGAGAGAGAGAGAGAAGGAGAGAGAGATATTGAGAAAAACTTAGAAATGAATCACATTGAAAGTAAATAGCCTTATTTTCCATGCATCCTTAAATTTGAAGAGCTAAACCCAAAGGACTCTATGGTGACAGAAATAAAGTTTGACTCAACTTAACAGGAAAAGCCTGACTTATTAAACTCAAAACCCTGACTCTTACAGAAGGTGTTTGGAGGCAAATCCTTGATATGTTGATTCCCTAGAAGAGAAGAATAGATGGGAAATGATTTCACACACCCAACATGTAATGAAAGGAAAAGATGAGTGAATCCATCACTATGTTGATATTTGGAGGAGCTGAAAATATGCAGTGTTACTTAAGAAACAGTCTTAAATAATTTCCAACCAGAATTTATAGGACCCAGAGGTAATTCCACTGGCCAAGGTTTTTAGCTTGCTTTGTAACACTGCCCAAAGACCCTAAATAATTGCATGTCTTTTGACTCAATGTGGCCGTACAATATAGATAATGATGGGAGAAAATAATGTACTAAAACTGATCTGTGACCTGTTTCACCTCCTAGCATATTTTTTGAGTCCACAGTAAGGGGAACAGTAAATATCCTTTTCTGTGGCTTCTTTCACAAAATGGGAAAGAAAAAAAAGGAAGTGGGTAGAAAACTTTGCTCCCTGTGTATGTGATTTAAGGGGATTTGCTTCAGAGCAGACTTAAATACCCTGGTGAATGGACAGAGACAATAAACCAGCACAAGGCAATGTCCAAACCTTCCACTCACACACGTGCCCACACACTCACTCTCTCTTGCCGTTTTTCCTCCTTCTGCTTGCTCTGCAGCTTTTCTGTACTAATCCATTGATTGCTTGCTTTAGTGTGCAGGGAACATATACCCTCTCATAAAACCTTTCTTTCATGCAAAGAATCCTCATCAAAGCATGAGGAATTCTCACCTAAGTATTCAGAGGCATGTAAAGGTGACAGTGATCACAGAGACCACAATAAGAAGGAATCAACTGCTAGCTTTACTTCCAGGTAAAAGAGGAGAGGTGTACAGGGGCTCAGACTAGATTTGCATTCTCTGCTTTCCTTTCTACCTACAGCTCCAAATTAGAGGGTAGCTAGAGGAGCCTCCCTCACTGGGAAGAGGGGATAGCATTTCTGTGGGCATTGCAAGAATGTTTCAGAGGAGGAAGGGGCTGGGCACCGGGCAAAGGAACTCGGGGCGTGGAGCGGGGGCATTGTGCATGTTTAAGGAGCTCAAACCTCTTCCACAAATTAAGTGAAATACTTTAAAAGGAAACAATATTCCTTATGTTTTATTTGTTTCAGCTACTTGGTTACAACTCCACACGGGCCCAATTAATGGAGGAAATAGAGTATTTTATAAACCCAGGACTCTCCGTCAATCTGTGACCAAGGAAAATTCTTTGCCTTAATCACCATACATTCCTATCGGATAGCTTGTTATGTTGCCAAAATAATTATCCCAAGCTTAAGAAAAGATTTTGAATGGTCACTCCCCCAAAAGATTTAATGGTTGGGTAGTAGAATGCTCCTGTTCGTAAATTAATAGTGAACTTTGTCCTCTTTCATAATATTTGTATGTGTATTTTTAAGTAACTCTTAATACTGCACTATTTTATGTGTATTTATGTGCACACACATGCGCACACACACATGGGCCATTGAAAGCCAAGTTTTCTGTAAATCTGAGAACTGAAAGGCAGCATGGATGCCCTGAAAGTTCTGTTTTCAGGAAATGAATTCCCTTGCTCAGCCCAGATGCTATGCTCACCAAAAAAAAAAAAAAAAAGAACAGTTTTTAATTGATCATGCAAATAACAAAATGTCCTGGAAACTAGATATGTTAAAAAGTAAAGGAAAGAAAGCAAAAGAAGCAAAAAAAAAAAAATCATTCAATTTCTCCAAATTTTAAGGAAAAGAAAACCAACTCTAAACATTTCTGAATGGAGAAAAATATCCAAAGTTAATGGGAACAGAATGCTGGAGATTTCCATCATAAAGGCTTTTTCTTTGCGTTCTCTTCCATCAGATGGAATAATGACAGACATTTCACAAAATTCCTAATTTTCTCAGAGTTTTCACAATTCTAATCTTCCAAAATAAACTGTTTGAATATTTTTTCTTTCTGAGAAGGATCATCTTAAATATATGTCTTTTATTTTCCTTCTGTCATATGCAAAGAAAACCAGAAAGAGAGATCTCAAGTTAGTACCTAATGAAGGTAAAGGGTCAGCAATCCCAGAGTGATTGAGATAAGCAAGGGTGTCATTTTGAGTGTTACCCCCATATGCATTCATCCCAACTTTCTATTCAGACACCATAAAAGGCAGCCAGTCCAAGTTCACCAGCTGAAGTATAGACTGTGTGAACATTCCTAATCTCTGAAGAGCATGGCAAAATAAATAATCATTCGACCCACTTTTGTTTCTGCTTTTCCCTTCCCTCCACACCTATAAATATAGTTTATTGTATACATAGCTTTTAGGGTCAAGTATTAATGGTGAGAACCATTAAGAGGGCAAAGGTCAGTGGCTCCTGACTTCAGTGACCCTTAAATTTAATCTAGCGTGGTAGAATAGAATTAAAAGTGATGAACTTGCAAAGTGTGATAAAACCTGCTTTACTTACACAATTGAGCAGCAACAGAGGAATGAAAGAAATTTAAACAATAAAAATGAACTTTGTGATCTAATTACAGCCCCAGAGTAAAAGGTGAACATTCACAGCCAACTGCCACGCACGAAGGCCAAACTCTGACATCTTTAAAATATCATGTGGTTCTGGGATCCAGCCGCCGTTTCGGAATTTTATCAAACAAACACTGATCTTTATTTTTATTTAGCTTTATGTCCACTTCAATAAGAGAGATGACAAGACAGCTTTTTGGAGAATATAGAAACCAATTTCTTCAGCCCAGCTGAACTTTATCGTTCAGAATAAATCCTTCATATCAGTCACATTTACACCTATTTTTTATCCGTTTCAACTTGAGAACTTCTTAGTGTTCTAGTCTTTTCTTTTGCTCACCTTTCCTCCACCTGTTTTTATTTAAATAATTAAGTTATTTTCCCTTGTGATTTGAAAGATAATTTCAATTTACCCATTTTTAAAAAAATACCAGCAATGCATTCTTTCTGATTTTGTATTACTATCATTTCCCCTTCAATAATTCCTTTCCTGAATTTTTTAAACGTAGTTTAAAAAACCAACTTTCAAGAGGCTGATTAATTTAAGAGTGGTTTTCAACTTTTTATTTTGTTAGGTTTTTTAAAAGTTGCCAGAATGAACACTGTGGTGGTGTGTGAAATCAGAGGTATCAGTAAAAGTTCATGGTTTTACATAAACATATACAGATGGGTAGATACAGAAATAGATACACATGTTTTTGTATATATGGGTTAGTATACATATATATTTTTCCTAAGTAGCAATAAGGCATTAAATTTCCATATGTACCTGGGTCTGTTCCATGTTTACTATTCTTTTCCATTGGGTAATTTGTCTATTCATGCTTCGGTACCACACTATTTTAATTTTCTAAGTTTTACAAGTATTTTTTAAACTCCTGTCAGGGCTACTTTCCCCTTGTGTCCAGATTCTTCTTTTAATCCATGGGCTGTAAACTAGGGCTACATAAAGGCCAAGAAAAAAACACAAATGAATGATACTGACTGGGTTTAAGTAATAGGGAGTCGTGGAGACTATGGAAAATAGGAGAGTTTTCTGCATGTCCAAACTAAAGGAAACAGCTGCTCTTCACCTCCAGCCAACTGCTTCCCCGTGGGAATATAGGTCCAGTATTATAAGATTTAATTTTTCAGGATGAGAGAAAACAACAGATTTTTATGAGAAAACTTCCAATTTTAAAATGTTAGCTCATTGGCAATGAATTGCAATTTCTTTCAGTTTTATGTTAAGCGCTGTGCTGAGCCAAAAAGTAGAGCCATATGTAAGCTATATATGGCCCAAAGATTTCTAGTTTGCACACTCAGCTGTGCACAAGAAGCTGCTGAGGAGTGATGTAAACAGAATTTTCTGTTGAATTTCACCCCAAATTGTTGAATAAATCAGTTTTTCAAAAGGTTCATGCACTCATCTCAAAGATGAACCAAGGGAACAAAAATGTCACAGGTTAGAATTCAAATGTGTAAATAGTTCCTATTCTCAAATTTCCAGAGGAAAAGGTATTAAATATCCTTATGAATGTTGTCCGATTGCTGTCTCAGAGTGTTTATTACACAAAGTGAAAGTGGTTAATTGCAAAATAACTTTGAATGGAGTTTAAGTACTATTTATAATATAAAATGAAATGTATATGTGTCTTAAGCCATCAATACATGGAAAGAGAGAGACTAATTGTATTTTTTATTTCAGATTATTTTTCAAATATATTGTAAAAGATTTTCATTGTAAACCATGAAAACAAAAACTGAATTTAACAATACCATATGGTACAAAATATAAAGTATAAAATCTCTTTACCTCATTCTCACCAAAAACAGATTCTTATGAATCCTTCATGCATACATACGTAAGACAAGTAAGTTAATACACTATATCATCATGAATATATTGTTCTGTATCTTGCTTTTTTTCACTTCCATATCAGTTGTTACGGAACTGCCTCATTCACTGTATTGATGCAAAACATTCCATTATGTGGATCGTATTTAATTAATCCCTTAATCAATGGATATTTATATTATTTTTAGCTTTTGCTATTTCAAATAATGCTGAAATGTTAATCACAATGGCCAAGATATTATGGAAACAATCTAAGTGTCCATTGACAGATGAATGGATAAAGACATTATATATGTATGTGTATATAATGGTATGTATATATGTGTGCATATATGTATGTCTAATGAAATGTTAAAAATAGAAGAACACAACATGGATGAACCTGGAAATCATTATACTAAGTGAAACAAGCCATACAGAAAGTAAAAAACTGCATGATCAAACTTATATGTGGAATCTAAAAAAGTCAAATACATAGAAGCAGAGAGTATAACAGTGGTTACCAAGGATGGGTGGCAGGGAGGTGGGGGAAATGGGGAGATGTTGGTCAAATGGTACAAAGTTGTAGTTATGTAGGATGCCTAAGTCTATAGATCGCATGTACAGCATGATGACTGTAGTTAATAATTACTGAATCCTGAAGATTTGCTAAGATAGTAAATTTCAGGTACTCTCATCACACACACACACACACACACACACACACACACACACACACAAATAGTAACAATGTGGGGGGATTATATGTTAATTAGCTTGACCATAGTAATTATTTCACTATATATGTATATATAGAGATATATAAAATCATGTCATACACCTTAAATATATAGCATTTTAGGAAAGAAAGTTAAATTATAAAGTTACATTTTTTGTAGTAAAAAAATATACTTAGAAACTGCTGTTTAATTTCATGTAATTTATGTCAATAAAAACAATGCTTAACTTGATAAGAAACAGTGCTGAAATGAAAACCATTTACATGCACATGCAAGTGTATCTGTTTGATAAATCCTTAAAGATGTAATAGCTGGGTCAAAGGATGTGTATAATTCAAAACTTTTATATTTATTGCCCTCAAATAAGATAAAATGATTAAATATACAATTTGTATGGCAGATATTAAATTGCATTTTTCTGGAAATTGATTCCATAGGTTTAAATTTATTATTTAAAGATGAAGTATGGCTATTATTAATTACAGGTATTTTCCTGCTTAAAAATCATGTGCTATAGTAATTCTGTATTTAATTTTGAAAAGGTATTTATTATTATAACATTTATGCTTATTAGCAAAGAAATTAGAAAACATAGATGTAAAAAAAAACCCAGAAATTTCACAACATCCTACCAAATAACCACCAATAGCATGTTTTCTACACATACTTAGTAAACATACAAGTAAATGTATTAGTAGATATGCTAAATTGACCAGAATGGTCCCAGTATATAAACTATTTCATAGAATTCACTAGCAAAGTCATTATAAATATCTTTAAATTTTTATATTTGTAAAATTATTTTAAATGGCAAAGTTATTTTCCAATATATAGAGTCACACCGTAATAAGCCAACCAATTATTGTTCAGTACTTTCTTGGTTTCTAATTCAAATTTTTCCTTGTTATAAACATGGCATTAACTTTCTGAGAGCTAGGACTGACTTTGCATGTTGAAATAGTTCCATGAACATAGTAGATGCTCAATTAATATCTGCTGTATGGGCAAAAGAAGCATTAATTAAAATACAATGAAAAATTTTGTTTCTGCTAAACATTTAATATTTCCTTAAGAAAAGGCCTAAAGTCTTGGGGATTAAGACTTCCGAGATCTCCTCTGCCAAGATAGACCTCTCAAAGTGTTGGAGACCATAGCTTCCTTAACCTAACCCTCATTAATATTGAATGTTATGTCATCTTCGTGTGTGTGTGTACAGTACACACATATACATGTTTACACACACACACATATACTATTAGCTTGTAGTGTGGTAAGTGATATCTCAATTTTGTTTTAAGTGTTTTTCTTTTTAAAATTAAGAACAAATATAAAAAATTACAAACGATTACAAAATTTGTAACAAATTTTGTTTATCTGCCATCCCAAAATGAACACAATTGGGTCATATATGCTTTAGATATTTTTAAAAATAAAACATTACAGTCAAAAGTGAAGTCCTTTTTACCCCCCTCCTTAGTGCTCTCCTCCTCTTCCCCCTTTCTCTGGTGGAAGTATTGTTGTAAATTAGTATGTATTTGATGTATGTTTTTCTATTTTTATCTCATGTATATGAATTCAAAACCATATATTGCATTATTTTATGTTTTCAATTTTTACATAAATGGCTTTTATGCTGCAACAAGCTTTTAAAAATCTCAGCACTGCTTTTCTTTCTCCCATGCCATAAAATAGATTTCAGATGGCTATACTACAGCTAACTTACCTTAATTTTAAGTTATTTGATTATTGTAAAGTAATAATAGACCTATTTTCATAATTTTACTTTCTTCTTGTATAAGCTATCCATTGCTCACAATTATCTTCTGGCATTTAGTGTAACAATCAGATGACTGACACAGTCTTGAATTTTATAATTTTATATAAAGTTGTCCTTTTATATCTTTTCCATATCTGGGTGCTTGAAGAATTCTTTAAAGTCCTCTCACATTTGACAGGGTGAAACTAGTGTGGGCCCCTTTGCACTGATTTTTCCCAGAACATGATAGTTATTCATGAGAAGGAAAATGATGATTTCTATTGTTCTGGAAACTCTCATCCTCAATATACATCCCTTTGACTATTACTTCTGATCTGCTTTGTTTTGACTTGTAATTCTACATTATCATACCTCCCTTTCCTTGTAACAGTTGCTTTTAATTATCAGGCTATATGCCAGCTTCATGGAAAGCATGTCTTCTTAGATTCTATGAAGGATGCAAATGTTCTGAAATGTAATTATATATGTATATAACTTGCTTACCTTCCCACATCTGGAAACATGGGACTTTGTGCCTTATCACAAGATTTATATTTTGCAAAATATATGAAGGATGCAGCTGGAAGCCTTAGGCCTCAGATTCTGGAATATACTCAATTATCTAGCCCTAAGTATTTCAAATTTCAGCCATGTTTTTACCATGTCCACCTGCACATATCAACAGTCCTTCTGGAAACAAAAACATTTAAAATCTCCTGGTTTTGAGTCATTCTTTGAGGAGACTACACACTGTGGATGCAGTTTCTATTTCTTCAATCATTTGGACCATTCTTACAAGTCAATCAAGAGGCCCCTTCCACTTGAAGATTTCATTGTGCAGCATAAAAAAGGCAGGGAGCCATGAAACTGAAATTTATATATTTTGTACATTTTAAAAGAAGAATTGATTTACTATCATCCTCCAAAACCTATGTAGCAATACCCTCATGTGAAATATTGGAGGGCACTGGTTTTAAGTCTGCTTCCCACCAAGCATTTCAGTTAGAAACTTTCATGTTGTTAGTGTTTTCTCACAAAGAGAACCCCCATCTTGCTTCTCCCTAAGGCCAATTTTTCCACACCTTTGGCCTGCCTCCCATCATAGCCAGGGATGTGCACACAATGAAAAGACTATTAGGTGGGCATTTACAGCCACCATCACCTTGTTACTGAAATGCCCCAAGTGTGGGAGAAAGATAGATATCACTAAACTTCAGAGACAGAGGTCCATCACCAAGAGCTGACAAGATAAAACCTGGAAGAGTCAGAGTTGGCTTAAGACTGACTAATTATCTTTTGCCTTACCCAACCAGCTTATCTTGGTCCATTGAGGAATTTATCTTCATTTTGTCTCTTGTATTTAGCTTGTTTGAATAGGAAATGAACTGCTTGAATTTCATGGGGCTGAGTGTTTAACCTGAGTGGAACCACATGGACTAACTGCAAATACTGCAAATCCTGAAAAGCTGATGGTGACCCAAAATAGGAGATTCTTGAGTATTGCACTTGTAGCTAAAGACAGAAATACAATTTATACCAAATTAGCTGGTTTAAAGTTATGGAAGTTAACCACATGAATTACATATGGCCTATAAATAAAATAAGAAGTGATCGACATTGCCCTTAAAGAAACCAGGCAGTGTGCTTAAAAGAAACTTTAAAGACTTTTACCTCATATATAAATGGGTTTCTTTCCTGGGAATTGGGGTTTTGGAGGAAAGTTCTTTCTGTGTTGGCTGTGACATGCCATGTTCCTGCAGAGTCAGCTCACTGGACAAGAGGAGAAGGGCAATTTTGACAGAGAACAAGGATATCAATTGTGTTTTTACTCCATACCAAGAGACTTTTTTGCAAGGGGGTTTGGCTCCATCCATCCCAACAGTGTAAAGATTTGAAGCTCAAAGTCTTCCTCAAGATGGCTGCTCTAATGCAAAGGGCAAGACCAATTGTGTTCTTCACCAGGGTAACTCCAATAACAGGACAGACGACTTGTGTATCGAAGTGACATGAGAGGCAAAAGGGCACTTTCTCTTACTTAAAGGAGAAAAGAACAATTGCTCTGTGGGTAGAAGACAGAGGAGTCAATGCCTAATGGATTGTTCAATTGCATCCCCGGAGCATAATCAACTACTTTGATTGATTATGGTCAGACAACTAGAAACTAAAATAATCCTTGTGCAAACAAGGGGCATATGTTACTTGCACTACAAGACACAGGCAACTGGCAGGGCTCAAAAGATTTATCCAGCCCAGGAGTAGCAACCACCTGATTTATTTCCCGGTATTTCCAAGAGGTCCTCCCCTTTTCTGCAGACAAAAGATCAAAATGAAAGATGCTACTTCCATGTCGAAGGAGAAGGATGTGTTCTTGCCTCTCATGACTAAAGATGACCAATTTGAACAATCAATTTTAAGCCCCTTTAAAAACTAATCACCTCTTCTCCTCTCTATGACCCACAGACAAGCAAGACCTAACAAACAACCTCCCAAGCATGTTAGTACCAGGCAAAGAGACCCACCACCTCTTCTGTCCCCTACATAGAAGCCTCTTCTTCTCAATAACCTTTCCTCTGAACTCTTGCTCAAATAGTTAATACCCATTGTACAATACATCTGATTTCCAAAGTCTGATGATAGGTCTCAAAGAGCAAAACTCACATTCATATTTCAAAACAGAGTGGTTTTTAACTTTATCAAGATTATAGTTCATAGAATCACAGAATTCCAGAGTTAAGCCAACCTCTCTCATTTGACTGTCAAGGAAACTGAGGTCTAGCACAGTCAGATGACTTGCTTAACATCCTATAATCCTAAAAATAGAAATAATAATTGTTAATATTCACTGTGTGTTTACTACATCTGGCACTAATCTAAGCACTTTTGTGAGAACTACCTCATCCTCCATGACAACCATTGATTGAGGTACTGTTATTATATCCATTTTGCAGATGAAAAAACTGGAGCACAGAGAGCTTAAGTAACATGCCCAAGGTCCTCCAGCGAGTAAAGAATGGAACCAGAACCAAAACTCAGGCAATCTGAAACCAGATCAGAGCCTCGATCCTAATTTGAAGTGTAGCAGCAGAGCTGGCACTGGAAATGAACATTTCTTTCTCCCTCTTAAGTCTGCTTTACATCTGCCATGTGCTATCCCAGACCACTGAGCTCAGCTGAAGTAAGAACATTTCTGTTAGGAGCTGAAGAGACCTGAGATCTCATTAACCTCGCTAGTACTTTTTCAAATGTCCTCATGGGTCCCCATAAGTATTATTTTATTTCTGGCTCATAAACTTTCCACGAAGACAGGACACCGCGTTGGTGAGGTCACTAAATCTTTATAATAACAATATTATGCTAATGGAAATTATAAGTCTATTGCTTGTTCCCCCAAAACCATCTGGTGGGTTTACCTGGCAATTACTTTGCGATGTCATGGTGGATCTTAAAGCATAAAGAATATAGGGATTCATAACTTTCTCTGAGCAATGGAGTTTTCCATGTGGTAACAAGCTGGCATGGCTGGACTATTGGATTTAGACATAAACAGGATACTGGAAAAGACCTGGGGAGAGCACACGACAGCACTCAGATTAGAATTCAGGTGGAAGAGTAGAAAGCATTGGTATTTCCAAGCCCAAGGCTTTCTACGCATAGAGTTTGTTGCCAATATTTTGATTGCATTATGAATTTCTTTTTAAAATGGCTTGCTCTTTAATATCAAATAATAAAACATAGGTATAAGAGCCAATTTAAGTAATTTAGAATAATTAGAGTCCTAAGTAGGCAGCACATGTTCTGAGCAGAACAATCTCTCCAAACAACAGCGATGTCAGAAGTTTTTGGTTTGGGTCTATTTTCTCTCTTTCCTCCCTGTGGCTCAAACGCGTGGCGTAGTTTCCCTTCCTGGAGCCCAGTTATCCAGTAACTCCTGAAATGGCTGGAGAAACGTTGGCTGCCGCACACATTCAACCTTGAAAGCACAACAATCTGGGATTTTAATTCAAACAAATGCGAAAATGGATTATAAATGGGATCCAGCTGCATTTCCAATAGCGAAGAGAAAAAAACGAGCTGAGACCTAAAAGTAAGAAAAAAGAAAATGAAAGCACCTTGCCTCTCTTTTCCTTGTGGCCTCCCGGGGCTGCAATCATCGCCCTGCTGAAAGAGGCCTCAAGAAGGTCTAAAATGTCTTAATTATATTTAATTAAGTTGTCATTTGTTACTTGGCTTCCTGAAAGTTCTGCCTAATTAAACCAGGCCCCATTTTCAGATCTACCTGGAGCCCAGCATTTGGTAAAGGAAAAAAAAATGGTTAGCTGAGGCTGTCTGCCTGGAGACTTCCCATCCTGTTGCTGACACTACAGTTTATATATTCTTAGCACAGACATTGGCCAGCACAACCCAAAGCTTCTGCAGGGGTGTTGACAGAGACAACCCCTGCCGGACGCCCAATAATCCTTTACTCTTTCTCACAGTAGTTTTCATAGCAGTCAATATTTTAATACGGAAAAATTATGAGCAATTCATTTCAAATCATTAGCACCCCACAAAAATGGAATGATGTTACCTACAGTCTGGATATGCAGGGAAATCCAACCCTCTTAATTCAAAATTCATATCAATAGACAGTATTCCTGTCACTATTTGTTGAACATCAACTTCTACCAGATGATTTAATTAAGTCTAGAATATCCCCTACAGGGCTACTGTGTATGACCGTGCAAGTTATGCTTTGCACAACCATAGAGGGCTCCATCCATGACAGAGTCATCATTGGTTTGTATTTTTACTTTGTTGATTTTCCGGCAGATGGCAGTAAAGTGTCTTGAGGAAAGGGCCCTGATTTCTAATTCATGAATTTGACCTAAGTCAATGCTGACCCATTAATTTTTCACTGGCCTGAATTTTCAGCAAAGAATATTTTTCTGTCAAGTGAAAACACTATTTATTAATAAATCCCAGTATATAATCATAGGAAACATCAGGGGTTTTCACACTGACATACAACTCCTGCATTTATTTAAAAAACAAAAACAAAAATGAAACAAAACCTTCACCTCGGAATTAAACAATTAATTTTGAAGGAATCCATTACATGTGTGCAATGCTCAACAGAATACACACCTCCCCTTTTTGTTTCTTTGACTTCGCATTTAGAAGCCTCTGCTCCTCCCCTATCTGCTCACAAGGATCAACAATACAGGTCAGACACTGAATTTGCCTACAATGGCAAATGCTTTCCAAACATTTCAGCAAACAGTCCCTAAGTTTGTCTACTGCCTTCCAAGTATTGTTTGCTTCACCTGCAAACATTTCCAATGTGAAATGTTTATCCCATTCATTGTGGAGATGCAATAATTTGTTTGAGAGGAAGCTTAGCTAGATAGCAGACAATTTTGCAAACATGCCGACAGATCAACTGTGACTCGAAAGCCTCCTGTTCTTCTTTCCTATCTCCTTGAGATGTTCCTTTCTGGAATTTTAGCACATATTCTTGTGGGGTCTCTAAGACGCATTTATATATCTTTTGCACAAGCAGGATTGTCCAGGGCATCTCCAAAAATATGTGCATGGCCTATAAAACTGTAACCTCTAGGGATCAGTTGAAAAAGCACAACCCAAGTCCATGTGTGTGGCATTGAGAACCCACAGCCCCCAAGGTCCCCAAGACATTTCTATTCAAAGACACCCACAATTCATTGTCAACAGGAAATAAACCAGGAGAAACAAAAATGAAGACAAAGACCAAAGAAAGGTAGGAGAAAGGGCCAAGGACATCAGTAGATAAGTTTCATATATGTTAAATACAGGGCTGGTATTTTAAAGAAGGAAAGTTAAAAGATGTCAATATTGCTGTGACTGAAAATCAAACCCCTTTCCTCCTTTTAAATGAACTGTAAAGTTAATCTTATTAAAATTTCTTTAAATGAAGACTAAAAGATAAAGATGATGAAGAGGAAGAAGAAGAGGAAAAAAGAGATAGAAAGGAAGGAATGAAGAAAAGGAAAGAGGGAGAGAGGGAGGGAAGGAAGCTAAAGTTAAATTTGGATAAAAGTTCTGGAGGACCCCATGCATCAAAGCCATAAAAAAGGCAAGCTCTTTGGCTCATCAGTTTCACTTCCAGTAACTTATGCTATAGAAATAGGAATATGCAGGAAACAGATACATAATTTATGTATAATAATGTTTCCTGCAGCATTGTTAAAATAGTGACTATTGTTGGATGTCCAACATAACTGAACTATGCTATAACGCCCTGCCCACTCCTCCTCCCCCACAGTAGCCACCCTGCCCACTAACTTCATCCACTTCACGGGCCACGTTAGAACCTTCACATTTCCAAGTACCTCCTCCTCAAACGCTTTGCCCCATAACTTCTAATAGCTCTTCCTTCTCATCCATCAAACTCAGCTTTACGTCACCATATGCTTTCCCCATTAATTATACAACCCAACATTCAGTGCAGTCACTTCACAATAATTTTGCCCATTGTAGTTGCTTATTTATGTTTTTGTTTGAGTGTTTATTGCCCAATTCCTCCGTGATGGCCAGGACCATATCCACTAAATTGTACCTGGTATCCATACTATCACCTGCCCCATAGAAAGAGCTCAAAGATGTTTGTTGAAAGAAGAAATCTATAAGAGTATTAAACATGATATTGTCATTTTAGGACCTACATAACCATGAATAGCCATTACACATGATACTGTAGGAGATTATTGAAGATCAGAGAAATAGTAAGTGAGGAAATCACCATATAAACTGATATCTATAATATTGTCCATGTTTAAATTTAAAAAAAAATTTCTTCATGTACATTCCTGAATTTTTCATGTCTTCTACACTAAACATGTGTACCATTTTTAGAATCAAGGGGAAAAGTTTCAAAATGTCTCTTATTTAATTCTACAATCTACTTATATGCTCCCTATTTCCCAAGGTCCTAAGTAGTATGAGGATCTTATTAGAGTAGCTTCTCAGTTGATCTATGCAACCACCTGCATTGATGATTTTGATTTTTTTATTAGTTACCCGTTAATGTGTGACAAACTATCCCAAACCTAGTAGCAGAAAACAACAAGAATCATTTTGTTATCCTCTCACAGTTCTGAGGGTTGACTGTTCTCAGTAGGAAGTGCCTGGTGAGGGTTTCTCATGCTGTTGCAATGGCAGCTGGAATCCAAGAGCAAGCATCCTAGTGGAACCGGGAAAAAGTTCTATCACCTTTATGATCAAGCCTTAGAAATCACAGATCATCACTTTCACCTTAGTCAAATGCTCATAGATTCAAGGGGAAGAAACATAGACCCCACTGCTCAAAGCCACATGATAAAGCAGCATAATATGGTGGCCAAATTTGGAAATATAGTCAACCACAATCTCTTCAAACTTTAATCTGTAATTCCCCATGACTAACCTAAATCCTCATAATATATAAGGAAAACTCAGTGGAACATTTTAAAAAGCTGACATTTTTATGTCATATATTCATAGATACTATTGATAAGCATTCGACAGCATAATTAGCACTACATTAGCTGTCTGGAGTCCTAGATTTTCATTCAAGGACTATCATTGTCTAATCTTGCATCTTTTACCTTCATTTTTTTTTTTTTTTTTTTTTTTTTTTTTTTTTTTTTTTGAGAATGGAGTGAAGGTAACAGATACCAGTGCTTTTTTTTTTTTTATAGCTACTTAATTTATTTATTTATTTATTTTTGGCTGTGTTGGGTCTTCGCTTCTGCGCGAGGGCTCTCTCCAGCTGCGGCAAGCGGGGGCCACTCTTCATCGCGGTGCGGGGACCGCTCTTCATCGCGGTGCGCGGGCCTCTCACCATCGCGGCCCCTCCCGTTGCGGGGCACAGGCTCCAGACGCGCAGGCTCAGTAGTTGTGGCTCACGGGCCCAGCTGCTCCGCGGCATGTGGGATCCTCCCAGACCAGGGCTCGAACCCGTGTCCCCCGCACTAGCAGGCAGACTCCCAACCACTGCGCCACCAGGGAAGCCCTACCTTCATTTTTATAATTTGTCTACCAAATATCAGCTTGTGCTTTCAGTATAACAGGGTAGTTTTGAGACTAGAAAGAATGGGGAAAACGTAGCATAATGAGTTCTTTAAAGTGCTACATTCAGGAAATGTTATAAGTGTTACATTTTTAAAAATTAGGAAATTTGGAGTTGCTGCACTTAATGTGCACATCAGAAATCTACAAAAGATGCATAATAATTCAGAAAATCAAACAAATAATGGTAGTTTTAGCCTTTCCGCATTTTTTTGAACAGGGAATCATTTTTATTCTTATACAGCATCTTACAAAATCCCTGTTCTGTATGTAGAACTTCAGTTGGATAATACCAAAGTAATATAATGTATGACAAATTTTTACTTAAAATGCTATGATATGTTGTTTCCATTGCTCAGTACATTTTCTGTGAGAAGTGAGCAAAGTAAGTGCATATAGGCATGATATATGTCCTTCTGAATTTCAATTTTTTAATCTACTAAATAGGGAGAAGTACAACCATTTTGAGTATATGATATAAAGGTGAACATCAATATATGTAATGTACCCAGAATAATATCTGAAACAAAATATGTCCTCAGTTGGTGATAATTATTTATACAGAAAGAAAATAAGATTTTGTCTCTGAACTCAGGGAGCATAAATAAATGTTATATAAATACAAGATATTAATCAAATGGTCTACTGCTTATTTTCATATCTGCCTTCTTAAGTACACCATGATAAGTTGATATTCATTTATCACTTTTTAAATGAACAGAATACTAGAAAATTCCATCTGCTAGCCTAGAAAAATGGTAATAAAATTTTTTTGTCTATCTTAGTCTCTTAGTGGATATCAAGGCTCATATTAAATACCACAAATATTAATATTAAATTAAATATTAAAACCACAAATCTAGGACATGTGCAAGTGTAAGATTTCAATTTATAACCCAGGCAAATTGGTAGAATCCAGTCCAGGGTACTGGCCCAAACCATGAAGCTGCTGGGCCCCTGGCTGACATAAGGAAACATCTACAACTCATGGTATCTCTGAAAGATGGGTTCACTATTACAAATTAGAAATCATAAGAGGAAATTAAGCATTATTTGGGAGAGTCACTGGAATTAACAAACAAGATAATTAGCACCCTAAAAATGAAAAATTATAAAACAATCTAAAAGTCTACAGAATAAGTGTGTTTAAAATGTTTAAAGAGCCAGAAGTAGAAACAGCATATAAGTATATTGAAAAAAGAGACATATACTTTAAGAAGCACTAAATGGAAACTCTAGAAACAGAAAAGGGCAATGAACTCAGATAAAAAGCAGGATGCAAGATACAAATTGGTAAACATACAACAATGCAAAAAACAATAACTATACACTTTCTAACTTAAAGGCACTTGAACTCAAGGAGAGACTAAACAACAAAGACAGGGAAGATGGGAGTGAGTTGATCAGTATTGTTCTTAGTTCCTTGTGTTGTTCTGGATGGCAATTGAGATATTGGTAACTCTAGACTTATCACATGAATAAAACATGTGCAAAATACAAGGGTAACCACAGCAAAATGAAAAAAAAATGTATAACATCCAAACTAAAGGAAGAGGAAATAAATGAAGAAGTCAGTTGTAGAAATGAAGAAATCTCAGTAATCCTGATAGAAATCAAGGAATAACAAAAAATATTCAAGATAAAGAGAAAACTTAACATTAGTTAGTAGAAGTTAATCAAAATATAGCAGTGGTCACCATATATGAAACTTCCTTGTAAAATGGCAGATATCTCAGAATGTATTTTTTCACATTTCAAATATAAGTTTTTTACAAGAGATACTCCAAAAGGCATTGCTAGTTTTCCACAGCTTTATTGTTGTTCTTAGTCATTTACTTTTCAATCTGGTACATCCAGTTAATTCTAGACATTCCCTGCTTAGTCAAACATTAGAGTTTGAATGAATTCAATATACAACAAGGCTCCCTTTTAACTCATTACATCACAGTTTTTAGATACATAAAGAAGACTTACTGGGGCTTAATCTATCTCTAAAATGAGGACAGACATTCTTACTCATTTCACAGAGTGGTTGAACTTAGAATAAAGGGGGGAAATGGACACAAACAATGGTGAAGTCATAAAAAAATCATTTTAAAGTAAAATATTCAAAACCAAATAATCCAATTAGAAAATGGGAAAGAGACATGAACAGACTTTTTATATAAAAGGATATATAGATAACAAATATGCACATGAAAAGAAAATTCAACATCATTAGCCATTAGATAAATGCAAATTAAAACTAGAATGAGATATCAATAAACACCTATTAGAAACTAAAAATGGTCTTACCATACACCCTAGCAATTGCAATCTTGTGTTTATCCCAGAGAAATGAAAAATTATGTTCTTGCAGAAATTTGTATATGAAAGTTCATAGCAACTGGATTCATAAAATAAATAGATATCTGGTTACTGGTTAAACAAAGTGTGATACACCCATACTATGGAATATTCTTCAGCAAAAAAAGAAACACATACTGCTAACACAACCAACAACTTGGATCCACCTCAGGAAATTATACTGAAAGAAAACAGTCAATCATATAAAGGTTAGTTACTATAAGATTCCATTTATATAACATTCTTGAAATAAAAAACTTATAGAAATGAAGAACAGATTAGTGGTTGCCAGGGGTTTGGAATGGGGGTGGCAGAGATGGTTATAAAGGGGAAGCACAAGGAAGAAAGATCTGTGTATCTTGATTCTGGTGGTGATTACAAGAAGCTACACATGTGTTAAAACTGCATAGAACTACACACACACACACACACACACACACACACACACACACACACACACACCACGAATGCATGTACAACTGGTGAAATGTCAATTTCCTGGTTTTGATATCTACTATAGTTATATAAGATGTTAACATTGGGAGAGGTTGAGTAAAGGGTGCAGAGGACCCCTCCTGTACATTTCCTTGCAACTTCCTGTGAATATATACTCATTTCAAAATGAAAATTAGAAACTAAAAAAAGGAAAGTATTGTTCCCTCCTCTTCTTCTTAAGACATTGTAAGGTTGGCTATGGCATTGGGCTAACTGGCATCAGATACCAAAAGTAGCCTTTGTCACTCTCTCTTCTTTTCCTCTTACTCTCTTCTGGAAACAGACCAATAGGACTACTCATCAGGACCCCTTAATTTAGTTCCCTTTGAAGGGTTTTAAAATCTATTTGTGTATTCTAAAGGAAAATTTATAAAATGCTGTCTTTGGAAAATTTTTCAAAAATTTTAAATTCTAAATGGACATGTTGGGGAGGAGGCATGGGATGGGCAAAGGCAAAGGAAGAATTGACAAAGGGAAAAATCTGTAATGACCAACCGGTTTTTGGAAAGTTCTATTAAAGAACTTAACCAAGGACATTCTCCATATTTGATTTTTCTCTGCCATTCTCACATTCTTGCACTTTTCCTTTTCTTTCCCCAGATGTCCTTCAATTTTTACTTATTTAATTCAAGTATTGTTTATCTTCAGGGGAACCCCCTTGTGGTGACAGGCTTGCCCCTAATTTTCCCCCTATTGCTGATCACCCAGAGGCTCCAATCATTTCTTCCCAATCATCCTTGATACTCACTGAATTGATAACTTCCATTTAGCACTAGAATTGTTTTGGCCTCACAATGGCTGAACAAGGTCCTTCTCAAGCCTGTCCTCTAACTCCATCTTCTTAATGTCCCCCTCTCATTAGGCTGAGAGTGTGAGCATCTGTTTAAAAAGCAAAAATAAAAAAAATACAAAACTCAGAACCCTGCACAATCCCACCCCTTGTAGAAACTGAAAAGCAGGGATTAAAAGACCCCAACATGAGACTCCAGGGGACACCAGGGTTCTCAATTGCATCTCTAGTCCACTTTCGACTTAGGCTCTAAGAATACTAACTAATGCCTCTTTTTAAAGCATGGTTAGCTTTTTTTCTCCACTATTATATTCCAAGTTTATAATAAATCATTATTTTTCCTATCACAGCTTAATTTTCTCACCTCCTGTACCAGTTCCTTCAGATCTGGGTCCTTCCCCATTAAGCTCTCAGCACTAGTGTTTTGTATACTACTTGCATTCAGTACATGGACGGCATACCAGCATTTCCTCACAAACACATTTTCTTGACTCAGCATCTTCCCCCATAGTTGATTGTTGACTTTTGTCCCACTCAGAGATATTTAGACAGCAAGAAACAGATATGCCTCAAGCTATCTCAAGAAAAGAAGGTATTTAGAACCTCACAGAACTCAAATGTTAGGAGGTTATCAGGCAGTCTGCTGGCTGACTGGCAGCCTCTCTCCTTTTTATTGTATGGTCTCTCATCTCAACCTCTACTCATCTCTCGGCTATGCAAACTAGTTTGGGAATTTTTTAAAATTTTATTTCCCCCAGAACTTCAACTTGAACATATGTGACTTGGGGTTGCTATAACCCAACACTGAGCTCAATCTACCTGAACTTATTGCTTCTTTCTTAATTTAGGTTTCCTCAGAGGTGGACTCTGAAACAGTATTTTATTTGAGAGGTGATCCCCAAAAATATTGATGAGGATGTGGGGAAGTGAGACGGGAAAGAGAAGACAACCAATGGCATGTGTATCAAGCCAGTCACTATTGTGGGTGACTAGAACTTAGTCTTGCTGGGAAACTCTGGAAATCAGTGTAAAACATGCACATCAGAGCTGCTCCAGCCAAAGGGCAAAAATGCTGAGATGTTTATACATCAACTCCTATAAGTCATTGGGCAAGAGCACTTCCTCAGGACATCAATTGTCTGATGCTTCTGGCCTGCTGTGACCATGGACAAAGCTGCCTTTGGCTACCAGAAAAACCTTCAAACTTTGGGACAGGTAGCCATAGTGCTCTGCCATGGTAAGGTCCCAGGGCTTTGGATAGCACATGACAGCATCTGATATTCACTACTTTTAGTTTCTGTGTATCTTAGTTCAGATTTGAGGAAAATATGATTGGCTCAGCTTGGATCATAGGTCCTTTTTGGTCCAATGAATGTTAGCCACTGGAGCAAGGTCATTTGATAAGAACATGTGCACATAGGCCTATCACTTCAGCAGTGGCTTTGGGGCACCACCAACGAAGGTGAAAAACCCTGGGAAAACTTCCGAATGTGTCTAAGAATACAACACCCTCAGCCGCCATAACTAGCTCATGTTTTACCCCCTCTTTATCTCTTTAGTTGCCAAGTTACCACAGAGAATATCCATACCTGCCTTCACAAACTAGGCAATATTCTCATGAAATGATCTGCCTACGCTCTGCAAAGCCTGTGTAATTACTCACGTGCATGGCTACACACTCTCTTGTGAAGCTCTCAGAATCTAAGTTCCCTTGGGCAGGATTTCTCTTCTCTACCATTTGCGGAAAAGATCATCTTAAAGAAAAACAACACCTTCACATAAAGAATCCTATAAAAGAAAATAATAAGTTTGACCACTGTCTTTGAGCCAAGCCCTGAATCCATTCCTATGCAATATGCACATGGACCTTCCCTATGCCCTTGGATATTTTAAAGTGCCTGAAGTTAATTTCACTCTTTTCAGCAATGGTTTACATGTTTGATGGAAAAAAAGACTGGAAATTTCACTAGTGCAGAAGGAGGCTCAGATAAGCAAAGAGGAGATAGTTTCCACAGTTTACCTCTGTTATGGGTTAAAACATCAGCAGGTCTGACTATCAACAGAAACTGACACCAGTGCCATGTTATACAGCTCTTTGTTGACAAATGAGAATGATGATATGAGAGAAAGACATGCCAAAGATGCCCAAGTTTGTACTGGAACAAAGGAGCTCCCTTGGGAGTGTTGCAGTTATGAAAAGTACAATGACATCCTTCTCGACCCTGGGTTTAAGACTTCCTCTTAAGACAATCATCTCGATAATATTGAGCTTTCCCTGGGCAATGGTGCAAATTATTTAATTTCATTGACTCCACAGGGTTTTAATCATCTCAAAATTTCTTAATACAAGTGAAAATGGGTTGTCCCTTATGTTGTAAGGCCCCCAATGGAAGACAATGATCTAAAGGGAACTCAGCTTGTAAGGTCAGATAAATCCAAAGTTAACAGCTCCAGTACATCTTCCTAAGAGGGAAGGGTCATCTTTAAGATCTTCATCCAAAACTTACTGTTGAGAAATCAGCTAGAAACAATTTTGTGCTGCATTAGAAGTTCTAATCATCTTAACAGACTTCGTAGGCTTCAAAATGTCCTTATAGTTTCAGAAAAGTTAGTAATTCAATACCATCTGAGCAAAATACTTCATTTCAAAATAATTTTCTTGTCATACAGACAATTTAACACTTCTTAAAATAAAATTTCTCCTACATCTATAGGTTACTCAATGAGTTTTGAAATTTTTATAACCTATATTTTACCCAGCTGAACTTCTCAGCTCTCCTATTTATGTGCTCTTATACGTAATTCATTTTTCAAGGAATATATTGGAGATAATGCCAACGCAAGTGAAACAAACTAAGATTTAGGTTTCAGTTCTCTGAAAAAAAACAAGATTTAGTTTTCAATTCTCAGAGCTTAAAGAAAAATCGTATAATACCTGTTACCATCATAGTTTTTCTGCTGCACTACTTAGAATAGTAAACTTTAATAAAGCTTACTTTCAAAACAAATAATAAAAAGTTCTGGTGTTCACTCTACTGGAATTCTGCATTGTAACCCAGCAGAAAATTTACATCTAACTTCTTTACCAATAAATAATAAGATTTTAGGTTAAATCTCATATTCTTTCATAATTGTTAACGTTTTGGAGTCTAAGATTTAGAAAATTGAGATTGACAAAGACCATATAAATAACTCTATTCCTTATACATGTTTTCTTAATTTAGGGAGAGGGTCCATTGATTTAAGCTTTCTCATACATGCCTTTCTAAATATGTTTCCTTTCTCTGGAGGTTAATCACACCGTCCCCTTGTGTCACAGATACACTTTGTGTTCATTTGTTCTTGAGGGACTTTGTACCAGGGACTTGTCCAATGACTGAGGATATAGAACAAGACAAGTAAGACACTCTTCTCATGAATTTTATATTTTCATGCAGAGAGATCAATAACAAATAAATGTGCAAGCAGCATAATTTCAGATAAGTGCAATGAAAAAAGTAAATATAGATAGAAAGTAATTTGTAGTCAAGGGGGAGGGGCAACTTTAAGAGTGGCAGTTAGGAAGGATCTATATCAGTCAGGATAGCAATCCCTAAAATGTCAATGGCTAAAATCAATAAACACTTAGAATTTCTCACTTAGGCAGAGTCTCCCATGGGTCTAGGAGAGTCTCTCAGTGTCCCAATCACAGAAGAATAAAACATTGTAAAGCTTCAAACTGGAAAGAAAATGATTCTGCCTGGAAGTTGCAAGTGTTACTTCCACTTCCACTGCATTCACCAAAGCACATCATCCAGCATTCTCTAACCTCAAGGGGCTAGTAAATTATGATCAATCCCAGAAAGAATCACAGAAGGAAAACTGGAAATGTTGACAAGGGGCTGCTGCATTTATTCTGACACCAGAGTATGAGGAGGAATCATTACTGAAGACTCTGAGGGAAAAGCATTTCAGCCAGAGGGAACAGCAAAGGTGAAAGCCACTGGTGGGAATGAGCATGGAGTGTTGAAGAGTGGAGATGAGAGGATGATGAGCCTGGAGGAGACCAGGAGCAGAGTCTGAGGAAGTCAGGGGGCACATCATAATGGCCTGGTAGCCCTACGAAAGGGTTTGGCTTGTATTCTAGGTACATTGGGAATCACTCATAATATTTCGAGGAGAGAATGGACAGATCTGAATTACACTGTCAGATCATACACATCTTCCTGTACAATGCCTCTCTACCTGTCAAGTCCAGCTCAGGCCTTCTTCTCTTTGAAGCTTCCTTTGGCCCTCTCAGCTAGACTTGAGCAATCCACTCTCTGTTCTCTCTCTTCTTGGCTTAAGACTCCATTTAATCAATGATGGATTTGCCTGTGTTTCTCTTCATTAGACAGTAAAATCCTTGAGGGCATGTATCTTATCTTTTTGTTTCTTTTATCCCAGGGCCACTTGTGATACTCATAACACTGGAGTATGAGAACTCCTGAGAACATTCTCCTGAGAACGAATAAACTCTGAACCTGACTCTGATGCTCAGGGTCACGAAGGACAACAGAGCTAGAGTGGAGTTTCAGGACCAGTTAGTACAGTGGCTTCCAAATGGTTAAGGACAGCAGTTGTTCATAGTCATCCACAAAACCCCAAATGAGAAAGAATTCTAAGTGAAGGGGGCGGTGTAGGGAGTGGAGTCCTTCTCACTTTCCCTACTTGTCTGCCAAATCTGAGGGGGCTGTTGAGATCTCCTGAGGTTTCTAAAGACTGCCAGAGCTCTGAGGCTCACAATTTTAAAGCTACTGATTTAACCCATCACCTATATTTCTTCAAATGAAAAAAAAAACCTGAGAGAAAGCTAGGTCAAATGAGTTCCTGGAGTCACAAAAATAATAGCATGGTGCGGTCATGTTGCGGTGCCTATGAAACTCAAAATAGTTGAGGGCTGAACCTCCTTGCTCTCTTTGTAAGCAGATCTCTCGGGAGTAATGCACCGCTCCCCTTCTGGGTCCTCAGAACTACGTTTAGAAATGGGAGGCAAGATATTCTCTGGGCAAGGCCAGGACTTTGGAAGTCCTCTCATTTCGTGTTCTGACAGGTCACCTGCTTGCTGCCACTCAGGCCCCCATCTATTCATTCAGGATTTTGCCAGAGGGAGGTGCCTGACTCCGTTTTCTGGGCCTTTCCCAATCCTGTATGTTTGCTCAGATCTTTATCCAGCAGGGAAGCCACCCTCCCACCCTAAAAATAAAAGAGGAGAAGAAGACTTACAAAAATACATCAAGATTTCCTCCCCCTTCACAGCCCGAGAGAAGTGGGCACATGCCCTAGACCTAGTTATCTCCACACTCAAATGAGAATGGAGAATCGTGCCTCCACGTGTCTGGAACCACCCCTCCTACGCAATTATTTTCAAGTTGGGCTTACCTAGTTTGAAAAGTGCCTTATAAACAGAATCATAGTCCTGTATTAACTGCATTCTAGATGTTATCACGGCCATCATCCACTTTATCACCCATAAACTGTTATATAGTAGAACAGACATGACGAATTCTGAGGAGATATTTTTTCCTCTTCATTTTCATGAGCGGAAGGAGACTCTATTACCGACTCCAACTACTTCACACTCCACCCTCAGTCCAATGTCGTCTCGACTCAGAGTAAAGATTAAAAAAAATCCTATTTTCCATCCAAAGATTTTAACTATAAAACTTTGCAGCAAGATAGTGAAGTGGAATTTGACAAAGTTTCTGCTTTCTCAGGAACTTCTTCTGCCCAAATGTGATCATTTAGGCAGCCTGGATACCAACTGCTGTTACTCACACAAAACCAAGGACGTTGCCACCTTTTAAATTTTTTTCAGGTGGTTAGAAAAGTCCCCAAATCTAAATACCACCACAAGGATCAAAAGTGACTTCAAGAGATTACCTGGTTCAAACTCTGTTTTACCCAAGAAAGTTATAGAATCACCAGGATGGAGAGCTAGTCTGTTTTTGTTTTTTGACTGGATTTTACAACTGTGCTCCCTCGGCCACAGGTTATATAAAGATCTTTTCATGCAGTATGACATTAACTCCCCACAATGAATTTGTAGGTCAGGACAACTGTCTTCTGCCTGGTACAAGGCAGAAAACTACCCCAGGTGAGCCTCCTAAGATCTTATGCTCTTCACCATCATACCAAGCTGCTGCCCTCAGTCATCTTCTCTAACCAAACCTCTCTTTGCCTAATCCGACCTCCTGCCTCGAAGCAGGAGTGGAGCAATGGTTTCATTTATCAGTGCAGTGGCGTTTTCTAGAATTGCCACCAACTCATCTCCATTGTCTAACCTAGACTTCCTATAATGTAGTAAAATAAAGGCTCGAGTCCTAATGCAACAGGGACCCAGGTGGATGTCTTTTCTCTGGCCCTTATCAGAATTTGGCCACATTACTTAACATCAGTGAGCCTCATTTAGCAAAGTATTTGAAACTAGGAGATACTTAAAAGAATGACAGCCATTATTATTATGCATTCAGATATTGTCCTTTAATTGTAGACTCTTGGGGTTCACAATATTTGCACACTGTGTGATGTAAAGTTTCAAAATTAAACTAAATTCTTATTAAATTCCTAAGTCATTCGATAGCTACATGTATCATATATGACTGAAATAATACCTTGGTCAGAAAGAGGCACCTGTATGATGTTCTACTCATTTCAAAACTAATTTCAACATCATCTATATTAGAAACAAATCAGAAGATTGAATCTTTCAGGAATACACAGTGCTCAGTGCTAAAAAAACCAGTCACCATTTGTTACATTAACTTATTTAAAATATTGTACATCGTTCATTTATCACTATATTTATAGCCTTGTAGTTTTAAAATCACATGATTTGATAATAGGCAGTCCTTACTGCCTTTGGTATAAATTCAGACTGTAGTAGATTAGATTATTGTTCACTAAATATTCACTCTCTCCTTTGCATCTCCAATGGAATTGCCTTTCCCCACTTTGACATTGGATTTGATCAAATTACTTGTTTTGGCCAGTGCAATGTTAGTGAACAGGACATAACCAGAGACTCAAACTGTGCTTCTGTAGTTGGGACTGCTATCTGGCATTTCTGTCAGTCACCATGAGAAGAGCAATATACCCTAAATAGCCACCTATCCAAAGAGAATGAGAGATTCATGGGGTAGACTTGATCCAACCTGAAGCTTGGAACAAAGCCTAATCCAACCCAGTTTAGACTAACCCAATCCCAGCTAACTAACAAATATATAAGAAAGAAATGACTAAAAAAAAAAAGAAAAAGAAATGACTATTGTTGGATGTCTCTTAGTTTTTTAGGTATTTTGTTATGCAGCATTATTTTGGCAATAGCTGACTGATACACAGGATCTACAAGACAGTATACTAATCAGAGCACTTTCCATTGCAAATAACAGAAACCTAATTCAAATTGTCCTGTGTAAAAATAAATCAGTTAATTACACCTGCCACTTTAGGTAAAGCTTGACTTAGATCCTCAGGTAATGATATTCAAATGGTATACCTTTACTGTCTCTCAACTCTGCTTTCCTCTGGTTTGGCTCCATTCTCAGACAAGCTCCCTCCATGTGGTAACAAAGATGGTCTCCAGGAGTGCTAGGTTTTCCTTCTACCAGTATACCCACATTGGTACCAGTATTTCTACTTCTAGATATCTACATATCTAGAAGAAGGACAGGACCTCTTTTCTAAAATCTCTAGCAAAACACCTAGGTCTAAATCTCCCTAATTGGATGGTAGATCATGATCAATCTGATTATTGGTCTAATGGGTCAGGTATGGGTTATGTAACCATCCCAGCCCAGGTATGGGCTGGTGGAGGTGGAAAGTGAGTCAGTCCCATCCAAACTTCAGGAACTGAAAGGGAGGAAGGAATGGGTCCCCAGGGAAAAATAACACAGTTCCTAAAGTGGTACACAGAAGCAAAAATAACAGTAGATCATAAGAAACAGAACTATTTAGTACTTGAATTTTTCCTGACTTTATGTAAACCATCCCTACTTTAGAGCTTATATGCAAAGTGTGTCAGGCCTCTGGAGACATTGCTCAGGCTGCCCCACCATCGGTTTGAGCTCCATGCCTCAGCTTGGCTGCTCTAAATGGCACTCCTCATTTCACTTGCCCTGGTATTTTCCTAGTGTCTTGGCCTATTTAGGTTGTGGTTGTTTGGTCAGAACAGAAGGCTTTAGTTCTCTCCACACTAACCAGAGGGAAATGATCAGACTTAAGACACTAAAAAAAGCTAGAATTCAACCTCTGCCAATTTTGCATAAACTAATCTAAATGTATAGCCAAATCTTGGATTGAAAAGCAGCAAATTATAATTCAGCATCTCTGAGCTGTTCTGGCCAAGCACAAGAAATGAGCCTCCCTCAAAGCATGGTTTTCAAACCAAGTCTGGATATTGGCCACCAGTTTTGTAAAGAGCTCTGCCTTCGTGACTTCTCAAGAGTTACTCTGCCAATAAGTTATCACTCTATTTTTAAAACAGGCACAATATCACTTTGAATCAAGAATCATCAATGCAAACTAGCCTAGTACTATTAATAATAACCATCATGAAATTAGTACTGGGTGAATCATCCCACGGGCCTGGATACCTATGCCACACTGCTGCTCCAGAGGCCAGCACGGATGCAGGCAAGTGAAGATCACAGAATCAGCAGCCAGTTGGTTTCTTCTCACTGGTTGGAGGAGGTACTGACAGCCTTTTAGACAACAGTTGATCATTTTCTACCTAAAGACAGAATCATATATTAATTCCCTTTGTTTTCCTTCCAGTACCTTAGCCAGTTTTGCACACAGTAATATGGCAAATCGAATCTCCCTATGGCGTTTCTCTCCCCACAATCAAACCAGATGAATGATTCAGTCCCAGAGTATATGAGCTACGCTTTTTGTTGATGAACTCTTTTAATAAATAAATAACAGCGTAATCTAGGCTCTAAATGATAACGTGTAAAATATTTATTGGCTTAAATAAGCACAGGTTTAGAGACAAGGCAGCCTTCATTTCCAAGTTTTTCCAGGTCCAAACGCACCAGTGCAGGAGGTGAGAGACCATTAAGAGTGTTTCTAACCACTCTCTGAACTTCTTAAAAAGTTCTAACTAAGACATAAATAGATTTAAGAGAGGTGGGTTTTTTTGGGTTTTTTTTAAAGAATGAGGTTTATATCACTGGGTATTGGAAGAAGCAAGGAGTATTTGCAGGACTACTCAAAATTTTATCTGCTATACCCTCCATCAACCACTTTTTAACACCATATTCCAAGAATGGTTATTAAGAATGCTGATCATAGGTCAAGGCCAGGATATTCTTATCCCACAGAAGAGGAAGACAAGATTCTAAATCATTCAGGAACATCCCTGGTTCCTTAGTTATCATCCAGGATGAGAACTTAGAGAACTTTGACAGACTTAAGTTCTTCCCTGACAGAGGGCCAAAGGATTCCCAATGACCAAATTAGTTTTATTTTGAACAACACTAATAACAATTATAAAGTGCTGGCTTAAATAATTCTTGCTGTTTACAAAGATTTTCACATGACTTATTTATCAGTTAAATGATTATCCCATTTAAAACATTAACTAGGTAGTCTACATAGAAAAAAACCAGGTACAGATATGCATCTATATATACATTTACCTCACTGCTCACACCCTCATTATGGGAGTAGTGGAGTCACTATCTTGACTTTGAAAAATACCATGACTTCACATGTATACTAGTTCATCCAGCTTGTGAGATAGGTGGATATTAACTAGCATTAAGACCCTGATTTTTAAGTTAGAAAAACTGAGACAAGCCAGTCATTCAATAAGGCAACCAAGATTATTAATAGTAAAGGAAGGAGGCCAGGCTGCTGGCAGTCCAGCGTAGAGAACACCCCTTCCCAGTGGAACAGGACTGACTGGTTGATTACAGACAAACCCAGCAGGTGGGCCAAGATAGCAGCTGCTCATACACTTGTCTCTCCTTCCTGCTGACATACTCACCCCATCTCAGCACCACCCCTGCGGGAGCTATCCGCTATTAAGTTCTCATTACATGATGCCAGGCACGGAGCCAAACATCTTGCACATTCTATGTCATAGAATTCTCACAATAACCCTGTAAGCTGGGGCTATAATTTTGTCTATTTTATAGATGGAGAACTGAAGCTCAGAGAAGTTAAGCAACAAGCCCAAGATCACACAGCCAGGAAAGTTGCAGAGCTGGGATTTGAACCTATTCTGTGACTGCAAAGTTTGTTCCTGTCCCTTGGCCCCCATAAACTTCACTGCCCACCTTTGCTGCCCACGTTCTTCCTTCCTTCCTCTCCTTTCCACCACTTTCCAGAATCAGAAGGTATAATAGAAGCAAAAAAAAAATAGCTTTTCCTGACAAGACCTCCTCTTCTCAATTTTATTCTGATGAGAATTTTTTAACAGAAACTCTGGGGAAACTTTAAGTCTCATTAAACTCACTTTATGTCAATCAGTAACTCCCTGAGTTAATTTAACACACACAATGGCTATCAACTTACATCCCTGGCCCCTGCTGAGGTAGGTCTTGCAAATAAACCAACCTCATACCTGCAGATAATACTAACTGTTGTAGCAAGCTGGCCTTTTGTCACTGTTGCAATATTAGTAAAGAGTCAGGCAGGACAACTTGTGAGTGAGTGAGAGCTCTGTAAAAGCTGCTTTACCTACAAATGCTTATGCAAAGTAACATCAAAGGGGATGGGTATCTTCTAGAATGTATCTAAAACTGCTCAAAAAAGGGGAGTTTGGGGATTAGCACCAGGAAAAATATGTGCAAAAAAGGGAAGAAATGATAAGAAACCCTTTGTGCTATAAGACTTTCAGTGGGTTTTCTCACTCTTTTTTTGTTGAAGTATAGTTGATTCATGATGTTGTATTAGTTTCAGGTGTAAAACAAAGTGATTCATATATATATATATTATATTATATAATACATATATATGTATTTTATATATATATATACAAATATATATATTCTTTTTCAGATTCTTTTCCATTATAGGTTATTACAAGATACTGAAGGGGCTTCCCTGGTGGCGCAGTGGTTGGGAATCTGCCTGCCAATGCAGGGGACAGGGGTTCAGGCCCTGGTCTGGGAAGATCCCACATGCCGCGGAGCAACTAGGCCCGTGAGCCACAATTACTGAGCCTGCGCGTCTGGAGCCTGTGCTCCGCAACAAGAGAGGCCGCGATAGTGAGAAACCCGCGCACCGCGATGGAGTGGCCCCCGCTTGCCGCAACTAGAGAAAGCCCTCGCACAGAAACGAAGACCCAACACAGCCATACATACATACATACATACATACATAAAAAAAAAAAAAGATACTGAATATAGTTCTCTGTGCTATACAGTAGGCCTCTGTTATTCATCTATTTTATATGTAGTAGTGTGTATCTGTTAATCCCTCAGTGGGGTTTTTAGTTGTGTTTTGCTTTGTTTTGTTATTTTCCCCACATCTGCTGCCTAGCACGGGCTGTTTTCTGTTTCTCTACATTTTAGGAGGGTTATTTGGATGTTTAGCTCTGGACACCGGCCCAACAGAGGCAAGCAGCAGCTCTGCTAGGCCCAAGACAAATTCCAAGGTCCCCTCTCTCCTACTTTCTATAGCCCCCCACTTGCCCAAAATCTAGAACCACAAAATATCTAGTTGGAAGAATCATTTAATCTCCAAACCAAGATTCTTAACCTTTACTGTGCCAGGGTGTCATTTGACAATCCACTGACTGCTTCTCAGAACAATGATTTTGAATGCATTGAGTAAAATGCATAAGATTATTAAGGAAAACAATTATATTGAAATAGTTATAATAATACTTGTAATTCTGTTAAAGTAATTGTTAAATAGAAAGATCTAGTAGTGGGTCTAATCTTTACCACAATTTCAAACTAGTGATACGAGCATAAAGAACAGTTTGAGGGGCTTCCCTGGTGGCGCAGTGGTTGAGAATCTGCCTGCCAATGCAGGGGACACGGGTTCGAGCCCTGGTCTGGGAAGATCCCACATGCCGCGGAGCAACTAGGCCCGTGAGCCACAATTACTGAGCCTGCGCATCTGGAGCCTGTGCTCCTCAACAAGAGAGGCCGCGATAGTGAGAGGCCCATGCACCACGATGAAGAGTGGCCCCCACTTGCCGCAATTAGAGAAAGCCCTCGCACAGAAACGAAGACCCAACACAGCCATAAATAAATAAATAAATAAATAAAATTAAAAAAAAAAAAAAAGAACAGTTTGAGATACCTGTGACAACTAGCTGTAATGTGATGTGTGACAGAGGGCTGATGTTATTGTACCATGGGGATCTGTCCATATTTATAATTGATGGAAAAGTTATATTTTCACTAAAGCGTAGGAAACAGAAAGAAGTAATTTTTTTCCTAAGTTCACGGACACTCTAACTGCTACCCATGGATCTGCTGATGGATCCCAAGATAAGAACCCCTTTTGTAAAGATCTACACATTGGTTATTACTCTCCCTTAAATGTTTTCACTGCATGAGTTCTGCACCCTCTCTGCCCTGCACCTTGACCTGCAGAGCAACCCTTTCTAAGTGAGGAGCTTATGCTTCACACCTGGATTTCTAGCACCTGTCAGTAAGATTGTATTAAAAGGCACCTTGATTATGACTGAATCTCTAGGAAACCTGAAATGGCAGATTTTTGTTATTCTTCTCCAGCTATTAAACTTAGAGTTTTGGAAATAGAAGTCAGCCTCCAGAGGGCTTGACAGTGAAAAAAGTCCATCTGCAGGTAGCTGGATTAAACCAAACCAAGGCTTTGCCTACAAAAATGAGGTGTTGGTGAAATTTACACTTTGAAATAAAGAAGATGCAGAAAAATTTTTTTCAAGACAGGGAAAGAAAAGGTCAAGAAAATAGCAAAGAGAAAGAGAGAGAGAGAGAAAGGCAGAAATAAAAGGAAAGAAAAACAAGGAGATTTTAATAAGACTCTTAAAATATGACAATCCAACATTAGAAATCGCCCTGTCTTCATTGTCATTGTTACTTAGCATTAGTCAGCACACAGTTCTGAATGTCAGCTTTTAGCTTTCCAGCAGGACAGGGTTTGAGATCAGTCTCCCTATTATGAAGAGGATGAAGAGGACTGTGCAGAAAATCAACCATCACTCAAGTGAAAATTACACTCCTTATCTCAGAAGAGTCTATGAAATTCGGACAACTTCAAGTTTGAGGGCCAGCTCTCAAACACAGTGTTTTTGAAAAAGACTATCTTAAACATATATATAGCTATGCAAATTCCACGTTTCCTTTCATGCTATTTTTGGATTGTTTTTCAAATTAAACATTAGACTCTGCAGCACACAGAGGATGTTAGATTAGAGGGCCGGGTGAGTTCCACAAGGTTTGGGTTTTCCGCACTTGCCTAGAAATAGCTTTTCTCTGGGTGGGCCAGGTGAAATGCAACAAAGTTATTGTTACCTCACTTCCCTTGGCTTTTTGGGTGGAGAAGCCAGATGAAAGAGAAAAAGAGAAGAGGAAAAATAAAGGAGCAGTCAGGGAGAGAGAACAAGGGAGGGAGATGCCGTTTTGGATTCAATGAGGTCAGAGGGATCTACCATCAGATTTTTGTTGTTGTTGTTTAAAGAGCAAATAAAGACCAGGTTTTAAAAAAACTGGGCTTATGACAATGATGAGAGCAGAAATGTTCGCCTCCCGCATTGGACATCAGCGCTGGTTTGCCCAAGATGTGACGAACAAGTGCAAATAGACCCCACGCATTCAGGTCTCCACTGGCTCCGTCCTGTCAACCAGCTGGGGCTTTTGGCTGCAATGAGTTCATTTACACAACAGTGATGAGCCTTGGCTGGGAGTTAAACGAGAAACTTTCTGCTCGAGTGCTTAATATTGTACCAAAAATGAATGCACCATCACACTTTTTCAAGGGCTCCTTCTACAGTTTCTCCATTAAATTATATAACCTGGCATAACTAGTCTGGTTTCTTTCATTTAGAAGAATGTACCAGCAGACTTATTTCCAGCTGGAGGAGAATGCTTCTAATCATGTGACCAGTTCAGTCACTGAAATACACTGTACTATTAGCCAGGTGATTGAAGCGCAGTTTTGACAAGCTCAGAGCCTGTCAGGGACAGGAACGTAAGGTCTTAGGCCAACATCCAACTCTTTCCTGCCTACCTAGAGCCACTATCTGAATAATTCACGGTTTCCATATGGGGGGGAGGGTGATGTTTACATATTTCACAGGCCTTATTTTTAGTAAATTAACAATAACTGGAAAAGAATCAAGGGCTTTGCACTTCTGCAGAAAAGCAGTGCTTCCAAAAAGCCTTTCACTCCATCTCCTGTTATAATTTATATTATGACGAAGCTATAAATCAGTCATCGTACCAGTTAATTTTTTTTCAACAGCTATTACATCTGCTACTTTTGCTTCAGGACATGAAGGGACAAACACAATTGTTATCAAGGAATGAATTATGTGGGATAAGAGCTTTGCGGTGCTGCTTTCTCCAGGAAGATAGTGATGGCAGGTGATTCTCCAGGACTCATACCATCTCCTCCAGCAGCACCCAGAGAAAGTCCGCACTGGCTCATAGTCAGATACAGATGCTCAAAACCACATCTTTCAGAGATCCCCAAACAAGGACATTTCCCTCGGCCTCTGGCCATCCCTCATTTTCTTGGGTTGTTGCTGCTTCTGTGACGTATTTCACAAAGCTTCAGAGGCTGGAAACCCCCTCCCAGGGGGAAAGCTTGCTTCTTTCCCTGTGGTGATCACCTCCTAACTTCGAAGCACCTTCTTTCTGAATTACATACATGCCTTGTTTACCCCTTTCTTTCTGTCTTAAGCACATTTTTGAATTCCTTTTACTCCATCTGCCATCTGGATCGGCACAGCCTGGGGCCTGGGTGGCAACTGGCTTTAGATGCGGTCATCAGAGTGCTGAGCATTTTTATATACAAATGAAAAGAGTTGTTCTCTCAGCAAAGCTGAACAAGTGATGACATTCCTTGGGCTAGAAGGAGTCAAGCTACACAGGCAAATTTTGACCCCCGGGAGTGACTACAATTTCCCAGCTCTCGTCACCTCCCCTCCCACGCCCAAAAGGCCTTCATGGTAAACAGAGCCCTGGGTCTCCAGTGTCCCTGTCCTATATGAGAACATGGCAGGGGCTCAGTCAGGGGCACTGAGCTCCCTGCTGGGAAACACCTTCAGTCCCAGCTCCTCTGAGCCCCTCCTGAGCAGCGCCTGAGAGGGGACTTTATTTCTGTGAGCTCCTGTGTCCTCATCTGCAAATCAGGAGGATGAACTCCTGGGTCCACAAGATCCCCCCCTCTCTCCATTACTAACCCTAGTAACCCACAATGAGACCTACAGGATAGATTGAACAGACATGTTTGTTCTTTTTCTTTCTCTATTTTTGACAATATTTGAAATGTTTTTGTTTTGTTTTGTTTTTTAAATCCTATTTTCTTTATTTCCTGCTCTGAAAGTGTAAGGCAGGAAATAACATGCCTACTTTAAAGAAAGGAAAAATGTTAGCTCCAACAATAAGGTGAGATATAGACATAGATATAGACATAAATTCACTTATTTATTGAGTTCTTAGTAGATGGCAGATATGTGCTAAATACTACACAGTTGCAATTGCTGGATTACTTATATACATTCTTTTTTTTTTTTTTTTTTTTTACTTATATATATTCTTAATCAGCCTTACCACCCAATCAGAGCAAGCAAATCGTCCCTGATGTGTCCTAGAGATAGGATCTGGTGTAAACATCACTGGGCTGGGATTTAGGAGACCTGAGTTCAGAGCAAAGTGCCTCTCTCTCTCTCTCTCTGGGACCTGACTCTCATCCAAATACATTAATTTTGGGCCCAATCACTGAAATGGATTTGTCCAATTCTTTCCAGCTCTTAAATTATACCATCTGCAAAAGACTATTGCAAAATAATATTCAACATCATTAGCCATTGAGGAAATGCAAATTAAAACCACAGTGAGATATCACTCCACACCTGTCAGAATAGCCAAACTAAATAACAGTAACAATACCAAATACTGGAGAGGAGGCAGATTATACTAGATCCATTCTATACTGTTCGTAGAATATACCATGGTAGAGTCACTGTGGAAAACAGGTAGGCAGTTTCTTATAAAACTAAACATGCAGCTACAATACAAGCCTGCAATTGGACATTTATTGCAGGGAAATTAAAATTAAGGGTCATGTAAAAACAGTATATGGCTATTCATGGAAGATTTATTCATATTAGCTTAAAATTGGAAACAACCCAGATGTACTTCAGTGGGTGAATGATTAAACAAACCATGATATATTCATACCAGGGAATACTACTCAGCAATGAAAAGGAACAAGGTACAGATATACAATCTAGTGGATGAATCTCCAGGGCATTATGCTGAATGGAAAAAGACAATACCAAAAGGTTATACACTGTATGAGTCCACCTTTGTAATATTCTTGAAATGACAAAATTATAGAAATAGAAAACAGAGTAGAGGTTGCCAGAGGTCAGGGATGGAGGAGGGGTGAAGTGGGACAGGGATGTGGTGATGGAATTTTTCTGTATCTTGATTTTTTCGATGTCAATATTCTAGATATTGTACTTTAGCTTTTCAAGATGTTACCATTGGAGGAAACTGAGTCAAAGTTGCAAGTTAGGCAGTACACAGGATTTCTATTATTTCTGATGACTGCATGTGAATCTGCAGTCATCTCAAATAAAAGGCTTAATAAAAAAAATACTACTGCATATTCTGATAGTATTGTGTTTCCTTGTTCCAGCTTGAGCCCTAATGAAAATCTGGGGGAAGCCTGGGGAAAAATAGGCAAGAGGTTGACAAAATGACAGCAAGGTTCTTGCCCAGCCTTTGAGCCCCCTTTGTGATGCCAAATGCTAGGAATGTGTGTCTGCCTTCAGCAGCTGTGTGGAAGCTCAGTATTGAGCTGAGAGACCCTCTCAACTTTTAAGAGGCAGGTGGCCTCTCTAGGGAGAAAGTGTCCCTTAAAGATAATGCAAAATAGCCCCAAGCTGAATAGAACTTTTACTGTCCTGACCACTTGAAACGCTCTTGACAGGGCTGTGCTAATGAAGTTAAAGTGCTTTGCTTCTGCTGGCAGAAGCAGCAAATCTGGTTCTAATGGCTTTTCTTCTGAGAAATCCAGGTGCTGTGCACACAGGACCCTCACAGCAGCAAATGCAGACTTACTGAAGCTAACGCTCCACCCCTTTCTAGTGACAATATTGCAATAAGAGATGTAAAGGCTGCAAGGCCTGACTGAGAAGGCTCACTCAAAGTCCACGGAGGGAATACTGGAGGTAACAGCAGTTAGCATTTATCCAGCACTCACAGGGCACTGTCATGCAGTATCTCATTTAATCCACACAGGAACCTGAAGAATTGGGTGTAATTATCCTTATGGTTTATAGATGTGGAAGTTAAACTTCAGAGAGGTCAAGTGACCTGCCCAAGGTCATAAAAGACAAGCTGAGATTTCACCAGAGGCAAAGCTGAGTTCTCCATCCCCGTGTAGGATAGCAGTCTTCCGGATGGTGTGTAGTAGAACAGATCTGCTTGAATGGGGATAAGGTGTGCCCAGAGACATGATCAGGTACATTTTATAGAGAAAAGAAATCATAACCGACTTTCTATAGCCATTCAAAATTTACAACAAGGACCTATTGTATAGCACAGGGAACTCTGCTCAATATTCTATAATAACCTAAATGGGAAAAGAATTTGCAAAAGAATAAATATATGTATATGTATAATTAAAACACTTTGCTGTACACCTGAAACTAACACAACATTGTAAATCAACTATAGTCCAATATGAAATAAAAATAAAATTCATCTCAAAAAACAACACAAAAATTTACAACAGCTCAAGTTACTATGGCATAGAATTCGAATGGTCCCTTCTATCAAGTTCCCAAATTTAATAATTACTCTTTTGGGGTGTACAGCTTTGATACCTAACACTCACCTCCAGAGAAGGCTCTGGAGTGGCTGCACCATGCGGTGCCCCGAATCCTCCCACCTTCACACTGTAATATTCCTGTGATTATGACCTTGGTGCCCATTTGGGTTAGTATCTGGGAAGTTCTTTATTTAGCATGCACATATAAAACCTATACCTTTGCTTTAGATATAATTTGGTCTTATTTCACATTTTTTCTTCTGCCTACAGAAGGCATGTGTGACTACTTATTATTGGTATTATTATCATCTATAAATAGTTGCTCCTCAATTCAAAAAATCATTTTATTGAATTTCTCAGTTGTTCCTTAATGGTGATAATTAAAGTCTGACCCTTGATAAAAGTACAGTAAATTACAATTTGCTTTAAGAAATGAAAAAAACAAGATGTGTTTCTAAACACAAAAGTTAAACACTATTTAGTTTAATTAGTTAATTAAAGAGAACCATAGTTTTCCATGGCCTTAGAAAATGACTATTCAAAATAGTTATTGATTACTGAGGAGTATAAATATTTTATGACCTTTTCATAATTTTAATTATTAAGTTCAATAAAATTAATATACTTCAATAATTTCTTGGATGCTTACTCCATGGTTAACTTTTCAAACTTTCTTATGACTTGTTTCAAATATTCTGAAGAAAGCAAACATTTCAGTTTTTAAAATCAATTATCTGGCTCTTTAAAAGCCTATGTTTCCTGTCAGTAATTTATATTTTAAATTGACTTTAATTTGTACAAATACTTACTGTGAACTTGTAAAATCAGGAGTTTGGCAGGCTATACACAGCAATCCCTTTCTTCCAAAAAAAGATGTAACTCACTAGCTAGGCAATTCATTGAAGACTATCTCAAATTTAGATTACAGTAGCCTGGTAATCCTTCTCATCCTGGTTTAAATGTCCTACTTGTTAGGAGAAGTTATCAAATTAAGCCTTGGTGGCCAAGCAAACTACGTCAGCCACTACCACAAAGCATCCAGTTTACCCAGGGGGAAAAATATTGGAACATTTTAAAACATCTGCTAGCGAGAAATAAGAAAGTATCAGATCAAAGAGAGGAAGCTAGTTACAAGGTCAGTGGAGCAATTAATAAGCAAGACAAAAAGTCTCATAAAAGTCCAGAAACGTTCATTTTCCTTTCCTTCATGAAAACTGTCAAATTCATGCTTGGGAACAATAACAAAGGAAATAGAAAAGGTGCCACTTTTGAATAATAGAGTTAGTAGATTGGTGTCATTCTAGATAAATAAAGACAATTGATTCCAAAGATTATTCCTGAAGGATGGATGACTCTTTGGAAATCAGTAACATGGTCAGTTAATGGCTTTGTTGAGAGTCTCTGCAAGACTCTTTTCAGAACATTGTTCTACAGAATAATAACAATTAGAGTCATGTTAGTAAGTTAACTGAAAATTTTTAAAAAGCAAAATGTACTCAAGAAGACTATCAAAGAAGTAAATGAATAATTCAAAACACATTTAAAATATTACAGAACAGTTGGAAAGTTTGCAGCTGCGATAACACAAGTGTAAAGGTTTACATCAAGAGTTTGTTTGAAAACTTCCGAGATTCCAGTTTCCTTATTGTTTTATTCACAGAGAAACTCACTGTTTTGAGAATTCACATCACATACAAATGAAAAGTTCCCAAACTCATTTCCTCCCCGCAATTTCCTGATCCAGATACTGAGTGATGTTTCAGCTTACTAACCCCAGGCAACAAGAGTGTATATTTAACTTCCAGTTGTGTAATTAAGGAATCAACATATATTGATTGAGCACCTATTATGTGTACCAACTGCGTCAAGCACCAAGAATAGAGTGATGAATAAGACCAACAGGTTCCTGACCTCATGGAAGTTACTTTTTTTTTTAGCAGCAGAGACATTAAAGACAATTAATTACAATTGTGGTAAATGTTCAGAAGGGGAAGTACCTCGTGATATGAAAGTGTATAATGTGGTCCATATATAACCAAGGGTATCGGAAAAATTACCCTTAAAAAGTGACATTTGAACTAAGGCCTGAATAAAATGTCAGGGAGATCAACCAGGTATTGAGCAGGACAGGGTGGCTGGGGGTGAAGTTGGGGAGCACTCCAGACAGTATTAATTCTAGAGACACTGTAATGGCGCCATGACTGAAAGGAGCGTGATACACTTATAAAACGCAAAAGAAAGTCTATGTAACTATGGTCGTGTGGAAACCTCTAGCAAAAGATCCAGGACTTGGATCATGATGGCAACAGTGGTGATGAAGGGAGGTGAATGAATTTGAAAGCTGTTTTCCAAGTTAAATCAATTAGGCTTGGAGATGGATTAGATGTGGGAATTCATACAAGGAGATGAAGGTGTCAAGGACGGTTTGGGGATTTCTGGGTTGCCCGGCTAGATTGGTGTCATTCAATGATGAAGTCACATATTCAGTTTTGAACATGCTCTATCTGAGAAAGCCCCAAAGAGAAGTGTGCATTGGAGATATAAATTTAGGAGTCACTGATGTAGAGATTACTGAAGTTATAGGCATAGTAAGACAACCTGGAAACAGAATATGGAGCTAAAAAGGAGAGAGTCTGACTCACTCCTGAGGACTTCCAACATTAAAAAACTTAGCAATATTTATCTAAGGAGAGATGACAGAAGCGGAAGGAAAGGCAAGAGATTAACAGCATCACCAAAGTCAAGGAAAACTTTGAATTAAGCCAAAATCCCAGCATACCTCACAATTCCAGTAAACGTCTCTTTGTGGTTATCTAGACACATGGTTTAAACAGTGCTTGTGACTATAAATAAATAGCATTTCTGTTCACTTTTGGTTTTGTTTTTGTTTTCCCCAGGAACTATAATTTGGATTCAATCTTTGAAGGAAAAGATATCCTAAGTTCACAGTCCAATATGGTAGTCACTAGCTCCCTATGGTTATTTCAATTAATTAAATTAAAATAAAATTAGGTTAAGAATTCAACTTTTCAGTTTCACTAACCACATTTCACATGCTCAGCAGCACATGTGCCTAGTGGCTACCATTTTGGACACTGTAGACATAGAACATTTCCATCTTTGTACAATAGTTCTGTCTGATAGCACTAGTCTAAGAGAATCCTATGGCCATGAGAAGACATGATTAAGTGAACCAAAAGTGAAGCAATGTCCCAGGTATTAAAATATTTCCCCTATTCCAGGAAGTCAGGATGGAGAAGAAAGGATGGCAAGGGTCAGAAAAAAACCAGGATGCAGCATTTGCCTCCATTATAGATGAGAGGACTGGGGCGGGTGATGAATGTGTTTCAGAATCTCTTCAAAGGGGAAAGGGCAGAAAGTTAGTCTGAGGGACTTTCAACTAGAGAGCAAGGAATGCAAGGTCTTTAAGTTCAAGCTCTGACATGAGCGGGAGAGAGTTCCTTCAAGAAGGGAGATAACCCCCACTATAGGTGTCCTTTTGACACGCTTGCCTAAATTAAGCTTCATATTTCTAGATAAGTTAGAAATTCTGCCAATACAACCTATTGAAGGACACATTTTAACTTTAAACCTTATGCTATGAAACCCAGAAAAGAACATTAATAATGATGGTGAAAGGAGTTTTCCTCACTCTCAAAAACTCATGGACGATATGTTTGGATGAAGTTTTTTTGATTTAAATTCCAGGCATTTTTTTTCCCACCCATCTTGCTACAGCCAATGTTCTCTCATATTAAGGGGAAGAGGTAACTGAATACTCCAGAAACATAGCTTCAAATATTGAAATTAGAGTGTTTCAGGAAAAAAATAGTTTTTAAATCTGATATCGCTGCTCACTGAATGCTATTTATGAGCATACCAGATATGAAGAATTGAGTTACTTCAGTGAAACCATTTTATTGAATGTGGGTTAACATGTTTGTAATTCATTAAAAAATGGAGTCCCTATATTTTGCCCAAATAGTAATAAGTGTAAAGGCCCCATCCCTGTTTTAGAAGAGATAATAAAAACAGCAACAACAATAATAAACATGAAATGAGCCCTTACTATGGGCCAGGTTCTTTGTACTTATTAGCTCATTTAATTGTCACAATAATCATATGAGGTGAGCACTGTAATTATCCCATTTTACAGAAAAAAATACCAATATTAAGACATTTTAATAGGATCAGTATAATAGAATAACAGAGATCAAATTTCCATACCTAAACTGATCAACAGAACATTGATTCAACTACTCAATTGAGTGATAAAACTAGAAATGACTGTGAAAGAAAACTTCCATGTGGGCCAGACTGGTTGTGAAATGGAATTTTTAGGAGTATTTTTCAAAAGAGATATTTGCTAATTCATGTGTTTAAAAATCATTTATTGACTGTCTGGTGTATACTGGACGCTGGACTATAGGCTGGAGATAAAAAGCTGAATAAGATAAAATATAAACCCTACATGTATACAAAAGAAAAAGGCAGAGAAACGGAAGAATGTTCCAGATAGTTGTGTCACAAAAGACTCTCAAAACAGATGTATGACTGATCCTCATTCTCTCTCTCTCCTTCCCTCTCTCCCTCTTTTTTCCTCTCCTTCTATCTGTCCCTTTCTGTCCTTGCCTCTTTATCTCTCATTCTAGATACTTCTACATACTTCTAGAAAGATATGTGGTCTTAATGAGATAATCAGTGCACCCATATGTCTTCATTTGTCTGAGACCATCTCAATTTATACCTACTGCTAAGGTACAGTTATAAACAGTGCTTCCCTTTACTCTCAAAAGTGTCTTGATTTGGATGATAAATAATATGATCACCATACAAATAATATTTGCTTTTGTAGAAACTGAAACAGGGAACAGGGAGGTATACACTCTTGTCAACATACCTACAGTTGATCATCTCCCAGAAAAAAACTTTTTAAAAATTTGACTTTCTATTACTGGAAGGAATTTTTGGCAGGAAACTGCTTTCCACTAAGTCAGAGCAGCCAGTGCTTAGACACAGGTGGCAGAAGCAGAATTAGAAGACAGAGAAGGCCAGCCTGGAAGATAGCAGCTTCCACAAATGCCCTGTTCAAAAGATTGAGGTTCTAGTTTCCTAAACTTTCTCAGCAAAATCTCCTCCAAATCCTTGATGACTCCAAGTAAGCCATCACCACTAACCCAACTCTTTCTATAAACTCTGCCTCTGCGTTTCCAACCGCCTATTCTACATTTATGTCCAGTGCTCCAAGAGTATTCAAAGTCATCATGTCCACACTGAATTAATGATGCCCTTCCCCCCCAATTTGTTCTTCCTCCTGCCCATCCCAATCTCAGAGAATCGCAGGTCTTTCTATTTGTCACACAAAGCAGAAAGGAAAATTGACATCATCCTTGATACCGCCTACTCTTTCATTTTCACATTGGATAAATGATCAGTTTCTGTAATACTGCCTCCTTTCACAGTTCTTTCTCTCCAGACCTACTGTTAGTTTGGGGTCTGGAGAGAAAGTCTCTGTTAGTTTGGGGTTCCCTTAAAGCTGCCTTGAGACCACGTTTAGGGACAAGTAGTTTATCTGAGAGGTGACCCCAGGAAGAACAGTGAGGGTATGGGGAAGGAGGAAGCAAGTTACTGCTGTGGGCAGCTGGAGCTCACATCCATCAGTGCTCTCTGACAGGCTGTGCTGAATATACCTCAGAAAATCCCACCTGGAGGTGAAGGTGCAGGAGTATCTTTCCACCAACTCCCATCCCTCACTGAGGCTTATTCCTCTGACATTATCTCTCTCAGCACCTTCAGACTCTGCACGCTGGCCAAACATCCTCTTTCTGTCAGAGAAAGTCTTTAGAAGAGAGTCGCAGGAAGCCTTTTGTGTGATCTGGAACTTTATTCACTGCCTTCCGAGTGAGTCCATCATGCTGGTCTCTACACCCTTACCTAGGGCTCTCATGATGTCAAGCCTAGATTCTGGCAAGGGGGACCTAATGTATCTCTTTATCTCCCATCCTTGCAATTCCTCTTCAACCTCCACACAGCAGCTGAGGATGATTCTGAACACAACATGTGGATGTGATCATGTCCTGCCCAGCACGGAGTCTTTAACAGCTCTCCAAGGACTCAGAGAAATGCTTCAAACTCTCTCACCGGGCTCCTGTCCGGCTCTCTCTGTACCTCCTGCCACCCCCGCCCCCCTCCACCACCGCCACTTCCACATGGTGCTTTTTTATTCCTCAGCACCTTGCTTTCTCTGCCAAGAATCCTCCATTTCTTTGCTCGTCCCTCCCTGGCCCTCTCCTTCCCTTATCCCAGCGCTTTGTCCACTTGGTGGACATGTTCTTGTCCTCTGAAACTAGTTTAGATATCATGTCCCCCATCAAATCTTTCTCCACCCCTCATGTAGGTTAACCCTGTCATGTTTCATGCCCCCAGTGTGTCATGTGTGTAATTCTGACTGCATCTGCCACATTGCAGAGAGCCCTTGAAGTAGCACCTTGCACAGGGGTTCTTAGTGTCTGGGTGCCATGAATCCCTTTGGCAGTCTGGTGAAGCCTTGAACCCCCATCTCCAAATAATGTTTTAAATGCATAAACTAAAATGCATGGGATTACAAAGGAAACAAATTATATCGAAATATAATTATTAAAATATTTTCCAAAAAGTGTGGTATAGCAATATATATGCTTCTTTATTAATACATTAAACAAACTACTGTGTTTTCAGGTATGTAATGATGAATATACACAATAATATTAATAAATAATCATAATGTGATATAAGAATATATCCTCGTATCACTCCTAGTGTGTTTTATTGCCTATATTTATAATTGAAGGAAACAATGTTCAGGTAGAGGTTAGTAAAAATAAATGTGCAATGTTTCCTTCTCAGTCCATGACACAAAGAAAGACTTGTATCCATAGACCCCGTGTGGTTCAGTGGACCCCAGATTCGGAAGCACTAGCAGTGTGTACCTGGCTAAGAAAAGGTGCCCAAATGTATTTGCTGAATGAGCTGCCTCTCTTTGTATGTGCTGAATGAATGAGCTTCTGGCCTGGATTTCAGATTCCTCTTTCTCTAAATTTCCATGATTTTATGTTTAAACTGTTTCCCAGATTTCTCCAGCTTGTGGGTGTAAAAGCATTACATTAATTGTAATGTCTCCTTCTACTGGCACATTTTCATGCCCCTGTGCAACGCAGTATATTGCAGACTCCATCTCAAGTTTTCCTCGGTCATTTCTGAGTCCCCACATTTGTTTCACTGAAACTCAGAAATAGCCCGAACCTGTCTTCCTCCCTGGTCCCTCTTGTTGATAAACACAGCTGGAGAAGCCACTGAGGACTGTGACATTTAGCTTCTGCCGGAGCTGATATTCATGGCGAGGGTGATGCTTCCCAGCACTCCCTAACTTGCCAGCCCTCAGGGGCTGTGGCGAGGCCTCTGTCTCTTTCATCCACATTCTTACTGAGATGGAGAGGAGGCAGCGTCCCCATCTTTGGGCCATGTTTTGGCATCTGACCATCAAGTAAGTGTTGCTTGGTGCCCTCATCTCAGTGTCTCTAGAAATCAGCATCTTCATTTCAGTGCTGTGCCAGAAACTTCTACCTGCCCCACCGGACTCCTCCACAGCCCACCCTGCTTTGTGTCCCAAGACACCAGTGTGTGTGTGGACTGAAAAATTAGCTCCCATACCCTCCAGCTGGTACTCCTTGGTCAGTGGGCTATGGAAGGGCAGGAGAGAGGAGAAACGGGAGTATTCCTTTCCTGGCTCGCTCTCCATCAGTCTGTGGTTTGAACAGTCCTCCACTAACGGCTCCTGGCAGGCAGCCCCCTCCCAGCACTTGGGCCCCTCTTCCTGACCTCTTCAGTCCTGCAAGTGGCAGGGGCTCTCTGCCCTGCTTAGACCTAAGGAACTTGCCATCCCTTTTTGGTCTCTTATAATCTGCCCACACTTTTGTAAGTAGCCCCTTCCCTAAACTCTCCTCAAATACCCCCCATGTGAGTGTGCCTTCGCTTTCTCCTCCAGGGATACAAGCGTGTATCCATGCATCAGACACACCCAGATACGTCTGAGTCCACGGCAGATCACTGCTACTCACCCCTGGTCCTCCTACAAAGAGATTTTGACCACCCTCGTTTCTGTCTACTTTGACATTGCATTTATCTAGTCATTCATTCGATAAGTGATCCACAATTTTTTGTACTTTAAGCTGCCTGTGCTCTTCTTAACTGTCAGGGAGCACACAGATTACAGAATTTGGAGAAAGGTAGACATTTTTATCAATTACCGAGAGAGGAATCTTGGGCAAGTTACTGTCCGACCTCAGTTTCCTCAATAGCTCAGGATGGTGTTGTGGAAATTAAATGAGCCAAGGTGTGAAAACATGCCAAGAGTCACATGGCACTGGGCAGAGGTCATTGGTCAGACTTCTGAGGAAATCCACTCTCGAAAGATATCTGTGTTGAGTCATTGCAGAGTGTTCTCAGTATTAACACATGTGGGGGAGGGGGCACAGGACTGCGCAGGGAGATAAGATGCTGCAAAAGCCTTAGCCAGCCCTGAGGGCAGCTTCTGAAGCTGAAACAGTCCTTCTGAGTTGTCCCACTTGGAGGTGCTGTCCATCTTATGCTGACATCCACCAGTCATGGATATGGGCTGCCCCGAGGAAGGGGGCATAACCTTGGGTGTGAGGCTGCTCTCCATCTGCAGGCAAAAAGACCAGAGAGGCACGCAGCTGAGGGAAGTTAGCTGCCAACACTTCCGGCAGCTGGGGGATGAATGCCTGGGTCCTGGAAGGGGCGTCTAGGCAGGACACCACACTATCCACTGCCGTGAGCATTAACTAGCTACCAGCTGCCCCCATCGCCTCCTTTAATTTGCATCTCTTAAGGAGTGTGAGGGCAGGATAACTCTGGGAAGTATCAATATCAACTGGGATAACCAGATAAAATGGTTTTTTGGGTAGTGATTTCTCAAAATTGATTTGCAAGGCTAGAGGTAAAAGCCATCGGCACTTGAAGAGAGGTTCTCAAACCATCCTTCTTAGGGTAGGGTGGGGAGAGATCAGAGGAGAGATGTTCTTCTCATTGATGAAGAGTTCCAAGCTCCAGTTCCATGCTTAATTTTATGTATGATTTTTCTAAAGATTTGTCTTCCAAAGAACACCCTCCAAGTGCACATATGTTACCCAGGAGGGGAGGAAAGGCTTTCATTTTTCTTCAGGCTGTGGCTACTGAGGAGGACGCTAACAGGCCTGGACAATTTGGCTGTGTTAGCAGCAGGCTCTCTGTCCCTACTAGTTCCTTAGGACCCCATGGTGCAATCAAGGCAGCAGGCTGGTGGGGCTGGAGGGCCAGGGACGGCATATGCAGGAAGCTTGAATCAAAGAGCTCACAGTATTAATTGCTCATAGGGTCTTGTGTCTCAAATCCCCACTGTCATGAAGAACAGAGCTCACAGAGACTCAAGGCCCTCCCCGGAACCTTACGCATAAGCAATAGCCGTTCTCAAAGGCTCCAAGGCAGGACTGAGCCCACAAGGAGTATTTCACAGTTTCTGGCATCCTGGATTCCTGTGGATAAGCCTTCCACTCAGGATGGAAGCAGACCCATGGGAAGCAGCACCTGCCCAGGGAAGGGAAATGCTTGAGGAAGTTCCAAGCAGAGAACACAGGTTTACAGTTGGTTTATTATATACGTACGCTCTGTTCTCTTTCCGAACAAACAGTGAAATTGGGACTGACAAGTCATCTAGAGGATTTTAGTGTTGGAACGAAAGGGTGGGTAATTCACCTAAAACTAAATAAAATCAACATTGTAAATCCACATTATTTTGCCCTTAGGCTATTTGCTTTTGTTCTGCCCCATCCAGGAACACCCTCCTCCCTTTTTTTCCTTGCAAAGTTTGCTGTCTTCTAAGATCTAGCTGAAAACTGTCACTAACTCTTTCCCAACTACCCACACCTACACCTGCCTCTCTCATCTAAAATCTTTCATTGTATTTGGGTCAGAGAATGTTCAGAGTCATCATTACCAACATAGCTGACATTTATTAAGTGCTAACTATATGTCTGCACTGTGCTAAATACTTTACATGGATTGTCTCATTTATTCCTCAAAACAAGTCTATGAGGGAGGTCATTTTATTAACTACATATTACATGTAAGAAAACTATTGGCCCTAGGACTTTTCCTTCTCTCTCTCCATACCCTTGGCCATATGAGTTCTCCCCACTAGAGGTGGAGTGTGTTTTCCTTGACATTTGTCTGTAGGCTCAGCCATGTGACTTGCTTTGGTCAATGGGATATTCACAGCCGTAGTGAGCAAAGTCTTGAAATGGATTTGCACAGGGAGCTTTTTTTCTCATGCTGCCACCGTTGCCATGAAAATATTATGCTCCAGCCAGACTACTAATCCAAGTGGTATAACAGACATGGAAAGCAGACCTGAGTCCCACTATCAACATGTAACCCATGTCAGCTAGATCTTCAACTTGAAGCACAGCTGCCCAGCCTAGATCTGCTGAGTCCTGTGTAGTCACACAAGCAAAAATAAATGATTGTTATTTTAAGTCACTGAGTATTGGGTGGGTTTGTTACTCAGTGATAACTAACTGATACAGGCACTAAGAGGTTAAGTTACTTGCCCAAGTTCTCACAGGTAGTGGGGGAAGAAGATTCCAGCACAGATTGGTTTCAATTCAGCTCTCATCTCTTTATCAACTCTGGCTTCCAAAATTACCACCACCACTTTCCCCTCCTCCTCCTCCTTCTTCTTCCTCCACCTCAAATTACATTTACTGAATGTTTACTATGTGCCAGACACCCCAAGAAGTACCATCTGTGTATTATCTTATTGAACACATCAATAACCCTCTGATGTAAGTACTATTACTGACCACAATTTACAGGAGGTTCAGTGAAGTAAGTTGCTTGCCCAAGATCACACAGCTAATAGGAGACAGAGCCTGCATTCATTTCAGATCTGTGGCACCTCAGAGTGTTCCAAACTGCCATGCTTTGCCATACACTGCTACCTTTTGAGAGAAATCAAAACCATCATTAGAGAAAAATGTTAATGATAAGATATTCCAAGAACTTCTTCTTGCCCAAAATTTTCTAAGAAGCTACCTCAAACCCTAAAATGATTGCTTTAATTTTTTTTTTCCTTGCTTTGGAATAGCTTTATAAATATTAAACTTAGTTTTTAGGTATCTTGGAAATTTGTTTTAAACTATTATTTCAGAAATGAGAAATCTGGAGCTTTGAGAAATAAATTTACCAATTCATCACATGCAGCAAACGAATAGGATATCAAAGGCCATGATCCTGAATGCTCAACTTGAGCCTTCTGCTTGGGAGGGAAATGAACAGCAGCTCAGTTGTACTGATAGACATGGAAATTTGGTGTCCAACTTCTCCTTCCACACACATTTAGCCAAAATTCCTTTTTCTACCCTTACTTTCACTCTCACATCTAGAAGTATCTGAAGGCAGGGCCGATTTCATGGGTATACAACCTGTACAAAGACACAGGGCCCCACACTTAGAAGGTCCCCATGTGTGGTTTAATGCTTTATTGTCACCATCTTTAAATCCTTAATAATTTTTTAACAAAAGGCTCTGCTCTTGGGCTTCCCTGGTGGCGCAGTGGTTGAGAATCTGCCTGCTAATGCAGGGGACACGGGTTCGAGCCCTGGTCTGGGAAGATCCCACATGCCGCGGAGCAACTAGGCCCGTGAGACACAACTACTGAGCCTGAGTGGCTGGAGCCTGTGCTCCGCAACAAGAGAGGCCACGATAGTGAGAGGCCCGCGCATCGCGATGAAGAGTGGCCCCCGCTTGCCGCAACTAGAGAAAGCCCTGGCACAGAAACGAAGACCCAACATAGCCAAAAATAAATAAATTAATAAATTAAAAAAAAAAAAAAAGGCTCTGCTCTTGCATTTTTCGCTGAACCCTGCAAACTCCATAGCCTGTCTTGTGCAGGTATCTAGTGCCTCCAATAGTCCACAAGCCCAAGAAGCAGAATATTAAGAGGAGAATTGAAGCATAGTCGTGACTCAAACAGATCCAGTGGTACCTCCATGCAAATCCAGCCCCAATAACTCTGGGTTGAAGTTGAGGCTAAAGGTGGAAGAATTAGTGGAAAATCTAAGAAACAATAAGCTTCCCTGAATAACTCATTTTCCCCTCTCTTGGACTATGTCATGCCCTTAAAGAATAGAAAGGGTGAAACATAAAATGATTGCAGTTGGGTTTCATCCAGTTGCTTCTTAACTTGGCTATTCCTTCTCTCATGCTTACGTCATGTTTCCCACAAGTCTATCTCGCCATGAAGTCATTCCAAATTCTCACCATCCCAGAAGCATCTTATCTACATAATACGTCATCTTGAATGAAGAACACTGTTATGATCCATGAAACAGCTTACCTACGTAAGAAGTCATTTTGCATGAATAACACAGAATAATCGTGCAGTTACTTTAATATGAACAAATCATGAGTTAGCTCCTGTCTCTACTTTGTCTCCACCTTTATAAACACCAGAGTTAATATAGGGCCTCATAATAAAAAATATCAGGGCACAGTAAGATTCATACAAAATGTCAATCTTAATATCACAGGGGTATGAGCAAGCTAATTTTCCCTCTGCCCCAACCTTGTTCTTATATGTGAAACAGTAAGAAATGGAGAGATTAAATCAATAGAAATACAAATGTTGATCGTGAAAAAAAAAAGGTGACTTTTTACCCCACGAGATAGGACAGACTAAAACCTCTATAAAGGTGAACTAATAGGAAATCATAAATGAATTTGTGTTGCCACACAGTCATCTGAAAAAGTTCTTTTTAAAAATACCTCCAAAGTATATTGCCTTTTATATTATACCAAGTGGAGCTAGGATGAGGGAGGGAATTTAGGAACTGTTGAACACAATTTTATTAGAAGGGTTGTTCCCTTGATTATAATAAGCAGAGAAATAGGACTTATTGGTTTGGTTATTTGAAACACGCACATTCTCACACAACTCCAGATTTGAGCAGGGTAAAATTTCTTTCCTTCAGCTGGGAGTGAGCTTGAAAATGTTTTATTACTATTACAGGAAATCCAATTTAAGTATCGTCTTTTATGAAATGCTCTCATTGTTAAGAAGCACCCTTCGTTTCATTTTCTGCTATTATGATGGTAAATACTGATTAAACATGGGGGATTGTGCAGCCCTCAAATGATTTAAAATCAGAGGTAGATAAGACATTTTAGAATGTCAAGGTATTTTGCCAAACACAACATGGGGAGAGGGAGAAGAAGAAAGGCATGTTCTTTTATGTTTCATTCCTTAAGAAGAACATCTAAAACATGTATCGATTTAACATGGCTTGGAAATTAAAGTTATGATATCAATAACATATACCTAACCACATGTTAGAATGAAGAAAGATTGTATCTTGGAATACAGGAGTCTTCCTTGTGCAAATCCCATTAGAACCAATAGGGAGTTATTCATGCATCCAAATCCCTCTCGTCCTTCCCCTCCCCACCCCCAGACACAGACACCCTTGTTCTGAATGATCCGTATATTTATCTATTTCACATAAATCAAGAATTTAATAAAAAAATCTACCAACACGGCCATTTGAGACATGAATCATGAGTGCTGTATGTATAAATCATATAGACCTTAAAAGCATTTATGATACAGCCCTTTTCATGCAAACCGCCCAAATGTTTTAGAGACTTAAATCATAGAGAATAAGGAAAATATAGTAAATAAAATGGAAAACCAATGGTTAACCAAGCTAATGAACAAAATGCCTAGATGTCTCTCATCTCTGAATGGATTCCTTAGAAATTTTAGCTAGAACAGGATTTTCAAGGGGCCATTACATTCAGTAAAGCAATTGAATATGTTCATAGTCAAAGATTTCTTTGAGAAATGCTTCTGGAAAAAAAAATTTTAAACTTCTAATAAGAAAATAAAGGACAATGGATTCAGAAGAACATGTCAAAAATAAAAAGAGAGAGTTAGTGAAAAGGGCAAAAATAGTTACTTGATGTTACCAATGTGTTATGCAGAAAACGTGTTGTTTACAATCCAATTCCAAATCTGCCTTTTAAAAAAACATGTTGTTTTCTCTGAGTAATTATTTTTAATTCACTCCCTTTGCCCAGAAGAAGGCCAACTGCACTATAAAACCAAGTTTTCAATTATTTACCGTAAGAAATAGTAAACTCCTAAATTTTGTAAACTCCTAAATTGCTGGTGATCTGCATACCTTGTTAAATTATCAGAAAGAAGACCTTTTATCTCACTGGATAACGGTGCAAGTGCTTCCCATCTTTTTCTTGTCAACAACATATGTGCATATGTTTATTTTTTGGTATTTCCTCTCTGTCTGATTCCCTTATTTCCTGAAGCATTTAGCTATTTCTGAGCTGATTTTGTTTTTATGTTCATCTATTAATTTTGTGTCTCCCTCACTAGACTGAGCTTCCTGAGCACAGGGACTTTGACTATCTTTTGTCATTATAAATGCACCTAATTCCATCTAGCACCATAGGTGCTATAGGTAAAATAAACAAATAGATAGATAGATAGATAGGTAGAATAACTAATTGAGTAGAATGAATCAAGAGTCGGGCAGCAGCTATAACTAAGGACCATGTTTTTGGATGCATCTAGTTTCGCAAGCAGAAAATGAGGTTCTTAATCTGTACTGTGCACAGCCTTCAGCCATCAGCCTCTTCAAGTGTCGGCTTAGCTGCAGCACTACCCAGGGTAGCCACATCCAGTGACTGATCAGCGTGAAAGTACAAAGGCCAGGCATCGTAACCAACTTGGGATGGCTTCGAAGGGCCATTTAACTCCAGAGCCCCCTGTAAGCTTGACCAAAGCTGCTGACGGGCCTGTATCACAGCTGGACTCTTCCTCTGCAATAAGCATCCTGCACACTAAACCAAAGAGTCCAATCTGCAAAAACACAGAAAAGCTGACAAGCAGAAACTCAGGGACAAAAATGACTCAGGTTCCTTCTTTTGGCCATGAAGTCAACCACCTTCACCTTCTGACACTCATGACTACCAGTCAGTTACAAGGACAAAGGAAGCACTGGAAGGGATATGACACAGCTGTAGATTTCAGAAGGGAGATGGTGGGTCTGGGTTATGAGTAGACAGGATATGCTCTTAGGCCCAAGGCTGCCAGGTCTAAAGTCAGAGAATGTGGCCCTTGGAGTCAATAACCAACCTGCCTCATCCTGCCTAGTTTACAGAGCTTGCTGAAAGACCTCTGCTTGCAAACAAGCACCTATATCTGGCCTCATCAGAGAGACAGGGGCCTCTTACGAGGGTCTCTTCAAATGCTGCACCTGCCCTAGTATGTCCTCAGGCTCTCCTTCTAGTTCCCGGGGCCTCAGTTTACCCACCTGTACATATTTCCTACATTACTTCAAAGAGGTGCTGGGAGATTTAATTAATGTTTGTCAAGCATGTCTTATATAAAAGGAATCATGTGCAGTGAGTTCAAAGTCGTCTTGGCCCTGCTGTTTCTTTCATGAGTGCTTAGAAGATTTTTCAGCCTTGATAAGAACTCGAAGAAAAAAAGTTACTCGCTCAAGTGCTTGGATTTGGGTATTCACATTATGATGCTGTCTGTATTTTCTTCAGATACCACAAGAAAATGAATAAAAATCAGTCAAACGATTGCTTCCATGAATGGTGCCACTATTCTCTAGGTGGTCAAGTTTTAAAAACCTGAGAATCATTCTACAGTTCCCCTATTTTGTCACTGCTCCCCCTGCCACATGCAAACACATCCATGCATCACCAAAGTTTAGCAATGATTTCTACTACTTCAATATTTTCCTCTGCCCCCTCTCTTTAGTTCCTTTGAAGTCACCAGTCTGGCAAATTTCAGGTCAGGCAAAGCCTGTACAATGATGAGAGCATTTCTTCAAACATATATATCTGTTTGTGTCCATCCCATGCTCAAGTCCCTTATGGGATTCCTGGTGCTTCAGTCTAAAATCCAAAATTTTAGGAAGACCTTCAAGGTATGTCATAATATGGTCTCTACATTTCCAATATCATCTCCCATCACCCCTGCCAACACACACAGCTCTGATTTGAGTTCTCCAAGGTTTTAACATCATCACCTCTACAGCTATAGACGCAATGCTTTAGTCCTCCTTCATCATCTAAACCTTGATTTTCCCTTCTTCATCAGTACTTATCGTCCCCCGACCCAACATATACCCCAACTTTCCTAACCTATGCATACTTTTACCATGCCTGGATTGTAGAACAACCATTTTCTTATTCAACTTATGTACTAGTCTGTAAATTCCATAAAAAAGGGATGATATTTTTCAACTCTGTATCCCCAGTGTTCCTAGCAATCTAGAGGTGTTCAATACCTTTTTACTGAATAATAAAAATGATGAAGCAGGGAGAGGGAAATGAGTTCAGGCATTTCTAAAGCCATGGATTTCAGAAGCATCCTTGTTTCTAACCAAAAATGAACAAGAAAACCAAGAAAGGGGACTCTTGGTTTGTTTGTGGATGGACAATTCCAGAAGAGTTGAAATAGAATGGGATGGGAAATCTTCTCATTATTTTAATTTAAAACTTTCTAAGAAAAATTTTTGCAAAATATCATCAAGTTTCACTGGCAACATACAAGGATGGCAGGCAGGGGAATCAGCTAGTTTATCAAGAAGGGAATAGCAACTGATTAATTCATTTGCAACTAAATTCAATGTGGGGGCCCAATCAGTGTGGGTCCCCATTCAGAGTGGGGCCCTCATTTATTGTAGAAATGAGAGGAATAGAATCTACATTACAGTTGTGTTCTAGGCCTCAGATTTCCAAATATGGCTGACCATCGGAATCTCGGGAAGCGGTTGAAATCTACAAATCTCCGGGATCCATTTGTGACCTAATGGATCAGAATCACCCGGGGGACAGCCCAGGAAATTGTATTATAAGAAAGGGCTTCCAATTGATTCTGAAGATGAACCAGATTTTGGAAACATTGACCTATGATTCATTCATTCATTTATTCATTCAAAAATTGACGTATTCACTGGTTCTTCACCCACATATGCATGTACCCAATGAAGATTGATAATAAAAAAGGAGGGAAAGAAGGAGGATAGAAAGAAAGAACAGCCCCTCATCCTCTTTCCTGATACACTCTTTTGTCTAGGTCTGTTCTTCAAGCTGCTCCTCATTTTCATTTTTTTTTCCTTTTAACCCTTTTTCTATTTCTTAAGGCTGAGATGCTTCAAAACCACAAACCATCTTTTCTTTTTCCAGGATTACCTTCCCTAAACAGTGGCCTGAAGATCAGTGCACGTTTTCCCAGTGTCAGAACCTTCCACAGCAAAATATTAACAAATCTGTGATCAATTATACTCACCTCTACTTTTCCTTTCTTTCTTCCCTTGCCCCAGGCTGGCATTGAGGTTCTGCAGCCAGAGTGGCCTGAGGGAGGAGGGGGGTTATTACTCCTGGCAGAGGAAGCCTCAAATTACAGTGAATAAATGAACACTTCACAGGCTAGTCCTGAGAGGGTGTCAACACTTGCTTTAATCATTTAGATAGAAAATGAAATGGATGAGTTCATAAACTCATGGGAGGTTCAACCTAAAGGGAGGGAAGCTGGAGTAAGGAGGAAGAGGACTTTTCAAATAATTAAGAGAACCTAATAGAGCAATGTCTAGTAAACAAGACTTGTACAGGGTAAGGTTTCCACTTCTTACCCTTCATGAAGATTTCCCGCTTCCCGCCAAGAAGCTGGGACTCCACCTCTACAGAATTCCAACACATGTTGATTATGTAGTTGAGCACCTAAATTCTCATTCTCTAGTTAAAAACCTGTCAAAGAGAGTGGAGGGTAGCACCAGGAGCAGGAGTTATGAGATCATGGACTGTACCATAGGAAACATCCTGGCGAAAAACCACTGGACCTCCCACTTTGCTGTTGAGTTTCTGGCTTCCTTTTAAATGAGAGATGTACAACACAGTAGTTATTTTCTTTAGTTTTTATTTTATAGTTGATTAACAATGCTGTATTAGTTTCAGGTGGACAGCATAGTAGTTATTTTTGAACGGGTAGTAGTAATTATCTTTCTACTTGAATGAAAATAATTTAACCTAATCTTAAAATTTTCTAAGGGAGAAAGTTTAGTGTTTAATCAATATAATCCACTCCATTCCAGAGGGATAAGAGGTCACAGAAGGTAAAACCTGCCCAGATTCACATGGTCAGTGGAAGTGGTCCCCCATACAAACTTAAATATCAAAATGCCTAATTCAGTGGGAGGTGGTGCTTGTCAACTGCTATATGAGCCATCCATGTGAGAAAACATAAGTAGCTAAAACTCGTTTCTAGTTGGGTTTGGAGATTTCACTTGAACTTAAACCTCTTGGTGTCAAAAGTTAGCTTGGCAAGATGCAGCTTCTAAACACCAAGTATCTAAGTCACTGAGTGGGGTTATAAAGCTCATATAAAAGGGCTCTCAAGATTCTATGGGCATTACAGAAACCAGACAAAGACACCACAAAAAAAGGAAAATTACAGGCCGATATCTCTGATGAACATAGATGCAAAAATCCTCAAAAAATTACCAAATTAATTTGACAATACATTGAAAGGATCATACACCCTTCCCAAGTGGGATTTATTCCAGGTATGCAAAGATGGTTCAGCAACTGCAATTCAATCAGTGTGATACACCACATTAACAAAATGAAGAATAAAAATCATATGATCATCCAATAATGCAGAAAAATTATTTGACAAAATTCAACATCCTTTTATAATAAAAACTCTCAACAAAGTGGGTGTAGATGGAATATATGACAAGCCCACAGCTAACATCATACTCAGCGGCAAAAAGCTGAAAGCTTTTCCCTTACGATTAGGAGCAAGACAAGGATGCACACTCTTGCCACTTTTATTCAACACAGTATTGAAAGTCGTAGACAGAGCAATTAAGCAGGAAAAACAAATAAAAGGCATCCAAATTGAAATGGAAGAAGTTAAACTATCACTATTTGCAGATGACATGACTGTATATATAGAAAATCCTAAAGATTCCACCAAAAAATTGTTAGAACTAATAAACAAATTCAGTGAAGTTGCAGAATACAAAATCAGTACACAAAAATCTTTTGTGTTTTTATACACTAACAATGAAGACAAATTAAGAAAACAATCCCATTTACAATTGCACCAAAAAGAATAAAATACCTAGGAATAAATTTAACCAAGGAGTCGAAAGACCTGTACACTTAAAAACTATAAGACATTGATGAAAGAAATTGAAGAAAACACAAATAAATAGAAAGATATTCCATTCTCATGGATTGGAAGAAGTATTATTGTTAAAAATGTCCCTATTACCCAAAATAATACAGATTCAATACAATCCTTATCAAAATTCCAAAGCCATTGTTCATAGAAATAAAACAAACAATCCTAAAACTTGTACAGAACCACAAAACATCCCAAATAGCCAAAGCAATCTTGAAGAAAAAGATGCTGGGGGCATCATGCTCCCTGATTTCAAGCTATATTACACAGCTACAGTAATCAAAACAGTATTGCATTTTCATGAAAACAAATACATAGATCAATGGAACAGAATAGAGAGTCCAGAAATAAACTCATGCATATGTGGTCAATTAATTTACAACAAAGGATGCAAAAATATGCAATGGGGAAAGGACAGTCTTTTCAATAAATGGTGTTAGGAAAACTCAACAGCCACATGCAAAATAATGAAACTGGGCCACTATCTTACACCATACTCAAAAATTAACTCAAAATGTATTAAAGACTTGAATGTAAGACCAGAAACCATAAAACTCCTAGAAGGAAACATAGGTCCTCAACATCACTCTTGGTGATATATTTTTGTTTCTGATTCCAAAGGCAAAAGCAAAAATAAACAAACAGGACTATATCAAATTTAAAAATACTACACAGTGAAGAAAATCATCAGTGAGATACAAAGACAACCTACTGAATTGGAGAAGATATTTACAAGTTATATATCCAATAAGGGGTTAATAAAAAATATATAAAGAACTCATACAATTTAATAACGAAAACAATGAATTAAAAAATGGGTAGAGGATCTGAATAGACATTTTTTCCGAAGAAGACATACAGTTGGCCAACAAGCACGTGAAAATATGCTCAACATCACTAATCACCCCTGTCAGAATGGCTATTATAAAAAGGACAAGAAATAACAAGTGTTGGAGAGGATGTGGAGAAAAGGGAACCCTTGTGCTCTGTTGGTGGGGATGTAACTTGGTGCAGCCACTATGGAAAACAGTATTAGAGGTTCCTCAAACAATGAAAACTAGAACTACCATATGATCCAAGAATTCCAATTCTGGGAATTTATCTGATGAAAAACAAACAAAATAATTTTTAAAAATGCACCCCTAAGTTCATTGTAAAATTATGATATAGAAGCAACCTAAGTTTTCATCAATGGATGAATGGATAAAGAAGATGTGATGTTTTATATATAGATATATATGATGGAATACTACTCAGTCATAAAAAAAGAATAAAATCTTGTCATTTGCAATAACATGGATGGTCCTTGAGGGTATTATTCTAAGTGAAATAAATCAGAGAAAGACAAATACCTTATGATTTCACCTATATGTGGAATTTAAAAAACGAAACAAAGGAACAAACAAAAGAAAACAAAATGAAACTCATAGATACAGAGAACAGACTGGTGGTTGCCAGAGTGGAGGTGTGTTTGGGAGCTGGGCAAAATGGATAAAGGGGATGAAGAAGTGCAAACTTTCAGTTATAAAATAAGTCATGGGGATTTAATGTACAGGATGGTGACTGTAGTCAATAATATTGTACTTACTGTAAATTTGAAGGTTGCTAAGAAAATAAATTTAAAAATTTCTCATCACAAGAAAAAAAATTTTGGGGCTTCCTGGTGGTGTAGTGGTTAAGAATCCGCCTGCCAAGGCAGGGGACACGGGTTCGAGCCCTGGTCCGGGAAGATCCCATATGCTGTGGAGCAACTAAGCCCGGGATCCACAACTACTGAGCCCGTGCACCTAGAGCCTGTGCTCTGCAACAAGAGAAGCCCTGCTCGCCGAAACTGAGAAAGTCTGCACGCAGCAATGAAGACCCAACTCAGCCACAAATAAATAAATAAATACAACAAATTAAAAAAAAAAATTTTGACAGTTGGTAACTAGACTTATTGTTGTGATCATTTTGCAATGCACGCAAATGTCATATCATGTTGTAACACCTGAAATTAATAAAATGTTATGTCAATTATACTTCAATAATTAAAAAAAAGATACCATGGGCCACAAGTAGCTCATACAAAACAATGTTCTGCAAGAAAAGGAATCAGAACTATGGGGATTCAGTTTTCTATGTATAGTGCTACCTCCCTGTTCCCTATCAAACCCTGTCCTGAAAGATCATTGAAGGAGAAAAAGATTGAAAGACTTTCTGGGCATTGCAGGCTCGGGTTTTCTTTGAGCCCTAGATGTTATGAAAAAATTAGGAATATTAGATAATATGAAACATGTTCATGATGACTTCACTTTAGACAAAAAACACCATTTATAAATGTAACCACGTGATTCCCAAAGTACGTATTTGTGATCATTAACCCGGGTTGGCTAAGCCCAATGGAGTTGGCGACCAAATGATGAATCTACACTGATATTCTGAGCACCCAGTTGTTCTGTCTTCAGCTTTGTAACTTAATAGATATAGGTGTGAGCCTTAGAAATGAATGAATCTAGGAAAGAACTAGATCTTTTTATTGCCTGTGATGTGAGAGCTCTGCAATAGAGGCGTTTCCAAGAAATAAGATACAATTTTGAAATCATCCCTTGAAGTAGCCTGGCTCGGTGGGCATGCTATGGGCTTTGGAATTATTCTGTCCTGTTTTGCTCTGAGAATGTCCACCCATGGCTCAGTGACCTGATTTAACCTCTTATGCCTCAGTTTCCTGATCTGTAAAGCATGGATGATAATAAAACCTACTTCTTGGGTTATAATAAGGATTAAATGTGTTAGCACAAGTGAAAATGCTCAGCATAATTGTCTGACACAAAGTAAGGACTTAATACTTATAAGTAAGATCTTAATATTCTTTTTACATTTAAGGAAATTGAAGCTCAGAGTTGATAACTTGCTCAAGACTTTAGTTAAAGTGGCAAATCCATTTGTAGGGCTGGGTATTGTTGGGGGGGGGTGGTCTCTCTTTTTCAATTCACAGATTCATTTCCATTTAGATCTGCAAGAAATGATATAGCTAATCACAATATAGAAAATATGAAAATACATAAAATGTTATCCTATTGTAACTTTAGCTAAAATTTGCATTGTTTCCTTTTCCCTCTTTCCCCATACATTGTTTTACAAAGCTGTAAACTCAGTATGCAAAGAATCTTGTGTTTGACATTTTATTTAGCACTATATCATGATGATTTTTGCATTATATCCATAACCATCATTTTTCAAGACCCCAGAAATTCTTCTGTCTGATGACTACACCACGATGGGCATAACCATTTTAGAGGTTAGAATACTACTACCCCATCCTACTCCCAACACACCCAATCTACAGACAAGTTCATTGCCAAGAAAAGTGATATTTGCCTTGAATGACACTTGAATTATTGCCAGAAGCAAAATTGAAACCTTGATTCCTCTGCTAGTTCTCTTAGCTCTGAGACAGGCTGGGACCTGGGACCTGGGACCCTTAGCTGCAGTGCTTGCACCTGGACAAATGTCTCCTCCAGCAACAAAATACAAAGAAGCTGTAAGGGACTAAAAATACTTCATGCATGTGCAGTTGGGGCAAATTATGGACAGCAAGATACAGAACGACCAAAAAAACACACTGCCACTTCTGAAGAGTCTGGAGTAAAAGCAAGGTACTGCGTATGCCCCCTGCTCACAACACTACCAAAGGGATGGGCAAACAACCTAAGCCACCCTTCTGGCCCAACCCCTGGACACACCCCTACCCTCACCCCATATAAGGAACCAGCTCACCCCACCTCAGGGAGTAGAGCAAGCAAGGGAATCTGTTGTTTGTTCTCTCTCCCCCCTGCTGCAGCAGGGGTCCCAATAAAGCCTTGCCTGAATTTCTTGTCTGGCCTCTGATCAATTTCCATTGATTAAGGAGGCCAAGAACCCTGGTCGGTTACAGCTCCACTCTTAAAAAGTGCAGTAGGAACACGCTGCCCACCTCGCCAGGTTGATCTAAATGCCTCATGAGATAATGCATGCACTAAAACTGGAAAAGTGTCATTGCTATCTGTTTTTTTGGTGGTGGTGGTGGTTTTCCTATGCTGCTGTTCTCAAGAGGCAAATAAAGATTTAAACAGTGGCTAGTGCTGATGTGCTATGTAGCAGACAATGTGGAAAGTGCCATTGCTCATTCAGAGTCCAGAATATCCCCTCATCAGCTATTTAGAACATTAGCTGAAGCTCTGAGAAACTATGGGAACCATCAAAAAAACAAAAAACAAAAAACCCAATAGTTGTTCTTCTTGGTGAATGTCGGTTCAAATGCCTGCAGTGGTCTTGGGCCTGCAAATCAACCACTTTTTAGCAGAGTTTTGAAGCAGCCTTCCAAAGCCATCAGGGAGGGGAGGGGAAGATGCCCAACTCAAGGCAGTTGGATTTTGCTAACAAATGGTTCTGCATCTCTGTCAACCACTTAGCTCCATGCCTACGCCCTGTCCCCCATTTTCCCACAAAATCTCCCCTTCTGATTGGCGCTCTAGCCATGTTGTGCCTTGCTAAGCTGGCCCTGGCTGCCGACTTCCCTGTGGGGATCGTAAAGAGCTTGTACCCCTCCTCTGCCCTGTCATGAAGGGGCACCTTCATCCACACAGCCTGGTCTGGCACGAGCACCCACTTCCAGTCTAGACGGCAGACTAAGAGGGGCTAATGCTAGGTTTCACCAGACTGAGCCTCGAATTTGTCATGGCTCTGCCCACAGGGAGTCCTTTGATCTTGATCCTAGCAAACCACAGTCATCGACAAAGGTGTAATGGATTCCTGCTTCTGAAAATCTTGGATGGAAATTCCCTTGACTACCCATTCCCTCTAGCCTCTTTCTGCTCCTTCAGATTTACCTCCAACATTCAACCCTAAACCCAGCTGTAAATCCAGCATTAGAGAGGCTATCAAGCCAGCATGAATCACTTGCTGCCCTGTTGTGGATCCCCCAGGCCACAGCTGACCGGTCTGGGAAAGTAGGTGATCATCTTTACTTAGCCAGGTATCCTAATCATAGATTCCATGCTCAGCATTCTTCATTTAATTTTCTCTGAGAACTGGCTAGGCTGTGATCTGATCCTCAGAGAGGGGCAATCATTTCTAAAGGGCAGATTGTTAGAAAAGTTTGCAATTAAAAACAACAAATCTATGCAGGCTCTTTGTGGTTCTGGTGAAGGAATGTGCCTGGCATGCAAGCCGCTGTCATCTCCAGGCTCTTCTCTAAAAAAACAAGACCTATTCCCTGGGCTCTTTGCAACACTGTGTGCTTTTTGTTTCCTGTGTGAAGAAAGAAACAAACTTGAGATAGGTTTCCCTGGGTCCTAGGCTTCAGGTTAGAGCTACTGGCTCCACGATGTAAGTATGGCCAAATTCAGGGAAATCATAGCATTTTGGAGGTGATGTCTAGCCCTCTCATTTTACAAATGAGGGCACTGAAACTCGGCAAAGGAAAAATCGTGCTGGAGGCCCAAATGAGTTAGCAACAGTCGATCTTGAACTTAGTTCTTTTGATTCCCAAGCCAGTGCCTATGTCTCCAGCCAAAGGGCCAATCCAGCAGGCAGCAGTGCAGGAGGCAGGGAGGCCAGATTGCCGATAAACCTTTTCATCCGGGTCCTGTGAATCGCCCATTTCAACTCATTCCCAGAGCTTCGGGGTCCATTTTCCAGTACCCTTTCGCTGGGGTCAGCCTGGACCCAACATACCCAGAAATGAAAGAATCAACATAGTAACGTTTTAACTCAGGACTGAGGAGAGAAGAGGGCCAGCGCTTCTGCATGCAGATTTCAAGTTTCTCAAGACCCAGATGACAGATAAATACACACATTCCAATCCCTTTCCTCACCACACCTCACGCACACAGTCCACACCACGGGCCTCTTTCCCAAAGCAAAAGAGTGGGCATGTGGTGTTTAACAGCCTCCCTTAAGAAGAAACTAAAGACATCATCACTTCTGCTTCTGGGCAATTTTTTTTTTTTTTTTTTCTGCCAGAGAGAGAGAGAGAGAGAAATAAACTTGCTTAGGGATCAAAATATTTGCTGGAGAAGGAATTTAGGGGGATGCTGGCAGCTGGCTCTGCGGAGGGAGAACATGGTAGTGTGAGCCATCATTCTCTTAGCAGGAGTACTGGAAACGGGGGCGCAGGAAAGTGGGCAGTGCAGCATTTGACAGGTGCCTGGCTCTCACTCCCATCGCCAAGGCAATTGTCAGCTCTGCTCTGCTTGGCTCCCTTGGACAACAAGTTGGGAGCCAGCTGCTGTCTGCACTTGGCTCTGAAAACCGCAGGTCTCCGCTGTACTCAGCCGAGGCATCCCCAGCAGGGAGCCGGTTGAGGTAGTGGCTAAAACCTTCATGCCTCAGAGTAAGAGCTTACTGAGGACACAATTACAAACTGGAAATAGGAAGGCCTTTGGTCAGAAAAGAAGATGATCTTGTCTCTTAATTCTTTAAAAAAATGATCTCCATGCCTGGCAAAGAGAAGGATCTTAATATTAGTGGTGCTCTGCACAACTTTCCCTTCTTTCTTGCCCCCATTATGCAGTTACAAGATCAACATGGGAAGGATTGTCCAACAGATTCCAGTGTCAATATTGCCCCCTGCCAGCCCACCAGTTTTGCCTTGGTCACTATGCATGATTCTCTATCATGACACTATGCTTGTTAGTTGTTTCTGTTTTCTTGCTTATTCTTCCTTATCAATGTTTATACTCTTGAGTTACTGATTATGGTTGCCTTTCCCCAACTCCTCCACCATAATCAGATTCCTCTGGAGGTCATTGTAACTGCAGGGCAGGCGGGAGGGCAGTGGATCCTAGTCTTTGACTTTCGCCCTCACACAGTGAACACCTTTGGTCAAGAGACCATCACCCACACAACATTGTAAAACAACTATATTAAAAAAAGATAAAGAAATTTATCTTTAAGGAAAAAAAAAAAAGAGAGAGACCATGACCCAAATTGAAGTGTCAATCCCTGGAAGAAAGCTGGCCCCTCTTCCTTTGGAGAGGCCAGCTCGGAGATGTCTAGTGCCAAAGGTACCTGCCAGTCAGAATGGCCATGTTACAAATTTCAACTGTATTTCATACGGGACAGCCACTTAAGAACTTCACCCACTGGAGGCCCTAGAATTGTATCTTGTAAAGAGTCATAGTATATGGACTCATAAAAGTACCACTAATTTTCTTGATTTCTTGCAAGCTCAGCAACTAGCAAGCTTCTTTTTAGCATCAGAAAACCTTCTTTAAAAAAAAGTTACCCTCAAGAGATAAACCAGGGATCGCCCTGGTTGAGGAAGTCCATACATTTTGCCTTATGTCCCATGAAGCACAATTTGAGAAACTAATGTGTCCCAGTGTCTCCCTCTTTGGAGCAGTTCTTCCTCTTATGCACCCCTCTTTAGATTGTTTTGTTTATTTTGCAAAACTTTAATTTATTATGACTTTTAGAAGAAAAACTACATCCAATAATTTTACTTCCTTCCCAAGTTTTTTAAAAAGTAACTATCTGCCTGTTACCCAGTGCAAAATGAACACTCCTTATGAGGTTCTTTATGTTTTCATTCAAAGTCTTCTCTTTATTCACCAGTCCTTCCTGGGTGGCATGCTTTCTCTTCCTTATGTGACACTCTTGCCGTCCAGCTGGGTCCCGCTTCTAAATCATCCCTTTTTAGCTCTCTCAACCCACAGAAATGGTTAATTTAGTGCTTTGTGGTTGAAATCATCCACAGAGGGTGAGAGAAGTGAAATGACTTGCCCAAGATGATACCACTCGTTAGCGGCAGAGTGAAGCCAGAACTCAAGCCTTGGGAAATCTGCTTGTCTGACTCCATCTTTCCTCCGCCTCTTCTACTGGCTTTCTAGACTTCACTCTGGTCCACATCTGTATCGGTTCAGTCATGTGGCTCCTCTTGATATCCTGAATTCCTCTATAAAATAAGTGGATTGCCCTAGGAGTTTCTAAGGTCACCTTCCAGGTCCCTCTTTCTATAAGGGATGGAAGGGGTTATGATCATTGACCCTGGCCAAACTGTTCAGGTTCAATTTCATTAGAGGTAAACCTCTTTTGACAATTCTCATGTATCCAGGTAACTTTCTATTAAACTGTTTCCTCTTGCACATATTTCTGTCTCTGGGCCTGGCCAAAACCCAGGCATACAGAAGTGGCAAACTTCTTGGAGGAAGGCCTTCCCAAGATCTTGGAAGTTTCAAGAAAGACTTGTGCGGTATTTCTGGCCCAGCCAGAATCAGGAAGTACTGGATCACTCCCAAGGAAACTCATTCTCGCACAATTTCCAACAACCCCCTTTCCCTTCCACCCAAAGCTTTCTGCACCACACATTCCCTCCCCTTCCTCAAACATGGGTTTTTGCAGAGTCAAAACTTTTGATAGTTCAGATAAGGTTCAAATAAGCTGCTGAACTCTCGGGGCCTGGAAGTGAACCTAGCATTTTATTTTTCACTCATCCTCAGTAATGAGTATAGCAGGCTGTCGCTGTCAAGGTGGTTTGGGTCACACAGTGAAAATGGACGTAATTGAAAGCGTTAATCAACGAACAATTACATATAATGGTACAGAATGACTAAGTGTGAGCCCTTACATGATTCTGAGCAAGTCTGTCTGTGGTAAGAACAGGAGGCAAGCAACTGTATCACAGGTTTTTGAGAAATAAACAGTGTCTTTTTCCTTTCAGATACTTTTGAAGGTGGGGACAAGGAGAATAAGATTAACACTTAGGAAGCCAATGAACTTCAAATTATCTTCCAACTGAAAAGTGCATTCTAGTAATTTTTCTAGGTGGCGCAAATAACAGTTTTAATATATTTCATCTGAATGATGCTTCTTAGGTTTTTCTTTAAAATGCTTCCTTTAGAAGACAGACTTCATTATCCTTTAGTTGCTTTCAATCATCACAACTTTGGGGTTGATTTCAAAATACTTATTTTTCTCCTGAACTTCGGGAAATAGGGGAAGCAATTAGATCTTGTGATTTTTAATGCTGTACTGAGGATAAGGTAAGAAAATATCATAAATTTTATTCATGCTTTCTTGCCAATTGACAGAAATGTGCAGTCATATGAATTCATATAACAAGGGTGGAATGTTGGAAAAACCAATAAAGATTTTGTGGTCTGACCTATAATAAATGTAGTTTGATTTAGAGTCTGTTTTTCACACATGGCAAAATGAATCATAAAATAATGAGCCCTGAAACTCCTGCATTTTTTAACAATAGCCTGGGGACAGTTTACGGTGTAATGAATTGTAATTAACCCACCTTCAAAATCTTTTATGAGTATTTTGCCAATTAGCTCCGCATGCTTGCTAATGACTCATGGCAAGTGCATGTCTTTACAGAACCAGATTTTACAGCACACGTCTCCCTGTTAACTCAGCACAAGTGTGCAGCATGGTAAGGGTGACACAGGTAGATTGGAACACCCTCGACAACATCCCCACTTTGCCAAACCAGTGAACTCAGCCATCATTCCTCCAAGCCCAAGATAAACCATAATGGCTTGTGGTATCAGAGGGCTTTGGTTTCTGATGGATTGCAAGGAATGCTTCACTCCCTGTAGACACATCTGTTGTTACTTAGCGCTAACATATATAATGCTACTAATTGTGGAGCCATCTTTGTTTTCTTTACTTAGCACTCTGGTTAGCATTATTTTATCTTCGTGGTTCATGGCTTTCTGCCATTGACAACATAAGTCCACTCTAGAGAAAATAAAACAACTACCAAGCTGTCTCCTTTCATTGCTTTGCTTTAAAATTAGAGACCGTGTATAGCCAAACTTGCTTCCTAGGATCCTAGCTCTGACCTTGCTATGTCAAGAATTGGTTTCTCCTTGCCAACACTGGTGCTTCCACTGGACTGTGAGCAGGCTAAGGGGACTGTGGTGAGAAGCTGGGGTCTGGCTTTAAACTTCATGTCTTGAGAAAGTTCACTGTAGGCAAGGTCAAACTTTCTCAACTCCTTCATTCTTCAGGGGCCAAGCCAACAAATTCTAAAGCCAACTGAAAAAAGCTAACCGAAGGTGACAAAGGAGTGATTACAATATTTCCTCAATTATGTATAAAGAATGCTGAGGCTCTATAATATTACCAGTATTTTTCTGCCAGCCAGGCCATATGCCAGAATGAAGACATAGAGATTGATTTGCAGAACCATAACACAATAATGTTATACTAGGAGGAATCTAAACTATATAGGAATGGTTTCCTCATGATGCCAGCAAAAGTGAACAGTAGCTTTTAAGCTCGCATCTTTGAGGCAATGGTGGTTCTAGAATAATAGAGAACTCTTAGCAACTGGCAAATGTTTTGCTGAAGAAGAACAGAGGCAAAAGAAGAAGTGTGAACCCCCTTGAGGGGCCTCCATGAAGGGTATTGCCTTAGAATGAAGGTGAGTAGAGCACCCTGAAAAGGGGCAGGGGATAGAATAAGAGGGGAAGAGATCTCATTGCAATACTTGAATCCTTTAGAATCCCCATGTATGTACCCAACAAGAAATTTCTTCTTTCACTGAGAGGTTTAAGAGCTATTCTTTCCATTTCCCACTCACCTTCTAGGGCCAGCTCTTTCACCCAAATATAAAAAAACAATAATGGGAACATGACTTCTCTCTTGCCAAGACAAACTAAATAAAAGTGACTGTAGTTCCAGGCAATATAACATTTAATGAGCCCCCATAATACACAAAGGCATGAACTGGGGACTTAGGTAGCTCCTTCCTTGGCTTTGGTCTTTATACAGTTGATAAGGGCAACCTCCAAGCTGCAGAGAACCAAGGCATTAGGAGCTGACTGAGGGTCTGAGAGGAAGAAGATGGCTGTACGTCTGCAGGATCGCTATCCTCTTCCTGGTCCATGGCTGCTCTAATCTAGTTTAAGTGTCTCTTTCCTTCTCTCATTTATGGATTGACATTGGACATCTTAACAAGTCATTGTCTATCTAGCAACTTAGGAGTGATGAGCTGAATCAACTTGGGTTATGGCTCTTGAGAATTTTAATTAAGAAACACATAGACTGTTGTGAGCTAATGCTGGACCTTGTGGAAATTTGAAAGCAGAGAAAACTAATTGAAGGACGTAAGAAAGAAGAAAGAGCTGGAGAGAGATACTTGTTATAATGAAAGAGATTTTGGCCCCTAACAGCTTTCCAGCTCTCTATTTTAGTTTTCAGTTAACCCCAGCTGGGCTTTCTGTCCTTGTGTAAATTAGTGTACATTCCATTCTTTGGAAATAAGGTAGCCTTTCCTGAAACACCAGTATGTAAGTAAAAGGCTCTGGAGTCAGACAGCCTGGGTCTGAATCCCTTCTCTGCCATGCACTAGTTCTGTAGATGTGCATAATCTATGACCGTTCCCTCCTCCACAAAATGGGGCATCTACTGTTCCTCAGCCACAGGGGTGTAAGAATGAAGCCACATAAAGCACAGTATTTAAAGCAAGTAAATGCTGGATAAATGTTGTTTATTGTTAACAGACTTCCTTTCTTCCCTCAAAACTGCTTATTTTTCTCCCACTACAATTCATTAAATTGAGAAAGTGATGTCCCGAATTGATAAGGAGCATTCTTTAGACAATGGTACCTATTCTGTGTTTCCCACATATATCATCCCACTACCAGCCCAGGGAATCAGCCGACTGATAAAAAATCACATTAAAAAATTACTTAAACTGTTAAATCTGAATGAACCCTATTGATCCATATCATAGACTTTAAGCTTCAAGAAAAAAACAATAGTGGTGGATTTGCACACTTTATTGTTTCAGATTAACATTTGCAAAGACCAAGTTTGGGGATTCATTTTGTGGTTTGTAAATAAAGTGAAATTAACTGCCATATTGTAAATGGACTATGCCCTGTACATTGTCTAATTAATGTCATTTCAGAGGGTATAAGGAATGAACTTGAGCTCAGTATTAGTTTAGTGACAGAAGAGCAGATCTGCCATAAATAGCCTTTTTGTGATCACTTACTTCATTCCTTGAGGCTAAGCATCAACTTTCTGTGTTCAGAGTGGTAACGCTGTTTGTAACTGGATAGCTTGTCAGTTTCATTTGAGAATGTGTGCTATCTCTACCATGTTCTACTAGGTAATCAGTCCAGATTAGCTTTCAGTGCAGTTTTTATAAAAATTAGTTAATTTTTTAAAAACCCATATTGATAGAACCTGAAGGAAAAAAATATATCATCAATTAATTCTCACCCAACATTTAGAGATAGAACAAGGTTTGAGAATTATCCAGCTTCTATTTAAATAGTTTCCTCTGCTTTGCATAATTCAAAGACACATGCACCCCAATGTTCGTTGCAGTGCTATTTACAATAGCCAGGACATGGAAGCAACCTAAATGTCTGTCAGCAGAGGAATGTCTAAAGAAGATTTGGTACATATATACAATGGAATATTATTCAGCCATAAAAAGGAACAAAATTGGATCATTTGTAGAGACGTGGATGGAACTAGAGACAGTCATACAGAGTGAAGTAAGTCAGAAAGAGAAAAACAAATATCATATATTGACGCATATATGTGTAAACTAAAAAAAAAAAAAATGGTATAGATGATCTTATTTGCAAAGCAGACATAGAGACACAGATGTAGAGAATAAACATGTGGATACCAAGGGTGGGGGGATGAATTAGGAGATGGGAACTGACATATATACAATACTGATACTATGTATAAAATAGATAACTAATGAGAACCTACTGTATAGCACAGGGAACTCTACTCAGTGCTCTGCGGTGACCTAAACGGGAAGGAAATCCAAAAAAGAGGGGATACTGTATACGTATAGCTGATTCACTTTGCTGTACAGCAGAAACTAACACAACATTGCAAAGCAACTATACGCCAATAAATTTTTTTTAATTAATAAATAAATAAATAATTTCCCCTTGTTTGGGTTAACATTTAATTGTTAGCACTTCAGGATTTAAAAGACTTCAATTCTCCTAAATTCAAAACACTAGTATTTCCTCTGGACAGCTTAAATCACTGAAGTTTCTCATTCATTTCAATATTCCGACAAATATAAAAAGTTTTTACATGGTTGTAGTTTAACTCCTTTATGGAATTTAATTATATTTTGTTTCACTGCATTTTGCCCTGAAGGGAAATGGAAGAGAAGACAGTCAGCACACTTCCTATTATAGCTCGTTTTTCTAAAATACACCAGAATAATTTAGTTTGTTGGTCTGTTGGGAGAGAGGGGAATAACTGATGACTACTGCAAATCAACAGTCTTGTTGCTACGGGGGTAAAAGCTAAAAGATTAAATCAATCTCCAAAAATGCTATTTATTATTTCGAAGCATTTAAAAACTTTAATAAAAACACACAGATCTTTCCAATTTGAAATGAGAAGACTAGTTTCAGGAATGAGATTTAAGAGGCAGCTTTTTCTAAGCATGCAAAAATATTCATGTTTGAATTAAATTTTTGTTTTTATTCAATAATGATCTGGATGTATACATATACAGTTTATAAAAAGGAAGAATCTGTTTTTCCTTTCAAAATATTGAAGTGCATGTTAAATGTATTTTAGTACTCTCTGTATTTCTGTTCTTTTACATAAGGTTCAAATTAATGCAGGTTTTTTAGGTGCATTCTTTGATATTATGTACTTCCTCTTTATGTGACTTTATTCAGAGCCACACTATATAATCACACCATATAAATAATAAATAACCATATAATCATTAACCAATTTTTATGAACAAAATTGGGCTTAAAATCATTCTAAGGTATATTATAACTCAAAGGGTATAGACTTTGACACAGCCCTCCAAGAGCTTAGAGAGAAAAAAACTCTCAATGCATTAGATTTGCAAACAGGAGAGAAACTTAAAACCAATTCAGCAAAGGTCAGCGAGGTATTCCCATCATTTACAGGTCAAGAGGGGGTGTAATTAGAGGGAAGAGATAAGGCTGAGTATGTAATTTGGATGGAGATGAGAGTAGATAGGAGACTCTTATGTAGGTAGTGATTGTGTTGGAGCAAATTTTTCCATTCCAGGGAAATATTTTTATTTCTTTTATTTAATGGGTTTTTATTTAGCTTATGCTGTGTGCACAAAACAATAGGTGCTGAGGGACGAGAGCAAGAATCTATCAGATTCACTCCTTACGTACTACACGCTTTTAATTTAACAGGAAGGATGAGGATAACATACTGAGTAGTCACGTAAAGCTTTTGAAAACATTGTGCGAGATCACGTCTTGTTCTAATAACAGTACAAAGAGACATATAGTAAATATCCCAGAACTAAAACTAAGAAACATAGAAAATAAGAGCAATATGGTTTATTTCATCATAGGATTTGGTAAGACCAAGAAAGAGTCCTCGACGTGGTGGGACTCCTCAGATAAGGAAGAACTGAACACCCAAAGTCAAAGAAGGAAGAGTTTTCCAAGTCAAAGAACAATATATTCTCACCCCAGTATCATTTTGATAAAAGTTTTTAAGTGCAAACCACCTATTGGATATTTGTTTCAGAAGGAAGAGATATGGTATATTTCCTACTTTGAGAGAATGTGGATAAATCTTTAACCATGAACTTGTCTTCCTAGGGACAGTCTCCTCCCCCTGCCTTGTGTAGGTAACAGCCAAGAGGTTTGAGAACGACTGACCACAGTTACAATCCCAGGGTAAACCTGGGTGATCCATCCCAGAAACAAAGAGTAATTCAGGAGTTGCAGAAGTAGAACACAGCTTAGGACATTTTTTCAAGGATTTGACAGAACAACCCTTTCTTTCTGCATGACTTAATATTCAGAATTTAATACACAAATTTTCCAATATTACAGAAGCAAGTCTGAAAACAAGAAATAAACATAAGTGAGGGGAAAGCAAGAGAATCACACAGAAATGAAACCATGGTGAAACTTCACCTGAAGCCCATCCTAACTTTGACCTTTCAATAACAAACTAATAAACCCTTTTATTATTCATGAATTATATCTTCTACTACTTGCAATAAAAAAAAACACAGTATTTCTATGTGTTAAAAGTTCCTAGGGTCCCAGTTTATAAATAAAACAGTTATATAATTACAAATACTACAGAATAATTTTTTAAATTTCTCTTCAAAATATTTATAAAGACAGTTGAAGATATTACTCCTCTCAAAAACATCGATAATGAAAATTGATGGGCAATTTAGAATGTAGAATGTAAAAAGAAATTGTCACTAACTGAAATGTTGATGAAGTTGGTTAGATGAAAGGAATAAGTGATCTGCTTACCTGAACAAAAGGTAGAAATAAATCCTACCCTGCTTTACCATTTGCACCTAGTTTAGAGATACCTAAGATTTCTTTACTGATAAGAAATTTGGGCCACTCAGTAGATAAAATGATCACCCATGTAAAGCATTTATCACAATGTCTAACACATAGCAAGTGCTCAGTGAATGTTGCTGTTGTTATTATTGTTGTTATTACATTGTTGCTGGTACTTAAGGAAGCTAGACTAAGTTTAGTACAACTCTTATATTTCTGCATTTATTTCTGGTTCCCAGCAAACAAAATAGAAGTTGGTATAAAGGAATGGATAAAAGGGGAAGGAAGGCAGAAAGATAATTCACAGAAGTAAGTTATTAGAGGCACTGGAAGGACTACATGCTGGGGTTATAAATTTCTTCTGTAGTCATAAAAGAGAGCAGTACAGCAGAGCCTAGACCCCGGGAAGAGGAAACAGAATACCTTGGCCTAGACCATGTACGGATAAGCCTCTACCTTTGTGTCTGAGAATGGACAGTACCCAAATAGACAATAGGTAAAATCAAAGGAAAGCCACATTCCTTGTCTTTGGTAAAAGCAAACATTAATTATGCCTATCAAGAATGAATAAAAGGAATAAACATAGTCTATGAAAATGACTATGTGATAATAAATATTCATGTTGAATCTAATGGAAATGTGGATATTTGACTATTTTTTGGTCTTAAAAATGATCATTTTGTACGATTCATACTAATAGAAAAGAAACATCAGACTGGAATTTCAAAAGATACTCTCCCTGAGAATTACTTACTATAAAAACTAAAATAACATTTAAACAAAACTGGTGGCATCTCTACTAGATTAAAGAAAAGACTGTTAAAAAATGAGCAGAAGACAAGAAGAATTTGACAGACTGAATTCAAAGACTCTGCGATAGGATAAAAAGGGAGGGCATGGAGGTAAGGAACAATAGGAGGAAAACATTTCTAAAAAACTGAATAAGTAAAACTCACATTGGAAGGCTGGAAAGAGTAAAGTACTGACTTGATGCTGTGAGAGAATGAGTTAGTAATATTCAGTTAGGGTATCCAGATTGCCTCAGATTCCCCTGGATTTTCCCAGTTTCAGCACTGAAAGTTCCATGTCTCAGGAACCTGTCAATCCAGGGCTAATTGGGACAACTAGTCACCCAAATGGAAGACAAATTTGCAGTTTACCTCAATGTGGAGGGGAAGAAGAAAAGGAAAGGAAAAATAAAGGAATGATGATCCAACCAATGACTTAAGTGTATTCTCAAGAGAAAAATTGATAAAATTGTAACATAAGCAATCACAAAAAGCATTTAAAAAATGTGTAGATTTGGGGGAAAACTAAGCAAGTAAATTGAAACAATTCACCAAGTTTAGTGAAAAGAGACTGATACACAGACATACGCTGGCAAACAAGTCAAACAAATGCCTAGACAGGAGGAAAAATTCAGGGCATGAATTTTAGTGAGCTAGAAAGTAGAAAAAAATTGCAGAATTGATTTCTTTTTAATTCTAAGAACTCTTAATAAATGTTAAACCTTGAAGAAATGAACACATAGCTATAACTGAGACAGAATATTTTTAAATTTAAAAGAGAAATCACATGGCCATATGTAAAATTTGAAAATATTTATATGACAAATAATGTGGGGGAAGATAAAAATGTTGGCAAGTGAAGCACCAAAAATGAAGAGTAAAATTGAGGAGTTATTAAAGATTTGCTTCTAACATGGGGTTCTGATTAGTTATTTTACTGTGGAGTTCCACTAAACAATTACAGGAAAAGATAATTCCTACACTTATCCTCTAATCCAAAAATATGCAAAGCTAGCCAATTAATAGCATATTGTTAGCATAATACTGATATACAAATCAGACAAATATGGCCCCAAATAGGCCAATCTCACTTAAGAAAAATACAGATTCAAAAACCCTAAAAAATGTATTGGCTGACTGAAATCTACAGACAGGCAAAGTGTGGGATGTGTATGCCCAGCCTTGAGCCACCCCTTTCTTAGAAATTGAATCCACCAGGGTGAAGTGCCAGGATGACACATTTGTATGACTATGGGTGATTGAATCAGAATGAAGGCTTGAAACAAATGCGATTCTCTCTCTTGAGAATCAGACTGACTGATGAGGCTCAGTGACTTAGAGTTTGGGGTGGACATTTATTCAGAGCAGGGTCCTCAAAAGAAGTTCCCTCTCTCTAAGGTCCTTGAACTTTGGTTGTTCAACTAGTCCTTGGTATACTAGTCCTGGGCTTGTCTTCAGATCCATTCCTTATACTTATGTTCTTTCTTTGCTCTGCATCATGGTGAGGCTGACTGCCTTGGAATCTGTATCCTAGCATTCCATATCAGCACTTTGCCTTCTGGGTTCAGACAACAGGAGGCACTGGTGGAAAAATGGAGGGGGAGTGTGGAGAAACCAGGGTATCTCTCCCTTCTCATGCGCACTCCTCCTGCCCCAGGTGACATCTCTGGCAGTGGCTATATCTCCACTATGACCTCAGCCCCTATAAGGCAAGCGCACTATAGTTCTAGCTCCTACTGGGTGAACCTGGTCCCTGGGTTCTGATAATACTCTTTGTTCTTCCAGCCTTTGGGATGATAATGGCTTCCTGCTGTTGCTATTATCTGGGTTATTTCAATATCCAATGTTTAGCTTCTTGGCTCTTCCATGATCTGTGTGACTTGTTTTTTCACTGATATGTTAATCTGTATTATAAGCAATAGATAATGATGGTGCAGGATTTTTTAAACTTCTAGAATAATGATGTCTTCCAAATGTCATAGATTTTATGATATACGGACTCCTTAAGTATTAACTTATACACAATTCATTATCCTGTCTTTCTCCTGCTTGAAACTCAAGTGATTTTGATTTGACATTCTTTGTCAATGTACTTGTCTGTCAGCACAGACTGCAGGTAAGCATTCAGAACCAGCAGGTAACACCCAGCTCACGTTAACAATGTCAATAAAATGTGTGCAGTGCAAAGGTAATGCTTTGAGTGAGATATTTATAAAATCCAATAGCTGGAGTGGATATAATAGGAGGCAGACAGGAGAAAAGTGAGTAGGAAAGAGAGAGATTCCTAATTTTCTGAGCCATTTATATAAAATATTTGGGCTGGATGTTATCAAATATTTTTTATATTTCCTGACAGTTTTTTCCTTAGGGCCTATTATGTTGTAATTCATTTACCAGTTTCCATTCTTGACTTTCTGTTGTAAACTTTATGCATTAACTAAGTCATTATGTTGAAAGAAAGATTCCAACTTGAGGAAATATATTTGACACATCCCAGACTTGCTCATGGAATCCAGGTGATTCAGTCACTTTGTATCGAGTTAGGAAAACAGAAACGACTTTAGTTATTTACAAAGGGGAAAATTTAATCTCTAGAATGCGACTCTTCTTTTTTGGCTGATATATTTTCATAATTTCTTTGCATTCATTCTAACTGAACTCAAATAATAGTTGCTCTCAGTAGTTGCCTTGACCCTCCCTTTGCTCAGGAGAAATATTAATTATTCCTGCCACAATTAGGAGAGCACTTTAATACTACCTCCGTGCTAGAATGACTACTACTACTTTGACTATTGCTACCACTACTACTACTAGAAATGTTCTCATTGGGAGCCGATTCTGACGAGGCAGTTTGTGCAGTGCTTTTCCTTTAATCCTCAACCCCTCTACGTTAAGCATTAATATTCCCAAATTACAAATCAGGAAATTTTTTCACAAGAAAAACCTGTCTAACCTGTCTAACTCAAATATGTGATTTTTTCACTGTACCTTGCTGCTTCTCACACACATATGCATTCAGATATTTATCCCATGCATTTATGTATTCATGATTCCTGCATTCATCACTTTGTATTTATAACTGTCTGCTTCTCCTGCCCCATTTCCTGTCATTCTCTCCTTGTTCTCCTCTAGCCACACGAGCCTGTAAGCTTATCTTCGAATATTTCAAGCATGTTTCCATTTCAGAGCCTTTGCATATACTCCTCTTAGCTTCTGTAATGCTCTCCTTCCAGATATCTGCATAGCTCACTCCTGTACTTCATCGTGGTCCTATGTTCTTCCTTAGAGATATTGTCTGAGACATTCCAATATCCCCACCTCTGTGTATTCACCATCTCCTGTCCCTGCTTTATTTTTTGTCATGGCACCTTTAACCTCCTGATTCTGCCAGAGACAGTCCCTCCTCTAGGAAATACTGAGCACTTTCTTTGTACCAGGCACTTTGCTAGATACTAGGGACAGAGCTGGGAAGGAAATACATCAAGTCCCTTCCCTCATTGAGCTTACATTCCTCACAAAAGACAAGGCAGTGTGAGAAGTGTTTGGAGCAAGGCCGCAGGACTGTGTAGGAAGACAGGAGGAAGGCTCGAGTATGCCATAAATGTCGAAAAGTGTCAGTAAAGGGTTCAAGTGCCTGTAGTTTATATGGCAGATGATCCTAGGAAACATTAATATAGAAAGTGAGATAAGAAAGAGAAGAAAGTCAAAAAAGTATTGTTATTGAGCAATCTATCACTGTGAACAAATAGAGCTTTATCCTTTGAAAAACATCAGAGGTAGTAAATCCATCTCTGAGTTATTTCTTCTCAGTGGGAAGAGGGAGCATTGGTGAGGATTTCTTGAGGGCAGCTTCCAGGGGTAGGTGAGGAGAAGCTTAACTCTTGGGTATTTCTAGGCTGCTCCACTGGGGACCTAGGTGGGCTCTGGCAGGAAAAAAAAAAAAAAAAAGCTTTCAGGAAAAGAGTTGCAGGTGTTTGCAATTGAAAGCCCTGGTTTTGGCCATGCAAGAAAGCAGTGAGTGCCAGAGTATGTGGGTGGGGCACCAACAATATCTGCTACAGAGTCTGACAATTGAAGACATATATTGACTGGTATGAATGTAAATTGGTACAACTGCTTTGGAAAACAGTTGGGTATTATCTAGTCTACTTCAAGATGTGCATACACATGACCCCACAATTCTACTCCTTTTTATGTAACCAAAATAAGGTAGCTTGTGTGAACCAGAATAAACACTAAAAGAATAGCCAAAACAGCCCCAAACTAGAAGAAACTTAAAGGTACACCAATAGTAAAATGGAGAAATATATTGTGATGCATTCATAGAACAGAAGGATAATAAATAAATCAGACCAGAAGGAAAATGTTGAACCTCAGAAAGTAGAATAATGATCACTTTATAAAATGTAATGCAAGAAAGGGAGAAAATCTTAGAGGTCTTGAACTTGTAACCTAATTGTATCTCTAAGAGTAATATACTCATTAGACAAGAATCACAAGTCATGAAAAGGTATCACTCTGAAGACAGTAGAGGGTTCTTCAGGATCAGAAAAAGTCACTGGAAACAGTGAAGAGCAGGTTGGATATCATAGAAAATCAACTGACCGAATTAAAAGATAATCCTGAGACATTCTCCCATAACATTAAAGGAAGGATAAAGAAATGGAAATCACGAAAGAAAAATAGAAGGGAAAAAAAATGTCATTTTGAATGGCATAAATAATGAACAATGACTATTTCTAAGGTATTTAGATGCTTTCTTCTCTGAACTCAAGTAGTCACATCAGATGGGTGATTTCCCTACAGGAAAAAAATATTTCTATAAAATATTACACATCCAAAGTAAAAAAAAAAAAAGTAATCAAAAGTAGAAATATAAATATATACCAAACATTTGGGTGAAGAGTATTTAAATTTTTAGTGCCTACTCTTTGCCTTTATTAGGTTATTAGTCCACCCAGATGTCCACAAATCTACTTAATCCCAACTGTAAACTCAAATTACGTTTAGACAAAGAAATTTCCTGAATTGGACATTAAAAAGGTGTTCTCTTTTGCATTTATTTCCCACAAATTTCCCAGAAGAATCATGGTAGCATAGATTTAAAGTTGGTTTATAATTACTACAGATTCCATTCAGTAACCAGCCAAAGTCCAATGATAGGACATTTCATTTCCTAAAATCAAGAGAAATATTTTAAACGTCTATGAGAAATGTCTCTTCCCAGTAGCAAGACTTCATGTCTTTTGGTGGCTTTGCACACCGTATTCATAACAAATCCCTTAGTAGTTTATGTGATTTGCACTCAAAAACAGATATTTGTATTTTCCTTCCCTGTCCCAGATTGTGCTGAAATTCCACTATAAAAGTGGCATTAGACTAAATTATATATAGATTATATATCAGCTAACTTAATGAACTTTATTTCACATATCCCTAAAATGATCTAGAAAAGTTTTTTAAATTTATTCAGGTGTTATTGATAATAATAAACTACATATTTACAGGCATAACTCTGAGTGAGTTCCATTCCAGACCACTAAAATAAAGTGTATATTGCAATAAAGCAAGTCACACACATTTTTTGTTTCCCAATGCATATAAAAGTTATGTTTATACTATACTGTAGTCTATTAATGTGCAATACCATTAGGTCTAAAAAAGTCTAACACTATTTGATAGCCCTTTACCCACATTAGAACTTCTTTCAAAATTGGAGTCAATCCTGCCAAACCCTGCCACTGCTTTGTTAACTACATTTATGTAATATTCTAAATCTTCTGTTGTCATTTCAACAGTCTTCAGAGCATCTTCATCAGGAGTAGATTCCATCTCAAGAAATCACTTTCTTTGCTCATCCACAGGAAGCAACTCCTCATTCATTCAAGCTTTGTCATGAGATTGCAGCAATTCAGTCACATCTTCAGGCTCCACTTCTAATTCTAGTTCTCTTGCCATTTCTACCACATCTGCAGTGACTTTCTTCACTGAAGTCTTGAAGCCCACAAAGTCATCCATGAGCATTGGAATCAACTTCTTCCAAACTCCTATGACAGCTATAGCCTTACAAAAAGTATCTCTTTAATAAGACTTGAAAGTTGAAATGACTCCTTGGTTCACTGGCTGTGGAATGGATGTTGTGTTAGCAGACATGAAAACAACATGAATCTCATTGTACAGCTCCATCAGAGCTCTTGGGTGACCAGGTGCATTGCCAATGAGAAGTGCTATTTTGAAAGGAATCCTTTTTTCTGAGCAATAGGTCTCAACTGTGAGCTTGAAGTGTTCAGTAAACCATGTTGTAAACAGATGTGCTGTCATCCAGGCTTTGCTGTTCCATTTGTAGAGCACAGGCAGGGTCAATTTAGCATAATTCTTAAAGGGCTTAGGGTTTTCAGAACGTTAAATGAGCACTGGCTTCAACTTAAAGTCACCAGCTGCATTAACCCCTAACAAGAGAGTTGACCTCTCTTTTGAAGCTTTAAAGCCAGGCATTGGCTTCTCCTCTCTAGCTATGAAAGTCCTACATGGCATCTTCTTCCAGTAGAAGGCTGTTTCATTTAAATTGAAAATCTGTTGTTCAGTATAGCCACCTTCACTAATTATTCTAGCTAGATATTCTGGATAACTTGCTGCAGCTTCTACATCAGCACTTGCTGCTTCACCTTGCACTTTTATGTTATGGAGGTGGCTTCTTTCCTTAAACTTCATGAACCAAACTCTGCTAGCTTTGGACTTTTCTTCTGCAGCTTCCTCACCTCTCTTAACCTTCATAGAATTGAAGGGCCTTGCTCTGGATTAAGCTTTGGCTTAAGGGAATGTTGTAGCTGATTTGATCTTCCATCCAGACCTCTAAAACTTTCTGCGTATAAGCAATAAGGTTGTTTTGCTTTCTTATCATTTGTTATGTTCACTGGAGTAGCACTGTTAAGTTCCTTCAACAACTTTTCCTTTGCTTTCACAAGCAAATTGGTGCAAGAGGCCTAGCTTTCAGTCTGTCTTGGCTTTCGACCTGTCTTCCTCACTAAGCTTAATTATTTGTAGCTTTTGATTTAAAGTGAGAGACGTGCAACTCTTCCTTTCACTTGAACACTTAGAGGCTATTGTAGGGTTATTAATTGGTCTAATTTCAATATTGTTTTGTCTCAGGGAGTAAGGAGGCATGAGGAGAGGGAGAGAGACAGGAAACAGCCAGCTGGTGGAGCAGTCAGAACACACACAACATTTATCGATTAAATTTGCTGTCTTTTATGGTATGGCTCCTGGTGCCCCCAAATAATTACAATAATAACATCAAACATCACTGATCACAGATCACCATTACAAATATAATAATCATGAAAAACTTTGAAATATTGCAAGAATTACCAAAATGTGACACAGAGACACAAAGTGAGCAAGTGCTGTTGGAAAAGAGCGCCAAGAGACTTGCTTGATGCAGGGCTGCCATAAACCTATATATTGTAAAAAACACAATATCTGTGAAACGTAATAAAGCACAATAAATCAAGGTATGCCCGTAAAGTGTACAATCTGATGAATTTTGACATATCTCTACATCTGTGAAGCCATTACCACAGTCAATCAAGATACCAAATATTTCTACCGCTTCCCAGAATTTCTTCAAACCCAGTTCAATCCATCTCTCTCTCAACCCTTGTTCCCAGGTAACCACTCTCAGTTTGCTCACACTTTACAGAATTTTATATGAATGGAATCATATGTTTTTGTGTGGCTTATTTCACTCAGCACAATGATGTTGTGATTCATTCAGGTTGTTTCATGTATCACTGGTTTGTCCTTTTTATTGCTGAGTAGTATACCATTCTATATAGATACCTCAATAATCCCGACTTTTAAAAAAATCATCTCATGAAATCAGAGCTAATGAAAACCTGTCCCTGAAAATTTAAATCTGTTGACCTTCAATGATGAATTATCTATTTAGATAATCAAATAAAGTTAAAACTTTAACATCACAGAGAGTACCTGGTATTTAATGGGTACTCAATAAATATTTGTTAAATTAATAAAAAACATATTTTATTTAGACAATATGCATACTAGAGTCACTAACATGTTATCCCTTTAGACCTTTCAGAAGCCTGAGTGGCCCCCAGAATTTCCAGTCCAAACCCATTTTATCAGTTTTATTAGCAAGATCTGATTTTAAAAGACAAAACCAATCTAGCTAACTTGGTTAATCTAATCACAGTAAAATAAGGACAATATCAACCTCTGCTGAAGTTAGTTTCTCTCTCTTTCATGAATAAATGCTGTTCCTCTGCATTGTCTATTGAGTTTGTGTCAGTTCAATTAAATTCCATTCATCATCACATTTAATTCTCACAAAATCCTGTAAGGGAAATATTATCTCACTGTAAACATAAAGGAGCTGTAGCCCAGAATAGTTATGTGACTTTCTCAGAGTTACACAGCTAGTAAGTATTGGACATGGACTCCACTCCCAGGTTTGAGTTCATTGCACCTTTTCCCAAAACTCTTGGAGTGAACTCTTTTGTACTGGTTGGTGGTCAGTGATGTGCTCACAATTTAAGAATGGATAAATAATTGGCTTAGTTTATAAAATGCCCATTTCTGAGAAATAATTCAGGAATATATGTCTTTGAAAGTATATTATTTGTATTACCTTGTATATTACTGTAACCTAGTCATCTATTGCCACATAACCATGTTATCACAAACACAACAACTTAGAACAACACATATTTATTATCTCAGTTCCTGGTGGTCAGAAATCCATGGCCTGACCGGGTCCTCTGCAAGGCTGCAGTCAAAGTGGCAGCTAGGGCTGCATTCTCATCAAGGTTCAACTGGGGAAGGAACTGCTTCTAAATTCACATGGTTGTTGACAGAACAACCTTCTGTTTCTTGTGGGCTATCAAACTGAGGGCCTCAGTTTCTTGCTGGCTATTAGACAGTGGCTGTCCTTGGTTCCTTGCTATGTGGCCTTTTCCAACAGGGCAGCTGACTTCATGATGCCAGAAAGGAAGAGAATCAATGGAGAAAGTCTGCAAACAAGATGGAAGTTACAATCTAATGTAACACAATCATTTAAGTGGCAAACAACCCTCTTTGCCATATTCTATTGGTTAGGAGCAAATCACAGTTCCTGCCTATACTCAAGGAGAGGAAATTACATATCCCATAAAGACCAGGAGGTGGAGATAATTGCAGGCCATTTTAGAATCTGTTCACCACACCCAGTGTATGATGGCTAGGAATCAACCATCATATTTATTCTTCTAAAGAGAATGTCTCACAGAACATAAAGAGAAGAAATGTGTTCAACATGACCTGTCGTTATGAACATTTCCAGAGCCAAAGTGTGCCACTGAAGCACCTCCTTTAAAAAGATCAGGTCCTCACTGACTGCCAACTGGAAGGCAAAATCCACTCAAGGTTGTAGGAACGGCCATGACTCCTCTCATATTTCATGTTTGGTGTTTTGAGGTGCTTTGAGATACAGTGGCATTTCATTGATTTCCCCAATAACCATGCATATTAAACAAGGTTTATTACTAATCCCCATTTTAACATAAGAAAGCAGAGAACCAAAGAGGATAAAATAACTTGCTCAAGGTCATACAGCTACCTGAGCCCTTGACTGGGGATTGCTGTTGGCTGTAAAACCTCCAGCCAAAGGTCTCAACCCCTCCCCAGGGCGGCCTGCATCCAATGACTGGTCCGCGCAAAGGGTACAAGGCCCAGCTTTATTTCCATAAAATAAATTATTGAAAGTGAAATTACTAAATAAAAATGTAAGAACTCTTTTCAGCCAGTCAAATATATGACTGGGAAGCTACATATATTTTCCCACTTGGAGAAGTTATCCACAGCAGTGCTCCTGAGCTTTCTTACTTGTTGGAAATTGTTATCTTTATGATGTCATAAAAGTAAAATAGGTGCAGGAAGTGTAAATTAGCTAAGAATATTTTTCAAATTATCAGAGTTCTGAAAACCCAGATGGTAATATACACAGTATTCTCTTCATCTCATGAGTGAAATGTGCTGGGCCTTTTATCATTCTGTTTAATAATTCATTCATTCATTCATTTGGTCAGTTCCTTTCATAATTTCTAACCTCTCTAAAGTCAGTACTACCCCCAACATATAATATGTTGTGGCCTTAAGCAAATGACTATATTTCCTGGAGCCTCAGTTTTCTCATCCATAAAATGGAAATAATGACAACTATCTAAGACAGTTACTATGATGAGTTAATAGATACAAAGTATATAGTATAGTTTCTAAACATTATAGAAAGAAAATAGTTCTATGATTTTCCTCCTTTCTTTTGAGAGAGTTTTTTAATTTACTGTCCAGTTACTTAATAATTCAGACAAATTTGTGTGAGATAATCTCAGTTTATGCTGTCCTGGATAATTATCAGTAGCATTTCCTTTCACTCTCAAAAATGCCCTGGTTTCAGTGATAAATTACAGAGTCACTCTACTAATAGCCCACCCAGTGTTGAGGCACAAAGCCAGAGGATTTTTTGTAAATGTGTTCCACACATAGATTATTTTGGATCCTTAGGTTGGGGCAGGCTTCAGGAAGTCAAGATTCAGTCAGTGGAAAGGCACATTGTCCCAAAAGTCAGCAGCCATTAGGAAATTCTCTCTGCCTTCTAAGAAAGAATGGCCCTCAGGGGAGAGTCAGATGGAAAGACAGACATTTTGGAGAGGACATCTGTTGGAGGAAGACATTATAAACTCTTAAAATACTTTCATCTTACACTATATTTTTCTCTTTTCTTACGCATGTAAATGGTCTCTTCCTGAAGTATCATTACTGTAACTGGTTATCTTGTGCCTAGTGATGTTTTGACACCTTCTTGATTACAAGTTTCTAGTTTTATGCTGTAGAAGGGAAAGCAAACCAGGAATAAAAGGCTCTTATTCTGAATTTTATCATCGTATACCTCAAGTATTCCAATAAACTGATGAAATTACCAAAGGCTATTGAAATAAGATAGAAACAATAATACTGGATTTACAGAGGACAAATTTCAAAATGGAGGCAACAAAAGGAGCCATGATCCATAAAGAAAAAAACCCAATGTTTTAGATCAAAATTTAAAAGTTCACACATTAAAAAAGGGCTAGGAGATCATTCATCCACTTTGTATTATGTAAAAATTTTAAAGTTCCATGACATGGAAATCTGTGAATTTATTCACCCTGTTTCCTGACAGAGAGGCACCTTAATCAAAGTTCATCTGTCTTAGAGAGAGAAAGTAGAGCCTGGGGAGATGTGTTTCTTTAAAATCTGAGGGTTTAGTTTTTTTCTTTTCTTTTTTTTTTACTTCCTTTCCTTTTCTTTTTTTTCTACCTTATTTAAGCTTTAAGTTAAGGAATGGCTCATCTCCATCAGGATCATAAAAGGGACCAGAGAAAGCAGCACACTTGTTGATTTATGGCTCACTCTGAAACAAATCCCCACCCCAGGAAAACCTCATCATCCTGAGTACCGTAAGCTTTCAAATGAGTTTCCAAAAGGATCTTTAAAAACTTTTCCTAATGAGAAGAGCTCCTCTAGAAAAATAGAATTGTGCTATTTTAAGGGGTTGTTCGAAGGCTGAGCAGATGCCGGATAGGCAAGTCAGCTAAAGCCAGCTGACTTCCATTCATTCCGTAACTAAAACTATTCCATCAAGTACATCAGCCTTTCTTCTCCTTCGTGATAACAATAATAAAATTAATATAAGCCTGAGAAAAAGCGGAAAAAAACTATTTTAAAATCTCCAAAGTGGAACTCTGGGTCTTCACAATGTGTGCTTTACAAGCAGGAGGGCTCTAAGCTACAAGCAAAATATCCTGGTTTCAAGGGGAGGGTGGCATATGGGTACCAAATGACCTCAAATTGGAGGCCTTTAATTAGGTAAATCTTGCATAACCAAAAAACAATTTATTTCATGACTGCTTGAATTCACAAATAGGAGATTCCTAAGACACTTAGGGTATTTTAAGAGAAACATGTGTATATTGTATACATAAGTGTAAAAGCACACAGGCACTACCTTAAGGGCTTTATGTAGACTGATTTCTTTCATCCACATCCCTTGAGATGGGTGAAATTATTATCCCACTTTGTAGATGAGCCAACTGGGGCTCAAGCAGTTTAAATAACTGGCCCTAGGTCATATAGCTAATAAGTGGCAGAGCAGGAATCTGAACTCGGGCAGTCGAGTTTCAAAGTAAGTCCATACTTTCACCACAACATTATCTACAGCCTGTACATCTGCTCAACGTACAGGCTGCAGATAATTTGGTGTTACGCAAATTGAGGGGCAAATGATGAATTGAGGAAATGCTTCCTTTTTTCTCTTTTTGCTCTTCGTTGTATAACATGGATTCTGAAAGGCTGACTCTGAAACTTAATGTCTAGGGTGCTTGGTAGGTGGGCGAATGAATAGTGTTGGTGTGTAGGAGGTAAGGAAAGCAAGTGAGTATGAAATGGTACACTATCTTGTGAGGGGGATGATAGCCTTACATTTCATTTTGCTTCCCATAGAGATCATGGAATGTTCAATATATACATATATAAAGTGAGAGTAAACTTAAGAAAGTATCTTTTCATATAAATTCTTATGTTGAAATCATACTCAATTTTTAAAACAAAGTTTTTTTTTTAATTGAAGTATAGTTGATTTACAATATTGTGTTAGTTTCAGGTGTACAGCAAAGTGAAACCGTTATTTTTTTTAACATACTGCTAGACAGAACTGAAAAGATTATACCTACTTTAGGCATTTGAGTTTAACTAGATCAGAATAAACATCACCAGAGTGTATATCCATTTTATTGACTACTTAACTCTGCCTATTTAATTTGTTTTACAACTGTTCATTCACTTGAGTTTTTACCTAAATCTCAGAATGAAACAGATGTTTAATCATCTTAGAAGTAAAATGCACCCCAAGCTGGAGACTTTCAAAATACCCATTTTTCATGGTTTCCATCCACAACATAACACAATTAGTGCACTTGAAAAGACTCACATACTCAGGAGTTTTAATCAGCTTGGGCTGAGTTTCAAGGTCTTGGTGAAGTTTAAAGCCAGGCTCCTCTTGCTCAGTCCCAGGTCAAATTACAAAAGTTTCACATACCCCTCTCACCCCTACCCCCCACGTAAGAACTGGGGGAAAATATCAGCTCCTGAGTGGTAGAACTGGCATTCCCTCCCAGAAGCAGGGAAACAGTTCTCCTAAACCACCCTTGATTTACAAGGGGAATAGAGCAGGAATTCTGTGACAAGGGTGGATTTGTACAGCTGTCATTCTCCTAAATGAATGAATACTGTTCATTCTATTGACAGTACCATTGTGTTCAGATAGAGAATGCAGCCAGGTCCTCCAATCCACAATTTGTAACTAAACCAAATCTTCATTTTATGAAGACAATAGCAAATTCAGTTAGAAACTCTAAGTTCTCTATGGATCAATCAGGTCATATACAATTAACTTTAATTGGTACCTCTCTAGAAAGGTACATTCTTTACCTGCAGTCAAGGGATACTCAGAGAGGTGTAAAATTCTTTCTTGACTTTGAAAAACATCAAAGCAATTCCTTCTAATCTAAGCCTTATAGTCAGCCCTGAGCAGTAGCTAAAGCTCCAACAACCAATAAAGAAGAACCAAGGATTTGAAAGAAAGAAATTCCATCTAAATTTTCTAAAAGAGCAAATGGGATATTGATCAAGAAATAGACACTTAACTTGCAGAGTTTAATTCCCAACTGCTAAATGTCCCCCAAGAAATACTAAGCTTACACCCCAGATGGCAAAGATGATATTGTAGGCATTTCAAAGAAGAGACCATGAGGAATAACCAAATATAACCTTTCAATCATTGTCTTTCAGAGTGTTATTTTGTAAAGATAATTAAGTACAAGCAAATTAATGATAACATCTGGTGCCTTGCAGCTGGAATGAAAATGTGGCTGTATGGGCCTTTTGGATAATCAGATACATAATTTAGACTCTTTAAGAAATAGTATGACTTAATAATAACTTATTATAATAACGATAATAATAAATAAACTTATTGTGGTGCTCTTTGCACACACACAAAAAAAGGAGATGAAGAGACAATTTTTAAAGAAACTATGTATATTCGAGAAAGACTGAAGTTATAAATTGAAGTCCTTTCAGTAGCAGAATGTCGAGTGAAGCAGCACTCGACTATGACCTGGGCATCAGATCTCGGTTCTAATCCCAGGTAGGTAGCTGAGCAGGACATGAACAATCATTAATTACACCAAGACTTGGTGTTTGCATCTGTAAATGAAGACATTGCAGTAAGAGCAATCTCCAACAGCCCCTCCAGACTGATGTTAGGCTATTAGAAAGCACCATAGGAAGTTTGCACAAGGTCAAGCTTTGTACGGTACCTCTTCCTTGCGATGCCAGAAACAAAATATGAAATTGAATGTTTCTACTTTTATGCCAACATGGAAACAGAGATGGGAAGGATAAAAGGAATCCATCATGCAAAAGAAACAGTTTTTGTTTTAAATGTCGAACCCAATAGAAATTCTAGCCCTCCAAGGATGTTATGAGGCTGTAATCTTAGCCCTCTACTTACCTGACCTTTAGCAGCAGGGAGTAGGCAGCAGCAAATAGGGCTTGGAAGTCTACTTCCTAAATCAGTCTCACTCCCTCCATCTCCTGCCCTTTTTGTGAGTTATTACACCAGCTGGCACCAGGAATATTATTGACTCTGGAGCAGGGAGCTTAATTTTGCAATAAATTTTACAGATTGCGAACTGAAAAACAAGAACAAAAATGAACTACTAGGTAGTTGAAACCGCTGACTCTCACTGCTCCTTCCTGCCCCTGGGTAATTTATGGCAGCAGAGCTGGGCTCCCACACTGCGGCTGCCACTTGGGCTTGGCTGCTCTGCTTGCCGTGCGTGGGGCAGCAGGCCAAGGAAGGAAGCCATGCTCCCTTGTCTGTGGATTTCAAACCACAGTGTGCCTGCTGGAATTCCCACAGCTGCCCCTACAGTCTTAGCTCCTGAGATCTCAGAGGGAAAAGTAAGTGAGAAAGTTGGGGCAGTCATGATGTTTGGTAGAAAGAGAGGAAAGAAAAAACACTTTGCAATAGATTGGAATTTTCCTTCCATTTCTTCTACACTTTTCAGTTCAACATATATTTACAGACCACTCACTATATGTTAAGTAGTTTGTTAATGTGCTAGAGTAAAAAGTTGCATAGGACTTAATTTTTAATATCAGGTATTGCTGTGTAACAAATCACCCCAAAACAGTGTTTGGGAAGTCAGCTATTGGGCCAGCTAGGGGCCGGATGGTAGAGGATGGCTTTAGTTAGGACAACTTGGTTCTGCTCCAAGCAATCTTTTTTCCTCCAGCAGGTTAACCTGGACTTGTCACCCTGTAGTAGCAGGAATCTAAAAGAGAAAGTGAAAATGCACAAGAACTTTTTAAGCCTCTGCTTACATCAAGTTTACTACTATCCCATTGGCCCGAATAAAATGCAATGGAGACACACAGTCAAGTCCAAGTGTGGGAGGCCACTACCAAAGGGAACGAATACAGAGAAGCATGAAAAAGTGGGGTCCTTAGGGCAAATCAGTCTACCACAATAACGTTGAAGAGCTTGCAGTCTAGAGAGGAAGTAAGCATGTAGGTATTGTGTGTTCAATGAGAGAGGTCAAATGGAGAAGCACCTCCTGTAGCTTAGATGGGTAGAAAGTTTGCCTGTCTAAGGGGGCAATGCCTCTAAATTTGAGTTTTGAAGAATGCACAGGATTATATACAGTCGTACAGCATGGTGAGGAGTCAAAGAGACAGAGGAACAGTGAACGGAGGGGTTAGATGCTTATCATGTGTATATATCTACAGGACAGCCTCAGTCTCTACTACCTTCTATGTTTGCTGTGTTGACCTAAAAACTACCTCTTTCCTTTCCATGATATGATACTCTTGTTGATCCTCCTTCCCCCCAAACCCTATTCTTTCTCTATGTCCTTCACAGGCTCCTTTTTATTTGACTTCTTTTATAAGTTGATGATTCTAGCCCATTACTGCCCATACATGGGTGACTTGCCAGAACTTTGATTATTCTTAAATCTCTCCTTTCTACAAAGACATCTTCTCTAACCTCGACTTGCGTGTCTCACAGCCTTCTGGATAGTTTCCTGAGGATATATTTCAAGAGCTCTTCAAGCCCATTATCTTTCCTTCAATCTGGTTTATGCCCCACAGTTCACAGATCAGTCATTAGCACCAGTATCTGCCCAGTCACCCAAATTAGAACACAGAATCCCATTTTTATCTCCGTTTTTCCTCCCATTGCCCTCACATCCAGTCAGTCCACAAGTCCTGCTAACTTTGACTCATGAAAATCTCCCAGCTTCCCCTCTTCCTTCCCATCACAACTGCAGCTTCTTCAACCCCGCTCTTCATTGCTTCTCACACTTCTGCCTGACCACAGCAGCCCCCTTCCTCACATTCATCATCAACCCAGCTTTTAGTGTGATTTACCTGAAATCCAAATCAGATATTCAGCTCCTTTGCTTAAAGCACTTCATGGCTTCCCATTAACTGTGAGCATCTTAGCAAGGCCCACAACACCCTCCAGAAATTACCCTCACTGATCTTGAAGTTCTGTTTCCCACCTCTCCCTGCAGTGCTCTCTACATTCTGGCAGTACTGAACTTATTCCTTGCAAGGTATTTTTTATCTTTATTCTATGCTCTTGAGGTTTCCTCTGTCTTAAATGCCTTCCTCCCACCCCATTTCCGTTTGGTCAGTTCTTAACCATCCTGAGAAACTCAATAGAGACATTTCTTTCTCCAGGGTCTCTCTGATCTGTGTTCCCTGTTTTCACCTCCTCCTGTGCCACTTACCCCCCCACTCTCTTCCTCTCATTTCTGTGTATGTCTTTGTTGTCATATTTAACATTTTTGATCATATGTATGTTTATTCTTCTCATGAACTGTGTCTTCTATTAGAATACTTCATGTTTTTAGGGCCTAGAATGAATGGTATGTTATATCGGGAAGGAAGATGAGGGGCATAATTAGTAGTGTGACCTGAAACTAGTGGGTCCTGCACCCACCAGCTGAATGACTCTGAGCAGGTTCCTTAACCCCTGAGCCTTGGTTTCCTTACCTGAAAAATGCAGACACTTAGACTATGTATCTCACATGATAGTTCTCCAAAAGAAATGAGCCAATACAGGTAAAGTGCTTAGCACAGTGCCTTGGACATGGTAAGTAATCAAAACCAACAAGCTCTCTTTAGAGTATGTAGCACATTGGGGTTACTAGCTGAATGGATGGATGGATTGAAACAGCCTGATCAAGGCCAGTGAGAGATGAAACAGCATAATGTATGGAAGGAAACACAGCAAGGCTGCTATTATACTAGAGTAAAAAACTAAGAAGGAGGGAAAATAAAATATCTGATTTGATCATTTAAGGACCCACAACCATAAGTTGTAGCCTCTTATGTATCTTTCCATTCTCTCTGTGGTTCACATTGATGTCCAGACTTTTAACTTATAGGCATCCCTGGTGGTCACGTCTGTCTCCAGCTTCAGAGAAGCTCAAATTCAGCAATGAGTGGAGTTAAGGATGCTGTAAGTCTTTCCCGCTGTGAAGGGGAGTCCTTCCAAACTAGAAAGCTAGCTCTATGGTTTGACAGACTGTGCCAGGCTAAAGTTCTGTTGAATATCGTCAAGTGAAAAATATAAGACAGTTTCCAGAACCTGAAGGCCAATGCTTATTGCCTTAAAAATCCAATGGGTATAACCTCTGCATTTTGCTGAAGCAAAGAAAAAGAGGCAGCATAAATGGTGGCAGAAATTGTTCAGAGGGGAAGAGGTCAAGCTGTAACAAATGAAACATAGAATGGGGAAAATATTTGATATATTTGAGAGAGCTGCTAATTAGTATTCCCTGAAATCAAACAAATGCATTTTTGTTATTTTTGTCGCTAGAGAAAAGGCTGGAGGAAGATTTTCGTGTCAGTAATGGGGCTGAAAAGCCATATCAAGTGTTTGCCTTATAAATGGGTACAAAGCGATAGGGCCACTGGTGTCGGGAAGATGCTGTTGTCTAGAAAAGGAGGCACCTTCACGCCCTAGTTCATCCTTCCACTCTGCCACCCCTAGAACCAGGGGTCCCATTCCAAAGGCAAGTGGACGGAGCCTTCCTGAAGCTGCACAGAGGCACCAATCAGGCCTGACACCACTAAGGTTCCAAGTGGGAAGAGGACTGGAGTCCTGCTAAGTGTTTTCCTTAATATATAAATGAGTACCTGCACTGCTTCTGAATAGACACAAGAAGAGAGTTCTTCCTGTGAGGTTCTGTGATATCCGTTACACGGCAACAATGAGCAGGAACCTAGATCATGCCAAGAAAGAGGCAGGAGATTGAGAAGGACCAGTTTCTTCAAAACACTCAACTGTGGTCAAAGTTTCCTCCTTCTTGGGCTCTTCTTGATGACTCCTGGGGAGTTGGTCTCTAACAAGGGTTTGTTATGGTGACCTTCTAGTATGGTTACATTTATAGAACAGGGATCGACAAAATTTTTCTGTGAAGAATCAAATAGTAACTATTTTAGGCTTTTCAGGCCATATGGTCTTAGTCACAGTTACTCAACTTAGCCACAGACAACACATTAACAAATGAACATGTCTGTGTTTCAATTAAACTTTATTTATAAAAACAAATTGTGGGTTCAACATGGCCATAGTTTGCCATAGTTACCAAACCTTGCTTCAGAGCATCAAGTACTATCTAGAATTTGGTAGAATCTTTTCCTATTAAGTCATATACTATCTAGAAAATTTAACTTCCTAAGATTTTCATTGAGATTTCCAGATATCATAATCATTTTCCAAAGGGTAATTGACATAATTCACTAGTGATACTTATCACCTTATATTATAGATACCACCCTTTTTCATCTGTCTCTCTTACCAGACTACTGCATATTTACCCTATTGCTTCAAATCTTGGGACTATGCTTATGTGGGGTTGTTGTTCAAAAAGATTTTTTTGAAAGAATGAACAATATCGCAATGAATCAAATAAATGCATATGTAATAACAGATGCTAGCTGAAAATGTTCACCCATAGTTTTACTAATCCCAGAAATTGAATTAAATTTTATGTCTACTCATAGAAGTGATTCTTTTATTACTGAATTCATAATGTAGATTTATTTTTGCATCCTGCCATTTAGCATTTTCAAACTCCACAGTTTTTGCCAACAAGTTGTGGAGAAAGTCAAGTTTCCAATGAAAAGTGCTGGTCCCAAGCTGCCATATCTTCTGCGTGTTCAGTTGCTCCCTTCATTGTCTGCTCTTAGAATTGTAGAATCATCAAGCTGAACAAAGTCTTGGGAGAGAACACACTCTCTTGTCTCCAGATGGATGAGCCAGCTGAGTGACAAGACAGTCTGCTCTCTCTGGGGCTGCTGGGATGAAGGCTGTGAGTGGCAGACCACCTGCTTGGCTCCAGCAGTACAGCCAATCCATCTAAGAATTCCCACCCCCGGCCTACTCCGAAGGAAAGGAGCATGGGAAACAACACCTTAGCCCACTGCTCCTCAAAGTTCCCTGTGCGTATGAATCTCCTTGGGATCTCACTAAAATGAAGATTCTAACTCGTTAGTCCTGGACTGGGGGCTAAGATCCTATATTTCTAACAAGCTCCCAGGTAATGCTGAGGTTGCTAGTCTGTGGACCACACTTTAAACAGCAAGGTCCTAGAAGACAATGACAGTGATCAAACAGCGTTAGCATAAAAAGAAACATCTTTATAGCTTTTTAAGTCAATCACTGAATCTTACAGAAGAGGAATCTGAGGCCCAGGAATATGAAGCTGTAAGTCCAAGGTGCCCCAGAAGTGAATGGCAGCACAGATCTCAAGTATGACCAGGGACCATTAACAGGAAACCCGACAAGACTCTTTGCACTTTTGGACACTTCTCTTCCCAGGTAGCAAATGATGCCATTGCTCCACCTATATTCTTCAGCTTTATCAATTCATTGTGCACCTTCTTATTTCTAACTGCAGTATGTGCATCTCTTTGCTTACAGGCATTTTCCAAAGCCATGGAAGACCACTCTGCTCATTATTTGCCCTTAATTGTGGTGCTTGGAAATTAACAGACTGGGAAGAAGTGCTCAGCATTGATGAGCAAGAGTTGGCTGATAAATATATTGGCTTCCTCACTCTTCAGATGGGACAACTTTGAGGCATATTCTACACAGTTTCCCAGATGGCCCAGCAGGAAGGAGTTCCAGTTGCCTGCAGTGGGGACCTGCTCATCAGCTTGCCTGGTATTCACTTTCTTTCCCTTGTGGCTTCCCCACTTCCCTCCCACTGATTCCTGCACCTCCCAAATAAACTGCTTTCACCCAAACCCCAACCAGTACCTAACATTTAAAATTATGTGATCAATGATTTTTTTCATGTATTCCTGCTGCATTATTATTCCTAAAAGAATATTTAAGAAGGCATTAAATTTGTTTAGTAAATGTAAAATATTAAAGATAGATAGATACTCACATTATTTAAATACATGCCTGGAGAACTGAAGAATGAAGAAACTTGTCACACAACTAAGAAGTCACATACAAAGCCCAGTGTTTTTGATACATACATACACACCTTGGAAATGGTGTTTGAACAATGATTTCCCCCAAAAGAAGAGCATGTCCATATGACAAAGTAGGTTCATGAATAAAATCAGTTCCCAAGAAGTTAAACTTAATTTATTGCATGCCAATTTGCTCAGAGTCATTTGATATCTCTTAATCTCTATGTCTCAGTATTACCTTTATCCCTTACAGAAAAATCATGACACAGATCATGCTCCTTGGTGACTGCTAGTTTACATGTTTAAAAATCCCTCATTTAGAAACAGAAGGCTTACTTTTGATGATCACACACAAACAAAAGCTTAGCTCTTCACAGAGCTGTGGAGCAAAGACAACTGCAAAAATTTTTCTGAGAACAATTTCATGCACTTACCCCATCTCTCCATGATTTAAAAGACCAGTGCAAAGCACCAAAACATAAAATAAAGATGCCTCCGCCATAAACCTTCTCACATAAGCTTTCTATTGAGATAGTTTGGAAGAAATACAGGAGGCTTCCAAATTAACATCTGACCTGATATAAGGTCATATCAGAATAACTTAAATGTGTTTCAAAAAGGAAGAAAATCCTAAAGATCAAAGTGATAGATTTATTTATCAAATTGTGCATTTTTGTTTGAACATTTCAAAAAGTGGTATTAGAGCTTCTTTCTGTCTGTAATCAAGGACTTTCCCTAAAGCCACTAGGGTCCTATGAAATCTTACCTAAGTTAAATTCTGGAAAATGTAAACATTTACTTGAATTTTTTTTTCACCTGTGATGTTATTTAGGAAGCTCTGGTTAGTGATGTTTTCCCCAAGTCAATCCTCACTGGGAAAATTATTTAAGCTCTAGCCTAGGGCTGCACTGGCCAAAGCAGCATCCACTAGCCACATGTACCTATCTAAATGTAAGTTAACATTTCATAAAATTTAAAAGGCAGTTTTTTAATCACACTAGCCACATTTCAAGTGCTCAATAGCCACACGTGGCCACTGGCTACCATATTAGGGCAGATTTAGAACAATTCCATCATGGCAAATAGCTCTGCCCTAGGACGAATGTCTGAAAAAATGGAAATGGAAATGAAGGGAACGGATTATCTTCTTTACCTCTATCCCAAGTTTACAAGTATATGCTCTCTTTACCAAATACTATCCTAGACAGCAAAGGTTGTAAATCTTTTTGGAGCCACAAGGTGTGGCAGAAGGTAAGCTGTTAGCAAGAGGTTATGAGCTTATTACAGGAAACGGGAGTCGCTGCTGGCCATATCCTGAAAACAAACTGAGTTTTAGCACCTCATTTCTATTCAATGTAAAAATCCCTTTCATTGCTCTGCATTTTTGTAAATACCTTATTAGGAAAATAATGGCCAAGATACATGCTGCCTTCCTCTGTGCTTTTCTTCCACCTGTAATTATTATTATCAGCACCACTGAATATTATGGTGCTAACTAATTCACCCTGAATACTTGCAAAGGAAGCAAACAGGTTTCAGAAATAAAATATTCAAGCCTGCTCAGTGACCAACAGAACCTGGATTTTCAAGATTTAAAAATGTTAGAATTTCATTGATTCATCACATTGTTTAGTTTTCTAAAGTGTACAAAATTTTAAAATCACTGGGTAGTATATCTTTGACCACAGTTATGCATGAGAGACATCAGGTTTGGTCAAAATCAGTCAGAAACAAAGCACAAATTGTAACCATTGTTTCGCTTAATTACAAACAATGGAAGGAAAAGAAAAAAGATGTAAATAATGATATGCATGCATCATATGTTTAGAATATGTTTCTTGCAAAATCTATATATGGGAAAATTGTCCATGTATTTTTGTCCCCAAAAGAGTCCATTTCAGTTTAAATCATCTCTTTCTTTCCTTAAACTTCCCAGTTATTCATTTTTCCCCCACTGGGTATCTCTCTCTCTCTCTCATTTTGTTTTCAATTCTTAATGAAAAGTTAAATATGTTCTAGTTTCTGGGCCCATCAGCAATGACAACATCTTGAAATTTGAAAGGAAACAGCACCCTAGGTGTGCATATCAGAAGATTACCCTGGGATGCTTGTGACAAGCCTTCTACAGAGCATGCTGCGCTCTGGTGAAACTTTCTCCTCCCTACCCCAGGCAAGCACTCTTCAAGTTCTCATAGGATTCAGAAATCCAGCCATCAGAGAGGAGGGGCAAACCAGAGAACCTGCAGTTGTCACCAGGGATTCAATGACCCTTTGCTGCCAGGCACTTCTGGCCAAGGTCCCCAGCAAGCTCTGCAGCTCCCAAGCTTATGTCGCAGTCATAAGTGACAGAAACCACTCCAGGAGCAGAAGCCAGCTTGCATCCATACTTAACCCAGACTTCCTAATGGTATCACATCACAAAACCATACCATAGTGCATCTGGCACACATTTAAGGCCAAGTTGGCAGTATTTGATATGAAAAAGAAACCCAAGACTGAATTAGTATCCCACAAGGTTGTTTTTGCAAGTCATAGATGTAGTGCAGAGGCATATGGATTGAAGCCCACAAACGCCCACGAACCTTTCCTTAAATGAAAGCTGGGCTGCCTACATCCAATAAGCTCCTGGGGAAACACAGCCAGCAAGCAAACAAAATGCACAGAAACAACCACCCCCACCCCCCGACTTTATCTCCTGAACTTTTCCTTGCCCCAGGGAAGGTCTTGTTACCTGGACACTTTTTTTTTGGCTTATATGGAACAAGTATCTGAGCCATCTTTCAGATGGGAACCTAAATTAGGAACGGCTCAAACCCCTTCCTTAACCTGTAATTCCAAGTCGCTCTTACCTCCAGTTTCCAGAGTAAGCTAGGTCTCATCTCTTCAAGTCTGGAGTGCCAAGGGGAAGCCTGGCTTTCAGGAACCACTGCGCTGCATCAGAATACAAATTCATCATTCATAGGTGGGATTCAAGCTGCATTCCTACTTCAGAGAGTCACCTTCCAAAACACTGAAATAGTGATTGGAAAGTTGATATGGAAACATGAAACAGGAAGGAGTGGGAGGAAAAACAGTAGAAAGAGTAGAAACAGTTTTGAGGGATGCTTAATTAATTCAGACCATGACACAGCTATGTTGTAGTAACTAGAATTATTGGCAATAGTTATGCTTTTTTCTAAATTTAATTCTGGTGGAATAGTCTGAAACTAAGATGGAATATTTATAATCAGAACTTTCCTGGGAAAGAGACATATGTAAACAAGGAAATTCTAGAGCTCTTAGAAGAAAACAGGGATGAACTTTTAATAATTTTGGAACAGGAAAGTCATTCTGACAAAGAATACAGAAGCCATAAAGGAAAAAAGTTGTTAAATCTTAAACAATTAAAAATTGTTTACAGAATTAATAAAATTTTCATTAAATTAAAAAATTAAAATCAAATGGCAAAAAGAAAAAATCTTATATGTAAGCTGTGACATAGTCTCAAAATTACTGTCACCATGTTAACATTTTATTCACACTCCTCAGTTTCATTCAATATTGCAAAACATGTGACAAATAGCTAATTTCTTGAACTTCATTCTCCCACAAATCAATAGGAATGAGTCAAACAATGATCTTTAAAAGATACGAAAAAGGCAACTTTTGTAGAAAAAGAAATACAAAGAGCAAATAAAGCTGTAAGAAGATGCTCAAAATCACTTATTTTTTAAAAAGTCAATGAAGACAATGAGCTAAAAGCTAAGATTTTTACTATAAGATTAGCAAAAATTAAAATTCCCGTCCTACAATGCTGGGGTCCATGTAAGGGGTACAACATTTTTGGGGGAAATTTAACAAATTCCCTCTAAATGTGCATTTTTTTTCAACCTAGAAATTCTCTTACTAAGAACTTATCAAACAGATAAAGTCACAAAAGCATCCATATATACATACCTATCAATATATATGTTCATTTTAGCATTGTATATCATAGCAAAAAAATGTAGCCAAATCGAATGTCCAGTGACTGGGACTGACTAGATAACATTTCTGTGTATCTGTTGCATTAAGGCCATTGCAGCACTGGTCCGAAAAATGAGCTACATTTACATCCTGAGATATTAGGTCAAACCTCCAAAACAGCAATTTCATATAGTTCAATCTAATAGAAAAGATGTCCCAGATGTATTATTGGATGGGGGAATAGATATATTATTATAGAGAAAAATGTAAAGTACTATATATAAAGAATCATTTGTATTCTTTTAAAGAGCATGCATAGGTGTGTGCATGTATATTCCCTTCCCCCAGAAGTATACAAGAAATGGTTCGTGATGACTATGGGATTAGGGGCAAAAGGAGTGGGTACGATTGTTATTTTTCATCTTGTACCTTTCTGTACAGCTTTATGTTTTTAACGTTTGTATGTAGTTTGTACTGAAAAAAATAACAAAAATACAATTCCCCTGGCAACCTTGCTGAAATGCTATTCAGTGAGAAAGAATTAAATCAGCCTTCAGCTTGAAAGAGCTGTCTTCTGGTGAATGGCAGGGCCACAAAAGAAGCTCATTACCAGCTCCTTCAAACCCAATAAAAGGGGTAAATTTGGTTCTTGAGCATAAACAGTAATTATCCATGCATTTCCCTTGCAACTTCTTTATAAAATTTCAAGAGAATGAATTACAGTGGATCGAGTTTCATGTAGCAGTGTTTGCCCAATGCAGGTGAAATTCTGAGCCATCTTTGATCCAAGTGGCATAGAACACAAAAACCACAACAGCTAGGCCACATATCTCATTAGTTCCTAAACCTGCCAAAATAAGGAATTTACCAAGGGAGGTAAAATTTCCAGGTGATAAAATTCCCTTTCTTTTCCATGTGTGGCTTAGGAGAATAATTCCTTGACTTTTAAAAGAGATGTTATGAAACCAAATGCATATTCAGGTCTTCTGATTTTTAAACTTAGTCTCACAGTCATGCCTTTTTAAAAAATATATTTTAGGATATTTTAAAACTTTTATTTAAAAATAAGTGTAAGCCCATGGAAAAGTTGCAGGAAGAGTTTTTAAAAACCCATATAATCTTTATCCAGTTTATGTATTGTTACTATTTTGTCTCACTTGCTTTATCATTTGCTCTTTTATAGACATGGTTTTTAGTCCTCCTCTTTTCTTTCTTGCATCAGTAAGTTGCATACATCCTGGCCCTTTACTCTTAAATACTACTTCAATGTGTATTTCCTAAGAATAAAAATATTCTCTGACATAAGCAAAGTCAATTACCAACTTCAGTGAATTTAACATCGATACCGTACTCTTCCTCTTCCACCGTCTCTATTCCAGTTTTTGTCAACTGACCTAGTCATGGCCTTTGTAGCATATTTTTCCCTCCAGTTCATGATTCAGTCTCAGATCCCATATTGTGCTTAGTTGTCAAGCCTTCAGTGTTGTGCTGGTAAATGTTTAACAACCAGTGCTCTGGGTGATAAATTCCTCCATTTGTAACAATTGTCACTTCTGTGATGTGAACACTCTCACCGTAACCAATTTCAAGTTATCAAAATGGTATCACTGAACGTACAGGTGGAAAGAGTTGTGCAAGGTTGGCTCTTTCAGACAAGCACCAGCTGACTGAAAGCCCTGTTAGTTTGCTTTAATCTGAAACGGTTCCTCAGTCTTTATCTTTCAGGACTGACATTTTTAAAGAATATAGTCCTTTTTGAAAAAAAATTTACTGTTCCTCCTTTGGGGCTTCTCTGTTTTCCTTCACATTTAGATTCAGTTTATGCAGCCCCAGCTGGAATATTGCAGATGATGTATGTCTTTTTCAGGATATCACACCTGGAAGACATACAATGCCCACCTGCCTACATTTATGATACTATTTTTGATCCCTTCACCAAGGTGGTAACCGAGTTGTCCACTCTGTACTTAATATTTTTCTCTTTACCTAAAGGAAAGACACTTTAAGATTACATTATTATCCTTCTCCTCCTCATTAACTTTTCCCAATAGCTTTTAGGCTTAAATATTAACTTTTCCCAATAGCTTTTAGGCTTAAATATTTAAATAGAAAGATCTTGGAAGCCAAAAGAAATTTTTTACCAGAATTGTTTAAAGTATAAAAACTGGTAAGGTTCTACTCTGAAAAGGAATGTGTGGACATAGATTAATATCCTAATGGGAATCAGAGTTTAAAAGTGGCAAAACCCAAAGCAGCAGATTTTCAGTATGTTTTGTGTTTTCCTTTAAACACTAAGCTACAATATTATTTTTAAAAGTGGTGTCAACAATACCTAACTTTTGGGGGTGGAGTCAAGATGCCTTACTAGTAGGACGCAGATTCGCGTTTCCTCACAACTAGGGCACCTACCAGGCCCCAGTGGGGGGCCAGGACATGGACACATAAGGGGCCGGGAGGAACCCTCAGTGACCCGGTAGGACGTGGGGTGTGGGGGGAGTGAAGGGGGAGGAGAAGTGGAGGTAGGACGTGACTGGCCCCCTGAGGGGCGGCTGGGGGAGGGGAAGGGACCCCACTCACAAAGGGGGAAATTAGGGAACCACTGGTAGGGCAGAGGATCAGAAGGGAGAGTGGCAAGGTTTCCCCTGCCCACTTGGACCCCCAGGAACCTGTTGAGATCTCGGGCCTGATCCTCTGCCCACCGAGGCCCCCTCCAGCCACATGGGTCCCGAGGGAGCGGGAGGGAGGGAAGGGGGAGCAAAAGTAAAGGCTGGACATCCAGGACCGGCACCCCTGAGGGGTGGCTGGGGGAGGGAAGGAGTTCCTACACCCAGCGGGACCCACCCACGGTTAGGGTGTTAGGGGTCCAGCGTGGATGAGGGAGATGGTGGGGGAGGGACATTAAGGAATGGAAGGGAACAGGGCCAGTGCTTTCCCTGTCCACTTAGGCACTGGAGAGCCTGCTGGGCTCCCAGGCTTAATCCTCTGCCCTCAGAGCCTCCCTCCTGCCCCGCCAAATCCAAGCCCCACCCCTACACCTCCACCCAGGACCCTACCTCTACACTCGGAGACCCCGTCCAATGCACTGGGCCTAAACCCCACCTACACACCCTCACTCAGGGCCCTACCTCCAAACTCCCGAACTCCACACTCCAGAGGCCCTCCCTTCCACGTGCTGCCTCTCCCCTTCCATGCAGGTCCTAAGCAGAGGCCCCATCCCACGCTTGAACGTCACCCCGCCTAGGCACCATCGCGTGCTCCAACGTCACCCCACACCCGCCTAGGTCCTGCCCCACCCTAAACTCCACCCCTGTCTAAGCTTCAGCTCCTGCCTAAACTCCGCCCCCATAGCCGAGGTCTTTTTCCTTTTTTATTTATCTTTTCTTTTTTCCTCTTTTAGATTGGAGTGCTGTTTTACCTTGTTGATTCATTGTTGTTGATTCTTTATTTTTTATTTTTCCTAATAAATCTTTTATTTTTCTAATTTTATTTTATTCCTTATACTTTGTTAGTGATCTCTCCTTTTGGCTTGTTGCCCCCCCCAACTTTATTTTCTTTTTTTCTTTTTTCTGCTGTGGTTTTATTTGACCTCATTGCAGTTGTTTCAATTACACTTTTATTTTTCCTAATGTATTTTTTATCTTTCTAATTTTATTTTGGTTTTTATTCTTTGATATTGTACTGCTCCTTTTTTTATTTCTTTCTTCCTTCTTTTTTTTTACTGTGCCATGAAGCTTGCAGGATCTTTGTTCCCAGGACAGAGGTCGGGCCCGAGCTCCTGTGGTGGGAGCTCCAAATCCAAACCACTGGACTAACAGAGAACCTCAGACCCCAGGGAATATCAATCAGGGTGAGGTCTCCCAGAGGTCCTCTTCTCAGCACCAAGACCCAGCTCTATCTAACTGCCTGAAAACTCCAGTGCACAGACCAAACAACCAGTAAGACAGGAATACAGCACCAACCATCAAAAAAAAAAAAAAAAAAAGGAAACAACCAAAAAATATGTTACAGATGAAGGAGCAAGGTAAAAACCTACAAGACCAAATAAATGAAGATGAAATAGGCAACCTCTCTGAAAAAGAATTCAGAGTAATGGTAGTAAAGATGATCCAAAATCTCAGAAACAGAATAGAAAAAATACAAGAAACATTAAACAAGGATCTAGAAGAACTAAAGAGCAAACAGTGATGAACAACACAATTACTGAAATTAAAAATACTCTAGAAGGAATCAGTAACAGAATAACTGAGGCAGAAGGACGGATAAGTGACCTAGAAGATAAAATAGTAGAAATAACTACCACAGAGCAGAACAAAGAAAAAAGAATGAAAAGAATTGAGGACAGTCTCAGAGACCTCTGGAACAACATTAAATGCACCAACATTCGAATTAAAGGGGTCCCAGAAGAAGAGAAAAAGAAAGGGTCTGAGAAAATATTTGAAGAGGTTATAGTCGAAAACTTCCCTAACATGGGAAAGGAAATAGTCAGTCAACTCCAGGAAGCACAGAGAGTACAATACAGGATAAACCCAAAGAGAAACATGCCGAGACACGTATTAATCAAACTATCAAAAATTAAATACGAAGAAAAAATATTAAAAGCAGCAAGGGAAAAACAACAAATGACATACAAGGGAATCCCCATGAGGTTAACAGCTGATATTTCAGCAGGAGCTCTGCAAGCCAGAAGGGAGTGGCAGGATATACTTAAAGTCATGAAGGAGAAAAACCTACAACCAAGGTTACTCTACCCAGCAAGGATCTCATTCAGATTTAATGGAGAAATTAAAACCTTTACAGATAAGCAAAAGTTAAGAGAATTCAGCACCACCAAACCAGCTTTACAACAAATGCTAAAGGAACTTCTCTAGGCAGGAAACACAAGAGAAGGAAAAGACCTAAAATAACAAACCCAAAACAATTAAGAAAATGGTAATAGGAACATACATATTGATAATTACCTTAAATGTAAATGGATTAAATGCTCCCACCAAAAGACACAGACTGTCTGAATGGATACAAAAACAAGACCTGTACATATGCTGTGTACAAGAGACCCACTTCAGACCTAGGGACACATACAGACTGAAAGTGAGGGGATGGAAAAACATATTCCATGCAAATGGAAATCAAAAGAAAGCTGGAGTGGCAATTCTCATATCAGACAAAATACACTCTAAAATAAAGACTATTACTAGAGACAAAGAAGGACACTACATAATGATCAAGGGATCAATCCAAGAAGAAGATATAACAATTGTAAATATTTATGCACCCAAGATAGGCGCACCTCAATAAATAGGGCAAATACTAACAGCCATAAAAGGGGAAATGGACAGTAACCCAATAACAATAGGGGACTTTAACACCCCACTTTCACCAATGGACAGATCATCCAAAATGAAAATAAATAAGGAAACACAAGCTTTAAATGACACATTAAAGAAGACGGACTTATTGGATATTTATAGGACATTCCATCCAAAAACAACAGAATACACTTTCTTCTCAAGTGCTCATGGAGCATTCTGCAGGATAGATCATATCTTGCGTCAGAGATCAATCCTTGGTAAATTTAAGAAAATTGAAATTGTATCAGATACCTTTTCTGACCACAATGCTATGAGACTAGATATCAATTACAGAAAAAAATCTGTATAAAATACAAACACATGGAGGCTAAACAATATACTACTTAATAACCAAGAGATCACTGAAGAAATCAAAGAGGAAATCAAAAAATACATAGAAAATACGACAATGAAAAGATGAAGCCTCAAAACCTATGGGATGCAGCAAAAGCAGTTCTAAGAGGGAAGTTTATAGCAATACAATCCTACCTCAAGAAACAAGACACATCTCAAGTAAAAAAACCTAACCTTACACCTAAAGCAATTAGAGAAAGAAGAACAAAAAAACCCTCAAAGTTAGCAGAAGGAAAGACATCATAAAGATCAGATCAGAAATAAATGAAAGAGAAATGAAGGAAACAATAGCAAAGATCAATAAAACTAAAAGCTGGTTCTTTGAGAAGATAAACAAAATTGAAAAACCATTAGCCAGACTCATCAAGAAAAGAAGGAAGAAAACTCAAATCAACAGAATTAGAAATGAAAATGGACAAGTAACAACTGACACTGCAGAAACACAAAGGATCATGAGAGGTTACTACAAGCAACTGTATGCCAATAAAATGGACAACCTGGAAGAAATGGACAAATTCTTAGAAAAGCACAACCTTCTGAAACTGAACCAAGAAGAAATAGAAAATATAAACAGACTAATCACAAGCACTGAAATCGAAACTGTGATTAAAAATCTTCCAACAAACAAAAGCCCAGGACCAGATGCCTTCACAGGCGAATTCTATCTAACATTTAGAGAAGAGTTAACACCTATCCTTCTCAAAATCTTCCAAAATATAGCAGAGGGAGGAACACTCCCAAACTCATTCTACGAGGCCACTATCCCCCTGATACCAAAACCAGACAAAGATGTCACAAAAAAAGAAAACTACAGGCCACTATCTCTGATGAACATAGATGCAAAAATCCTCAACAAATATTAGCAAACAGAATGTAACAGCACATTAAAAGGATCATACACCATGATCAAGTGGGGTTTATCCCACGAATGCAAGGATTCTTCAATATATGCAAATCAATCAATGTGATACACCATATTAACAAATTGAAGGAGAAAAACCATATGATCATCTCAATAGATGCAGAAAAAGCTTTCGACAAAATTCAACACCGATTTATGTAAAAACTCTCCAGATAGGCATAGAGGGAACATACCCCAACATAATAAAGGCCACATATGACAAACCCACAGCCAACATCATTCTCAGTGGTGAAAAACTGAAACCATTTCCTCTAAGATCAGGAGCAAGACAAGCTTGCCACTCTCACTGTTATTATTCAACATAGTTCTGGAAGATTTAGCCACAGCAATCAGAGAAGAAAAAGAAATAAAAGGAATCAATATCAGAAAAGAAGTAAAACTGTCACTGTTTGCAGATGACATGATACTACACATAGAGAATCCTAAAGATGCTACCAGAAAACTACTAGAGCTAATCAATGAATCTGGTAGAGTAGCAGGATACAAAATTAATGCACAGAAATCTCTTGCATTCTTATACACTAATGATGAACAATCTGAAAGAGAAATTAAGGAAACACTCCCATTTACCATTACAACAAAAAGAATAAAATACCTAGGAAGACCTGTATGCAGAAACTATAAGACACTGATGAAGAAAATTAAAGATAATACAAACAGTTGGAGAGATATACCATGTTCTTGGACTGGAAGAATCAACATTATGAAAATTACTATACTACCCAAAGCAATCTACAGATTCAATGCAATCCCTATCAAACTACCAATGGCATTTTTCACAGAATTAGAACAAAAACTTGCACAATTTTTATGGAAACACAAAATACCCCAATAGCCAAAACACCACTGAGAAAGAAAAATGGAGCTGGAGGAATCAGGCTCCCTGACTTCAGACTATACTACAAAGCTACAGTAATCAACACAGTGTGGTACTGGCACCAAAACAGAAATATAAATCAATGGAACAGGATAGAAAGCCCAGAGATAAACCCACGCACATATGGTCACCTTATCTTTGATAAAGGAGGCAAGAGTATACAATGGAGAAAAGACAGCCTCTTCAATAATGGTGCTGGGAAAACTGGACAGCTACATGTAAAAGAATGAAATTAGAACACTTCCTAACATCATACACAAAAATAAACTCAAAATGGATTAAAGACCTAAATGTAAGGCCAGAAACTATAAAACTCTTAGAGGAAAACATAGGCAGAACACTCTATGACATAAATCACAGCAAGATCCTTTTTGACCCACCTCCTAGAGAAATGGAAATAAACACTAAAATAAACAAATGGGACCTAATGAAACTTAAAAGCTTTTGCACAGCAAAAGAAACCATAAACAAGACCAAAAGACAACCCTCAGAATGGGAGAAAATATTTGCAAATGAAGCAACTGACAAAGGATTAATCTCCAAGATTTACAAGCAGCTCATGCAGCTCAATAACAAAAAAACAAACAACCCAATCCAAAAATGGGCAGAAGACCTAAATAGACATTTCTCCAAAGAAGGTATACAGATTGCCAACAAACATATGAAAAGATGCTCAACATCACTAATCATTAGAGAAATGCAAATCAAAACTACAATGAGGTATCTATCACCTCACACAGGTCAGAATGGCCATCATCAAACAATCTACAGATAATAAATGGTGGAGAGGGTGTGGAGAAAAGAGAACACTCTCGCACTGTTGTTGGGAATGTAAATTGATACAGCCACTATGGAGAACAGTATGGAGGTCCCCTAAAAAACTAAAAATAGAACCACCATGTGACCCAGCAATGCCACTACTGGGCATATACCCTGTGAAAACCATAATTCAAAAAGAGTCATGTACCACAGTGTTCATTGCAGAACTATTTACAATAGCCAGGACATGGAAGCAACCTAAGCATCCATTGACAGATGAATGGATAAAGAAGATGTTGCACATATATATAATGGAATATTACTCCGCCATAAAATGAAACAAAACTGTGTTATTTGTAGTGAGGTGGATAGACCTAGAGTTTGTCATACCGAGTGAAGTAAGTCAGAAAAAGGAAAACAGATACCGTATGCTAACACGTATATATGGAATCTAAAAAAAAAAAAAAAAAAGGTTCTGATGGACCTAGGGGCAGGACAGGAATAATGATGCAGATGTAGAGAATGGACTTGAGGACATGGAGAGGGGGAAGGGTAAGCTCGGACGAAGTCAGGGAGTGGCACGGACATATATATACTACCAAATGTAAAATAGATAGCTAACGGGAAGCAGCCACATAGCAAAGGAAGAGCAGCTCGGTGCTTTCCAACCACCTAGAGGGTTGGGATAAGGAGGGTGGGAGGGAGATGCAAGAGGGAGGGGATATGGGGATATTTGTATGCATATAGCTGATTCACTTTGTTATACAGCAGAAACTAACACAGCACTGTAAAGCAATTATACTCCAATAAAGATGTTAAAAAAAAAATACCTAACTTTGGAAAATTAGAGCTATATTATGTTCCCCAGAGAGTACATTACAAGGCTCAGTAAATTGGAGCTAATGAAAATATGTATTGAAGATACTTTACTTTCCATTAGAATTAAACATCCCATTATAAAACTATACAGGAAGGTAATTGTTAAGGGAAAATGGATCAAAATCAGTTTAATAAAATAAGGATGAATGATTCTGTGTATAGGGAAGCCTTGGTCCATAAATATGGGTAAGATATTTAGGATCCCTGGTTAAACAGTGAGTTGATACATTTTAATTGTTCTTGGGAAATACTGGGAGCTGCAGGACAAATCTTAACAATTATGGAAAAGTCCAAAATCCCCTGGAAGAGGGAATCTAATGTATCAATAAGAGATAAGTTCCCAAGAACAAAATAAGGAGCACTAAAGATGAAATTTAAAAATGATAAATTGGACTTCATCTGAATTTAAAACTGCTGCTCATCAAAAGACACCATTAAGAAAGTAAAAGCCAAACCAAGGATTGCAAGAACATATTCATAGTGGATTTATTTGACAAAGGACTTGAGACTTACATTAGTTTTCTATTGACGCTTTAACAAATTACCACAAACTTAGTTTGTTAAAACAACATGAATGTATTATCTCACAGCTCTGTGGGTTGGATGTCCAGGTGGGCTGGACTAGTTCCTCTGCTCTGGGTCTCACAAACCCCAGATCAAGGTGACAGCCATCCGGGGCTCTTACTGGGAGCTCTCAGGGAGAATCCACTTCCAAACTCATTCAAGTCACTGGCAACTCTCAGTTCCTTGAGACTATTAAGCTGAAGTCCTCATTTCCTGGCTGGCTGTCAGCCAGGATCCTCTTTCAGCTCCGTCAGACTGCCTCTATTCTCTGTCACATCGTCCCCTTTATCTGTAAACCAGCAAGGATGTGTCAAATCTTTCTCATGCTTCAAATCTCTCTGACTTTTCCTTCTGCTTCATCTCTTCTACCTCCAGCCAGAGAAAGTTCTCTGCTTTTAAGGGGTCCTGTGATGAGATTGGCCCACCCAAATAATCTAAAGTAATCTCCCTATTTTCAGGTCCCTAACCTTAATTCTATCTGCAAAATCTCTTTTGCCATGTCATGTAACATATGCATAGAATCCAGGGATTTAGAGCATGGACATCCTGGGGGTGGAGCATTCTGCCTACCATAGACTTATATCCAGAATATATAAAAATCACATGCTACTTAATAAAACAACAACCCAGGCTATTTAAAAGGGCAAAAGGCTCAAGTCCTTTGAAATAAGCACATGGAAGCATCATCAGAATCATTGACGATTAGAGAAATGCAAAGTGAAGCTACACTGAGATACTACTCTACGTGCCACTTCACATCCACTATAATGATTAATACAAGCCTGGTGAGAAGGTAGAACAATAGAACCCTCATATATTGCTGGTCAAAATGTAAAATAATAAAATCACTTTGAAACAGTTTGGCAGTTCCTTACAATGTTAAACTTACACTTGTCCTGTGATCTAGCAGCTCCAGAATAAAAGCCTCTGTCTACAAAAAAACTTGTATGTACGTGTTCATAGAGACTTTATTCATAATAACCAAGAACTAGAAACAATCCAAATGTTGATCAGCAAGTGAGAGAACAAAAGAACTATGGTAAATCCATACTAGTCCACTTAGCCATGAAAAAGAATGAACTACTGATACATTCAACATCAGTGAATCTCGAAAACACTATACTTAGTGAAAGAAGCCAAACTGATAAAAAATATATATACTATGAGTTCATTTATATGAAGTTCAAGAACAGAAAAAACTAATTTCTAGTGCTAGAAATCTGATTGGGGTTGCCTTGGAGGGTGGGGTTTGGGAGCTGACTGGAAGAAGTCACAAGAGAACCTTCTGGTAATGGAAATGCTCTAATCTGTTACATGGGATGGGTGCCTACATTTGTCAACGTGCATCAAACAGTACCGTTAAGATTTATGCATTTTACTCTAAGTAAAGTATCCTTCAATAGAGTCTATTTAAAGGAAAAGAATAACAGAGGAGAAACAGCAGCCAAGTCGGAGGGTAAAGTTAATATCAAGCCTCTTAATTGTTGAAAATTTTGTATCTATAATCATCTTTTGTTGGCTAGATTTGTCAGTTTCTGAAAGAAGTGTGTAAAAATATCCTTTTATGATTATGGGTTTGTCCATTTTCTCCTTGTAGTCTCCAATGGATGTTTTTTTGTCTCTTAGTTTTTCTACCTGTTTCCTCATTTCACTTTGTCTATCTTATAGAGATAAGATGTATTACTAACTTGGCTGGTTTTTATTGTTGTTATATACTCATTTTGAATAGTCAAGCTAATAATTTTATATAGGAGAGTTTAACCTACTTGCATTTATTCTGGACCTTTAGTTCCTTCATTTGTCAAAAAGCAGAGCATAATATAACCTACCTCAAAATTATGGGAGGATATTAGATAATCCTTAAACAGTGTTCTCCTGGAACATTGCACACAATAAACTTTATTTCGTTTATTTATTCAACATATATTATGTTTCTTTAAGTGTCAGGCCTGGGTATATAAAAATAACAAAACGGCTAAGGTTCTATCGTCATGGAAATTCTTTTCTAATGCGGAAAACTGAAAAATGAGTGAACATACCTAAATAAAATAAATGCAAGCATTATAAAGGAAAAAGTCATGACTGGGACAGAGAAAAATAGGTGGGGAAATCCTCAGAAATGTTCTGGGAAGAATAAAAATTGAGTAGGAGTTCCAGTAATTTATACATAAAAAATTGTCAGAAATATATATATATATATATATTGGCTGAGGTTAACATTAAAGAAAAGCTCTGAAAATCTAAAAGCATTTGTAAAATTTCAATCAAATATCTAAAGTGGTGAAGCTTGGGCTGAGAGTGAAGGTTGTCTGAGGAAGAGGGGTTCAAAGTTAACTGGATTTCCTGCCTTTTTTGTTATCCGCTCACAGGGATACCCAGGAACTCTCGTTCACTTGGAGAAGGCTCCAAAAAGACCTATTGGTCCCATATTAATGTGGTACTAATGAGTAACTTCTACTTTCCTGATTCACCCTGTGAGATTAAAATTTGAAATAGAAGAACATGTTAAAGGATATGTGCTCCAACCCTCTCGTTTTTACAGATGAAGTGACTGAGATTCAGGGAGGCAAAGAATTTGCCCACAGTCACACAGCAAAAAACTCAGGACCTTTCAGTAGTCTCTCTACTCAACTTACTGGCAAATGGAAGAAACAACGTAAGATTTCCACAAACTTGCCATTTATGTAGTTTATGCAAACCTCCAAGAGACAAAACTTCTCAGTATTTATAAATTGATCTACACACATTTGATAGCAGAGGATGGGAATGAGTAACTACAAAGCACATTACATTCCTTAAAATGGTACCCGGCAGGGCAAGCTTGTAAGGCATAATTTATTTTCCCATGAAACACCAATGTAGTAAGGGGTCTGAGGTCAAAGGCCAAATGCCAATAATCATAAATATGGTACTTACATGCTCTAAGTGTAAATATTCTAAGATGCATCTAAACTGATGAAGGCATACCTCATTCTAAAATGTATTCTTTGCAAAGAACTTATCATCCTTTGATAACACATTTTATTACTTCCTAGTATCAAACCCCCCTGCAAAGTTTCATTTAATTGGTGATCAAATTCTAAGAAAAGTAAATGCACTTGATTATGCATATCTAAATACAAATAATTTCTCATCTCATCTATAACCTAGAAGGGGATTATGGGTACATGTATGTATATATCTTTAAGATTCAGTAGGAATGATTCTCACATGAAGATGCCAGCAAAAGGATGTCCAAGCATACAGTGATTGCTTGATGAAACAAGTCTGTTAATTGATAAATGTCAATGCTTAACAGTGACAGGTAATGGCATTTAATAAGAATTGCATGCATTTCTAAACATGGATTTACTCAATCTTTAAAGGTAAGTTAGAGAGTAGCATTGACATATATACACAACCAAATGTAAAAAAGATGACTAGTGGGAAGCTGCTGCATAGCACAGGGAGATCAACTCAATGCTTTGTGATGACCTAGAAGGGTGGGATAGGGAGGGTGGGAGGGAGGCTCAAGAGGGAGGGGATATGGGGATAAATGTATACATATAGCTGATTCACTTTGTTGTACAGCAGAAACTAACACAGCATTGTAAAGCAATTATACTCTAATAAAGATGGAAAAAATAAGTAAGTTAGAATTTCTAATGTTGTCTAATAGCAAACTTGTGTCTCTCATTTGAAATTTTATGTAGCACATAAAATCTTTTTAAGAATCCTATGAGTTTCTAATCATTTATTTACTTGATCAAATAATTATATGTGTTTCTGAGACTTCAGCAAAGTTTTAAATGTTTTAGTATGTATTAAAATGGTTAAAAGTTGGAAAAGAACCCAGAGAAGTAATGGAAGACATGCTTCGGAAAGATGAGAGGGAAAAATCATATGGATCATAAAAACTGAAATTAACCAGCGATTAGGACAAAAACTTTTGAAGGAAGACAACACTTGAAGCTAAAAATAAGACTTTTATTAAATAATAAAAGTACCAGGGATGAATAATCAAGACAATTCAAAACATAAATACATATACTAAATACCGCCATGATGTACAGCTTTCATCTGACCTACTGCCTATAAAGAAAGACCCCTGAGTTTATAAAAGTAGCTTATGAGAACAAAATTGCTGAAGACAAGCCATTGAGCGTGTAATTGAAAGTACAACCCAGTAAGGCTTGCCCATCAGTGGACCTCACCCACTGAATCCAGTCATGGCCATCTCTACCTTGTTTTCTGAAAATTACAGCATTGTAAACAAATGGATACATATTGAGTTAACCTTTTAGTAACAACTACTACAAATTAGTGAATCAAAACCATCACTGTAGCACTGTTTATTTATTGGCCTTTCACAATGACTATGCTATGGAGCCATATAGTAATAAGACACATCTTACAAGCTACCATTATTAAATATAAATATGCAAGGGAGTGCTCTTTCCGATTAGCACCTTGGAATTATATAAAATATAAAATTAGTATTAATTATATGTTATTTAATATTAAATAAAATATATTATTATTCTAATATTAATTATCTCCCCACTTACTCTAAATCCTTTAAAGACACTATCTTTTAAAATTATCAGAACAACTCTAAAATATAGTAACTACCACCATGGGGGTGCATAAAATGAACTAAATATAGTAGCAATAAATTATTGTTATCATTTTGGCCGTTAATTCTAACATATATTTTGTGCCTATTTTACACAAAATCCCATAGTAAGGACTTTAGAAACACTATCTTAGTTAATTATCAACACAACCCTGCACAATAGTAATTATTACCATATCTCACAGTTGAAAAAACTGAGACTCAGAAAAATAAACCTACCCACCAAAACCCCATAATTTATAAGTTATGGGACTAAAATTTTTCTTATTGTTTGATACAACCACTTTAACGTATTTCAGTGATACTGCCTCTGATTCAAATAGTTTTGGTATTGCCTGAACCTGTTGCAGAATAAAATTAACCTTGTTATTGTCAAACTCTCCTATGGGCCTCTCTTTCTTCTTTCTCTGACACGTTCACTCTTCACAAGGGTGCCATGGTAACCTCTCTACCACTTATTTCATGCCTCCCTTCATGTGAATGTGGTTCCAGAGGCACAGACTGAGGGTAGAGAAGATACACCCTCTCTATTGCTCTGACAACATGATTGATCTGGGGGGTGGGGGTGTCAATCAAATCATAGTGACTTCTGGGAATTCTCTGAGAATTCTGGGATAGTTGCTCTTTTATTTTATTATTTATTATTTATTTATTATTTATTTTTGGCTGTGTTGGGTCTTTGTTTCTGTGCGAGGGCTTTCTCTAGCTGCGGCAAGCGGGGGTCGCTCTTCATCACGATGCGTGGGCCTCTCACTATCGCGGCCTCTCTTGTTGCAGAACACAGGCTCCCGACGCACAGGCTCAGCAGTTGTGGCTCACGGGCCTAGTTACTCCACGGCATGTGGTATCTTCCCAGACCAGGGCTCGAACCTGTGTCCCCTGCATTGGCAGGCAGATTCTCAACCACTGTGCCACCAGGGAAGCCCTGGGATAGTTCCTCTTATGCTCTGGGTGATGATGCAGGATGTGAATGTGGTGCCATGGTAGCTCTTTTGGTACCATGAATACAAAAACAACACACAGGAGGAGACTCAGAATCACTGAGAAGAAGAGCTTGAACACTGAACAAACCAGGCTTGAAGCTTATAAACTTTCCAGATGTGAAAACCAATACCATATTGTTAAGGCCAGTTTGGGGTGGGTCTTCTCTCTTAATTGTAATGAAGAGCATCCTGATAAATTCTCTTGCTCTTTTGTTCAGCATATCGTCATCCTCCCCCTTCCTTCTTTTTTATAAAGATGAGCTTAAATCACATTCCAAGTGCCACCTAGAAAAAAGTTACACTAAAGTTGTGGTCTCAGGAAGGAGGGGCTGTGCTGTGTGATAGCCAGGCATGCACCATTAAAGGTGCAGGATGTTGTATGTTCTATAAGCAACACTGATTGAAACTCAAATAGAAATTTCAGCTGCCAGGAGTCCAATGACCTTCAAGTAAAAGATCGCTGGCACTAGTTCATTTCTCTATCTTTCAAAAAATTCTTACTGAAAGCAACGCTTCCTCCACCTCACCCTACCCCCAAATTCTCACTATTGGAAAGCAATACTAAAGATTAAAATCCAATTCTTGGTCTTTATAATTTCTCTGAAACCTGTTGACCAAAGATCAAAAAGTAAAATGAGGTCAAAATCTAGGTCAGGGTAGAATACTGCTCCCAGTCCCATATTCTAAAACATGGGGCTTTCCACGGGTCAGCAGTCAAGAATTAAAAAAATAAAATCAAGAATATTTCCTTCAAAATTTTAATATGTTGGAAAGAAAGCATTGCTAGAAACCCTATTGTTCCATTCCAGAAGTATCTATGGCAACCATTTTGAGCCGCTAACTTTACAGATAGTTATTTGTGTCACCAACTGACGGCATTGTCCAGCCACTCCTTAATATTGTCTAGACACCTTTCCCTTGGATTTCCTTCAGAATGTTCCCTGGCATACTTGCCTCATAAATTTCCACTCTTCCAACTTCGATTGTGGTACTTTCATTAGTTAAAGTACAGCTTTCCCAGCAAACAGATCAGCGTTGCATTTGATTCCACGTTCCCTGATCATTCCAAACAGCCCAAGTGTTATTAGTATTTCATATTGCCACCTAACTTTATTGCAACCTAGTTCTTTATGGCCTCAGTTGGTTCTTCATTTTGTGAAAATGTGCTCTAATGCCAACACAGTGAATCTTTTGAGGCTCAAAGGAGTATTCAGACCCTACTAGAACCAGACTGGAAGCGTCTCAAGGGAACAGATGGCTTTGCCAACGGATTGCGTGAGTAGGAGATTGGAAAGGAGGAGAGAGCTGCCAAAGTAATTATCCCTACAGCCTTCTGGTGAGTTATTGTGGGCTAGCTATGTTTTCTGCAAACTTTCAACTCCTGTCCACTGACCCTTTCTGCACAGCCATCTCTGTCCTCCATTCTGATAGCTGTACCTTCCCGTTGCCCCTTCAGGCCAAGGATTAATAACATAGACCCAAGAGTATTACACAAATCCTACTTTCTTTATACCCTGTCTACTCCTTGTAAATAGCTCTTTCACTATACTCTCCTCAAATTATCCCAATGTGAGTGTGTCACCTGTTTCCCTCTGGGGAAATAGCAACTGCTTTTTATGCAACATGATTACACAAAGGCAGTTCAAAGTAGTGACTTACATTCTGAATATAGGTATCTGGGTAAAATATGCATTTTTAATGCTTAAAATAAATAAAACAATATGCATTACAGTGTGTTAGGACAGCGGTCCCCCACCTTTTTGGCACCAGGGACTGGCTTCATGGAAGACAATTTTTCCACTGACCGGTGGGGGGAATGGTTTCAGGATGATTCAAGTACATTACTTTTTTTTTTTTTTTTTTAAATATTTATTTATTTATGTATTTTTTGGCTGTGTTGGGTCTTCATTTCTGTGCGAGGGCTTTCTCTAGTTGCGGCAAGCGGGGGCCACTCTTCATCGCGGTGCAGGGGCCTCTCACTATCGCGGCCTCTCTTGTTGCGGAGCACAGGCTCCAGACGCGCAGGCTCAGTAGTTGTGGCTCACGGGCCTAGTTGCTCCGCGGCATGTGGGATCTTCCCAGACCAGGGCTCGAACCCGTGTCCCCTGCATTGGCAGGCAGATTCTCAACCACTGCGCCACCAGGGAAGCCCAGTACATTACTTTTATAGTGCACTTTATTTCTATTATTATTACATTGTAATATATAATGAAATAATTATACAACTCACCATAATGCAGAATTAGTGGGAGCCCTGAGCTTGTTTTCACCACCACTCACTGATAGGATTTTGATATGAGTCTGCAAGCAATTGATTTATTATGGTTTCTGTGCAGTCAAACCTCTTTGCTAAAAAAAAAAAAAAAAAAAAAAAAAAAAAACCTCTTTGCTAATGATAATCTGTATTTGCAGCCACTCCCCAGTGCTAGCATATCACTGCCGCAGCTCCAACTCAGATCATCAGGCATTAGATTCTCATAAGGAGTGTGCAACCTAGATCCCTCACATGCGCAGTTCACAGTAGGGTTCACGCTCCTATGAGGATATAATGCTCCCACTGATCTGACAGGAGGCAGAGCTCAGGCAGTAATGTGAGCGATGGGGAGTGGCTGTAAATATAGATGAAGCTTCGCTTGCTCACCTGCCTGCTGTGCAGCCTGGTTCCTAACAGGTCACAGACCAGTACTGGGGGTTGGGGACCCTGGTGTTAGGGCATCTAACAGAAAACAAAACATTAATAGTATCCAAACTCTTAACAGATATTTCTTGATGGTGGTCAGTTATGTGAATTGTATTGATCTGGGCTCTGGCAGGAATGTGCTGGAGCCAGCTTGCCTCCAGAGAGCTGATGGTGTCCATCTCATGCTACTCTAAGTTTAGTTGTATCATGTTGGTAGGTTGAAATTGGCCACAGTAAAAATATTTACACCACAGAAATTGGCAAGTGCTACAAATCAGGAGTTTTCCTTGGAAGAGCTGATAACCAACACACTACTGCCTGTGTGGTTCATATAAAAGTTGCAATACTATCCGTGCCTGAACATGTGATGGTTTGCTTAGTTTGGGTTCTTCCAAAAGTATAGCCTGAGATAAGGATTTGGATGCAGTTATTTATTTGAGAAAATAGGAAAATAAGAATGATCCCAGGAAAATGAAATAAGGAATGAGGGAAGCCACTTACCAGGTGAATTAATTTGTTTACACTGTGGGCAATGGGGTTCCATCTTGTGGAGACCCGCTAATGAATGGCATAGAACAGGCTGTGGCTGAAATCCAAGGTCTTCCGAGGGAATGTGTGACACAAAACTAATCCCTACACATTAGAATCTTCCTGGACCCGGTATAAAATGAACTTGAAAAGTGGACGCTCTTATTCCTGGAATATGGAACTACAAGGCCAGGGCCATTTCATTCAAGAAGATGATCTATGAATACTACATGTGAAAGAACCCGAAGCATGGAATGCTCTTCTTCATTTTAATACCTTGCTCTCTGTCCTGAAATTGTGTCCTTGGAATTTCATAATATATCTGCTAGACAAAAGAGGAAACCCACCTCCCAGGGCCTCAAATGAGAAAGGAAAAGTGGTAAGTAGAAGTCACCAAGGTCAACCATCTGCTTATTAAAGAGAGAGTCCGGTTTCCTCTGCCCCCGGGAAGCTGTAACCTGGCCGTGTCCACAGATCTCCCCAGTGAATTAACTTCTGTTTTTCTTTATTTAAGGGGGTGAGAGGTGGGGCAGGTCTCTAGTCTGGACATTTGAAACAAGAGGAAGAAGCCTCTCCAGCAGAGGCTAAGGATCCCACCAAACTAATAGCACCTGATTATAACCAGTATTACTTTGAGCAGGAAGTAAAAGGGGCTTTATGGGAGAGTCAGGGGACTGGGAACATTTTGTTTGATTTTTATGCCTTAGAATGTATAGTTTTGAGCCCACTGCTCAAATTATCAATTGATTAATCAATTGATAATTAATCAATTAGAGGCTGGCCAAAAGAATTTATTCCTCCCTGATAGTCACAAGAATTTCTGATGAAGAGGACTCATGCTCTTCTATCATCACTAATAATTTTAAAGAAAGAAGCAAAAGAGACTTTAGAAGATGGTTGCAGGGACTGAAAACAGAGATGTACTGGGGGCGCTATAAGGTTTGTATGTGTTCCTTTCTTCCAGAAAATAGTTTTGAATATTTACTACCTGCCAGGCATTGCCCTAATTTCTGGAGATGCAACAGTAAAGAAAATAGACACATACGTGAACTTTTTCTTCATTTTTCATTTTCTTCTACAGGATACCAAACTGTGCCAAATTGCTCGTAGGGCTGTTTCAGCATTAACCAGGGGTTCTCGGGCCCCCCTTCTGTGCCTCTTCCTGCCTAGAATCACCAGGTAATCCTCTTCACAGCTCACCTGCATCTAGCCTGCTTCCTCCCCTCCACCACCTCTGCAAATTGGCAGAAGGACCCATTTACCCAAGAGATGGCCTCTCTCAAGTTTTTGTGGCTCTGTAATTAAGGTGGGCCCATGCAATTTTCAAGGACAAATAGATGAGTGATTGAGAGCTTATGTTGTCGTCAGAAGAACATTAAGAAAAAAATGACAGTCAATGCAAACACCTTGGGAAGTAGCTAACAGTGCTTGGACAAATATATTTTCTGTTTTGCTTTTTAGAACCTGAGAAATATCCTGAAGAATATTTTGCAACAAATAGACCTACAATAATAACACAAATTACCCTCCTTGGGGGAAGGGAGTTCTAACTGGCTTCCTCACTGGCTGGCAATCCACTTCAGATGGAGAGTGCTATTCTGAACCACAGCTCAGACAGGCTCCTGATCCTGACTTATCTCTGCCCACAAAAGGCTGGATTGCAGACACTGGGAGGGCTTTACCTCTACATGGATGGACTTTGCTTATGGTTGCCTGCCATTGAGCACTGTCTCTGCCCAGAGGTCCCTAAAACTACACCCTCTCCTAGCACATTGGATCCCCGGGCTACTGAGGACTGTCAAGATGGTTAATATACCACCCTTCTCTCGACTTAATTGCTCTCCAAGTTCTTTGTGGGCCAGCCCTGGAGAGCAGCTCAGTCCTGCTAGCCTCAATCTTACCCCTTGCTGAAGACTCATTCCCTTTTTACATCATGTCTTATTTAAGGAACTTCCTCCCTCTTTACAAAATTAAAGCTTCCCAGGTGATAGTTGTGATTGAGCTTGGAATTCACATTTGCTACTTTCACTTCTGATGTGAAGCCTCTCAGGGGTCATCCATCATTGCTTCTAAGAGGCTGAAACAGGCCTGAGCACAGTAGCACATCATTTCCCAACGTGATAAGTTGTTAGAAAATTAAACTAATCCTGGGCAGAGTTCCAGAGATTTTTGCATTCAAATTATGGCCCTGGGATAAAGTAAATGCTTCAGAAAAGGTGAAAAAAATGACTATTCTTTGTGGGGTCCCATTTTTAAAATAAGTGGGTTACACTATTTGATCAAGTGTTTTTTGAACTCTTTGGCTAAATCCAAAGATGAATTTCTAATATGTATCATATATGTCTATATCTATGTATATGTAACCCATTCCTGATAAGTCACCCTAAAATTTAGCAGCTTAAGACAATAACAATTATTTATTTTGTTCATGAATACAAAACTTGAGATGGGGTTTGTTGGGGACTGCTTATCTCTCCTCAGTGAGACTCAACTGGGGTATGAAAGAGGCATTTTGGGGATGCTGACTCCCATGGCTGGCTCAGTTTGGACTGGGAGCCTATTGGGGCTGGGACCTGGGGGCCATGGTTCATCTCAACGTGGCCTCCCAATGGCTGCTTGGGCTTCCTTACAGTGTGAACATCCCAGATGCTCTGAAGTACACATTTTTATGACCTAGCCTCAGAAGTCACATAGTGCATGCTTTCATTTTATTTATTCCCTGAGACAATTACAAAGCCCCATCCAGGTTCAAGGGGAGGGGATGTAGACTTCACTTCTTGATGACAGATTTTCAAAATTCCAGAACATGTGGGAAGGGAAATATCAGTGCTGTCATCTATGAAAAATACAATCTGTACAAATATCAAATGATTTTTATGAAACCTGATTGCAAATGGTTTGGCCCATGATAGCAGTCAGGTATTTCCAGGTGAACTAAATGAGTAACATTGCTCAAATGCGGTTGAAGATTCAGAGCAGAGATGTGGGTTTTCCTCTTTTAAGATCCATTAAATTGCTACAGAAAACTTCTTGCTCTTTGAGTGCTAGGGAATATATGTAAAGAGATATGAGCAGTAACTCAATTTATCATTAACATGAGAAAAGGAATATGAAGACATTTGAATATAGTCAGCAATTCACGATATATTTCAGTTCTCAAAGGAAACTTAAGAAGGTGTGAAGGAAAATAGAGAAGAAAAAAGAAAAGAAAGAAAGAAAGAAAGAAAGGAAGGAAGGAAGGAAGGAAGGAAGGAAGGAAGAAAGAAAGAAAGAAAGAAAGAAAGAAAAAGAAAGAAAGGGAGAGAGAGAGGGAGGGAGGGAGGAAGGAATGAAGGAACGAAGGAAGCAAGGAAGGGAAGAAGGAAAATGTCAAATGTCTATATGTATAAAACTGAGTCACTTTGCTGTACAGCAGAGATTGGCACAACATTGTAAATTAACTATACTTCAATTTAAAAAAAGAAAAAGAGAACGAAGGAAAATGAGAAGGAAGAAAAATTATGTAGCAAGAGGGAAGGAGACAAAGGCAGCAAGAGGGAAGGCAAGAAGTGCAATTTTATCAGCATCACACAGGTTTCCCTAACTAGTTTTCTTTTTCTTTTTTCTTTTTTTAGACAGACATTTATTTTTCACAGTTCTGGAGGCTGGAAGTCCAAGATTAGGGTGCCAGCATGATCTGCTTCTTTTTTTGTTTGTTTGTTTTTAACATCTTTATTGGAGTATAATTGCTTTACAGTGGTGTGTTAGTTTCTGCTGTATAACAAAGTGAATCAGCTATACGTATACATATATCCCCATATCCCCTCCCTCTTGTGTCTCCCTCCCACCCTCCCTATCCCACCCCTCTAGGTGGTCACAAAGCACCGAGCTGATCTCCCTGTGCTATGAGCCCCAGCTAGTTTTTTGAACAACTACCAAAATCCAGGCTCCACACAGCCAACACATACTCTTTAAGCATGCCACCTTCTGTCCCACAAGGTTGATTTCCTAGAATTTTGAGCAAGGAGAACTGGGCAGCCAGTAGCAATCCCTTCCCTTGTTCAGTGAAGGAAACTCAGTGACACAAACCCTAGTGGTTTCAAAGATTTGAGGAGTAAAAAGTACCTCTGTATTAAAATATGACTTGGGAAGTGGACACCATGTGATGCCTGATATCCACCCATTCCAGGAAGAATTCACATGATTCTAAGAGTGCTCATTAGTGTGAACTGTTTGAGCAGATCCTCTCTACTCAGAGTGGCATGAGGAGCCAAGAGAAGTTGTTAGGCAGAGATGAATAGATGTAACTCAGGTTTGAAAAGAATTATTCTGCAGAGTGGAGAATCGATTGTGATCAAGTGGTGAAGTTAGAGGGAGCAGCAGGAATAAGGCAGAAACAGGAAGAGTACTTAAAATGTTCTTGCAATAATCTAGGCAAGAGGTGATAGGGGCTTGGGAAAAGATGGTAGGGTGGTCCTGGTGAGATGTGGTCAGATTCAGGATTTTTTTGATGTTGCTGGAGATCCACATTATATTGGCTTTTGTTAGTATCGTTTGATTTGATCTCTTTAGAAATTTTGCCCCAAAATATCAACAATGGGAGCGGAATTTAATATCAGCTTAAGGAGAATGAACTAATTAGTGTTTCTCAAAGTTCACTGTATCTACAGATCATCTGAGGGTCTTGTTAAAATGTAGAGTCGAATTGAGTAGACCTGGGGTGGGGCCTGAGACTCTACATTTCTACGTTCCCAGGTGATGTGATGGTCCAGAGACCACAAAATAAAAGAGGGACTTACTAAATGGCAATTGGCCACATACAATCTTGAACCTCTGGTAGATGCTAAAAATCTCATGTTCACTTGCGACTTCATCTAAAGTTTCTGAGGATAAATCATGAGGACATTGTGTTGCTGCTCTTTACATTTTGGTAAGTAGGTTGATGTGTAGATAGATTGCTGTGGATTTCTAGTTTGCTCCTTTAAAAGTCAAGGCTGATTTTTAATTTACAGATGCTTATCTATACAAAGGTTTCTTGCACAAATTAGTAGCAATAAGTTACTTGAGTTGAGTGTGCAGATAATTGTACAACATGGCAAATTCAAAACTATGCATACGTATTTAACTCTTAAAGATCACAACACAAATGTGAAGTCAGAGCTCATTAAATTAGAGACTGATTTAACCAAATGATCTGTGCAGCCATTACACAGGTGTTCCATTTCAGAAAGTGTTAGAGCATAGTGCCGGGGGCCTCAAAGCTAATTTCTAACCTAGACTAATCATGCCAGAAATAATGACCTGCAGTTACTGCCTTGTGAATCAGACCCTATGATATTTAAAATAATTAAGATCAAAGCCTAAGTAGAAGGTCACTGAATTCACCAGTCATAAAATGTTAGTACAAAACTGTAGGCTGCACTTGTTTGCTTAACAATCTTTAAGGCTGAAGTTATAAAATGGCATTAAGAGGGAAACAAATATCATCTTCAAAAATGTTGCTCTCCCCAAAGGAATTGCCAGAGAGCCCAGGAAGCCTCTCCATGAAATGGTTACTCAAAAGCCACTATAAGCATGAAAAGACCTGGTAACTGAAGAGATGGGCTGATGGGATCTATCAGCTTGCTGGCTGCAATCCCAATAGATGAAGTGTAATGAAGATTTGTTTCCCAGTTGTAGTAAGTTGGAAAAAAAGTGTGAAATGGATTGGTTTGTCTGGGCTGAGTTCCCAGGAAAAGGGTGCCTTTCATACCAAAAGCTCCCACCCAAACTGGCAGGGTGCTCCAAAGATTTAGATAGTCAAATAAGTGCTAATTGAGTTAGAGGTTTGGTTAGGAAGTGGGTTGACAATTAACTTCAACTCAGGCCCTTTAATGGCCCAACCACTAGTCTTGGGAGGCTTTGGTATAGGGCACCAAAGCGGAAGGCGGCTTCCTAATCCACTATTAATGTTTTGATTGAAATCCCTAATCTTTGGCTGGAAGTGTGAGACAGCAAAGAGATAGTGGCCCATGGTGGCCGAGGTAGAGGAAGTTATGAAGCTGATACGGAGGGATGGATCTCTTCACAAGATTCTACTGGAGATATACCAGTCTGCAGAACCACAATGGGGAGCTCTGAGACAAAGAATTGCATCTTTGAAAGAGGACAACACTAGTCAATAGCTTTATGCTTTATGCTGCTGTTCCCAGCAAGTTTTACTACTAAAAAATTACTCCCAAAAAGCTCCCCATCCCCACACAGTATTTTTATTTAACAAACACTTTTCATCAGGCTTATTATTGCCAAACACTATTCTTACTGCTTTGCAAACGTCACCTCACTTATACCTCATAACAACCCTCTGAAGTAGATAACACTATCATGAATTTACAGATGAGGAAACAGGCTCAGAGAAGCTCAAGAACTAATCAGTGGCACACCTGGTGTTCAGAAATGGTGGAGGGGGCATCTGGGTTAAAATGGATGAAGAGCATGTTACAGGAGAAGAAAGGAAGCACATTTTTATTATTCTATTTGGAAGGAAGGAAGATATATAAAAACCAAGAGAAAATTTAATACGTCTCTTCACTGCCCTTTTCCCACAAGAGCCAAAATGAAAGCCCATTAATAAAGCTTAAAACTGAAATTTAGTACAGATAAAAGCAAACCTCATTACCCAACATGTAATTACTGGAGAATTCACAGCTGGGGGACATTACTGGGGAAGGATGAGGCTTGCCGATTCAGGCTGCTGATTTTCAAAGAAGGTGTTAAAACCAAGCCACCGAATCTCTTCCTTTGCAGGTTGAAGCATCGGCCACTCCACCATACATGATGGCAAGAAAATTAAATGTGGAAAACAGATCCTAAGAGTCTTAAGAATTAAGGAAACGAGATCAAACATGTGTCCCCCTGCTAAGCAAAAGCTGCCCTTTTACAAGTTCACTCCTTTCAAACCCTTTGTCACTTTCCTAAGGCAAGACTGTTCGATCTCCAGCCACTCATGGGTGAGTTCAACATCAGCAGCCTCTGTGCTCCTCACCACCAACCAACCTCTTACAAAACTCCCCCTCCATCAAGCCTATGACACATAACTCCATCACTTCCTGTCCCTCCTCATGGTTGACACCTACTGGCTCCTAGAATACTCCTTCCATCCACTGAAGACTTTGGTGCCTGGATCACAGTCTTCTTAAATCAATTAGCAACAGGCAAGTAAATGACATGGCCGCTATCAGATACCCATGATGCTCTGTCTGCTTGAACCCCATGACTTAAATTTCTACTGCCTTTGCTAATCTACTTCCATGACGATACCCTGAATTTCAGGATTGTTTCACTTCTGAAATTTTAGTTCCACATACCCTTCCTTCTGAACACATTCTTCCATCTTCCTCCATCTTTCCTCCTGTCCTAGCTGCTCCCCTTTCCCTCCCTTCCAAGATCCTCCTCCTTCTGGCTTCCTTTTCCAAGCAGCCTAGCCATCCTGGGTTGTCCTCTCAGCTTCCACTTTACCTATTAACTCCTTTTTGCCTTGTGATTTTACTGCAGCTCCAACCCTAGATCAACCATAAATTTCTCTCCTTTTACACCCAGGCAGTCAAATACTGGGGGGAAAATACCATGTAACTTTGCAGATGGGTGACACTGTTGAGAGTTACAGGACTTCGAAAACAAATCTATAGAATTATACAGTTTCCAGGAAACATGATTTAATCCCTGGCCTCTGGCAAGAAGTGACTAATTAGCTCAAGGCCCCCTACCTCAGTGCCAAAGCTCATGGGAAGTTAGGCTCAACCCAGGTGGATAACAATATTACACTTCAGATCACTTGGGCACAGTCCAAATTCTCTTATACAATAAAATCTCAGGTTTAACCAAGTTACTTTATAGTTCTAAAATTTTATTGTATGCAATTCCATGTAAAATTAGTGACATTTGGGAATATTTTTGCATTTTAGTGGCATTTGTTTGAAAAGAATTTGACCTATAGTGCTAAATAATGTGCTTAATGATGGGGTCCAGAGATGGTAATGAAATGGAGGTAAAAGGCATGCATCACACAGATGCAAGCCGAAATCACAGCTTCAAAGGTTTGGGGACCATTCTCAAGGCTTACGTGCAAACATCTTTTTACTTAACAATACTACTTTAAAAAAAAAAAACCCTCCTGAGCCTGTATTAATCTCTTTCCAAAACTGTTTTCAATTTCAAATCCAACATTTTTTGTGCTAAACAACTCATAGTAATAGCTCATGTATCCAATATCATTCTACATTAGTCATTTTCCCACATAACTGAAGACTTCCATCTTTTAGTATTATTAAAAGGTATATCGGTTAGCCACCTTTCTAAATTGATTAAATTATTCTCTGCCATCTTAAGGATAACATATAAATGTTTAGCTATTTCTAGATTTTGCAAAATCCTCTTGTTAAAACTCAATTATAGAACTTGTAACATCTGTTTGGCTGCTCAAAGAATTTTTATGATTCCCTCTAGGTCTTTGTCTTTGTTCCCAAAGCTGAGGTGGCTAGAAAAATATCCTACAGATATATTTGTTGCTAAATTATAATAAATATGTACTCTTATCTCCGAGGTATCAGGAAGTTTAATAATGGCCTCAAAACATTTCCCTGAGAGGTGTCTCTCTCTAGTTAACACCAGAAATAGTCTCTAAGATGTACCGAAAGTAACATATTCCACTCAAAAATATGAATAATAACTCATTTGTCATTTTTAAACCTTCTCACATCACTTTTGGTTTCAAAGTCACCCAGTTGTTAGCAGAGCCTGGTGAACAGGGTGGGATAAGGTCAAATGATTTTACCTGGGTTTCAGGTACCTCAGCTATCAACTCTAAGTGAGATCCCCATCATCTCTGCTCCTCAAGATTCTAGAGTCCAAGGTTCAAATGCCATAGTGCACGTGGAAGCCCTCTGAATGGAATAATGAGCTGTATCAATGGCAGAGCAAAGGCAACTGAGACCCAGAGAGCTTTTGGTGACTGACAGGAACATGATTCATCTTTCACCACTTCTCACCCAGTATATATCAGGCACTCAGGGAATGTTTAATGAACAGTTGAATGAAGGAGCTTGCTTTAATGTTAATAGAAAACAATTTTGCCCCCAAAGCTAGAAACTCCTTTTTATAAAATTTGATGTATGTTTAAATCTGACTTGGTCACCAGAAACCTCTTTGGAAAACAGAGTGGCAAACTCCCAAAATTATGCCAAAGGCGTTTTCCTTAGGAAATTGGTCCAATAAATTGAAATTATCAGCTCCACAAGTCAACATGTTAACTTTCAGGAGGAAACTAATTTCAAATATTAGTTGCTCATCGATGTGAAACCCTAGCATACTTAACAAGATAAGTTATCCTGAAGACATAATACTATACTGTTAATTACTGATAAGACAGACTTCAAGTACTAGAAAGAGGAAATATATAATAGTCTTGACCATGTCACATGAGAATTTATTGAAGAGACTGGGGTAGGTTTAGCTTGTAAAAGGGGAAAAAAAAAAGGAAAGATATGGAAACATGATAGCCTCCAAATTAATCTCTCTTCACAAACAATAATGCTGGAGAGGGTGTGGAGAAAAGGGAAGCCTCCTACTCTGTTGGTGGGAATGTAAATTGGTGCAGCCACTATGGAAAACAGTCTGGAGGTTCCTCAAAATACTAAAAATAGAGTTGCCATTTGATCCAGCAATCCCACTCCTGAGCATATATCTGGACAAAACTGTAATTTGAAAAGATACATGCACCACCTATGTTCATAGCATCACTATTTACAATAGCCAAGACATGAAAACATCCTAAGTGTCCATTAACAGATGAATGGATAAAGAAGTAGTAATCCATTATATATAATGGAATACTACTCAACCATAAAAAAGAATGAAAAAATGCCATTTGTAGCAACATGGATGGACCTAGGGATTATCATACTAAGTGAAGTAAGTCAGAACGAGAAAGACAAATACCATATGATATCACTTATATGTAGAATCTAAAATATGACACAAAAGAACTTATCTATGAAACAGAAATAGACTCACAGACACAGAGAACAGAATTGTGGTTGCCAAGGGGGATGTGGGGGTAGGGGAGGGATGGATTGGGAGTTTAGGATTAGCAGATGCGAACTAGTATATATAGAATGGATAAACAACAAGGTCCTACTGTATAACCCAGGGAACTATAGTCAATATCCTGTAATAAACCATAATGGAAAAGAATATGAAAAGAATATATAAACATACACATAACTGAATCACTTTGCTGTACAGCAGAAATTAACACAACATTGTAAATCAACTATACTACAATAAAATAAATTTTTAAATGTCTCTTAATACAGAAAAGGGAAGAGATTTATTCTAATTAGCTCCAGGAGGAACAAGTAAATGTTAGATAGACGCAGATTTTAAGAAACAGCATGTTAACAACTGAAACTGCCTAGGAATGAATCTTTCCCTTTGGAGCAGTGACCTCCCTTTCATGGAATCAAATTACAAGTGATAAGAAGCAGCCAGGTGGGGATTCATAATATACTCAACCTAAGGACTTTTCTTCAAAGCATCTGAAAAACCAAATGCTTCTCCCCAGTTATGACCCAGAAAATGAAGAGGACCAGTGTGAGGTGCCAGATGAACAATGTTCTCAGAGTCCATAGCATAGACATTTCTTCATTTTTTAAAAACTGACCAGGTGAGAACCAGTTGGCAGACACAACAGGAACTAAATCTCCAGAAGGCTCCAGGTTTGCGGTTCCCTAGCACACAAAACTAAAGCCCTTCTTTGCTCTAAGCACAATAAATACTCACTGAATTAAAACATAAGCAGAAATCAAAGGCAGGCAGAGTGAAATGGTAGGAACTGCCCTCCCTGACATTTCTAAATAATGCCAGAGAAACTTTCAACTGCATGTTATAACTTTATAAATTGTGTGTAAACATGACCTCTGAAAAAATACCGGGGTCGATGATGCTGAGAGTGACTTCTTCAGTGAATCATAGCTGCAAAAGTCATGTTTGAACTCTGCATTCAATTTTCCACATCTTTTCCAAAATAAGCAGTGTAACGAGTACACGCACGGTCCAGGTGTCCTCCTGCTGGCTTCCCATCCGCCCATCACACATCATTTTCCTGGTAATAATTCTCTGCCTTGGCTCAGAATGTCCCACCTAGCATTCCTGGCCTTTCTTTTTACTCTCTTTCCTTCACTACTGGAACTTCTATAAACCATCCATGGAATTCTATAGGTAATTTACAAATGGGAAAGCAAGGCAAAATCCTACCCACTAGTTCATGCTAATTTTGATTTCTGCCTCTGATATATTGACTCCAGCAAATGGAAGAGACTTGGGCAGTTTAGTGAGACTATCTAGGCTTTCTTGCCTGAGATATTTTCCTAATAATGCAAAATTTTGGGAGCACAGATTTGTTTTGACAACTCTATAATATGGATTCTATTAGGATTTCTATTTGAAAAATAAGGAAACTTTCCCAAAGTTGCAATCCTAGGAAGTGAGGAAAATGAGATTCAAACTATATGTATTCATTCTACAGATCAGCATCTAATCATTATATTACCTTTCAATCAACCCACAACCGTTTAAAACCTCAATTCTTCCCTTTTTTCTTCCTTTTCATTGTCTCTTCCACATAAATGATTGGAAAGTCTTGTTTTTCCTCTGAATTTCTTGGGGATTGTCTCATCTTTGACTTCCACCACCATGGCCACTCAAAACATTTTAATAATTCCCTGTGGACTCCAGAATGGAAATCCTTCTTTTTTTTTTTTAACTGTTACTCAAGATGCTCAACGCTAGAGTCTTGCCACAATTTGAGAGTTACTGCCCATCATTTTTCTTGGGTTGGGTGAACAAATTTTGTCGGTCCAGGGTGGAGACACATGGCGTAACAAGGGGTTTTTCTTTTTACTGATTCACAAATTTATTTGGATGAAAAGACAACGAAAGGGAATATTTGAAATTAGACTGGCCCCACATGTCTGGGGTCCAAACCACTCTATTCACTCTCTCTAGAACATTTCTCACACTCAGGCTTCACACTCATCATTGCTTCTTAGAAGGCTTCCTCTCACTGAAGATGTTGGAATCACACCCATCATTCAAAGCCTGGCCCCTTTCTCTGCCCACGTGAGCTTGTTGCAGATCTTCAAAGCAAAAGTTAATCCTTCTTCTTCTCACACTCACTTAGGGTTAGTTGCACTTGCTCAGAGCTTTCTATCTACTGAAATATTATCAAATATTGTATTTCCCATTCTGGATGGTAAGTTTAGAGGGAAGTTAGATCAGTTAGATCTTAGACATTTGTTGCCCATTTTTCACATACCGTGAACTTTCAGTAGGTATTAAAGAATTAATAATTTAAAATATAATAAATTACTTTCTGGTACGGTATCATATATGAAATAGCTAGAATTTTTTAAAAAACACAACTAATTTTCAATTTTATTTTTCACAAAGTGCACTTTATTGATTTTTCAAGTCAATACCAATTTTGATTAAAATACTCTCTTCCACAAATCCCATGAAATAGTGAAAAGATATTGGAGATTTCAATATTTGGCATTAGTCACAGCAGCTAATAAAAACTCCCTTGTCAGAATACATGCCTTGACTTTTGGTTCAGGAATAAGGGCCGATGTAGCAGGGCATGTTTAACAGGTGGTCATCCAGATCATAAACCATATGTCCTGCTTCAGAATAGAACAAAAGCCCCCAGACAAACAAGCAAAACTCCTCATGATTTTCCAGGGCTTTATCTAATATAACCAGCATTCTACATAACTAGACACTGCCCAGCATGAGACCAGGAGCTGTATTATCAGGGCATTCACAATTTATTAACCTATCGTAAGAATTTTCATCTGAGTCCCATTTCAGCTGGGACTAGAGTAGAACAATTGAGCTATCACCTGGCTGCCACTGGCCTAGAGAGTCCTGGAGGAGAATGCTTCCATTTCAAAGATAGAGATCAAACACCCATCCCTCTGTCTACTCCCTTCCCGTCCCCCTTACTCCCTCTCTCCCCAAAGATGCTCCCAGCTTCCCTTAAGGAATAATTTTTGGCAAATGGGTAGCAAAAACAGCATGGGATAGGATGAGAGTCAGAGAAACCATCATCACAGGGAGCATATAACGTACTTGAGGTACAGTCTACAGACTGCCTAAACAAAGGATTTAAAATCAACTCTGAAGATAAATGTGCTACTTGAATATTTAATAGTAACAGCTTCTATTTTATTTTTAAATACGGAAAAGGAGGAAATAACACTTGAATAAATTTAACATGCCAAGATGGTAGCTTCCACTCAAAAGGTTTGTGCTTGTAGAGAACAAGGTTCTATGATAACCTGGATTTTATTTCATTTCTTTTTTTCTTGCACATTTACAGAGAGCCAGTGATCAGAAGAGCCTTCTGTTTGGGGGCACTACATTCTGTGGTTTGGCATTAAGGGAATGTTTGCACCTGCTTTATATCTCACCTAATTACCATCAAATTTGGTAGAATTCTACAATCCATCCAGGAATATACATAATGAATCGATATTCCTGGTTATTGCTCCAAAAGTCTGATAATGAATCTGTAACATTCTAATAATAAAAACTATCATTCATTGAATGCTTTGTCTAAGGCAGGCAGAAGTTAAGCCTATTATGTGCAGCATTTGTCTAATCACTCAATCAACCCTATAATGAAATAGAATCATTAGCATCCACATTTTACAGATGAGGAAACTGAGACCCTCGGAGGCAAAAGTGAACTGCCTAAGTCACTGAGCAGAAAGTGGTAGGGCTAGAACTCTCCCCCAATCAGGATTCAGAGCCGATGTAAGTAACTAGTATGTTATGTGTCCTTCTCAAACAAAAATTACCAAGTGTTTAAAAATACCAACTTTAAAAAAAGAAACCTGGTCCTGGTGTGGATCAGGACCAAAAAAAGTACTCACATATGGCTCATGGACATGTCACTTGATGTAGCTATCTTTAAAAGCCACATGACAATACTTATTAAAATTAATAGTGCACATAGCCTTTGATCTTGCAGCCCTACTCTTAAGACTTAATCCTGTAAATGTAAAAGCATATTATGCACAAGGGTATAATGTGAATTCCACTCCACAAGGGGAAATGTTGAATAAACTGTGGCATAGTCATACTGTGGAACACAACACAGCTACTGAAAGGAATGAAGTGGCTCCACCCAGCCAGCTGACTTGAAGCTACTGAGAGAAAAGCAAGATGCAACATATATCCAATTTTTGTAAAAACATGATTAGAAATTTTAAGTCAGTGAGACTCTTCTGTTTGATGCCATTATGGTGGATACATGCCATTTCATATTTGTCAAGCCCCATAGAATGTACAACACAAGAGAGAACCCTAACTATAGATTTTAGTTAATAATAATGTATAATAATATATCAACATTGACCCATCAATTGTAACAAATGTACTACACTGATACAAGATATTACCAATACGGGAAAGGAGTTGAAGGGTATATGGAATCTCTCTGTACATTCCACTCAATATTTACTCAAAAAAGTTTATTAATTAAAAAATGATTAGAGACCACTATTTATTTAAATATAAATTTAAATATAATAATGAGCATAGAGAAAACCATAGGTTGTCAGCCTCAGTTGCAGGTTGGAGGGGCAGAAGAGAAGTGGATAAGGGATTCAAGCCAAAAAATTGTTTCTTTAAAAATTTTTAAACTTACAAGAGGAAAACAATAGGTACTCTATTCTATGATCTAATTCTTGTAAAATTGTGGGTGGGTGTGTGTGTGTGTGTAGAAGGGAAAATATATAGTTGGACAAACCCAGTTGAAATTTTTTTCCAAATGCCTTTAGAATCCTTACTTCTATCACTTCATAAATGTTCCTTTCTTCAACTCACCTTCAATCCATGAAATAGAAATAATAATTGGTAAGAAACTATCATTAAATGAGGAGCTGGATCTTTAGACTGTGCTTTGCATCAAACAAAATCAAATGTGAATTTGAAGTTGGTAGTGGTAGAAACTTTAGTCATGGTTTTTTTTTTCTTTTTCTTTTTCTTCCTCATTCCAAAGTCAACACAAAATAACAAGTGAGTACAAGACAACCTCAGAACTTCTACTGGTGTTTAAGTCAGCGTAGAGTTCTTTGCTTTTGATTTCTTTTAAATAAGATTTTAAGATCTTGTTGGGGGAGTCTACGTCACACACACACAAGCGCGCGTGCGCGGACCACCAATGCACTAAAACAAAATCCCCACCAAAATAAAACGTCAGATGTATAGATATGTAGTAATTTAATTCACATGTTTGGAGAGTGAAATCCTGAACTCTTTTAGCTGAATCTACTTGAATAATCATGGCCCCTAAGTGTAGCGTTCTCACCTAGAGCTGCGGCAGGAGGTTTCACATACCTCAAGGGACAATTTCCAACCATATCCTTCAAGGCACATTTTCCTCTAATTAAACTTAATCCCTATTACCTCCTGGTGGTCTCTAAGGGCTCGGTTTTCAAGAGCCACTGTGTTGTCTGGTTTGCCTTCTGAGATAGTTACAAATGCTGCCGGTCCCACCCATGCTCGACCTGCTGAACCCTGAAAAAACGTGAGCAGGAAACAGCCAGGGCCTCCTCTGCAGGGTTTACGTGATGAAATGCAGCTCACAATTACTTGCCCCTGCAATTTTCACACCTGGGGCTCTCAAGCTTTGAGGGTGCAGGTGGCCTAATGCAGGAGTAATTAGTTCCATGTCATTAATTATTTATATGGAGCTTATCACCCTGGGCTGGTGATTTTTGTTGACTCAGAACTGCAGGTGCACAAAGGAAAAGTGCATTTTGAATGCTTGGCCTCTTAAAAGGCAGAGAGAAAGTTCGGTGTCTTAAAAGGTAGACAGAAAACGCTGCCCTTTGGGGCTATCTTTGGGGCACGCTCCAGGAAGGGCAGTTTCATTCATAGTGACCACAGGGTTCTGAGAGTTGACAAGTAATTTAAAATGGTGACTCATCATTGCTGCAGGTGATTCTACTTGACTCACACAAAATTCTGTTTTTAATACGTATTTTCCCATTTTGTTGTTGAAGAAAAGCAGGGAATGAGGATCCACTGTCTTATTTGGATCTAATTATTCCTGGAAAACTCAAAGTAATTGAAAGAACACTACCGGAAGTTCTTACTAACTCCGCCTTCAGAAGGTCCTGGTGAATCTAATTTCAATGATGTTTATCAATACATAACTTCATTCTTACCAACTAGATTCCTCTAACCTTGGCTTAAGCAATTGTTGAGACAAACTTTCCTGACTGACGTGATGTATTCCTTATGATTTTAATCTCATTAACCTTCCTCTATTTTCTCACCCTGTTGTTGGTTTCCCATCTATTTCCAGTTATGTATTTCTCCAAGTGCAAGAGAGGGTACAGGTCATCCCCCCACCCCGCCGAAGATTTCTGGTTCAGGATTTTATTGTGTGCTTAGAACACAGAACTGAACACAGTTCAGATCAATTTATGGTACACTTTAATCTTCCTTCGTAATGGCTTGAAAGCAGAGACTCTCTGAAGTTAATATCTCAAAAGGAAAGACTTTTTTGATGCCTCCTCCATATCAAAGTAAACTTTAGTGCTGCCTCCACTTCAGTAACTCAGTTTCTTCTGCAATCACTCACTGTAGCAAATTGACCAGGATCGAGTTAGGAGGCTCTCACAGGAGCCCTTGCATCTCCTAACTCTGCATTTCCAACGATCTCCAGACTACACTCAAGGTTCACGGGCACACTTTGAGCATCAAGGTTCTCAGCATAAATGGAGAGGCAATTTCTCCCTTCCAACTGGATAACCTTCCAGTTTTGCTGTCAGAGTGATCTTGTGCCCCCTGATGGGAAAAATGGCCAACCCAACCCCACATCACACTACCTTCTTCTGTGAATTTTGTATTTCAAACAAATTTTCTACTCCACCCCTCTTTTACTATGATAAAACTCTGGCATAAATAAAATAAATTATATATTAAGAAGAAAAAGTGAATGGCTGCTGCTGAGGAAGGTGCACTCTCCCATCTCTGTCTTCCAGTATGAAAATGTCACTTTAAAACTTTGAGTGTCAGAGGTTCTCAAAGTGAGAGCATCACTAACATCACGAAGCATGCACTGCTTGGTCAAAAATCTAGCGGTTTTTGTGTTTGTTTCACTCCTCTGAAATCATGAATAGCTTCAGTATAATAAATTTAACCCTGGCTTGGAAGTTAGAGGTGTTCATCTCTAAACTCTGCCATAAACTTAGTTTGATCTACTTAAAGCCCCCCGTGCAGCTCTTTCAAAGCTTGAGGTTCTGTTCCCTCATTAGTAAGGTAGCTCTATAATTTATCCTTTAAACCAGAAACCCTTGACGGTGAGAAGAGATGCTGTTATAATTTCACAGAGACAACAGGCATACATTGGGACTGACTTAGGCAAACTGAAACATGGTCCTAAGCAAACTGAGACTTTACTCTTTGGAATATAAAGATTGGTTTGGACAAGACAGAATTGGCTCAAGTGTCTTCCAGGTCGAATGTTTACATCAGGAACCCTACAGTTTCCAAGCAGGAACTCATGACCTGTGTCTTTTTTCATAACTCTGAATAAGAGGAATTAATGCAACTCTCAATGTGTCAAAACCTTTTTAATTGTCTCAAAGCAAATTTGAGGCTTTAGGATATCAACCTAGGGGACAGAGTGGCCGGGGTAAAGTCTGCATATCCAAGTCTCAAATTCCAGGATGCAAAAAATTGCTACCTCAGCAGCTAAAACACTTTACTAACCATGTGTTACTTTGACTTATTCAGAAATAGCAAAGAGAAACATTCCGTCTAAGATTGTTGTGCCGTGTTTCATTAGAGGGTTTTATATTTTTGTTTTGTTTTGTTTTCCCTATTAAAAAGCAAGGGTTATGTAATATCTTGAAAGGTGAGGGTACTGGTGTGCTCAAAGATTTTCAGCCTAATTTAAAAGTTTCAACAGACTGGAAAATTGTACTAATAGTTCCCCCACCTGACCCCCCACAAAGAAAATTAAATCAGAATGCAAATGATTATCATAGAGATAAACATAGAAAAATTCAGAAAATAGCATCTTTCTTTTCTAAATATTTCTAACTCATAAACTGCAATGTATGTGTGTGTTCCAGATATTGGGGATATTTTCTATTTCACTTAACATCATACTACAAAAAATAGTCCTTAGAAGTTTATCATTCTCAGCCTACCTTCAGGCCTAACATTAATTTAGGAGAACCTAAAATACATAACTTTTCTCCAGGAGGTCCATGAATTTCTGTGACTTCTTAGGGATTTTATTTTCCAGTAGGCCTCCTGGTCTGAAAAACAATTTTCAAAACTTTACTCCCAATATCTAAATGATAGTTTTAAAGAACTGTCCCAAGGGTGCTAGAGAATCAAGAAGCAAAGGGGCATTTCATGAGCACTAAATATGTTCGTAGTAGTGATCAATAAAAAATGAAGTTTACTTTTAGGTTTCATGTTTCTTTCATCATTAGTATGTTTTTCCTAAACAATATTTTTTAAATATAAAAACATTTGGTAATTTATGCTATTAATTATCCATTCAGACTGAATATTACAGCAAGATATACTTAGGAAGAACTCATAATGTGCAAAATAAAATGTGAATCTCATGATATGTAAAGTAAAAATATGAAGTAAAAAATCAACCACAAAATGATATATAATAGTAAAATGTAGAAATAGAAGAAAAAATATTAATAGTGTTAGTTTTTGAGAAATACGATCAGTGTTTCTCTTTTTTATACTTTTTATAAATTTACCTGTTTTCCATAATAGGGCATATATTATTTGAAAGTGGAAAAAAATCATAAATATTGTTTTCAAATTGTATGGTACAGGGAGATGAGGAACTGCCCAGCAAAGATGTCATATGTCTTTCATCTTCTATTTAACAAGTGCCTTTGGTCAAATCATCAGAGGCCATTAAGAAATGGAAAACACAAACAAAAAAGTTACAGTCTTTGTAATAATGTGTTACATTTCATAACTTTAATGTTTACCAGTTCCTGGAACCTCAAATAGGCAAACACAGAAAAACTTGGTGAATATGCATAATCCTCTATTTTGCATAATAGTATAGGCTGCTATATATTTCATATACAATTTGAATATAAATTCAGCTACTCTTCATCTACAATTAAGCCTTCAATTAAGACCTCACTAATTAAACATTTATCCAAGGGCACAAATTTTGTTTACTCTGATTAAATATTCACAATAAATCACTTTGTTGTAACCATATTCTTCCACATTGATTTTCCCTCTAAAGTTCACAAACCATTTCATCAACTTTGAAACTGAACTCATTTATTCCCCAAATTCTGGAAATACGTTCATAAGTGGCAAGAAGCAAAAGTCTGAGCTCATCAAACAAATCCAAATGTTCAGATACTTTTTTTTTTTTTTTAACTTTTGGGTTTTATTTATTCATTTATTTATTTCATTTCTGGCTGTGTTGGGTCTTCGTTTCTGTGCGAGGGCTTTCTCTAGTTGCAGCAAGTGGGGGCCACTCCTTTTTTTTTTAAACATCTTTATTGGAGTATAATTGCTTTACAATGGTGTGTTAGTTTCTGCTTTATAACAAAGTGAATCAGTTATACATATACATATGTTCCCATATCTCGTCCCTCTTGTATCTCCCTCCCTCCCACCCTCCCTATCCCACCCCTCTAGGTGGTCACAAAGCACCGAGCTGATCTCCCTGTGCTATGCGGCTGCTTCCCACTAGCTATCTATTTTATATTTGGTAGTGTATATATGTCTATGCCACTCTCTCACCCTGTCACATCTTACCCCTCCCCCTCCCCATATCCTCAAGTCCATTCTCTAGTAGGTCTGTGTCTTTATTCCCGTCTTGCCATTAGGTTCTTCATGACCTTTTTTTCCCCTTAGATTCCATATATATGTGTTAGCATCCTGTATTTGTTTTTCTCTTTCTGACTTACTTCACTCTGTATGACAGACTCTAACTCCATCCACCTCACTACAAATACCTCCATTTCATTTCTTTTTATGGCTGAGTAATATTCCATTGTATATATGTGCCACATCTTCTTTATCCATTCATCCGATGATGGACACTTAGGTTGCTTCCATGTCCTGGTTATTGTAAATAGAGTTGCAATGAACATGGGCAGAAGACCTAAATAGACATTTCTCCAAAGAAGATATACAGATTGCCAACAGACACATGAAAGAACGCTCAACATCATTAATCATTAGAGAAATGCAAATCAAAACTACAATGAGATATCATCTCACACCGGTCAGAATGGCCATCATCAAAAAATCTAGAAACAATAAATGCTGGAGAGGGTGTGGAGAAAAGGGAACCCTCTTGCACTGTTGGTGGGAATGTAAATTGATACAGCCACTATGGAGAACAGTATGGAGGTTCCTTAAAAAACTAAAAACAGAACTACCATACGACCCAGCAATCCCACTACTGGGCATATACCCTGAGAAAACCATAATTCAAAAAGAGTCATGTACCAAAATGTTCATTGCAGCTATATTTACAATAGCCAGGGGGCCACTCTTCATCGCGGTGCGCGGGCCTCTCATTATCGTGGCCTCTCTTGTTGCGGAGCACAGGCTCCAAACGCGCAGGCTCAGTAATTGCGGCTCAGTTGCTCCGCAGCATGTGGGATCTTCCCAGACCAGGGCTCGAACCCGTGTCCCCTGCATTGGCAGGCAGATTCTCAACCACTGCGCCACCAGGGAAGCCCTCAGATACTTTTAATAAGAATTCAATGACAGTTGTGAATAACCATTTGTTTACAAGCCCATTCCCTCTTGCCCCACCCCCACGAGTAATTCTATAGAATAGTTTGAATGTTTCCAAAAGCCCAGGGGCCCTCTCTTCCTTTGCTAGTAGACAAAACTACTACAGAGATAAAGCAGAATATGTGGCTTTGAAAATGATGATTGTAACGACTAAACAATTCTACACTCTGCAACAATCCTCTTTAATGTTAAATGTCACCATAATCAGTTTTAAGTCAGAGGTAATTTTCCTTCATAATTCTTTTTACCCTGTTTTATTCTATTTCATCTCCTTCAGATAATTCTGTTATCTGGGTCTGAGAAAAAAAAAATATATATATATATGATTTTGCTAATCATTGCTATGTGTTTCACTAGTCCTCAAAGCAATCCAGAATCTGGAGGTCAAATGAGGATCTAAGACATGACCAAGGTTAGCAAACTTCCTCTGTGTCCCCTTGCTTCTGATCTATTTGAAAAAGTTAAGGCATCACAACTAAGAGTTCAAGTCATCATTATTTACAGTAGTGCAGTCCCCTGGTGTAGATACACACACTCAATTTGCCTTCCCTCGCAGCTGTTCATGTATGTCCAAAGATTTGTGCTTGATTCTTGGCTAGATTTGCACACTATTTGGATGGGTTCTTGGTCAATCTATACTTCAGAATTGTCCTCCCTAGAATAGCAGAAGCAGTGATCAAGCTCAGGGATGTTTTGAGGTCTAGCAATTAGCACATAAAGAAGTAATAGCCACAATTAGTTACTACTATGTATTCTGTAGTGTCTCCTAGGCAGAATCATTACCCTATTTAACAGATGACTAAATGGAAATGCAAAAATTTTGTGACTTACAAGAAGTTTAAATGTCAGTCACAGGCAAAGCCAAAGCCATAGCTCGACCTCTTACAGTGAGCTTTTTTAGGTGCCGACGTAAAGACAGCTTCCACCCTCTTAAAAATATGACAAGCGTTGGTCTTCGAGAGCAAGTGAAGTGGGAAGGGCCCTCCTGGGTGACTGGAATTGCATCTCAGGAAGATACTAACAGTTTGGATTCTAAGTGGGATGGAGGCAAGAGGTTCTACAAAATTCTCACACTCCTGCTTTCAGACGAGCATGAAGGGATCATGTTTTAGAGGTGCCCTGCTAAGGCTGTGCCTACAATCGTGACCTCACGCTTTTGTATTATATTTATCTCCCTTGATGCAGTGTGATGGTTGATGTCTCACTAACTTATTAAGTCTATAACAGAATTTGGAGCTCAGAGTAGACCCAAGCACAGGGCAAACTCATCCTTACTCATTATGGCTTGTCCCATCCACAGCCTGCAAAGGATGCCCTTCCAAGGGTCTGCATCCTTATGGAGCAGATGTTCCCTCAAGAAAATGTGCTCCCAGTTGACCTTTTCTCAAATAAACTTCCTCCTTGAACCTGAAAGAGAGCTTGAGAGCCTCACTGTGTGTGTGACAAATCCAAGCATGTACACTCTGTCATATTGTCTCTCACAACTCTAGCTCTGAAATCACAGAAGCCACTGCAGGGTTACAATTCCCTATCTTTGATGATGTATCCACAAGAAATGGGATTCCTTATCAACCAGCTGGGAGTCAGGGCCAGTGAACCCCTCTGACCACATCTGCTGTCAGCTTTTCAACACCATGGATTCTGTTGTTCTTGCATGTTGGCAATAATCCAGTCATCCCTTCCCAGCTTTCCAGTTCTCTACTTAACAAGTCAAATTAGTTAGCGCTTGCTAAGTCTTCTAAGTAATAAAGTATTCCTTGCCACTTGCTTTCAGAGTTGTTTTAAAGAGTCTCACAGGGGCAGGCAAGTCAGAAAATAACTCTTTAACAAACGCTGGGAACCACCCTTCCTTGATGTAGGCAAAGATCTGCACGGCTGTTAAAAGAACTTCCTCTGATTAATAGAATACTGAACTGTGGTTGCAAATCAATGTTGACGGCAAGAAAGAAAATGGGCTTTTGGAGAGGTGAAGTAGAATGGTAAAATACATTTCTTTTTAAATAAGTGGAAGTCTTTTCCCTTTTGCATACAATGGCCTGCCACTCTCCTACTTATCTGCAGAGATCTTGACCTCACGTTTTTTTTTTTGTTTTTTGCACTCGCTGTTGCCACCTGCTGGTGACATATCATGATTGAAGTACAGGGTGTGGGTGTTCATATGGCAAGTACAAACTGTAAGCTTAAGGCCAAATCAAGAGTCCACGTACCCTGGAGACTCAGTCTTCCTTGAGATAGGAAAAGAACAGTCCTGAAAGCAGAGGGAAAAAATCCTATTCACACTCAACTTTCAAGAAGTTCTGCTATGTGTCCGTCCTATTTTGTCACCAATATAAGAGACTCAGTTGCTCGCCATTATCCTTCTCTCTGTAGGGTACGTGGGACATGCCTCCTTCTGATCACTGGAGATATAATTTGTATCTTGCTATATTAATTTTGTATTTTGAAGACTAAAAGTTTTCAAGGTAATGGAACTTGACCTCAAATGAAAGATGGCTTTTAGGCATCTTTGCTCTCAAGGCAAAGGATAACTTCTCTGTTTCCAAGGAGCCTAAGCGTGATAAGGTTCTGGCACACTACATCATTTATAAAAGAGCCCTCAGAAGTATATATATGCACCAACACACCCAGAGAACTCAGGATAAGCAAGCTGTTTGAAGTAAAGCAAATCTAGTTTTTAAAGACCCATACTGAGCTATAATTTGTGAAGGAATATGAAATGGAAATACCTTTCCTTAGGTTTCTCCACACTCATAAATAGCCAATGCCATGGTACATGTTTCCTTGGAAATTCAGACACATTGGAAGCTACTGTGCATAGCTATACATGTGTAACCTACAAATTTATGGTCATACAATAAGAAGGTTTCAAATGAAAGTATGCCAAGTATCAGGAAGTTCCAGAGTTAAGAGCCCTTTGCAATCTTAACACACACCCACAGTGCACAAATGCCACATCATAAAGAGATTTAAAAGCTTTCTTCAGTAGGAATACCCAATATTGAATAGGCCCAGCATGGACAACTTAACAGTTATATATGTTTTGGGTTTTACTTTGTAATGTGAGTTGTGTTTTAATATAGATATTTATTTTTCATTCCCTGGTCAAGTTCACAGTAAGGACAGCAATGATGAGGGGCCCAAGGCTATGCCGGCACCCTTCTCTTCTGTATACACTCCAAGTTACCTTGTCCAGTTCCACAGCCTTTAAATGCCACCTATATTCTAGAGATCCTTACATCTCTTTCCCCATTCCTGATTTCTCCCCAGAACTCCAGATTCATAGCCAATCGGCCATCTGAGAAGTAACCAGCACCTCCAACCTAACATGCCCCAAGCAAAACTCTTAATTATGTTACTCCAAACCTTCTCTTTTCTCTAAATTTCCTCTTCTCAGTAAATGGCATTAAAATCTCCCTAGATGCTCACGTAAAAGTTCTGGGAGCTAACTTTGATCAGACTCTTGACTCTCACTGCTTCTATAGGAATTCTTGCTAAATCCCTAGGCATCAAATTCTCTAAAATTCTAATTCTCTCCGTCTCCACTGATCCCACCTATATTAGTCATCTATTTGACATAATGAATGATTCCAGAGCCGGGTATCATAAAACAACAAGCATTTATTATCTCACAGGGTTTCTGAGGGTCAGAAATCTGGGAAGGGCTTTGCTGGGTCGTTCTGGCTTCAGGTTCCTCATGAGGTTGCAAACTGTCAGCTGGGGAAGGATCCGTGTCTGAGATCACTCAGGTAGCTGTTGTCCTGCCTCAGGTCTTTGCTGGCTACTGGCTGGAGGTTTCAGTCCCTGGCTACATGGGTTTATCCTTAGAAACACGTGGGAGCTTATTTCTCTCAGAGAGAGATCCAAGGAAGAGAGACAAAGATGGAAGCCATAGTCTTTTATAACCTAATCTCAGAAGCAACAAAATATCACTTATGCTGTATTCTGTTGGTCACATTGACTAATCCTGGTAAAATGTAGGAGGTGACCACAAAAGGATGTAAGTACAGGCATACCTGGAAGATTTTGTGGGTTCCATTCCAGACCACTGCAATAAAGCAAATATCACAATAAAGCAAGTCACACAAAATTTTTGGTTTCCCAGTGCATGTAAAAGTTATGTTTACACTATCCTGTAGTCTATTAAGTGTGCAATAGCATTAGGTCCAAAAAAAAAAATACAAATACCTTAACTTAAAAATACTCTACTGCTGAAAAATGCTAACCATCATCTGAGCCTTCAGTGAGTTGTAATTTTTTATTGGTGGAAGGTCTTGTCTCAATGTTGACTGCTAACTGATGGGGGAGGTGGTTGCTGAAGGCTGGGGTAGCTAAGGCAATTTCTTAAAATAAGACAATGAAGTTTGCCACATGGATTGACTTTTCCTTTCACCAATGATTTCTCTGTAGCAAGCAATGCTGTTTGATAGCCATTTACCCACAGTAGAACTTCTTTCAAAATTGGAGTCAGTCCTCCTCAAACCCTGTTGCTGCTTTATCAACTACATTATATCATATTCTAAATCCTTTGTTGTCATTTCAACAATCTTCACAGCATCTTCACCAGGAGTAGATTCCATCTCAAGAAATCATTTTCTTTGTTCATCCATAAGAAGCAACTCCTTATATGTCCAAGCTTTATCACGATATTGCAGGAATTCAGTCACATCTTCAGGCTCCACTTCTAATTCTAGTTCTCTTGCCATTTCTACCACATCTGCAGTGACTTCTTTCACTGAAGTCTTGAAGCCCACAAAGTCATCCATGAGAGTTGGAATCAACTTCTTCCAAACTCCTGTTAATGTTGATATTTTGACCTCTTCCCATGAATCACAAATGTTCTTCATGGTATCTAGAATGGTGAATCCTTTCCAGAAGGTTTTTCAATTGACTTTGCCCAGGTCCATCAGAGAAACCACTATCTATGGCAGCTATAGCCTTACAAAATATATTTCTTAAATAATAAGATTTGAAAGTTGAAATAACTCCTTGATCCACTGGCTGTGGAATGGATATTGTGTTAGCAGACATGAAAACAACACGAATCTCATTGTACAGCTTCATCAGAGCTCTTGGGTGACCAGGTTCATTGCCAATGAGAAGTACTATTTTGAAAGATATCCTTTTTTCTGAGCAATAGGTCTCAACTGTGGGCTTGAAGTATTCAGTAAACCATGTTGTAAACAGATGTGCTGTCATCCAGGCTTTGTTGTTCCACTTGTAGAGCACAGGTGGAGTCAATTTAGCCTTAAAGGGCTTAGGGTTTTTGGAATGTTAAATGAGTGTTGACTTCAACTTAAAGTCACCAGCTGCATTAGCCCCAAACAAGAGAGTCACCCTGTCCTTTGAAGCTTTGAAGCCAGGCATTGACTTCTCCTCTCTAACTATGAGTCCTATATGGCATCTTCTTCCAATAGAAGGCTGTTTTGTCTTTATTAATTATCTCAGCTAGATGTTCTGGATAACTTGCTGCAGCTTTAACATCAGCCCTTGCTGCTTCACCTTGCACTTTTATGTTATGGAGATGGCTTCTTTCCTTAAACCTAATGAACCAAACACTGCTAGCTTTGGACTTTTCCTCTGCAGCTTCCTCACCTCTCTGAGCCTTCATAGAATTGAAGAGATTTAGAGCCTTGCTCTGGATTAGGCTTTGGTTTAAGGCAATGTTGTGGCTGATTTGATCTTCTATCCAGACCTCTAAAACTTTTTCCATATCAGCAATAAGGCTGTTTTGCTTTCTTATCATTTGTGTGTTCACTGGAGTAGCACTGCTACTTTCCTTCAAGAACTTTTCTTTTGCTTTCACAACTTGGCTAACTGTTTGGGACAAGAGGCCTAGCTTTTGGCCTATCCTGGCTTTCATGCCTTCCTCACTAAGCTTAATCATTGCTAGATTTTGATTTAAAGTGAGAAATGTACTACTGTTCCTTTCACTTGAACACTAGAGGCCATTGTAGAGTTATTGATTGACCTAATCTCAATACTGTTGTGTCTCAGGGAATAGAGAGGCCCAAGGAGAGGGATAGATTTGGGGAACAGTTGGCTGGTGGAGCAGTCAAAACACACTCAATTAGTTTGCTGTCTTATACGGGTGCAGTTCATGTTACCCCAAAACAATGACAATAGTAATATCAAAGACCGCTGATCACAGATCACCATAACAAATGTAATAATAATGAAAAGTTTGAAATATTGCAAGAATTACCAAAATGTAACACAGAGACACAAAATGAGCAAAAGCTGTTGGAAAAATGGTGCTGATAGACTTGCTTGACACAGAGTTGCCACAAACTTCGAGTCTGTAAAAACGCAATCCCTGCAAAGGGCAATAAAGTGACTGCAGTAAAATGAGATATACCTGTACGAAGAGGAGAGAATCCTTGGGGGCAAATGTGGAGACTGGCTACCATACCATCCTAGCCCACGCCTCTACCCTCGACTACCTAGTCACCTGGAATAGCTTCTTAATCCATCTCCCTGCTTCTCTTCCTGCCATCTCCATTCATTAACCACTCAGAAGCTAGAACTATCTTTTTGAAAACATAAATCAGATCTTGTTATTCATGTACTCCAAACCCTCCAATGGCTTCCCATTTTATTTAGAGTGAGATTTAAACTCTTAACCTGGCCCTGCCTACATGTCAACCTCAATGACCATCACACCCAGACACCATGGATATGTTCCTGTTCCTCCAACATACCAGGTTGGAAGGATTCAGATCACAGCTTAAATGCCATTTCTAGAAAAGCCAGCCAACACTACCCTATCTGAAGTACTCATTCAGATACTCCCCTGCCCAACTGTCATCCCTGCCCCAGCCCCACACACGAACACAAGTGTACTTCTTACCTGCTAAAAGAATCCTGATTTTATGTTTAAGAGCAGACAAAGAGATCTTGGTCTCAGGGAACGTGGGCTCTTCTCATCTACAGGGATGACACATGGCTGCTCTGTAGCAGACATGGTAACCATTTCTTTCAAAGATGAAGCAAAAGGGTCTAGAAATGTCATGTGGTCCTAAACTGAATAATGAGAAGTGAGGGGATGTCTACTGGGGGCTTCCTTTCCCTTGGTGAAGACAGCATCATTTTCTCCACTACTTTTCTGAATGTGATTACTATGAGGATGTAAGTCCAGAGCTATGAGATAAGCAACCATCTTGTGACTATGACATAAGCAGCAAAATAAGGAAAACCCAACACCCAAGAATCATAAAATAGGAAGATACAAATTGCCCAGGACTCTGATCTTTGAACCACTACACCATTCCTGGTCTACAAATCTCTAGACTCCCTGGCATGTAAAATAATTACATATCCTTATCACTAAGACCCTGCTGGTTGTGTCTTTCTGATACACACAGAGGAAAGCATTCCTAATTGATAAATTTATTCACAAAGAACTTTCCTGTTAAGTGAGATGGCTCACACATTAAAAATCTTAGACTCTATAACATAGAGTACACTGATGACAAAGTGCGGTATTTTGATGACAAAATACCTGATGACAAAGAATCAGCAGAAAGACTGAGGCCTATAATTTTCTTGCTAAACTTTCTTGAAGATCTTAAGCGGTAACAAATGAAGGCTGAATTATAAAAATAACTTGTTTTATAAGCATTTCCATGGAAAAGCTTTCTTTAATAAACTTAAGAATTATGAAAATGAATTTTTAATGAGTCTGACTACTACTGAAAAATAGTAGTAAGTGTTTCACCTCAATAATCTGAGATTGTAAATGATCTGACCTAATGAAAGAGCCAGTATTATTAACCCCATTTCACAGATGAGGAAACTGAGGCTCTGGGAGGTAAATTTGCCCAAAGTCATCCAGCTTGCAAGACAGAGCTGGAATTTGAACCCAGGTTCACTGACCTTGTATCCACAAGTTTAACTCCAGTACCACCCTCCAGCCTCCAGCAGCAATGTTCAGCCCATCATTAGCTCCCTTCCTTCACTTCTCTTTTGATCTACAGAGTCAGTGTCTTAGAATGTGTCTCATCTGAGCGAACCATACTTCCATACCTGAGGTGCATCTTCCCCTCCAGTCATCTTTTGTCATCTATATCTTAAAAAGCACACATTGAAGAAAGTTTAGATACAGTTGCTGTTACTCACCCAGAGGAATATTTTAAACCTTCTAAAGCTTATTAAATACCCATCATGACAAGGAGAAAGGCTTGTGCCCTGAAGTTGAGATTTAGTGCCATAGCTGTTTAGTTTGTGGTAGCTTTTCCTATTCCCTGCCATTTGTCTTGGTCATATTCAATTTTAGCATAACCCTTGACCACTTAGCTGACCTCCTTATTTGCACACTTCCGTCACATACTCCTGACTCTTCCCCACATAACAGCCAGAGTGATCCTTCTCAAATGTAAGTCAGAGTGCCTCATCCTTCTGCCCAAATCGCTTCCTGGCTTCATATGTCAGCCAGGGTAAGTCTTTACAGTGTCTGACCAGGTCCTCTGAAATGCTGCCCCTTTTGCATTCTAACCTCATTGCCTAAGACTCTTCCCTTTGCTGGCTTCTCTTGGGTAAATTTGCCTCTTCACTGTTCCTTAAATAAGCCAAGCACTCTTCTACCTCAGGGCTTTTGCATATGCTGTTCCCTCTACTTGGAAAGCTGTTCCTCCAGCTACCTGCATGTCTTGCTCCCACAATCCATATCTCTGCTCAAATATCTTAATATCAATGAGAACTTCATTGCATGCCATATATAAAACAGCAACAGCTTCCCTCCAACACACACACACTTCCTCTCCTTTGTGTGGCATTTTTATGCTTATTACAACCTGATACAGTATAAAATTTGTCTACTTGCTTATTGACTTTATTCTTCCCACTGTCATATAAGCTCCTCAAGAACCGGGACTTTGTCTTGTTCAGTGTGTTTCCAGAATTCAAGCATGCTTATCATGTGAGAGGTGCTCCATGAATCCTTGTTAAATGAATAAATAATGAGTGAATGAATGAATGGACAAATGCATCTTGGGTAGTGAAGTCTCACTACTGCTCTGTGACTTAGTTTCCTCATCTATGAAACAAAGGAGTGAAGATTCGAGGATTTCCATGCTTTATCCTTGCTCTCTTGTACCACATAAACCAAAACACAGGCCTGTCTCCAGCTTGAGAACCAAGGGGATGAGCATTGGCCCAGAGCCAAAAACTCTGGGCCTTCCACCTCTTGGCTTCCTGGGTGGCCCTGGGCAAGTCACTTAACTCTATTCTTTAAGTTCTTCATTTATAAAACAAGGCTAACACTTAATTCCCCGCACTGTAGAGTTGGGAGCATTAATTAATGCTTATAAAGTACTCTGGTATTTCTCAATTAAAAGATTCAATTAGAGTAAATTGTTACTATTAGGCAAATGGAAATGAAATAATGAGACTGTTCTAGGCATTATAATTCATACATGAATTCCAGCTTTAAAAAATAAGAAGAACGACTGCCTACATTCTAAAACAATCCACGAAATATTTTACTCAAAAGACAGTTTTTCCAAAATTTTAATGGTCTAAAAAGAAATTCAGTTCCAAAGAAGTAACATGCCTACTCTTCCTAATCTAGAATGTTCTTGGTTGTCAAATCTAGTCTGTATATATGATTAAGATTACAGTTCAAAATTTTGTCATTAAAGAAAAAAATGAACATATTTTAGCCCATTGCCTACCTTATGTATCTTATCCTTATAGACAAAAGGAAAATAAATATTTTAAAGCACAAAATCTTACAAAGAAAATGTATTATAGCTGTTCGTATTTGTGACAACATCCAAGATCATTCAAGAAAAAGAGAATACAAGGAGCTATATTTTTAAACACCAAGACTATGAAATAGAGCTGGAGCTCTCCTAACTGGGTAACTTCAGGCAAGCTGAGGCTCTTTTTTTAAAGAGCTTTATTAAATTCAACTTCAAATCATTTTTAATTCACCCTGCCCAAAGAGAAAGCTTGCCCATGTCTCAGCTGCATTTTAAGCAAATATTTTTTTTAATATTATTGCCTTGGTATTCTCCAAGCAAGAGACTATCATGGCATTGCATGTCCTTCCTTCACCCCTTCCTTCTGAGCTAACTTCCTTCTTTCCCTCTCTCCTTTTCTTCATGGTCACGAAGGTCTGCCTGCCCACTGCAGGAAACCGGGGAAACTTGTTTAAGGAAACAATTGGCCTCCTGGGATATTGGGGGTGATTGGTGCTGCCCAGCAGGACTAAGATTTGGGAGCCAGCCAGAGATTGTCATTAAGAAGACAGTCACTTTCCTGTATTAAATGGTATGATTAGAAAGTGAAAAAAAAAAAAAAAAACAAACCAAGGACAGTCTGAGAAACTGTCTCAGCCAAGAGGGGCCTGAGGAGACAGGATGACTGAATGTAATGTGGTGTGCTGGATGAGATCCTAGAACAAAAGAAAGACATTAGGGAAAAAGTAAGAAAATCTGAATAAGTGTGGACTTTAGTTAATAAGAATCTATCAATACCGGTTCATTAATTGTAACAAATGTACCATATTAATGTGCAATGTTAATAATAAGGCAAACTGAGACTGGGGTTAATGGGAATTCTCTGTACTATCATTTGAAAATTTTCTGTAAATCTAAAACTACTTTAAAAAATTAAGTTTATGAAAAAACAAACAAACAAACAAAAAACACAAAAAAGATTTGGGAGCCAGAAACACTCCAGGAACACTCATGAACATGGAGGATGTGGTGTTTGGACGAGAAGGCCCCTCAAGATTTTACGGGCTCAAAAAGCAAGGAATCATGATGGAGTGTGAAGCTAAGCTAAATCCCTCACATTTTCTTCAGCCCTCATCTCTGAATCTCCAGTTTACCCATTCTTTTGAGATGCTAAGAAGAACACATGTGAAGAATTTGCTAAGTAGTAAAAATATCTATAAACCTTCAAAATTATTATCTCCTTTCTGGGAAATGGCTTTCTTTGGTATGCAAATTAATATTATGGTCTCTCTTCCCAGAAAAATGCACATAGATGAAGAATTTTATGTATGATTTTGGAGTTTTGGGATGTCTCTAAGATTCATGAATCCCAGACACTGCAGCCAAAGAGAACCAGGTTAAGAAAACTATCTGAGGAGATCTGCAGCTGGGCTCCAGGGGTACCATGAATTCCCCACGTTAAAAGAAAAATTTTCATAGAATATTTAGTGATCTAGTAAGCTTTTTTCCAACAATTCATGAGTCGGGCAGCATCCAATCTAGAGATAGTAAGGCGCTCCAAAGAGCTGTACAAGGTAAGAGATTTTTATAGGAAGTGAGCAGGATAAAGGAAGTTATACTGGGCATTTGCTAGCTGGCCAAAGCAGGGCTACTTTTCTCATACGGAGTAAAGGGAAGTGTTGGAACCAGGTCAGGAGACTTGTGCTAAGCAGGCAAGTGCTGGCTGGTTGACCTGGGACTTTCTTTTCTGGGGAGTAGTGTATAGAAACGTAGGGAAGTTTTGGTTTGCTGACCCAAGCTTTAGCATGAGCAACTCCATCTCCATCCTAATCTGGTTACTTTAACATCCAAAATTGTGGACATTTTCCTGAGGAATTTTTCTTAACTTCCATCATGCTATCAATGGGGACGGTGACCCACTTGAAGTTAAGAACATCTGAGTTAGGGCTACTTGAAACACTAATTTTGCTCCCCTAGTCAGAGTCTGAATTTCTCAAGGAGAAGGACATGTCTTCATTATCTTTTTATTATGTTCGGTACACAGAGTGTTTAATATAGATTTATGCAATGAATAAGTCAATTAACCAATCAAAAGCCAAGCTGATTCAGTAGAATAGTTGTTGGCATAAAATAGAAGAAAAAGAAACATCAAGCAGAGAATAGAAATATACGCAGATAATCTTATTCATTTTATTTCCTGGATATTTCCAAATATTTCCCAGAGTAGGCACTTAAGTCATGTGAGGTATATTTTAAGCTTTATCAGCTTCATAATAAACATTTCCATCTGAAGAAGTATTATAAGCTTCTCAAATGTTAATGTGCGTACACTGCACCCAAGTATCTTTTTTAAATGTTGGTTCTGTTTGGGGTGAGGGCTCGAAATTTACATTTCAAACAAGCTCCCAGATGATGCTGATGTGAGCGGCTTGCAGATCACGCTTGGAGGAGCAAACACATGGTGAACCGAAGAAGTAGCTGTTAAGGGTTCTGTTCTCCCCCACCCATTCACTATCTTTGGGACCAGGATATAATGGCCACTTATGGATGGATTTAAGGTAGAGAAAAGGCCCATAACTGGGTAACTGAATAGAGTCACATGCAGAAATGCCAAGAATCTCCTCTACAATCCAGCTGAAAGCAAGATTGGATTGAATGTAAAGTGAGACACTGATTTTCCACTCTCCACCTATTTATACTGATATAGAATAAGCAAAGATATTTCACTTGTATTTGTATTTAGGTTTTCATTGACCAGAAACACAAAAATCAGTCATTTAAACATTTTATCGAACTGTTCAATCTGATCAGATTGTCAGAGAAGGTAAAAATTCTTACCCAAAAGGAGAATTTCAGGGCAGAATTTTTTCTACATAATTTAACAATGAGTTGCCCTTCTTTCTCTCTTTCCTTTTAGTCCTGGGCCATTTAGCCCCATCTTCTCACCCTAGAAAATTACTAGGTGAGGTCCTATTACCCTCAACTTTCTCTTTATGGTTTCTCAGCGCTCCTGAAATCCACTTACCGAGGAAAGGTGTTCATTTTCATCTTATGTACTTGTAACTCCCTACATAACTGTTCAAAGTTCTTGAAAGGGCAGATTTTAAGAGCTTTCATACTCTTGCTTCAAGTTCACGTGTTAATGGGTGTCAATAAAACCAGAGTTTCAGGGGTTTTCTTCTACTTGCAGGATCTTTTATTAAAAATAAATTCCAAAGGTTCTCCTTCCTCCTCGCCTATGGTGAATTACTTTTCTACTGTACTTTAAACTGACAACAGTTTATTTCAAGCAGAAGACAAATTTTAATTTCCCTGTTGACAATGTTAGCCCAGTGGCATTCTTACGTGTTGACCTGTTTTCTTCCAAAGGAGATTTGGAATAGGTCAAGTCTTCATGTTAGAGAAGGGAGATAGAGTGACAGAGCAGTAGACAAGAAAGAGACTAGAAAAGAGTCAGAAATTCTAAGATCTTGTCTCAGCCCTACCTCAGAGTAGTCACACACATATGGGTAGGAAGCTGCTACCCTTGTAAGTCTCTGTAAATGGTGGCAGCAGTTTGGAGTTAACATGAATTATGGATAAGACCTTGGTTCTAGCTCCTACTTCGGCCCATGAAACTTTGAGAGGATTTGTTTCTCTGTAACTTCAGCTTCTTCTTCTGTGCAAAGAGGGAATTGTATTAGTCATTGTCTACTGGTGATTACAGCTCAAAATGTTGCTTCTATTAGAATCTACCTGGGGGCAACTAGAGAAACTAGATCAGCAAGACCAACTTAATGCTCAATGGGTGCCACCATTGGGGCATGGGGAGCTTTAATTTTGCCAACTTCTTTTATCAATTATTTGATGACAGTGCGGCTAGTAAAATTTGCACTATGTGTTCCAATGTTTTTCCAACAGTTAAAGAAAATTAAAAACAAACAAACAAAACACTCTTGCATCTAGCTTAAACTGAGTTTTCATAAAGGTAGAGGTCAAAGATTGTTCAGAATTTATGCTGATGCTTTATCTCTGGCAGACCATGCCAGAGGTCTGTTGTTTTTCTCTGCAGCCAAGTGTAAATGCCTGGTAGCAGCACATCAAGAATGAAAAGTTACCATCTTGATGTAATTGTCTGACTTGGGTCCATTTTGTCTCAAAAAAAAGTATCTTTATTTATAAGATAAACTATAAGGTAAATTATAAGATAAACAGTAATAAAATGATGTTCATAGTTTTTCATGGTTTGGTTCAGTGCAAAAAAAAAAAATTTACTCAATTCCTGTAAGTCCATCAGAGGGACTCTGATCTATACTCTCTTTAATAAAGATTAGTTTGATATCCACACAAACTAAATAAGTATTTTATTTCCACAAAACCCTCTCAAATTCCAAATGATCAAATTTGCTTGTAAATTATAACCCAAGTTCATAGTTTGGTAAGTTGAAGGTGATTTAACAGATATTAAAAAAAAATAATAAGACTGGGCATAAATTTAAACTAAATGTAATTAAAACATATTATTTTGACAAGAAAACCTCTTATCAAAATAAAATAAGTCTGAAGATTGCGACTTTTTGTTCCAATGTCATGAACATATATATTTTTTCTTTTTGATTTTCTAATAGCCAAAACCACATATTGCTACACTGTAACTGTATTGAAGGAAGCTTTTCAACTAGTCTCTTTCTACAGTGTTTAATTTTATTTTCCTGTTACAGTATATTGGGCACAAGGGGGCACTGAAGGAGTGAACAATCCCATCTACCATAGCAACTGAGACACCTAAGTGTTTGTTCACCTTTCACTCTGCCACATTGTAGTAGTTACTTTCTTTCTTCTTTTCCTTTCTTTTTTAAAATAGCTGTAAGGAGTTTGTCCAGCTTCTCTGGTCATGTGAGGGAAAACCTAGACATGGACATTTTCCAGCCCATGGATAACACCATCTTGAATGGCCTTTTCTGAGAATATACATCTCGTGTCATCATGAAATAGCATCATGTTTCACCAAAATGCCAAACATTGTGGCAAGAGTCTACCAGTTACATCCTTCCTTCTTACTACTTTTTACTATTCTTGGAGGCAGCTACAAACTGCATTTCCCAGCTTCCCTAAAAGATCAGTGTGGATAATGAGATGGAAGAGGAAGTTGCTGTTGCTGCCGTTGTGTAGGACATCTGGGAGAGTTACCCAAAGGCGGCTGAACTGGTAGGAGTCTTTTTCCTCTTCCTTCTTCCTGCCTAGAGAGTCAATTCCATTGCTGGTGATGCAGCAGCCATGTTTCAATTCTAAAAAATGACAAAACAGAAAGAAAGAATACGCTTACGACCTTGGTAGGGCTATGGAATTTCCACTTCACCCCTGCACTGCTTCCTTCCAAATTGCATGTTATATGAAAGATAAAAAAAAAAAAAAAACTCTTATCTAGTTTAATTCCCTATGATTTGAGTCCCTACAGATTTTAAAATAAAAGTATATGAAAACTACAATTTCCAAATGATGCATCTTAAAAATATCATGGTTGGCAATGGAGATTCTTTAAGTATATATAGCAAAGGAATTGAACCAAAGGAAATATTTCACTGAGCTTCCATATAGTCCCATGAGAGGTAATACATGATTATGAAAAAGCATGAAAAAAGGCATCTTTTTAATTTAGCTGGACAAATATAAAATATCAACTCATAGTCCCTACAGAAAAGTTATACATTGATTACAATAAATTCCAATTCTCCTCTAAATTACTGCTGCTTCATCTATAAAAGCAACTGCCCCTGTTACTGGGGTCAGTGCAAAGCTTTGTTCATCTCCATTGTTCAGTAGAATGGGCAGGCAGTTGCACTTTAAAAAAATTTACCCTCTCAGCACCCTGGTCAGCGGTCTCACCCTGAACTGTCACCACTCCCAACACCCTTAGTTCTCACCCCACCCTCACCAACGACCTCGTCTCCAATCCTTCTGGTAAGAGAAGACTAGAGGAGCCAAATATTCAAAAGCATCTCCTTCTAGAGAAACATCCTGAGTTTCTGAGTCTATTTTGTCCATGAAAGATAGAACTGTTTATTTTTATGACTTTGGTTAATTGAAATTTTAAACTTCCCTACCATTTGTACTATTCTATGTTATCTCAGTAGGTGGAAAATTTAATCTAGAATTTTAAAAAATGAGTGTAAATATTTTAAAATGTAAATCTTTGAATTATCAAAGTTTGATGCTGTGCTTTTGGACAGTCCAGTCAAAGGACATTGTTATTACAAAGTATTAGTCATTGTTTTACCGAATAAAGGAGGAGGATGAAGCTCTAATTATTAGATGAGGTCCAAGAAAATGCCCGATTCTATAGGAAAATGACAGTGCTTAGGATTATAGGCCATAATATTTTTGATACAGAGTTTGCATCATTAAAAAAAATCCATGTTTAATCCAAAAATGCCTTGATATATTGAAAGGAAATGACATGGCTTATGGGAAATAAATCATATTCTACTGTGACTTCTTTCAATGGATAGTGGATTTATATATTATCAAACTCAGTTGAATCAAGGGAAAAAATCTTTTAAATTGCAGAGTAGACAAAAAGAATTGTTTTTTTTTAAAAATATTTTGGTTGGCTTTTTAAAAAAATTTTTATTCATTTATTTATTTATGTTTTGGCTGCATTGGGTCTTCATTGCTGTGTGTGGGCTTTCTCTAGTTGCGGCGAGCAGGGGCTACTCTTCGTTGTGGTACGTGGGCTTCTCATTGCAGTGGCCTCTCTTTTTGCAGAGCATGGGCTCTAGGCATGTGGGCTCAGTAGTTGTGGCTCTCAGGCTCTAGAGCGCAGGGTCAGTAGTTGTGGCGCATGGGCTTAGCTGCTCCACGGCATGTGGGATCTTCCCAGACCAGGGATCAAACCTGTGTCCCCTGCATTGGCAGGCGGATTCCCAACCACTGCGCCAGCAGGGAAGTCCCAAAGAATTGGTTTTTAATCAAAAGAGCAATTAAATACTGAACAGGCTATGATAAATAAAGTTATATAATTTCAGGTTGGGGGACCTCTTTTAAAGTCAAGGCACCAGCCATCAGTCATAAAAAATGCCCAAGCAGGAGGTGATTTCCTCACTAGAGATGCTTTCACCTGTGTTTGTTTAGTATTCTAGATCTGCAACTCAGATCTCAAACCTTGATATGAATAGTTTCAGCACTGTGGGGTTTTTTTAATGTCAAACCAGAAAATATACATGTATACATTATAAAGAGCAACATAAGTATTTTCACCATAAAAGTATTTTGTGCATCTGTTCCAACTAGCTTAAACCTATTTATTGAAGAAACTTATTAACATGAAGTTTCCCACCACCCCCTGACACTTTATTTTCGTGAAGAAACTGGAATAAAGGTATTTTCAGCTATTAGCACAAAAAGGCAGAGGGGAAATTCCATGTCATGAGCACTCCTTTTTTGGTTCCCAATACTGATTGCATTACACTCTGGCTTCTCAATGTATATCTGCAGACCAACGGCAGCAGCATGACTTGGACTTGGAAATACAGAATCTCAGGCCCCCACCTCAAACCTACTAAATCTACAGGATCCCCCAGGGGATTCATAGACTCAGTGAAGTTTGAGAAGTACTCCTTCAGGATGCACCAACACCTAATTGAATCACCACATTCTCCTAGAAGCTGGGTGATAATGCAGTGAGAATCTATCACCTCTCCAAGTATGGATGTTACAAAAATGCAAGTTAGTGCCAGAAGTATAAGTTTATACCTTATGCAAATTTAACTCAGGTGCTGACTTTAAAACCTCACTCTCTGTAAGATGAGACTCCCATTTATTTCTCTGAATCCTCATGAGCAAGCAATCAATTAACATAGAAGATGCTTAATATTAAAATAGAAAGAAGTAAACCAGCAGACAAGAAGAGCACATTAGCCTCATCCACCATTCCACTTTCACCGCTAGTGATGTGTTAAAACACAGATGGTTTGGCTGCAAGATTGTCTGTGTGAAGATTCTTCTTTAACCTCTTCTTTTGGTCTTAGTTGTCCTTTAAGTTTAGCTGTAGTAAAGATTATTGTGTATTAAACACACACATACACATATTCTTGAGGAATGATGTAAGAGATTTTCAATGGCCATTTTTACCATTCTCTATTTTTACTTTAAATACAAACTTGAGAACCTAATTCTATGTAAGCTGTTACCTACTTACATTTTTGGAGAATTATACAAATACCTATAGGTTTACCAGTGCTTTCTTATTACATGTCTTGTCCTAGGTTGAGTGTGTCACTGATAATTGTTTGCAAACATGGAAGCAATAATTAAGCTCCATGAGAGATGGCACTAATGCATTATAAACTAAACAGACGACTCAAGTATGGAAGGAAAATGAGTATGAATGTTTAAATAGGTCTTAACTGGGTTGGAGAGGAGGTGAGGATGTTGAGGAAGAAAGAATAAAAAAGAATGGGTGTGAGAAAGGAAATATCAATGGAATGTTGAGATTGCAAATGAAGCCCACAGAAGTCAGGAAATTCAAGAGTTAAGGTTCCCACTGCTCCCTTAATTCTGCCCCTGGTGTTGGGCAAATGCACTGTGTATGTATCTTTCATTACCAGATCCCATAACACTTAGCAACAGAGCCCGTTTAGGGTGGTGATGAAGAAGCATATGGCTCCTTATGAAATGAGCTTTAAATACATCGAAAAGTTAACAACTAGTATAACAAGGTACTTTTTCCTATAAAAGTTTAATGTTAATTATAAAATCAGATAACATTGTTATGGCGTGAAATATGAAATACACAAGGTAGCACTCCCCTGGGGCACAGTTGATGTGCACTGTGTTCACAATGGAATTTTCCCACCTTCAGAGGATAAGAGTGTAAATAATTCTTTCTCCCTGGAAAACTAATATGAAAATTAGCTAATGTAGCAAAATTTCAGAATCTCTGCTTTACATAGGAAGGATACACGTCTGAGGCTACAAACTATAGTTAAGATAACCATGTATTAATAAACTAATGCGGGGCAGGAGATGGGGACAATAACAAATAATTCCTACCCCCCACCAAAAAAAAAAAAAAAGAAAAAAATTTTGGCCAATTTTGGAAAGCTGTGTAAGGCATTATTTTCCTTTAGCTTTATCTTCCTAATGATGTTTATTCTTGATAAATGAATGCCTCTCCAAATGTACTCAAGGTTAAGAAGTATCCCAGGAGTGTGTCCACTTGGAGATTAAAAACAAAGCAGCATAGGTTAAAAAGGTGCATAAATCATTTATAAAATGCCCCTGAAGTTTCAGTAAACTGTGAGTGAACAGTGAAGAGTGAACTGTGTAGACACAGCAGTTTAGTGGTTATTAAGGAATTGCAGAAGCTTTTGAAGAGTAAATTAACCTTTCCAGGAGTGGCTGTATCATTTGTGGGACCCAGTGCAAAATAAAAATATGAGGTCCATGTTAAAAATATTATTAAGAACTTCAAACAGATAAACAACAAAGACCTATGGCACAGGGAACTATATTCAATATCTTGTAATAACCTATAATGGAAAAGAATCTGGAAAACTATATATATATATGTATAAATGAATCACTTTGCTGTAATCTGAAACTAATACATTGTAAGTCAACTATACTTCAATAAAAAATAAATAAAACATTTAAAAATTAAAGAAAAAAAATATTAAGAACTTCAAGATGGTGTCAGTAGAGCATTAAACCAAGTGCAAGCCCTTCTGAGCACAGGGCCCTGCGTGACTGCATAAGTTGCACACCCAGACCCTTTCTTTGATTAAATGAACACCTCTCCTCTGCCTTTCTTATAGCACCTATCACTTTCTATTATTCTTAGTCCTTTGAGTCTCATCCTTAATTCTCCCTCTGGTCTGGACATTCCTTGTGGGCAGGGACTCTGAAAAGAACACAGACTCTGGAATCAGACAAATCTGCCTTTACATTTCCAGCCTCCACCACTTTTTAGTTGCATGAACTTAACCACATTACTTAATTTCCCTGAAACTCAGTTTTCTCATCTGCAAAATGAAAGAGGAAAGGATTGCTGTGAGGATAAATTAATTTTACAGTGTTTGGCCCATAGTGAGTACTTAAGAATAGTGGTTGTTCATATTATTGCATTAGAAGGTTGCTGTGAGGATTACTGTGAGATAATAGAAAGAACTTCACAATATTCAACGCTATGGGGTTGGTTGAAAATCATATGGGAAGTTCATACAGTGGTGTGTCCAGAGCACTCTATCGATGGTACACCAATTAGCAACATCAGCAGTACCTGAGAGCTAGTTAGAAATGCAAATTCATGGACCCCAGCCCAGACCTCCTAAATCAGGAACTCTGGGGGGTGATGCATTGGGTGTGCCAAGCCTCCAGATGATTCCAATACGCTCTCAAGTTTGAGAACCACTGATCTGCTACATGAGTTGGGTCTGTGAGCTGACGAAGAAAGTCTTCTATGCTATATTTTTATTAAATTACAAAGCAAGGTGCAGAAGTGTTCCCAAACTGATTTCAAGCCCAGAGATTTTCCAAAATTGAAGCCCATTTCTCCACTCTGGAGACATTAATGATGGTATTGCTCTGGCCAGGGATGGAGGAACTAGTCTCACTCCTCAGACTTGTACCCATTTCGCCCCTGGGGAGAGGAGCTCTTAAAGATTTTCCTTTTTCCATTTTGACTTTCTATACTGTTAGAATTTTTTTAACCATTCATATACATACATGTGTGCATATATATGTATATATATGCATATATATAAATCTTGTCATGTGGTTTTTAAAAACTATTCCTCTTTATTTTTTAACAATTATTTTAAGTAAATAAGCACATGCATCCTAAATGTGAAAAAAGCATGGTTCTGATTAACTAGAATGAGACCAGAATAAAAGGTGTTTGAAAATCAGGCCAAGTAGTAAGGGCCGTTCCTCTAGAAGCAGAGAAATAGCCATAATCTGTGGACCTCTAACCAATGGAGCTGAGCAAACCCTTCTTGCCTGGGGAAATCCTGACAGCAGGGCCTCTAATTTCATGAAATAAGCCAAGTTGACCTCAAAAACCGTTGGCAAGGAAATTACACAGGAGCCAGGGTACTTCACACAATCTCTCTTTGGGTTTTCATTCTTTTAGGGTTGGTTTCCATGGAAATCTGCACCTGCCAGTTCCCTGGGGTCTCTAAGCCTGAGGACTGTGAGGAAACAGGGAGGAGAAAAGTGGAGACAGTGCAGATTTGATAGGCTTCTTTTACTTAGCATTTTCACTTACAGTGTTCTCAGGAGCCTAATTGTGAGGCTGTAGAGAAATTCCATTTGTAATATCCCCTTTATTTACCACTTTCGTGCTTTCTGGAACCTTGAAAACATAAGATAGCAAGGCTTCAGTGCATAGTTATTTTGTGTACAGATATGAAATTGGGTCAAAAGCCAGGAACAGTATTGTTTTCAGAATGTTTTGGTAATGATAAGAATCCTTTATATTTACAGAGAGAAATCCTTACCCAAAGACCCCAGAGCCCTTTAAATCTTTGAAATCTGCCTTGAGCCAGAGAATTAAGAGCACATATTTCTACAACTTTGAATCCAGAGTGTTAAAGTCACTAAGACAGGTGGTCACCAGCTGGGAAGCAGTGAGCACAGCCAGGTGACCTCTGAAAACCCCTTCTGAAGTAAGAATGTGTGACAAGTGTAGTTACAGACCAGAATTGTCTCTGCCGACCCATATGTGAAGCTCAGTCCTGATCGGCTACGTGGCTCTGTGCCCTCCCTCTCCCCCCATAAAAATTTAGGTTGAGAAAAGATTATGTGAAGTTCTGCTCCAACTGAGAGGGCACCAGTCAACTTTGACTGAGTTCTGTTAGTGGATTACTGAGGGGGCCATAGGAAGGTGATAGCAAATAAATAGAAGAAAGTACCTAAAGAAGTTTACAACTGTTTAGGAATACACAGTATATGATGCACCTAATATATTCAAAGGGCACTTGTGTTACTTTTAAGCAGCAAAATTAGCCTTGTTTCTGGGACACTATTTCAAAATTGACCAAGAGGCTCAAGGCCAAGTTGGTATTAAAAAATTGGAGGTATAATATCTATTTTTTGTATCTGGTTTGCTTGCTTGATGGTTGGTTGGTTTTACGTAGAATATCTTTTTTAACAGTTTTATTGAAGTATAACTTACATACCATAAACTGCTCATTTTAAGTAATTCAATGAATTTCAGTAAATTTATAGAGTTGTGCTACCATCACCACAATCCAGTGTCAGCATAATTCCATCACCCCGAAAAGATCCTTCAGGTCCATTTGCAGTCAGTGTGTACCCCAGACAACCAATGAACTGCTTTCTGTCACTATCGATTTTCCTTTACTGGGCATTTCATATAAAGGGAATCATACTATAAATATTGTCTTTTGGCTCTGGCTTCTTTCATTTAGCACAATATTTTTTTAATTGATCCATGCTGTAGCATGTATCAGTAGTTTTATTGCTGAAAAGTATTCCATTGTATGAATATACTGCATTTTGTTATCCATTCAATAGTTGATGGCACTTGGGTGGTTTCCACTTGGGGCTATTATGCATAAAGCTACTATAAACATTCACATAAAAGTCTTTGGGAGAACACAAGTTTTAATTTCTATTGAGTAAATACTTAGGAATAGAATTACTGGGTTGTATGACAAACTTATGTTTAACTTTTTAAGAAACTGTCAAAATGTTTTCCAAAGTGGCTGTACCAATTTACACTTTCATCAGCAATGTATGAGGGTTCCAGTTTTTCTACATCCTTAACAATATTTGCTATAGTCTGATTTTTTTTTTATTATAGACTTTCCAGGACTGTCTTATTGTGGCTTTGATTTGAATTTGCTAAATGACTAATGATGGTGAACATCTTTTCATGTGTTATCAGCTATTTGTATATCTTCTTGGTAAAATACCTAATCCAATAATTTGTTCAATTTTAAATTTGCTTGTTGTTCCTAGTATTGAACTGTAAGAATGCTTTCAATGTTATGGATGCAAATCCTTTATCAGATATATAGTTTGCAAATATTTTTATCCAGTTGTGATTTGTCTTTTCATTTTCTTAACTGTGTCTTTGAAGTGTAAAAGCTTTTCATTGAGATTTATGAAATTTTTTCTTTATGAATCTTGATTTTGGTGACATATCTAAGAACCCTTTGCCTATCCTAACATCAAAAAGATTTTCTTGAATGTTTTCTTCTGGAATTTTTATAGCTTTTTACATTTAGATGGTGTGGTACATTAATCTATTTCCAGGTATTAAACCAACTTTGCTTTCTTAGAAAAAATGCCAGTTGGTCATGGTGTATAATCCTTTATATATATTGCTGGATTTGGTTTTCTAATATTTTAGAACTTTTCATCTGTATTCTCAAGGGATATTGGTCTATAGATTTCTTGTAATGCCTTGTCTGGCTTTATTATCAGGGTAATAATGGCCTCATAGAATGAGGTGAAAAGCGTTCCTTCCCCTATTTTCTTGAAGAGTTTGTGAAGGGTTGGTAATGTTGGCTCTTTAAACATTTGATAGCATTCACCATAGAAGACATGTGAGCCTGGACTTTTCTACGTAGGAGAGTTTTAATAACCAATTCAATTTCTCTACTTGTCAGAGTGCTAGTCTGATTTTCTATTGCTTCTTGAGTCAGTTTTGGTAATTTCTGTCTTTCTAGGATTTTTCATTTCATCTAAGTTGTCCAATGTGTTATGTAAAATTCTTCCTAATATTTCCCCTTATAAGCCTTTTTTATTTCTTCAGGGTTAGTACTAATATCTTCTCTTTCATTCCTGATTTCGATAAGTAGTGCATCTTGTCTCTTTTTCTCTCAGTCAGCCTAGCTAAATAATTGTTAATTTTGTTGATTTTTCAACCTTTGGCTTCGTTAATATTCTCTATTGCTCTTCTGTTTTATGTTTTACTGATTTCTACTTCAGTCTTTATTGCTTCCATTATTCTGCTTGCCTTGTGTTTAGTTTGCTCTTCTTTTCATAGTTTCTTAAGGTAGAAGCCTCAGTTATTGATCTGAGATCTTTCTTCACTTCTAATATAGTTTTAAATTTCCCTCTAAGCACTTCTGTGGTCGCATCCCACAAAGTTTTGGTTTTCATTCTATTTAAAGTATTTTCTAATTTCCATGTGATTTCTTTCTTGACCCATATATTATTTGGAAGTGTGTTAATTTCCAGATTGGGGGTTTTCTAAATTTGTTTCTGTTGTTGATTTCTAATTTAATTATGTTATGGTCATAGAAAATAATTTGTATGATTTCAATTCTTATAAATTTAGTGAGTCTTATTTTATGGCATAACATATGGTCTTTCTTGGAAAATATTCCATGTGCTCTGTTGTTGGGTGGAGTATTCTACAGATTGTTAGTTGAAGTTGGTTGATATGCATTACATCTTCCTAATTAATTGGCCCTTTTACATTATAAAGAGTGAAATTTTGTCTCTAGCAACATTTTTAAAGTCTATTTTTTTCTGATATTAATAGAGCCATTCAAACTCTCTTAAGGTTATTGTCTGCATAAAATATCATTGTCATGCTTTTAATTTTAACCTATTTGGATCAAAAGTGTTTCTTTTATAGACAGTTGGAGCTTGAAGTTTTATCCAGTCTAATAATCTTTGTATTTGATTAGTTTTTAATCCATTCACATTTAATGTAGTTATTTTTATTTTTATTTTTTATTTATTTGTTTATTTATTTATTTTTGGCTGTGTTGGGTCTTTGTTTCTGTGCGAGGGCTTTTCTCTAGTTGAGGCAAGCAGGGGCCACTCTTCATCGCGTTGTGCGGGCCTCTCACTGTCGCGGCCTCTCTTGTTGCGGAGCACAGGCTCCAGATGCGCAGGCTCAGTAGTTGTGGCTCACAGGCCTAGTTGCTCCGTGGCATGTGGGATCTTCCCAGACCAGGGCTCGAACCCGTGTCCCCAGCATTGTCAGGCAGATTCTCAACCACTGCACCACCAGGGAAGCCCCTAATGTAGTTATTGATATGGTTTGATATATATCTTCCATTTTACTTTTTATTTTCTGTTTCATGTCTCTTTTGTTCCTCTGTTCCTGCATTACTACTTTCTTTTGTGGTAAATAGATATTTCTAGTGCATTATTTTAATTCCTTTGTTATTTTTTTTCTTAAATAGTTTGGGGTTTTTTAAGTGGTTGGTTTAAGACTTGCACTACAGATCTTAGCTTATTTCAACCTATTTCAAATTAATACTAACTTACGTTTTATAAAATATATACACTTAGTCCACTATAGCTCCATTTCTTCCTCCCTCCTTTTTGCTATTATTTTCATATATATTATATCTTTATGTTATAAGATTAGTAATGCAGTTTTATGAGTATTGTTTTATGCAATATTATATATTTTCAACCAGTTAAGAGGAGAAAAGAGAAGAAATTATATTTATACAATTTCATGTGTTTTCCTGTATATTTAATTTTGCAGTGTTTGTTATTTATTTCTTCACATGGGTTCTAGCTACCATCTAGTATAATATATCTAGTATAATTTCCTTTCAGCCTGAAGTAATTCCTTTAGTATTTGTTGTAAGATAAGTCTGATAGCAACAAATTCATTCATTCTTTATTTATCTGGTAATGTCTTTAATTTTGGAATGTCAGTTTTGAAGTATAATTGTAATGGATTTAGAATTCTTAGTTAACAGTCATACTCTTTCAGCATTTTGAAAACATCATCCCATTGTCTTCTTGTTTCCTTTGTTTTCAATGAGAAGTCTGCTGTTAATCATAGTGTTGTTCCCCTGTATGTGATGAGTCATTTTTCTCTTATTCTTTTCAAGATTTTCTTTGTCATTGGTTTATAACCACCATTTGACTATGACGCCTCCAGGTGTGACTCTCTTTGTGTTTATCTTCCTTGGAACTCATTGAGTTTGTTGGATCTGTGGACTAGTTTTTAATAAAATTTGGAAAATGGTAATTATTTCTTCAAAAAAATTTTTCTGACCTTTTCTCTCTCCTCTTTTTCTGAGACTCCCAATATACATATACTAGTATGATTGATAGCATCCCATAGGTCTCTGAGGTTATCCTCATTTTTCTTGATTTTTTTTCTTTCTTCTCCAGCTTAAATAATTTCTACTCATTCATCTTCAAATTTGCTGACTCTTTCTCCTACAATCTCAAATCTGTTATAGAGCCCCTATGGTGATTCTTCACTTCAGTTATTTTACTTTTCAAATGAAGACTCTCCACTTAATTATTTTGTATTTATTGAGATTTTATTAATCAAGACTTTATTGAGTCTCAATTTGATTAATCATTGTTATCATAGTGTTCTTTAATTCCTTGAAAGTTACTTTTAGTTGCTTGAATGTATATATAATAGCTGTTTTTAAGTCTTTGTTTAGCCCAACAACTGGACTCCTCAGAGATAATAGGTATTCACTTTTTTTCCTGAGCATGGGTCATAGTTTCCTATTTCTTTGTATGCCTTACAATTTTTTTTTTTTTTTTTGTCAAAAACTGAACACTTTGTTGAAAACTGGACATTTTATGTAACAGGATACAACAACTCAAGGTTTCTTATTTTTCTTTCCTGGGAGCTATTATTGTTGCTGCTGTTTTGTTTGTTTCTTTATTTGTTTAGTAATTTGCTTGAACTAATTCTGTGGAGTCTGCCTCCCCCATAGCATTTGACCACTAATGTCTTTGCTCAGATTTTTCTTCATTCTTGCTTTAATTGTTGAGTTTGGCTTCCTTTGATTTGCTCTTGTGTAAGCGTGGCTTAATGGTCAGCCAATGATTGGTCAGAGGTTGTACTCAAACACCTTGAGCCATTCTACCACTTGACAATAGAGCTATGTGTAGACTGGGAAATGTATTTAAAGTTCAGGTGGTTTACAAAACTGCCCTGACTTACTGTCTGTGTGTTCAAAACCTCACAATCAGCCAAAATATATAGCTAGGGACCTTTCCAACCTCTCCTGAGTACGTGTATAGCCAAACCATGCAGACAGCTTTCCAGATGACCAGAAATATCTTGGAGCTTATCAAGGTCCATCAAGCCTATATTATTCCCTGGCTCTCCCTGTAAAAAATTTCCCCCAAGCAAGATCACAGCTTCAGGCTAGTTGAATTATTGGCCTTCTTTGTTTGCCACCGAGATCACACTATTTTCAATAACACTTAGGGATGTGATTTTTTTTGCACTCTGTTCCAAATCAAGTCATTCCTTCCAGCAGTGAAGCTGCTGGTCTTCTTATCTTACCATGCCACAACAGAACTTCTGTACTAACTGAAATGGAAGCATCCCCAGGCTGAAATGCCATCAATTTTCACTGTTCTACCCCAAAGTTCTAAATTTGTTTTTATATCTTTGGTAGATTTATTTCAAGGGTTCTAAATAGTTGTTTTCACAATTTTGCCCTATTTTATCATTGCTTTCTGGGAAGGGGATTTGCCTTGCTTCTTACTTCTTCTGTCTGGAATCCCTGAACTCTAGAATAAAATTGTGTGTCTTTGGAATCCCAGCAAAGAGATTACTGATGGGAAGAAATCTAGAAAATATCACTTTATTACAAAATAAAATAAAAATCAACAACCTGGAGTTTGGACATTTTGATTGAATAGCATCAAAAAGGAATAGTCAAAAAATATTTTCATCTGGGAATTAAGATAACTGGGCTCTGGTTCTGATGCTGCTGTTCATGAGCTGCCAATCCTAGTGTACTGCTTCATCTAGCTGAGCCTCATATTTCTCAGCTGTCAAACAAAAGTCCCCATAAGAGTCTTTCTAGGTCTAATATTTGCACTTCAGATGAAAACAGCAAAAAATGGCTGAAAGATGCTTAAAAGACCACAGTAACAATGAAAGTAAACAATGAAAATCTGCTGCACTAAATAAAATACCCAGAGCCACTTCCTTGGTAAAGCCCACTGGTGACCATGGACTTGGCTCAGCACACACTCAGAGAATGTGAATGTGTCACTACAACTTTGACATGCTCATATAATCAAAACATACAATATCCTGCTCGATAATATAAGTAATAATTAGATAACCAAGGCCTAAGCACCCCAGATGACAAGTATAACATGCTGTTTGTTCATCTAAAGAAAAAACTTCAAATCTCTGCTCCCTGCTTAGTAACTGTGGGTGAGAATCCTTAACCATTCTAGGCCTCAAGTTTTTCATCTGAAAAATGAGTAGAAAATCATGTATCACTTTGACAGCTAAGAGGATTAAAACAGATATGGCATTTCAAGTTCACAGCACAGAGTGTGGCACATAAATTCTCCATAAACGGTAGTAGGTATAATTATTTCATATCTCCAGGAGTAGTACTGAACTGGCAGTGGAAGTGGCTGTGTGCATAAAGGTGGGAATCCACACCAGATCTCTCTCCCCTTTCCTAGATTGCTGTTGGGATAGGTCATGCTAGGAAAGCCCTCTGTAAAATAAATATCAGTACCTGCTATAAGCCTCACAAACCTATAATGTGGAATTGAGAAGGTGCAATGGGATGAGGTGGGAAATAGGAAAGATGACAAAGAAGGGACCATTGAACAGAAGGTCACAGAAGGCCGCTGATTTGCTTCTAGTGGTAGAAAAAACAAGGTGAGAACCCGTGAGGGTGACAAGAAGCAGGCAGGGAGCACAGAAGACTGATTCTGCCTAAGGCCACATCATGGATCTCATTTCAGGAACCCAAGGGCTTCTCCCTTCTCTCTTTCACAATAACCCCAAGCATCTATATATCTCTATGACTCACTGTTCTCTCTTCTTTATCAGCAAAACATGCAGTTTCACTCCTCCACCTTGCCTCCCAAGTTGGTCCTAAGCCCAGAGATTTCCCAAAACTGTGTCTCATTTATCCACTTTGGCAGGTGGCACTAAGGGTGCTCCCCAGGCTGACGTGTTGCTGGCCAAGTTTACCCACTCTGGTGTATACTGTTTGTTGATATGTGTGCCTTTCTACCAAGGCTCTAGGAAATAGCCTCTCCAAGTGAATCATGATGTTAAGGGATATATTGGCTCTTATAACTGACAAAGTCAGGGTGAGGATCAGGTGTGGTTCAATCAGGCCTCCTATGAGGTTCTTGCCTCTGCCCATCCTTACCTTCATCATCAGGCTGCAGCAGTTTCAAGAATCATACCTGCACAGCATCTCAGAGAGAGGGAGAAAAGGACTATTACTTCCTCTGGCTCTCTCACTAATGAAAAAACTCCCATTACCACATTTCCTTGAAAACATACCCATTTCTGAGCCAATTCCTTTGGTCAGAGGAATGCCATATGCTGATTGGCTATAACCTGGGTTTTTAAACTGACCCTTGGCAAACTTCTCAAAGTTACATGTCCACATGAACCCTGTGCGGATCTTGGTAAAATGCAGATTCTGAATCAAGAGATTTGGAGTGGAATCTGAGATTCTGCATTTCTAGCATCCCAGGAAACACTGAAGGCCTACATTCTGAGTACAGAGGAATAGTGGCTATGTGGACTAGATATAGAAGGGCTGTAAGCTTCCTGAAGATGGCAACTTTGTTTTTATTCACCATTGAATTCCCAGGGCCTATAACACTACCAAGTACATAATAGGTATCCTATAAATATTTGTTGAGTTTTGAAGAATTATCTTCCAAAAAACTGGGAAATTGATGGCTAGGCAGGTAACAGATCTTCCTAATCCATTAACCCTCTCCAAGCACAACTGTCAACCTTTGAGCTTTTCCAATATTATTTAAAACACCCAATATATTCTGAAAGCCCAGAATGAATAAGTGATACAACACTTGCACTTTGAAATTGGAAAGTTACAAAAGTCTCCTTTCCTTGAGAACTTTGGTAAGAACAGCTCAATAACCCCATTGAGACATCAATATTTAGACAGAGGGATCTATTTTCCAGGTGCACAAAATTTTACAATTAGAAGTATTATATACAAAGATTATTGAATGTTTGAGCCTCCAAGAAAATTGCTTTATTTTTTGCAAACTTTTTAAAAATTGAAGTATAGTTATTGTACAATATTATATGAGTTACAGGTATACACTATAGTGATCCACAGGTTTTAAAGGTTATACTCCATTTATAGTTATTATAAAATATTGGCTATATTGTACAATATATCCTTATGGCTTACTTTATACCTAATAGTTTGCACCTCTTAATCCCCTACCCCTATATTGCCCCTCCCCCTTTCCTTCTCCCCACTGGTAACCACTAGTTTGTTCTCCATATCTGTGAGTCTGCTTCTTTTGTGTTATATTCACTAGTTTGTTGTATTTTTTAGATTCCACATACAACTGATATCACACAATATTTGTCTTTCTCTGTTGGACTTATTTTACTTAGCATAATGCCCTCCAAGTCCATTCAGGTTGTTGCAAATGGTAAAATTTCATTCCTTTTTATGGCTGAGTAGTATTCCATTGTATATACATACCAAATCTTCTTTATTCATTCATCTGTTGGTAGACACTTAGGTTTCTTCCATATCCTGGCAGTCATAGATAACGCTATTATGAACATTGGAGTGCATGTATCTTTTCAAATTAGTGTTTTTGGGTTTTTTTGGCTATATATCCAGGAATGGAATTGCTGGGTCATATGGTAGTTCTATTTTTAGTTTTTGGAAAACCTCCATACTGTTCCACAGTGACTGCACCAATTTACCTTCCCACCAACAGTGTGCAAGGGTTCCCTTTTTTCCACATCCTTGCCAATATTTGTTATTTGTGTTCTTTTTGATGAAAGCCATTCTGACAGGTATGAGGGGATATCTCATTGTGGTTTTGATTTGCATTTCCCTAATGATTAGTGATGTTGAGCATCTTTTCATGTGCCTGTTGGCCATCTACATTTCTTCTTTGGAAAAATGTCTATTCAGTTATTTTGCCCATTTTTAAATCAGGTTGTTTGTCTTTTTGATGTTGAGTTGAATGAATTGTTTATATATGTTAGATATTAACCCCTTATTGATCACGTCATTTGCAAATATTTTCTCCCATTCAGTAGGTTGATGGTTTCCTTTGCTGTGCAAAAGCTTTTAAGTTTAATTAGGTCCCATTTGTTTATTTTTGTTTTTATTTCCTCTAGGAGGTGGGTCAAAAGGGATCTTGCTGTGATTTATGTCATGGAGTGTTCTGCCTATGTTTTCCTCTAAGAGTTTTATAGTATCCAGTCTTATCTTTTGGTCTTTAATCCATTTTGAGTTTATTTTTGTGCATGGTGTTAAAGAGTGTTCTAATTTCATTCTTTTACATGTAGCTGTCCAGTTTTCCCAGCACCACTTATTGAAGAGGCTGTCTTTTCTCCACTTTATATTCTTGCCTCCTTTGTCATAGATTAATTGATCATAAGTGTGTCAGTTTATTTCTGGGCTTTCTATTCTGTTCCATTGATCTATGTGTCTGTTTTCATGCCAGTACCATATTTTCTTGATTACTGTAGCTTTGTAGCATAGTCTGAAGTCAGGGAGCATGATTCGTCCAGCTCTGTTCTTCTTTCTCAAGATTGTTTTGGCTATTTGTTGTCTTTTGTGTTTCCATACAAATTTTAAAATTATTTGTTCTAGTTCTGTGAAAAATGCCATTGGTATTTTGATAGGGATTGCTTTGGGTAGTATGGTGAGTTTAACAATATTAATTCTTCCATTCTAAGAACATGGTATATCTTTCCGTCTGTTTGTGTCATCTTCAATTTCTTTCATCAGGATCTTGTAGTTTTCTGAGTACAGGTCTTTTATCTCCTTAGGTAGGTTTATTCCTAGGTATTGTATTCTTTTTGATGTGATGACAAATGGGGTTGTTTCCTCAATTTCTCCTTCTAATAGTTTGTTGTTAGTGTATAGAAATGCAACACATTTCTGTATATTAATGTTATATCCTGTAACTTTACAGAATTCATTGATGAGCTCTAGTAGTTTTCTGCCGGTGTCTTTAGGATTGTCTATGTATAGTATCATGTCATCTGCAAACAGTGACAGTTTTACTTCTTTCTAATTTGGATTCCTTTTATTTCTTTTTCTTCTCTAATTGCTATGGCTAGGACTTCCAAAACTATGTTGAATAAAAGTGGCGAGAGTGGGTATTCTTGTCTTGTTCCTGATCTTAGAGGACATGATTTCAGCTTTTCACCATTGAGTATGATGTTAGCTGTGGGTTTGTCATGCATTGCCTTTATTATGTTGAGGTATTTTCCTTCTATGCCCACTTTTCTGGAGAGTTTTTATCGTAAATGGATGTTGAATTTTGTCAAAATCTTCTGCATCTATTGAGATGATCATATGGTTTTTATTCTTCAATTTGTTAACGTGGTGTATCGTGTTGATTGATTTGCGGATATTGAAAAATCCTTATATCCCTGGGATAAATCCCACTTGATCATGGTGTATGATCCTTTCACTGTATTGTTGGATTTGGTTTGATAATATTTTGTTGAGAACTTTTTGCATCTATATTGATCAGTGATATTGGCCTGTAATTTTTTTTTTTATGATATCTTTGTCTGCTTTTGGTATCAGGGTGATTCTGGCCTCGTATAATGAGTTTGGAAATATTCCTCTGTAATTTTTTTGTAATAGTTTGAGAAGGATAGTAGAAGTGGCCTGCTATAGGAGATGTCCTATGTGTCCTAGCAGTGCACTCCCCTCTTGTCATCCAAGCTATATGCTCTAGGGGTTCCCCTAAGAGGGCTGGATGGCTCCTTCTATTGTATCAAGCTGACTATGGGCATGATCTGGTAGGCTTATTTGGACCATAGTCTGGTTGGTTGCCAGGCCGTGCCTTGTGTTGATGCTGCTGGCTGTTGGTTAGCAAGGCCTGGTCATGAATGGCTGATTGCAGAACCCCAGGGGACTCCAGGGCTAGTGCTGGCTCACTGGTGGGTTGAGTCAGGGTCCAGAAGACTCCAGGGCTGTTGCCCTCCCACTGGTGGGTGGAGGCAGGTCCTGGGGTTAGTAGCAGACTACTAGCAGGTAGAACTGGGTCTTGGAGTCTGGTTGCAAGGCCCAGGGTTCTTAGAGCTGGTGTCAGATCAATGGGGGTGGGAGGGTGGGGAGGACAGAGCCCAGCTCTTGACACAGTTGGGTATGGGGTCTTAGGTGTCCCAAAGCTTGTGTTGGCTGGCTAGTGGGCAGGGCTGGGGCCCAGTTGGTCCCAGGGTAAGCTCTGGCCTTCTGTGGGTGTGCTGGATCCGTAGGCTGTGGGATTGTGGTTTTCTTGCATCTGGTGTCTGCCCCCTGGTGGATGAGGTTGGTCTAGAGGCTAGTGCAGGCTTTCTGGAGGGCAGGGCCAGTGCCTGCCCCTGGTGGATGGGGCTGGGTCTTGGCCCTCTGGTGGGTAGGGGCATGTCTAGACGTGGTTGTGGGTTTAGGAAGTCTTTAGGCAACATGTCTGCTGATGGGTTGGGCTGTGTCCCTACCCAATTAGTTGTATGGCCTGAGGCATCCCAACACTGGTGCCTATAGGCTGTTGAGTAGGGCCAGGTCTTGGTGCTAATGAACTAGAGGGTGGATCCCACGATGGTGCATAACTGCACCAGTGTTCACACAGTAGAAACCTCCCAAATATGGTTGACACCAATGTCTACGTCACCAGGGTGAGTCTCAGCCACCTCCCCCAACCCCGTCCCTCTGGGAGACTCTCCAAGACCAGCAGGTAGGTCCGGGCCAGGCTCCTATCAAATTACTGTTTTTGTACTGGGTCCCAGTGGGCATGAGATTCTGTGTGCACACTTTAAGAGTGAAGTCTTTATTTCCCCCAGTCTTTTGGGACTCCCAAAATTAAACCCCACAGGTCTTCAAAGCCAAATGGGGGCTTGTCTTCCCAGTGCAGAACCCCTGGGCTGGGGAGCCCAACGTGGGGCTCTGAACTCTCTCTCCTGTGGGAGAACCTCTGTAATTAGTCTCCAGTTTGTATGTTGCCCACCTGTGGGTATGGGATTTGATTCTATCATGAGTCCGCCCCTCCTACCCATCTCGTTGTGGTTCCATCTTTATGTCTTTAGTTGTAGGTTCTGGTATGTTCTGGTCTTTTTCATCGATGGTCATCTGCAGATAGTTGTGATTTTGGTGGGCTCATGAGAGGAGGTGAGCTCAGGGTCTTTCCACTCTGCCCTCTTGACTATCCCTTTGCAAATTTTTAACATGCTTTCTCGTACAGGACAAGGGTAAGTGGCATGTAAAAATGACACAAACTATCCAAATTCATATTGAAATACAGAAATGAATGTTGAAATGAGATATTCTTTTGTTAACACAATATACTCTGATTCATTAGAAAATATAAGAGCAAGGGATTTAGATTTGAAAGGACTTCTAATACTTTCTAAGAAGTTATTCTGAAATATTTTTACATCTTTCTAAGTGTTTCTTTCTGATTGCAGCCCTCAGCAGTAGCTCTGCATTCTGTAGAAGGAGTGAAGCCACTTGGATAGATGCCTTCCTGAATTCCATGCATTCACCCAGATTGATGGCTCTTGAGAGAAAACATTATCTCCAAATGAAAAACTTCAAATGGAAGACTGTAAAACATAAAAACAGCCAACCAACCAACCACACAAACAAAACCCACTCAGACTTGTGACCCTCGGTACTTCCCAACTCTAATACCCTAAAGAAGCAACTTTTCTGAAGTTAGAGGGAATAACAGCCATCCTCACAGCAGTCAATGCCAATGTAAAGTCTTTGTGTACCCCCACCTGCTTGGTAGTAGATCTCAGATGACTGTCAGAGGCCCAGTGAGTTCCTGTGAAAGGGCTAATACCCAACCCCCATTTTCTTATACCCCTTCTCTTATCAGGGGGAAATGCATTTATTCCTTCTGGGGACTAATTTGTGGAGGTGACAATTAGCCTCATGGAAACAAATGCAAACTTGTAACTGAGACTTCTCAGTTGCCCCTAAACTCCAAGCCTGCCTCCTGACAAGTTCATAGGGTATAAGGTTTCTCTCTGGCCAGGAAGCTTATGAATGACTGTTTTATTTTTTCATGAGAGAAGGATATATAGGAATAAGAAAAGAGAAAGCAGGGGATAAATGTTATCATCCATTTTTCCCTTCCTCAAGCAGAAAATGGTCTGTGCTTCACACAAAGGAAGCATAGGGAACAAGACCTGTTGCTTTCCCTGGCAATGAAAGGGAAAAAAAGAGCATCATGCACCACCTGAAACAACTTTGAAAGCATCAATGAAGCCAGTTCTATAGCTGAGGGGCTGGAACACACCATGAACAACTTAGGAAAAAAAAAATCTCGGTAGCTAAAATGTCTACAAAAGCCTAGAAATTGCTGCCTTCAGAGAGATATTTTTCCCATCAAGTTCTGTGGGAAGACCAGGGGACAGAATTGAAGACAGACACAAATAATAAGTACCCCAGGTAGAACCCCAAATCTCTGGGTGAAACCAGAACTGTTATAACTCTTGACTATTCTTGGAAGCAAAGAGAATTTTCCATAGGAATGACTATACATATTCTTCCCTGCCAACCACCCTCTGCTGTGCCCCTATATTCTTTTTAAGAACTTATGCATTTTCGGACTTCCCTGGCGGTCCAGGGGTTAAGAGTCCGTGCTTCCACTGCAGGAGGCAGGGGTTCAATCCCTGGTCAGGGAACTAAGATCCTGCATGCCGTGTGGCACAGCCAAATAAAATAAAATAAAGTAAAATGACTTATGCATTTTTGCTCTTCCTGCAATGTATGCCAATCTGAACCCATAAGAACTGGATGAACCAAAATGGCCACAAAATGATCAAGGAGATAGTCCACTTCACTGTTCTTAAAAGGTCCTTCCCATCTCTTATCCCCTCTTGATTTTAGACTCAGGAAGTTTTGAAGAATGGTGGTAGCAATCAAAACTAAAATAGGGAAAGAGGGCTTCTGAAAGCTCTAATAGGAAATATATTAGAATTAGGGAATTTTGCTTAGGAAAGGTAATTCTCTGAGCTCATCATTGCCTTTGCTGTGTTGGAAACCTTTCAAGAACTCTAGATAATGGGTTTTAAGAGAGTAGTCCAAAATCGTTTTTGAAATACTAAGCAATCTAGAGAACTTACAGGACCAAAAGTGTTCAGACGAAAGTATTACAAACTTTCATCACTGCAAAGTAGTGATTTTCCCCATCCTTCCCATTTCTATGCAAATCTTTAATCAAGGAAGTAGTAGTGATTACTAAATGTCTCTTAAGCTTCAGGATACAGTGTGAATAATCAAAGTCACTCATTTACAAGACGAGACATAAATGAGTAACTATGAAGATCATATAATCAATCTGTGGAAATTAACAACATTTTAAAGTTCAGTTGAATCCCCCTGAAAAGTCCTACCTTTGTAATTCTAAACAGTTGCTGCTTCCAAGCCAAAAAGTAATCCTTTAGTCTTCTCTTTGGTAACTATTCCTTCCTACCTCACCCCCACCACACCTATTCCCAGTGTTTTTCTTTCTAACAAACAAAAAAAGAAAAAGGAAACGCAAAAAAATAACTGTTTAAAATTCCAAGGTTTTACTTCAAGCCAAGGCCACGTTTCTAACAAACTTTGATCAGGTAAATTACCTCTAAGTGTCTCAATTTTTCCCTCTAGAAAATTGAAATAATGTATCACCTTTGATCTGCAAATTTGTAAGGGCATCTAGAGATTGAATGAAACCTACCTGCTGGGATTTCTGTTTCCAGGAAGATGGAGGAGCCATCCTTCTACTTAGTCCTCCTGCTAAGTTCAACTAAAAACAACTAAACTAAAAACAAATATATGAAGATCCTAGATTTAGGAGAAGATGGCGGAAGAGTAGGACGCGGAGATCACCTTCCTCCCCACAGATACATCAGAAATACATCTACACGTGGAACTGCTCCTATAGAACACCCACTGAACGCTGGCAGAAGACGTCAGACCTCCCAAAAGGCAAGAAACTCCACACGTACCTGGGTAGGGGAAAAGAAAAAAGAAACAACAGACACAAAAGAATAGGGATGGGACCTGCACCAGTGGGAGGGAGCTGTGAAGGAGGAAAGATTTCCACACACTAGGAAGCCCCTTCGTGGGTGGAGACTGCGGGTGGCAGAGGGGTGAAGCTTCGGAGCCACGGAGGAGAGCGCAGCAACAGGGGTGCGGAGGGCAAAGCAGAGAGATTCCCACATAGAGGATCGGTGCCGACCAGCACTCACCAGCCCGAGAGGCTTGTCTGCTCACCCGCCGGGGCGGGCGGGGGCTGGGAGGCTCGGGCTTCGGAGGTCAGATCCCAGGGAGAAGACTGGGGTTGGCGGCGTGAACACAGCCTGAAGGAGTTAGCGCACCACAGCTAGCCGGGAGGGAGTCCGGGAAAAGGTCTGGAGCTGCCGAAGAGGCAAGAGACTTTTTCGCACCTTTTTGTTTCCTGGTGCGCGAGGAAAGGGGATTCAGAGCGCCGCCTAAACGAGCTCCAGAGATGGGCGTGAGCCGCAGCTATCAGCGCGGACCCCGGAGATGGGCATGAGACGCTAAGGCTGCTGCTGCTGCCACCAAAAAGCCTATGTGCGAGCACAGGTCACTATCCACACCGCCCCTTCCAGGAGCTGGTGCAGCCCGCCACGGTCAGGCTCCCGTGATCCAGGGACAACTTCCCCTGGAGAACGCACGGCACGCCTCAGGCTGCTGCAACGTCACGCCGGCCTCTGACGCTGCAGGCTCGCCCCGCATCCGTACCCCTCCCTCACCCCCGGCCTGAGTGAGCCAGAGCCCCCGAAGCAGCTGCTCCTTTAACCCCATCCTGTGTGAGCAAGAACAGACGCCCTCAGGCGACCTACACGCAGAGGCGGGTCCAAATCCAAAGCTGAAACCCAGGAGCTGTGCGGAAAAAAGAAGAGAAAAGGAAATCTCTCCCAGCAGCCTCAGAAGCAGTAGATTAAAGCTCCACAAACAACTTGATGTACCTGCATCTGTGGAATACCTGAATAGACAACGAATCATCCCAAATTGAGGAGGTGGACTTTGGGAGCAAGATATATTATTTTTCCCCCTTTTCCTCTTTTTGTGAGTGTGTATGGGTATGCTTCTGTGTGAGATTTTGTCTGTATAGCTTTGCTTTCACCATTTGTCCTAGGGTTCTGTCCATCCGTTTTTGTTTGTTTTTTTTTTTACTTAAAAATTTTTTTTTCTCTTTTTTCTTAATAATTATTTTTTATTTTAATAACTTTATTTTATTTTATCTTACTTTATTTTATTTTATCCTCTTTCTTTTTTTCTTTCTATTTTTTCTCACTTTTATTCTGAGCCATGTGGATGAAAGACTCTTGGTGCTCCAGCCAGGCATCAGGGCTGTGCCTCTGAGGTGGGAGAGCCAACTTCAGAACACTGATCCACAAGAGACCTCCCAGCTCCACGTAATACCAAATGGCAAAAATCTCCCAGAGATCTCCATCTCAACACCAAGACCCAGCTTCACTCAATGACCAGCAAGCTATAGCGCTGGACACTCTATGCCAAACAACTAGCAAGACAGGAACACAGCCACATCCATTAGCAGAGAGGCTGCTTAAAATCATAATAAGGCCACAGACACCCCAAAACACACCACCAGACGTGGACCTGCCCACCAGAAAGACAAGATCCAGCCTCATCCACCAGAACACAGGCACTAGTCCCCTCCACCAGGAAGCCTACACAACCCACTGAACCAACCTTAGCCACTGGGGACAGATTCCAAAAACAACAGGAATTATGAACCTGCAGCCTGGGAAAAGTAGACCCCAAACACAGTAAGATAAGCAAAATAAGAAGACAGGAAAACACACAGCAGATGAAGGAGCAAGGTAAAAACACACCAGACCTAACAAATGAAGAGGAAATAAGCAGCCTACCTGAAAAAGAATTCAGAATAATGATAGTAAAGATGATCCAAAATCTTGGAAATAGAATAGACAAAATGCAAGAAACATTTAACAAGGACCTAGAAGAACTAAAGAGGAACCAAGCAATGATGAAAAACACAATAAATGAAATTAAAAATACTCTAGAAGGGATCAATAGCAGAATAACTGAGGCAGAAGAACAGATAGGTGACCTGGAAGGTAAAATAGTGGAAATAACTACTGCAGAGCAGAATAAAGAAAAAAGAATGAAAAGAACTGAGGACAGTCTCAGAGACCTCTGGGACAACATTAAACACACCAACATTCGAATTCTAGGGGTCCAAGAAGAAGAAGAGAAAAAGAAAGGGACTGAGAAAATATTTGAAGAGGTTATAGTTGAAAACTTCCTTAATATGGGAAAGGAAATAGTTAATCAAGTCCTGGAAGCACAGAGAGTCCCATACAGGATAAATCCAAGGAGAAACATGCCAAGACACATATTAATCAAACTATCAAAAATTAAATACAAAGAAAACATATTAAAAGCAGCAAGGGAAAAAAAACAAATACCACACAAGGGAATCCCCATAAGGTTAACAGTTGATCTTTCAGCAGAAACTCTGCAAGCCAGAAGAGAGTGGCAGGACATATTTAAAGTGATGAAAGGGAAAAACCTACAACCAAGATTACTCTACCCAGCAAGGATCTCATTCAGATTTGATGGAGAAATTAAAACCTTTACAGACAAGCAAAAGCTGAGATAGTTCAGCACCACCAAACCAGCTTTACAACAAATGCTAAAGGAACTTCTCTAGGCAAGAAACACAAGAGAAGGAAAACACCTGCAATAACAAACCCAAAACATTTAAGAAAATGGGAATAGGAACATACATATTGATAATTACCTTAAATGTAAATGGATTAAATGCTCCCACAAAAAGACACAGACTGCCTGAATGGATACAAAAACAAGACCCACATATATGCTGTCTACAAGAGACCCACTTCAGACCTAGGGACACATACAGACTGAAAGTGAGGGGACAGAAAAAGATATTCCATGCAAATGGAAATCAAAAGAAAGCTGGAGTAGCAATTCTCATATCAGACAAAATGGACTTTAAAATAAAGAATATTATAAGAGACAAAGAAGGACACTACATAATGATCAAGGGATTGATCCAAGAAGAAGATATAACAACTGTAAATACTTATGCACCCAACATAGGAGCACCTCAATACATAAGGCAAATACTAACAGCCATAAAAGGGGAAATCGACAGTAAGCACAATCATAGTAGGGGACTTTAACACCCCACTTTCAGCAATGGACAGATCATCCAAAATGAAAATAAATAAGGAAACACAACCTTAACTGATACATTAAACAGATGGGACTTAATTGATATTTATAGGACATTCCACCCAAAAACAACAGAATACACATTTTCTCAAGTGCTCATGGAACATTCTCCAGGATAGATCATATCTTGGGTCACAAATCAAGCTTTGGTAAATTTAAGAAAATTGAAATCGATCAAGTTCTTTTCCGACCAAATGCTATGAGACTAGATATCAATTACAGGAAAAGATCTGTAAAAAATACAAACACATGGAGGCTAGCTAACACAATACACTACTTAATAACGAAGTGATCACTGAGGAAATCAAAGGGGAAATCAAAAATACCTAGAAAAAAATGACAATGGAGACACGACGACCCAAACCTATGGGATGCAGCAAAAGCAGTGCTAAGAGGGAAGTTTATAGCAATACAAGCCTACCTCAAGAACAGGAAACATCTCAAATAACAACCTAACCTTGCACCTAAAGTAATTAGAGAAAGAAGAAAAAAAGCCCAAGTTAGCAGAAGGAAAGAAATCATAAAGATCAGATCAGAAATAAATGAAAAAGAAATGAAGGAAACAATAGCAAAGATCAATAAACTAAAAGCTGGTTCTTTGAGAGGTAAACAAAATTGATAACCATTAGCCAGACTCATCAAGAAAAAAAGGGAGAAGACTCAAATCAATAGAATTAGAAAATGAAAAAGGAGAAGTAACAACTGACACTGCAGAAATACAAACGTTCATGAGAGATTACTACAAGCAACTCTATGCCAATAAAATGGACAACCTGGAAGGAATGGACAAATTCTTAGAAATGCACACCTGCTGAGACTGAACCAGGAAGAAATGGAAATATGAACAGACCAATCACAAGCGCTGAAATTGAAACTGTGATTAAAAATCTTACAACAAAACAAAAGCCCAGGACCAGATGGCTTCACAGGCGAATTCTATCAAGCATTTAGAGAAGAGCTACACCTATCCTTCTCAAACTCTTCCAAAATATTGCAGAGGGAGGAACACTCCCCAACTCATTCTACGAGGCCACCATCACCTGATACCAAAACAAGACAGGATGTCACAAAGAAAGAAAACTACAGGCCAATATCACTGATAAACATAGATGCAAAATCCTCAACAAAATACTAGCAAACAGAATCCAACAGCACATTAAAAGGATCATACACCATGATCAAGTGGGGTTTATTCCAGGAATGCAAGGATTCTTCATATATTGCAAATCAATCAATGTGATACACCATATTAACAAACTGAAGGAGAAAAACTATGTGATCATCTCAATAGATGCAGAGAAAGCTTTCAGCAAAATTCAACACCCATTTATGATAAAAGCCCTGCAGAAAGTAGGCATAGAGGGAACTTTCCTCAACATAATAAAGGCCATATATGACAAACCCACAGCCAACATCATTCTCAATGGTGAAAAACTGAAACCATTTCCACTAAGATCAGGAACAAGACAAGGTTGCCCACTCTCACCACTATTATTCAACATAGTTTTGGAAGTGTTAGCCACAGCAATCAGAGAAGAAAAAGAAATAAAAGGAATCCAAATAGGAAAAGAAGAAGTAAAGCTGTCACTGTTTGCAGATGACATGATACTATACATAGAGAATCCTAAATATGCTACCAGAAAACTACTAGAGCTAATCAATGAATTTGGTAAAGTATCAGGATACAAAATTAATGCACAGAAATCTCTTGCATTCCTATACACTAATGATGAAAAATCTGAAAGTGAAATTAAGAAAACACTCACATTTACCATTGCAACAAAAAGAATAAGATATCTAGGAATAAACCCTACCTAAGGAGACAAAAGACCTGTATGCAGAAAATTATAAGACACTGATGAAAGAAATTAAAGATGATACAAATAGATGGAGAGATATACCATGTTCTTGGATTGGAAGAATCAACATTGTAAAAAATGAGTCTACTACCCAAAGCAATCTACAGAGTCAATGCAATCCCTGTCAAACTACCACTGGCTTTTTTCACAGAACTAGAACAAAAAATTTCACAATTTGTATGGAAACACAAAAGACCCCAAATAGCCAAAGCAATCTTGATAACGAAAAATGGAGCTGGAGGAATCAGGCTCCCGGACTTCAGACTATACTACAAAGCTACAGTAATCAAGACAGAATGGTACTGGCACGAAAACAGAAACATAGATCAATGGAACAGGATAGAAAGCCCAGAGATAAACCCACGCACATATGGTCACCTTATCTTTGATAAAGGAGGCAAGCATATACAGTGGAGAAAAGACAGCCTCTTCAATAAGTGGTGCTGGAAAAACTGGACAGGTACATGTAAAAGTATGAAATTAGAACACTCCCTAACACCATACACAAAAATAAACTCAAAATGGATTAAAGACCTAAATGTAAGGCCAGAAACTATAAAACTCTTAGAGGAAAACATAGGCAGAACACTTTATGACATAAATCACAGCAAGATCCTTTTTGACCCACTTCCTAGAGAAATGGAAATAAAAGCAAAAATAAACAAATGGGACCTAATGAAACTTAAAAGCTTTTGCACAGCAAAGGAAACCATAAACAAGACCAAAATACAATCCTCAGAATGGGAGAAAATATTTGCAAATGAAGCAACTGACAAAGGGTTAATCTCCAAGATTTACAAGCAGCTCATGCAGCTCAATAACAAAAAAACAAACAACCCAATCCAAAAATGGGCAGAAGACCTAAATAGGCATTTCTCCAAAGAAGATATACAGATTGCCAACAAACACATGAAAGAATGCTCAACATCATTAATCATTAGAGAAATGCAAATCAAAACTACAATGAGATACCATCTCACACCGGTCAGAATGGCCACCATCAAATAATCTACAAACAATATATGTTGGAGAGGGTGTGGAGAAAAGGGAACACTCTTGCACTGTTGGTGGGAATGTAAATTGATACAACCACTATGGAGAACAGTATGGAAGTTCCTTAAAAAACTACAAATAGAACTACCATACGACCCAGCAATCCCACTACTGGGCATATACCCTGAAAAAAAACCATAATTCAAAAGAGTCATGTACCACAATGTTCATTGCAGCTCTATTTACAATAGCCAGGACATGGAAGCAACCTAAATGTCCATTATCAGATGAATGGATAAAGAAGATGTGGCACATATATACAATGGAATATTACTCAGCCATAAAAAGAAACGAAATGGAGTTACTTGTAGTGAGGTGGATGGAGTTAGAGTCTGTCATACAGACTGAAATAAGTCAGAAAGAGAAAAACAAATACAGTATGCTAACACATATATATGGAATCTAAGGGGAAACAAAAAAAGGTCATGAAGAACCTAGTGGCAAGACAGGAATAAAGACACAGACCTACTAGAGAATGGACTTGAGGATATGGGGAGGGGGAAGGGTAAGATGTGACAAAGTGAGAGAGTGGCATGGACATTTATACACTACCAAACGTAAATAGATAGCTAGTGGGAAGCAACCACATAGCACAGGGAGATCAGCTCTGTGCTTTGTGACCACCTAGAGGGGTGGGATTGGGAGGGTGGGAGGGCGGGAGATGCAAGAGGGAAGAGATATGGGAACATATGTATATGTATAACTGATTCACTTTGTTATAAAGCAGAAACTAACACACCATTGTAAAGCAATTATACTCCAATAAAGATGTTTAAATAAAAATAGAATATCCTAAAGGTGATAAGAAGAAGACAGGCCATCTAGAGGCCTTGGGACCTGAAGACTGTAGGTGGTAAGTTCCTGAGGTTACTCGGCACTTCATGTATTCCAGCCTGAATATTGGAGAAGTGGCACCCTACCAACACCATAGATGAAAAAAAAAAAAAACCCAAAGGAAAGCCTGCTCTCTCTGGCCAAAGGATAAGGAATGGGGTAGTCTAGAAAGGTAAAAAACTTTTAGATAACAACCAGTCTACTCCAGCCAAGCAACACAGAAAAAAACTGCAGCCCAACCCCTACCTCCACCAGCGAAGGCCAAGTGGAGAGCCTAGACATCCACCCTTGGCAGGTTGAAATCAGGGCCTCCAATCCTCTCTCCCCCAGGGTTTGTCAGAGGAGGCCTAATGGAGAGGCAGGATTTTCACCAACATTAAGTGGTAACAAGAACACCCCAACCCACAGCATTAGTGGAAGCCATACGGGGACCCTGAAATCCCACCCCAACCAGCAGCAACAAAGAGCCCCTCACCCCCTGGGTGTCAGTGGAGGCAGAGGGGACAACCTGGACTCCCACCTTACCCAGCAGTAAGGTGGTGGCACCCCCCACCTTCACCCACCAGAGCACTGTCAGAGGAGGGCTGCTACAACACGAGATTTGAATAAGATCTAGAATCTTATAACACACCGAAACTGTCTGGGTTTCAATTTTTAAAAACTCACTTTTTATACCAAGAACCAGGAGGAGCTCAAACTGAATGAGAAAATACAGTCATCAGATGCTGCCCCAAGATGATACAGATGTTAGAATTCTCTGACAAGGATTTTAAAACAGCCATCATAAAGCTGCCCAATGAACATTATAAACATACCTGAAATAAATGATTAATAGAAAATTTCAGCAAAGAAATAGAAGACATGAGAGAAAACCAAGTGGAAAATTTAGAACTAAAAAACGAAAATAACTGATATTAAAAAGCTCAGTGGATGGGCTCAACATAAGAAGAAACAAGGCAGAGGAAAGAATCAATGAACTTGAATAGAACAATAGAAATTATCCAATCCAAACAGAGAGGAAATAGACTGGAAGAAATGAACAGTCTCAGGGGTATGTGGAACTATAACAAAAGACCCTGTCATTGAAGTCCTAGAAGAAAAGGAGAAAGAAGATGAGGCTGAAAAACGTACCCAAACAAATAATGGCAAAAAAATTTCCTAAATCTGGCAAAAAAAGGGAGGTTGGTGGGGTCCAGTAGATTCAAGAAGCTGAGTGAAACTCAAACAGAAAAAAAGCCAAAGAAATCCATTCCAAGACACATCATAGTCAAACTTCTGACAACTAAAGACAAAATCTTGAAAGTAGCTGGAGAGAAATGAGGTATCCCTTAGAGGAGAAAAACAATTCAAATGGCAGTATATTTCTCACCAGAAGCTATGGAAGCCAGAAGGAAGGGGCAGAAGATTTTTTTAAGTGCTGAAGGAAAAAGAACTGCCAACTCTGAATCTTATACCCAGTGAAAATATCCTTTAAGAATGAAGGGGAAACTTTAGACATTCTTAGATGAAGAAAAACTAAGAATTTATTGCCAGCAGATCTACTTTGAAAGAATAGCTAAAGAAGAGTCCTGGCTGCTCACACGGTGTGGGACAAGTGCTGGCCTGGCTGCCCTGCTCTGTGGTGGACTTGCAGCCATTGCCAAGGCCAACAGGGAGCTCCCCTCCTCCTTCCCCATGGGCAGCAGCAGCTCCAGGGTGAGGGTTCATCCAGACCCCTCCCCAGCCAGCACTGTAAACAGAAGGGAAATGATAAAAGGACTCTTGAACATCAGTAAGGAAGAAAGTCCACAGAAAGAGGAAATATATGGGTTAAGCACAAGACTTTCCTTCTCCTTGATTTTTCTGAATTATGTTCAATATTTAAAGTAGCAATTGTAACATTGTCTAATGTGATTGTCAATGACTGTAGAGGAAATATTTGAAACATCTGTATTACAAATGGGGATGAGTAAAGTGACATTCAGGGAGGTAAGATTTCTTCACCTTAGTTAAGAATGGAAAAAGATATATGATGCAGTATATTTTATGCCTATGATATACATGTGAAGCAAAAATTGATAGATCTGAAAGGAAAAATCAACAAATCCACAACTATAGTTGAATATCTCAACTCCCGTCTCTCAACACTTGATAGAATAACTAGACAGAAAGTCAAAGACAGAGAAGAATTCAACACCACCATCAACCAACAAGGTTTAAGATCTAAAGACATTCACAGAACACTCCACACAATGACAGCAGAATTCACATTTTCAAGTACTCACATAGCATATACCAAGATAGACCAAATCTTGGCAATAGAACAAATGCTAACATATTTAAAATATTTGAAATCAAATACAGTATGTTCTATGACCATAATGCAATCAAACTAGAAATCAATAGCAGAAAGGCAAAGTGAAAATATTCAAACACTTGGAAACTAAAAAACATACTTCTAAATAATCCACGGGTCAACGAGGAAGTCTCATTGAAAACAGTAGAATGAAAATTAAAATAAAACATATCAAAATTTGTGAGACACAGATAAAGAAATGTTGAGAGGGAAATTTGTAGCACCAGATGCTTACATGAAGAACGAAAAAAAGTCTCAAATCAATAAACTAAGCTCTCACCTCAAGAGCATAGACAACAAAGAGCAAAAATAAACCCAAATAGGAAGAAGGAAGGAAATAACAAAGAACAGAAATTAATAAAAATTGAAAACAGGAAAAAAATAGAGAATCAATGAACAAAAAATTTGGTTCTTTGAAAAGATCAATAAACTCTATAAAGTAAGTCTGACAGAAAATAAAAGAGAGAAGACACAATTAAAAATATCTGGGATGAAACAGAAGATATCATGGCAAACCCTGCAGACTTCAAAAGGATAATAAAGGAATATTACAAGCAACTCTACACATAAAGTTGACAATTTAAATGGACCAATTCCTTGAGAAGTACAAACTAACATAAATCACTCAATATGCAATAGATAATTTGAGTAGCCCTATAATTATTTTAAAAATTGAAATTGAATTCATAATTAAAAACTTCTCCAAAAAAGAAATCTTCAACCCAGATGGTTTCACTGAAGAATTCTACCAAATGGTCAAAGGAGAATTAATGCCGATTTTATACAATCTCTTCCAGAAAATTCAAGAAGAGAGAACACTTCCTAATTCATTCTATGAAGCCAGTATTACCTTATAACAAAACCAGACAAAAAAATAGTACCAAAAAGAGAAAAAGGCAGACCAATATTCCTCATGAATATGGATGTACACATCCTTAATAATATATTAGCAGACAGAATTCAGCAATGTATAAAAAGTATTATACCATGACCAAGTAGGGATTATTCCAACGAGGCGAGGCTGGTTGAAATTTTGAAAATCAATCAGTGTAATCTACCACATTAACAGAGGAAAGGAGAAAAATCATGTGATCTCAGCAATTGAAGCATAAAATGCATCTCTTCTGCATGTTAAAAACTCTCAAAACACAGGAATAGAGAAGGGTTTCTTCAACTTGATAAAGAAACATCTTTTAAAAAATACCTACAGTAACATTCCATATAGTGGTGAAAGGAATTCAAGATAAGAGAAACATGAAGATGAGACAGGCTGCCTGACAGTTGGTCAATGTTAGAGAGAAGATGTGCTGGGGAAGAGGAGCCAGCGGGACCCAGGAGGAGAAGGGTCTGCAAAATGCCCCCTTGCCTTTGTTTTTTTAATTGAAGCATTAGTCCATCTTCCGTTTCAGAGGGGGCAAAGTGTATTCCACCTGGTGAATGTTTTAAGTTCCTAAAAAGTAAATAACTGTTTCAGCCTTTGAAATTTCACATGAAATTATCAGTGAGTCATGAGAAAAATGCTAACGTCAAAATTAAAATCAAATGAATCATGGCTTCTCCCTGCAAAGCAGAAGCACTTTGGTCTGTGCTTATACTCTGCTGACGGGCAATTGGCTGCCAGCTCCCTCCCACCTCACCCCACCCCCACCTGCCTGACTGGCGGCCCTTCCCCCTAGCGTCCCATAGGCTGGGTTATGGAGAGGAGCAGAGCAATTCCTCCCCCACCATGAGCATTTTCCACGAGGAAAGGCTGTGGCGTTACGCCTTTCCCCAAACTCAGTCCTACAACCCTGGAAAAAAAGGAAATCACGATAGGATTGTGTTCCCTGTCCAAGCTGGCATCTCAGAAGAGACCTTCAGCAGAGTTACACTTCGGTTCAGCAAACTCCCAGATTGGTGACAACATAGGACCAATTCCCTCTCCTTTTGTATCAGATCAGGTTAGCTTTTCTAGCTCCTCTTTCCCAAATGCATTTCCTCATCTCCCAGACTGTCCTGGTACCCAGAGGAAGGGGGAAAGAGAGAGAGAGAGAGAAAGAGAGACAGAGGGAGAGCTGAATGTAAAATAGAAGTATAGGAAAATTCTAATTGGTTTTTTGAAGATTAGGTAAGTGATGGGGACAAAATAAATATATCAATTTCCACTCCTGCTAAACAAGGACCACCGCTTGACTTACCTCATCACTGGACAGCCTGTGATGCCCTTCGGGACCCAGAAGTCAAACCCCCACAGATCCACTTGGCAGGAGCTTTGAGAGAGTTGTGTTTTGGCAACAGCTGCTATGGAGGGAGGCTCCTATTTTTACACCACTGGGGCTGAAACACCACCATCTCCCTGAACTTCCTAGAAATGGTACATAATATGTGGTTCTAGGAAGGGGGGATCCTTGAGACACTGTGCCCCCCATGTTATGAGAATGCACCTGTATTTTGGGAGTATCTGGCAACTCCCTCTCTTCTCCTTCATGCCACATCCTTAACAGTATCTTAGCGAACTCATGAGTACACCAAGGTACAAAGGACCATCCTGGCCTCAACCTGACCCAGTCAGTGAAAGTGATATTCAGGTATAAAAGGTGCTCACAAAAGAGAAAGAGGATCTAGAGTTCACTTAGATGTTATTCCCCAACAAGGCAGAAATATATTTTCCTTTGGGTTGCTATTGTTGGTAAGAGGATTCTAGAATTCTTAGTCTTCAGCTCTTTTTCAGGTAACAAAACTGAAACTCTTTTTCAGTTTCTCCACAGTTCAATAAAAAGGGAGGTATCAAAAGTCACCTCTGTGCCTTCTCTACACAGGTAAAATACTCTGTAGCATCACCAAGGAAGGAGTTATTGTGCGATGGTGGTATTTAAAAATCACCCCTCTGCTCATAAAAGCTGCATTGATCTCACTCACATATGTATTTCTTTTCACCACAAACAACGCTTAACTTCTCCAGTTCTCCCCATTTTCTTTTATTCAGCCAAGTGATCTTCAGGTAGTTAAACACACAGCAAATCCTTTGAGATTAGAAAATATTGGAATTTTCTCCTGGGCCTATTTTCTTATTTTTGTTTAGCTCACCCTTTGATTGTCATGAGGTTTGCAGTCTGATTCATTTCAGGGCCTTGACGTTGAAGCATCATTATTGTCGTGCCTCCTAATATTGACAAGACAAATGTGCTAGTGAGGACAGTAGGTTTACTGGTGAAGCCAAGTGACTGAGCAATGTTTAAGTAAGTCAGTAGTAAGATTTCTTTAGAGGAGAACATTTTATCAAATCGGTATGTACAGGCCAGACAGGCTTCAGAAGGTCCTAATTTCCAAGACAGTCTACAACGAACAAACTTCGGGGATCCCTGTTTGATTCCCATGCCAGGAAATCCTGCCTGTAAATGATTCAGTAAAGCTAGTAAAGTTTTCCATGGATTTGACTGAATTACAGCACAGGGAACCCTGTGAAGAGGAGAGGCAGAGAGACAGCATCTCAGAGGATGGAGGAGGGAAAAGGGTAGACCTGAAGTGAGCAAAGCACAAGCACGTCAGCTACAAATTGTGTACACATGCAAGATGAACTTGTGAACACACGTCCAACTTGGCAGATGTTTAAAGATTGGATATTTATAATGTGCTCCTGAAACATCTTACTGAAATGATGATGATTTAAGTGACTTTGATTTAGAATTAGACTTTTAAGAATTTTTGAAAACATTTCCAATGTTATCTACCAAAAACCAAATGCAGCTTCATGGAGATAGGATTCTCCATAAACTGACGTCTTGTGTTTCTGAATGTTGCCTCAAAAAGCAATCTTTTCTCTACCTCTTTGCCTTGCAACAATTGAAGCAGCTGGGGGCTGGAGCTCACTTTATTAGTGATTTAAAACACACCCTTGGAAACTAAGCTGGCTCTTTTTTTGTCCATCCAGGTGGGAAGCATGTTCCAGCAAATGGGAACAACACTTAAGAAAGTTCTCAAACAGCTAATGCTTTAAGAGCTCAACTTCAACAAATCTTCTACCAGCCATCTCGGCAACAAAAGACCAGGGTAACCTGGTAAGAGAACTAAGCCTTCCATATAAAGACAAAGATAAAACAGCACAGCAGCCGAGATTCGACATCTTTAAAAATGCCTTTTCAATCTTTAACTTTTGTCTGGTTGGTTGTCTAGCAACCAAGTGCCGAAAAGATACTCCACCCAAAACAAAGTGAAACAATGCAGACACTTATTTAGGAGTGTGTGTGTATTAAGGTTCTCAGGGTGCAAAGATAGAAACTTGCTTTCAGACAATTAAGACAGAAAAAGTCCTGATTGTAGATGGCAGGAAAGGAAGTTGGGAGTGAGGAAAAAGCAACTCGAAAATGCGTAATGTGGGATGAGGGTATAGTTTCCACACACCGGGCTAAAGCAAGGTTTACACTCTTAAGTAATAAAAACAAACCATTAAGCTCGGCCCAGCACTGTCAGGAAGTATAAAACAGTTCTTGAAACTTTGCAGTGACTATACAAAGCTTTTCATAAACTCTGTTTCCTGATCTTCATTAAATGTTCACATCAAGTTGCCATGGGGCAATTAGCTTGCCTCCTGAAATCAATAAAGAATCAACAATTTGGAAATAGTTGTACAGTAAAATAGTTCAATAATTATTCTCTCATCGTGTTGTGGCCAAGCAGTTCCAGTGTAAATGCAGACCAGATGAGAGCCTGCCCCTCACGAGGGGAGCTTTCAGCAATGGGCGGCTTGCAGAGAGAGCTGCTCACCGGCACGCACTGCAGCGAGAATGCAGTCCTGGCACTGCTCGGAGTGTGGCCCAGAAGGCAGGGCAAACACGGGCTGGAAGTGGCGTTCAAGTCAATATCTGGCACACTGCTTACGCACCTCAGAGGGACTCAGTCCAAAGTGTGGAGACCTAAACGAAATGATAGATCCAATGGATACAAAATTAGGCACCCTACACTCAGCATTTGGACCCCAGACAGGAACAAACCAAGATTTTTTTCCCCTGGGGTATACATATCTGCAAGAGAAAACATAGGTATATATATATATATCTGTGTGTGTGTATATCTATATCGATATATGTATACATTACATATGTATATAAAGAGTGTATTTGAGATTAGAATTCATTCATTTCAGCATTTCTTCAACAAATATTCAAATCTGAGTTGCTTGTAAGAAACCTTCAAAGTGCTCCCTTAGAAAGTAAAATGAGGCTACTAAACAGATGACCGTCCTAAGATGTTTTGCTACAAAAGAGGGGCCAAGACAAAGTTCTTTCTTTGCTGACCCCCTTTGCAGACGGAAATCAATTCCTTTAACTTTTTCTAGTCAGAGCCCATTCACTTCAGCACCTTCTTCGAAGCCAACCGTGGCATCACAAATTCCAATATCCATTAAATCAAATGTCAAATACTAGCTTGGGAAGCTTTTTATCACCCTCTAGGCTCAATGGTGCTGTAGAGTGAACTGTCTTAGAACTTGAAAAAAAAATAAAGCATCATTTTTAGTATAAACAAATGCTTCAAATGTATGACATCTATTTGCTGCCTTCAAAGGGAAAACTTTTAACTCAGACGCTTGGCACTAAGATCACACGGGATCAACTCAGTGGACTGACTTAAGTGTTAAAACTTTTTAAAAGTACGTTAAGGGCTTGCACCTGCTCCCCCATCCACATAGATGTACTGACACGTATTTGACTAAACTGACTACATACATGCCCAAGCAAGCAAGCTGAGCAGATTTTACAAGATAAGCAACCAAGTGTTTTCATGTCTGAGGGTGGCTAGAACACAAAATTGCCAGTCATCTTGTGGGGGAAAAGAATGCCTTTGAAAAAAATATGTAGGGCATCATTTCAGATAAAATGTATCCAAATGCCATCCTGTATACAGGTTTTGTTGTTTTGTTTTGTTTTTCCTTTTAGTGCTACTTCTTAGCAAGGGGTCTAAACTTAGTCCCGCTTTCTGCTGTTGTGATTGAGAATTCTTAGAGCCTTGCTACTCAATGTGTAAGACCTTAAGCCGGTGGGTAAAGGCAGCTACACCTGGGAATGTGTTGGAAATGCAGAATCTCAGGCCCCACCCCAGACTCATGGCAACAGAACCTATGTTATAACATGATCCCAAGGGGTCTGTATACACATCAAGGCTGCATTCTTCTGGAGCTAGTATTGGTGATTCGCATGCACAATAAAATCTAAAAAGTTTTATTTAGAGCATTGGTCCCCCAAGTTAGGTAGAAGTTCACTTTGAAGTTTGCAGGGCAGGGAAACAGTGAGAAAACTCTGCCCTGGAGAATACCATAAGGCTGTAATTTATGTCAGTGGGGTGGAGGCAAGAGGAAAAGCAATTTACCTGAGCGAAGCAGACCTGCATTAATCCCATCTCACCCTACCTGCCCCCTGCAAAAAATAAAGCAGAAAAGGAATAGAATAGTGCCAGGGCAGTCCTACTTCTTTGTGATTGCCCATCCATGTCACACTTATTTCTACACTTAAATTGTTCTTTACTGCAAGGCTGGGTTCTTTTTGCCTTATAACAGATTGGGCGGCTGTGGCATCTAACACTCTGTGAATCAATATCTTAACATTAATATGACTCTAGAATAGAAATACACTATTTTAAAAAGTGCTGTGAATTGCACAAATGATTTTTCCACCTCCAATAAAAAACCGAGGAAAAAAATATGGAACACTTAGATTATCCAGTAATGATGTAGCCTGCTACCTAGACCAGACTGATAGATCATCTCTCCACTCTTGTCCTCTTGAGGTACAATTTAAAGCAGCAAATGGAGTAGAAATTATGAAAAAATGGAAGCACAGAGAAATATGTAAACGACTCATCTTCTTCTTCCCCAATTTTGAAGGCAAAAAATGAACAGAGAAATCTGGACCTGCCATACAGGTTAAAACCGTGCCAGGGAGGTGCACACAGCCCAGACAAGCACAAAACGAGATGACACAACTTAATCAATTTTGAAAGGTGATCTCCCCAAATTCAGAAACTTACTACATTTTTTGAAAAGCCAACTCTAAAAAGATTCAAAGTTTCCTATGGAATAGTGACTGAAAACTGAAGACATTCAGTGTCATGGGGTTAGTTATGACACTTTTTTTCTCAGAATGAGGAATGTGAGACAAAATGTCTGTAGGAATGTAGAATATATGTAAGAATATTATGTTTCTCAAATGAGCTGCCAAGAGGGTCAGAGTCCTCAACTATTAAAAAATCTCTGAAACTAAACTGAAAATGCCATCATCTATATATATGTAATACTAATCACATATATCTTCATATGTATATTTATACATATTACATATGTCTATATATATTTACACATATATTTATATGTATTTACACATATATTTGTATGTAGATTTACACATATATTTGTGTATATATTTATATATATTACACATATATATGTCTATATATTTACACATATATATTATGCAAGAACCATTTGAGAACCATTTGAGAAAAGAACATTTGAGAACCATTTTAACCAAGAAAATCAGACCCAATGAAGCAGAGAAATAAAAAGGGACGGAACTGCCAAATGTATGGAAATTCTTGTGCTGTACTTTTACACTCTTACCTGGAGTATTTGGAGATGAGAAAACATGGATTATTATTTTTTTAAGATGTTACGACTGTGCAGCCTGCCCCTCACATCCATGGCAAGAGAGGGTGAAGAATGCCAAGGGACAAAGACGATCCCGCCCTCCACAGGGGTGTCTAACACCAATGATACATAAGAGCAATAGAATAGGGATAAAAAGAGACTAAAAGATTTTAACAGTGGAAGGAATAAAAGATAACTTGTACTAATTTTTTAGAAAAATATGATCTATGTAATCTCAAAACTAGGGTTAAACCTATCACACCCAAAATATAACCCAAAATGTAACAGGGTCATTGCAAGTTAATTCCTGGGAAGAATCTGATGATAACAGTCTGTTCCTTTACTAACACACTTTTTTTCGGCCAAATCAAGGCAGGGCTAGGAAAGGAAATTAGAACTAGGCCTCACCAATCACAGCACGATCAGAGGTGACACAAAGTCCTAGATATTGACCTTAAAATACTTCCAGTAAAATTGTGGGGTTGTGGGTCCCCTGGCCATACAAGCATACCTACCAAACCCTTCCTTGGGTCTGATTTCAACCCAGAGCACAGAAGCCCTGCCACTGGTATGTGTTCATTCTGAGCGGCCTAATTTGACTTCATTCTGCTTGGGCTTCAGTCCAACTGGCAGATGCCCTTGTAGAAGCTTGATCTCAGACACTTTCCCTTTCTAATTTTTTGGCACCATTGCCTCTATTGCATGGGATATCATCTCTGAAACTTTATCTTGGGTTCCCCAGGTTTTGCTTGATTTTTGTTGCTTTGGTTTTCTCTTAAATCTTCCTGCCCCAAAGAGGTTCATGTGAAATACTAAATCATTGATTAATTCCTAGGAATTAGCCAATGACTTGCCTGCAAATTTCCAACCATTCCTTGCCTTCTCCCTACCTCCCTCCAAAATGAGTAGCCTCAGAAGCAAAAATGCAAACACAAGGTAATCTTTGTGAACGCTGTACAAATGCACCATTTTCTCTTACAGGTTGGCCTTTATAGAATGAAATGCCAGAGCTTTGATATTTATTATCTGAAATAGGTTTAACATTTGGAGAAATGTGTTCAAACACATAACCTTGGAAAGAAAAGCAAGCTGATGGAACAGAGAACAGGGGTAGGCAGAAAACAATTTTGCTGTGGAGGGGCAAAGTTAGAAAATTGAGTCCTTTGAGCGTAAAGAGCTCTCAGGTGAGGTAAAAGTAAAATACAAATCAATTTTCAACTCTTCATGAGGGCCACTAGATATCAATTTTAAATATACATTACCACAATATCAATAATGAAGAAATCTTATGTTTTATTTAATACTTTGGCCAGACCAGCCCCTTTGAAGGGATCACTAGTTTAGGAAAGAAGAACAACAAACCATCATTCACTTTCCTGCAGGTTCATCGTTTTCTTAATTATTTCTATTGGTCCTGCTTTATTCTTTCTGAAGACTAAGGGGTGGGGGCTTTCTATATTAGATCAGCAATGTCTGGTTCTTATCCAAATATTCCACCTAATAAGGACGTAAGTTCTCATGGACTGGACAACCACTCTGCAACATTCCTGAGAATTGAATAATATAATAATCTTGAAAGTCAGCAGAGTGGATTATCCACTTTTTTTTTTTTTTTTTTTTTCTGGACATGAACTTGTGACCTTAACAGTAGCACTGCAAAAAAAGAGCAAATGTGCTAAGCACTTTGCCAGAGTAACCTTCCATGTAGACTTTTCATCTTAAATACACACGACTGAAAACAACTACAATTTTTGGAAAATTATGTACAAACCCAATACTTCTTTTGATTACATATAAATACAAATTAGCTATTTTTCCTAAAAAGTGGTTATAATAGTAAATAAATACAAAATAAATCTGACCATTATACTTCATGTGCTGGGGTTGAACCCATATAAAATGTACAACTAAATACATTTTAAAATCTTTAAGGAATAATTCTCTGATTAAAATATTTGTTTTCCCAACTTCTTTTCGTAGATATAAATATATTTTCAAAATAGCTGTGTTTTTTTTTCTCCATTCCATTCCATAAATAAAGTCTTCATTGGGAAATATTAAAGTGTCAACTTGATTTTTTTTTTTTTTTGCTTTTTTCTAAAATATATATATATATATTTATTTTATTTTATTTTGCTGTGCTAACGACACCCACAACCCTCGACAACCATGTCCTGATAGTTCTTTAATACCACCTTTTCATTCTCGTCAAGGTACAACATGGAGATGGCACTGAGTTCTGTTGGGACACAGCACGCCTTGGGAATCTTAGAGTTAACTGAGTTGACCAGCGTCTGGACGATGGCGTGGTTCGTGGAGTTCAGGTGATCGGCCAGGGGGAAAGGGCACTCCCCGTGGCAGTAAAAGGCATGATACCCCGGGGGGGCGACGATCCAGTCATTCCACCCCACGTCACTGAAGTCCACGTACAAAGGGTGTCTCTTACAACTGGACTTGAGGCGTTTCCGCTGTTTGTGTTTCGCCTGACGCTTTTCTCTTTTGTGGAGAGGGTGTCCTTTCCCATCGTGGCCAAAAGTGACCAGCAAGGGCCTTCTCTGTGACCAGCTGTGCTCGTCTTGGTGCAAAGACCTGCTAATCCGCACGTGCCTCTTGGAGACCCCGTGGCTGTCCTCTGGGTGGGCCACCTCCACCACAAACCCGTGGTTGGCGAGCCCCTGCGCTGTCCACCTCATCACGGCAGGGGTGACATCAAAGCTCTCCCACCTGCTGGCATTCTGAGTCACCAACCTGGTGTCCAGAAGTCTGGTCACGGGGAACTCGGAGTTGGCTGTGGCAGGTTTTATAATTTCATAAATATTAATTCGGTGATGGAAACTGCTATTGTTTTCCAAAGTTTCCTGCATCTGTTCCCGAAAGACCTGAAGTTCTGCTGAGGTGATAAACTCCTCAGTGGGGATAGAAGTTAAATTAAAGAAGAATCTACGGGTTGTTTTTCCACTCATTTCTGGCAATTCTTCCAAAGATTCTAATTTAATATAAAAAAGTGGAAAAAAAGAAAAATCATTCAGTAAGGCAAGTATGACAATTTGATTGTATATAAGGATTTATATACATCACTTCAGGGTTTGATTTAACATATGTAAAAATCTGCAGGCAGAAAGTTAAAATTTCCCCTTTAGATAAAGAAATGATCCTCCCTTTTCTATACATTTATGTCAATATGCACACCATGAAACAAAATTTCACAATTCACTGTTACGTGTTTAATCTAATACGTGAATACTGCTTCCAGGTGGCTATAATAATGGGGGAAATGGTGAAGCATTTCTTTGGAATTCACAGACTTTAGGGCAAAAAAAAGTCAGCACTATAGTTAGTAGAGGTCTAATGAGTGAGGATTTGAGGAAATTATTGCATTTCTTAAAAAGAAAAAGGCTTTAATGTCAATCCCTTAAGCAGTATTCTAAAACATTACTCTGCAATTTAGATGACTTACAAATCTCAATATACAGATTTCAGTTTCCTAATTAAAGACTCTGAAACTCAACATCAACGATGACATTTTGCAAAGTACACCCTACTATTTTACTCAAAAGTCCAGAGACAAAGGCATTTACAGGGATCTACTTCTTTGGAAACGTAAGGGTGGTACTAGGACACTGTAGTAATTAAGGCTGGATGATTTCAAGAGAAATAACTTCCCAACTTTGTCTGTTCTCTCACCTCTTTATGACCTCAAAAATCAAAATCTCATTTCAGATGCTTTTGGGAAAAAAATAATTCTCTTCTGTTTATAATTCCTTTATCTTAAAAAAAAATAAACCATATTAAAAATATACACCTACCCAATAATAGGCTACAGGATACAGATAACCCTCCCCCCACTTTGTAAAAATCTACAGAAATGCCATTATGACATTCATGATGTAAGGGATAATCTAATTACAGAATAATCATTTTATATCTATTATCATTATTTTAAAATAGCCATTTAAGTGGGCTATTCATAAAAGTTTTTCCTTATTTAAAATTCCAGAATTTCAATTTTAAGGAGTACTGCTTGTCGAGCAAACAATAAAATATAACATAGCACCTTGAATGTATAGTCTGCAAATCATCAAAGGTACACATTATTATTAAATTGATAGTAAACAGCACTAGAATTTGGGATATTTGGGTTTACTTTCTTCTAGCTTTACCACATCCTGTTATTTCACTGTCAACAAATTTTACCTGCTTCATTCAGGATCCAACCTGAGTGCTAACAAAATCTATTTGGCCATGTCATCACCATAAGAGGAAACCATGTTTTCATGAATTTTCTGGTTGTATTTCTCCTGAACCAAACAGCTATTCATTGTTCACAAAATTTAGACACCTTAGCAAAGGATAATCACTTCAGATCGCTCACTCAAAGGTTCTACCTGTGTAAACCTTCATCATCAAAGCAACAGTCATCACTGCAAGCTAAGGTCAACAGGGGTGGTTTATACCAAATTATGGAGGAATGCTTTAATGAGACGTTTCTCAAACTTCAACCTGTGTGCAAAACACCTATAGGACACCTTAACTCTTCAAATGCAGATTCTGATTCAGTGGGTGAGTCTGGGGTAGGGCCTGAGATGCAGCATTTCTAGCAGCTCCCAGGTGAGGTAATGCTGGAAGCTGGTGAACTGCCCTTCGAGGCTAAAGGTTTTAAAGAATGTTTTTCACATGCAAGTATAAATTGCCAGGAACATATTTTAAAGTGCCTTTTTGTTAAATAATATAGAAATGAATAGACGAACCATTAGCGTTGGCCAAGGAGTAAGACTTGAAGCCAGGGGTGAGCAGCCAGACTCAGAACAGAAAGATCTAAAGCTCCTCTCCTTGGACAGGGAGACCATCAGGCCAAGAAGGGAGTTCCCCACGGTCCCCTCAAGCCTGCTAACCCGCACCCGTACGGATACCTTTGGAGAGCCGCTCTAAACCCCACTGCTGGCTAATGGTACTTCGGGCCAGGCACTATTTTTAAAATAACCCTCCCACCAATCAACCAGAGCTCTCCTCTGTGGCTCCGACAAGTATCAAGGGTTGTGTTTAGCCCCTTCTTTCCTTTCCTCTCTGCAATTCAGGAGCCCTCTGATGTTTCCCCTGAAGGCATTCTTTCAGCACAGAAGCCACCAGCTACCAGAGAAAAGAAGAGTGACCTAAAAATCAGCACATCCTTCAGACACAAAGCCAAGGCCTGGACCCGGGCAACTGACTTCGCTGATCCCAGCACACCTAAAAGCGCTCTCTCTTCTTTTAAGGAGAGGAAGGAACGGCACATTATCCAGGGCCTTTGGGGAACAGCTGTATTAACAAAGGTGCCCAGAGAAATCATACATACACACACACACACACACACACACACACACACACACACCCAGGAGGAGGATGAAGGAACAATCTCCCAGGTAAGCACGAGAGACAAGTAAAGAGGATGGTTATAAAAGGGGCATTAAATAGAACAATAACCCTCCAAAAGACTAATATGAGACTGAATTATATAAAACTGCCATCATTCAACTGGATTTAACCTATAAAAAAACAGTTTCATGTGCTTCAAAATCTCATTGGAGGTAAGTGGCCAAAAGGATAATCACTTAGCAAAGGAAAAAATTACACTATTAAACATTAACAAGTAATGTGAAGATCCCTCTCCAACTTTGCAGTTTCATCTCAGTCAGCCTAATCCCTGAAGGACCACTATCCCTCCTTAATACAAAGGCCTCCATGACAAGACCCCTGACTGCAGACTCTGGTCACAGAGATAAGTCAGAAGGTCACAGGAACCCCCAAACCCAGGAAAACAACTGACCAAGGTTAGGGCACCTACTACCCTCTCCTTTGATCTTCAAGGGAACATGAATTTTTTCTAGAAGGTAGAAAAAAATCTGAACCTTTTGAAATGAAGTAAAGAATCTGCAAATCACCACATCAAGCCTAGGGATTCTGAAAATATGGAGCATTTACCTAAGTAGGTAATGTATGCTTTTCTAGAGGTATATACAATTATTAATTCTCTGTAAATAAATAACCCTTATTGAATAAGCTGCACTTGCCAAGGGATCTGAGGATTCCAGCCTGTCTTAGACATGGGTTCTTGAACCTCTAAGTTCTTATCCAAATAGATGGAGCTATGGCTGCAAAAATGTGGGAAAGTAAAGAAAAATAAGGCAACAATGACATTTGACCTCTCCTCCAAAAAGTGAAGTTCTAACTTAATCATCTACGCTGTCAATTATTCATCTACATTCGAAAAGATGAGATTGAATTCCCTCAGCTAGCCTAGGTCCACTTTGGCCTCCTCTTCCCTAGACCAGCAGAGAATAGGACATAAAGAAACAAGTCATCACGATAATGACAGCAAGTGTGCTGAATGGTTGTTTGTGCCAGGTCTGGCACTAAGAACTTTATATGAATTACCTTATGACAAATCAGTTAGAGAGGAACTGTTACTAGCTCCATCTTGTAAATGAAATAGTTGGAGCTCAGAGAGGTTATGTGACTTTCCTAAGGTCACAGAGCTAGTAAACTAAGAACATAGCTATGAACTTGAGTCTACTGTAGCTCCCAAGTTTCTGGCCACTAGACGGCACCATCTAACATAGGGGAGGAGTCAAAAACGCAAGCAAAAGTCAAAACCATTAGAGGCAGATTTATATTTAACACAATGATAACCGTAGGGCAAGTTCTGTCCCAGTTAAAGGGATAGAAATGGTGGAAGAAGCAGACAGAACAGAAAAGTAAAGCAGAAAAGTAAAGTGGCAGGGGCCACTGGGACATACAGATCTTGTGTGGAACCACTGATATTTTGTGACTGCCTGTTTGTCCTACAGTATGATGAGGACAAGTTTTGCTGAGCTTTAGCAAAAAGTGAGTTGTCATTACATTTTGAGAATTTTGCAACACTCTTTAGACAAAAAAATGTCCATTAAGAAAACAACAATAAAAACCTGGGAAAGTTCTAGCAAATCAGTAAGGTTGAAAATCACTGCCCTGAAATAAAATGAAAGTAGTGGAGAATAATAAATAAAATTTTCCAAAATATAAAATAATGGTTAGAGAATTGATGTATCAAGGAGAAAAAAAACGATAAAATACAAAAGGTTAAAATGAATCAGTTAAAAAAACAAAGACAACAAAGGAGATGGCAGCTAAAAGAAAGAGCATGGTCGTGGTCACCAACCCTGATTTGGCCTCTACCCACTCTCTTAGCTCCATCACCTTTGGAATGATCCAGGGCCCTCTTATTGTTGCTTATTTGGTGAAATACACAGAGGGGCAAATCTTAAAAAAAGACAAAATAGCTCCATGAGGAGGGATCAAGGGGGAACAGAGAGGAACCAGTAAAAAAGAGGCAGAATGGAAAACATAAGTGCAAGAACTATCTCTGGGCACCAAAGCCTCAATCTCTATGAGCATTTCCAAATAGAACGCCTGTTCTACCTAAAGGGGGCCTTTCACAATCACAATGAAATACCTGGGGACACTGGGGAAGCACCCCAAGTGAGCACTGGTTTGGGGAGGTGTATGTGTCCAAATCCTTTGGTTGCACTGGGAATCTGTGATACCAGTGCTCCATCACAGAGCAGTGGTTGTTTCTTGAACTTTCTTTTTAAATGGATATTTTCAAGAAAATTACATTTGTGGGAACAGGGTTAATCTCTATTTCAAAGCTTCAGTCATAGAGGCAAATAATTCAGTTATTTTGGGCAAAAAGAGAACTGTGTCCTTCAGAGTCTGGAGAGCGAGCATGTGGTCCTTCCATATTCCAATCTGACAGGAAAGAATGAAGATTTTTTGCAAGGCCAATAAAGTCAACCAATTTCAATGTGTTTTTAACTACAACCAAAACACAAAACACTGTTTCCAGTTGAAGAAGTGATTTTTCTATCCTCAGTGGCAGTTCCGAAGCACTTTTTAACAACTCTGAAAAAAGAAAATTTTTCCAGCGCTTGGGCTCTCCCGAATAAAAGCCACTGGAGAAAGGACTAGACAAAGCTTAATAGGAGAAATGACAACTGATAATTTCTGTGTCAGATCACCTATGATGTGGACCCATTATCTTCACACATCGGTTGAAAGAATGCCATCATGATACTTCTTGTCTTGTATTCCGCCAAATTACCCAGATCCCACCCGCAAATAAAACCAACAGGTAATTCTCGTAATCAGGTCCTTTGGTCCTTTACCAAATAAACGTCCACAAAGGCTCTAGGAACCAAATTCTGCTCTTAAACCTGCAGCCTTAATCACATGGTTTATTAAAAGATTTTTTAGTGTCATGCATGGATGTTTTATAAACAAGAATGTTTACAAAAACCAAATTCTGGTTTACGTAAAAATGAAACGGTCTTCAAAAAAGGGTAATTTGTAGCTTAATGATTATATGCTAGTCTTAAGAAGAAAAGAAATGGGTTTGTTGAAACTTGGGGCAAACATTACATAGCTTTTTTTTATTATCTAACTGCATAAAGATCTGAAGTTATTGCAAGTTGATTTTAAGCAAGTTGGTAACTTCTGCACTATTTGGTGCATAACATTTACACGTTTAAAGACATAAATTCTGACTTATAAACTCAAGCACGCTATTTAAGTTAAAATCATACACTCCAATAAGTTCTAGCCTGTTTAGTTTTGGTCGAGCCACTTCCAGAGGAAGGAGAAATATGCAGACTTCACTGATGGAATCCTCATGCAACTGAACGTTTTTAGGTGTCAAATGCCTTAAATGATCTATCTTCCTTTAAAGTTCTAAGAGACATACACAGTGCCTTCTTGGCCTTAAAAATAAAGTTCAGAATGGTTTCCATGCTATATCTCCAGGAGAGGTGGCTGAAATAGCAATTCTTATTACTTTTCTATCCAGAAAAACAATTCTAATCAGCAGCAGCTGGGAATGATGAGCTGGATCTATAATCTCCCCAAGGTGGTGATGACAGAATGTACAGGAACAAGAACATTTCTGCATGACAACAGACAACTTCTGCTTTCAGTGGATGAATCCTGAAGGAGTAAAATGGGATCTTATTTCCTTTCAAATATGATTTCTGCTAGCAGAGAGCACCTCACTTAGAAATGTGCTGAAAAATGAATTGATTTTTCAATTCATGTCCCCTTCATTATGTATAGCTGCCTTGATGAAGTCCCTTTTGTTATGTGACCGGCCTTTAGGACCCCTTCCCACTATCGACTGCTGTTCTCACAAGTATAAGTTCTCCTTCACACTGGCAGAAAATGCCTGGCTGTGACACTACTGATTTGTTTATATCAGAGGGTAGATTTCCACTTGAAATTGACCACCTCAGCAAGGCAAGGCAAGAAAACTGGAACAATATCCCAGTTCCCTGATATCCTACAAGTGGCTGCTCTGTGATATACAACTTTGGACCATTCTCTAGAACTTGAACGAACCTGGGCTCGTTTAGAATGTGTTAAGCCAAAGGAACATTTAAAAGTGTAGAAAAAGAATTGAAGTGGAAAATATTTTTGACCAATTGCCCTAAGAACTTGGGTACAACAGATCTCACTAGCTGCTCTAAGACATTTCAAATCCACTAAATGCCTTTCTGATGAAACAAGCATAAATATCCTACCTTAGAAAAACCACATCCAGTATCATTAAAGAAAAAAACCCCCACATTTCAATGCACATGAAGGAAAACAGGCAGTTGCTGCAAAAGCTTTTATCTGAAGGCTAGCCTTGTCTCTACTCCGGAGTTCATCTCAGATTTAAGCACAGGACAAGAAAGTCATTGTGGAAACAATAAGATTGATTGTGGAATTGATCTCCCACGAGGATTAGATAGGGATTTGAAATATTCCAAACCAGGTCCAGATCTACTGTAAATTAGAAAGACATTGGAGCCCTGGGCTTTGATTTTTCAATACTATCTCTGAAAATTCTGCCCTTGGCTCTGTCATGCTTGAAACCCCGGCTTAAGCAAGAGAAGCAGATTTATAGAGCAAAGGCTTCCAAACAGACCTAAAGAGATCCCAATCTGCCCCCCTCCTTCTCATTCTTCTCCTATGGAATTCTTGCACGTTTAGCTGACTAGGGGCAAGCCTTTTGCCCTCATCTTCCCCATCACTTGATTTCTCTCCAGTTCCTGGAGGAGGAGTCGCTCTTCTGGCTGCAAGCCAGGAAAAGGGTGCAGATTTACCAAAGGGGAATCCCTGGCTCTCCCGCCACACAGGCAGTGAGTGAATGCCAGGTTCGTAAAGGTTCTTACAGAGGCAAACATGGAAACGTCTGCAGCGCCCCGGCCAAGCTGCCCTTCCAGGGACGCCTGCTGTCTGCCCACTGTGGGGCGCTTGGCTGGACGACTCCCCGCCCCCGTCTCCGCCCCCGCGCCCCGGCTCCAAGCCTCACCTTCGTGGTGGAAGCTGCGCACGGTGTTGGCGAGGCTGGCTGCCCTCTCCAGCCGGTGGTCCGGGGCGGGCGCGCCAGGCTGGCCCGAGTGCCGGCGGTACAGGTCCAGCATGTAGGGGGGCACCACGGCACCCCTGCTGGGGGTGGGTCTCTGCTTCAGGCCGAACATGCTAAGCAGCCGCAACTCGAACTCACTCAGGACGTCGTCCGAGGGCTGGGACGAAGACCGGCCAGCAGACACCGCGAACTTCCTCCGGCCCAGCTCGGGAATGAGGCCGGCCGCAACGCCCAGGAGGACCTGGGGAAGCAGCAACGCTAGAAGACAGCGGGTCCCGGCCACCATGGTCGACCTGAGGACAGGGCCGACGTGAGTCACGGAGGTCTCCGCCCAGCCCTCCCCCCTTCCGCCCCCGCGGTCCCGGCTCCCGCTCGGTCCCCTTGCTTCCTCCTCCAGGGTGCCCACCCCGCTGACAACACTCGCGGAGACACTTCAGAGGAGCTGAAGCTCAAACGTTTGGGAGAACGGAAGACCTTTAGTTCCTGAGCCAGATGGATTTCCCCCTCCCATTCCATTCTCAATCCGTCTGACAAGATTTGCCCCCACCCCACCCCGCGTCAGTGACTGTCACCTTTTCTTTCTGTGACACGCTGACAGCCTGTGCAGGGAACCTGGGGAAACCACCGTTTTGTCTCACACCCCTCCGTCCCCTAAACTAACCCAATCACACAGCGCTCGCTTGCATATAAACACTCGCAAATGGTGCATGTGACTTCCTTAGAGGCACTGTATAGAACTTCCTGATACACACACACGGTCTATAACTTCCAGAGCCAGTAAACTCAAGGGCACAACTTCCGAAGTCACTTGCAACCTGTGGCCCACGTCTCTAACCTTAGAGGTGTCAGGGCAGGCCACTCCATCCCCGAACCCCCTCCCCCCCAATGCAGTCAAAATACGCAGGTATCTTCATAGGATTACGTAGATGGCTAATATCTATTAATTCCCGTGTCAGCACAAGGTGGCACGAAAGAACTGCCCCCTCGCATTCCTGGAAACAAACAGGGAGAATCCCAACTTCTAATATTTTCCCAAATGGGACGCAGCTCTGAGTACAGAGAGCAGGTCTCCCGGAGAAACTTGAAAAAGTCAGAAGGGATCGCCACGGCAAGGCGTATAGGTTGGCAGCTAACGGGTGAAATCCAGGGGCCACCCTCTCCAAGGGATTTCTTTGACTTAAAAAAAAAAAATCATCTAAGTGTTAACAGCCCTAATAAAATGCCGAAAAGAAGGGAGGGAGGAGGGGCGGAAGAGTGCGAGCCGGGAGTGCAAAGCCGACGGTCGCCCGGCGGCGGTAGGATGGGGGCATCCCCGCAGGAGCTTGGCTGCACGTGGACCTGCTCTGTTTACGTCCGGCCCAACCTGGCCCCGGGAGGGGCTCATCCGCCGGGGCCCCGCGCCCACCCACAGCCCCAGCCTCGGCCCCGGGCCACGTTGTCTACCTTTAGGAGACCGCAGACCGTCTAAGAAGCACGCGGGGACACGTCCATTGAAAGAGCCTCCACATGGAAAAAGCTCTGGCTGAAGGACCTGGCGCAGGGACCGGGTTCCCTTCCTTCGCCTCCTCCTTCTCCTCCCGGGTGCCGGCCGGGCAGTCTCTCTCCGAACGCAGGGAACAGCGTCTCGGGTCGGGCCCAGCGGTGGAGTGGAGGGGCGGCGGGGTTCGCAGGCGGCGAGGCTGGGTCCGCTGGGGCAGAGGCACCGGCGCGAAGTGGGGAGCGCAAGTTACTCTCCCTGCAAGTTCAAGAAGTCTCCAGCCAAGTGCTGACACACAACAACAGCGAGCAGGGGGAGGAGTGCGGAGCAGGGAAGGGAAGGGAGAAAGTAAAAGCTGGTGCTGTCGTCGTCCTTAGGAACCAGAGCCCGCGGGACGCGTGGCCCCGCGGGGGGCTGGCTCCGGGACTCTGGGGGCGGGGGTCGGGCGCTCGGCGCTAGCTCCGCCGGGGCCCATGGCTCGGGCCAGACATCCTGGGAGACGCCGGGTCCGGGGAAGGGCGCAGCGGCGATCTCGGTGCCGGGCGAGTTGCCCCCCCGCATCACTCTGCCTTCCTCCAGCGCACCCCCATTAGCGCTAGCCAGTTGAAACCACCGCGGCTCCGGCGCTCCGGCGTCCTCGGGCTCATTCTCCAGCGAGTCGAGCCGAGTCTCGGGCCGCCGAAGCGGGTGGCCGCGCTCTCCCCTCGCTCTCCTCGCCCCCGGGCCAAGCCGCTGTGCCCTTTGTGGCCAGCCTGGGGTCCGATCACACCTCGGCCGGCATGTCCCAGGCCCCCGAGCTCCGGCGGGAGGTGATCGGCATCGCGGCGCTCGGGCTCGGCTCCCGGCTCCCCGGCGCTCTGCACGCCGGTCTTCGGCTCCGGCGCGGCCCGGGCAGCCGAGGCCACGGCGCAGCGGCGCGCACGGCCGGGTGCTCCAACCCGCGCAGGGTCTGCGGGCGCGGGTGCCTCGGAGCCCGCAGTAATCCGCGAGGCGCTCGCCCCGAGGTTCGTTCGGGTGGGCGGCGGAGCCTGTGGCAGCCGATGTCCGGCGGCGGCTGCCAATCCCCGGCCGGGTGTGGGAAGCGGAGCGGCGGGCGCAGCGCGAGCCGGGCGCAGCGCGGCGCGGCGGGGCGAGGACTCCGGCGGCGACTGCGGCGGCGGCGGCGCCGTGGCGCGGCGCTCGCGGCTTTTAAAGGGGACGCCGCCTGCCGTCTCCCTCCCGGCCCAGGCCGAACACCTCCCCCTCGGTGGCGCGGCTCGCCGGGGATCCCCGAGCGGGCGGGAGCAGCGCGCAGGGGTGTGGACGGCGCGCCGGGGCAGCCGCGGCGGGGTGGGGCCGAGGGCGGGGACTCGCGGCCGCAGAGGGGGCGCTCGCGCCTCCAGCCCCTACCCTCAGAGGGGAGATCCGTCGGAGCGGCGGCCCCTGGCTAGGACTCCGGGAGCGAAATCCCGGACGAATGCTGGGTCGGGCCTTATTGCCCCTCCCGGCCCGTTATTCAACTTTCAGTTTGAAGATGTTCAATAATAGTCGATTAAAAGAAGAACTCAACCAAGTTACAAGGCATCTTGGCATAGGCTTGGGGTACACACTTCTGTGTTTCCCCGGGGTGGGAGGAGAATTAAAAGAAAACTAGAGATTGGATATTGGGTGTTACTTAAACTTTAACACAGAGAGATATATTTACTTACATATGTAAATGTATTTATATAAATGTGCACTATTACTCCAATAAGTATATATGTAATACACAAATATACACGTGTATGTCTCTAAATATATCCATATATGTAAATATGTGCTAACGAAAGCGCACATTTCTGTAAATATATGTCTGTGAAATGGATGTCCTGCTATACGTGACATGCGCATAATGGACTGTGTGTGTGTGTGAGAGAGAGAAGAGAGGATGAGAGGGATTTTATTTCTTCTTATGGTAGCAATCACTTCATGCCTTGTGATATTTATCTTGCCCAGCTCAGAGGCAACTCAGAGGAAGGTAAAATAACGCACAGTGTGAGCCAAGCAGACAGGACAATTCTGGTCTGAGACCTTAGAACCTTCTGCCCCACCCACTTACACCAGGCCCCAGCAGCTGATCTGTGACATGTGGTCAAGTGACTTGTCTTCCTCAGCTGAGAGAGTCCCCAAATTTGCTGCACCACAAATTTCAAGGCTAAGGCTTTCAATCCTTTCCAGGATTCCAGGATCCCCCATGCACAGCTCAACAAGTTTACCCAAGGGGAGAAAATTTTTGGAAAAGGCCAGATGGGCAAAATCAAGTTCGCTTGCACAGAACCTTCAGCCTGCAGAGCAGAAAGAGAAAAGCCTGAAGCAGGAACTCATAACAATCTATTATCCATGTGTATTATTTTTTCAGTTGGAAAGCTAAAATAATTCTAGGTTCCGCTCACGTAAATCGGATTAGCAACTCACAGAGGGGAATTAGGCACTCGCTGTTTCTGCAAGTATAAAGGTCAAATAAGGTATTTATGAGGAAGCCTGCCTACTAGGAAAATAAATGGGGAGGAGGAGGGACAAAATATTCAGGAACATGGTACTATTTTTCCCTGAAAATGCACTATGGAAGCTGTTTGCCACTCTGAATCATTGGAGACCAAACAAGTTGGCAAGAGAAGATATTCTCTTCACAGACACTTTAAGTCAGAAAGTGTTTATTGTGCTTCTGAAACAATTTCCTTCCCTATCAAGTTTAACTGAGGAGTTAACAATAGTTTCTGTCATCAGTGAGATTTAAAAAACAAAACAAAACTTATATGAAACCTAAATCAGTGTGTAGCTTTTAAAGAGGAGGAGAAAGCTGACAGCTATTGAATGTGCCTCAAGTAAGGATGAAAAATAAATCTTTGGTGTTGACATCAAGGATGTCTCACAGCTGCAGGCCTTCATAATTTGGGAGCCTTGTCAGTCTGTGAAATAATCTTTGATCATCAAGAATCGGAGGGAAAATTGGCACTTCTGGGCACTCTATCCCATTTCAGTGTTGCCCATCACAGAACCTCTTGTGTGTGATATGTGACTACCCAGGGTCTGCTGAATGCCCTGCCCACGCACAACTTCCTAAATGTTGGCCCTATTTCTCTTAAGATCCAGGCTCTCTGGCTGTTTTTTAGAGATGGCTGCCCTCTTGTGGTCGAAATGAGTTTGAACTCTTGGGAGAAAGAAGTCAATAAATAAAGAAGTAAATATGTAAGTAAATAAATAATCTCCAAAGACTGATTTGGGGTGCGAAGTACAGCATGATCGAACCTACCCATTTTCTAGGCATTAGGAATAGTTTGAAACAATAAATCTAAATGGAGATGACCTCTTTTTATTCTCTTTGTGTACACCACCTTCCCACCTGCAGCTCAGAATGCAGGGTTATTACTTTGAGGTGACAGTGTCTATTTCCCTTGAAAATATCACTTGCTGCTAGCCATGCATGGTCCATGCTACCTTCTTCAAAGGTTTATTGCAAGTTTTTCAGCCCATAAGGTAAGAGTCTTTCTTTCTGGGTGTATCAAATTTAGTGTATGTGCTAGATGTGGGGAGTGGTGAGAGTTGGGGTCAGGTGTCATTTGGGGAAGGTGATGGTAGTTGCAAATTCAACTTCCTCAGAGGGGACACACAAGTTATGTAAAAAAGCAAAGCCTACCAGGTTAGGATTCTACATAAAGGAGGTTGCTGCTATTCCCTTCCAGTCACTTATTGCCAGTTTTTCAAGAGATACCAGAAATCGCATTTGATTGAATGTGGACATGACCTGGGATGAAATTAAGTGCTTGAACAGTCATACTTTGGCAACTTTTCCTTTAGCAGTTCAGCCCAGATGATGTTTAATTTTATTGCATCCTGCAGCTATTAGCATTCACCATTGTTCTTTCAGACCTACCATTATGCAAATTAACATTAAAATAATGACTCTCACATATTGTAAAGGTCACAGAAGGCATGAAATGATCCATTTACCTTGTAATTGTTATTCCACTGAAACCTGCATCAACTCCTCAGGGAAACCTCTAGGCTTGGTAGCATACCTGTCACCTTGTAACTAGTGTGACAATTAACAGCAATTCCACTTCACCTGGATGAGGTTCTTTCACAGGAACCAGGAGCCACAGCAAAGAGCAGCATCTGGTAAATCAAACTTTTACCTATGTGATGTATAATTAGATGTGGTGGAAGGATGGGTGGGGTAAAGCGACTTATTTGCCAACTAGTAGGCCTAGTATTCTGAGTCTGGGTTATTCCTTTCAGGCAAATACTGACTACTCCTTAAAAATTAAGAGACAATAAATTTTATGCATTTAACTAGATTGTATTGTATTGTAGGATACACATAGTAGGTGCTCTATACACACGTTGCTTACGGCCCAAGACATAGTTGGCTGACTTACATTCTAATTCTGGTTTGGCTATGGATGGCTGAATTTAAAATGGCCATCTCTTGGCCTCATCTGTTAATCGAGGTAAATAGATATGTTCTACCTGCCTCAGATGGCATGATAAAGGTCAAATGCTTAGCATGTGTGGACTTGGAGAAGTAAAAAATGCCATACAAACACAAGGTTTTGATTGCTATTACTCTATGTATCTTTAAATGTATTTCTTGGCCTTCTGCCTGAAATATTATGGCCTGATTTTGAGATAGACTTCGTATGCTTTTCTTCTTTTTCTTTTCTAACAGCTTTTATCATGTTGCCTAGCAGTGGGTATTTCATCAGAAAGTTTACCACTGAGGTTGATTAAGCCAATAACAAATTCTGATAGTCTCAGCTCCCTCATGAATAATATGTAGAGATTAACTGCTTATCTCCTCACAGAGCTGTAGTGAAAAATAAGTGAGAAGACATGTGTCAAGACAACAAAATTTGCCCAATTTGAATTACTACACACATGCAAATTAACGTCAGTGGTTCTTGGACGATTCATTTTGTTTCATGTTATTTTCTTTTGTACTTGGTAGACAGCAAATATCAATGTTAAATGAGCACACACTTCTGAAAAATAATTATAAGCTTCCTAATATGTTGTTTTAGATATCCATTAAATATTATTTTATTATAGTCATATCAATATATTTGCATATCTTGTCAATGATATTAAAATCTGTGTTAATTATATTGTGAAGAGTCAATGATAATATTTCTCTTTACATATCCAGTCTGAAAATATTCTTGAGCAGCTATTATGGCCATGGCACTGTCCACTTCGGGCCCAGGAAATACAAAGATATAAAATCTCTGCCCATAATGCATTTAGAATTCAGCAGAAGAGATGGTGTTGCAGGAAGGGGGACCCCTTCCAGGGCCCGAGAGTGGGATCTTGTCTAACACTCAGAAATGAATTGTCTGAGGAGACACTCATGCTGACAAAGCAAGAGACTTTATTGGGAAGGGGCACCTGGTGGGCAGAGAGCAGCAGGGGAAGTGAAACCAGGAGGACTGCTCTGCCATGTGGTTTGCAGTCTCAGGTTTTATGGTGATGAGATTAGTTTCTGAGTTGTCTCTTGTCAGTTGTTCTGACTCTGGGTCCTTCCTGGTGGTGCACGCATGGCCCAGCCAACATGGATTCCAGCGAGGATGATAATGAGAAATATTATCTTTGACTCTTCATAATATAATTAACACAGGAGGTTGGTAAAACATATGGACTTGCATCTCCTTTTGACCTTTCCTGAATTCTTCCAGTTTGTGGTGGCTTATTAGTTCCCTATTCCTTACCAGGACCTCCTATTGTAAAATATCTCATGAAAATGGTTACTGTGGTGCCTGGCCAGGGTGAGCAGTTTCAGTCAGTGTTTCCCCTAAGAATGGGACATGTTTGCAGGTAAATGAATATAAGACATATGAAGTAAGAACTTTAAGAGAAGTGAGAAACAATTTCTATAGGTTTAATGGAGAGCAATCTCATTTCTGAAATGTGGACTCACTAAATTCATAGATGTGAGAGAACTTTAGAGAAAAATTCAGGGTGTATAAAATTTCAGTAGGATCAGTAGGTGTCTTTATGAATGAAAGCATTAGCAGCAGCAGAATTTCCACCAACACCTTTAGTTACTGAGTTTCATGTACTAGATGCTTTCCACTTATTTTTTTCATTTAATCATCACAAGACCCTTGCTCAGTGGGTATTATTACGCCCATCTTACAGATGAAGAAACTACCTAGAGAGGTTAAGACAGTTTCCCAAGGTCACACAGGTAGCAAGGAGCACAGTCAGTAGTTTGTTCTAGAACTCATGTTTTTGTTTGTTTGGATTTTCTTCCCCCATCATGCCAAGAGTCTCTAGATTCTAGACAGTAGAAGCAACCCAAAGGCAAGACATCAGGTGGGAAAATGTCGGATTGTGTTCTGCGGAGCATGGCTGGTAGCTCAGATTTGGAGGTGGGTTTGGATAGGATACTAGGAGGTAAGTTTATTCTTTAGGTAAGATCCCAGCAGGAAAGTAATAGTAATAACATTCTTTAAAAAAGAATTTAACAAAGTTTAGCAAAGGGACATTTACCCAAGGTGTGGGAAGAGTTGAGGAAAAATAACCAGGGATATTGAAGTACTCTGGCCCTACATTAGGAATCCAAACCAGAGGCTTTACCAACCTTAAGTCTACAGGGGCACAGGAGGGACAGTTACTAGCTCCCTGAGATGGCTGCAGCTAAAGAGAAGCCATTGGCAGAAGTTGGGGGCAGTGGGGAGCTCTGGTAGGGTGTCAGCTGGCAAGGAGCTGTCAGGGAGAATAAGTATCTCAAGATCTCTTTCCTCCTACTCTCTGAACAATCTTGATATATTCCATTGACCTAATTTGCCCAGAAGGACAAGGGTATTAGTTAGCTATTGCTGTGTAACAGGTTACCACAGACTTAGTGGCTTCATGCCCATTTCTTATCTCATGTGGGTCAGCAATCCAGGAGCAACTTAGCTGGTTCTCTACCAAGGATCTCACAAGGCTACAGTCAAGATGGTGGCCAGGAATGCAGCCTCATTTAAGGCTCAGAGTACTCATTTAAGCTTATAGGGTTGTTGGCAGAATTCATGACCTTGCAGCAGCAGAACTCACTCATGATCATCAATGCCAGCAGGAGAAATCTCTGACTACTAGGCTGTCTTCTAAAAGGGATCAACGTGTACACACTGCTATATTTAAAATGGCTAACCAACAAGGACCTGCTGTATAGCACAGGGAACTCTGCTCAATGTTATGTGGCAGCCTGGATGGAAGGGGAGTTTGGAGGAGAATGGATACATGTATATGTATGGCTGAGTCCCTTTGCTGTGCACCTGAAACTATCACAACATTGTTAATCGGCTGTACTCCAATATAAAATAAAAAGTTAAAAAAATAAAATAAAAGACTTACCTGATTATACTAGGCCTACCCAGCATAATCTCCCCATTGATTAGCTCAAATTAAATTGATTAGGGACCTTAATTACGTCTGCAAAAATCCCATCACTCATTGCCATATAACATAACCTAATAAGGGGAGTAATATCCCTCCATTATATCTGTAGATCCAGATCATACTCAAGGGGAGGGGATCCTGTAGAGGCTGGGAATGTCAGTCCATGCAGCCATAGAGATCAGCCTCTCAGGCATAGAACAAGGTGAAGAGTGGATCTGGGTACAGATATTTAGTATATTTTGAAACATAAGCAAACTTCAGGACCTCAAGACTCTTGAGTGCTAGTCTAAGGAGTTTGAACTCTATCCCATGTAAATGGATCACTGTGAAGTGATTTTACCAGAGGAGTGCTCTGGTTGGAGATGCATGTTAGGAAAACCAATGTCATATTTGGTGGAGTATAGTGGTAGGAGTAGAGAGTACAGAGACTGGAGATGAAGGAACTGGATAGTAGCTTCTGTAATTATACACTCAGGCGGTAATGGGGGCCTGAAGTCCACGTGAAGAACAAGACAATGTCGTTGGGTAGGGGAAGAATCAACAATATCTATAGGGTTTGGAACCCAGGTGACAAAAACCTAGTGGTGCCCTTAACAGAGCGGAGTGTGTGCAGAAGCCAGATGGGAGATGCAGGGGTGGTTCTTTTTGGAATTACCTATGAGGCTCTGGTCAAATATCCTCGTAGAAGTCTAGAGCAGGTGGGCCTGTAGTTCAGGAAAAGGATTAGGTGCATTGCAGATTTCTGAGCTAAGGCTTAACCATTTGGAGAGGAAAAGATTGCCAAGGAAGGGCATAGATGTTGAAGGAAAAGTTTCAGAGAAGTGAAAAACAGACAATGGTAATTTGTCTTAGAATTCATCAGAGAGGAGCTTTCAGAAGAGGAATCATGTCCACAGTCCTAATGCTTGTGAGGTCTGGGGGACAACTGAGAGACTGAGAATTAACAAGAGCTCCTTGGCGATGTTTCTAGATGACAGATATAAAAGAAGAGTGAAGTGGGGAGGGGGCTGCATGGAACTGAGGTAGGAGTACTGAGGAGGTTGAGTAAATGAGTGAAAGAGAAGGAATTATCAGTATGTGAAAAGTATCTCCAAATAGTTCATGAAATAGTAGAAGTTCTCTGGGAGCCTTACCAAAATCAATAACAAGTTTGTATAATTGGCTTTGTTGGAGAAGTTTTGTGTGGTCATTTGCTTTTTATAAGAAGGAATCTCCTAGCGTAATAGTATATTTTAACATTGTAATTAATACCTAGAGCTTCTTCGTCTACTTAAAACTTTATTTGCGTATTTCTGCACCTTTCACAGTTTCTGGGAGTACAGGAAGCCTGAGAAGCCTGGCACAGTTATCACTGAACTGTCAGTCATGTTCATCTCTCCACAGTGTTCTCATGGGCTCGACCGCAAATCCTTTTCATTTGGTTACCTAGGAGTTCAGTAAGAGAATTTTGCAAAGGCAAAAGGGGTTTGAGGGCTGTGACTTTAGAATTATGATAAAATTCATTTTGCTATGAATAGTAGCAATCCAAGAGAATCACTCTGACTGGTGACTCTTAAGGGATATTCTCATCCTGGGCATATTTCACAAATTGTCTTAATTAGACACAAAAGATTTTGCTTCCTGCCCTAACTACTGTAGAACTTGTTTGCTGAGCAAATAATGTGGGGTGTATGTGGCTAAGAGATTTTGAGAAATCATATCATATTTCATCCTCTCATATTTACAATGACCACTCAGTGTCACCAAAGACCAGATGCAGCCCACATGTCAATGCCCTGACCACACCAGTACACACCTGATTGCCAATTTCCCCCATTTGGTGGAGTTTGCTTTGCCCACATGTGCTGCTGGCCAGATGTGCCAGGGAGTTAATACCTCCCAGGAACAGCCCTCAATCAATGACCAATGGGACTTAGTGAGTGAGTACCTACCTCCCTCACATCTCTGGGAGGGATAACTCTGGGGTGCATGGTGATCTGAACTCCCACAGCCCCTGTCACCCCCAGTGTAAGTGGCTTGATAATGCATCCTTTACTGGCCTTCCCTTTCCCTCCTCACTTCCCCATTTCCCTAATTGTGTTTTCTCCACCTCGCTGTAACCTACCTGTACTAAAACCCTTGTCTTAGTGTCAGCTTCTAGAGGAACTTCAAATAAACCCTGGGTATTCTACTGACCTAAGATAGCACCTCAAATTCAGATTGCACTATTCCAAGAATGAAATAAAATGGTTAGCTTTAGCAACCTACCTCCTGCATTTTGTTCAATGACTTTTACTTTTACTCATTCAGTGACTTTTACTTTTCCAGACTGCTAAGTTTCTCTGGCTACAAAGATGAATACAGTGAATTATGCAAATTGATCAAATAGAAGCTTACACAAGGTCCAGAATGTTAACTAATAATAGAGTTACCACCTACCCTTGTAGGTCAGAGGTTTGCTGGGAGGACATAATACTTGAGTTGAATCATGAAAACTGAGCAGGTGTTGAGCAGATAGGAAAGGGGGAAGGGAATTCCAGACAGGAGGAACAGTAGGGGTAAAGGCAGGAAAGCATAAAACATCAAGATGCATTAAAGAAATGGTTGACAATTTACTGTGGCTGGACAGAAGAGGAGAGAGGGGTGCCAGCACTTTGCTGGGCAAAGGAATTTGGACTTTTCCCCATAGAATCTACTTTGAGAAAAAGCTTTTTGGTAGAAGGGAGCATGATGCCTTGGAGTAGCGCCAGACTGAAGGTGCTATTTTTTCTTCTGAACAAATTAAAAGGCTGCTATAATTATTTAAGCAGGAGATGGGGCGTCCTTGAACTCAGCAGATGCATGGGGTGAATGAGAAGGTTATAGGAGATTGAAAAGATAAGATCTGATGGCACTTAACTGCCCACGAGGAATGAAAAAGGAGATGTAGAAAGTGTAGGAAGGGCTCAACTTACAAATATATAGAGATTGAGAAAATTCTTGAAAAAACTCATGTGGCTTCCAGAATCCAAAATTTCAATTTTAAACTATCAATGATTGTGTCCTTAAGATTCAACTATCAGTGATTGTGTTCTTAAGATTATTCCCTCAAGGTCATTCATGCCAGTAAGTATATATCCAGCAGTAAACTAAGTCTACTTACAGTCTGAAACTAGTAAATTTAAGTTACTAGTGTGCCATTTTGTGTGTGAACAATTAATAAAAGACCAATTGGCATTCATGAAGTAGCTAAAAGATGGGCAATATTTGGTCTAATCCAGGGTAGAAAAGTTGTAAGACAATTAAGGAAATCAACCATCATTACATTCCATGCCTTGAAAATTAATGTTAACAGTAGTCCTCCTCCTTTTCTAACAATTAATTTTTGCTAACTCAGCAAATTACTGTTTAAGCATCTTATTAGGCAAGTAAACAGAAAATGCATACAGAAAAGATGGGGACTTAGGTGACTTAGTTATTTTAATATGCAGATGAATGGACCTATCATATGTAATGTTTCAAAAGTGAAATCAAAATGCAATTTTACATTTTACTTATTTATACATTACATATAATTATAAGAAAATGTCTCTGAGCACAATTTAATCTATTTTTGAAAATTTTAAGTTTGCTTAGTTTTCTATAATGAAAACCTCAGTACCATAATATTTGATAATGACCAAGTATTATCCTTGTACCAGCTGTTAATCTAAAAATAATATATAGAAATTACATCATATTTGTCTTAATCATTTGAGACACTATGGAGTGGGTGTTTCAAAGAAAGAAGAATAAAAGGGAGGTAGGAAGAAAGGAAGGAAGGGAGGGAGGGAAGGAAGGAGGGAGGGAGGGGGTAAGAAATTAGTTCTACCTGCTATTCGTTCATTTGTCATGAAAGTAGTATAAAGGAATAAAGGTCTCTGGTTGTTTGAGTGTTCTTGTTATTTGAATTCAGGGTAAATTTAAGTTTGCTTGACTTTAGCTAAAGAGTTAATACAGTGTCCCGAAGTGCCAAACATAGAATCAGACAGAACCAGAACTATTTGGCCATTTTCAGTATAAGTGTATTTACTATAATTTATTTCATTTATGTATACTGAGTGATTTTCATTATGGCACTACCAAGAGATGTCTGAATTACATCCCCATATGTCCTCCTTCATTTTCAACACTCAACAAATGAAGCACTTTTAGATAGGAAGAAACTTTCAGATCAGCTGACTCTTGCTTCATGTCCTATGTCAGTAATTAAAAATCAAAACTGGATGCTTTTCCCATTTTGTCAATTTGGCTTCTACCTTCAGTTAAGCCACAATGGAAGTTGAATGTTACCAGCTCCTCAGTTATCTTTCTCTTTTTGAAATAACTTGAGTAAGGTGAACGGATCTTAAAAATGAATGACTAATTAATTCTTTCATGAAATCCTGCTTTAATGAACACTTTCAGAAGTGTATTCTAACTTGCTTTTCTTTTTCTGCTTCATACTGTTTTCAGAGCTCTGTGGTCTCTCCTCCAAGTCCACATACTAGGAAAGCCTCCAGGGATATCTGTTTTTAATGGAGTTTAAAGATTTCACTTTGGAGAAGGAGAACTAGGGGAAGAAGCCATTGTCTTGCCATATAGACCAGCTTACCACCAGGGGAGAAAGAGAATACCAAGGGCCAATGATAGCCTTGTTTAACCCCCAGATCACTCCTCACACTATAAACTGAAAGCATTGCTCCCGGTTTACAAAATACCTGAATACTTTACAGAATTCACTTTCTTTTTAACATAAGAGAAGTTTATATACTATTAAAAATTGAATAATGATGATGCCACATTTTATTTTAAATAATATTTTAAAGCATTTTTAATAGAGAAAAGCAGAGAAAAAAATTTATGATGACTCATGATTCTGTTACCCAGATAACTCCTGTTAACTTAAAAAATGATCCACATGTATATAAAAAAATTAAACATTACCAAAATGCATAAACTGAAAATAAAGGTCTCCCTCCTCCTTTTCTACTCCAAAATGACTTTTCCTAAAGGTAACCAGGGTTAATGGATGCATATGTAATCTTATGGAAATCAAGACATTACACATATACATACACATTTGCATGTATGCATGTATGTGTATTTGTGTGAAAACATTTTGCACAAAGGACTGATATCCTACACACTGATACCCACATCTTTTGATTTTTAAAATACATATATCATGGAGATATATGTATATATATAAGACAGACCACACAGATCTGTCTTACTATAAAGGTAGTATTATTGCCATGATTTCTTTAATCTCCCCTTCCTGATATTTTAGATATTTTCAGGTTTTGTTTTGTTTTGTTTGCTCTTATAAGAATGGTTTATAAGAAATTCATGTAAAAGTTGGCAAGTATATTCAGAGGGTACATTTCTAACAATAAATTTTCTGGGTCAGAATATGTTTATTAAAAAAAAAAATTGAAAGAGTGTAGCTGAACTGTCCTTCAAAAAAGTATATACTGATTTATTCTACCATCAACAGAATCCTCGTCAATCTTGTATGTCATCAAATGTTGGTAAAATGATTAGGTACAAACACTATATTACAATTTGTATTTCTTATTATGCATGGTTGAAAGTCTTACCTTATGCTACTGGCTATTATATTTCAATGTTTGGTCACATTCTTTACCTATTTTTCTAGATTGCTTGTCTCTTTCTCATTGACTTAAGCAAGCAAACAGAAAAATATTATAATACTATTATCACACTTAAATTTTTAAATTAATTTTTACATGTTCTTTACATATTAAAGAAATTAGTCTTTTGTCAGAAATGTGTTATAAATATTTATTCCGTCTGTTGATGGCTTATGATTTTATGATGCATTTTTTCTGTAGAGAAATTTCAAATATTTTTGTAATTAAATGAATTAAACTTTAATTTTGTGACTTTTGTGTTGTATGTCTTACTTCAAAAGGACTTTTCATACTGCAAGATCATAGATTCACCAATGCTTTCTTATAATATTTTAATGGATTTCAATATTTATCTTTAAATCTTTGACTCATCTGGAATTTTTTTTGACTTCTCAGTTTCCCATAACATTTATTGTTATCCATCTATTGTTACTGGTTTGAAATGACATCTTTATCATGTAATTTCTCATTTATATTTAAGAATCTTTCATTGATCTGTTCACCCTCTTCTTTTTTTCTTATCTAATTGCATGGCCTAGTCTTTTCCTACTAAATTGTGAAGGAGCAGGGATCTTATATGCCTTGTTTGCAGTTAAATCCATACCACTTAGAACAGTTGCTGACACATAGTAGGTTTTCAAAAATACTAGTTGAACACATGAATAATAAAAAGCTCTATTTCTTCGTTCATCAACTTTAGATATAATCTTTTGATTGTCCATATAAAAATGGGAGATTAGTACACAGACACATCTCCTTAGCTTTGCCTTTCATCTCCGGATTTCCTGTTGCTCTATTATTATTTTTTAAATTTCAATATTTAGAATATGGACTTTCTGAAATCATATTTCCCACGTTGATTTAATTTTTGTTCTATGTGTAAATAGGTTCAGTGCACCCACCTGTAGTCTGATCAGGGCTTCTCCTAAGGTAGATTTTATTAAAAAGAGCTCATGGGTTTCATGAGATTTATTTTATTCTTGTTTAATGAATTAACTAACACTTACATAGTACTTTCTATCTGCCTGGCAGTGTTCTATGTGCTTTGTAGATATTAAGTAACTTAATCACAAAAAGGTATTGTTCTTGAACTTTTGCATATAATTTAATTGACCTTAAATTTATATACCCTCTTGGCTTGGTTTAGGATTTTTGTATCAACTCCTCCAACCCAAATAACTTGAAGACAACAGATATTGCTGTAAAGAAGTCTGAAGCCAGCTTGACTTTTACCCTTATACTTTACTTGCTTTTTCTATCTGTATTCCTGAAGAAAATCATCTTGATCCTTGACGTTCAAATTTTAGCTGACGTGCCTGTGTTTGTCATTATTTATTAGTTTATCTTAGAACACACTACATAACCCCTTTAATAAATTTGTTAATTTAAATCATTTTCATTTAGGTGACATTTTCTCCTGTGTATGTCTTAATCCCCTTCTCTCTTCCATCTGTTAGGATTACTTGTCAGGTTCTTTTTTTAAAAAAAAATTTAAACTTTTTAAATTAAAGTATAATTGAGGTATAATTGAGGTTAGTTTCAGGTATACCACATAACGATTCAATATTTGTATATATCGCAAAATGATCACCACAATAAGTCTAGTTAACATCTGTTACTTACACAGTTACAATTTTTTTTCCTTATGATGAGAACTTCTAAGATCTACTGTCTTGGTAACTTTCAAATTTGTAATACAGTACTATAACTATGGTCACCTTGCTGTACATTACATCCCCATGACTTCTTTTTTTTTTTTTTTAATAAATAAAGTAAATTTATTTTAAAAAAAAGAGCCCCTGCTCTTCACACGGAATAAAGCCAATATTTTATAATAACTATAAGTGGAATATAACCTTTAAAAAGTGTGAATCACTATGTTGTACACCTGAAATATATAATATTGTACATCAACTGTACTTAAAAAAAAAAACAAAAAACCAAACAACCCCTGATCTGGAACGTTACAGGTCATCTTGGGCAAGAGAAGCCAGTGTAGCCAACCAGACACTGGCTTTTTTTTGTTGTTGTTTGTTTTTGTTTTGTTTTGGCCACACCGAGTGGCTTACAGGATCTTAGTTCCTGTACCAGGGATCGAACAGGAGTCCTAACCATTGGACCACCAGGGAATTCCCAAGGCACTGGTTCTTAAAAGCATTTGCCTAACAGTGACTCATCAGTTTTGCTCCTCTTCCATTGGGCAGAGCCGGTCACACGTCCAAGCCTGCAGTGAAGGGACCATGCAGCATAATTCTTCTGGGAAGGACAGTGAATATTTGAACAATAAACAATTTACCTTGGGGTACGTCTCTGACATAGCAGTTTTTCTAAATTGTTATTGCTCCGTTTTCTTTCATGATTCAGACTGTAATTTTATATCTTCCTGGATGATCACCATTTTATTGAGTCTTCTAAATTGATTGGGGTAAAGTCCTACTTAATAATCATGATTGAGTTTGTCTATTTGTTGTCCCCTTTCTCCTTTCCAATGTCTATTAAAATGGTTCTCAACCAGGTACAATTTTATCCCCCTTCCCCCAGGACATTTGGTAATATCTGAAGACATTTTTGACTCTCAGAACTGGGGAGGAAGGTGCTACTGGCATCTAGTGGAAAGGGTCAGGGATGCTGCTAAACATCTTACGTGCACAGGACAGGGCACAGCAAAGAATTACTTGGCCCCAAATGGTTGTAGTGGCGAGATTCAAAACCCTGGCCTATTGGTATCTTTTCTTTGAGCAAACATCCCTTTTTAACAGCCATTTTTTGTTTTTATTGATCAAGTGCTGTTCATCTTCATTTCTTCTAGTTTCTTGAGTTGCATATGGTTCGCTTGCTTTCAGCCTTTTGTTTAAAATGAACTGAAGTTCACATACATTCTTCTGAAAAGTGACTAGGCTATGGGCTTTGATACATGGAGCTCCCCCTGTTTATCTCTTGGGAGTTTGTAATTGGATTTTTTTTTTTTTTTGAGAGTAAAGTTACTAAGGTTCTTTATTAATACTTCTGAGATATGTTGTGAGGAACCTTCCCAGGAATCTTCTTCACTGGGCATCTGAGAAGACAGGATCCAGGTTGGGTTCAGCTTCTGTGATGAGTCTATCGGAAGTCTAGTCACAGCTTGACTCCTCCTGGATCTTTGGGTTCCCCAGAAGGTGATGCTCAAGATCCTCAACCCATGACTTCTTTATGAGAAGTTTTCTTCACATTTTCCATGGATTGCCTTCACACCCTCTGAGTGCACATCACTACAAATTTGAGATAGATGTCCACTCACAGTCTTTCTTCCATCTGTTTGAGCTTGGGTAGAAGTTAAGTGTCCATTTGGGAGGTGGGGGGATGCCAGAGTTTCTCGTTTCTTTCTGATTCTGACTGTTACATTTCAAAGGTGTTCCTTTAGGTAGTGTGCCTTTTCCTTTTATTGATCCCTATTGGTATATTTCTTTCCTTCTTTTTTTTTTTCTAATTCTTTTCCTTTTTTTTAACTTATTATTTTTCTGTTTCACTCTGCCATTTTACTTTAGACTCTGCATATCAACTATTTATTTACCATGTGCTATGTCATGTGTTTTAATTTGCTTGATTTAAAAGCAGATGCCACTGTGTAAGAATAGCCTTAAAATCCCACGAAGTTCATTGACAATAAATAACTTCCCCATGGCCACCAGATGATTATGTTGAAGGTAGGACTTATCCTACTTTTTCAGTTTTGGTGGCTAGAGAAAGCATGTCGATAAATTGGTAAGAATATCAGAAGCAGACAATAGCATAAATGATAGCCATATTTATTGAGCATGTACAATGTGCCAGATACCCGACTGGGCACTGAGCATGAATGAACTCATTTGCTCCTCACAGTAGCACCATAAAATATGCACTTTAATTATCCTTTTTTATAGAGGGAAAATAAAAGGTACAGCATGGTAAAGTAATTTTTCCAAAGCTACCCAGCTCCAAGTAGTAGAAATAGTACTCAAATCTTGGGGGTCCAGTCCCAGAAGTGGTGATTTTAACCCTTACTTTATACTGCCAAGTCACATGAGGCTTTCTGTATTGCACATGTGACCCTAAAAAAAGTTTGGTTGTCCTAAGAAGACTGTGTTAGCTTTCTAATTAAGTCAACTCCATCCATTCATTTAGATACTCCATGTACAATACTCCTGGTGACTGGGTTTACAAAGTTCTTATTGAATTGTTTGGATGATTCGACTTCATATTGGTCATCCTTAATCAATAAAAACAATTTTATTGATAGCTCCTTTTTGTCTGCACATTTAGAGGTTGACAAAGAAAATGTAACAGTGAACTGTTAGGTTGCAGTGAGCCATCTTTTGTCTACTTATGCCTTGGTGAGGGAGAAAAGGACAGATTTGGCAGCCAGCAATGTAATTAAAATTAACATTGGCCGTGAAGGCACGACAGATGATCCAGCCAGATCACTCCAACGTTTGCCTCTTTGCATGTGCAATTCCTGTCTTAGACCATGGCACAGAAGGAAATGTTCCTCTTCTGAAAATTTTCTCTGTATACCAATCAAATTGTTCCCTCGGGACACATCATAAAGAAACGTCATTGAATACTCTAATTGAGGCATTCACCAGAGCTATTTTTTAAAAAGCAACACTTGGTCACAAACTCAGATTTTAATCAAAAACAGAATTCTGGTGAGTTGAGTGGTTTTTCCAATATTTTTCAGCTTAGAATTTTTGATAGTCACTGGCCCCATAAATCGAACGTATTTTCAAAAGATTTGAGCTAAATTAGTTCAGCATTTTACAGTAAAGTTAAAATATAAAACCTGCGTTTTTCTCGGAGTACAGCACACTCGCACACACACCAACATCACCTTACCGAAATGCTTTTTTTTTCTCTCCACTGAGTATTACTCAAAAGTATCTGAAAGTTTAAAACTCAAACTTGGCAGTTGTTTGATCCTCTCAGGGGAGGAAATTCAGGAGAATTTAAAGAAAATTGGCTTAGCAATGTGTTTTGAATGTAGGCAACAGAACATTTTCTATTTGGGTACAACTACATCAATGAAACTTGAGTCAGTGGAAGTCTTGTCCGATGCCATTTAGAAAGTTGTCAGAGCAGAGGGAGGCGTTAGAAGAATACCAATTGGAACAGAAAACTGCCTTAAGGAAAGACTCTATTTCCTTCCATTTCCTGTTGTAGATAAATGAGGACCAAATATAGGAAACCATAAGGTCATTTCAGCAAATAAAAACCAACCCACCATCTGGGTATCATATATTGTGGTCATTGCTGTTGGTACTTTGCTCACTGTGATGGCTTCAAAGCATGGTTGCAAATACTTTGACACTTGGATACCCCTCCTGCACTGCTGGATCTGATTGGACTTGTCACTGCTCCAAACAAGATACAGAAGAAGTTACACTAGGTGACTTCTGTTGTCAAATCCTAAAAGGCCAGGTAGCTTCCACCTTGTTCACTGAAACACTCATTCCTGGAGCCCAGAATTGCCAAGCAGTAACTCTGAAAATCCTGGCTCTTCCTGGCTGTTTAACCTCAGGATTATTACTTAATCTCTCTGTGTCTCAGTTTCCTCATTCATAAAATGAGGAGAAATAATAGTCTAGGGTCAAACACCTGTCCTCTTACCTGTACCTTATGCAATTGTTTAAAGGGTCAAATGTCTTAATAGCTTAGAATAGTGCTGGCAAATAATAGACAAAAATGGTAGCATTTGTTAAATAAAACACACACGTCCTTTTGAATGTGCCTTATAGGTTTAGAAGCAGATTGTACTCAATACAGTTCAAAAGCAAACCATTCTGCATTTTGGATTTCAGAGAATGGATCCCCATGGTAGCAAGTAAAAAGGTTGTTCAAAGCTCTAATGAACTTGAGCAATTCAGGCCAAAGAAAATGCTAGTGTCTGAAAAGCAGGGATGCTTCTGAAAAACTCTTTAGCTTGTATTTCCCTTCTTACATTCTAGACTGATGTTTGCTGTGTTTACATCATTGAACCAGGCATTTCCCTACTCATGTTCTAGCACTGAGTAAGATATTTGAACTTATAAAATTTACAAGTCTAATATAGTTACCAGCATGTACTCCCCCACTCCGCAGCTTGCCTCTCCCTGTGAGGGATTAGGTTATAAAAATGAATGAAATCATCATTCTTGTTTACTGGATAATCCCAAAGCTAAAATAAAAAAAGTAACTGGGGAGACAGCAAGGAACATTTAAGGAGAAATGAAGATATATGGGTACAGAGAGACCTCACTAGATATCTCTCAGGGTAAATTACTGGCAAACACATCACAGCCTGATCGTGTGTGGTTTTCCTTCGTTCATTTTTTCAGAATGAAAATGAATGAAAGGGGAGCTAAAATTTGCTCATCAAAGCCCACTTAAGATATAGATCAATTAGCTAATGCAAATATACAAATATACATGTCTTCAGAGATGCCAAATGTGCTAGTCATTTGCCAGTCATCAATGTTTCCCACACTCTGCTCTGGAAACTACATTTCCCAGGCTCTCTTGCACCCTGGCTTCCTGGTAGGTTCAGCCAAAGGGAGGCTTTGATGGAAGACTGGGGGATGGAAGATGCGAGAAGCCAGGATATTTCTCCCCTACTCCCACTGCTTCAGACTACATCATCTCTGTGATTTCAGCTTTCACTGGGAAACCCTCACCATGAATTCTAGCTTCCAATAGATGAACCCAGATGCTGGTCCTGGGAATCACTTTTCCTTCTGTTAACCTTAGAGATCGTATCTGCTTCTCGCTATTAATCTTTGGATTGCCTCACTATCCCCTGTAGGGCTTCTTACCTCCTCCTCATCTCGGTCATTGAGTCCCTCTATTAAATCCCTTCTGTCTGAAACACCTAAAATGATTCCAGTTTTCCTGACTGAATTCTCACAGATACCCATAAGCAGTTTGTTTTTTTTAATTGTTTCTGATATAAAGCTTGCAGGAATAGTGTTGTTTTATTGGCCTGGCATTTTTATAGACCGACTGTACCATTTGCCTAAATTAAGGATGTTATGACACTTATGTTAATTTTTATTTTCTCCTGAGCTAAATGAGCTGTTTTTCATACACATGGACGTATAATTCTAGTTGCTCATTTAGAGGACATGAAAGTTGAGTTGCTCAAGAGAATGAATTATATACTCAGATGCAATCAAATTCTCTTTAATTTACCTTTCTATGGGGTCCTCACTGTACATTCTCTGTTTTGTCAAGTGTGCAGTACGTCAAACTCATGCATGGCATGTAATGCGTAAAAACTCATCACCCATTAGAAAAAGCTACTCTCACTACCATGATTTAACAGATAATTAATCTTTAACACTGATGATTCTTTTCCTCAAATAACATTTTTTATTGACCTCAGGACCACTAAGACCTGGTAGCAATACTTCCCCATAAACCATTTTATTTTCTTGCAAGGTATCAATCTGTGGGCCTGCATATAGAACGTGCATGCTGGATTCCATCAGGAAATGCCACTGCACCCTCAGGGATCTGAACCTCAGTAGAGAGGCTACGATCTGCAGTCAGAGCTGACTGTTTGCATGGAGGCTTTATTGCAGCTGCAGACTTAGCACATATGAAAAGGTTTTCTGTGCTCAGTTTTTGGATGAGGCAGATTGCATCACTGGGAATTCCTGTCCTCTAACACATAGTGACCAACATGCCTTAATAAGCATTTGCCTTTTTTATTTTCAGGTCAATAACGTCATGCTTTCTGTTCATTATGGAACCAGTTTGTTTTTAAATCTCTTTTTAAAACCAAAGGGAAAAACATAAAATAATATTTCCAATGCTGTGGCTCTGGTATGTCCCTGTGCACAAGTAGTCAGCCAATGTAACTCAGTGCAAATAATGGGCAATGTTCAGGCAGGGTTTCCAAGGCATGGAGTCTGGCAAGAGGGGTTGTTGTCAGGGGAAAAAATTTGTGTATCCTTCCATGAGGTAGATGCTCTTGGAGGGGGTGAGAAATTGGCCTCATGCTGTCAAGGACAGCATCCTCTTAGCAAAGAAGTCAAGGGTTCAAAGTTAATGCACTTTGGTTGGAAAAACTGACAACAGAACCTGAGGAAAGCAAATGCAGCAAACATGACGCAGACCATTTCAGAAAGCCAGAGGATGTGAGTCCAGCCAGCAGGCCAATGCCAGAACCGTAACAACCCCAGTCAGACAGTCCAGAGACAGAGGGAGGGGAAATAGAGGCAAGAGACTGTCTCATGGGCTACTTTCAGAGTTATCCTGTTTCCTTATGGCACTCAGATACTGTAGGGTTGTGACATGTCCCTCCTAGGAGCAGGAGCCACAGGCTTGCTCTGGAAAGCCTTAAAGTACTGAAGAATGTCTTCTGACATACACAGTCCCCTATACTTATCCCTCATTTGAGGAGCCTTTATCTGTACAATGATAAACAATCATTTAGACGGATTATCTTACCAGATCAATGGATTGTGAAATCCCAAGATTCTCCTTTGTGTCTAGCACACATTATGCTGCTGTCAATGAGATCCAGGCAAGTGCTTATAAATCAGCCGTCGACTTATACTGCTAGTAAGGAGGCACCTGGGAAATGCTTACAGATCACGTGAGCCAGAGGTTTTCAATGGCTGTTCCTAGACGACTTTGAATCAAGGATAAATTAGAGTTTGGCAAAATGGGAATATAATTCTAGAGATACTTTCACATAGTAATGGCAAAATGCACAAGAAGGGAGTTACATCGTGTAGACAAAGACTGGATGTCAAGGATGGTATCCTTAGATAACCATGCTGTGTGTGTGTGTGTGTGTGTGTGTGTGTGTGTATGTATGTAAGAGTGGAGTATTTGTGCATGAGGATGTTGGGGAAGAGGGGACCCTGAGGCATAGGAAGAAGGTGATCAGGAGTCAGGATTGCTCCAAAAAGCAGTTGAGTAACTTCTTAGTGGCTTCTAGAACATTCTACAGTTTCTGTACTTTTATCATTGTAGAAGGAAATTGGAGCAGCCAGCCCTCTTCTTACTGCATGTAAAACTCTGCCCAGTGGCTTTTCATTCATGGACTCATTGAGTCTAGTAGCTGCTAACTGGTAGCAGTAGGTGCTATCTAGCTTAAGAAGTGTTAGATTTGGCCTATGAAGAACATAATAACTTTTGCAAATTTGTTGACAATATCTAAAATTTGGAAAAATTTCTGTAAAAACTTAGAATTCCTGCTTTTTGAAAGAGAGAGATTTGAAAACACCAAGTCTTCATTCCCATATAACTCCAGCATGCTGGGCCAACACAGTGGGGTGTCTCTCTGGGGATACATGTTCCCCAATTTTCCACAGACCCTATTACTCCCTATTGTCCTTGGTCTCTGTGGCCATTTATCAACACACTCACATATTGTTCCTTTTAAATATAGAATAAGATAAAAGTAAAATACGTTTTGTATGAACATCTCTATCAACTGTAAGAAAAAGAGAGCCCGAGAGCCTTTATGAATGCCAAGGAATGTTTTCTTATACCTGTTTTACTTCACTCATGGCTGTTGTAGGCATTTGAGTTTGAGAGCCTGAATTATACTTATTTATACTAGAAGCATGCAAATGACAGTGAGTTTGACAGTGGTCGATCTGTGGTACATACATAATCACTTGTGGAGAGTGTTATCACTTCCATCTTTGTTCTGTAGACAGCATATGGATCTAGACATAAAAATGTATGAGGTGGCTGGGCTCAAGAATTTATCTCCTCAGATCATTAGGATTTATTTGAACCATCAAGCCTCCACTTTCATTTTTGTAAAAAATAATTTCTGGAAATAGCTTTTAAAGGGTAAATGATACTATCCTTAGTGAATTGTGTGAATAACCACAGAATTTTGTATATAAGGAGTGAGTTGAGGAAAGAGTCATTGACCTCTTTGTACCTGACAGGATTAGGGAGACCCAGGTGAGAGGGAAGCTGTTCTTGTCAGTCAAGACTTCTCAGCACACAGGGGCATGTGCTGCCTCAGTACATGAAATTCTTAAGTGACTCTCCCAAAGCTATAAAATGTCTCTTTTTTAAAAACAGATGGAAACATTGTACTGGAGAAATCTGAGGACTTTAATACATTTCAGGTCCTGCAGATTTTTTGTAATAGACTACACAGGTAGTTCAAAGGGGAGGGGAATGCTATTAGAATGGAACAGTTGAAGACCCTTAAAATATGAAACACACACATGCATAGACAACAGCAATGGCATTTACCAAAAGATACATTTTTGAAGAGAAAGAAAATAAAGGCAAGCACTGGATAAGACCAAAATCTAAATGGGATCATATAAATCAATAAGGTAACATGGGACCTTTTTCCCTTGGTGGGGTGTTGAGGGAACTCTAAAGTCACATTATAATAATAGGCATTCTGCCAATCCCAGGTGTAGATTTTTTTTCAGTGCATCATATTGAATTTAAAACAAAATTAAGCCCAAGAACAAAACACACTTTCTCACACTGAGAACTTGCCCCACTCTTGACAATTATATTTTTGTACAATTTCTTAGTCTGGATCTTCTACAGGAAAAAGAGGCCAGAGGTGGATTCAATAGATTGAATATAAGATTGAAAATTCAAACGCTGGTTGGTTATTCTGTTTGTTCCCACACCCACCCCATGCCACCCCACCCCCAATCCACATTCCTCTTTGTTCTAGCCTGCTTTATGCCCCATGAAGTGATATCTATGGATGGAATCATCCCATCCCTGTGTCCTCGGGCTTGGCTTCTGGGAGGTACTGACAGGAGGTTGGAGGACAAGAGAGAGATGGAGAAATCACAGTATTTGTTCTCAGAATCTCTTCCTTCTGGGCCTCATTTCTGAGAGTGGATATGATCTTATGCTGTGCTACAACTCCTCTGTAGCTTTTCTTGTGCCTTCAGAATTAGGATGGTAAAAATTCCTTCCTGTTGGTGGATTCTGGGTATCTCAATATCCCTTATTAGTTCCCTTAACTCTCCAACTATCTTCACTCTTTTGCACATGGTCTAGGCATTAAACTCTCTGTAACCAGACTCTTTGTATGGACTACCTGCTCCTGCTCAGACCCTGAAAAATATAATTTCTTTTCCTAGAAGTCCTGAGCAACTCTTTAAATGTTTGTGGTACTCTGGTTAATAGTAATAATGATTCTGATAGCAAAGTTAATTGAGAGGTTTCTGTAGGTCAAGCAGTGTATTTTATATGCATTGTCCCATTTAAGTCTCATTCACCCCAGAGGTAAAGATTTTTTATCATCCCTATTTTTCATATATGAAAATTGAAACTTAGAAAAATTAAATAATTTGTTTATGGTTCCACAACAACTAAAGAATGGATCTGAGACTCAAACTTCAGTTTCTCTGAAGCTATCATAGAAAGACAGAGTGGACAGCTGTCCTAAAATCTCTGAGAAGCTGCTGTAGAAGACTTGGACTTTTCTTCTGTGAGGACAAAAGGCAGAATCACCCCCAAAGGGTAGAAGCAGTGGTGTGGTGATAAATGTTTAATAATGGTCTCTCACTGTGGGAGGGGGTGGGGAGAGAAGCCCTGATTTGTGGCTTTTGGCAACTTCTGTAGTGTAAACACACCCACCATAGTTGATTTCAAGGTGCCAACTTGAGGTCACCAAGTGTGGAGTTAGGAATAGATGTGCACAGTCAGCTCTTGAGTTGGTGTGAATTAAGCACGGACCCACTCTAGTGCACCGTTGGGTAGAAGTCTCAAGGAAGCAGATTTTTTCTAAATAAGAGGAAGAGCCATCCAAAATGGCTATCAGCTGCCCTGTGAAGGAATGAGGCAGTCATTATTGTAGGTCACCTGAAGCACAGGGAGCTGTCGTGGACCTCACAGAGGCAATTCCTGTACTTGATAGGACATGAGTTGACCTCTTAGGTCATGCCTAAGTCTAATATTGAAAGATTTATGTCAAGGTTACATGGATTCTAGGTAGGAGAGAAGAAAGAGTTCAGACTTTGGAAAAAGATAAGCCCAAGATTCTGATTCCAATTTGTGACCTTGAACAAGATAGTAAACCACTTTGAGCTTTTGTTGTCTCATCTCTGTAAAATGGACATAATAATACCTCTTCCTCTTGGTAGTCACATGATTAAGTGACAGAGCCTTGGAAAAGTTATCAAATGCGTATTCTATGTCTCTCCCTCTAACACTCCCATTCATCCCTCTCCTACTGGGGGCAGAAAGCAAGCATCTATATGGGAACCTCTTTATAAGCAAATCAGGTTACAGGATTAACATCTAAGATTCCTACTTCGTGGTTTGACCTGTGGCATTAAAAATATATATAATACATTGAGCTGTATTATAATGTGGTTCTATTGAAATTGGCTGGAAATTAAAAAGGAAAGAGAAAGGGGATTCTACCAGAATCTTGACCACTAAATCTAACTAAAGGCTGTGGAACCTTTTCGAGATACTCATATCAGAAGTCCAGCCAGCTGGAATGTATTTTGTAAACCTGCCTCCAGTGTAGCATTATCAGAGGAAACAAATGAATGACCTGCCAAATTAGTTTTGGACACACCAACCCACCCTGGCACAGCACAGTAAGGTTCAAGAAGAAGAAAAATAGAGGCCACCATTCCAAGCCCTGAGTCACTTTTAAGGGCCAAAGTCAGTACATGACTCCAGAACTTGCCTGTCCATTGAGAAAGGCTGCCAAAAACCTCCAGGGAAGAGCAAGAAAGCCCTAAGACAAATCCTTTCCTTATTCACTTTCCTAAGAGCCCTTCTGGAAGTAGACATGTCGGAACTTTAATCATGTACTTAAGAGCAGAGGTGGGTGAAAATTGCATTGTCTGCACTTAAGGTACCTCTATCTAGTGGGCTGAGCAGATAGAAAGATGGAGATTACATAGAAAGCCATTAACTAGTCTTGCCTCAAAGAAGATTTTGCTGTTAAGGGGCCTAGTTAGATTTCAGAAAATACATTCTTTTTAATTTTAGTTCAAAAAAGTTATTTGTTGGAAAATGTTATTAAATTTATTTCAAAATTCACCACCTAATTCAGGATACTGCTTGATTTCAGAGAGGCTGACAAAGAAGGCTTGACCAATCAAAGATCTACAAAGCTGTTTGAGTTTTATCCTCTTACAAGACTGAGAAATTGGGACCTCTTCAAAGAAGGAGAGTATGGAAAAAAGAATGGACTTTTGCAGCACCTACAACATGCCAGACACTTAGCTATCTATTCTTGTTAAATCCTCACTACAACTCTGTTCTTTCTATATATGTGGAAACTGAGGTTCAGAATCACAAAATAACTTCTTAAGATTACAAAGAACCAAATTGGTCTGTGTGAGATTCAATCCAACTCTAACTCTAAGAACCATTTTTTTAAACCATATTATTCAACTTCCTGCCCTATTTAATATCTTAGGTCTTGAGTGGTTTTTGAAATCAATATCAGACATCTAGGCTAAAGCTCTTGGGCATCATAATGATTGGGCAAAAAGTGCAAAGTTCAGTCCAATCCGGGCATAGCCTGTATTCATGTGAACTCAGCCCGGTGGATTTGTGTGGGTATACATGGCCTGCTGAGTTGGACTCTGTCCTCAAGGGACTCTGCCACCAGTTGGAAAGACAGAATAACACAGGAGAAACATTTAGAGCATAACACTACCCAGTGGCTAATCAAGAGTAAATGGGGTGGTTGCGTGCATAAATTCAATAAGGGCTCGACAAAAGGAAAAGTCCATGTTGGTGGGTGGAGGAGGTGATGTGGGGATATCATTATAGGAAAGATAGTCTTTGCAGAGGGAAGACTGGTTGGTCAGTTTGGCCTTTGCTAGGTTAAAGGATGATTGGAAATTAACTGAAGCATAGAAATGAAAATGGGTGTGGAACATGCAAAGTCAAATTACAATGCAATATCACTACCTGCCTTCCAAAATAACTAAAATAAACACTGAACATATCAAGTACTGGTGAGGATATAGAGCAACTGGAACTCTCATACATTGCTAGTGCGAGAATCAATTAGTTACAGCCAGCGTGGAAACTGTTTAGCAGTCTCTGCTAAAATTAACCACATGCACACTCCACATTCAGCAAGTCCTCTCCTAGGAATAAGCCCAGCAAAGATGTGGACATATATTCACCAAAAGACATGTATTAGAATGTTCATAACAGCACTATTCATAATAGCCAACTGGAAATTGCCCTAATAACCATCAGCAGTAGAATGGATATAGACTTTTTTGGTGTACTCATACAATGAATATCAACAGCAAAGAGGGTAGACAGTCTGCAACTACACACAATAACAAGGATGAATTTCTCAAACATAATATTGAGTGAAATAAGCCAGACATAAAAGAATAAATGCTATATTATTCCATTTATAGAAACTTCAAAGAAAAAGATTAAACTATGGTATTAGAATTTAGGATAGTGGATACCCTTGGTGAGATAGTAACTGGGTGGGGTTGTGTGTGAGTGGCTTCTAGGTGCTATTGATGTTTCATTTTATAATCTGGACTCTTGTTACACAGGTGTGTTCAGGTTGTGAAAATTCATCAAAATGTACACTTACAATAAGCACAATTCTTCCTATGTGGATGATATGTCAATAAAAGTTTAAAAAATTAATATATGGCAGGTGACAATCCAGACTGGAACATCTAATCCCCAGCAATGTTTAGTTGCTCTTGTTAAATGGGAAGGGAGCCTGGCCTTGCAGAAAGATGTTCTCCATCTTTACAGTCCCCATAGTCATGGTGATGTTCATGGTGGATTATTGAAAATCTAGCAATGCCTGCAGATAAGTGTATATGTGCATATACAAGTAGAAAAGCCACTTCTTTTTCTGCTTCCCCCTGCCTTCTGCCTCCCACATTTCCAGCCCCTAATCAGCCTCCTGCTAAGTATTAGTTAACCTCCTAAATCAATACATCTTGATCTAAACCTAATAGGAAGGAATGTTTGCTTTTGTATCTGGGTTCAAAGTACAGACTACAGTAGTTGGCTTTTAAGTTTATGTTATAGGATTAATTTTCTTGCTCAAAAATGAAATGAGGAATACATTAAGACTGCGTAAAGGAAAAAACACATGATTGATGGACTGGCTTATATGACTATAGTTCCTCTAGCAACAAAAATATTTGGTACGTTCCCTTATTATTGAGATCAAGCAATGCGCCTGGATCTAAATGACACAAAAATGGTTTGAATTAGAGTCAAATAATTGCCATTCTGAGTGAACATAAACTTTTTGGAGGGGGGTGGTAGATGGGGATAAAAAATAACTAATAAACTCTGAAGCAAAAGCTCACATCTGAGACTTAAGCTTCAAAGCTCTTAAAAAGGAGGCTTCCCCCCCCACCGCCCCGCCCTTAAGAGAGAGAGTAAGATGCACGCAGCAGGAGGAGTGGTTTTCCCAAGCTGATTTTTCTTAAGGGGTGACCCAGCCTGGGTCGGAATGTTACCATGTGATCAGCCTAGACTGTGGCAGCAACACAGTCTCAGCACAGAAGTTAGGACTTTCTGCAGCATCATTAAAATAATTGGGAGAGAAAAAAAATGTTAAGCTCCACAAGCTTGAATCACAAGCCTCTTGGAAAGGTTAATAAGCTTGCTGCTCTGCACCCTCCTCCCCTTTCTTCAATGCATTGCCACCCCACCCTTCCCTCTTGCGGTGACAGACTGGTTATCAGTTGGGAAAGGAAGATTCAGAAAAAAGCCTTTCTTCTGAAGATGAATGGCCCCCATTCCACTACTGGTGTTGCAGGTTTCTTGTTTATGTTGATGCCATGCAGATTTAAAAGGGGGTCTCTGCTTTTGTTCTCATGACTGGAAGCTACTGAGCTAGGAGGCTCTTGGGGTCCAAATGGAAGTCAGTCCTGCAGGATAAAGGTGAATCTGTCAGAGGAAAGGAGAGGAACTGGTGAGTGGGGTGGAGGCAACGCACAGACTGAGGTTGGATTCTATTAATGAGAGGTGAGCAGCATAGGTCCAGCGAGGGAGACGGAACCTGCATTAACCAGAGAAGCAGAAGCAATTGTAGTGCAGCTCACAGAGAAAATGTTAAGAGCAGGGAGTAAATTCAGTTGCCATGGGTGGTGTGCCAGCTAGGGGCGGGCAGCACTGGATAACTGGACTTGTGTCAGGAAAAAGAGTGAGAGTAGAGAGAGAGAGAGAGAGAGACAAACAGCTGCAAGGGATTGAGCTTTCTTCTTCCTAACTTCTCTTTGGCCTTGCAATACCCTGCAGTCCAAGATGGACTTTTGCAGAGTCATCTGACTCAGGCAACCATCATCCCCCTCAACGGTCTGAATCTTGAGGCTGGGGTCAAGGTATGGTTAGAAATGAGGGAACAGCTCCCTCTCCCTCTCACCATCAGTGAGCTTAAGAAAGTATAGTTTGTACCAATGCTCGTTACTAATGGAGGCTAAGAGGGAAGTGTGCCTTCCCCAAAGAGATGATGAATTTTCAAATTTTGTTAAAACTGGTGGATTTGGGTGAGCATAGCCCCTAAAAGAAAAAGAGAGATGCTTAGTCCTTAAGAAAGGTATTTCAGAAACCATATCCAGGGGAGCAACAGACCCACAAACGTAATCCTCACTTCTCTGTGTTAAATGAAAGCCCTCCTTAATGTGTGGACAACTGTTTGGATTTGGAGCTTATCCTTCATATAGGCCATGCTCCCTGACAGATACAGTTGACTCCTAATTGAACTCAACCTTCTCAGCTGAGTGTGTATCAGTGAAGCCACCCCAGGTAATCCTACCTGGAACATTTGGACCTCTCCAGCTGAAGTCTTTGCTCAGTTGTTTAGCCTTTTATGCTTTGCTCCATTCTACACCCTAATCTCAATGACTACCATACCATCAGCCCCTTTTTAGGGACAACTGTTCTCTTCCAGCCCTGCAGAATGGACAGTCTTCTGATATAAAAACAACCCCAAAGTGTTAATCCTTAAATGCTTATTTCTTACTCACAGGAATCCTTCCACATTATCAGTCAGTGACCCAGGTTCTTTCCATCTTGTGGCACTGCCATTTTTGGGGTCTTTGACAGGAAATTAGACCGTAGAAAAGGCACCAGCATTTTAACCCTTTTGTTTGGAAGTGATACACATAATTTCTGCTTATATTCCATTGGGGAATCTTAGTCACATGGCCCAGCCTCGACTCAGGGGGGACTGGGAGTTGTGCCTTCTCTCTAAGAATGGATGTCTCAGCCTAACAGCAGCTTTGCTCTAAAAGTATGACTCAGTATGTGTGACTTCCCATCAGCCATGGCTGATTGAACCAAGGGTATGAGCCTGCCTATGCACCTGCCCTAGTCATAGACTGGCCACTGGCACCAGATGTGGCTCATTGTAAAAATATATGCCTTAACTGGCACAGTGACTTTTAGTTGAGTCAAATTGATGCCAAATATGGAAAGCAGACAGGTAAGTGAAAAAATAAACAAGCAAAAAGAAATGAAGTCCCATTCATGGCAGAGCACAGGGAGAGATATCTACAAAGCCCTGCTGATGGGCACTTTACCCGTTCCAGCATTCCCAAGACCTACCTGTTGTTGAAGACATATAGTCAGAAAAGAATGGAGCTAAGATTCAAACTTAGATCTTCCTGGTACTTAAAGCCTGATTTTTTTAAACTCACTATAATACTTTCCTACTTGATGTTTTAAATGGAACATTCTGGTATTTTTGTAAATTGGTTCATTGTCTTAATTCTCATACCCTTCCTATTTTAGAATTATATTGGGCTGGCCAAAAAGTTCGTTCAGGTTTTTCTGTAACAGCATATGAAAAACCCGAAAGAACTTTTGGCCAACCCAATATATTCACATCCTTTGCGATGTAACTTTGCATTTTGTCTCCTAGAAGTGGAATTAATTTCTCTATCCATTGATGATGGAGCTGGCCACTGATGAACTTTAATCGGTGAAATGTGGGTAGAAATGACTGTGTGCAGTTTACAGAAAAGGTGGTTTCATTCATTTCCTTCTGCTCCTATGATCACAATGAGAAAAGCACTACCCAGGTAGCAACAGCCTCATATAACTGAGTCCCCCCAAAGTGACACATGGAATAGATTTGAACCCAACCTAACGCCCAAGCCAAACCTAGTCAACCCCCAGTCTAAAGCAAACAGTCCCCGCTGACTTATAGACCCATGAGTGAGAAATATAAATGCTGTTGTAAGCACAGGAGATTTGGAGTATTTTGTTATGCAGCTCTATGGTGGCAAGAAGTGACTAACACAATGCCAAAAAGCAAATACATTGCTAGTTAGCACAATTGTATATATCTGCACCTTTTTAGCACCTACTATGAACATTTAATACAACATATTATTATTTCTGATCCCAAATGTAGTAAATAATGCCTGCTTTAGCCCAAACGGTAATCTACATCCTCTATGGCTAGCAAAATTGATGTTCTTATCACATATAAGAAAAGTTACTGTTGGGCTTCCCTGGTGGCGCAGTGGTTGAGAGTCTGCCTGCTAATGCAGGGGACACGGGTTCGAGCCCTGGTCTGGGAGAATCCCGCATGCCGCGGAGCAACTGAGCCCGTGAGCCACGGCTGCTGAGCCTGCGCGTCTGGAGCCTGTGCCCCGCAGCGGGAGGGGCCGCGATAGTGAGAGGCCCGCGCACCGCGATAGTGAGAGGCCCGCGCACCACGATGAAGAGTGGCCCCCGCTTGCCGCAGCTAGAGAAAGCCCTTGCACGAAACGAAGACCCAACACAGCTAAAAATAAATAAATAAATAAATAGAGTAGCTATTAATTAAAAAAAAAAAAAAAGTTACTGTTTAACACTAAAAAAAACTTTTTTTTTCAGCCCAACCACCACATTTATTAAAGCTTAAAGATTTAAGACTTATCTAAGGACTTTTCATATGGATCATGCACTCATGGGCTATACACTGCAAAAGAGGGGCCACCATTTCTCTTGACTCACCAATTAGGTGTGGTTTCTCAGTCCTGGCTAAGACCAAAGATCTCTTTGCTCAATGCTCTGTCTAGTTCTTAGGTAAACAAGAGAAGCAAATCAACAGTTTAAAAAGGATGACACCATCATTTCCTCATTTAAACACCTTTCTCTGAGCATCAGTCACACAACTTCTGTTTGGGACACACAAGGAGCATGGAAGGAGAAAGAATGCTGAAGGGAGCAGAGGAGTAGGGAGGTATTGAATGTGTTTACATGGAAGGGACTTGCGATTTCAGAAACAAATTATAAATATGTTTCCACGGTTTATGACTTAAACTAGAAGATAGTCTTCGAGTCCCTTACTTCTGTGTCAGGGTAAAAATGTGACTACGGAGATGAAGCATGATTGGGCTAGAAGTGCCCTGAGTTGTAGTTTGATCCACTATGTACTCCAAATGAAATGCTCAGGTCTTTATTCAATTTAATCAGTTACTAGAGAACTACATTTGATATGTTAATTGCTTGAATGAACATTTTGCTGAGACCAGAAATGGCAAATTCATAATGTCTGTGCTGACACTCTCCTTCCCCACTCATCACAAAGGTACCACTGTGGCAGACATTACTAATCCTGCTAAGCCTGGAAGTGGCCTCAGGCTCTTTCTTAGTACAACACTGTCAACAGTCACTACCAATCAATGAAGTTGTCACCTGAGATGATAACTAGTTACCTCGCTTGACCTAGATATTTTTTGCATTTCTGATATTGTCGTTTGTTCTATGTACATTTGTCAATTTCCGTCTGTCAAACCACTTCTAAAATAGAATCAGTGCAATTGTAAAAGGACAGATTGGAAAACAGATAATACTTTGAATAGTTATTTCCTTTCATTCTTTTTTTCTTTTCTTTGACCTGAAATTATCTAAAGATGGTAATACAACATGATAAACAAAGGCTCAGGGAGAATCAAAATTACTGACTAAAGAGAACTAAGAAAATAAATAGGGTACAGATCTCCTCGGTCTGTTAGAAAAATTCCTTAAGAAGCAGGTACAGTCACTGCAGCGTCACAGAAAGCAGTGGAAAGGCCTTAACAGTGGCAGAAATGCTCTCCCTGATTTAGCTACACACTGGGGGAATCTGGTCCAAAAACAAGTGGCTACTCCTTGGGCAGAAAAGCAAATTTTGTGTTGTGACTCTGTGAGATTACTCATAGTAAACACAGTATAGTTTCAGACCAATTGGGGAAAATGTGTTAAAGAGAAAATACATATTAGCATAAGTGACTCATCGGTGTTTTCAGACTGAGTGAAACACACAAATCTGAATTTATCAGCTCAGGGCTCCCTATGCTTTCCTTCCCCTCTCCTTCTTCTGCCAGGCACCCCCTCCAATGTTCCCTTTTCTTCTATTCTGAATGCATCAGTGTCCTGGAAATCCTGGCAGCCCTCCTAGGCCAGCTGCTGCCTCTGACCTGGACATTCCCAGCCTTCTACAAGGTCACAGGACATGCTGTATTCTGGGATTCTTCTAATGGAAGCTGGAAAGGGCTTGAAACTGCATATCTCCACTGTCCCCATGACCCTCTGAGTCCCTGGCTGGTGGTTCCAGTTTTAAATGTAGGCTTTGACTTCCAGCCCTGTGATCGAGCCTCTATGGATTTGAATTAAATATAATCCCGAATTTATAAATTCAGTACTCCACTACCTCCTTACCTGACAAAATAGTTCATGGAATAAATATCAACACTCCTATTTTCTAAAGGAGAAAAATATAGACAGGGATAACTGATAGGAGTGCTTGAGTTTAGATAGAATGAATTTAATGCATTATTCTTATATTCCAGAAACAGAAATTGTTGCCTCCAAGGAAGAATGTTCACATATTTTTTGCACCTTCTTAATGCTCCCTTTTCAGCTTTCCTATGGTCTCTGCTACTTAGTCCTAAGGGTACTATTTTAGGATGAGGTTGACAGGCCTTTGTCAGTTACATCTCTTAGCCGTCTGAGGAAAAGCCTCATTCTTTACTCACTCACAGATTCACTGGGCACCCCCAGAAATGTGGCTGTGGACCCACAACGAGTGTCTAGTCATTCTTTTCTGGCTACACCAATAATTCGGGCCTAACTGCAATTCTGATCATCCCAGGGCAGACACATCAACAGAGGGAGATGGTATGCTTGCCAGGTGGGAAACAGTCAGGGAACTCATGCTGCCAGCCTCATCTCCTTCCCTTTTTTCTTTCTGGGGTGAAAAGTAGGTAAATGGTTGGAGATCAGGCCCAGGTCCATAAGAAGAAACCAAGTAAAGAAGACATACATACATACATACATACATAAAATGTAGGAGAAAATGGGGGTGATTTGGAGTCATCAACAAGGAGGAACTCTCAACTTCTGGCACAGACTCAAACCTGGGAACCCAGTGAGGTTTGGCCATCACTAATGATCACATAATAATATGTTCCCAGGGGAGGGGCTGAGAAAGGCTATTAAAATATCACAGATCTGGTTTTCTACTGGGAGGGAAGCTTTCTGAAACATGGTCCCTGTCAGGTTTCCCTTGAGAGTCAAAAGGGAAAAAAAAAAAAAAAAAAAAACCGACTAGAGTTTGGCTCCTGCAAGGTAAGGTATTGGGAAAACTAGCTGGGTAAGGCTTCTCTACTCAGCCCAGGGTTGGACAGGCCTGTGTTCTCCTTGTATATTTTAAATGTGGTGATGGGCCAGCTTGTTAAGTGTGCTGGCTGGCTGGCTGGCTGTCTGGGTGACTGGTAGGCAGCTGTGAGAGGAAACTGAACAATTTGTGGGGCATGAGGTGGCCAAAGTAGCCAGAACCAGGCTTTTGTGATGTCTTCGATCAAAATAGTTATTTCAAAAGATGTTGGCAACTCTGCATTTCCTTCTAGGGAGATATGGCTCTCCACTGGGGTACATGTGGGTCTTTGGGCATCTTGACTGATCACTATGGCTAAAGAAAAGCCCTAATTTGACCATATTTTATGGGTTACACATGGTAGGGCTCAGTAAAAGTTTTCTTTTTAATCAATTTTCTTGAAGTATTGATATAGTTTAATACAATTAAATTACCCATTTTAAGTGTACAAAGAGTTTTTGACAAATGTATATATCCATCTAACTAACCACTACTGAAGTCAAGACAGAACATTTCCATCACCCTAAAATGTTCCCTCAGGCCCCTTTTCAGTCAGTACTGTCTACCAACCCCAGAAAACCACTGATCTGTTTTCTGTCACTATAAATTAGTTTTGCCTCTTCTAGAATATCATGAAAATAGAATCATACAGTATGTTTTCTTTCATATTTGGCTTCTTTTGCCTAAGACAATGTTTGTGAGTTTCATTGATGTAATGGGTATCCAGATATCATTTATTTTTATTGATGGGTAGTATTTCAGTGTATGAATATGCCACAGCGTATTTATCCATTTACCTGCTGTTGGACATTTGGGTTTTTTAAAACAGAAATAGGATACAGTCTTACAAAGAGAAAAGAGAGTAGAGAAGACAGATGAAGGAGGTTAAGACAGTTATAGAAATATAGGCAAAAGACTTAAACTGGCACTTCACAAAGGCAATATCCAAATATCCAACATCTGCAAATTAAAACTAAAATGAATTACCATCATATGTTCACCAGAACGGCTGAAATGAAAAATGCTGACAGTACCTAGTACTGGCAAGGATGTACAGCAAACAAAACTCTCATGCTGTGCTTACAGTGGTGTAAATTGATACGGCCATTTATGAACACTGTTTGGCAGTATGCACTGAAGTTTAACACATGCAAACCTGCGATCTGGCAATTCCATTCTGAGGTTTATGCACAGTAGAAACACATACATGTTGCACCAAGGGACATACACTTGAATTCCCATATCAGCACTATTTATAATAACCCCAAACAGAAAGTTATCTAAGTATCCATCAACAGTAGAATGGGTAAATAAATTGAAGTATATTTACATCATAGACTACCACCCAGCAATGAGAGTGGACATTATATATATATATGGATATATGGATATTTCATAAACATTATGTTGAGCAAAATATGCCAGATGCAAAAGAGTACAAACCATAGGATACATTTTTATACATTCCTAAAACTCATCTATAGTGTTAGAAGTTACGATAGTGGGTGCCTTTGTGGAGGTAGTGACAGGAGCTTCCATGGGGCTGGTAGTGTTCTGGTTATTGATCTGGTTACTCAGGTGTGTTCAGTTTGTGAAAATGTATCAGTGTCTGCACTTAATGTGTCCTTTTTCTGTAATCATTCAATAAAAACTATCAAAATTAGGAAAGATTTTATATTCTTAATCCTTCATCCTCATTTACACACACACACATATTCACACAAATTCGCACACATTACAGGAACTGAGAACTTGTTGGCAAGGCATGCTGCCAACTGTGGTTCATAAAATGGGGTCATGGGGCAGGAGCAGGTGCCTAGCAGTCCAAGTCATTGTCAAGAAGGCCAAAGTAATTGTGACACTAGATTGAGGTGTGCTAGATATTGCATCAAGACCCACTTGTAAGTGGAGATGCCTATGATAACGAAATAATCATGTATCATAAAAATTGGTGTGACTCCTTGGAAATGCTCAGGAGGGTTCTTGTCCTCATTTTAGCAGCATGAGAAAGGAGGCATAGAAAACTGAACTCGTCAGCACATGATCTCCATTAATCCCTCACACCAGTTGGTTTTTCATCCTGGTTTTTCAAAAAGTTAATTAAGGGGAGGTCAGGAGAACTAATGGAGAGACTGTAGTCCTGGTTCCAATCCAAATGGAGCAATATGAAGGGTGACATAAAGATCTTATTTTTAAAAATATCTCCCCTGGTGTTGTCTGAAAGAGCACTCTTGTAGATTAATTCATTTTGGTTAAGACTTTTTATCTGTTTTAAAAAATGGCTCATTTATGAAAAGAATTACCAGTCATAACTAGCCAACACTCCCACTCCTTATTCCAATGGTGCCAAACTTTACCTAGTCTCCAGCCAAGATAGTGGCTGTTACTACAACCATGGTTGTTTCTAGAGGCACTCAACTCTCCTAGCTCTGCTGGTCTAGGTGGAGATAAAACAGACAAACACATAACCTTTCCCTGTCTTCTTTTTCTCAATATATGCAAGACCCTTTGAAATCTTTCAAAAGGAATCGTAAAATTAGTTGAAGAAATTACCCCCCCAAAATGATAAGTACACAAAATACTCATCTCTGATTTTTAAATACCTAAAGGATATCTGGGTTTCTCTCTTTGTTTTGCTACTATTCCAGTAAACATCTATAGCTCAGTGAAAAGAATTTTTGAGTTGGTGTCAAAAGACTTGGATTTGAAGCCCCAGTCTTAGGTCAGTGTTGTGTAAGCTTACATGAGACCCTCAGTCCTCACCAGCCTCAGTTCCTTCACCTGTCAATGATGAATCATGTGAGACTTAACTGAGATAAGCTGTGTGCTGGTGTCTTCTGAACTGTAAAATGCACTGTATCAGAGCTCTCATACTGTACCAGCAGCATCATGATTTCTCGGAAATTGTTAGAAATGCAATTTCTTGGCCCCATCCCAGACCTACTGAATTGGAAACTCAGGTGGTGGGGACCAAGAATCTGTGTTTGAACAAGCCCTCCAGGTGATTCTGATACTCTGTCAAGTTTAAGAGCCACTGTATTACTCAGACACGTGGCTGCTTTTTTTTTTTTTTTTTTTTAAGAAATGGCCATGTTAACCTGGAGACCCAGGTGGACAGGCCCTTATTCATAAGCAGTGCCACAGAAAGAACATGGGTTCTATCAATAGAATCCAAGCTGGGTTTGTGTGACCTTGAGTAACTTTAACCTTGGATGGTCTTCCTAGGCAAATGTCGAGGATCTAATAGAGGACTCAGATAGTAGATGCTTAGTTCAATGGTCGTTACTATTATGTTTATTGTAGGGGGAATCATATTCTTTTTAAAATTTTTATTTATTTATTTATTTATTTATTTATTTATTTATGGCTGTGTTGGGTCTTCGTTTCTGTGCGAGGGCTTTCTCTAGTTGCGGCAAGTGGGGGCCACTCTTCATCGCGGTGCGCGGGCCTCTCACTATTGCGACCTCTCTTGTTGCGGAGCACAGGCTCCAGACGTGCAGGCTCAGTAATTGTGGCTCACGGGCCCAGTTGCTCCGTGGCATGTGGGATCTTCCCAGACCAGGGCTCGAACCCGTGTCCCCTGCATTGGCAGGCAGATTCTCAACCACTGCGCCACCAGGGAAGCCCAACGTGGCTGCTTTTAATTAGAAAACAGCTCTTGTCTCCCCAGGTCTTGTCTCAGACTCTAACTAGGATACTCTGCCTTCTCAGAAAGTATGAGGAGGAAACTTCTGCCTTTCTCCCCTGGCTCCTCCCTAATCCCTCCATCGCAGGTGGGGGATGACTGAGTTGATAGTGAGTTGGGACAGAGGAAGCTCTCCGTTTGGACTGGGCTCCTGACTGTCTCTGGCAGGTCCCTGCTCACAGCTGCCCGTTGAAGTTGTTTTGCTTCCTTAGAGCAAGCGCATGTGGTGCAGGTCAGGTGGGGCTGGCCTTTTAGAGAAAGGCCTAGAAATTTGGGGGCTCCTCCCTGGGATGTGAGCCAGGCAGGCAGTGACTACCACTGCAACTGCCCAGCTCCACAAACCCAGGCCTTCCTGCAGGCACATTCTAGAGGAAGGCATGAAGGAGCATGTGGGCAGTTCCCCTTTGCCTTCAAGCCCAAGCCACGTCTTCCTCAGACACAAAATACCAGAAATCCTCCATCTGGAAGTCAAAACTCTGATACTGGATTGAATTCTTATCTTGTCACTTGGATTTGTTCTCCATTGATTTAAACCACAAGCGAAAGAGGCATGATGAATTGGCACCTCAAACACCAAACTTCGTCTCCTACAGTAGACCCGCCCGGGGACTAACTTTGACATTGGCTCTGACGGTGAGCACCAACTTCCCTGTGAATCTATGCAGGGCTCTGTCCAGTCTTAGGTGTTCCCACTTTGTTCCATTTTCTAGTCTGCTGGACAAAAAAAAAAAATCTTTTGAGTTGTCTTGCATTTTGGAAAAGATGAACACACAAGTCCACTGAATGTTCTTCAAGGCTACTCAAGCCCCTTTACAGCTCCAGTTCTCAACTCTGCTCACATTTTAAAAATTCTCATTTCTGTTCCTGTTCCCTACTCTTGTAAGTTTCTGCCATCAAAAGATCTTCCCTATAGGTGTACAATGAACCCCCCAAAGCTTAATGGCTTAAAACAACAGTAGTATTTTTTGATTACAAAATTTTAATTTGGACAGTGCATGATGGGGACAGGCCATCTCTTTTCCATGAGGCTTCAGGTGAGTGACTTGACCAGGGCTGGAAGATGTACTCTCAAGATGATTCCCTCACATGGTTGGCAAGTCAGTGCCGGCTGTTAGCTGGAAGCTCAGCAGGGGATGTGGGCCACAGACTTTTATTTCTCTCCACACAAGCCTTTCCTTGAACTGCTTCGATTTCATCACAGCATGGTGGTTAGATTCCAAGAGTGAGCATTTTAAGACAACAGGAATTTTTCAGTACATGACATTTTTCAGACCTGTCTTTGGAAATCATGTAGCATCACTTCCATCATATTCTATTGGTTAAGGCACTTACAAAAGCTGCCCAGACACAAGGGGTGGGTACATATACTCTACCTCTTGATGGAGGGTGGCAAGGTCTTAGAAATGCCTTTGGGGGGGGTGGTCACTGTCGGTGTCATCTTTAGAAAATACAATCTGTCACTGAATTCTCTCAGAGCACCTGTAATGTAATTTCACTAAAATGCAATTATTCCTGTAAAGGTAATATGATCAGCTATTATCAGTCATTAATGTCCTTCTGAGAATGTGTTTATTAGGCATCCAGCTAAGAGGTGAAAAGATATATACTGATTAAAGGTAATGACAATAGCTTCTAGTTGTGAGTACTTACCATGTGCCAAGCACGGTACCACACATTTTACATGCGTTGTCTTATACTATGCTTGTAACAGACCTATGAGGTAGTTATTATTCCCATTTGACAATTGAGAATCCCAAGTTTATAGAAGTTTGGGGAACTTGTCTGAGGCCATACAGTTTGGAAGTAGCAGAGCTGGGATTCCAACACAAGTAGCCTGGTTTCAACTCTTTGGTCTGACTTTGAGCCCTCTCTCTACCTACAAAGTAAAACATAAGAAATCTTTTTTACCATACAATGATCAAAACAGGGGAATTGGCATTGGTGCAATATTAACTCAACTACAGATGTTTTTGGATTTCACTCATTTTTCCAATAATGTCCATTTTATGTTCCAGGATCTAATCTAGGATCTCACATTGCATTCAGTTATTACATCTCCTTGCTTTCCCTCCATCTGTGATGTTTCTTCAGTCTTCCCTTGTCTTTCATGACATCTTCAACTTTGAACAGTACTGCCCAGTTATTTTTTATAATATCTCTCCATTTGGGTTTGTCTGATTACTTTCTCATGATTAGATTGGCATTACAAATTTTTGTTAAGAATATTGAAAAAGTGATGTTGGGCCCTCCTCAGTGCATCATGTCTGAGTAAGTTATGATGATGTCTTATTACTACTGTTAACTTTGAGCACTTAACCAGGTATCATTTTTAAAATAAGAGGTTGGACGAAAAGAAACACATGGAATTGAGAGGGTGGTAGGCAAGTCTATGGAGAAATGCTGTTATGAATAAGACGATGTATAATTATAATGAAACCATGTGCCAGGCATAGAATTTATCAGTTTTTTTTTAACGTCTTTTTTGGAGTATAATTGCTTTACAATGGTGTGTCAGTTTCTGCTTTATAACAAAGTGAATCAGCTATACATATACATATATCCCCATATCTCCTCCCTCTTGTGTCTCCCTCCCATCCTCCCTATCCCACCCCTCTAGGTGGTCACAAAGCACCGAGCTGATCTCCCTGTGCTATGTGGCTGCTTCCCACTAGCGATCTATTTTACATTTGGTAGTATATATAAGTCCATGCCACTCTCTCACTTCGTCCCAGCTTACCCTTCCCCCTCCCTGTGTCCTCAAGTCCATTCTCTACATCTGCATCTTTATTCTTGTCCTGCCCCTAGGTTCTTCAGAACCTTTTTTTTTTTTTTAGAGTCCATATATATGTGTTAGCATACGATATTTGTTTTTCTCTTTCTGACTTACTTCACTCTGTATGACAGTCTCTAGGTCCATCCACCTCACTACAAATAACTCAATTTCATTTCTTTTTATGGCTGAGTAATATTCCATTGTATATATGTGCCACATCTTCTTTATCACTTTTAAAATGTACTAACTGGATATTCAGAAGAACCATCTGGAATGTGGGTGATTTCTCAGGGCACTGGTCTCATGGCCTTGTAGGGAATCTGGTGACACAGTCAATGTGCGGGTGTCAACACCCCATTCCTCTGGGGCGTAGGGAAATCAGAATGGAAAGAAGGTATGTTGAGAGGGATCTGGGTCTTGTAAGAGTAGATCATTGTTTCTGGCCACTTGCTGAACCCTAGAGACTGAAATTTCTGTCTTTAGTGCACGGAGCTTCTTTTCCGTTTTCCGTTGAGAGACAGCCTGGCTGGACGGGAAGGAGGCCAGGGTTTGTGGCCTGGAGGCTTGGCTCTGCCTGCTAGCATCCTCACTTACTACCATGAAAGGGATCTCTCCAGTTTCATCTCCATTTACAAAATGGTGATGTTTGCCCGTGAATAGAAGGCTGTGAGCACACTGCTGCAAGGACAACGCTGAGCGCTTCCGATTCTGCTAATACTCAGTGTGTGAAAGCTGGCTTTTACGGTATGAAAAAGAAAAGCACAGAATTTTCAATTTGGACAGTCCTATTTCCCAGTCTCAGCTCTGCCAAACTCACAACATCAATTTCTGGAAAACGTTGAGAAACATCCCTGGTAGGTAGGGTATGGTAACAATAATGTATAGACAGTTCTCGGCATATAATGGATGTCCCACAGGGGTAACCTCTATTTTTTTTTTATTATCGTTGATTACATCTTTAGCTGGTTAGTTCAAATCTTGGTCTCTTTCCAGGCCAAACCTTCCTTTTAGGGTGCCCTCATGACCATGAATCCAACTACGTGGGTTCTTGGCTCTTGAACTGAGTTCCTGAGTAGAACTGAAAGATTCAAGGGAAATCAGTGGATTTCCATGGTACCAGGATAGAGCAGCCATGAGTTTTTTGTTTGTTTGTTTGTTTTTGTTTTTTTCAAATGGCAGAATCCTTGGCATCAGGGCAAGGAAGGGAACTTGATTATGACTCAGCAGTGATTGTCTCTAAACTCTCAAAATGTTTGCAAACTTCTGTACTCTCTATGGATACACAGGCTTTGGTAGGTTTCTAAAGGAAGTATTGATGCAGAACATAGGCAGTTTGAAAATGGCTACTTGCCGAGATGATTAAGGTTTTATGATAACAGTTGGACTGGAATGGATTTTCCTTCTTGTCATATATTCGTTGGTGGCATTTTAAAGCAGAAGAGAAATCCTGGCTTAACGTAAAACAAAGCTGTTAGGAGAACATCTTCAGCAGACCGGAGTCTGGGTTGAGACTTACTCCTGTGAGAGTGAGGGGGTACAAGTTGTGCAAAGTGATGTGTCTTCTACACAAATGTATATGAAAATGAACCATGGTGTTCATATTTTTTGATTGTAGGGTAAGTGTAAGTCACTAGGAAGGAGGAGACTTGGGTCCCAGGCCCCCTTCTGCCATTTAGTGGTTATATGACACTAGGAAGATAACAGTACCTGTCTTGGACTTGCTTGTCTCATCTAGAAAGTGGTGAGAACAATTCCTATGTACTTCAATGCTATGGATATATCATGTATAACCTCCAGGTGACTGTGGCCAACAGATGCACATAGTGGGTGCTTACAGAGCACTTAATGAGCTCAGTAGAATTCAGACCAGTCCATGCTTTGTCTGGTTGCCCTTGAGCACATCTCGGGACCTTCCCTGTAAGCTAAAGTGGCTTTATTGAGCATTAGTGGCTGCAAGGGTTGCTCTGCTTCCAGACATCTCTGTATCTTGATCTCCATGTCTGTGCCCACATATGTACTTGTATGAGCATTCCACGATGGCTGCCAAGTCCACATTCTGCAGTACCAATCACCTGTCTGAAAGACACACCCTTTTGATTAGATTGAAAGCCTAATGTCCTTTGTTTTGTACCTCCGGAAGCCAAGTGCTTCCCAGGAAAATGTAAATAATGGAATATAAAGTTTCCAGTGCAGCTGCATTTAACACAACAAGCAAAAGTATTTTATTTAATCAATGAGAATCTGTTATTTTCCCTCTCTCCTTAAAACAATTACAACTACTAAACATCTCAAGAGAGTTTTCCCGCTAAGCTAGAGCTCAAATCTTTAAAACAAATAAGAGTCAAAGTAAGTTTCACAAATAGCATTCTTAGAGCAATGTTACTTCATTCGTGACAAGTCATAGGAAAGCAGATGTTATAATACTGAATACTTTTTTTCCTGCATCTTCATAGGAGGCAGAATTTTATCTGTCTTTCATACTCATGGAGGTTTGTAGCTTCAAGAAAAAGAATCCTACTCTAATTAAAATTAACTACAACAAAATCATCAGCAGGCATTTCAAAAGATACTTTGCTGCTTTTAGAAATCTGTTTCAGTGTATTCATTTCCTAGGGCTGCTTAAAGAGGTACTACAAACTGGGTGGCTTAAAACAATAGAAGTTTATTCTCTCATAGTTCTGGAGCTAGGAGTCCAAAATCAAGTTGTTGGCAGGGCCATGCTCCCTCTGAAACCCATAAGGGAGAACCTTTTGTTTCTTCCCAGCTTCTGATAGTTTCCAGCAATCCTTGGCATTACTTGGCTTGCCGCTTTAATCTCTGCCTCTCTCATCACATGACCTTCTCCCTGAGTGTGTCTCTTCTCTTCTTTGAAGGACGCAAGCCATATTGGATTAAGGGCCAAGGTTACTCGAGTATGACCTCTTCTTAACTACAACTGCAAAGACCCTATTTTCAAAAATCTCACATCTGAACTACTGAGGATTAGGATTTCAACATACCTTTTACAGACACACAATTCAAACCATAACATTCAGATACCTGAAAACACCTATTTAATAGGGAAATTAAAGCTGAATGTATTTGCAAGGAGTTAGAGAAACAAAAAAGTAAGTGGTGGATACAAGGGAGCCAACATATTTCATATGATGATCATAAATCATAAAGTATAAAGTTTATACGTTAAAGGGACAGTAAAAATCTATTGGCCTAACTTTTTATCCAGTGCATCATGCACTTTTCCACAGCTTATTTGTTGTGTGGTCACTTAAATTCTGCTTGAAAATTCCAGTGGTGGTTGTTGTTGGGAGGTGGTCATTTCATGAATGTTACCATTCCATTGTTGAACTTTCCAGGCTGTAGAACATTGTTTTCTTAACTGAGCAAAACTCTGCCTCTAGGTTATCCAGCAACTGTCAGGAATCTTGCTCTCTAGACTGACCCAGGACCTGGAGGTGTCACCCCACCCCCTTGTGACAATCTTCTTAATACTTGACGAGAATTAGGAGCGCTACATTATATGCTTTTAGTTTCTTATCATCTGGTCCACGTGACTCAGCTGCTGTGGAACTTAGTGTCCAAAACCATTCTAGGCCACCTCCTGTGAGTGTCACCCTAAGCCTAGATTAGCCAACTTGCTCAGAATACATGCAGAAATAGGTTCAGCGTAGGTAATGAACCTCTTCTCTCCAATGTCCCTATTTTCCTCATCACAGTCACATGGCATCCTCATTTTCATTGACATCTGCAGTATTGGACCATGTGGCCACCTCTTCTTGGACTGTTTTCTCCTTTGACTTGCACTATAATCAATTATTCTGTTTCTTTTCTTTATCTCTTGGACTGCCTTTAAGATACTTCCTTTCTTCCTTCATTGGTTTCTCTTTCCCCTCCAATTAGAAATCAAGTGCATGATCAGATCTACCCACTATCCCAGCTAGCCCCACTGTGCTGCACTGCATTATTTGTTTATAATATCTCATTCTCTGCCATGTCCTTGCCATGCTTCCCCACACCACTGACTACAGACCTGGCCATATGACTTGCTTTGGCCAATGGAATGTGAGTAGATATTATACATGTCACATCTGAGCATAGGTTTTAAATGTGCTTATGTGGTTGGCTCTGTGCTCCACTTACTCTGAGCTTTCACCTTGAGAACAGTGTGTACCAAATCCACATGTAGCCTGGAACAGAGCAACAGAACCACAGAGCTGCAGCTGACTTACAGGTGACATGTTAGGTGAGCAACAAGAGGCTTCTGTTGTTACAGGTCACTGAAACTTGGGGGATGTTTGTTATGCAGCATAATCTAGTGAAATATGACAAACACAGTCAATCTCAAATCTACCATGGCTTCTTCCCAATACCACACAACCCATATTTCAGAATGTTTTGTTGGCATCTCAAAACTAGTTTGTTTAAAAATTAACTTATCAGTGTTTTTCTTTCTTTTTCTTTTCTCTCATAGAATTTCCTCCTTCTGACTTCCCCATTTCTATAAATATGACATAGATTCTTATGGTAACTTGGACTTCAAACCGTGGAATCAGCTTCCAACCTCTCTCTTTCTCACTAATTCCATATTTAGTTAACTGCTAAGCCTGTTGAATTTTTTCCTTTATTTCAATAAAGGTTTATAAAAACCTACTATAGATCTAGCATGGCCCTTCTTTTTGTGAGATTTACAATGGGGTAAGACACAGCCCCTGACCTCAAGAAGTCTTCAGTCTGATCTGGGAGTAGGATCATAAAGATGACTTCAGCACTATACAATTCATGCTGTGATAAAATTATCTTGTTGGTAGAGAGGAGAGGCACATGGCCCAACCTGGGCATTCTCAGAAGAATGCCTGGGGGAAATGATGCCTGAGTTGGCATTTCAGGAATGAGTAAGCAGTATCAGGGAAAGGGGGATGGGACACAGCTAGCAGACAAACTCTTCTGAGGAGAACCAGGAAGACGCGATTGAGTGTGGTGTATCTGGGGAGCCTATGTGTAGTTCAATATTATCTGGGCTTAAGTTGTGAAGTTAGGGGTGGTAGGAGATGAAATGGGAAAATTAAGCAGGGTCTAGACCATGGGAAAGTGTGTACACCATGGATGTATGCAGCTTAGCATTTAGCCTACAGAATTTGGGAAAAGAGCCATGGGTAGATGCCTCCTAGTAGGGAGGGTGGATTATTTTTTAACTAAAATAGAAAACATTAGATAGCACCTATTACATGCCAGATGCCATTCTAAGTGCTATATAAACATTAGCTCATTTAATTCTCCTAACAACCTTAGTAGATAGGCTACTATGATTTACAATTTTACATATGAAGCAAGAGAGACAGAAAGAAATGAAAAAACTTTTTCCTGGCCATATAGCTAAGAAGTGTGAGAGCCCAGACAGTTTGATATCAAAGTCCAAATGTTGAACCACTATACTATTTGTTATGGCTAGATGTGGAGAGACCAAATAGAAGCCTATTGCAAATGTTAGATGAGCTAGGTAGGGATAGTGGAATTGCCGCAAGGATTAGATTTAGGAAATATTTATGTGGATAGATAAAGAGAAGTTGAGGTTGATTGGATAAAAGAAGGCTCAGCAGAGGAAGGAGTTGGCTTAACTTGGAAATTTCTAACTGCTGGCACTGTAGGTGGTGTCATAAGTGAGATGTGGACAATATGGGAAGAAGTAGGTTTGTGAGAAAGACAAATTCAGTTTGGGCTATGTTGAGTAGAGGAAGCCAGATGACAGTAGGTTGAGAATTGACCTAGAGGCAAGAAGGTGGAGATGGCAAGCTCCCATTATCACCACGGTAGTTCAGGTACTTGTACCTGAAATGCATGGCAGTGTCTCCTAAAGGACTTGCTTAATCACTGCCCCTCCCTACTCCAACAAATTCTGCATTCCTCCTCAGAGTAATCTTTTGAATGTGCATTTTGACTATATCTTTCTCCACTTCACACCTTTTCCAAGGCTACCTACTACTCACCCAATGCCTTCACCTCCCCGGTCTAGCTTCAAAGTCCCCCCAAATCAATCTCCACCTACATCTGTAATGTTTTTCTCCTTCCATTGCTCCATGCAAAGCCCATCTTCTAACTTCTTGTTCCCAGTTGTTCCTTGTCTTTCCATGGTTTTGTGTCTTTGTGCATGGCACCTCTCTCTCTCAATGTCTGACTAATAAAACCCTGCCTTATTTCAAGACACATACAACATTGTCTTCCTTCATTACTCTTTCCTAATTGCTCCAACCAGAAATGGTCTTTCCTGTCTCTCAATCCCAACCTTTGGATATAGTTGACACTTGACCTTGCATAGACTCATGCACAGTGGCTATTTTACCTGAGGGATTCATTTCTTATTACCAGGCTGAAGTACTTTGTGCATATGTTGTATTCTCTCTATCTATAAATATGTATTAAATGAGTACATCCATTAAGATAAATGTAAAAGGGACTTCGCTGGTGGCGCAGTGGTTGGGAATCTGCCTGCCGGTGCGGGGGACACAGGTTCGGGCCCTGGTCTGGGAAGATACCACATGCCGCGGAGCAACTGGGCCCGTGAGCCACAATTGCTGAGCCTGCACGTCTGGAGCCTGTGCTCCGCAACAAGAGAGGCCATGATAATGAGAGGCCCGCGCACCGTGATGAAGAGTGGCCCCCACTTGTCGCAACTAGAGAAAGCCCTCGCGCAGAAACGAAGACCCAACACAGCCATAAATAAATAAATAAATAAATAAATAAATTACATCATTGACACAATTAAAAAAAAAAGATAAAGGTAAAAATAATCATGGTTTTGGGTACACCAAACTTAAAAACAGCTTACCTTGGGGCTTTACAGACCAATGTCCATCTTTTCCAAACTCAATCTTATTGACAGATGCATCAATTAACATTGCTTATACCTTTATTATCTCAAACATGATATGGGAGGGAAGGGGGAGAGGAGGGAAACATATTTTGAGCATATTCTCCAAAAGTTCCACAAAATTAAAAGTAAGATGTTAACATGGTGGTTGTTCAGCTAATGGAGAAAAGATGTTAGAAAAGGCAATGTGATAACAGATGTAAGAAGGAATAAGAAAGACATTATCTTCCACCCAAGTTTTTCAGCTCAGATGCCTGTAGCTGCATCAGTTCCAAGTTCCTTCCTTTCTACAAAATCATAGAACATATTTTGGTAACATTGGTCACTGGAAGCTAAAATGCACATTGCTTGAAATGTTGCAAGCATGTTTTTTTGCATGATTATTCCAATTTTCAAATGTGCGTGCATAGTGTCCCAGAACTAGATCAGAGATTTATATCTGGGCTGTGAGTTCCCTGTAGGATCTGGAAAAGGAAGACTTAAAGGAGGTGTTTTATGGGCTTTCACCCTATGAATAACACTCATCCCTAAAATCTCAGGCATGTTTCTTGGGATCAGAATCTTCTGTGAAAAGAAAATAGTACACCTAATGAGATAATTACCTATCAGTTATACATTTTAAAGAACTTAAGCAGGAGAAGGGTGAATGAAATCTATTTTAAAATAATAATGCATTATTTATTTTTATCCTGGGGAAATTGTGTGTGTGTGTGTGTGTGTGCGTGTGTGTGTGTGTGTGTGTGTGTGTGTGAGATTCAGGTCCAGTTTCCTACACAGCATACATGCCTTGTCTATAGCAGTGCTAAAGAAATTCCCTTCTGTACATCTGTATTTAAATGAGGCACAAGCTAAAATTGGATATCATTATCCTAAGCCTCAGCTTGCACTTAATGAAAGAGCCAGTATGAATTATTTACCAAATGTCATACTTCAGGTTTTAAATTCAATATATGGTGATACATATGCTACATAATTTAAGAGGTGGACAAATTACAGTGTGGCACCTGCCCATGCTTCTCCATTCGGTCATTTCTGCTGCCTGGGTTAAAGTCTCCCACCCATCAATAATTTAGCAGAAACCCTCCAATTCTCTCCTTAAAAATAAGCCAGCATTGAAAAACCTACAAGGGGAAGCAATCCATTTAACTTGGGACAAATATGTTGAATGATTTAACAGTCCAATTCTAAGCTTCAATAAGTCATTGAAATGCTGTGAGCAGAGGGATCAAATGTGAGAACAGAAAGTTTCCCCAACAAGCTTTACTCTCTGTCTTTCTTTTTTGCTGTCTTTGGGTCACTGCTCTTTGGTGTGTTAGATTTTTTTCGATTGCACTTAACCCCCAGTTTGTTCCTCTCTTGTGGGCCAGAGTCCATTCTGCCTGTCTTTCCTGCTACTTTGTTTTTTCTCTTTCCTCTGTTTTCTTTCCCATTAGTAATTATTTATTAGTCTCTGAGGTGCAGCCCAGGATTTTTCATGGTATTTCTCCCACTTCCTCCAGCCCATTTGGTCACTGCTGAATGTTCAGAGGGGAAAGTAGGCTTTGACATGTCTGTTACATGATCTGGAGCAGTACACTGGAAAGCTATACAATTACCGGTTCCCTGGCAAGGTTTCTTCCCTGCTCTTTGGCCAGGAGGGACTGCCTGGTTAAGGAGGAAGTATGGTTCGATGCTTAGAAGGCAGAGTGGTGGAGGAGTCTGCACCCTGGCCCTGGCTGCTGGCTCCCCAAACAACTCCAGGTCTGAAAGCAACGTACCCCTTAAGACATGTCTTTTTGTTGTCTTTTCCCTCTCTCTGAAGTCAAGGTAAGAAACTTATTGGAAACTGACACTCTTTCAATGGGCATAAATAACTGTAAGACAGGGATCAATTCATTGAGCCTACAAGGAATTAAAACTGGTATTCTTATGGTGCTTTTATATCCTGAGTTGAGAGTATCATTTTATTATTCCTTGGAGAAGTTTAATTTCTTGAGTGCTTCTAGAATTTTAATTGGCACACAAATTACCTGAGGATCTTGTTAATATACTGATTTTGATTCAGGAGTTTGGGGCTCGGGCCTGAGATCTTGCATTGCTAACAAGTTCCCAGGTGATGCTGATGCTGCTGGTCTTAGATCACACTTAGAGTAGCCTGGTTCCAGAACTCTCCAGCCCACCCCCCCCAGCTGTTTCCTTCCCCACTACATCCAGACTGTCTTCTCTGGCCAGGGCTCCTCTTCTCTCCACTCTCCATCAGAACTTAACAATCCTATGTCCCATTGGCTCAGATCCCCTGTTCTACATCATTGTGATGGGTAGCCTTTTCATGGCTCCAAAACTTCGTTTTCACCCTTGCTCATCCCTCTTTGAAGTTCAAGCCACATAACTGTATCACCACCTCCTTGCCCTTGTCATTGTCATTTGCAATCTGATACATCCCATCATTTGGTGAAGATTGGCAGTTGAAGCGTAATCATGATTTCCCATCTGCCTCTTGTGATCAGTCTACGATGTCCATATAGCTAGTCCATCCAGTACCTGCCCTCTCAGTTCCTTACTTATTTTTTAAAAATGTAAACAAACTTTACTTCTACTCCATTGCAGCTACCCATTCCAAGAGTGATGCCCTAGACTTAGCTGCTACCCAGAATGGTGTATCAGAGAACTTAAACCCTGATATCCTACTCTCGGACCTCCTGTTCTTCCAAGTCCCTCTGCTCTCCCAACATTGATCCTTGATCTTTCAATGACTCCATCCTTGATGTCTCCACTGTCTCCTGACCTCTTGTCCTTGTGTACATAGCCTGGGTCTTCTATATGATCGTCCCAACTCTTCTCTCACAAGCTCTCAAATTCCTTGTGTTCCCATCTTTTTCATGCTGCATCTGGAGCAATACCGTCATTTGCCCTTATTTTTCCTAAACTTGGGAAACTGAACATGGCTAGAGAAAATTACCCAACTGTGCCAACTGGTGCCACCACAACCAGGATCTTGCACAACTCGACAATTCATTCATTCATAGTTGCTCAGTTCCTTGAGCCACTCTTCCGGACTTTCACCTCCTCCTCAAATCTCCAATTCAGTTCATGCCCACACTCCTAATCTCAATGAATAAGCTTCTTTCTATTACTTTAAAATTAGAGAAGCTCTCTTAGGTGAACTCCTTCTACCTTCCACCATCTATAAGCTTATCTTTACCCACACCCATCTTTACTTCCTTCTTCCTCTGCATTCTCAGATGATGAGGTGTCTCTCCTTCTGCTAAGGCCAGACCGAACCACCTCAGCACTGATCACTTCTGTCTCATCCCATTTCTTCCAGGCTCACATCAGTGACCCCACCAGCTTCTTCATCTCCAGACTCTGCCTCCCTCCCACCCCCTTTCCCCATACCTGCAACTCATTATATGTAATTATCTTATGTAGTTGTCTAGCCTCATCTCCCACAATTCCCTGTGTGGATGGAATTCTGGTGATTTCCACTCTTCTCACACACGGTGTTGTTTCATGGCTTAGTAATTTTGCTGAAACTGTCCCTTTAACTGGAATATTCTTCCTCTGTTTTGTAGTATGGAGAACTTCTACTCATCTTACAAGACTGAAACTGGGTGCTGCCTCCAAGCAGGCTTTCATGACTCCCACAATCCGAGTTAGTGGCCTTGCTTCCAGGTTGCCGTCCACACTTTAAGGTTGCTATAGCAACCTTATTTTACTTCCCATATTTTATCATAATTACTTATGTGCTATCTCCCTTGTAGGCTAGATGCTCTTTGAGGGCAAGTACTCTTGCTTTATTCATTTTTGTATTCCGAGTGACTAGAACAGTTCCTGGAGTAATGCGGTTGAGAAATAAATACTAGTTAAACAAATGAATTAATGAATAGGAATTCTTCATAAAGTGAACACTTTGCATACATGTCACCTTGGTTACAACTGGCTTCATTTCACAGAATTTTGGGGGCATATATGTATTTTACCACAGGACTAGCTTTTAAAGCTCACTTTAATAATAATAATTTTGACATTACACCAACAGTTTATTGAGTTTGTTTTAGGCACTTTGCTAAATGATTCACATACATTATAAAATTATGTCTTTATGACCACACTCTGAAGGCAATAACATTGTAATTTTAGAGGCGATGAGGTGAGAATCAGAGAGGTTAAGTAACATACCCAATGTCACACAGCCAGGAGGTTGCAGAGCTACTTTAGGAAACTTAGGCAGGCTGGCTGAGAGATCCATGCACTGAGGAACACACATTCCTTCCTTTCTAGCCCCTGGCTGCTCTTTCCAGTCCCTGATCTCTCTCCCTCCTTTGTCACATGCATTGCTTCTCCTGGGCCTGACTTGCCCCTGCCTCCATCCATCTCAGAACACTGTGAAGACTGTGACCTTCTGTTTTATAGCTGTCTAATCGACAAGGCGTAATGATTGTTTCAAAGAAGCCCAAGGGTTGAGAAAATTCATTTCTTAATAATCATTAAGTAATGAAGTGCTACTTAGCACTATATGCCTTAGATAATTAGGACGCTACAGAAGTGAGGCATTCTGTGGGTTGTTTTCACTATAATGCAGTTTGGGATAGTTAGAAATATTGAAATTTAATCTGCCATATCTCTTCTTCCTTTGTCACTAGCAACACCCTAATGTAGAATAAATTCTGTATATTCACTTTTAACAGGGAGTGAATGAAAACCCAGGGCCAAGGTTGATTAGAAAGCCAAGGGGATTAGATACCCTGCTTGTGTAAGCCTGTTGGAAAGTCCTTTGTGCATGTCTAAGTAAATGGGAATGAAAGTCTCCTTTACCTGGTGACAGGTGGATGGCTTACTTTATCCATATATCTTCAGGGGCTGCCTTATTTATAGATGGCTTCAAGACTCTGGAACTAGGAGGAAATTGGGCTTAAAAGACTTAAGTGAGTACACAATGATTCTCATTTTTCTCATTGTCAGTAAACGAATAATATTTGCACTAAGCACAGAATTACAATCTAATTCTTACTGACGTCCACATGACTTGGTGCTAAAGATTTATCATGTCCTCTTTTAGGGCCACTCCTATTTCCAAACTTTATTGAGCTTTCCCTGGTCTTCAATGTTATGGCATTTTTTTGTGCCTGTTGTAAATGTTAATAACATAATGCTTTAAGTGATAGTACTTAAATCTGAATTTTATTTCCCACTGATCCAACATGTGAAGCCTGCATTCGTTTGTCACAAATATCTCACCCATTTAAATTGAAAAATAAAAATCTATAAATAACATGCTTTTGCATGCGCATACATGTGTGTATTAATAGCAATAAAACCTTAGCAGAGAAGATGAAGAGTTGATGATTTTGAATTGCCTCAAAATTTATTGGTGGTCTAAGTTAAATTACTCTTGAATGTATATCTTCTGTATATACTAGTATAAACGATATATTTATATCTTCTTATTGGTAGAGTTTTTTAATCTCTAATATGAGATTGAATCATATTGTGGAATTTTATATGCCCTCACAAAGGGCTATTTTATCATTTAGAAACATCCTTTGGCAAAATGCCAACTGCTTCTAGGGTGCAATTGAGACCATCACAATTTAGGATTCACGTTTAAAGCTTTTGACTTTAACCTTTAACCTTCTCATTTCCTGAAAAGAAATAAAAGTGTATAAAGCAAAAACTTTTTTATTTGCTCATTTCAGAGAGATATCGCCTTCTCATGAACACATATAAACAGTCCATATGATCCAGCAAATCCACTCCTGCACTTATATCTGAAGAAAATGAAAACACTAGTTTGAAAAGATACATACATGCTAATGTTCATAGCAGCATTATTATTATTTTTAACATCTTTATTAGAGTATAATTGCTTTACAATGGTGTGTTAGTTTCTGCTTTATAACAAAGTGAATCAGCTATACATATACATATATCCCCATATCTCATCCCTCTTGCGTCTCCCTCCCACCCTTCCTATCCCACCCCTCTAGGTGATCACAAAGCACCGAGCTGATCTCCCTTTGTTATGTGTCTGCTTCCCACTAGCTATCTATTTTACATTTAGTAGTGTATATATGTCCATACCACTCCCTGACTTCGTCCTAGCTTACATTTCCCCTTCCTCGTGTCCTCAAGTCCACTCTCTATGTCTGCATCTTTATTCCTGTCTTGCCCCTAGGTTCTTTAGAACCATTTTCGTTTTTTTTAGATTCCATATATATGTGTTAGCATACAGTATTTGTTTTTCTCTTTCTGACTTACTTCACTCTGTATGGCAGACTCTAGGTCCATCCACCTCACTACAAATAACTCAATTTTGTTTCTTTTATCGCTGAGTAATATTCCATTGTATATATGTGCCACATCTTCTTCATCCATTCACCTGTCGATGGACATTTAGGTTGCTTCCATGTCCTGGCTATTGTAAATAGTGCTGCAATGAACATTTTGGTACATGACTCGTTTTGAATTATGGTTTTCACAGGGTGTATGCCCAATAGTGTCATTCCTGGGTTGTATGGTAGTTCTATTTTTAGTTTTTTGAGGAGCCTCCATACTGTTCTCCATAGTGGCTGTATCAATTTACATTCCCACCAACAGTGCAAGAGGGTTCCCTTTTCTCCACACCCTCTCCAGCATTTATTGTTTGTAGATTTTTTGGTGATGGCCATTCAGACTGGTGTGAGGTGATACCTCATTGTAGTTTTGATTTACATTTCTCTAATGATTAGTGATGTTGAACATCCTTTTATGTGTTTGTTGGCAATCTGTATATCTTCTTTGGAGAAATGTCTATTTAGGTCTTCTGCCCATTTTTGGATTGGGTTGTTTGTTTTTTTCATATTGAGCTGCATGTGCTGCTTGTAAATTTTGGAGATTAATCCTTTGTCAGTTGCTTCATTTGCAAATATTTTCTCCCATTCTGAGGGTTGTCTTTTGGTCTTATTTATAGTTTCCTTTGCTGTGCAAAAGCTTTTAAGTTTCATTAGGTCCCATTTGTTTATTTTTGCTTTTATTTCCATTTCTCTAGGAGGTGGGTCAAAAAGGATCTTGCTGTGATTTATGTCATAGAGTGTTCTGCCTATGTTTTCCTCTAAGAGTTTATAGTGTTTGGCCTTACATTTAGGTCTTTAATCCATTTTGAGTTTATTTTTGTGTGTGGTGTTTGTTAGGGAGTGCTCTAACTTCATTCTTTTACATGTAGCTGTCCAGTTTTCCCAGCACCACTTATTGAAGAGGCTGTCTTTTCTCCATTGTATATTCTTGCCTCCTTTATCAAAAATAAGGTGACCATATGTGTGTGGGATTATCTCTGGGCTTTCTATCCTGTTCCATTGATCTATATTTCTGTTTTTGTGCCAGTACCATACTCTCTTGATTACTGTAGCTTTGTAGTATACTCTGAAGTCAGGGAGCCTGACTCCTTCAGCTCCGTTTTTCTTTCTCAAGATTGCTTTGGCTATTCGGAGTCTTTTGTGTTTCCATACAAATTGTGAAATATTTTGTTCTAGTTCTGTGAAAAATATCACTGGTAGTTTAATAGGGATTGCATTGACTCTGTAGATTGCTTTGGGTAGTATAGTCATTTTCACAATGTTGATTCTTCCAATCCAAGAACATGGTATATCTCTCCATCTGTTTGTATCATCTTTAATTTCTTTCATCAGTGTCTTATAGTTTTCTGCATACAGGTCTTTTGTCTCCTTAGGTAGGTTTATTCCTAGGTATTTTATTCTTTATGTTGCAGTGGTAAATGGGAATGTTTCCTTAATTTCTCTTTCAGATTGTTCATCATTAGTGTATAGGAATGCAAGAGATTTCTGTGCATTAATTTTGTATCCTGCTACTTTACCAAATTCACTGATTAGTTCTAGTAGTTTTCTGGTAGCATCTTTAGGATTCTCTATGTATAGTATCATGTCATCTGCAAACAGTGACAGCTTTACTTCTTCTTTTCTGATTTGGATTCCTTTTAATTCTTTTCCTTCTCTGATTGCTGTGGCTAAAACTTCCAAAGCTATGTTGAATAATAGTCGTGAGAGTGGACAATCTTGTCTTCTTCCTGATATTAAAGGAAACGGTTTCAGTTTTTCACCATTGAGAATGAAGTTGGCTGTGGGTTTGTCATATATGGCCTTTATTATGTTGAGGTAAGTTTCCTCTATGCCTACTTTCTGGAGGGTTTTTATCATAAATTGGTGTTGAATTTTGTCAAAATCTTTTTCTGCATCTATTGAGATGATCATATGATTTTTCTCCTTCAGTTTGTTAATAGGGTTTATCACATTGATTGATTTGCGTATATTGAAGAATCCTTGCATTCCTGGGAGAAACCCCACTTGATCATGGTGTATGATCCTTTTAATGCATAGCAGCATTACTGACAACAGCCAAGACATGGAAACAACCCAAGTGCCCATCAATAGATGAATGGATAAAGAAGATGTGGTGTATATATACAAGGGAGTATTACTCAGCCATAGAAAAAAAATGAAATTCTGCCATTTGCAACAACATGGATGGATTTAGAGGGTATTATACTGAGTGAAATAAGTCAGACAGAGAATGACAGGTACTATATGTTATCATATATATGTGGAATCTAAAAAATAAAACAAATGAATGCATATAAAAAAATAGAAACAGACTCACAGATATAGAAAACAAACTAGTGGAAGGAGGAGGGGCAAAATAGGGGTACGGGGTTAAGAGATACAAACTACTATGTATAAAATAGAAATCAACAAGGATATATTGTATAACATGGGGAATTATAGCCATTGTCTTGTATTACCTTTAAAGGGAGTATAATCTATAAAAATATTGAATCACTATGTTGTACTCCTGAACTAATATAATATTGTAGAATAATAAAAAAGTTAAAAAATTAAACAGGTTTCACAGACCATGCTAAGCAGAGCATTCCTAAACCTCTGCAGCTGCTCTTTTGAGGTTATTCTAGATCTGGGGTTCTAGAATTCCATGGAGGGGATGGCTAGGAGAAATGAGGACAGAGGAAAAATCAACTCTGTAGATCACAGGATCACTGGATGTGTGTCTCTCTGATAACACTTTGATAACAATTGGTGTCTGAGTTCAATCTAGAATGCCTTACTCTTTACCCTTATTGCTAAACCTTCTTTCTCAGTGTAAACAGGACCTATCTGCCAGTGTTCTTTTTCCATCTGAGGTAAAAATATTCCAATTGTGACATCACCGTTAGTTGCTGAGGGAAGGATTAGTTATCACAAATAAAGGCTTATCACTCTTGGAATGAAATGATAGAGCAAATGAAAGCACAAGGAACAAAATGCTCGTTTCTTTCATAAATTCTTAGCCTTCCGTGTGGAGTGCAATAAAGACGACCTACGGAGAAGGAGGCTTCAGTTCAAGTTCTCTGGGAGAGGTTAGAAAAGTAGCAGATTAACCTGCCTGATACCTTATCAGTCAGTTTTGAGTAATCAACTAAGTTAACATTCTTGCCTTCCACGAATCATTAAATCATACACCATGGACCCAGAAATCTCCTACTTCCTCCAGCAAAGGTATGGCTGGAATGTGAGGAAATGTCAGATTAGGAGGACTTTTCCCAACAAAAGAGAGTTAGTGATTCCCTTGGAACTTTAACCCTTTTTAATCTGAGTAAAGGCCATCCCAGTTAAACCAGGAAGGTGAATTGTTCCCAATCTATGGCACTGTTTGGTGGGTTAAATTGAGACCTAATGGAATTGCACTGAGTTCTAAAAGGAACAATGGTGCACACAATGCCAACACCTTTATGACCCCAGAATGTCACGCACACAAACACATGATACAGGACATGAAAGTGTGTTAAGCTTGGGTCCATTCTTCATGGTTTCAATTAAGAATAGCAGGAGGGATTGGCTTGTAAATAATCTATTTCCCCCCTTTCCTCTCCTCTCTTACCAAGATCCTGCTTTTTAGGGACTGCACTGATGATATAAACTTTAACTCTTGCCTCAACTTCTCCACACTTCTGAGAAATTCAACACAAAGAATGGAGATACCAAAACTTATTAGAAATAGCACAAACAGCAGCAAGAGCAAATGAAAAATTATCATACTGTGCCCAGGCAAACTAGTCAAAATGACTCCATTCTCTATTCTTCCACAATCAGCTCAGCTTGGGATACATAAAATAGACTTATAAGTTCTGGCTGAATATTTGAATATTTCCCTATTCACTGAGTCATTCGGTATAAATCTTCTGCTTGTAAAAAACAAAATGTATGGGTATCAGAATTACCTACAAAACCATGCAGCTTTGTGTTCTTTTATGCTAGGGAACAGAGCTATAGAGTCTACACTCAGGCTTGAGTTCTTGTTCCACACACCAGCAGAGTTTGGAATGGCTCTCCCAGGAGATTTCCATCTCTCTGGCATGCTGTGGTTAGGAGAGATTTGATTAAAATTAATACCAAGGGCAGCTTTGAAAGGAAGACAAATAATGAAGTACAATCCAAGATGGTGGACTTTTTGCAAATAGGAACTATGTCTTATTTATATTTTGGTCTCTTTTAAGATGATAGCCAAATGTCTGGCATAAAACCGCCTTTAGGGTCTTATTGACAGGGATGGGCTCTTCTTCTACTTTCACTGGGCAGTGGGTGCATGAGCTGGTGGCATGAGCAGCAGCAGCTGGTTGAGATGTGACGCCACCAGCCACTCCAGCATCCAGCCCACAGAGCCACCCACACCAGTTCTGACCAAGACGGATGGCCTATTAGAAGCCTCAACAGCAGCAGACAGGGAGATGAATGGATTGGCCTCCTTAAGCACAAGGCAGTCTGTACTGAGGGCTTCTGCTTTTATACTCTTCATTTTGCCAGTCTTCTCCTCAAAGAGCTGTACTTTGGGAACTCTGGTGTTTCATTCTAAACCACAAAGACTACAATGCTGGTACTTTCTGCCTAAATCTCCCACTTCCAAACCTCAGTTAGTACATTTGAGAGGTTACAATCTTGAACCCTGCCTGAGTGTCCTAGGGCCATTCAGATACTGTGCAGTTATCTATAGCTGTGGGTCACATATCACCTCAGTGCACAGTGGCTTCAAACAGCCATCATTTTATCGCCCATGATTCTGTGTGTCAGGAATTCAGGCAGGCTGAGTGGCACAGCGTGTCTCTGCTTCTTGTGGAGTTGGCCAGACTCCTTCGTGCAGCTATACTCATCTGTCAGCTGGGCTGGGCTGGGCTGGAGGATCAAAAATGGCCCCAGTGCTAGCTGTTTGCTAGAACACGTTGGTTCTCCTACTTGTGGCCTCTCCTCAAGAGACCTCCATATGGTCTCTCATCCTCCAGGGCCTCTCTCTCCAGCAGGACAGCCTGGGCTTTTCAAGGTGGTGTTGCAGAATTCTGAAAGTTAAAGCAAAAGTTATAAGGTTTCTTAAGGCCTGAGTCTGGAAGTCCCAGAATGTTCCCTTCTATGGCATTCAAGTGGTCAGAGCAAATCTCTAGGTCAGCCCATATTCAAAGGGTGAGGAAGTTGGCTCCCCCTCTTAATGGGAAGGGCAGCATGAATGTGCAGACATGGGGGGAGCCGTGGACTGTCACCTCTGTATACAGTCTACCAAAGACCCTTGTGGTTTGGACTGCTGGCAACAGCTGCCTTCTGTTGCCAGGCTGGTATGTAAAGTGGCCCTTCAATTCTTGCCCTATCTAATAGCAGTATCTCTCTTCCCCAGACCGGGCACCTAATATGCCTTCGCCAGCCTAGCCCACTCTTGGTGTGGCCTGAGGCTGACCCCGGGTGTACTTGCTCCTGGCACAGTCCCTGTTCCCGTGGTGGGCGGGGAATTGGAGCTTCTGCCTTCCAAAGGCATCCAGACCATTTCCTAAGAGAACTGTGTTGGGGAGTGAACCCCACTCTCCCTCCCTATCTCCAGCCCTGATCTGCAGTCTGGGTCACCCTGCAACATTTGCATGGGCCTGGACAATTGGGTCCTTCCTAAACGAACTCTCTCAACTGCAAGTTTAAGTTTCCTTTTTACCTGCTCTGTGTATCCCTGCCCAGTTCCAGGATTTACAGTGTTAGCCTGTATTACCTATCTTTTCCCTAAAGCCTGTTTCTTGGTTAAAACATCTATGTGGCATGATGTGTGGGGTGGAAAATGAGAAATGGAAACTGATTAGAATGTATAGGTTCAGCCCCACCTTGACACTGACCCTTTGCTCCTGCCCCCTTCCCCTTCAACCTTAGGCCAAATTCCAAGAGATGATCTTTGCTCTCTATTGAGAAGGGCTGTGATCAACACACCCCTTAGGATGCTTTTTGTTCACACGAGTGGATAAAAGGTCACATACTTTGTATGCAATTTAAGACTTCGGTTGAGCAGTTGTGATTATATGAGGATTACAGGACAATAAAAAATCAGGATGTGACATCTAGAACACAATTAAATATTATCTGAAAATAAATGCCTAATCTGTATGTAGAGACAAATCTATACTGCATATAAATTTCACTTGATGTTTGCTCAAATACACATGATTCCTCTACACTAGTTCACATGACACAGTGGTTCCTAAGGGTCAGAGACCATGTTAAAATATATAATGAAAGGAGGATAAATTATCCTTCCAGAAAAAAATGCACAAGTGGGTAACATTTTGCATTCATTTCAAGACATTTGCCAGTCCCCCGAGTTTTATCATCCGTGAACTTCTTGAAAGGAAATGGAATGGGATGTGGTCTTTTGGAAAATCTCAAAGAAGAAGAAAATCAACTTAGAATAATTTTATTGGGACTTATGTGGTCAGAACACACGTATACTCCTTCAGCATTCCTTTTTAATTGTCTCATGTGGATCTTATTACATAGGTGACCTCCTGCCCTTTGGTCATCTCTGCCTTTCTTTCGAAAGATCTGGTGGAAGTATCCTGTAATAACCATGCAAGCTTTCAGGCCAGTACCCCATCCTTGCAGGGGGAAAAAAAGCCTTCTTAATCTATGCCTCACATGCATCATAGTTCTGAGCTTTGTAAGAGGAGGATCCTCTCCTGGAGGGTTTTAGTGACTCTCCAATGTTCACATGAACATAATAAGCTGAAATTACCAGCTACTATACATCCTGTCTATTGTCCAAAGAGATACACAATCTTCTACAAACAGAAACAAGTCTGCCAAAGGTCATGTGTAGTTTGGGTATTTCTGAAGCCAGGAATGAAGTCTATTTTGATGGATAATGTGTGCAGGTGCTCTGCTCTTAAAGATTTACCATTTCTAAGAAGGTCTAAGTAAAGTCATGAAATGTAACCTGAGAGTTGAATCTGAAGGCAATCGAGATTTCCCAAGCATAGCTCAACACCTCTTCTTATGTATATAGTTCAAGTGCAATGTCTAGTCCAATAGAAATCCAATTCGTTAGGTGGTCTTCACACTACACATTTTACAAATTTGTCTTATTTCTAAATTATCACTGATTTGGTCATGACTATGAAGAGGAAAATGAAATAATGTAATAACACCCTGGGCAAGTAGATTGTATTTTATCAGTGATCTCAAAACACCTCATAAGCATTAATTACTTCTCCAAAGACACTGGGAGGGAGATATGGCTATGACCACCATGCAGATGAGGAAGCAGATGTTGGGTCAGGGATCAGTGACTTATAATAAACTAGCTGATCTTGATCAGGTCTGGATTAGGAAGGAGGAATAATGGTCAGCTCCAAGACAGAGCATTTAAGCTACTTGCCCAGCTTTGCTCATCAGTTGCCAGTCAACCCTGCCCTGGCCCCAACCATCATCACCAGGATGATGATCACTATCACCATCCTTAGTCTCATCACCAGGTGATATAAGCACCTCATGGAAACAGATAGCATCCCAGCTGAACTTTATAAGCTGAGCTTCCTGCAAACCAAATAAAAAGGAATCAGGGGAGAACTGAGTGAAATACATTTTTTCAGGTCTTCCTGAGGATTCAATTTAAGAATTGAATTGAGAATTAAATTTAATTCAACCATCTGAGTTGTAAATATCAGGGTACAATCAAACCCACTGTAGCCCTTGAGGATTCATTTTTGAGTGAGTTGCTCTTCCTGTGGGTACTAATGATAAGATGCTCTCTGGCCCCATAACGTTCCAATACATTGGGTGAAATGCAGCTAATTTTAGCCTTTCTAGTTGCACCTTCCACACCATAAACTGGGTAAGGTTAAGAAAGTAACTTCTGTTCATAGAGATGTTCGCTATAGTTTGACCCCTTTTCTCCTTCATCCTCATTAATCCTCTAGTTTTCCAAACTTTCTCAGTACAACACACTCGAGCCTCAGCCCGAGATCAACATCAGAGCGAGAACAAGGCCACATCAATGCTCACAAAGACTATTTTATCAGGGAAAATTCCAGAAGCTCCCCAACCTATCAGAGCCCCTCAATGGACAACAATCCCACTTTTTTATATTAATATTGATAAAACAAAAAGGATATATTATTCTGGATATTTCTGTTTCGTGCACTTCTTCGCCTTCTCCAAAATAGGCAATAAGCAAGAGATTAGACCGTAAACAATGATAGCCACTGTGGAATGAAGTGTGGACTACAAAATAAAATCATGATAACTTAGTTCCATGTCACGTCACTAGAGAGAAAAGTTATATACACCTGGGGAAAAAAAACTTTTTTCCATTGACCCACTCAAAACAAGCCATGACTCCACCAGGGCTGGATATTTCACCACTAGGGTATCATGCTCTGGAATGTAGGAATTAGAGGAAGGGGCCAGAAGAAATATTAAAATAGCCCTAATGGGTGGTCAAGCCTGGTTCACAGATCTGCTACACTGTGTGTTACCCACAGCCCTCTGGGAGCTGTAGCAGCAATGTGTTTTACTTTTCTATTTTGAGCCTGTGAGTCACATTACAAATATTGACTTCTATTTCTCTATTAGCATCAGATTTTTTCTTGAATCCTCCAAATTGACTTTGACTATAACTTTGGTTAATATTAAACCTCTTGGGTCAACACACTTTTATAGCTATGAGCTGCTCCAACCACATGGAGTGGGGATTGGCAAAGAAGCCTTACAACCAGGAGCAGGACACAGAGAAGCCTCCTTCCAGGCAGCCCCCTACCCATCCCCCATCCACAGACTACCCCAAACACTCCTGCCAGATTCATCTTCCCAAAGCACTGGTGGGATCATGGTTTCCTGGAATAAAAGTCTTCCACGACACCCCATTGCCAAGGGCACTCAAGAGTATGGAAAGACTTCACCCTGGCAAACCCCAAAGACTTTGCCAAACACATCACCTCCACACACAAATGTAATCTCTTCCTTGCTTTAATCCTCCAAGCACTTTGGGGCTTTCTTACGACACAGAAGTAAACTTGAACATGAGTAAGTTCTCACTCAGTTCCTCCTGGCTTCTCCATTGTAGGCTCTGACGTACTCATCTTTGGACCCTCTACACACCTAGCTCCAGAGCTAAACCAGCTCCATGGGAGATGATGCATAGACATTTGCTAGGCTGAATTCTGTCTCAAGGTTTATATATTTCCTTTAGGCACATGATTGATGTGCCACATGAAGTGGCATGTGTCACATGAAGTAGTTAAAATAGCCACAGTGCAAGGTGGGTGTAGCAATATGTCTCAGGGAAAATTGGGTGGTTTTTGTTAATGTCCAGCTAAAATAACACATATTAGTGTTATTTTTCAACTTATCTGGGCTAGTAAAAGAAATTACAGCCAAATTTGCAATAAACAAAAAAATATAAGTCAGAGAGAGAACAATAAAAATAGAAACCCACAGGGAACACAGCATCTTTTCTAGGATGAAGTAGTTTTGGGGATACACTCAAGAACAGAATTAGGGCATAAGATGTATTTTCCCTTGCCTTTGCATACGTTCACATGGGTGATTGTAAGGAGAAAACAATGGGAAAGCAGGAGGAGGAAGCAGGAAGCAGGAAGAACAGGAAAAAATGTAAAATTAAAACGAAATTAAAAACTAAAAACTAGGTATCTCGCACAGAAGAAAAGGAATCCCTTGACAACATACAGTGAATCTGACCTCTCTCCTTTCCTGAACTGAAAATAACCAGATAAAGTCCAGTCCCTTTGTTTGCAGAGGAGGAAGTGGAGGGCCAAGGAGGCCAAATTATTTCACTTCCTAAAAGTACAGGAGTTTAACTGAAGGTGGGCATCTTGGCCATGACGGCTGAGCATCCTAATTAAGTTTGTTAAAAAAAATAATTGGGCACCTGTGTTGCTGATGGAGCCCCTCTAGCCTACAGGTGTTTATCTTGTCCCTCCCTACTCAACATCAGGTGATGCTATAGGTGCTGAGGATATAGGAAGGAATTTTTGATTTTGTCAAAATACATCCAAAGGTTTAGATATGCCCTGTCTACGCTAAAGAGCTGAAGAAAAAGCTGATCAATTCTAAAAGTTGGTTTCCCTGTAGTGTTCTCAGCAATGTTGGGCAAGATCCCTAACTTTCTAAAGGTTTGAGAAATTTTCTAAAGGTTTGAGAATCTTTAACTCAAATATTATTGTCTATGCCCAATCATTAATTTTCATTTGCACAAATGTGGCTGTGGTTGAAGAAAAGGTGAGGAGGGATTTTCCATCAATGGCCGGCATACTGACCTCTTTGGCAGGTGCAGGCAGCCTTTGTGTTCATGGACCATCCCCTACCCATCCAGTCCTCTAGGGCTTCTGCAATAAAAACAATGGACCCTGTGCAATTTGGACCTTCCATCATCTGCTTTTTATCAACCTCACTTTTTTGAAACCTTAATACCTGTTTGGGTTTAGAAAAATAAAGGGAGCAGGAGGCTATTTGACAGTCAACCTTTTTGGAAAGTCTAGGAGTGATTTGTGAGTTTCCTTATGGTTTGTAGTAATGGACAAACAAGGGACATATATTTCCATTTTATCGTATACCCATGGATACTAAAGTCCATATTTTCCTGTTGCTAAAACTTAATGGAAAAAAAAAAAAAACTAAAAGAATCTCTCAAAAGGAAAGCAGCAACATGTCTTTTATGACTCATTTTTGATGTCAATAGGAAGATTTGTTTCCTCAGAAGGTGCACTTTAAAAAGGAAAAACAACTGAAAATTCTAAAACAAAATGATACAAATCTTGCCACACATTTTAAGAGCAAGAGAATATCATTATAAGACCCAGAGAAAGTGTTGCTCACTGAAATAAATTCATTCATTCACGTGTACATTCTCACTTATTCCTTCTTTCTCTCAAAGCAAATAACTGTACCATTTTCTTTTTGAAATAGGCATGTGTGGTAGATTTGTGATAAAACTGAAAACTGAATCTTCATTTAAGTTTGTCTGAAATCTAGTCTGAAGTGTGAATAGACCTGTCTATCAGGAATTAGCAAATTTTTCTAGAAAGAGTTCACCTTTCTTCAGAAATTCAACAAGATGCATATCAACTTAGTCTGTTAATACATAGTCCATGGGCCAATACCCAATACAATTTCGATCAGTTTTAAATAATATCAACCACAATAGTAATAGTTAATGTTTAGTGGGTGTTTACTAAGTGCCAAGCACTGTGTTAGTACTTTATATGCCTGTTTCATTGACTCCTCACATGATCTCCCTGGGCATAAATCACGAGGTTTCATCAGTTTACAGATGAGAAAATAATGTTTCCTGGATGTTGATTCACAGTGGAGTGGGTGGCAGGCCAAATTTAGAGATCAAAAATAAAGTCTGAATCCTTAGAAAAGAAACTTTTAGTGGGCTAATTGGATTATAATTTACTTTGCTTCCCAGTGCTCAAAAGAGAAAGACAGAAGGAGATGAGTTCAGGGAGTTGTGATGACCAGCTCTGAAGTCTACTGAGAGAGCCAGACGGAAGGTCATCCTGAGGAGAGGCCCCCCTCCAGGTCTCACCCTTCACCACTGCACCCCCAGCACAAGGCATGTGCCTGGCATTCGGTGTCTTCAGTATACATTTACTGGATGGAGGAAAGATTGCCTCTCTCCTGCATGCTAAGGTGATTTCTGGAAGATTCAAAGCCTCTGCTCCTAATGGCAGATGCCCATCAAGATGAGGGGGAGAGAGAGAGATTGAGAGACTGAGAGAAGAGGGAGAGCTTGAGAAGTCCCAGGCTCGATGACCAACCCCTCTGCTTAACTGGTTCCTGCTCTGGAGTCTTAAAGAGCTGTAAGTGTTCAAGGCAGCTCCAGGTGACAAGATGTTCTCCCTCTGGGCTCAGGTCATCTATCTACTAACGCCTGCTGTTTCAAGGCTGTCGAAAAGCCTTGACAACTTCTCACTTCCAAGCACTAAATAGGGTGTGATTAGCCCATGATCTATGTAGGATTAAATGCTTGGCTTCCCTTTCCTGATTTCTCTCTGCTCAGGAGATCCACAGGCCAAAAATACACTCTCCCTGCTGCCGACCAGCCTGCAGAGCCCGTCGTGGTTGCTGCCCTCTGAGTGCCCTTCCCATTTTTTGACCCCTTTGGCTATCAGAAGTTTCTTTCCTGTTGAGCTTTCTCACCCATCAGCGATCATGGGAAAAAGGGCCAGCGAGCGGCTGTGTCCCTCGTGCATCCTGCGTACTCCCCCCGACCTTAAGCTCCCATCTCACATATGAGCCAGGCTCCTGCCTCCTTTTGCTCTCCCGCACCCAGCACCCTGTTCCCAAGAGAACACACACCCTCTGGTTTCCCAGGGTCCCTCCTAGGGCGGCCCACTGGACCCAAAGCGTCCCTTAAATTAAGGCTTTTTCCAGAAATAGAGACACAGATGTAGAGAACAAACGTATGGACATCAAGGGGGGAAAGTGGCGGGGGGTGGTGGTGGTGGGATGAATTGGGAGATTGGGATTGACATATATACACTAGTATGTATAAAATAGATAACTAATAAGAACCTGCTGTATAAAAAATAAAATAAAATTCAAAAAACAAATCAAGCCTTTTTCCACTTTACATCACAAGCGCATTTCATCTAAAGAGAGTATGACCATCCAGTGTGCCTTTTCTAGATCCTGTTTTCAGATATGGGACCACAGATGCTAACTGATCAGATGGGAGTATCAGTGCTAATCAGATATTTGTCTTTTAGGCAACTTTGCCTTATCTCAGTGTGAAGCACAAATTTCCAAAGGGTTTTCAAGACCTAACGTCATAGTGGGCACTTTGACACCGTGAAAAGTCATGATCTAAGGGTCTTTTGAATGTCTCCCAATCCCATCAGCAGGTGAGGGTGAGTGCTCTGAACTCTGACTGTATTTCCTGCAGCCTCGGACTTCACTGCTCCCTCTCTGCACTTAGAAGCCTGGCCTCCCTGTGGCCCTCAGTGACGACTTGATAAACCATGGACCTCAATTATTAAGTGTGGAGCAGAAACAATATTAAACCTGACTCTCCATTCCCAGTTGAGCTATCATGTGTCTCTCAATAACTTGGCAGGAACCTTTTAGTCACCCCATGTCCTTCCTATTACCCTGCAGTATGTCCTGATCCCTCCCAAGCAACCCCAGAAACTCAACTCCAGCTTTTCAAGAGTGAAACTGTTGGACACCTGTGCTGGTGGTTTTTGCGGGTCAGCACTTATCACCAACCGCCTTTCTTCTCCAGGAAGGATAATCACGTCGGGTCAAGGGGTCATTCCTTCTATCACTAATCACTGTTGATTCCTGTGGAGCAGAGCTGTGCCTCCCTGAAAGGAAGCTGAGGCATCCCTGAGCAAAGAATTACTTTTGTGCTTTGCTTTATTTTAGGAAACTGAGTCTTAGAGGAGTCTAGATAGGGATTTGGAAGGGACATCTTCCCTATTGGCCAGCACAGTCTGCAGTTTCTAGAATACCTGGCTGCTGCATCATTAGCCAAAAGATTGCCCAGGAGAAACTCCACTGACTATTTCAATAATCACAATAACAGATCAGATATGTTTAGCCAACACTGTGTGACTCATACATCATCAATATCATTTAATCCTTACAGCAACCCAATACAGTAGGAACTGTTTAGTTCTATTCCAGAGGCAAAACATAGGGAAAGAGGACGTAGTTTGCTGGTAAGTGTTAACAACTGATTGTCCAGGCAAAAAAGCTCCAGCTTCTGTGGACTAAATCTTCACTTAAAGTACCAACCTGACATCGGTGAATGCAGAGTTGAAAAGAGTTACGCACTGTCAGATTTCTCAAGCGGCCTCCAGCACACCCTGGACAGAGGGGTTAAATTACTCCTCAATGTCACAGAGCAAGTACGTGGGAGAGCTGAATTTCTAACACAGGGCAGATGGGCTCCCAAATCCACACTTTTAATCACTAATGAAGCATAGTCAGAACCAAGTAGAAGGGCTCTCTCTGATTTGTAGGTTGTTTGGAAGTTTTATCTTAATCAGGTAATTTCACAGATACTCACAATAGTATTTGTTGGCACAGGTGAAAAACAATGTCTTGATCATCTTTGTCTTTCCTGTAGCTAAGATAACACCTGCCTGTTGTAGGCATCCACACATCCATGTGGAATTCTACTGACTGGCATTAAAGGGGCATGGGATGAACTTTGGTGAAATCCCCAGAAGACTGAGGGTTGGTATTCTGGGGAGGGGGTTGGTCAGAGGGAAGATTCTGGAGGCCCATGTGGCTGGATGGAGGTTGGCAGAGCAGGGTGAGGGCTGTGGAGCAGGCCCTGGAGTAGACTTTCTCCATTTGTCTTTTCTCCAAGGCTGGTCCTGGCTCCTGTGCTCAGAACTCTAAGTGGAGAGTGGTTGGGGACACCCCACTGGTTGAGAACTAGTTTCCCTTCTCTGCTGCATGAGGTTACCAGTGAGTCACTCCGGTTGGGCTTTCAAATAAAGGCGGAGGCAGGAGAGACTGGGCATCCTTCGCAGATCAATGCAAGCAGCTGCCAGAGGTATAAAGCTGGAGTGTGGGATGTCTCACTGTTTTGCATACAAATCAAGGCATCAGATTGCAATTTCACTGCCTTCAAAATGCAGACTGTAAGACCCTGCCATGAGGTAACAGTTTAGCTGACCTGAGAGATGGAGGAGGCTGGTTGGGGTGCTACTGTCATATGTCAATGTGAAAACTAGCTAAGGTGTAAGCTGTGGGTGGACCAAAACCCTGGCATGATGGCTGGTTTAAAAAAGTGCTCATCTGGGCCAGACATAGCAGGTTTACATACATGACCTTATTTGACCCTTACCAAAACCAAGTAGACAGTTTTATCCCCATTTCTCAAAAGAAAAAAACATTCCCTAAGCATATCCTCTGGCCTGGCAGGAAGCCCCTGCCCTCTGCGATGGGTTAACTGAAAAGACTTTGTACAGAAGTGTGGATGGAATAAAGGAGCAGAGCCATGGTCCTCCAGGGGCAGCAACAGGGGGAAACTTTGCTACTCCCAGACTCAGAGCAGACAGAAGGGAGCAGTGTAGCAGGAATCTGGTAAGGGCTGAAGCCATGGGAGCGAGGCTGCTTGACCGAGGTCACAGCCATTCCTGAGGAGCACAGCCACTGGGAAAACCATGACCTGACCTGAAGGCAAATGCAGGATAATCCCCCAACCTTCCTCTGGCATCGGCTGGATGCTAGGGGCAAAGGAAGTGGTCCCAGCTTCCTGGGCACAGAGCAGGGCAAGGAAGAGCAGAGGATGCATCTCAGGGGACACACAGAATAACCAGCACATCACGTGACTTTCCTGAGCTTGCAGAGGGAGTTTCTGCTGGCAGGGCAGAGAGAGAATACAACATCCCTGAACAGAAGAGAGACCCCAGGGCACAGAGAGATCAGAGTCTGTGTGGCCTTGAACAAGCCACATCAGTTACCTGGGCCTCGGTTTTGTCATCTCTAAAGTGGGACATTGGACTTAACCATAAGACACTGTTACTCAAACACTTACAATCCTTAGCCTTTCCCAAACGATGCTGTGCATACCAATGCCTTGCTGAAATTGGAGTTGATTTCTCTCCTGTCTTCTTTTCTCTCTGGATATAAAATGCTTAGGACACAAAAACATGAAACAACAAAACAACACCACATTGTGAAAGCTTCTAGGTCACAATTTGGCAGCCTGGGGAACAGAACTGGTGAGGCACAGAGAATCCCTGATTCCTCAGAGCAGCAGCCACAGCTACTGCATGACTAGGAGATCCTGCCAGGGGCACCCAGCCGGAACCTTAATGTTTACTTCAGGGCACAGGGGCTTCACGGTGTCGGTAGGGCTGGCAATTCACACAGGGCTGGTGGGTGAATGGTGGAAGGATCTAGATGCATAAACCCACACACAGCCATCACTACACCCCAAATCTGTACCACAGTTCCGGCTATTTAGAACTTTAGGATGAGCAATGTGTGCGCTTGTGATTTGTTAATATGACGGAACAAACAGGGCAGCATGGACATACCTGAGGAGTGCCGGGAGCTCTAGACATTCTTGTCTTCATTTAATCTCTAGGCAACCAAGCCATTTCACAAATTGAAATGTGCTGAACAAATTCAGGGAGATGAAAAATGCTGGTAAGACTTTTAGATGCAGTAGAAGCTAAGTCTATTCATATTTTAAAAGGAATTATTCATTACTGAGAATTCATGTAAATGATATAAAGTGATGACCCCGTGCCTGGAATGCGGTCGGACACCCAGCCTCTGGGATTAATCCTCTGCCATTTACTTTCCTTTCAAAGGCAGGATAATTGACACTTTTATGATCCTTTTATTTACTGTAAGAGGACCAGTTGACAGACAGATGCCCCGTGGACCAAAACACATCTGGATGCAGAGAACCTGCTTCTCTGAGGACTCTGGCTGTCCAGCCAGTCTGTCAACCTGTGGCCCACCTGAGGTCACCTGTAGGCAGTTCCTAAGCATACAGATGGCCTCCCATGTGCCTCTCCACCCGAGGCTGGTCTCTAGCCTTCGACTGTGCTTGACCCAGGTTCAAGGTATTAATGCCCCAGGAGCAACCCTTACCCCGTAAGGGATGAGTGTTGGTGAAGAAATACCCCAGGTCTTTGCCCCCCATTAGGACAATTCTGAGGCATGATGCACAGCCTCTCAGATGTTGCATGGTGGGATTAAACCTTGGTTGTTCATAAGGGTAACCACTTATCACCTCACCCTTCCTTGGCCTTTTTCCCTTCCCCTTCTCACCTCACTTCCCCGTGTGCTTCCTGAAATTACCTCCCAATAAACTGCCTGCATCCAAATTCTTGCCTAAGACCCACTTTGGTGGAAGCCAAGCTTATATAATGTTTTTGTGCAAATTAGAGAAGGATGCCCTCTCCTCCAGTGTGTTGAACAAAACAGGCTGCGTTCCAACACCTCTGCTACCCCCACCCCCAGTGTCCTTTGTGCAGTGAACAATCTGCACCACAGCACATGGGTCTCTGGTACCGCAGACCTCACGGGGTTACTGTAAAGACTGAATAAGTTAAGTGTGCAGAAATGAATGATGCATAGTAGGTGCTACATGTGGTAGTTTTCTTCCTCTACTTCTGAAATTTTCTTTTGAAACACTGGTTTTCTCGATATTCTTTTATTACTTTTTAAGGTTCTCTTCATCCCTGTCCTGTACACACTACAGCAAGTATTCCCCTACCTTTTAGCGGGCGGTGGGGGGGGGGGTGGTTTGTTTTAAAAGATCACATATTACAGATAAGAAACAAGAGAGAGCTCAGGTCTTAGCTTTTTCTTTCCGACATCCAAGTATGATAAGTGAAAACCTGCTTGTGGCTGGGCTGAAGGTGGCCTGAGAAGTGGGTCAGATGGCTGGAAGTGGTGCAGAACAAGCTGCTGAGAGAAAAATGCTGCCTTGAGCCCAAAGCGATTCCTGCAGGATCGCCCCGAGAGCCCAGCCCCCTGAAACGAAGGAGAGGGATCATCCTAGGACACGAAGTTTTGCCTGCTCTGGGCTACCTGCTGGCCTACTTTACCCAAACTGATTCATTAGTTCAGTGAAACAAATGGTTTGACTAATATTTTTTCCCTGAATCAACCACTTATTTGGGCATCTTGCAAACACAGGCTTTCTGTGCAGTAAGATCAGGTAATGTCAGCTTGGCACTGGCAGACACACGCAGACTGGGCACAAAGAACATTTTGAGAGTAAGGGGAAGAAGGTAACTTAAAGTTGATTATTGTTTGGGAAAAGAAAAAGGTAATTAAGCATTTATGACTTGACCTTGGGAAGGGACTGCACCGCTTACCCTGGGATGAACTGAAATGCATGGTTATTTGGGTGTCTGTTTAAAACTTCAAAAGGTCTGAATGCCGGTAATAGGATGCTAGAGCATATATTCACTATTTATCTGGTTGTTTCAAAAGTGTGTGGGTAAAAGGCATATCTGCTTGGGGTCTGTCTCTACTAGGATCGCCTGACATGGATTCTCAAAAGCAGACAAGCAGGAGCTGGATGTGATCATTAGCTGGGTACCACACTCTGTACAGAGGGGAGATCCCGAAAGTGGCCTTCCCTGCGGGTGGTGCAGGGGGGCCCGGGGGCAGCATTGCTGAGCTCCAGCCACTCCTGAGCCTGTGAGGGCTGGAGGACAGGTGATGGATGTGAGAGGGCTCAGAGCCCAGGAGTAAATGAGTCAGCAGTGGGGAGCAGGGGTTTTCTCTTGAATTCTTGCTTATTTTGGGACAGCATGATGCTCTTCTCAGAGGGAGCAAATAAAGTATTAGTAGAGGGAGTCAGGCTTATGAAACTCATTTCTAAAACAAGTGGGCGACGTCACTGAAGGAATCAACACCTTCATTAAAGAAGTTAAATACAATTGTTGTAAACACAGCTGGCCTTCTTTCAATTGTCCTATCCTTAGCTCTCCCGCTAATTAGCTGTATAAATTTGGGCAAGGTTTTTGGGCCTCAGTTTCCTCAAGTATAAAATGATGGGGCTGTTCTTGGCAATGTCCCAGGTACTTTCCAGATCTGACATCCCACAACTCTGTTGAATATTAATAATGATCGCACTTTCAGTCGTAACTGCAATGACAACAGTAGCTAATATTTATTAAGGGCCTTCTGTGTGTCGGGCACCGTGCTAGAGGCTTTAAAAATATTAAATCAAAACATATGATCTCATGATTCTTCCTAACAACCCTAAGAAGTAGAGAACATTATTATCCTGATTTTGCATGTAGAGAACCTGAGACTCCAAGAGGTTAAGGTCCTTGGACAAAGTCATGTACAACTAGTACAGAGTTGACTTGATTAAGGTCCCAGCAGAAAAGAGCATGTTCAAAAGGGTCTAACTGAGAATAATTTGGTAAAGGGGCTCTTTATGGGAGTGTGCGCAGAGCTAAAGGAACCAACGGGGGATGGCCAGGCACTGGGACTGGCAACGGCAGGGACCTAAAGGGAGCACGGGGAGAAAACGGATGTCCCAGGAGCCTGGTGAGGGCAGATGCAGAGAAAAGGGGTCACCTGAGTGGGGAGAGGTGAGGGGTAGCCACTAAGGAGCAGAGAGAAGCTGGGAAGAAGGGAGAGGAATAAATATCTCTCTCTTCCTGACTTCCCACAACCTGCTAGACTCTCCCTTTGCCTGAACCCAACCGAAGCCAGAAGGTGACGGTGCCTGAAAGAGCAGTCCATAGGGGTCAGCCTTCTGATGCAAGAGCAGGGCAGAAAAGAAGAGAAGATTGTTCTGGGGATCAAATGAAGAAAAACCAGCAGAGCAGAGCCAGGATTACAGCACATCTCTCTTTGAGTCCAGAGACTTTGAACTTTCTCCCTGGGTCCAGCTGGGTGATAGATGCATAAAAAGCAACACTGCATGTTCTAGACTATATAACAGGACCATTGGAGATTAGGGAGCCCTAAATTCATGGCCACTGCCCAGGTGGCCATGGTTGTCAATGCTAATGGCATCACAACTATAGTAGCCTAACCACATTTGAGGGTGTTTCCCTGGAGACATATCAGTGGGTTACTTACATTACAGGAATGAGCATGTGATGAGGGAGGGACATTATTTACAAATCTTTTCATAAGTAACGTCATAATGTTCAAATATGGAATGTAATGAAGTTCCCAGAAAGAAGCAGACTCAGATATCCACAAACACATGGAGATGTACACTCTTTGGTCTACTATCCTTTGCACGAAACTGTACGTGCCCCCAACGCTTTCTCACCCACAGCTCTTCCCCTCCACCCACTGCACAGCGGATCCTGTGGGCCCATCACCATCAGACTGTCTCCGTGCAGTCGTCTTTTGCACAGGCCTCTACCTGCGGTGACTTCTTTCTTCCCTTGATGAAACCAGATTCCTTCTCCAGGAAGTGGATCAAAGTTCACCTCTCCTCTGTGAAGCCTTCCTTGGCTCCCTGTTCACTTTCTTATCTCCACTTCTTTGTACTAACTTCTATTGCAGCACTTATCATTATGTTGTAAAGATTTCTGTTTGTTTCTGCACTGGACTGTGAACCCGCAAGGAAGCGTTTTGGTTAAAAGCAAAGCAAAACAAAAAAGAATAACAGTAGCTGATACTTTCTTAGCACTTACTAGACATCAAGCACACATGTTAGCTCAGTTAAACCCCACAACAACCCTATGAGGTAGCTGTGATTTTATTCCCCTTTTACACGTGAAGAAACTGAGGCCTAGAAAGATTAACTTGCCTAAAATGTCACAGAGCTACACGTGAACTTAGATGTTTTTAGAAGTCATGTAAGTGTGGAATCCTTCTCTTGAGAACTTAAACTATCACCCACCCCCTACAAAAACATAGGAAGAGAAAGAGATTTAGCTCTATCATCAATGTTTATTTATAACATTGTTTTGACACATTCATTATTTATCTTGAGAAAATATGATAAAATGTTAATTTTGTTAATTCTGGAATCTTGCTATATGGGGGTTCGTTATACTATTCTCTCTTTTTTTTAATTAAAGTTTTCCAAATTGAGCACAGTGCATAGAATATTTACATGGTGTTTTATATGTAGTGGATACTAAATAAATATTTATCAGCGATGATTAGAATGAGAAGGGAAGTTATTAACACTCACAAAAAGTTAACACAAAGCAAATGCAAGTTCAGACAATGAAAGCTCCATGAATTTACAAGAGTTGTCATGGAATAGGAAAGGATGTCTGGTGTCTGGAGTAGGCTTTGGATCAAGTTCTGGGGGTACCAAAAAAATGCTCCTGGCTCTTGAAAAATATTCACTGATTAAATCATAATTCCATTTAAAAATCCAAGTTTGTTCAATAGAGAATCATTAAACATGACACAATAGTACCGTGTATTGTTTCATGGCAAAAAAGAATAGTAACAGCAATCACACCAAATCACACACACAGTAGGTTTCTGGTAGCTTCCAACTAGTCCTGAAAGCTTTAGGTGACCACACTCCCTTGAATCTGATTTCACCCTTGTTTTATAAGTGTGTGTGTGTGTGTCTGACTTAGTAAACAAACATGGTGTGAAAACTGAAGTAGAAATATTAGATATCAAAAACAAGCAGAGATTTGGCTCCAAACTAAGATGAGATTGCAACACCCTTAGCAAGTGCATCTGAGAGCAGAGGCTACTGGAAGGCCTCATACCATTGTGTGCACGGGAAGGGTGGGAAGGCCCCTGCCTTGGCTCGACATTCAGTCTCTATGAGGCCCCAGCTGTGGGCTTCAAAAGGAAGAAAGAGGAGGTTAGCCTCTGATTGTAGACTGGGGAAGTTACCTATGGGTTGGCATAAGTGTAAAAGAGCCATTTAGAATATTTGTACACATTCTGCTATTAATTTGATTGGTGGCACAGGCTGAAATGAAACCGGACAGAAATGTGAGTAGAGGGAAATAAGAAGGTTAACGAGGTAATATTTTAACAGCTTCCTAACAATTTCTGTCTCAGGATTCTTCTCATTCTATCTCCTCATTGGATTGTCCAACCCATTCCCAGCCCCGTCCTCCTAAGAGCCAAGGGTGATTACGTATTTATAAAAGGCTTCTCAGGTGGTTTGATCTACCAATACTCCCCATTCCCAATTGGCACTGCCACTGAAATTCATTCCCTAGGGCCACCAGAGTTACCTTCACATGTCACTCAACCAGCGTGAAATTTTTCACCAAATTTTTCCTGCCCCACTCCTTGGACGTTTCCAAAGACCAGTCATTCCCAGTTTTGCCTCTGCCCACATTTCAATCTTCATCTTCCAAAATGCCACCACCCTGTCCATAGGTCCCTGGGAGATTCAGCATTCTTAGCAACAACTACAAAAGCAACAATCTTCTGAAGAAATTTGAGGTTTAACATTTCAAAATAAAACATCCGATCCAGTTGTTAAAGGTCAATCAGAAATGTAGCTCATAGTTTATGGTTTAACACTGATGGATATCACATTGCATTTGGGAGGGACTCCGAACATTGGTCCCATCACCTCTTAGGTCCCCCAAAGGTCCTACTTGGGTCTTAACCTGAAGATAACAGGTTCTTTCCCACCCACAACCCTTTTCACATCCTTCTTTCCCTGTTTAAAATATCATCCTAGCCACACAAGCAGGTACTCTGTGTCTAGGTGGTTTGTGCTTACTTTTTCTTGAAGACTCAGCTTAAACATCCCTGCCTCTGTGAAGCCTCCACCCAGCCTCCTCCCTTTCCATGAAATCATGGTCATGGCTATCACTTATGACCACTTATTACGTGCCTGCACTGTTCAAAGTTCTTTGTATAAATATCTCATTTAATTCTCAAACACGTTTTTGGGTGGTGCTATTATTATCTCCACTTGACAGATAAAAAACTTGAGGCTCAGAGAGATTGAGTAGCTTGCCCAAAGGCACACAGCTAGCAAGTAAAAGGGCCAAAGACAAACAGGGACAGTCTAGGCCCACTATAGTCAGCTTCCTGGCCTCTCTGCCCCTCGGTGGCGGCCCTCATCTCACTTTGCTGTGATCATTGGTTTACTTGTCTATTGATCTGCCTGTCTGTCTATCTGTCCCAGCTTCTTGGGTGCAGGACCTATTGGTAATTCACTGAAACATCACAGCTCAGGAATCCTGAAGGAAAGAGGGGAAAAGAAAAGGAGTTCTTCCAATAACCCTGGAACCGTCGTCAGAACCTGGGCTGACGTTCGCCAGGGCTTTTCATATTTTCCATGGTAGTCTAACCTAGTTTCTCACTTTTCCTCATTAGTGTTCAATTCCATGGCAAGGAAACATCCTGACCCCATGCCGGGGAAGGCTGCATGCGTTATGGTACATAAAAAAAGAAGCCTTAGAAATAGCAAGTGTTTTGAAAACCCTTTACTATATTCCCATTTCCCCTACCTACCTCCACCCAAAAAAAGCTGGAGTTATGAAACACATGCTAAATATTGAGCCTTTAAACTTAGGAATATTGAGAGAACTGTTTTCTTAAAAGCTTATTTTTTTCAGCTCTCCTTGTTTTGCCCTGAGTGTTTTTAGCAGTTCAAACAGGTTGGGTTGCCCACAAGGAGCAGGGCCCAGGTTTTTTCCACCCCGTAGATTGAGGTATTCATTCCCACTTTAAACCTCTCTAAATTTATGTGCCAGTGTTTTCCAAGTAGATGTATTTGTAGGTATGTTCGGGATAGAACTGGACATTCACAGTATTGACTGAGCCTGGGAGATGACAGCTGGACAAATTCGAGGCTTCGAGCTTCATCCCCAGCCTGACCTTTGGCAGTAATGGAAATGCTTGCACTTTAAGAAGCTTGTTATTCTCTCTGTGTGTGAGTGTGTGTGAGTGTGTGTGAGACAGAGTGAGAGAAAGAGAGACTCGCTTTTAAGAAAATATAATAATGTTATAATATTTGCCAGAATGGGTCAAGCCCAAGGTTTCTGGGCTCCTGGGCTCAGAAATAGCAAGTGTTTTGTCCACTGTTTTGTCTCTGAAAGAGACAACAGGACATATTATTATATTACTGTCTGTGCTCTGTGTGGCTCATGACACTTCTCTTTCCAATCCCCTCCTATGTCACTACCATCTTTGTGACCTTGCATGGATCTACCATTTTTTCTTTCTTATTTGGTGGAGGTGTCAGATTTACTGAAGTATAATTTATTGACCCTTTTTAGTATATAATTCTAGGAATGTTGACAAATGCATATAGTCACGTGACCATCACTAGAATCAAGATATAGGACAGTTTCCTCACCCAAAAAATCTCTTATGTTGTTCCTTTGTAGTCAACTTTTCCCCTAATTCCCAGGCCCTGGCAACCACCTATCTAAATTTTCTGACTTTATACTTTTGATTTTTCTAGAATATATCATAGGAATGGAATTATACAGTATATAGTCTTTTGTGTCTGGCTTCTTTCACATAACATAATGTATTGGAGAGTCACCCATGCTATTGCACGTGGCAGTAGTTCAGGGTGTTTTTTAATTTTTTTATTCTGAGTAGTATCCTTTAGAGTGGATGCACCACAGTATATCATGGTATACCAGTAATTCATTCACCAGTTGATTGTTTTTAGATTTTAGCAATTATGAGTAAAGCTGCTACAAACAGTCGCATATAGTTTTTTATGTGTGAACCTAGGTTTTCATTTCTCTTGGATAAATACCCAGAAGTGGGATTTCTGGGTTGTACACTAACTGTACAAATATATAAAAAGTTATAAGAAACTGAAATATGCCATCTTTTCACTCATTGAAACATTTCAAGAGACCTCAGCAGGGTTCCTGACCCTGTCCATTAATGCCAAAATATTATGAGAAGAAACATGTCAATGACATGAGTATAAAATGGATCAGACAACTCACGATCCCAGACCAGTGAACACAGGAAAAATGCAAGCACTATTACCATTTTCCAGGGTTCTTAGGCTGGCCTTTGTCATGGAATGATGGCCTGAAAGAGTTAACACACCTCTTTGCATGACTCTGTCCCCAGGTTGTGAATAAGTCATTCTGGCTCTTGGGAGGACCAGACCTATTATTAACACCCATTTCCAGGAGCAGCTGGTGAGGCCTGGGCAGCTAAAGAAAGCCCTGGAATTTAGATGTTCTAGCACCTAATTCCTACTGTGACAGTGACTCACTGGGTGATTCTGGTACATCAACGTGATATTCAAGACTCAGTTTCCTAAGGTCTGAGATAGGATTGCCCTGTTGACTCAACTCATAGCTTGGGGTAAAGGAGATTACAAATAGGAAGAGTGTCACACAGGGGCTTTGAAGCTACTCATCTCATGGCTTCCTGGGCCTGGGCACCCTTCTTCCCCAGGATGATAAAACCCATTGTTATACCATCCCCTGGATGGAGAATCTCTCATAAACAGAGGTCAGTTGAGTGGCCCTATGAGACACAGTGAGTCAGAGGAATTTAAAGAGTCCTCAGGACTCCTCACAATCTTTCTGAAGGTGTCCACTGATTCACTGAATTCCTTCCTTCTGGAATAATTTTACAAGTTGAAAATACTGTTGGGCATATAACTTACCCTTCTCAAAGATGTTAATAGGGGAAGTCATCTCCAAATTGGCCATCTCACTTGTAGGTGTCCTTTTCCTCACAATCAGAATTCTTTAAGAGACTGGTCCAGGATGGCCTTTAGGAGAGCAAATGGATAGGGGATCCTGAGATATACCTGTAGCAAACTCTACCTACCCATACTCTCTTGACTTTTGACCATTGCCATGCATGCCAATTTGAGTTCCCATGGCCAACTCCTGCATGTCTGTCATGGGTCTGCCCTTGGGTTGCCAGAACCAACTTTGCCCTGCACACTGCCAATAGATGTGCCTGTGAATTCACCTTCTAGTAAGGGCAGCTCTGACCAATGACTGATGAGTGCTGGGGCCTTTGGGCTGGGATAATACTGAGATGTGTGTTTTGCATCATTTTTCAGAGTTCCCTGTGGGCTTAAGCTTCAGTCGCCTTTGTGGAGAGTGTCTTTTATTTCCTGCCTGTTCTTCTCTGTGTCAGCCTCAGTGTAGCTTCTTGTTCTGTCCAAATAAACTACTTGTCCTCAAATCCTTGCCTTGGCTCTGGTTCTGGGGGAATCCAAATTATGATGGTCATCAACATTTGATATTTATATACATGCGTGCACACTTTTTTATGAAGAAGGACTCTGCAGTCTTTCTCAGATTCTAAAAGGAGACTGTGACTCTTCTCGCATGATGCAGAGCTCTGCTAACACATCCTGCCTCTCCTTTGACAATCTACGTCTCCCTTCCTCCTTGCAATCCACTCATCCCAAAAGCCTCTAAGTATTTCTCCCTGGCTATTCAACCAATCTACAGGAAAGATCTGAAATGTATGTGCATTAATATTTAATAGAGAGCAAATATTCCAGGGACATTTTGACTTGAAGTGTCATGGAAGCACAGGATAGAAGAGATAGATTTTGTATCTGTAAGGAATTCAAATAAATCTGAATATCTTAGGGAAAATTTTATCAAAGAAGCAAGGGAAAAGAGTCAGGTCAATTGTTGAGTATTCTGCTAATAAAACATCACTTAGGGCTTCCCTGGTGGCGCAGTGGCTGAGAATCTGCCTGCCAATGCAGGGGACACGGGTTCGAGCCCTGGTCTGGGAAGATCCCACATGCCGCGGAGCAACTAGGCCCGTGAGCCACAACTACTGAGCCTGCGCGTCTGGAGCCTGTGCTCCACAACAAGAGAGGCCGCGATAGTGAGAGGCCCGCGCACCGCGATGAAGAGTGGCCCCCACTTGCCGCAACAAGAGAAAGCCCTCGCACAGAAACGAAGACCCAATGCAGCCATAAATAAATAAATAAATAAAAATTAAAAACAAAAAACAAAAAACAAAAAAAAACATCACTTAATACTTTTTCATCACCTAGATGAGGCTCTGACGATTGAATTTATATATGAACACATAGTCTCATACGCACACCAAAGACAATTATAAATCTTACAAACATATAGGTCAGACACAACTGCTTTTAATTGTCTATAAAAGTAAAGGTGTATGCCTTTCTAGAAAAGGTTCGCAGCTGGGGGATGTCATTCAGATATTTTTACTTGCTAACTTATGACCTGTGATTCTTTTAGTGGTTCTTTGTCCTCAAGTTATTTCTAATGTGCTAACTACACACATGTGCACATGCACACACACACACCCACTGTTTTTAGACCAAATGCACAATATTTTTTCATATCCAGTATCAACATCAAGGAATATCAAAGACAGCGGCTGACAGTCTGAGGCTTACAATCTGCTTTCAAGGAGCTGCCAAAATGTACAAAATGAAACACTCCTATTCACAGCAGGGCTCTTTGTCAGTTTACCTGATCTGAAATTCAACACTAGCTTAACTCCTAAAATTCTCACTTACTTGCCTTAGGAAGAGGAAAAAAAAAAGTCATTTTTCTCAGCAGAAGACTACCGTCTGTTTGACAAAGCTTGCGTCTGATCTTCACGTGTCTACCCTTGCCAACAAACACAGATCAAATCCTGCTTGTGTGACATGGGGAAGAAATACTACCTCGTGACTTACTAAAGAAACGGTCTGAATTTGGCCACTGCAATGCGAACATTGCCAGACGGAGCCAAGGGCTTGTGAATAGAATCCAGTCACTGCAAATTAGCAGGAGGTGTGTGTGCCCCCACCAGGGCCACCATCTGCAAAGGGAGAAGTGTCTGTCCCTCGTCACACCCACTTCCATCAAGCACAACTGACAATCAGGAATCCCCTGGCAAGCTAAATAAAACTACGTTTCAAGCTGAATGAGTTAGAACTGCTCATTTGCTCCCGGGTGGCTGCATGGATGCTTAGAAGGACACATCTGTCCTCAGAGGTGCCACCTTGGACTTTACAAACGTGGGGAATTCACTTGGATATAATAAGACTTGTTACAATTTCTTAGTTAATTTTTTTTGTGCCAACTTTGATGCAGTTCTTCTGGTTCTGAATAAACAGTTGAAGTAAATTATGGGACTTGGGACTTTGTAAAAATGCAGAACAATTTTTTTTATAAACTTCACTTATTCTTAAAATTTCTCCCTCTCGCTCTCTCCTTCCCTCATTCGTCCCTCCTCCTTTGCTCTTATATTCTCTATCTCTACTTTTTACTGAACTACTAAATGGACACAGAAATGTATGACATCTTAATTAATTTTCATAAAGTGAACATAGTTGTATAACCAGCTCCCAGCTTAAGAATAAAAGACAACCAGAACCCAAGAAACCCCCTTGGGTCCCCTTCCAGTCACTACTCTCCAGGATTCCAACTCCATAGATTCATTTCTTTGGTTTTTAAACTCTGTATAAATGGAGTTGTACCGATGTACTCTTTTGTGTCTGGATTGTCATCATTGTAGTTCAATGTTATGTTTGTAATATTCATCCATGTTATCCAAGTTCTAGTTTGTTCATACTCATTGCTATATAATATTCCTTTGTAAATATGTACCACTATTGATGCATTCTACTATTAAAGGGTATTTGAGTTATTTCCAATCATTGGCTATTACAAATAGTGCTGTGATCAGCTTTCTTGAGCAAGCATTTCTGATAACCATAAACACCCATTTCTTTAGTGTATATACTCAGGAGTAGAATGGCTGAGTCATGTCGTATATTCAGCTTTAGTAGATACAGCCAAGCAGTCTTCCAAAGGGCTTGCACACTCAGTGTTTTTCATCTTTACACATTAGCTGTTCTGGTGTGTGCATTCTTTTATTCTCTGAAAGTTTTTTGTCTGTTTTTTGTTTGTTTGTTTCTGAGAATATAGCATGCTCCAAAGCATGTCCTAAGCACTGGGACTGGTACAAAGAACTGGACTCTGATCTTAGAAATTTGTCTGTTAAGAGTGAAAGAGAAAGAAAACAACTCATAGAATTCACAATGGTGAGAGATTTAATAAGGGTCAAATGCAGTGGCTGCATCAAGGAAGACTCAACCAGCTCCTTAGAGGAGATGATAAAGAATATGTGAACTTGTGCTAGAGGGATGAGTAGAACCTAGTGAAGGTGAATAAGCAAAGAGAGAAAGAATCAAGGTGTGTTTCACGACCAGAAAAAGCCTGTGCATAGCTGGAGCATGGTGCCCATTTAGAGGAATGATGGGAAAAGTGTTTTGGAGAAGGGCTCGATGGCTATGACAGGGAGCTGACATTTATTCATTAGGTCTTCATGGGGTCAGAGAGCTTTTTAAAAAGGGGAGTAACCTAATCAGATTTTTCACATAAAATATTGGTGACCATATTGAGTCTACAGGGGCAGAAAAAAATGCTGGTGACATTTACATCAAACTTGCTGTAGGGTTAACAGTGAAGGCTCTGCCATCTGTGACTGGGTTCAAATCCTGCCCCCCAGCATTTACTGACTGTGGGATGGTGGGAAATTCAGCTTCAGTTTTGTCAAATGTGCAGTAATGGTTCCAAAACTTTCTACCTTCTGGAGCAGTTGTGAAGGAGATTAGCCAAGCAAAGGCCTCAACTGAGTCTACCAAAACATAAGCACTCTAAGAGTATTAATTACCAGGTTAAACAAGGAGATTAAAAAAAAGAACCAGGCTGATGAATTAAACCTTTCTTGTGGAACATCAAGGGTGTTTTATGTACAACATGGAAAGGTAATAAGTTGACATGTAAGAAAACATTTTCTGATTGTAATTTTGTGGTCATGTGATCAACAAATAGGTATCATGGGTGTTTTCTGTACCACATGGAATGGTAATAAATAAAGTTGATATTTTTGAAAACATTCTAATTACACATTCATGTATTCAATAAATAGGCATTAAGGCTATTACCTCCTCTTAAGGAGGTAAGCCTTGTGCTGCACACCCTGCGCACAAAATGAAATAGAACTGCTTCTGTTTCTAGGAGACATGATTACCCAGTATGACTCTAACCTGTAGACAAGGAAGCCCTCGATCCTTTCTGAAGTGGCCAAGAGGGATGACAGGGATGGTCAGTAAATGGAGTTTTGAAAGGCAAGCTGGACAAAGGACACAAATGTGTGGGCATAGCATGGGGAGGGGGACAACACAACAGGCAAAGAGGAGAGCATTTAATAGAAATAGAGGTAAAAAGAGGCTATTTGAAGCCATGCATTCTGTCTACCATGTGCTAATATTATGACAGTAATGATTCATCTACTACTTCATTCAAACTCTTTACCGAGGGATGACTTTGTGTCAGGAAGTATTTCAAGCACTGAGGATACAGCCATTTATAGCAGAGGTTCCTGCCACCTTGGAGTTCATAGTCTGCTTTGTTGAGAGAGACAACAATAAGTAAATGAGTACATAAATAGAAAATAAGAAAATGACAGATGGCAATAGATACTGGAAAGGAAATATAACAGGTGATATGCTGCTGTGGATGGTTTAGATAGGAGGGATGGGGACGAGAATGTGTTTACAAAGAGATGACACAGGAGCTGTGGTTTTAAAAGATTAGGGAAATAATATTCCAAGAAGAAACTACAAGCCCAAGGTCTCTAGGCAAGATTGAGTTGGAGGGACTGAATATAAGTTTGGAGACATAGGTGAGGGCCAACTCACATAGAATCTTGGGAGGGCAATGCCAGGTGCGATTTTATTCTAACTTGCAGTGGGAAGCCATTGAAATGGATGTGGAAAGGTTAAGTAGAGAAGTAGAAGAGCCAAAAATACAGACTGTGGGGGTGTATGAGATTGGAAAAGAGCAGCAGAGGAAAAGAGATGTCTGTCCACTAACTTGAAGAGACCTGTAAGGTAAATTCCAGGGTCTCGTTCTTACATCAAAAAGTCTAGACGTGAATAACACCTACCTAGCCTCCAATTCACTTAGTCCCAAAAGAGGGAGACCCATTTTTATCTTGGATGACACCAGACACTTCTGAAAACCTCCTAGGAATGTGTTGATTGTGTTCCTGAGCAAAGATGCCTGCAATCAAAAACATCCATTGCTGCTTCCCTGTCAGACTCCAGGCTTAGAGCTGATGGCTCTATTTTTTTAAATCAATCCAAAGTAAATAAAAGAATGTAAAATGTTGATCAAAAGTAAACAAAGGGATTGAATAAAAGGAGCCAGCCATCACTAGTGACTTTTATTGCCTTTGCTGTGGGGCCAGCAAGGGAATTTTAGATGAAATCCCCCCTTCAGCCTCCGGGAAATGGTGCTTTGTTCAAGTAAGGCAGCTGCCCTTCCCTGTGGTTCTGTGTGGTCCACTGTGACCAGGCTCTGGCTTGTTTTCATCCAGCTAGAAGAGTGTCAGAATACGTGACCCCCGTGCTGCCTCACTGATTTCTCAGTAGAAGAGACATTCACATGAACTCTCCACATTATGGTCCCCAGGAAACAGCTATGAGAGGCACAACTTGGGAACAAGTTTTAGTTTGGAAAACGGAGGTATTTACCGCACAGGTGGTTCAAATGACTTGTATTAGCAGAATCTCCAACTGTCCAGGAGAATCAACTTCAGAGGGATTGCCAGGGGATGGGAGTCACTGCAAAATAGTGATGTAATCTTAACTTCCTGGATTTTGTATTATGGACCTATGGCCATACAGAGGAAGTAAATAACTCCTTGCTTAAACATTGCTTAGGATGGTGGTATCACTGAAGATAAAATGAGGATTGAGTATAATTTTGGTTTAAAACACATACATATCTTCCTGTCTTGAATGTTTCTGGTACTCAGTAGTTGAAATCAGCATATTTAATTAGTTATAACCTATGAACACACTGTTTAGCAATATCAAACTGCCTGTCCTTTGTCCCTTGATAATTCTGGAAACTTGCCATTCACTGCTTACTGAGGCTTGCAAACAAATTTAAGTTTTAGATTAAATAAAAGACAATTTTACTGAAAAAATTACAATAAATTCCCAAACCGAAGAGGACTAAAGTTATAGAATATCTTCACTGCTCACCTCCCCATTGACACAGCTTAACAGTGTTTTCTTTTATTGCTAAGAACCAAAGCTATGGAAACATCTACTAAAGTTTCTAAAGCACAACCCCTTTCAACATGAATGTTGATGCAGTTAAAACTTTGTTTCTTCTCTAAAATGTTCTTATTCAGAAAGGTGATTCTTTTTCCAGACCTAACAAAACCTCAGGTCAGGGCTTTTACTCAAAGTAATCATAGAGTCTTTCCTGTCTCAAACATTTCATCACCTTTTTGTTTCAAGGAAGTGATGTATTTGGAGTTATAAAATATTTATCAACAGAGTAGCACTTGACATTCTTATCTGTAATAATCCAAGTTAGTTAATTCCTAGAGGAATAAATTCCATACTCTTTGCTCAGAAGTACGCTTCCTTAGTTGATTTAGAAATGTGACTGTTGTCATTGTGAACTTGATTTTGTGTTAAGAACATGATTATCCAAATCATTTATAAGTAAAATCAAGCTGGAATCCGATGTCGGAGTAAAACCTCTACTTGCTTCTCTCCCTTCCAATGACCTTTAATTTATGCCTCCCTATATTTTAGCAATTCTGCATTTTAACTCCAATATTTAAAAGAAAAAACGATTTAGTCTTATATTCAGATTATCAGGCTTAGTGTAATTGAAATTAAAGGGCCAGAAATGTGCTTCACCCAGAATGTACAGCGAAGTTGTTATGAGGACAGCTCAGAAACTTAGTAGCCCTGCAGCCCCCAGTAATTTCTTTGTAATAGCCATCATTATGGTTGTTACTAAATCATTAGGTGAAGTTTCTCGTCTCCACAGTCTTCACCTCTCATATCCCTCCTCAACCCTGCCCTACCAAAAAAACACCACCAAGAAAAACCAGACACTTTCTTTTGCAAAACTTCCCCTATTGGCTCTCAAATGACAATAGATAAAGATACAAGACTGGAACATCCTTTACAGTTTTGTTGTTGTTTTTTTTAATGCTAAAAAAGGTTTAATTAAATTTTTAATAGGATAAACATTAATCTTTTTTTAAACATTTTTATTGGTGTATAATTGCTTTACAATGGTGTGTTAGTTTCTGCTTTATAACAAAGTGAAGCAGCTATACATATACATACATCCCCATATCTCCTCCCTCTTGCGTCTCCCTCCCACCCTCCCTATCCCACCCCTCTAAGTGGTCACAAAGCACCGAGCTGATCTCCCTGGTTTGTTTTTAAGTGAGGAATAAAGACACATTATTTTTTTCTCTAAGATTATATGCTAGATATGATCAATAAAACCTTAAAACTGCCAGTTATTTTTGAAAAAAAGCTTCTCCAATTGAAATGTATTATTGATTAATTTGATGTCCCACAATAAATATTTTTGATAAACTTGATGTACTATATATATGTGTGTGTGTATATATATATATATATATATATATATATATATACATACATATATATATATACACACACACACACACACACATACACCACATAAGGGCATTTTAAATTGTGTATGCATTTATTTATTTATGCATTTATATGTTCAATCATTCTTAGAACCAAATACATGTCTTGCCTTGAGAATTTCTAGTCTGGAGGAAATGTTTATGATTGAGACCCACTAATATATGGACTTTGCTCATGGTTTTAAATCAAGTTATTTATGCTCTTACATATGAAGTATCTATGTCTACTACAATTAAGTATGGACTGAATTAATCTATCCTTAATTCCTGGACAATCTCGCCTTCATTCATGTAATCTTAAAGCATTAGCATCAAGAAAAAAATAAACTCAGTTTAACTTAACCCAAGCCTTTCATCTTATAATTGAGAAAACTGAGAGGTGGGGAAGATAAATGACTTTCTTATATTCTTCATCAGATAGTTATTCATTCCATATCTTGCAACTAAGGATTTAAGGTAACCTACAGATATAAGACAAAAGGATAGAAAATAAATACAATAGGATCCAAACAGTGGCTGGACTTGGCCACAGTATGGTTCTAGGTGTTCAAGTGACAAAAGCAGAATGTAATCTTCACAAAATCTAAGATACCTCTGAGCTGTCATCAGATTAATGTACTTGTGGGAAGCAAAGAGTTAGTACAGAGGGCTGAGAACCATGCTTCAATCCACTATATTCTTAATTAGAAAGCAAGTAACTAACTCCCAACCTGGTTTCTTTCCCAACCTGACTTTTTATCTTTTAGCCAAAAATCAATTATTTGGTTTTTGACTGCGTGGGGGTCAATGTCCCTAATTCCCATGTTGTTCAAGGGTCAACTGTACATATATATGCTTAGGTATACTGGTATCACCTCATTTACTTCCAAGGACATCTATACATTGTCTAAAGATGATTTGAAAGCCCACTCTTTCTTCTCAATAATGAATGTGTTAGCTTCGTGAGTGATAATGTTAATAATGGCTATCACGTATTAGAAGTTTTACCAAATATCAGACACTATGCAAAGGATTTTTTTATTCATCGCCTAATTTAATTTTTACAACTTGGAAATGTTAGTTCTCACAACAGTGAAATGTAGGGGATATTAATTAATCTCATTTTAAAGATCAGAAACTGAAGCTGAACCAAGTAACTTAGACAGTATGTGGAGAAGCCTGGATTAAATTCAGTTCTATGTGATTCCAAAGTGTGTGCTGTTATTTCTATGTACTTTACCTCTTATTACACTTAAAGTCCTCTCCACTGGCCCCAGTCACCCTCTCCGACATCATTCATCTCTCCTTCCCTTCCTGCCCAATAATTTCCAATCTGGTCCCATTTGTCTAAAAGATACTTCAAATCCTATCTCTTGATATCTCACAGGGAAAAATCTTTCTCACTTCTGGTCTACCATAGCTGTAATCTGTATCTGTCCTTAAGACATCTCATTGTCTTCTCATTTGAGTTTAATGAACTCTGCCAGCTGACAAGCTCTTAGAGAAAAGGAGACAAATCTTTATGTTTCTTCCTAGCACCTACATAGCATTCTGTAATTTTTAAATAAATCAATTAATAGACTTCAATTTTTTCCTTCAAAATTTGGACTGAACACCAAATAATTCATGGAGAAGATACCTGACCTCAGAAGGTAATTTCGTCTTACACACAAGATCCATTCAGAATGGGAGGATACTGCTAAAAAATCCCTTTGAAGAAGAAATTTCATGCGTATGAAGGGTAGTTTATAACCAAGGAGACAAGAAAAAGGGAAACAACTAGAAGGAAAAAAGGCTGAATAAAAAAGAGGATAGTCTAGAATGGGAGGAGAAGGTGAAGAGAGAAGGGAGTGACAAGTACAGTTGGCCCTCTGTACTGAGGATATGAAACTGCAGGTACTAAATCGTGTATACGGAACCACGGATGCAGAGGACTGACTGTGTCACTGGAACATCCATAGCACAGGGTCCTGGAACCAATCCCTGAGTACACTGAGGGATGACTGTATAAAGAAAAGAAGAAGAAGGAGAAAAAAGAGGATAAGGAGGAGGAGAAAGAGGGAAAAAAAGCAAGAAAGTAGGGTGTAGGAAATTAGAAGACAGATAACTGAGCAATATGAAACTAGGATGTTGAAAATAAGTCATTTAGAGCTAATCAAGAGAGGACAAAAGTGAGCCATCTTATTATTTCATTGTTTGGGGAGGTTTTCTAATTTATGTTAGAAATTTTACAGGTCTCATTAAGATCCTAATTGCAGTGAAGATTTGCCCAAATAGGAAAATTTTGCCTAAGTGTAAATACTTTTGTTTAATACAGTCCATTCTTTAAATACATTTTTTTCTTATCCAACTGAAAGAAGGAAAACACCACTTAACAATCATTCACCACTAAATAACATATGGTATCTCATTTTTTCCAAGCTTCCTTGCCAGCATCAGGAAGGATTCATGGGTTTTGAAAGATCAGCAAACACTCTAGTCTGGAAGATAATGTGAAGCTTCCAGAGGTGGGATGTGTCCCAGCAGTCCAGGAGAGGCCTCGGACAAAGCTTAATGTATCTTGAGGATGGAATGTCTTCTCTGGTCTCTGAAATTCCACACTCTTCCAAGAGCAAATCTCCTTCCTTCCCTGGATGTTTCAATCTTCATATACTTGTGGCAGGAATGTTTCCCTTGAAATCTTCCAGGGTTTTCATAGTCTTCTAAACGTGTCCTAAGGCAATCATTGGAAGTTAAGATGCCTAGAAGGCCAAGGGATTTGATTTCTTTAATCAGTGTATCCAGGCCCAAAGGCATTCCTCTGTCTCTTGTTGAAATTTTAGTAGGGCCACCTACTCCCCTACGGCAGCAAGACACCAAATTCAAAGATGAGGCCTCACCAGGATCCCAAGAGCGAAAATATTCTTTTTGTAGGTGTGGAATGGAGATTTTCCTCCCGCTGTTGAAAGCAAACCAAGCACCTTTCCACTCAAATATCACGTTGTGAATTCCTCTGAAATTTGCCCTCTGTCATGTCCCTCTAGATCTTTCCTTGGTCTCACTGATTTCCAGGTTCCAAACTCCCATGGAATATCTGTGTTTCTCATTTATTTCAACAGATGTATTTCCCTTTTCTCTAAATGGAATCTTGGCATCCTGTGGTCGGTCTAGATTTCTAACCTGCAGTCCTTATGTGTGTTTCTGTGGTCTTGGAGGACATTCTCCTTTGCGTCCTCTTACCACGCTCAGGAAATTGACTTGATCAAATGAAGCAGCGTGAAGCTGAGCTCAGTCAGCAGCGTATGCAGGTTCCTTACTCACCGGCTTGGCTTCCTACCGTCGATCACATCCTGAGTCACTTGTGGATGAACCAGCCTTTCCCCTGAAAGCTTCCATCAGTGGCAACCCCTTGAAGCGCTCATGTTAATGGGCTCTGGTTTTGAATTCTGGCATACCAGAAACAACATGTTTATTGAACACACCTAACTCAGCTATTTCATTCAGGTGCCATAGGGTACAACATTCTGCCAACCAGAGTTGAAAAGCAGACATTACATTCCTTTCACAGCTTCAGACTGGAAGAGAAAAATTTTTCCATCCCCTCATAAATCCATGAAAAGTCCCACTCTGTGGGTCTACTATAAGCTCTCTTAGGACAAATTGGCTAAATGGAATTTCCTAAATGGTTCCATGAACTGCTCAGGATTGCATGAAGAAAGAGTTCCATGGGCAAAAAACATGGGGAAAATGTCCTAAGATGTCTCCCTCTTAGAGAATGAACATACACATGGTAAAGTTTCTAAGAAGATGGGAAACATAGAAAATGATTTTACTTTCTCTAAACCAAAGTTTTCCAAACTTATTTGACAATGACTCATTTTAATTAAATACCTATTGCAGAGACACAGGAGTCTTTAGGCTTTCCTGTCTGCCTGGTCGCCCATGAGGATTTTGGGTTTTCCCACTGTTTCTTTCATTTCTCCATTCCCTGCAGTTGCCCAGTGTGCTCTTTTGAGAGGGGTGATGAGGCAACATGATTTAGCCTAATTTTCGAGATGCATTATGATGGTGACAATTACCAGTCAGTAACAAATAACTGCTAACAAGACAGCAGTTCTTTTCTAGAGCTTGAGGTATCCACAAATACTACTTAGAAGGCTGAGTTCCTTTTCCCTTATCAAAAAAATCATTCAAACAATCATATTTCCTCTTGAGACACTGTTTATTCAGTAGTTTCACTCATTCAAGTGCGGCTGTGGGCTGAACCTCCAAGTTTTCACGTGCCTGTCTCCCTGTCCTCTTCAGAATTAGCTGGTCTATCATCTCTTGAGAGAAACCCTCCCTTTCTCCTGTGTGGGAACTTTTCTGTCTACACCCTTCATAGCATTTATCATCATATGAATATTTCACTGATCTGATGACTTGTTTATTGGTTGTCTCTTCCCACTAGAATAGAATTATTTTCTTGCTTTATTCACCACAGTTTTTTTCAATACAGTGTCTAGCTAGAGCATTTGTTAAATGAGTGAATAAAAATAAAGGGTAATTGAACGGTCCCTGTCCTGGAAGTCAGAAAATGGGCTTCTGGGGTCGCCTTGCAGCTATGTAGGCATGGAAGGCAGGCCTCTGTGCTCTGGGCCTCATGCACAGGGAGGGCAGCACACAGCTGGCCTCCAACAGCTCCTGCTTCACGCTTCTGTGGTCCAAGTTCTTGAGGATCTCACATGGCCTGAGGTTCAACTTTAGCAAATCCTTATTCTATTTAAGCTATTTTTTTTTTATCACAACAATTACATTCAATCATTTGAAGATCTAGGTTATAGTTTCATCTGATAAAGCCATTTGTTTGGGGAACATTGGGTCCTTGCAGACACAACTTTGTTCTCAGTCTAGTCTATCTGCCCCAGACATTGTCCAAACAGACAAACTGAGGTATGACTTGACTCCATTCATGGTACTTTGCAACTTCTCTTCTCTCCCAAGGAAAAGCTTAGTGGTGCAACAATAATACAATGTATTGTCCAAACCAGGGCACTTCGGAGAGCAAAATGGAGTTCTGTTAATAATTACATCCAGGAAAATAGGTCATTCTTTGTTTTCTAAAGCCCAGACATTGTCAAGGAAACAGAGTTATATACCTGTTAAAATTTTATATATCTGTTAAAATTTCTTCATTGGCAAAATGAAGAGCCATCAATATTTTGGCTTCTAACATGCATGTTATAAACAAAAATGTTTTGATAATGTCATAATTTTATCTGTTTTCTTTATTTTCACAATGCCTTTTTGATACAAGTGACAATAGTCAGGGACTGGGTAGCAGAATTTCTCTGGAAAGCATTTAACTGAAAAAAAATTAATATGGGGCTATGCACAGAGATGCGTAGTTTTTTTTTTTAACTTTATTTACATGTATAGACACATGCACATATCTCTGTAAATATCACTTTATATATATTCACTCTATTATATATGTACATATGTGTATGCATATATACACATATTTATTAATGTATTTTTAATTAATAGACTTCACTTTTTAGAGCAGTCTTAGGCTTACAGAAAAATTGAACTGAAAGTATAGAGAATTCCCGTATACCTCCCCTACCAGACACAGTTTTCCCTATTATTAAAATCTTGCATTAGTATGGTCCATTTGTTGTAATTGATGAACCAGTATTGATGCATCATTATTAGCTAAAGTCCAAAGTTAACATTAGGGTTCACCTTTGTGTTGAACGTTCTATGGATTTTCACCACTGTATAATGACATGTACCTACAATTGCAGTAGCCTACAGAACGGTTCAGTGCTCTAAAAACTCCTGTGCTCCACCTGTTCATTCTTCCCTCTCTACTCTGCACCTCTAACAAACACCGATGTTTTTCCTGTCTGTGTAGTTTTGCCTTTTCCAGAATGTCACATAATCAGAATCATAGAGTATGTAACATTTTCAGATTGGCTTCTTTCACCTAGCTAATATGTAGTTAAGTTTCCTCCATCTCTTTCTATGACTTGATAGCTCTTTTTTTTTTTATCACTGAATAATACTTAATTGTCTAGATGTACCACAGTTTGTTTATGCACTCACTGATAAAGGACATCTTGGTTGCTCCTATTTTTTGGCAATTATGAATAAAACTGCTATAAACATTCATGTGCATGTTTTTGTGTGATCATTAGTTTTCAACTCATTTGAGTAAGCATCTAGGAGCATGATTGGTGAATTATACAGTAAGATTACGTTGACCTTTGTGAGAAACTGCCTGTCTTTCAAAGTACTATTTTGTATTCCCACCAACAATGAGGTTTCCCATCGCTCTATGAGTTGTGGGTAGTTTTAATGGAAGCCACAAAAGATGTCGAGCAACTCAGACTAGCAACAGCCAAAAGCCGTTACCACTCCTTGACCTGAAGGGCAAAGGAAGGAAAGCAGGGTTGGCAAAGCCCAGGGAGAACTGGAACCATGAAGGACCCATAAACATGGAGGCTCAGAGCCACTGCCAGGAAAGAGGTGCCAAGGCTGGGTGGGGCCAGGGGAATACGTATCCTGATTTCTTTCTCCTCTTACCACTGTTCTCCTGCCAGCACTTCCATTAGCTGAGCCAGGTAGAAGCTAGAGAAAAAGGGAATTCCCTTCATTTTGTCAGTAAGGGTCAGTCCCCAGGGACGCAGAGCAGGGCAGAAAAAGTGGCTGATGAATCTGCAAGAGACAGGGTACACACAAACATTACAAAATTATGGTCACGATACTATAGTAAGCAATAATGTCATGAGCAGTATTGTTTTTTGAGGAGTTTTAAAATGGTGCATCACTATTTTTCTGTAGAGTGTGTTACTGAGTCATTTCTAAAACCTTGTGAAACAGGATCAAGAACTGACATCACCAGCAGAGTGGAGGACATCTCTCCAGGACCTCCTTTCCTGCTTGCTCACCCTGGTGGGCGTCCCCTAACAGTCCCAGGCAGGTGGGTCTCTACATGACTTCAGATCTTTAGGGATGAGGGAGTCTTATCCTTGTCTGTCAGTTATAGTGCTTAATAATGCTGCCTTTGCCTGAATGTTTCCAGGTGAAATTCCATTAAAATCCAGTGTCTGTCCTCTGAATCCACACAGTGGTGTTATAGTCAACAGCACTGTTGGCTGTCTTGTTAGCTTCCTTGTCTGTTAACCCCCTTTTGTTCAGTCAGGTAAAGGACTTTCTTATGAATGTGGAAAAAACAAAACCCAAAACAACATTCACTGTCTTTGCTTTTTAATCTTTGATATGCAGGGTCCTCCAGAGCACCAGTACTGGGTGGTATAGCAGGGAGAGGGCACTTCTTTCCCTAGTTCAGAGTTTCTCAACCTCAGCACTATTGACATTTGGGGCTGGATAATTCCTCATTGTTAGGAGCTGTCCTGTGCATTGTAGGATGTTTAGCAGCTTCCCTGGCCTCTACACACAAGATACCAGCAGCAACCTCCTTAGTTGTGACAATCAAAAATATCTCCAGACAACATTGCCAAGGGTCCCCCACTAGGCAAAATCTCTCCCAATTGAAAACTACTGTCCTAGTCAAAAGGAGGCACTAGCTTATACCAGCCTTGTTGCCATAGTAACTTACCCTAACCTCCATTACTTGACACAGACATGGTTCTGTTCTTTGTAACCAAAAGGTTTTACAACCTGGATCCCAACTGGTTACAAAGTGCCACCTTCCAGAAAATTCTGTGGGGAGTAGATGTCTTTTCTGACCCAAACTATCTTTCATACTTCACTGCCCTTTTACTCACACCCACATAATTCTTGGTTTGATCCTAGCTCTCCTTAGCAGATCTCAGCATCCCTTGTGGTCATATGGGTTGGATCATTGGTGATACATCCAGCTGCTATAGAATCTCAAATGGCAGTTGGAATAAAGACTTAGTGCTCTAGAATTTCTATGCTGCACACAATTGGAAAAAAATGTGGTGGGGGAAGAGGAATACTTATTTGTGCCTTGACCCAATCATAAGTCATCAAATACTGACCCTTCATAATTTACCACATCTTACACAATTGTCCTTGTTTATTCGGTGGTCTTGTTTATATCTAGAATATAGCAACTTTACTCTTGTCAGTCTTTATCTTCCTTCAAGTGTTGGAGGGGGAAGAAATTCTCAAATTACTCCTCCTTTTACACTGGAGGAAATTTTATTTATTATTTATACCCTGCCTCATTCCAAAAAAGGTTTTGAGGAGAATGAAGACATTGGATGGCATGGGTCAGTGAGAGAGCAACTGGAATCGACATTCCCCAATTCAACACTATTTTCTGAAACAATGTCAAGCCCTTACAAGGATGGGAAAATAACAAAGTCACATACCGTGAAAGTCAAGGATTCTCTCTTAGGGAATAAGTGTCCTCAAGCTACTGTCTTCCCAGTACATTTGTGAGCTTAACAGTTTGGAATGTCAACAAGAAGGGTGACTGGGGGCAGAGGGACAGAGAGCTGCAAGAGACTTCACAGCCCACTCATTGATCAATGCAAGGAAAGGAGTCAAAGCTGGAAGCTCTTCGGAAAGAGTGTGCAAGCTAACCACTTTGAATCAACAGGCAAGAGGGATTTATCTTCCCCAGATATGCACAAACCACAACAAAGAATCCTGAGTAAGCAGATCTCCCGAATACAATACTCTATAGGGAATGGGGCTCAAAATCTGTTCAATAATATGGTGACACCCTGTGTTGTCTGTCTTTCAACATCCCTCACTAACCAAACTTCCAAATGTTCAGTTCAACCAGGGAGATGTAATTGGTCACTTTATTTACAATAGTGTTCAAGACCAAATCAGGGCTTGAATTTTTCTATGCTGACTCATAGTTTTAAGAAAAGAGTGAGTGAAAGAAAAGAGAAAGAATAAAAGGAGCCAAGGAACAGTATGTAATGGATCCAGTTGGGGTTACTTAGTCTGCCATGGTCTTTCAAAAGAGGAAGTGGAAGTTTGAAAGCCAGCCTTTAAGTGGAAGTTCAATCATCAGGGAAGGTTTCAAGCTCATCAGACCATAGATGTCATCAGAAGCCCTTGCCACAAGTTGCTTAGGATACTCTCAGTTATTAACATCCTTCAAAAGGGTCTAAAAGAGCAGACTCAAAATCACAGGCACGCACTCTGCAGAGTCAGCTGTCACTTCAGCTGGGGGAGCAGAGACCTTGGAGCAGCCTACGTTGCTGTGACCCAAGCACCTTGGCCAGAAACAGGGCTGGGAACGTAGGCACAACCTGGATAGATCAAAGACATGGAAAATGAGGATGTCGGTTTGGCTAGCGCAGAGCATCACTGATGATTGATATTTCCAACTGACTTAAGTCAATTCGATCTCTCACAATTACCAATTCCTTGTTTATTAATATAGGTAGCTATCAGTAGTTAGAAATAAGTAAGGCCACTTCCCCCTAAAGCTCCCCACCAGTTACTATACAACAATAAAAGCAATTCTCAGAGAGAAATTTGACCCCAGTACAAATATCTATTTGCAAGCAAGTACCAAGTGCTAGGAATTCTTGACTTAGTTCTTTGTTCTGCTAGATATTTATACAGAGCCTTGGGTGGAAGGTTCACTTGAAACAGAGGAAAAAACATTCCAGTGGCAGAATTCCGGCCAAGTCAGATAAAAAATCCTTCTATAGAGAGCTGAGTGAGGACCATTTCATATTCTTAAGCTGAAGATGTTATTCAAATGTTTGCAGACTCTTAGACTCATCTGTCCCCTTCATGCAAGATGGTACTCCTGCAGAGCATCTCCCCACAACCCACATGGCTTGAACAACCCCAAACCCACTAATGGGACACTACTTCTGATACCCATTATGCTAATTTACCAGGCTTCTGATGTTCACCAAAAACAAAGAGAAGTTCATAGGAGGGCTTTTGAAGTATAGCAGTGTGCTAGCAAACTGGAACTCAAAATGGGAGTGTTTGCTGATCGCCATTGAATAAATACTGTCACCACACTGATTTCAAGTTATTAACATGACACCCCTGAATGTGGAGTTAGAAAGGGATGTATACAGCCAGCTCTCATGAGCTGGTTCAAGCCAGCACCTGGACACCACTTAGTGTGGTCTTATGATTTGAGTTTTCCAAATTCTGACTACCGTAAAAACACCCAATGTTAACAAATAGCTTTGTGTTCATTATCTCATGTTGCATAAAAATTTACCCAAAAAGTTAGCAGCTTAAAACCAAATGCATTTATTAACTCAGTTTTTGTGGTTCAGGAAACTTGGTAACACTCAGCTGATATTCCTTTGTCTCAGGGTCTCTTAAAAGACTGTGATCAAGGTATTGGTCTTATTCATGGTCTCATTGGAAAGCTTGACTGGGGAAGGATCCACTTCCAAGCTCAATCTAGAGGGTGCGGCCTCAATTCCTGCCAGCAGTTACAGACAGGCTGCCCACAGTTCCTTGCCATGTGGATCTCTCCCACTTCCTCAGCACAGCCAGCATGGACAAAATGCCAGTGAAAGAGAGAGAATGCCAGGAAGAGAGAGAGTGAAAGCAAGCTGGAGGTCACAGTGTTTTATAATCTAATCACAGAAGTTACTCCCATCACTTTCCCATATTCCACTTGTTGGAAGCAAGTCACTTGGTTCAGCCCACACAGAAAGGTAGGGTTTCACATGAAGCAGGAATACCAGAAGGTGGGAATCATTAGGAGATATTTAAAAAAGAACATACCATAAGCTACTAGAGTATAGTCAAAAATTAACTCCCAAGAGTATGTCACATTGTTCATGCTGAAAGATTTCAAATTAGATTATAAGCAATATAAATTAAGGCAATACAAGTTGAATAATAAGCTCAGTAAATGTTCAATAACTCTTCCTCCTCTTTCTTGTCTCTATGGTGTGGGAGCATTGAAAAGACACAGTTAGAGACTGCAACCTGGTAACTCAAGAGCTCCAATTTGGCCAATAAAATATTGAAAGCTTTTAAAGTTCTTTAAGACACTTGTCCTCTTCTCATCACCACAGACCTCACCATTCCCTGTTGCCTTACATACAACAGATTCACACTGTTACGTTGCCACTCCGGTCCCTTCATGATTTGTATCAGGGACCCCTTGACACTGATGATTGTAATCTGCAGATAAACCTCTTTTGAACACTATTTTTAATATCTTCCCTTCCACTAAGCCTATTTGTTATTCAACAAATACTTTTCAAGTGCTTCTTGTGCTTAAGAAACAGAACTAGGCAAGCCATAATACATACAGCTCAGTAAAATACAGCTCCTTGGACTGACTAAATGATCTATGTCTCATTTTATTTTCTCATTTCAAACTCTGCTGTTCCAAAGATGGTTAATCTGGTGGGAGAAGCAACAGCAAAGGGTTGGGGAAATTTGGGAAATAAAACCTTATTCATTCCTTGAGCAAAGGAGTCCTCATCACACCCCACTGAAGCTTTGTAAGGTGGCCCAGGAAGACCCCCAAAGCACAGCAGATATCATAGACAAGAACAGTGGTTCTACAAGTGTGGTCCCCAAAGCAGCAGCTTAGCCACCTCTGGAAATGTGTTAGAAATGCAAACTCTTGGGCTCTACCCCAGACCTTCTGAATCAGTAACTCTGGGGGTGGGTTCCAGCAATTTGTGTTTTATCAAGCTTACCAAGGGATTCTGATGGGTCCTCTAGTTTGAGAATCACTGTGCTAGAACATGTCAGAGCTGAAAGATATCTTATGGATCATATGCTCAATTCCCTGACTCTACAGAAGAGGGAATGGAGGTGCTGAAAAGTGACACAACTGATTAATTTTGCCTAGCTAATGAGCAGCTGCCTCCCTCAAGCATGGGCATCTTGAGTCGTGAGATTTCAAGCAGGCCAGGGGCTGGGCTCCCTGTCAGCCCTGGGCTCCCGCCTAAAGCCATTCCTTGGCTCCGAGTGTACCCAGCACCTCTGTCCAGTCATGCACAGCACGTCCTGCCAGGTCTGCAGGTGTGGTTCATGTACTCAGAGGTGTGCCACTGGAAGAGTTAAACAATTACCAACCCTCGCTGGCCTTTCTGCTCTTTAATGCCACATACCTGCCGCATTACCTGCAAAGGTGAGCTCAGACAGAGGCTATGATCACACACCTCCCTGGACACACGCCAGTGCTGAGGGGCCCAGGATTGGGCTGCTGGGATTGCCACCTTATTTACACAATTAACGTTTGGACAATAAACCCGAACATCCCCAACATACCACACCCTGGAATACAGGATCATGGTGAAGGGCACAGAATTCCTGGTATATTTCAGGCATAACCTTCTGAATCACCATACGGAATGACCAGACCTCACAGAGACACATTACATGAGTCTGTGAATAGGCTGTAAATAAAATAGCAACAGGAAGCAGTATTCATCGGAGCAAAAGTTCCCTTATTAAGTAAGAAGAGAGATAGATGTTTTTAGCTCCATCCTTCCATATACATGGAGGCTGGGAGAAAGAGATGAGAAGAAAGTCCTCTAGAATTTTTCCAAAGTTATTATTTCTATGAATGGGACTAGAGAACAATAATAAAACTGTAAAACACATGTCCTTATTTGGGCTACTGGATACCTTTTAAGTTTATTTTTGAATCCTCATGTCAATTTCCAAACATATAGAATGAGAAATAGAGGGAGGTGAGGAATGGGTTATTCTGGGTCTAAAGCTACATGTTTACAAGCAAATGAATTTTGGTGACATTTTGTAGGAATGATCTCTGAATTCATAAGTACCCATTGTAACATGAAAGTCTGTTTTGAATAGTGCTTCTCAATGAGGGGCAAGAGGAAGATCATGGTCCTGAATCTCAAAAGCATTTTAAAAAATGCAAATGCTCCTCCTCAGAATATAGAGTAAAACTCCTGGGGCTGGGAATGCGGGCTCTGACACACAGTGCCGTTTAGTCTTGGCACACCGCCCCCCCCCAACTCTGCTCTGACTCTAACAAGGGTACAAAAAACGTGAATATGTAATTCATAGAAATTCTGAAAATCCACAATACTAGATTGTTTTCCTGAAACAGAGCAGCCAAATCCTAATCATCTCTGAATTCTTACACCCTAATGCAGAGATCTAGAACCAGTGGCCCTGCTATGTACAGACATGTTTTACACAGTGTCGTATACACAGTGTTTAACTCATTTTTAAAATAAAGTTTTGAATTAGCTACTGCAGCAGCAGGCTATATTTTTCAAAGATGATTGCAACACTAGTTCCTGGCCACATGCACTTCTAGAGCATAACCTTGTCACTCCCCATCAAAAGGCAAAACCTTGAATCTGGTGGGCTTTTGACTGCTTTGACCAATATATTCTGGCTGGAGTGGTACCACATGACTTCTAAGGCTGAGTCCTAAAAGACCACACAGCTCTCTCTTTGTTTGTAGGAATACTGGCGCTTGAAGCTCTGCCGGGAAAGAAGTCCCACTACTCGGAGGCTGCTGATGTGAGGAAGTGGGGCCACATGGGGAAGTGACAGGTAGTTGATCCAAGTGGAAGCTCTGCTCACTGAGCCTTCCCAGCCCAGGAACTAGACGTGGAAGTAAATGGGTCTTTAGATGATTCCAGACCCCAGCCTTTGAGTCTTCCCAGCTGAGGCTTCAGACCTGGTGGAGCCGACACAAGACATGCCCACTTTGCTGGTGATTTCCAAGCCAAACGATCCATGAGAATAATAAAATGGTTATTTGTAAGTGGATAAGTTTTAAGCTTTTTTTTTTAAGCATCTTTAATGGAGTATAATTGCTTTACAATGATGTGTTTCTGCTGTATAACAAAGTGAATCAGCTATACATATACTTATATCCCCGTATCTCCACCCTCTAGCGTCTCCCTCCCACCCTCCCTATCCCACCCCTCTAGGTGGACACAAAGCACCGAGCTGATCTCCCTAAGCTATGCAGCTGCTTCCCACTAGCTATCTATTTGACATTTGGCAGTGTATATATGTCAATGCCACTCTCTCACTTCGTCCCAGCTTCCCCTTCCCCCTCCCCCAGTCCTCAAGTCCATTCTCTATATCTGTGCCTTTGTTCCTGTCCTGCCCCTAGGTTCTTCAGAACCATTTTTTTTTTTTTTTAGATTCCATATATATATGTTAGCATACAGTATGTGTTTTTCTCTTTCTGACTTACTTCACTCTGTATGACAGTCTCTAGGTCCATCCACCTCACTACACATAACTCAGTTTCATTTCTTTTTGTGGTTGAGTAATATTCCATTGTATATATGTGCCACATCTTCTTTATCCATTCATCTGTTGATGGACACTTAGGTTGCTTCCATGTCCTGGCTATTGTAAATAGAGCTGCAATGAACATTGTGGTACATGACTCTTTTTGAATTATCGTTTTCTCAGGGTATATGCCCAGTAGTGGGATTGCTGGGTCATATGGGTTCTATTTTTAGTTTTTTAAGGAACCTCCATACTGTTCTGCATAGTGGCTGTATCAATTTACATTCCCACCAACAGTGCAAAAGGGTTCCCTTTTCTCCACACCCTCTCCAGCATTTATTGTTTGTAGATTTTTTGATGATGGCCATTCTGACTGGTATGAGGTGATACCTGATTGTAGTTTTGATTTGCATTTCTCTAATGATTAGTGATGTTGAGCATCCTTTCATGTGTTTGTTAGCAATCTGTATATCTTCTTTGGAGAAATGTCTATTTAGATCTTCTGCCCATTTTTGGATTGGGTTGTTTGTTTTTATGATATTGAAAATCTGCTTGTATATTTTAGAGATGGTATATTTCCAAAAGCTGCTTGTATATTTTGGAGATTAATCCTTTGTCAGTTGTTTCGTTTGCAAATATTTTCTCCCACTCTGAGGTTGTCTTTTCATCTTGTTTATGGTTTCCTCTGCTGTTCAAAAGATTTTTAAGTTTCATTACGTCCCATTTTTAAATTTTGTTCTTATTTCCTCTAGGAGGTGGATCAAAAATGATCTTGCTGTGATTTATGTCATGGAGTGTTCTGCCTATGTTTTCCTCTAAGAGTTTTATAGTGCCTGGTCTTACATTTAGGTTTTTAATCCATTTTGAATTTATTTTTGTGTATGGTGTTAGGGAGTGTTCTAATTTCATTCTTTTACATGTAGCTGTCCAGTTTTCCCAGCACCGCTTATTGAAGAAGCTGTCTGTTCTCCATTGTATAGTCTTGCCTCCTTTATCAAAGATAAGCTGACCATATATGTATGAGTTTATCTCTAGGTTTTCTATCCTGTTCCATTGATTTATATTTCTGTTTTTGTGCCAGTACCATTCTGTCTTGATTACTGTAGCTTTGTAGTATAGTCTGAAGTTAGGGAGCCTGATTCCTCCAGCTCTGCTTTTCTTTCTCAAAATTGCTTTGGCTCTTCAGGGTCTTTTGTGTTTCCATACAAATTGTGAAATTTTTTGTTCTAGTTCTATGAAAAATGTCACTGGTAGTTTAATAGGGATTGCATTGACTCTGTAGATTGCTTTGGGTAGTATAGTCATTTTCACAATGTTGATTCTTCTAATCCAAGAACATGGTATATCTCTCCATCTGTTTGTATCATCTTTAATTTCTTTCATCAGTGTCTTATAGTTTTCTGCATACAGGTCTTTTGTCTCCCTTGGTAGGTTTATTCCTAGGTATTTTGTTCTTTTTGTTGCAGTGGTAAATGGGAGTGTTTCCTTAATTTCTCTTTCAGATTTTTCATCATTAGTATATAGGAATGCAAGAGATTTCTGTGTGTTAATTTTATATCCTTCAACTTTACCAAATTCATTGATTAGCTCTAGTAGTTTTCTGGTGGCATCTTTAGGATTCTCTATGTATAGTATCATGTCATCTGCAAACAATGACAGTTTTACTTCTTCTTTTCTAATTTGTATTCCTTTTATTTCTTTTTCTTCTCTGATTGCCATGGTTAGGACTCCCAAAACTATGTTGAATAATAGTGGTGAGAATGGACACCCTTGTCTCGTTCCTGATCTTAGAGGAAATGGTTTTAGTTTTTCAACATTGAGAATGAAGTTGGCTGTGGGTTTGTCATATAAGGTCTTTATTAGGTTGAGGTAAGTTCCCTCTATCCCTACTTTTTCAAGGGTTTTTATCATAAATCAGTTTTGAATTTTGTCAAAATCTTTTTCTGCATCTATTGAGATGATCATATGGGTTTTCTCCTTCAATTTGTTACTACAGTTTATCACATAGATTGATTTGAGTATATTGAAGAACCCTTGCATTCCTGGGATAAACCCCACTTGATCATGGTGTATGATCCTTTTAATGTGCTGTTGGATTCTGTTTGCTAGTATTTTGTTGAGGATTTTTGCATCTATGTTCATCAGTGATATTGGCCTGTAGTTTTCTTTCTTTGTGACATCTTTTTCTGGTTTTGGTATCAGGGTGATGGTGACCTTGTAGAATGAGTTTGGGAGTGTTCCTCCTGCTGCAGTTTTTTGGAAGAGTTTGAGAAGGATAGGTGTTAGCTATTCTCTAAATGTTTGATAGAATTCACCTGTGAAGCCATCTGGTCCTGGGCTTTTGTTTGTTGGAAGATTTTAAATCACAGTTTCAATTTCAGTGATTTTGATTCTTCTGTTTATATTTTCTATTTCTTCCTGGTTCAGTCTTGTAAGGTTGTGCTTTTCTAAGAATTTGTCCGTTTCTTCCAGGTTGTCCATTTTATTGGCATGTATTTGCTTGTAGTAATGTCTCATGATCCTTTGTATTTCTGCAGTGTCAGTTGTTACTTCTTTTTCATTTTTAATTCTGTTGATTTGAGTCTTCTCCCTTTTTTTCTTGATGAGTCTGGCTAATGGTTTATCAGTTTTGTTTATCTTCTCAAAGAACCAGCTTTTAGTTTTATTCATCTTTGCTATCGTTTCCTTCATTTCTTTTTCATTTATTTCTGATCCAATCTTTCTGATTTCTTTCCTTCTGCTAACTTTGGGGGTTTTTTGTTCTTCTTTCTTTAATTGACTTAGGTGTAAGGTTAGGTTGTTTATTTGAGATGTTTCTTGTTTCTTAAGGTAGGATTGTATTGCTATAAACTTCCCTATTGTAAGATTGTATTGCTATAAACTTCCCTATTAGAACTGCTTTTGCTGCATCCCATAGGTTTCGGGTCATAATGCTTTCATTGTCATTTGTTTCTAGGTATTTTTTGATTTCCCATTTGATTTCTTCAGTGATCTCTTAGTTATTTGCTAATGTATTGTGTAGCCTCCATGTATTTGTATTTTTTACAGACTTTTTTTCCTGTAATTGATATCTAGTCTCATAGCATTGTGGTTGGAAAGGATACTTAATATGATTTCAATTTTCTTAAATTTACCACCGCTTGATTTGTGACCCAAGATATGCTCTATTCTAGAGAATGTTCCATGAGCACGTGAGAAGAAAGTGTAATCTGCTGTTTTTGGATGGAATGTCCTATAAATATCAATTAAGTCCATCTTGTTTAATGTATCATTTAAAGCTTGTGTTTCCTTATTTATTTTCATTTTGGATGATCTGTCCATTGGTGAAAATTGGGTGTTATAGTCCCCTACTATGATTGTGTTGCTGTTGATTTCCCCTTTTATGGCTGTTAACATTTGCCTTATGTATTGAGGTGCTCCTATGTAGGGTACATAAATATTTACAACTGTTATAACTTCTTGGATTGATCCCTTGATCAATATGTAGAGTCCTTCTTTGTCTCTTGTAATAGTCTTTATTTTAAAGTCTATTTTGTCTAATATGAGAATTGCTGCTCCAGCTTTCTTTTGATTTCTGTTTGCATGGAATATTTTTTCCATCCCCTCATTTTCAGTCTGTATGTGTCCCTAGGTCTGAAGTGGGTCTCTTGTAGACAGCATAGGTACGGGTATTGTTTTTGTATCCATTCAGCCAGTCTATGTCTTTTGGTTGGAGCATTTAATCCATTTACATTTAAGGTAATTATCGATATGTATGTTCCTATTACCATTTTTTAAAATTGTTTTGTGTTTGTTATTGTAAGCCTTTTCCTTCTCTTGGGTTTCCTGCCTAGAGAAGTTCCTTCAGCATTTGTTGTAAAGCTGGTTTGGTGGTGCTGAATTCTCTCAGCTTTTACTTATCTGTAAAGGTTTTAATTTCTCCATTGAATCTGAATGATATCCTTGCTGAGTAGAGTAATCTTGGTTGTAGATTTTTCCCTTTCATCACTTTAAATATGTCCTGCCACTCTCTTCTGTCTTGCAGAGTTTCTGCTAAAAGATCAGTTGTTAACCTTATAGGGATTCCCTTGTACGTTAATTGTTGCTTTTCCCTTGCTGCTTTTAATATTTTTTCTTTATATTTAATTTTTGATAATTTGATTAATATGTGTCTTGGTATGTTTCTCCTTGAATTTATCCTGTATGGGACTCTCTGCGCTTCCTGCACTTGATTGCCTATTTCCTTACCCATATTAGGGAAGTTTTCAACTATAATCTCTTCAAATATTTTCTCAGTCCCTTTTTTTTTTTCTCTTCTTCTTCTGGGACCCCTGTAATTCGAATGTTGGTGTGTTTAATGTTGTCCCAGAGGTCTCTGAGATTGTCCTCAATTCTTTTCAATCTTTTTTCTTTATTCTGCTCTGTGGTAGTTGTTTCCACTATTTTATCTTCCAGGTCACTTATCTGTTCTTCTGCCTCAGTTATTCTGCTATTAATCCCTTTTAGAGAATTTTTAATTTAATTTTTTGTGTTGTTCATGATTATTTGTTTGCTCTTTAGTTCTTCTAGGTCCTTGTTATATATTTCTTCTATTTTCTCCATTCTAATTCCAAGATTTTAGATCATCTTTACTATCATTACTCTGAATTTGTTTTCCAATAGACGGCCTATTTCCTCTTCATTTGTTTTGTCTGGTGGGTTTTTACCTTGCTCTTTCATCTGCTGTGTATTTCTCTGTCTTCTCATTTTGCTTAAGTTACTGTGTTTGGCGTCTACATTTCACAGGCTGTAGGTTCGTAGTTCCTGTTGTTTTTGGTGTCTGCTCCCAGTGGTCAAGGTTGGTTCAGTGGGTTGTGTAGGCTTCTTGCTGGAGGGGACTGGTGCTTGTGTTCTGGTGGATGAGGCTGGATCTTGTCTTTCTGGTGGGGAGGACCATGTCCAGTGGTGTGTTTAGGAGTGTCTGTGAACTTATTATGATTTTACGCAGCCTCTCTGCTAAAGGGTGGGTTTGTGTTCCTGTCTTGCTAGTTGTTTGACATAGGTTGTCCAGCATTGTAACTTGCTGGTTGTTGAGTGGAGCTGGGTCTCAGCATTGAGATGGAGATTTCTGGGAGAGCTTTTGCTGTTTGATATTATGTGGGGTTGGGAGGTCTCTGGTGGACCAATTGTCCTGAACTTGGCTCTCCCACCTCAAAGGCTCAGGCCTGACACCTGAGCAGAACACCCAGACCCTGTATGCCACACAGACACATACATGGGGAGTTTCTTGCCCTTGGGAAGTCTGAGGTTTTCTGCCAGCATTCAGTAGGTGTTCTGTAGGAGTTGTTTCATATGTAGATGTAGTTTTGATGTATTTGTTGGGAGGAAGGTGATCTCCACATCTTGCTCCTCTGCCATCTTGAAGGCACCCTAGATAAGTTTTAAGTCAATTTGTAATGCAGAAATAGTAACAGGAACAGTTTCCAACATATATGCATAGAGAGACTTTCCATAACATTTCAGTTTCTTGAAAAATTGAAGGATATGGCAGATGGATACAATGTGTTCCTAAAGCAATGAACTAGGTAGCAGACCTAGCAGCTAGTACACAGGAAACATACATACTCACTGGACGTGTACTCTGCAGTTTGCACAGTCACCATCCCTGACACTGTGAACTGAGTTTTAATGATATGACTTGTTACATTCATCCTGTTGTTTTTCTTACACAGCAGAACTGTGTGCTTCAAATGGGGTAAATAAGACAGAGAGGGCCCTGAATCTTTCATACCAGCACCTTCTCACCTGGTTCCTGTACGTACTGTTGTTTTGCAATCCCTGCCCTGGAATATAGCTAGTACATAATAAATATTTGTTGAATTTCGAAATCAATCCATCCTTCTTGCTGATTTTATATTTATGTCTGGATTCTGCTGATAAAATTTTCTTTTCGTGTAAGTTAAGTGACACTTAAGACATCTTTTCTCTTCCTTCCTTCTTTTCTTTCTTTCCTTCATTCCTCCCTCCCTCCCCCCACCTTCCACCTTCCACCTTCCTTCCTTCCTTCCTTCCTTCCTTTTTCTTTTTCTTTCTTTCTTTCTTTCTTTCCTTCTTTCTTTCCTTCCTTCCTTCTTTCTTTCTTTCTTTCTTTCTTTCTTTCTTTCTTTCTTTCTTTCTTTCTTTCTCTCTTCTTTCTTCTTTCTTTCTTCCTTTCTTTCTTTCTCTCTCACCTCCTTCCTTCCTTCCTCACTTTCACAGCTTGCATCCCTGTTTGTGTGTGTGTGTGTGTATATATGTATATTATACATATATATATAACACATTATGCACTGGCTGCCCTTTCATCTTCCACTCAGAATATAGAATAATAAAATAATAGTTTTCAAACTGAAAAATTCTTGTTCCATAGCAGAAGTACCATTTTGTTCAAGGAGCAACTGCCTCAGAAGCATTTAGGGAGTTCTTTAAAATATAGAAACCAAGGCCCTTCCTTGCCCTTGGCAACTCATATTGAGGGCACCAAGATAGAAATCTGGACCTCAACGAGTGCTTCACAGGATCTTGGTGCACACGCAGCTTTAGAAACCAGCCCAGCCTTCTTTAAGTGGCTACAATGGAAGGTGGGCTCTGCCATGAAACCCCAGGATTGCAAAGACAGATCTGATGTGACCAGAGTGACAGGTCCAGGGGAACTACAGGAAGGTCAGTGACCAAGTGGATGTTGCATTGAGGACCACGGTGAAAATGAGATGGCAGGACAATGAGAAGTTGGGACCAGGACCTCCAATAGCACAGAGACTAGGAGACCAGATGAGTAAGGTAGGCTTAAGCAGGGCTTTTGTCATGGAGTCTGTGAACCTGGACAGGGAGAAAATTCCAACTTGTTTGTATTACTCTCTGAATGGAATGTAGCACTTCCTTTAGTTCTGAATGTAAGCAACAAACCAAAGTAGTGTTAACAGGACCCATGCTTTGTCCTAAAAGAAATCACAGATATTTCTATATCACAGAGATTTCTTATGATGACATTTTCATTCATCAATACTTCAAAATTATGATATTTTTTAGGCCCCTTGCTAGAAATTGCTATTTAACAGATTATTTCAGAAATACATCTATTACTATGTCACAATTTTAAAAATTGTTTTGATATATAATTAGTTTCCTTTGTAATCCCCAAAGTTGTATGTTATGGATTTAAAATGTTCTTCAGGATGGTGTCCACAGGCTTCACCAGACTGTCAGAGACCTGTGCACCCAGATTAAAGGAACAGGTGAATGATGGAGAGGCCAACCTGGTCCTTACAAGACTTCTAGAAGATCCAGGTTGCCTATCCTTCGAGGGAGCAAAGGAAGGTGACAGAGAGACGAGGCCCCCCAGGTGCACTCAGCGTCTGGGCCACTCCTCCTGGGTGCCTGCTGGGACAGACTGCAGTTTGTACCTGCGTCCACTGGTCAGCCAGGAAGAATCCATGGTGCCAGGCCTTGATTGGGACATTCGAGGCTAAGTGTCCATCTTCTCCTGGAGACTGGGCTGACCCCTGCATATCCCCAACCCCGCAACCAACCTCTGAGGTCACTTATTCAGCCATCCTTTTAGGTAGCATTGGAAGCACCACATTTGCACAGGCTGGAATAAGATAGTCATACTTGCAGACAAGTGAAGAATGTATTTCTTCATACAGGGCTTGAGAAGGATGCACACCCCTCACATTAAAACCAGTGATCCTCTTTTATGAGCTGATGGGCCAGCACTGTGCAAAGCCATTTATTCATCTTCACAAAATCCTACAAAGCAGGGGTTTCTTCCAATTTAATTTTAATATCTTCACTTTCCAGATGAAGAAAAAGAAGATCTGCAAGATCAATTGCTATATAATACAAGTACCTATTATTATTAAATATAAACATATTATTAAAATATAAAATATAAATGTAAATATAGTAAACATAAATATTGTTATTAAAATAAATATAAAATAATGTTATATTATTAAAAGTATTAATATTGCTTAGTAATTAATTATAGATTATACTTATTAATGTGGATTCTAATTTTAAGATCAATACTACTTAATATTGTTTTGCTGAATTAATTATAATTAATTATTAATTGCAAATAATATTTATAATAGCTAATGATAATAATAATATTGTATCTTGCTATGTACCCAGCCATGGACTATGCATTGTACTTTCTTTTTCTCATGTAATCCTTATACAACTCTCTAAGATGGATGCCATTATTGTTGCTGTTTGGTAGATGTAGTGGTCAGGGGCTGAAGGACTTACCCAAAGTCCCACAGTTGGGAGCTAGCTCTGTCCTTGGAGGACTGGAATTTGAATCCAGGTTTCTCTGACAGAAAGTCCATGTTCTCTCCTTTCTGTCAAGGGCTTCTGGTCCTCACTGTGCACTTATGTCAACACCCCTCTAGACCTACATATTCGTGGCTAGTTGGTATTCTGGAACCTTCCAAGGACAGGGAAGGGTGGGCAAGTTTCAATGTCTCAGAAGTGCGGAGCCATTGGAGCCGTTTCTTCAGGCCAGAATCTTGCAGACGTCCCCCACTCTCCCCCATGTCTTCTGAAACTTGAGTCAGCAGCTGAGCAAAGCCACAAAGACAGTCCCAGGAGGTGTGGTGTGACCAGGAATAAACACAGGCAGGGAACATTCGAACCAAAACGCACTGAAACTTGACAACCAGGACATGCCAGGACACGCCAGCTCATGGCTCATAAAAGTTGCAACTTTTATTGTGAACATTCAGTCACTTGATTAAAATAATACTACCAATAACACCACCTGCTGACATTATTGGGGTTCTCCGGCATTTGGGGGGACAGCACGGTGCAAGATCCACTGCAGGGAAAGGGCTGTGAAACCACAGGCATATGGACATTTTCTTGCCCTTGAAAGGAGGAGATGCAGGGTAGGGTTAAGGGGTGGAATTTCCCTGGCTCCTTCCATGACGCCAAGACCAAGGTTAGAAATGAACTGAACCACCTTGTAAAAAGCATTATATATAAAGTCATCTGTTTACCTCAGCCGCTGCTGTCACAACCCCGTGTTCCTATCAGGGGTTTAAAGCAAACACTGTGAGTGGCTAAAAGAACAACATCGTTTCTGATTCTGTCTTAAGACCTGATTCACTTATGAAATGGGCTTATGAACTTAAAATTATGGGAGGAGAGGTTGGAGGGGAAAGACAAGAACCCTTTTATTTAGCATATTATTCACAATGAAAATTGGCACAGAAGCCAACCACATACATTAACATAGCTTGGGCGAGTTTAAAGCTTATGAACACATTTCTGTGGAAAAATGTGAATATGGAAAATCCCCTCTTTTATTTTGCCCTTTCCAAAAAAGCAATGAGTTCTGGGCTCAATGTGTATCCATAACCTCACTTAGAAACCGGGAAATGCCAAGTGGGACTGAACTGGGGGAGCACGGGCTGAAGGGAGCCAAGGGTCTGCCACCTTGGAAACCAGAGGAGAGGAAGGGAGGAGGCCTGGGACTCCCTCGCAAGTCAGATTTTCTCCTGAATTGCAGAGGGGAAGCCCAGGAGACCAGGCTGAGGCCCTCGGTGCCTCTCTGCTGATAAGGGTGTCTGCTGGGGGAGATGCGTTATAATTAGAAGAGAGGGAGAGAGATCTCTTTTTAATCTTGCTCAAAATACACCAATTTAAAGGGAAGTTATAGTTAAAGAATTGTACACAGCAGTACCCAGGAGTCTGGTGTGGTGATCTTGTAATTGGGTTTTATTCATACAGTGCTTCCTTAAGGACCCTGTAAGTACTTAGAAACACAAAGTAATTCATCCTCCTCAAAACTGCCTTGAAGATAGCAGCTTCTGCTGATAGTTCTTCATGTTTCAGTTATTTTGCAGCCTCTACTAGATACTTCGGCTGACAGTTTCCCTGAGGAATACGGGATTAACTATTCATTCACAAACAGGGGAAACAGTTTAGACATAAACAGCCTAAGGAAATGGTCTGCTACTGCTGAGCGCCTTCCATCAGTGTATTTGTCTGCCATCCTCCCAACCATCCATCCACCCATCCACCCATCGACCTATCCATCCATCCATCCATCCAATGAATAATTTACTGAGGGTCCAAAGGACACTTGCCTATGCACATGCAAAGGTCTAAAGAAGCCCTGGGGAAATACTTACAATTTCTGAAACTCATCCTCACTCCTTAGCCTAGAGAGCTAGAGCAGCGCTGGTTCTGGTGAGGAGACAGAGCACGCAGAGGCTGTGAAGTAGGAAAGAAATAATTTATGAACCAAGTGAAATGCTAAGTAAATACATAAGCAACACCTTTGCTGGAAATGATCAAATAAGGAAATCTATCCATCACGAAACAATCGATACATTTCTAAGAAACACTTGGCACGTAATTATTGAGCACCTATTCTGTGGCCTACTCTGTTCTAGACCCTGAGAATACAGACAGGCTCTTTCTATGCTCACAGCTGCTCCCAGTCCAGCTGTGAAGGAGACACATGACATTGTATCCACATTGTGGTAAGTGCAGCAAGCTCTGTGATTGCTGACGGCAGAGCCCATGACCCATTTTCAGGCTCAGAGAGGAAGAGGTATGTACAAAGGCCCTGTAGTGAGACCTGGCTTCTGAGGAAAATTCTGAAGGCCAGTATGGCTGGAGAGGTTGGTCATCTAAGGCATTGGTCCCCAACCTTTTTGGCACCAGGGACTGGTTTTGTGGAAGACAGTTTTTCCACGGACGGGGTGGTGGGGGTGGGGGATGGTTCAGGCGGTAATGGGAGCGATGGGGAGCAGCAGATGAAGCTTCGCTGGCTGGCCACCTCTCACCTTCTGCTGTGTGGTCCGGTTCCTAACAGGCCCTGGACCGCTACCTGTCCATTGCCCGGGTTTAGGCACCCCTGATCTAAGGACTTATAGGCTATGCTGAATGAAATGTAAAGTCACTTACAGTGTAAAACAGGAAAGACTCTACCATATTTGCTTTTTAAACTATGCTTCTGGCTCCTGAGAGCAAGGCCTGTGATGGCAAATGGTGGGAGCAGAGAGTTCACTAGGGCAGTCATTCAGCCAAGATGGTAGTGGCATATGAATTAGGACCGTTCAGGTAGGGAAGGAGAAAAAAATGGGAGATGCACTTAAAAGCTATAGCAGGAGAGAAGGAAATCAGAGCCTCTCCCTGGGAAGCCAAGGAATGGGAAAGGAAGAAAACGCCTACCTCTCACCTTAAATGGCGGCTGGAAGCATGGTGGGTGTTGCAGGGCTCAGGGTGGGAACAGGGCAGAGGGCAGGTTCCTGCCAGCAGACTGGGTGGTTGTGGGTGGGCTGCTCTTGAGACCAGCTCCCCACTCAACTTAGCTATGGGGAAAGAAGATTTGAATTGAACTAGCTTCCAGAATGCCAGATACGTCTGTGTGCATTCTTATCCTTCTTCCAGGCTTCCCATTTTTTTCATGCTGTGATGTTTTTAGTCCTTAAATCCAAAAATGGAAGAAAGAAATGGGAAGTCTCTGATATTTGGAGTTACAGTTTCTCAGATCCAATTAGAATGAAATTCAGCATAGACACTGATTAATATTAAAATATTAAATTTCAAAAATAATATTAAAATTATTTTCAACTTAATTTTTGAAAATCACAAAATAAGAGTTCCGGTGGCCTGAAATCATACTGCTATTCCCTTTGGCCCAAACAGAGAGGCCTTACCTTGTCAGAGAGTGCAAGCTTTCCCTTGCATGCACATGGAAATAGGATGTAACAGCCACCACTGCCCATACTTGGGGTGTCACTCTGCCTGTGGGTCACCCACCACTGCATTTAGAGCAGTAGGTCAGCAATTACTTTGAAATTTTTGTTAATGAGTTTTAAAAATTACTAATCAGAGTCACTTAAATGATTAAGAAGCCGGGCTTGGATATCACAGCATATGAATTTGTCACAACTTTTCTCAACTTAATGTATAAATTTGGCAAGTGATTTTTTTTTAAGTAGAGCAAGTGTCATTTTGTCAATCTGTTATTCAAAGATTAACTCTGACCATCACTTCTTATAGGAAAATTGACCAAGATCTCTAAAAGTAAATAATGATAAGAATAAGTTTATATACCTCATAAACATTTCCAAATATTCTAGGTTGCTTCTGTATATGTGTGTGTTGAGGGGGAGGGAGTTATAGAAAGAAGGTAGGTATGCAAAGAATAGAAGGTGGTTCTTGTTATTTTTCAAAACCAGTTCATCTTTTCTAATGAGTCATATCCCTGTGTCTAAGCCAAGTTCTTCCATGTCCCCACTGGCCTCAGCTTTGGGAATCCTGGGTATGATTCATGGGTCATGATCCTGAAGACAGAGTCCTATATTTCTCTAAAAACAATTTAGGCCCTTCAGCCTGTGATGCAACGATACAACTCCATATAAATCAGTGGGAGCTTTTATGGGTTGACTAATATGTTAACACCCTGTGATCCAGAAGTGGGGTTGCCTAAGCTTTTTTTAGGCTGGGTCATATAAATTGTGTCTCAAGCAGTGTTGTAGAGCTTTCAGTATCTTCCAAGATGATGTGGTAGAATGGGACAACAAATGGATGATTAATATGCTTGACTTTGTGCAATTCTTAACCATTTTTTGGTTGGAAAGAGATCAATTCCTGTGCATTTATTTATTTTTAATTTTTTAGTGGGTCGTTGCTTTTTTTAATTTTTATTTTATATTGGAGTATAGTTGATTTACAATGTTTTGTTAGTTTCAGGTGTACAGCAAAGTGATTCAGTTATACATATACGTAAAGCTGTTCTTTTTCAGATTATTTTCTCATTTAGGTTATTACAGATATTGAATATTGTTCCCTGTGCTATATAGTAGGTCCTTGTTGTTCACTTATTTTATATATAGTAGTGTGTATATGTTAACCCCAAACTCTTAATTTATCCCTCCCCCCACCTTTTCCCTTTGGTAACCATAAATTTGTTTTCTAAGCCTGTGAGTCTGTTTCTGTTTTGTAAATAAGTTCATTTGTATCATTTTTTTAGATTGCACCTATAAGTGATATCATATGATATTTATCTTTCTCTGTCTGACTTGCCTCACTCAGTATGATAACCTCTAGGTCCATCCATGTTGCTGCAAATTGCATATTTCATTCATTTTGATGGCTGAGTAATATTCTACTATATATAAGAACCACACATATCCGTTCATCTGTTGATGGACATTTTGGTTGCTTCCATGTCCTGGCTATTGTAAATAGTGCTTCAATGAACATTGGGGTGAATGTATCTTTTTGAATTATGGTTTTCTCCAGATATATGCCCAGGAGTGGGATTGCTGGATCATATGATAACCCTATTTTTAGTTTTTTAAGGAACCTCCATACTTTTTTCCATAGTGGCTGTACCAGTTTACATTCCCACAAACAGTGTAGGAAGGTTCCCTTTTTTTCCACATCCTCTCTAGCATTTATTGTTTGTAGACTTTTTATGATGGCCATTCTGACTGGTGTGAGGTGATAACTCATTGCATCATTTGCAAATATTTTCTCCCATTCTGTTGTTTGTCTTTTCATTTTGTTTATGGTTTCCTTTGTTGTGCAAAAGGTTTTAAGTTTAATTAGGTTCCATTTGTTTACTTTTATTTTCATTACTCTAGGAGGTGGATCCAAAAAGATGTTGCTGCAATTTATGTCAAAGAGTGTTCTGCCTATGTTTTCCTCTAAGAGTTTTATAGTATCTGGTCTTCCTTTTAGGTGTTAATCTATTCTGAGTTTATCTTTGTGTATGGTGTTAGAGAATGGTCTAATTTCATTCTTTACATGTAGCAGTCCTGTTTTCCCAGCACCAATTATTGAAGAGACTGTCTTTTCTCTATTGTATATTCTTGCCTCCTTTGTCATAGATTAATTGACCATAGGTGCATGGGTTTATTTCTGGGCTTTCTATCCTTTTCCATTGATCTATATATCTGTTTTTGTGATTCCTGTACATTTATGTCAGCTCTCAACGGTTTATTCTTGGAACTGCCAGAACTGCCCTTAGCTCCCAGGACAGGAACTAGAAATTATAATATCTGAACTTCATGACTTGTGAACACAGTGCCAATCAGCTTCTGAAGGACTGAGTGAAATCCCTGTTTTTACTTTTTTCTTAACACTGAAATTTAGCTTTGCAAAATTTGTTATACAGAGATTCTACAGGCTGCAAGAGCCACTTTTAGCCATCTTAATAAGTTCTTCCAGAGGCCAACCAATATCATTCAGTGTTATAAAGATAGATAAGAAAACACTTGTAAGAAAAATATAAATGAACAGATCTTAAGACAAAATCAAACTCTTTGTAATTCAACATATATTATTAAATGGTTATCATTTTGAAACTAACCCCGAATGACAAATGTGTGTTCTACAATGAAGTAGTTACTGTTAGGACCACTGGGTTGATAAAGATACTTGTTCTGAGGAGAAAATGATCAGACTGATTAGTAATATCTGTCATAGGCTCAGATTTGGGGAGTAGTTGTTTTAGAACCATCTATTTGCCATCCACACCCTAATTCCTAAGCCAGAATATTAAAAATTATTGTACTGTAAATAAGATGAAACCCAAGATGAAGACAACACATTATCTAGTATATTCCCATTTCCAGAAGAGCTCTGTGTCCTTCCTCACTTGAGAAACCTCCTTTACCAAAAATCAGAGAGGCTTGCCAGTGAAGAAAATCTTAATACCAGATACCTAAGCTCTCTCACCTGGAATCCCCATGACTTTGATATTCAGCATATGTTAATGATTTCCGAATGTTTATTCTTCAGACCAAAAATCTTTCCTGCACTTTGAATTATATTTTCAACTGTTTATTAGACAGCTTCATCTCAAAACAGCAAACTCAAGAAAAAAAATTAATACTCTAACAAGATCCCTCTTTGCACATTTTCTAATCTGTTAATGACATTATTATGAACCCAGACTAGAACCTTAAAGTCATTCCTCTTTTACCTTCAACCACTTCACACAATCAGCCACCAAATCCTAGCAATTTTAACACTTGACTTCTATCTGTATATTAAACCTAACACCTTTTCATTTTGTACTAGTTTTCTATAGTCACATAAACAATTACCAAAAAATTAGCAGTTTAATATACCCCAGTTTATTATCTCACAATTTCCTTGGTAAGAAGACTGGAAATGGATTAGCTGAGTCCCCTGAGCAGGGTCTCACCAGCTGTGTTCTCATCTGAAGGCTCTGGAGAGGTATGTGCTTCCAGATTCTATCATGTTGTTGACAGAATCCAATTCTTTGTGGTTGTAGAGCTGAGATCCCATTTCCATGCTGGTGGTCAGCTGGGGGCTTGTGCTCAGCTCTTTGAAGCCCACATTTCATGCATCATCTTCAAAGCTAGCCATGGAGAATCCCCCTCATATCAAATTCCTCTCACACTTTGAATCTCTCTTACTAGGAAGGTCCCAGTCCTTATTACTCATCTGATTAGGTCAGGCTGCATAGAGATAATCTCCCTTTCCTAAAGTCAACTAATTTGGGACCTTAATTATATCTGCAAAATCCCTTCACAGTAGCACTAAGATAAAAATGCTTCATTGAATAACTTATAGAAGGTGAGTATATACCAAGGCACGTGGATTTGGAAGGATTAAGGGGGGATTCTGCCTTCCATATTTTCTGTGGCCACTGCTTTAGTTGAGGCCCTAACTATCTCTGTGTAGACCATTACAATGATCATCTGGCTCTGTCTTGAATTGGAGTTCTCAAAAGCAGAACTTGAGATAAGAAAGCTTGGGCAGTCTGTTTGCTAGGTAATCCCAGGAAGCACTCATGAGAAAGCAAGGAAGTGAAACAGAAAAAGAAGAAAACCAATACACGGTATTGGAGTAACTATGTTAGAATTCTAAATAACTGGGGCTTATTACTGCTGCTGAGTATGAGAACGCTGGAGTATCATCTCCCAACTCCCACCACTATTGCTTGAGAGCTGCTCCCACTTGTTCCATAAATGCCCTCTGAAATTTTTTCTTCTTGTCTAACTAAATAAAACACAGATCTGATCCTGTCACTCCTCTTTCTAAAAACACTTATTTGTTTATACTGTCAACAAACAAACATTTTGTTTATTGCAAAATATGACATGCAATTCCCCATGATAGTCACTGTGAACTCAGTAGTGAAAAGACAGCCATGTAGGGAGCTTATAAGAGGAATGGTCCAAAAAAATGAAATCTAAATTCCTTTGCATAGCCCAGGTCTTTCCAAATCTGATATGAACTTATTTGGGCAGCATCTTTTCTCATCTTCTCCATTTAATCTTCCATTCAGGTGACAAAGTTTTCAGTGTTCCTGGAAAATTTTGTGCTCTTTCATCAACTTTGCTCAACCTTAAATGTTTTTCCCTTTTGGGGAAACTCCTATAAAATACCTTATCCAAAATGGACTTCCTCTGTGCACCATTCTGACACCCCTGTCTCGGTAGCTTTTATCACTCTTATTGCTCACAACTCATGGCTTACTGCATAGGCGGTCCTTCTGGAATAAATGCATTCAAAACCCATGAAAAAATTAAACAGTACTATATGGTATTCTTTCTGATATGAAGAAGATGGTATTCTTTCTGATATTCTTTCTGATATATAAGATGATTTTTTGGTTTAGATTTCCATATATGGCATTGTTCTTGGTTTCAAGTATTTGTCTATGTACATAGATGGATAAATACAGAGATAAATAAGCAAGAGATGGACAGATATACACCTATAAATAGAGAGATACACAGATATATAAGTAAGACAAAATAGTAATTTTAAGAAATAATTTTTATTTGGTTTTTGATATTCTGGGATTCAACACAAGAGCTGTGTCACAAGTCAATGTGTCCTTGGGACTAGGTTTTTGTTGCTGTTTCTCTGTTTGTTGTTAGCTCTATTGAGGTATAATTGACAAATAAAAATTATATGTATTTAAGATGTACAACTTGATGTTTTGATGTGCCTATACATTGTTAAATAATCACCACAATCAAGCTAATTAACATATTCATCACCTCACATAGTTAATTTTGTGTATGTGTTTGCATGTGGTAAGAACATTTAAGATCTACCCTCTTAGCAAACTTAAAGTATATATACAGTATTGTTAACTAGAGTCACCATGCTGTACATTAGATCTCCAAAACTTATTCACCTTGCATAACTGAAACCTTGTACCCTTTGACACTTTGACAAACATCCTATTTCTCCCACCAACCAACCCCTAGCAACAGCAGTTCTACTCTGTTGCTTCTATGAGTTCAACTATTTTAAATTCCACATATAAGTGTGATCATGAATTATTTGTCTTTCTGTGACTGTCTTACTTAACTTAGCATAATGTCCTACAGGTTCATTCATGTTGTTGCAAATAGCAGTATTTCCTTCTTTTTTAAGGCTGAATAATATTCCATTGTATATACCACATTTTCTTTGTCCCTTACTTATTGATTGACCCTTGGGTTGTTCCCATATCTTGGTTATTGTGAATAATGCTGCAATGAACATGAAGTCGCAGATATTTATTTGAGGCACTGATTTCATTTCCTTTGGATATATAATCAGAATAGGGAATGCTAGATCATATGGTAGCTCTATTTTTAATTTATTGAGGAATCCCCATTCTGTTTTCCATAGCAGCTTTACCAATCTGCATTCCCACCAACAGTGTACAAAGGTTTCATTTTCTCCATACCTTCATCAACACTTGTTATCACTTGTCATTTTGATAATAGCCATCCTAACAGGTGGGAGATGCTATCTCATTGTGGTATTGATTTGTATTTCCTCAAAGATTAATGATGTTAAGACGTTTTCATACATCTGGTGGCCTGTCATATGTCTTCCTTTGAAAAGCATCTATTCAGTTCTTTCCTATTTTTCAAATCAGGTTATTTTTCTTTTTGTTATTGAGTTGAGTTCCTCATATATTTTGGATATTAATCCTTTATCTGATATATGCTTTGCAAATATTTTCTCCCATTCCATAGGCTGCCTTTTCACTTTGTTGATTGTTTCCTTTGATCCATAACTTTTTAGTTTGATGCAATCCCATTTGTCCTTTTTTGCTTTTGTTGCCTGTGTTTTTGGGGACTTATCCCAAAAAAATCATTTCCCAGACCAATATCAAGACACTTTCCCTATATTTTCTTCTAGTAGTTTTACTGTTTCAGGTCTTATATTTAAGTCCTTAATCCATTTTGAGTTTATTTTTATATGTAATGTGAGATGAGTCCAATTTTATTCTTCTGTGTGTGGATATCAATTTTCCCAGCACCATCTGTTGAAGAGACTATCTTTTCCCATGTGTGTTCTTGGTAGCCTTGTTGAAGATGAGTTGACCATATGCGTCGATTTATTTTTGAACTCCTTATTCTGTTCCATTGGTCTATATGTCTCTTTTTGTGTCAGTATCATTTTTTTTTTATTACTATAGATTGGTAATATAATTTGAAATCAGGAAGTGTGATGCCTCCAACTTTGTTCTTCTTGCTCAAGATTGCTTTGGCTAGTTGAGGTCTTTTGTGGTTCATAGGAATTTTAGGATTTTTTTTCCTATTGCTGTAAAGAATGGTATTGGGATTTTGATAGGGTTGAATTGAATCTGTAGTTCACTTTGGGTTGTATGGACATTTTAACAATACTAATTCTTCCAATCCATGAACAGGGAATCTTTTTCCATATATCTGTGTCTTCTTTTATTTCCTTCATCAATGTTTTATAATTTTCAGTGTACAAGTCTTTTACCTCTTTGGCTAAGTGTATTTCTAAGTATGATTTTGTTGTTGTTGCTATTGTAAATGGGATTGTTTTCCTAATTTCCTTTTCAGATAGTTTGCTGTTTGTGTATAGAAACACCACTGATCTTTGTATGTTGATTTTGCATCCTGCAACTTGGATCTGATTTTAAAGCTGAAGGTCTTGTAGACATCACGGATGGACAAGCTCTGCCAAATTTTATATTTCATGCCAATAATATCCCTTTTCTTTTGAGAAGTAATCTTTTCAACATATCTTCATGCGTTTTCTTTTCTTTTTTTTTTTTTTTTTTTTTTTTTTCCTGCTAGACAAAGTATTTGGGAGTATATTGATAAGTGTATCTGACTTAAAAGGCTATATTTTTAAAAATTAGCTTTATTCCTGTGAAGCCTAATGCACACTGTAAAGTAGATATAAGTAGTTTCTGTTAAGCAATACAAAGACATTTAAAATCACAGTGGACCTACATAGAAAAAGATGTATTTTAACCAAAATATCGCCACTAAAAATGAACTCGGGGACTCAGAAATTTGAGGTACATAGTTGGGATTCCTTTTGTTTCCCTTGAGTCCCTAGTGGTTCAAGAAAACTGCCAGTTCTAGAAACATTTCTCTTACTTGAAACTTTCCTTTTAATAACTGTTATTGAATGTCTATTATAAGCTATGCATTATGCTATGTATTAAGGTTTTTAAAAAGATAAGATTGAAAGAAATGCATTGAGGAAGAAATATTAATTACTTTGTCTCAATAAATATTATACCCAACATGCCCAAAATTTTCTAAAATCAATTAGGAAAGGCCTGACTTAATGAGGCTTTACACTTACCTGCTAAATGTAAATTTTTAGATTTCAGATAATTAGGAAGTCTATGTTCACAATACCAAAAGAATACTTTCCTGGGTTAAACTGGGAAGATCAAGGTCTCCCAGAGATCAAGAAAAGCTTAAGTACTTCCTTTTTTTTAAAGTTCCTATAAAATTAAAGAAATTAAAAATGCTATCATTTGATTAAAAAACTGCAAAATATTTTAGATATTTACCTTGAACATGGTAACACTTTTAATTTAAAAATACAATGCAATATGACTGTGATAGTTGTAAAATTAGTACATGTATTCACAAATAATTATTACTTCATGGTCCATTAGAGATTATATGGTTCAGATAAAAGTACACAAGTTTAAAGTTGTAACATGAACATCTTTGGATTCACCTTTGACCTCTATATAACAGTATGTTTGTGTGCACAACCTCATTTGGAGAAAATGTCAAAAGACTAATTTATAAACTCATTTAAACACAGAAAGTGTAAATGTGAGATCACACTGAAGGGCCCTGTGACATGCATGCCCTGGTCAAAAAGGGAAAAGTGGCTGATATTTTGGAGTTGTCATCACCTGGGACCCTGGCATACATGAGAAGAAGTGTTTTACTTTAGAAATACTCCTGTCTTTGAGAATGAAGACTAACTTCCCTCTGTGCATTCCCTCTCCTCACCCACAAACCAAAATCCTTCCTGCCATTAATCATGACAATCCTTTTTGATGTAAATAGAAAGTATTCTATTACCACCCAAAAAAGCAATATACTTGGCCTATGACACATTAAGTTGATGCCCAATCAGAGGAGAATGTAATACCAGGGTTAGCGGAAATAGATATCTGGAAATGAAATAAGGAAGGAAAGGAGGGAGAGAAGGAAAATGGAAGAAGAGAGGAAAGAAGAGGGAAGGAAAAAAGGAAGGAATGAAGGAAAGGAGGAAGGGAGGGGGGAGATAGGGAAGGAGGGAAGGAAGAAGGAGGAAAAGGAAGAAAGCAATGTCATTTCTCAAGGAAGTGAAGACAGGAGACCTTGTCTCACAGGCAGAAGCAGAAACGTGAAAAATCTCCAGGGACCTTTCTAACACAGACACTGAATCTCTGGCTTTAGCTTTTCCCAACAATGAAACGATAGGAGAATTCAGGGCCTGGGCACTGCTCCGGCATAACTGTGGACAGATTTTCCCCCATATGTTTACAGAATTCCAAAAGTACAGAAATAGCTGTTGAGCTCTAAGCAGTTTTTGTAAAATTACCCCAGCTCAGAGATGTTTTCATTCTACCCTGGGGACTCTTTGGTGAAATCTAAATAAGTGGAAAGATTCAGCTATTTTGGAGTTTTCCTTGTGCTAAATAATATTCTGTAGATTGGATTAAAAGCAGAAAAAAATGTAGATATTTTCACATTCACATAAATCAAAATGGCTGAATGTTTAAAAACAAACAAAAAAGTGCCCTCAGGCTGAAACCAATTATGGAAATTCTTAGCCAAAAGGGATAATTTATTAGATAATTTATAATGAGCACAACGCACAAATGAAAACTGGTATCTCTGACCTCAACTACCACAAACACTATGATGTTTTCTATCTACAAAAATGATCACAATAAGGTTTGTGTAGGCCCCGTGCAGGAGGGTTAGGCCAGGGGTCTACAGGAGCCCTGTCTGTCTGACTGAATCTGACTCTGACTCCAGAGACAGTAGCTTCCCAATGTGATGACTGTGGGGGACTTTTCTTTCTTCATTGATTCCATTGATTGATTTCACTGGCTTTTAGGAGATCACTTTTTAAATTAATTAATTTGCAAAAGCACAATGAGTAAACCTTCTTCACCTGGTGAGTTCCCTCTCATTCTTCAGAGAGCAGCTCAGACATCACTTCCTTTGAGGGGTCTTCTCTGACCATAAATGCCCAACAAAAGCAAGCTGAATATTATGTATTACAACCTCTAATCAGTATCTGTCTCTCTCTTAGACTGGAATCCCCAGAAGTGCAGAAATAATGTCTATCATACTCATGGTGATGGCCCCGTGCCTAACCTTTAGTGGATACTCAGCAAACATTCATTGAATGAATGAAGGAAAGAAAACTAGCCCTAATAACTAGATAATATAATTGCATTGGTAGGAAGATTTTGACTGCAAGTAACAGAATACTGAACTGAACTTAATAAGATGCCCAGAGGTGGGGACTTCCCTGGTGGTCCAGTGGTAAATACTTTGTCTTGTAATGTAGGGGGTGTGGGTTCGATACCTGGTTGGGGAGCTGAGATCCCACATGCCTCGTGGCCAAAAAACCAAAACATAAAACAGAAGCAATATTGTAACAAATTCAATAAAGACTTTAAAATGGTCCAGATCAAAAAAAAAAAAAAAGATGCCCAGAGGTGGATGTTTCCAGAGTGTGTTAATTGGGTAGCTCGACCATGTCAGGGCACTGAGTCTACTTCATGGTCAGGCTCTTGGTTTTCCCCTCATCATCACAAGAAGGCTGCCACAATCATGAGCACTCATCCTCAAATAACTGAGTTTAAAGCCAGTAAATACAGAGAGAAGAGATCACTTCTCAAACATCAGTCTTATTAAATAAAATTGTGGAAGCAACTTAAATGTTCATCAACAGATGAATGGATAAAGATGTGGTACATATATACAATGGAATATTATTCAGCCATAAAGAAAAACAAAATACTATTTGCAGCAACATGGATGGATCTGGAGATTGTCATACTGAGTGAAATAAGTCAGACCAAGACAAATATCATATGATATTGTTTATATGTGGAATCTAAAATAATGGTACAAATGAACTTATTTACTAAACAGAAATAGAGTCACATATGTAGAAAACAAACTTATGGTTACCCAGGAGGAAAGGTAGGGGAGAGGGATAAACTGGGAGGTTGGGATTGACATATACACGCTACTATATATAAAATAGATAACTAATAAGAACCTACTATATAACACAGGGAACTCTACTCAATACTCTGTAATGACCTATATGGGGAAAGAATCTGAAAGAGAGTGGATATATGTATATGCATAACTGATTCACTTTGCTGTACAGCAGAAAGTGACACAACATTGTAAATCAACTATACTCCAATAAAACTTAATTTAAAAAAAAAAGAAGAAAATTGCTCCTTGGAAATCTTCTGAACAGACTTCTTCAGTTCCCGATGACCAGCATATGATCACATGCCCTCAGACCAGGGGTCCCCAACCGCCTGGGCTGCATACCAGTACTGGTACCAGTCGCAGCCTGTTAGGAATTGGGCCACACAGCAGAAGGTGAGCAACGGGCAAGGGAGTGAAGTTTCATCTGCCGCTCGCTCCCCATTGCTCCACATTGCTCGCATTACTGCCTGAACCATCCCCCGCCCCCGTCCGTGGAAAAATTGTCTTCCAGGAAACCAGTCCCTGGTGCCAGAAAGGTTGGGGACCGCTGACTTAGACTACCTGCAAGGAAGGCTGGAAAAACAAGTGTCTGGCATTTTCCATGTCTATAATAAGGGGAGGGCTCTGTGAGCAAGAAGAAAGGGTGAACAAGAAGCTATCAGGCAGCAATCAAGAGTCTGCCAGAGGGGCCTATGGTTGTATTCTTTACTCGCCAGTATTTTTTTAAATGTGTCATTAAATGTGAGCCCCGTGTGCTCTAAGAACATAGGAAGAGCATGTCCTGCACACAGCTTTCCCTGGTCCATGGGTGCAGGTAAGCATGTGAATCCAAAAATGTTTCATGTATAATTACATCCAGGGTATGATAGAAAAAGAAAAACCTGTCAACATGATGATCTTGAAGATGATTTTGAACTCCTATTAGATCAGAGAAATGTACAGAAATGTATCCTGTTTCATCTTGCCATCTATTGGCTGATGTTTTTCAACTGCTGGGCTGCTGTGATTGGCTGCTGGGCACTAGTGATTGTCATTAGAGCAAAATGGTTTTGTTGGATCTGGAGAAGTAGTATATCATGTTTTATTAATTTTTTTATTCCCAATAAATGTAAACGTTGCTTTCATGTACTTACCAGATCAACCAAAACACTCAGTGAGCACATTAAGTAGACATTGTTTGGAGAACCAGAAGGATCAGAGACTGCTCCATGTTAGGTATGGCATCTGACGTCTCTGTGCAAGTGTACTGAAACCCAAGATTATTGAGAAGTCAAAAGATGCAGAGACTCAGCTTATTGTATGACTGGAGTATGGGTTTTTATTTAAGTGCAGATGCTGGAAGCAGATCTTATGTCTGTTACTTCCTCTGTCCTGTTAGCTCTACTTCTAAACCTGGTTTAAAAATTCCTCAATTCACGGCAAAGTGCTGAAATAGAATTCTGTTTCAGCTTTGTTGGCAGGAATTTGACATACCTGGGAATATAAGCAGCCTATACAATTGACTTGGAGATGGAGGATGAGTTCTTTCTTCAACTCAGAAAGACAGGAACACGAAGGCCCCACTCAAGTTTTTCCCAGACCCAGAAGGTTAGTGACTTCACTGTTCCCGGGAACCATTAATCAGATCTGCCAAATTCATTCACTGGTTGAAGCTCAAACTAGTCTTGTCAGAGTGCGGCAATCATGAGCTGTCCTCAGCATGGGACAATTTTACACACCATGCTCCTTGGGATCACCTGAAGTTTTGAGCAACCCTCTGGAAAATCTGCCTGGTGGTTTGGTATTACAGGAAATTCTTACTCTATTTTGTGGCTCTTTCACAGGAAAAACATGTCAACTGTATTGTTTAGGTTTTTTTCCTAGCTGCATCATTACTTATTATATTTTATCTTCTCTTAAACCCATTTCCTGTATTTACACACCTTGTTAGTTTCAAAAGTTTAGAACTCTACATCTCTCAAAGAATGCTATTCCTTTTTCCTTCCAGCCTGCAAGGCTCCATAGCCCTGGCCCCTCCCACATTTGCAGTGATTTGCATGTTGTCTGTACCTATGATATGATGAGCCTCTCAGAACACTCACACGGATACCAATGGATGTTGGTTTGTGCACATGTGTAAATATTAGATATGGCAGCATTCTTTTGGAAATTAGGAAAAGGTTTAATTTTGAGGACTTGGCATTTCTCAAAGTCATGAAAATGTCTGATAGAATTAAAGCATATTTAAGACACATTAAAAAGAAAAAACCAGGGAAAGGTATGCAGTACGTTGTCTCGTGTTGTCCAAAGGCCATCTGCAACAAAAGTAACTGAGGAGCTGGTTATGAAATTGCAAATTCTTGATCTTCTTAAATGTACTAAATCAGGCTCATGAGGGGTGGGATTTCAAAATATGTGCTTTTTGTCTCCTTCTCAAGGCGATTCTCACACATCGTTGGAGAGCTGCTAGCATAAGACATTTCCAAACTATCAATTTTTCAGTCAGTCTGAAAGAGGGGAGGTGAATGGGTCATCAAAATGAGGCAAAAGAAAGATGTTAGTTTCTAAATACCATACTGGTCATGGCTATCACTTAAAGCATCCCTGTATCATGGATTTCTTTGGCAGACTGGGGAAGCCAATAATATATCCCTTCTCAGATTAACTTTCAAAATCACAAAACAAAACACATGTGATCATAAAGAAAATTAATTATATTAAAGTATACTCTATCTATGGGCCCCTTGGGGATCTGTGAACACCAGACTAAGAATCCTTGAGTGAAGGGACAAAGGAACCCAATCAGAAACTGCTAAGTGGGAATGACAGATCAGATTTGGTTAGATGCTATCTGAGGCTTGCAGTCTAATTTAGGATTAGTTTCAGCAGGAGAATCTAAAAGTACTTCAGAGAGAAGAGGCATTGAAGATGATAATGAAAGTGTTTAGAGATAGAACCCGTAGCAAAAGGGTAAAACACATACCCCGTCTCCTCTGTCTTCTGTTTCTCTCTTTACACTGGATAACTCCTCTCAGTCTGTAACAAACAAAAAATACTCTTCCATTTAAAAGTCATACCTTCGTCCTACATCTCTCTCTGTCTATCATGCTACCTCTCTCCTTTTTTTTCTTAGTGAAATATCTAGAAAAAGTTATCTGCACTTCACTCCCCTCTCACCTATGATCTGCCTTCTGTCCCCATTCACTGTTGCCGTTGTTTCTACCAAAGTCACCAACATCTGACACTACCGACCACACCCTCTGTTTACAGCCTACTATTTTAGCTTCCCAGTTCCCCTTTTCCTGGTTTTCTCACCACTGCAGATGTTCCTTTTCAGTTTCTCCTCCATTGGCTCCTATTTCTCCATCATCCCTAAAATGCATCTCCTCACCAGTCTGCCCTCAATCCTCTTTCCTTCAAACATTATCTGCCCTCATCACTACTGCCACACACTGCCTTGTTTAAGCCTCCATCTCTACCATTGCTTTATAGCAGAGGTTGCCTAACTTGCCTCCCTGTCTTCAGCTTCTTCTCCAATCCACTCTCTACCCTCTCTCAAGGTGGAGGCATTTCTCCTCCTTTGGAGCTGACCCTTCCCTTGTTTCACAGCATTCTTTGCCTTTCTTTTCCTCCCAAATGTCCTCTTGGAATCCACTTCTGTTTAAGTGAAATATCTTTCTGTGTGTCCCTGGGGTTCCCTGAAACCTAAGTGAAGCTCTCAAAATTGCCCCATCGATGACCTCCCCTGGGACTTCCTTGGTGGTCCAGTGGTTAAGAATCGGTCTTGCAAATGCAGGTGATACCGGTTTGATCCCTGGCCAGGGAACTAAGATCCCACATGCCACGGGGCAACTAAGCCTGCGTGCCGCAACTACTGAGCCAGCACAACACAACTAGACAGTCCGTGTGCCACAACTAAGACCCAATGCAGCCAAAAATAAATAAATAAATATTTTTAAAAAATTATCTCTCCTTCTAGACTATGAGCTCCTGGAGAGTTCATAGGACTTAGCCTAGGCCTTTCCTGTCTGTCCTCCCATCACACATAGAGAGGGGTTCAAATGTTCTTCATCAAATTAGGAAAATCGCCTTAAGAAGAGAAGCCAAAAGACTGATATGAAAAATGAAAACATCAATCAGTCTCTCTAGGATAACCATAAACTACTACCACTCATTCTCTTCCTCTTTATTTTTATTTTTGGCCACGCCGCATGGCATGTGGGATCTTGGTTCTCCTACCAGGGATCAAACCCATGCCCCCTGCAGTGAAAACACAGAGTCTTAACCACTGGACCACCAGGCAAGTCCCTCTCTGCCTCTTTAAACAATAAATGCCGTGAGAATGTTTATACAATGATATAGAACAATAAAAGACGTGGTAGAGAGAAGGAGATAGTCAGTTAATCATGTCTCCCATTTAGACACAGTGAAATAAAAAATCCCTGAATCCCCTATCAGCTGCTAACTGCCATACTAGATTCATCTCATTCATTCACCTTTTTATTCATTCAACACATAATTTTGAGTACCTCCCATACTTGCTAGTATGCAAGGCATTGGGAATTCAGTGGTGAACAAATATTCAGAGTTCCATCTTCAGGAAACCAAGAGTGTAATGGGAGAGGTAGATAATAAAGAAATACATGCTTATAAGCTGTGATAAATGAGTGAAGGAAAATTTTCTTGAAGGATCAATGGGACAAAGGACAAATACACATTCTATTTCTACAAGGTCTCTGGGTCCCTGCAGAGTTGAACTTGCCCTTGTCTGAGTCTTAGAGATTTCATTTGTCCTCTTTACTAAAGGCTTAATCTAGAAGTAAGCTAAGAAGTTAACTCTCTCTTCCCTCTAAACATTGGTCTTGACCTTCCAGATAGAACATTCCCACAGCATGAGGAATGCCCCTCTCCCACACTGGAGTGAGGATATCTTTCTTCACATGCTTTATTTCCTTTACCTGAATCCAACGTGACTTTTCATGATCAAGTCCGCTAACTGACAACATGGTAGGGGAACAAAAAAGCGCCCCATTTAGAAAAATGGCACAACCATTATTTTCATTTCCTTTATTCATCACTCTGAAAATGTTATCACCTCCTCAGGCCAAATGGCGTCATTGGCTAAGCCTAGTTTCCTTGAGATCCATAGCAAACTCCTTCTCTTTGAGGTGGGCATGACAGTAGAGGAGAAATATTTGTGCCCCCTTAGTTATTTCCTAGGACAAATAGTCAAGGAAACTAGGACACTGTTCTTGTTCTTTTCTTTCCTCCTTCCTTCCATGCATCTTACTTTCACCCCAGCCTCCTGGAGCTAGCATATATCATACCAAGGAAAGGAAAGAGAGAAAGAACAAGAAAGAAAGGAAGAAAAATTCAAACAGAAGAGTGGTAAGTAGAAAGGATGGTTTTTCATTAGCCTTCTCATAGAAAAGAATAAATTGAAACACTGACATTGAGATGGCAGGTGTTACCAGCCCACCTCACCCCCATCTATCACTCGATTGAATAAATGTTTTTTGAACACCTGCTGTGTACCAGGATTGTGCACAAGTCCTAATATAATAAGTCCAAAGAATTCTAAAAAAACATTCTGTGAGCATGGGAGGAGGTTACTGGCATATATGCCCCATAATTGCCACCATGGATCTAGGCCAGTGGTTCTCAACCTTGGCAGTATATTGTCACCAGAAGAGATTTTTTAAAAAATAGAAATGCCCAAGCCCCACCTTCAGAGATTCTGATTTGGATGGGCCCAAAGCAACAGTAATTTTTCAAAAGTTGATTTCAATGTGCAGCCAGGGCTGAGAGCCATTGGCCTAGGCTGGTCAGACCATTCTGAAAGGTAACCAGCCCAATCTTCCAAAGCACAGGGAAGGATCTCTTTTCCTATACACAACTCACATTCTGGAGAACACTCTGATATTTTGGAGGAATTGTTCTACCTCCCAGGTCCTCTCCTCAGGAACTAATCTTGACTTCCATCATCTCCATACTTCTAAGCTCTCCTGTGGATGCAATGCATGGGCAGTGTCCTCTGTTCAGTAACGGGGTTCTCCATTGGCTGTATTCCCAACCAATATTCCTGCCCTTCTTCTCCAAGTCCTTCCCTTCACAAATAGTGTATATCTAGGACAGGTTGAAATCTTAGTTTCTGTTGGTAATCTATATAATTACATTACTCAGCTACCAAAACTACTCCTATAAAAAAGAGTTGGGAGATACTTTTTTCTGAGCCAGAAAGGTGGGACGGTGACACTCCCTTGGTTGCAGTTGGGTTTGGAAGGAGCCCTTATTTGCATGACAATGTCTCTGAAAATAATAGTCCCACCTCCTTGCTGGGCCTTCCTTCTTCACTGAACAGGCGTCATCAGGAAACAAAATCCCATCCTTGATGATGGAATTGGCACTGGCTTCTAAGTAGGCCAAAGAATTTGGAGCTTGTCTAACCAGAAATTCTTACCCACTCCCAAAAAATGCATATCCTGTTCTTCCAAAGGATGGTTAATTAGCACCTGCCTCTACTGCTAAACTCCTGTGGGATCTGCAGTGTTGCTTTCATAGTTCCTCTGATCTGTGTTGGCCACTGCATACTAATGAACCATGTCAGTCACATGATGTGCCACCTGATCTACCAGAGAGGGTGTCGCAGGACTCCTTGAATCTAGGTGTGACTACCCCAACAAAACCATTAGACAGTGCATAAGAAAGGATGCAGCTGGAACTTGGCCAAGAGCTTAATCCAATTAACTTGACAACCATAGGTTCCTTTCCAGAAAAACTAGGGAATATTGAAGCTAAAGAAACCTTAGAAATTACCTAACCCACATGTTGCTTACATTTGGGGACTCACTGCCTCTGATTAGAATCTGCTGAAAGAAACAGAAAATTGCATGTACAATTTTTCACAAGACTTCAGGAGGTTGGGTCACAGACTCCATCAGCTGGGCCCATGACCCCGTATTGAAGAACCCTGGTGTACTCTTACCCCCTTCCTCCACACACACACGTTTTGTAGATGAGGACACTGCAATCCAAAGAAACATGTGATTCTCTAAAGGAGTCACAATCTAGTGGCAGAGACACAAGCACCAAATCTGAATCTGGTCCCTCAGGATTTACCCAAGACCACTGTCCTAACACTTCTTTAGAAGAGGTTTTGGGGTTTATTTTTTCTGAGACCACTGTCCTTTGTCTTAGGATTCCTATTCACACACTTTCCTCTGCCTGCAGACTGGGCCCTATTGGCAAGATGGGCAACCATATCCCTTTGACTGGGCAGGCTCTTTCTCAGGAGTAACCAATTAACCTACTCAAAATTCTTCCAAGTTAAAGCCTTGGGACTGGAGAGCTTTAGAAACCCATGTCTTCACTAGAGCACCACCTGGTGGAGCATTGCAATAAATCCTACTTAAGCAAGCGGGAGATGCCTGTCATGCAAGGAGCAGCCTTCACCAGTTCTTCCATGTCTGATACCAGGAGAGCAGTTTTATCCAGATTTTTTGCTTAAGAGTTCTTTTAAACATTGCCAAATAAAACCAGATTCAAAAATTACGTGATTATTCCAAAAAATCAAGTTTTTGTTTCCTAGCTCTTTACATAATCTTGATAATCTTGTTCTCCTGCTTTAACAGCATATAAATCCAAAAGCAAGGGTAAAAAGGTTTTCTCTTGGAATAATAATTGCCAACGCTATTTGACAAACAGAAATGACCTCAAGTTGGTGATGTTTTCTTACATCACCATTATCTAGAGGCAATGGAATTCTGTTTCTACCTCTGCCATCTAGGAGCTGCATAATCTCAGGTAAATCATTTAATTGTTCTCATCTGGGACATAATCTGAGGCAATGATGGTGGCACTTACTAGCTGTATGATTTTGACACATCATCACTTAAACTTCCTGTATCTCAGTTTCCTCTTCTCTAAAATAAGGAAGACAATAATATCACTCATCTCTTAAGATTGTTGTAAGGATTTAATTATATACTTTGTTCAGTTATGTGACATTTTAGGTCGATGGCATGATATTGGCTTTGTAGGAAGAGCTTATCACAGTAACTGAGACATGATCAATACACTTTCCTAAAGACATTGGTTGTTAGGGAATTTATGAAATTATACATATCAAGCACTCAGTGTAGTACCAGGTTCATAATACATGCTTAATAGCTTTTGTTTATTAAAATTCAATGGAAATAGTGGTTAAAACATAACCTCACAGATTGCAATAGCACATGTGAAATTGGCATAATAGTAAGACCTAGAAAATTCAGATGTTAGTTGAGGGACGGGAACCAAGAGACTATCAAGTTCACTCACTTACTTTATAGGTGATGAAACTGAGGCTCAGAAGTACTAAGGAGTTGTTCAAGGACACACAGCTATGACAGGAAGTTCAGAACAAAAATCCAGGATCCAAGCTTTCAGTTCTGTTCTTTAGCAAGACAATCAAATGAGTAAAGAAAAGAAAAGACTTTGAGGAGCTAAATGCACAGTACAAGCCTTTTTATTAGTCGGTTTAAGTGGATCTCTAATCTTCAAACACTGGGCCCTATGTCTCAGGCTTCATCCATGGGCTGAAAAAACCAAATTCCCAAAGGCCCACCTCAGTGGCCATCAGTCAGACTTCTGCTATCTGGAAAGCCCAGGACCAATTCTCATCTGTGTGTGTGATCAGACCTAGCTGCCCTGGCAGCATCAAGGCTCCAGGACACATGGCACAATCCTACCCGAGAGCTGGGACCTCCTTAGTGACTGGAAGTCTCACACTCCTAGGACTGGAAGAGCAGCAGACAAAACACATAACCTAGCACTAGCATCATTAATACTAGAAGATTTGCCAGGAAGTTTATGTGTCAAGGTCCTCACACCCTTCTAAACCCTGGGACAGATCTCGAGAACAGTTCATATGGTCTTTTGATTTTGCAAATTTTTCCAAAAAAATATATTACTCATAATCAATTAAGGCTTCTGTCGCTTTTTGTTCTGATTTTTTCTCCATCACACTTCCTTTATACTGGGTGATGTTGAGTGTGTGGGGGGTTTGGGGATCTACATAAGGGAAAGTTGAATTGAGGCTCTATTTAGTTTTAATTTAGTGGGAAATAGTTAAGTGGTTCACAATCACTTTAATGATGCACATACATTATTGTTTTCTACTGCAGTGTAGGAATGGCCTCCTGAAACATTCTCACAGCCCATTATATAAGCTGGTCTAGTGTCATGACCAGAAAATATAAGACCCAGGCTGTGCAGGTCATGTCATAGTATAAATGAGTCCTGTGGTATATGGTACCTGACACAGGAGCTTTATGGGCGATGGAAGAGAAACAGGCCTTTATAGGGAGCCCTATGTGGACTGGTGAAGTTATAAGTGGAGGATTCCATTCTCATTGAGAACTTGTCAAAATGCAAGTTCACTCCTATCAGAATACACCCAATTTTCCAGCATATACAATGATAAATGCACTTATATAATTTTTTTCTTCTTTTTTGATAGGAAACAACTGAAATAGAATTTATCAGAATCTCTGTGTTTGTAGGGCACAACCTGGTGGCAGTACTAGAAAGAATGGGTGTACCTAGGCATGAAGTGGCATGTTACATGCATTTCATCAATAATAAAGATGAAATTTTTATCAACGATGCCAGCCTAAAGACTAAATTATCCTTCTGATCTCTATATGAAAAAATATTACCAAATCCACTGCCATATGAAGAGGCAATAAAGGGAATGTAGCCATACGTGAGGGAAGAAAAGTGTAATGCAGTTAATTAAAAAACATTGCATTGCTTTTTGTGATTGTATGTTGTTCAAGACATTTTCAGCTGTCTAGAATTTGTAATTTATGGTGCTTTAGTATTTGTTTTAATAAATATCTACTTTATAGCTATTTTTATGATCATTTCTTTCTCTCCCTTGGCCCCTGAATAAAAACATTATATAAGCTTCAGCTCCACAAAACCTGTATGTGTATTCCAGGCAGGGGCAAAGATAAAAAGAGAGGGGAGAAAGGGAGGGGGAAGAGGAACAGACAAAGGCAGTTAGAAGGAAAGGAAAAAAGTTCCACAGGGAAGAGAGTCAATCTTGATGGGATCAATCAGTTTGAATGTGCCTTGACCTCTGAGTAGGTTTCTTACTCCCCAAAAGACAAATGACCATTAACTTTTTCCTGTCTTTTCTTTATATGTGATTTTCCCAAGAGGGAAAGGCAGGGAATTCTGGCTGTGAGTTCATTTTGCCAGTTTGGATACTTTTGAAGACATGGAATAACATCCATTTTATTTGGCCCAAGGGCTGGATAATACACTATATTCTCCTGCAGGCATTTTCTTTGGTTGACTTTCTCAGGGTGAACAACCTCACATGCTCCATTAACTAAGGTTAGTAATTGTCCTTGTGGCTGTGCAAGAGTCAGTAGGATTACAAGGCATTCCATGAGAAGAGCTGCAATGGGACAAAGGAGATTAAGCTGGCAAATTAACAAGCAAACCTTCAAAACTACAGCTCTATAGAATATTAAGAAAAACATGTAGTAGCATTATCATGCCTCAGTTTCTACTGGCTTTGATAATGTAGACACATCTCTCAGATTTATTCTGAAGAATAATTTACTTAGTGTCTTTTTTATTGAAATTATGAAATGTTCCCTTCCTGAATTCCCTTGTGCTCTTTGAGATGTTATTACCAATGGGGAAAACAGGATGTAGTTACATAATAAAAGTATGCACCTCCCACACTATTCTACTCTTACCAAGCAAAATTATACATCTGAAAGCCCATGCCTAATGGGAGGAATCTTGCCCAAATCATACTGGCTTCACCTGGTCCCTTATCTCAGCTCAAATTTCTCAACTAATTAGGAAAAAACAGAAAAGTCATCTTGATTCTACAAAGCGGCCACAAGCCTGGAGACACTGGCAAAGATGCAATAAATGGTTTGTTGCTATTACATGAAAATACATGGTAAAATAATATTGTCTTTCTATCAAATTTATGGCTTCAGTACTTTAGAGTACTGAAAGAAAATAATTTTGCAGCTCAACACTGCAGCATACAAAGCGTTAATACCGCGTGGCATTGGGCTGATAGAAGATTGCAAAGCATAAGATTTTCAGATATGAGCAATCATAGGGTAAAGAAATATAAAAGGATAGAAGAAGTGTCATCCTTTGGCCTGGTGCCAGGATCTGAGACAGTTGCCATATGGAGCTCTGAATCTACTCAGCAAAACTCAGTGTTGCTCTGAAGTTCACTGGATATGAAAGGAATGTCCCAGCTTGACAAGAGAAGGACACGGAAGGCCTCCTCAGGGACTTCGAATTCCATGCCTGTGGTTTCTCTGGGAAGGACAGTTTCATGCTTCATTATCTTCCTTAGTCATGGCTCACTTGATTGCAAGAAATGGAAATCCATTCAAACAAGCCAAAGCAATGGAGCAATATTCAGCAAAGAGAATGAATGAACTGTGACTGGACATAACTACATGAATTCCACAAGCAAAATGTTAAGCAAAAGATTCCAGAGACAAACATTGTTTGTACTTTAGGATTCCATTTACGTAAAAATGAAAAACTAATCTACAGTGTGACCACCAAGAGGAGGCCATTGTAGGTGTCTGAGTGACTTGGACAAGAGTGGAAGCAATAGAGATGGAAATATGTTGATGGTTCTGGTGCTTCTTAAAAGAGAGGTCGTGGGCCAGGAAGGCAATGTAAGAGCTGTCCCCCCTGCACTTTCAGGTTTCCTTCCTTAGCCAAAGTAGGAAGTAGGGGTGGTGCTAGGTAGCACCTGCTGGTCCAGGGAGTGGGGGGTACCTTTCTTATCAGCACTAACTTCTGCCACTCCTGCCCTCTCCTCTCATTTGTCAATCAAGTCATGATCTTCGAAAAAGCTCATTTGTCTACAGCCCACCAAATGCAGTGTTCTGTACTGAGGAAGTGAGAATCCTTAGAGAAACTCACAATCCAGTAGAGGAAACAGAACACTAAAAAGACAACAAACAGAAGTAAAACAAGCACGATTTAATAATCTCTTCTGGTTAAGAAAAAAATCAATCTGGGAAAGTTACACCATATTGAAGGAAGTGAGAGATACAGACAAGTATGTATTAAGGCTCTCGCAAAGATGTTAATAATTCATAAACATTTAATAAGATTTCACAGTAAATATAAATCACTTACATAGCTGTATCTTCTCTTCATACATGGCTTAGAGTATGGGGAACTATAAAAGACCACATGAAGGTGAATAATGGAAAAAATAAAGGGATCCTGGAGAAGAAAAGTGGGAGGCAAGAGGGTTCTACAGCTATGGAAGTACCCAGTGGACCAGTCAGTGATTGAAAGTGAAAGGTATACCAATAACTTACACAATCTTTGCTATCAATTGTATGAATGCTCTGTTAACAGTCAACATTTGCACCAAGGCACCCTCCCACATATTATGACCAGAGTACCTAGTTATATTTGGGTGGGAAGTGGCAGGCCAGGGGTAAGGGTTTGAAGGTAAAGTTTACAACAGATTGTTAAATAGTGACTTAACGTGGATGAAAAACCAGATCAATTCTCTAGACCCAGTCCTGTGACATTCTGCATCTGGATGTCTTTTAAATCACTAGCAGAAAGAGGTAACTCTTCAGAAGCAATAGACGTTTGCAGGCAGACAGCAGAAAGTGAAAGTTTAAGAATGAATATTATAACTAGTAAAGTGGGTCATTTGCTTGTTTGCTCTTAGATCCTCTCCCTGTCCTTTCTCTGTAAACTTCATTTCCTGGACTCTCTTGCCAATTGGCTTCTGGCTTGGTTTAGTCAATAAAAGGCACTGGGGAGATTGAAGATCAGTGGTAAGTGAAAGCCAGGTTGTTTCTTCCCTTTTCTCTCAGCTTTAGCCAGGGTCTCAGGGAGTGGCTGTGTCTCCTCCTTAGTCTCTGTTCCTACCATGAAGCCTCTGCTCCTGGCTCTGATTCTTGGGCTCCAATAATACTAATTCTTCCTAGTAGAAGACCTAGTAGAAGGAACTTCTTGTCCTACTAGTGGTAACAGTTTCAAGCTGTTGCCTCACTGGCCTTGGTTTGGTTTTTCGATTCTTCCGACACCATTGCAACTAGTTCCCTATGTTAAATTCCTTCTACTGGAGTACATTGCATAGCCTCTGTGCTCATGACTAAACCATGACTGATCCAACCAGAAAGCCCTTCTTCTGCTATAGTACGTGTGATTAGCACACTATCCTCCCAAAGGAATTTCCATCAGGAGTTATTGGAGGAAGGGGGCCATGGAGGAAAGTTTAGAATTCCACAGTAACTGTTTTCATATTTTTAAAGAAAGTTATGCAGTAACAGGAGAGGCATCAAAGATCACTGGGGAAAATGATAGAAGAGTTGGTGAGAGGACCAAGGGACTCTAGATTCTTCTGTCCATACTGAGAAAAGGAACAGATACCCTATAAAAGAAACCTGTGGGGGACCATTAGGTACCAAAAGTATACGCCTTTGTAAGATGCGTAAAAGCAAGTGGTACAGGAAAGGAATAAACTAAACTGTGACTTGGAACACACTGGGCAAATGTTGTGAGAGTAGAATGACTTATGTGGTGGAATACAGGAAGATTACAGACAGCTTAGAGGGCCTTTTCCTTGAAGTCACCCATAAGGAAGGGCTGAGAACTTGAAGGCACTGTTACGAAGCTCTCCCAAACTGTATATGTCCCTTTCACGGCTGCCATTGACAGACAGAGAGCTTCCCAACCTGATTACAAATCCTCCATTATAGGGAGGAAGAGTCCAAAAATCAGGCCCAATAACCTCTTTAATTTGTGGTCAGTCTCAGGCTGACTGGCCTGGTCCTAGGCCTGTTTCCCTACAAATCCATTCTTTAACTTCCCATTGATCGGCTCTTTATCTTGGAAGGAAGGGATTGATCCTCTCAAGCTGATTTTTTCAGTATCCCCAGCAGGTGCCTTCTAGATGAGTTTGGGCAATGAGAGCCATTACTGGCAGGTTAGAGGGAGAGAGAAAGAGAGAAACCGGGTGATTTCTCCCCCTCCTTCTCTGTCTTGGGCAGCACCCCTACCAAAGGCTGCATTTCCCTAGTGGGCCCAGTTCTTTCTACATAGTCTGCTGTAGTCCTATCTTCCACCATATGATCCCAGTTTTTGGGTGCCAGTAAAACTGCCTCTGTCCTTCCAGCCTAGAGGTGGTAGAAGTTTCCAAATGTTGTTATTTCCAATTTTCAGAGTCCATCACTTGCTTAACTGATTTCTTGCATTTTATTCTTTCTGTTTTAAACACTCAAGTGGTTTCTGATCCTTAGTTAGACCCTGACTGATACACTAACCCTATAAAGATGCTACACAGGCCAGAGATAATTAGGACAAACAGAGTCCTACAGGTAACTACAGCTCTTGATCCCCGATCCAAAAAACCAAGTTCGTACATTTTCCTGAGATCAATTGCATGGCTAATTCTTCTCCTTCAGTTCTCCAAACCAGAGAGCATCAAAACAAGTTGTGATAAATTTTCACATTTTACTGATTTTTCTTCCTATATCTGAGAGCCTCAAATTGTTGTTTTGAAATAAATCTTTTATTACTTCTCTATTTTATGAGTAAGGGCATGGTGGAATTTCAAGGCTTAGAACACTTAGGCAGTTGTAGGTCTGTATGGCTCAGCAGGTCAGATTTTAATATTATTATGAATTGACTTTTAATTTAATTTAATTAATTTTAATTTCTAAAATTTAAATTATTTGTAAAATTTAATATTCAATAAAACAGATGTTTTTTTTTTCCTTTAGGTGTACAGTTCTATGAATTGTAACACATATATAGATTAATGTAACCACTACAACAACCAGGATTCAGAAAAGCTCCATCATCCCCCCAAAATTGTCATGCCATCCCTTTGTAGTCATACTCTCCATCTACCCGTAATTTCTGGCAGCCACTGATTTATTCTTCCCACTCCAAAGTTTTCTCTTTTTTGATAGTTATATAAAAATAGAACAATATGTAATGTTTTGAGACCGGTTTCTTTCACTCAGCAGAATGCTTTTGAGATACCTCCATGTTGTTACACATATACTAGCTTGTTCCTTTTTATTACTGAGTAGTATTCTATCGTAAGGATGTGCCACACTTTATTTATCCATTCATTTGCTGAAGGCTATTTGAGTTGATTACATTTTGGGGCAATTATGAATAAAGCTAGTATAAATATTCACACACAGATTTTTATGTGAATATAAGTTTTCATCTGTCTAGGGTAAGTACTGAGGAATAAGATTGCTGAGTCATGTAATAAGTGTATGTTTAATTATATAAGAAAATACCAAACTATTTTCTAGATTTTTCCATACCATCTTGCATTCCCACCAGCAATGCATTAATATGAGATTTTCAGTTGCTCTGCATCTTTGTCAGCACCTCGTATTGTCAGTATTTTTTAAATTTTGGCCATTCTAACAAGTATGTAGGGTATGTAGTGGTATCTCATTATAGCTTTAATTTTCATTTCCCTAATGGCTAATCATGTTGAACATTTTTTTTCATGTGCTGATTTGCCATCCCTATATCCTTGTAGGTGAAGTGTCTAAGTTTTTTGTCTATTTTTAATGCAGTATTTGTTTTACTGTTATTGAGTTTTGAGAGTTCTTTCTATATTCTGGAATATATGATTTGCATATATTTTCCCAGCCCATGGCTTATCTTTTCATTTTTGTAATGGTGTCTCTTGAAATAATTTTTTTATAAAGTCCAATTCATTTTTTTTCTTTCATGAATTGTGCTTTTGGTCTCACATCTACAGATTCTTTGCCTAACTGCCCACTTTGTTCCAGGCCACAAAGATTTTCTGCTATGTTTTCCTCTAAAAGTTTATAGTTGGCTTAGACATAAGAGTCTGGCCAAAATGAGCAAAAGTATTCTGTGATGGTCAATTGGCTATATGGAATTTGTAATTAAGATTATTATATATTTTAATTATTTTAACTTTTGGGCTGCATATCCTTTATATCAGTAAAATTTATAATAAATGTGTGTGTGCACTTTTTTTTCTGAAGAACTGGTTGTTAAAAACTTACCAGCACTGTCTTGAGAGCAATGCTGTGAGCTACACACTGGTGTCTTTAATTATGGATTTTGCATTTTCGTGCACCTGGATTCTAGTTCTATGTATACCATTTACTGTGGTTAACTTCATGCAAGTCACTTAAACTTTCTAGACCTCAGTTTAAATATATATAAAATAGGTAAATTGGCATAACAGTGACTTTGCATGGTGTTTTACAGACTGAACCCTCTAGTTTTGTGTAGTGCTTAACAATAAACTTTCAACAAATGGTAATTATTTTATATTGGCCTATTTTTCAAAGCCTAATGTTCATAATGATCACATTGGATTATTTAAGAAAGGTTCTGTTTCACTCAATATATTTTATTTAAAAAGACAAAAAAATAAGCAATATGTTTTAGATTGGTTTTCATCCAAAGTAGTTAAAATAAAAATTCAACTGCTTAGGCATTTTAAAAAGGACATAGTATATGGACATTGCTAGAAATTCGCTTGGGTAACAATCACAGTTTATTTCTGTAGAGCTTTATGGTTCCCAAAATGTGTTCTAACACACCAGCCTCATCAGGTCTCTACAACCAGAAGATCCCTGTTGACCATAAGCATTTCTACAGCTATTACCTGATCCAGCCAGGATCTCTTTTTGTTTTGTTGCAAACTAGAAACACTTTTCATTGTCTTTAAAAATAAATTTAAGTTGCCCTAGGACTTTCTGATCTCAAGAAAAGCTGACCAGCCCATGGGCAGTCTAAGGAACTCCTCTGCTGTCCTATTGACCTGTTACCAGCAGGCTGGTTGCTTTTCCTGTTTGCCAGTTGCCTTTCTACCAAAACAGAGCCTTCCCTCAGACATCCTTTGAGCCTCACTCTAAAGTGGGAGCAAGATAACAGGAAGTGAGGGAAACTGGTTTGTGCTGTGGTCGACAGTACAGAGGTTAATGTGTCACTAAAGGAAGGTTCAGAAAGAGAACATCTAAGATAACACAGTCCTTCCCCATGGTTTAGAACAGTCCCAGTGCTTTTGTGCTAGTTATGCTTATGCAGAAATACTTTCCTAATAGTTCTGCCAAACAAATGCACAAGTGTATGCATTTGTTTGTATTTCTGTTTGTATTTGATGTATTTGTATATGTGTTCATAACCACACCCATTCACATACATATAACATGTGAGTCTGTGTTTAAAAGACATTTCTTCTGCGTCAAGGCCAAAAGGAGTCTCTACCTGATGTGTGTGCTTAATAGAGTATGTATTTAAAGACTTGCTTTGCCCCTGGGCAATAAAGACTTAGCCAAGGTATACTTTGCTTTTTCTTATACCAAATGTCTGAGAAGAAACTAGATACATCATTGGACAATGTATATAATGCTCTAGATGTGACATGGTCAACTTATTGTAATGTGTAATAAAAAATGGGATATGAATTATGGAGAAAATGTTGTTTCTACTTTACTTTGGAATTGATTATGTGAGTAATTTCTTTGGCAATAAATTATCTGTCCCACTGGATATCTTCATCTGATTGTGTAGTTTGTCATTGTCAATGTCCAAAACTGAACATAGATACCCAGAAAAGAGCAAAGCAGTGCATGATACAGTGGGATCAAAATCACTGGGGCAGTTAAGCTTTTATAAAGCAACCTAGAATTGCATTAGATTTTTAGGTAACTAAACTAAGAAATAATTGAATGTGTAGACAACTAAAATTTGCATGGTTTATCAGTGAAGCAAATTACCCAATCATTACTTATGTAACTGAGATTTTGGTGCCAACATTGGATTTTACATCTATGCTAATTAAATTAAATTTTGTTAGTTTAAGCCTACTCCACTAACTTATTGAGATCTTTTGAATCTCCATTCTATTCTATTTCAATTTTGTGTTTTAAAAGATGTTTGTGTTTTAAAAGATGTTCATTATTTTGTCTGTTCAGAATTCTCCCTTTTTTTAATAACAAAATCTCTTTCTTTTCTTTTTTTTTTTCGAACCACTTTTCTGTATTCTTTATGCAGGTAGTTTGAGAAGAGCTGACCCAATGCCCTGGCTCCATAGTGGATATGTGATTTTGATGTGGCTCATCAGAATACTCCATCCTGGCCACTGTTATTGATTCAAGATTAGATGTATAATGAAGTCAGGCCGAGTCATCTCAGGGCTACTGCTGGGAATTACTCTTCTCTGAAGTTGCTAACCTGATAGGATGTAAGAATGGAGTCATGTGAGTCATCTTTAACATCAAGAAGTTTATATAAAATGAAGTCAACAGAAAGGAAGCAGACCCAAGAGATTGTGAGAAAAAAACAGTATTTTTATCACATCAGTCAAGTTTCATAATCCAAGCTGTGCTTATAACCCCACTCCTGAAATTTTCTGGTTGAATTTCTGTCACTTGCAACTAAAAGAGCCTTAACTATTTTTTCCCCCACTCAAGTGCTTCATTATCATGTTGAACTAGAAAAGAGTACAACACTCTCTGTCAAGAGCTCAGTCTTTGTTGAAGTTCAATTCAATGTTGGTTTTCATATTATTCTACCAGCTCTGAACACAACATCCACCAGCTTCCATTTTTCTATCTTGTTTCAAGGATTCCATGACACTCTCACAAGGACCTTGATGAATAAATCACCTACATAACATCTACTTGTCTAAAAACAGGACAGGAATAAAGACGCAGACGTAGAGAATGGACTTGAGGACACGGTGGGGAAGGGGAAGGTGGGACGAAGTGAGAGAGTAACACTGATGTATATACACTACAAAATGTAAAATTGATGGCTAGTGGGAAGCTGCTGCATAACACAGGGAAATCAACTCGATGCTTTGTGATGACCTAGAGTGGTGGGAGGGAGACTCAAGGAGAGGGGATATGGGGATATATGTACACATATAGCTGATTCACTTTGTTGTACAGCAGAAACTAACACAACATTGTAAAGCAATTATACTCCACTAAAGATATTTTTAAAATAAATTAAATTATTGTCAAAAAAATAAAAATAGCAATAAAAATAAAAACACTTTTAAAAAATGAAAGAGGCAAGCAAGTCATGAATCCAATCTGTTTTTCAATTGTAGAGGACAATTGCCAATTTTTTTGCAGTTTGGAATCCTGTTTTCTTTCCAAAAAGCACACTGATTTCCTTTTAGAGAATGAACTATAACCCTCTATGTCTGTAGCCTTGGCAGACAGGCAAACCTAGCTTCCTGCCTCAGACCATGATTGCCTAGGGGTGCAGATAATTTCTGTATCTGCCTTTACAGGGGAAAGGGACAGGCATGTGACTAAGTTTGGCCAATCAGAGCTTCTCTCCTGAAATTTTGAATTTTGAGTAGTTTACACCAGGATGAAGTTATGGTTGTTTGCTCTTTTTAACTGTGGAGCACAGACCAGGCTTTTGTTTTTTGTTTTTTTGTTTTTTTGTTTTTTGTATAAGGTGGGCCTCCAACTTTCTGTTGCCTACAAACTAACTGGTACATGAAAGATCATTGTTTTCCTAAGCTTTCACCAACTTTCTGTTTAATGATCGAACCTATAAATTTTTCCAGGAATTCCTTTAATTGCTCTAAACAATCTTCTTCTCTCCTTGAAAATGTATAGATATTTGATCTTTCCTGTAAGAAATCTTATTCATATAGAAACTTCTTTCATCATCCATGGCTTCTCCAAGGCAGATGAGAGAGATTCTGCATACAACATGTTGCCTTAATACCCCTGAATGGATTTCACTTGAAGATTTGAGTTTGTGTAAAGAAATTGGATAATTTCTTCCTAGGTTCTTCTCTAACATGACTTCAACTTAGAATAGTTTTTTAAGCCCTTTATACCTTAGAGGTTATTATTTTTGTCAAGAAAATGAAGGAGGAGGAGGAGAAAGAAGAGTAGAAATGTTAGCTATTGCTCAAGCCTGGAATAAACGTCCTTGCCTCAGTCATACTGAGTTTACCACTTACTTGTTCCTTAATCTTGAGCATACTGGCTTAATCATGGTAACATGCAAGTTATTAATCTATGAATTAGAGATAGTAGACTCTACTTTTCATGGTTTGCTAAAGGAAATGCAAACAGTAGAATTTCACTCAAGGCAAGTTTCTGCCCTCCTGTCTTACAGGCAGGACATTTGTAATTTCTGCCTTCTTGTCCTTGCTGCACACATAGTTCTGAAGACCTTTCTCTTGTATTTGGCATTTCCCTAGCCTGGGCCAGAAACAGGCATTATCTCCTTGGTATTTGTTCTTAGTTATGAGTTCTGATTTCAGTGAGGAGTTCCCTAAAAACTTGGACAGAAGAGGAATAAGCTTGCCATTGAGAGTTTACACTATATAAATTTCCTAATGATGGATCAAAGCAGAGATTAACAAAGTCATCTTATAATGCTATAATGTCACTTGGGTCTGTGGTTCCCACACATTGGGATTTCATAGACAAGTAAAATTTTTAAATGAAATAAAATCCAGGGTTTGTCACATCATAAATTTGCCAATGAAGGACATTAGAACTACAAATAATAAAATATCATGGAGGATGAAATCCCTCTCTCCAGAAATCAGGGAGTAAAATGGCTGATGCTAAGTATTAAATTAACTCCTAACAAGCTGTTATGTCAGAGTTTTGCCTAGTCTTTGTATTTCTGGAAGAGCGATAAGGGGATATAGCTGAGCATGGCCAGTTTCTTATTGAAGGAAGTCCAAGCAGTCACAATTTGAAGATGGGTGTGGGCAGGAGGCTGAGGTGCTGGTGACGTAAAGGAAATGACCCTGTTCCACATAATAAAGGGAAGATCTAGTGACCAAGCTTGTTTGTAGAGAGGCAACCCTGCTCATTATGGGGCAGTGAAGGAATTATTTCCTTTGTCCTTATGAACTTAGTTTCATATGTTTTAAGCTGGTTGATGATAGGTCTAACCTAGTATGAAGATGTACTTTGTTGGACCACATGTTACTTTAAAAATCGAATGCTTTCAGACACGTATGTGTTTTTCAGCTCCAAAACAATTATATTGTTTTGTATATTATAGCTGTTTCATTTACTCATCAACATTGTCTTTTTGGCGTTTTAGGCATATGACTCTTCTACCCTTAGTTTACATGAGGGACCGATAAACTACATCTGTAAAGGATCAGCTAATAAATATATTAAATTCTGTGTCCATATGGTCTCTGTTGCAAATACTCAACTTTGCCATTGTAGCATGAAAGCAACCATAGCAACAGGTGAATAAATGGGTACAGCTGTGTTCCAATAAAATTTTATATACAAAACAGGCAGTGATCTGGGTTAGGCCCCAAGCCCATAGTTTATCAGATCCCGGGTTTAGACTCATGTTTTTGATAATTAATATTTGATCTTGGAAGATGTTATGTATCTTTGAAGACATATGTGAGTATGTGTGCAACCAGTCTGATTGGTCAGTCAGGAAGAATGAATGGATGTATCTCTAAGTCATTTGACTGGACTTAGAGTGTCAAAGACCACCTTCAACACTTTACTATAGCCCTGACCTCAGGGTGGTATTTTAAACTGAACAAATCAGACATATGAAAGTGCACTTCTATTCGTGGAGATCATATGGAGAAAAATCTATTAAAAAATAGAATTTAGAAAAAGTAGTATTTTGAAGAAAAGCCTCAGCTTGAGATAAGGAGAGTAACATTAGGTAATGCACGTGTCCATCAAAGAGACTACATAAAGAATTTAATTTACCAATAGCTTTTCCCTGGAGTCCAACAGATAATCATATTTAATGAGCAATTTTATGGGCTTTCTTTAACTGTTATTATTTTTAGAAATTTGTAATCTTTATGAAGGCTCAATTGGAGTTCACCAATATTCATTTTTCTCCTCTTTTGGCACACAACTAAATTACAATCCCCTTATAGTAAGGACCCCCTTGCAGTCAGGTGAAGGCTGTATGATTGAGCTCAGATCAATGGAATGTGGGTGAAGTGAGGTATGCTCTTTCCAGGACAGGCTAATAAAACATCTGCTATTTATGTTCCTCCCTCATTTTCCCCTTCTGTAGCAACCTCAGAGTTGAAGATGGAAGAAGCCTGAGCCCCTGAGGCACCTCATGAAAAAGACTCAATCAGTAGAGCTTCCCAGGACTTTCCATGAGTGAGAAATACAATTTTATTGTGTTAAGCTGCTGAGATTTGAGATGGGCTGTTGGCAGCTGACCCACCAGGGCTAATACATGGGTAAGCAGCTACAACCTGGTGTTTTCATAGCATGGAGAATAAGGGAACAGACGAAGAAGGAGAGAGAAATGTGCTCTGTGACCAGAGAGAGGCAGCCCAAGGAAGTGCACTACCTGTGATCCACCCCATCATGGTCCACATGGGTATGGGAACTGGGCAATGCACTAAGGAGCAACTGACAGGTGGAAATCTGAGGACAGACACTTAAGAAAGGTGACTCTTGAAGGGAAGAAGCTGATGCACAATATGTCTATATATAAATAATCAAACTGAGATATGTACTTTGGAGTTTTTGTATATGTGTCTTTATTTTTCTTATTTTTCCAGAGACTACTGAAAACTTTATCATGGAGGAATTTCTGTTCAAAGAACCATTTGAAAACCATCACCCCAGGATGACTGAATGGGTTTTTCAAAATGATGTAGTCAGTCATGAAAACATGGGCTAAAAGAGAAGCAAGAAACCATCATTAGTTATGGCTACAGTAGCAACATCTAAGGAAGAGAAGGTCATAATCAGTCATCATTGGCTGTATCCCCTTCCACTAGCAAGAACATTCTTAAGATGAAAATGGATGTAGGAAGTGGTTAATCATTGGACTTTGGATGTTCTGATCCTGTTGACAAAAACATTCTCACTGTAAAGTGGATGAATCAGGCTATCTTAGCTACCATTAAATATTTAATTCATCCAGTTCCTCTTGTTCTGATTCCAGAATGTGCAGGTCATTATGACCTCAAAGTTTCTCACTTCTCTACATTTATAGGATTCATCGTAAGTTGCAATTGGCCTTTTAGTTCTATGCCTTCTGATGAATTTAGATAACTCATAAGGTGGAATAAAAGTTTTATACCTCCATCTTATGAACTTGGGTAAAATAAGTTTGGTTCGGAGACATGGAATTATTTTTAATGAATTAGCAAGTTCAAGTTCTTTAGTTTGCAAAGATGAGTGCTAGACTCTAGGCTGTGATACTTCTACTAAGAAAGAAAATGTCACCCAATGAGTATTTTTAGCAGACAGCCTTCCCTCTCATTTCTTATGGAAAGCATACATCATACACAGCTGATATGAGCACTGTTCTGATTTGCATTTCTATTGTTCTGTCTTTTCATATGGTCTTGATCATTAAGGACGCATCAGGAGAGGGTAACAGAAAACCTAACTTTAAAATTTAAAAACTCCAGAATTAGGAGCCTATCTGACACAGGCAATCCCTGTATGTCTTTTGGCTCTGTCCTGTCCTCTGTGTTGGCTTTACCCTCATGGTTGCAAGATGGAGACAAAGAGGCTGATGATCGACAGACCCAGAAATATCCAGAGGCAGAAGAGACTAAGTTCTCCTTATATATCTTTTTAAGAGCTGTAAAACCTTTCCCCGGAACTTCCCAGCATACATCTTCTCAAATTTCACTGGTCAGAATTTTATCATTTGTCTATGCCTAAATTTGCATTAAAAATAAGACCACTGTATGTGACTTAGAACAAGTAGGGTCCACTTCCCAGGGTTAGAGATGGAGCCAGCCTTACCTGAAGACCTTGACCACAAGAAATAGGGTAGAAATCTAAGCAAAATCAGAGTTCTGCTATTAAGGAGAAAAATGGATGGTAGGTAATGTGGTAGATGTCTACAAATATGGCCACAAACAATACCTTGCATGTAATTATCACTTCTCTCATCAAGAAATGGCTCTATGTCCCCTCCTGTGGAATCAGGGCTGGCCTTGTGATATGATTTGACCAGTTGAATGTAATGAACTCGCCATCTGGGACTTAAGAATCCTGGACTCTTTCTTTTTCACTCTTTGGCAGCTTTGTGTTACAGCTGCCATGTAAATAAGCTTGAAGAGAACTTGTGAAGAAAGAAAGCTCCAGCCATCCCCCAGTTGTTCTAGCCACCTAGGCTGAATGAAGCCACTAAATTTGCTTCATTCAGTCACAGATGTTCTAGTCCCAGGCAAACTCATACTTGAATTTATTTGCATGAGTGATGCCAGGTGATGCCATATGGAGCAAAAGAAACACAAAGAGATGAACCCAGCCACTGCCTAGAATTACAAGAAACAATAAATGTTGATTTTTAAGCTACTAGGTTTGGGAGTGTTTTTTTCACATAGTAATAGGTAACTGTCTTAGTCCATTTGAGCTGCTATAACAAAATATCTCAGACTGGGTGGCTTATAAACAGCAGAAATTTATTTCTCACAGTTTGGAAGCTGGAAGTCCAAGATCAAAGTGCCAGCATAGTCAGGTGAGGGCCATCTTCTGGGCTGCAGTCTTCTCATTGTATTCACAAATGGCAAAGGGGGCAAGGGAGCTCTTTCTCATAAGGGCACTAATTCCACTCATGAGGACTCTGCTCTCATGACCTAATCATCTCCCAAACGCCCCATCTCCTAAAACCATCACCTTGGGTGTCAGGTTTCAACATATGAATGGATGGGGTGGGAGGGGAGTAGCTATGCTACAAACCATAACAATAACCTTGTAATTATCCCTCATGTTTCTGTATTCATAGGGAACTTACCTGTGCCATCACTTTTTAATATATGTACAGCTTTTTTTTTTTTAAGGTCACATCACTAAGAACATTTAGTTACAGATTTTTAAATGTTTGTTAATGTCTTTCGCTTCTCTCAGCCATGTTCTTTTAGATTGGTGCATATTTTCAGCCCTATAGATGGAAGCAAAATTATGTCTTTTTTGGAATATACATTTCTGGGGACTCTGCATTTGAGAAGAGCCCAGCTATGTTCCTTGGAAAGGAATCTGAGTCAACCACAGCCCTGGGCAAAGGCAACCAGTAACATATCTGCACACAGAAGGCACTCGTTCATGCCAAAAATGCCAATTGAGTTGAAATTACCATGGTGCACTGCCACCTCCCTGTCTGTGCCCCTATTTCACCTCTGGTGGGCATTGAGATGATAGAAATCCTTATGTTGTCCTTGGCAGTGCAATGGATACATAAACTTTTTAAAAAGCATTTTGATGTTTGAGATAGATTCCTGATGGATAAACAGAAATGGCTTGTAAATTTAGGATAAACCTTGCTAAGAAAGATAAGTTATGCAAATTTAGAGGCCATTCAGGTTTCTGCCTCACTTTACAGAAAGTTGCAAAATGAAAGATGGCCAGATAGACCTGGTTTATGAATTCAGAGGACTAGAAAGACCCTGGGTATACCATCCTCTTTACAATTAGGCAGTTCAAAATCTACACCATGTAGATAGATAGCAGACTCTCCTTGGGAGAATTCCAAAGAAGGAGATACCATCATTTCTCCATGTAACTCAAAGAATTGTGAAAGGAGACCCTATTCCACTCCATTTCCATTTATCCAAACTCCCAGTACAAAACCAAGCACACACAGCACATGTAAGTGCACACACATACACAGGTTCAGACAAGCTTAACCCAAATTTTTAATGCCACAATTTCAACTCGTGTTATCTTTCTTTGGACTTCATAAACAAATGAGCAATCCTCCCTACCTTCTTGCACTACCTGTAAAGAGCTCAAGGACGGTGGACTTCTACTGCAGTGAAAACAATTTCAGCCTAACACTGGGGACTTGTTATACCATCTTTTGTAAAACGCAAAATGTAAAATGCAAAAGATTACCCACAAACTCAGTTCTTCTCTAAATCATTGCATTATTACATGATTTATAATCTCTCTGAAGCTCCTCTTCCCAGAGAAATGATAAAGCAGTGAGTGCCTTAAAGGTAAAAATGTACAAGAAACAGAATAATAAATGGGAAGTAAGGGAAATTCTAGAATGGTTTACTTCTTGTGCCAACCTGGGTCCCAAGTCACAAAGAAGAGAACCATAGGCTTAAACAAAATTCTTTTACAAAATTTATTGTACCCATTATCTTAGCAAGGGGCGGGGGTGTTCCTTTTGATAGTAGGTATTAACATATTCAGTTGAAATATTAATTTAGTTATTAAGTCACTTTTTCCTATTCCTGGAAAAAGAACAGGAATAAGAACACTGTAAATTATAACATTGAATTATGACTGTCAAAAGGCTTATGTAATGTTGGTTAAGTGAATCCATGTAATTCAGGAAGGCGATTTCATTTATCTTGCTTTGAGGCATGAGCATGAAACTCTGAAGAAGAGTGTATGCCCCTAAGTCCATAGGGGTGTCATCCCCTGAAACCCATAGTTCTTTATAACTGTGAATGCTGACTACAAAAGATAAGTCTATATGATGATTATGTAATGCAATATGAACAAAAGTCGTGCCTCTCAGATTTTAATGTGCATACAGATCTCCTGGGGATCTTGTCAAAAAGCAGATTCTGATTCAGTAAGTCTGGGATAGGACCCATGAAGAATCTTGCTAATAAGCTCCCATGGAAACATGCTAGGCTACCTCTAGAAAACATCAACTGTTCTGTTGAAAGTGAAATCTTTAGTCAACTACTTACAGGTAGATCATATTTTTCACAGCTTCAAGTTTCACTGTTCCATTTATCTGGGCCTATAGAATTAATACCCATTTCTTCATTAAACTTTCATATTTCATCATGTCGTTGAAAGAAACAATGCCTAAGAATTTGGAACAACAAGAAGTAATTATAATGATATAATAGTAAGTGACGAAGATCTTAGAAGCAAATACTACCTAAGGTACATAGACAACATTTTTAGAACACACATTTACGAATAAAATTGGAGGAAAGTTCAGTTAAATGTAATAAGGGTAGTATTGATATATGGATGGTAGTATGGTGTGCACACATGCTTTTTTGTGTGTGTCTATCTTTATTTTTTTCATTTTCTTCTAACTTTATTGTATTTCCAAAAAAAATTAGGATAGGCCAATTTCCGTGACACAAAAAGCCTCTCCTTCTAGAAAGTTAGATTAAACCATGTTGATGACAGAGGAGCAGTGGTTTTCCTTATAATTTTGCAGAAATAGGTAAAGTTGTTTGGATACTTGTTGACAAAAAGGCTACAGACCCAAGAGAAAAAAATTTTTTTTCAATAAACTTCACAGAATTTTTTAAATTATTGGAGCCTTTATTCCCTTAAATCTGGAAAGCTTTACTTGAATGATCCGGGAAGAAAATACAGAGAAAAAGGAAAATTAACCAAATCTGCTTGGTTTTTATTATTCTCTTTGGGGAAAATCATCTTTTGCCATGACCTTCAACATCAATGCCAGAGCCCAGGCAGGTAGTGGGAGGGGCACTGGAGTAGTGCAGCCCTTGGGGTCTGATGGCCTCAGTTTATGCCCAGCTCTGCTATTGTATTTTCAAGATTTTTGATTATGTTCAAGACACTTTATTTTCTCTGAGGTGGTTTTCTCATCTGTTAACTAGGGACAATAATAGTGTTTGCCTCAGAAGGTTGTTGTGAGACTTGTCAATGTATGTAAAGAACTTAGTGCAATTTCTGCTTCATAACTATTACTATAAAAACAAACCTTTATTTGAGCATGAAAAATGGAATGCTGTTTGCAATGGGTAAATTACAAGAGGAAGAAAAGAAATGTGGTTGAGTAGCATGTTTCATAGAGTTCTAAAACATATGCAACTTTAACCTTTAAAGTTTATATATATTAAAATATATATGTATTAAGTATAAATATATTAAATGTTTAATGCCATACTTAGCTTGTGAATTTCCTGATGAATTTAAAATATAATACAGTCATCTTTTTTTGGTCACTGTTAGTACTTCACTATGTTTTGAGGTCCCTGGTAATAAACATAATTTTATGTTTCTTTTTGTTTTCCGAACAGATTTTAAAGATCTTACTGATGCTCTGGTAAATATTTTACAACTGGCTCTTCAAGGGGAAATAAAGCCCTGGTTTGAAGTGTTTGCCAAATTCCATGGGATAAATATTCCAATCATGGCCAATTTCAACCCACGCATGTAATGTCACTGAGCTGGGAGTTGGAAGTTGGGAAGAAATGCGAAGTAGAGCAGCGTTCTATAGTATCTCTATCACACAGACACAATAGACTGAATTCATCTCAATAGTTTAGATTATGGTAAAATGTAGTAGAAAATTAACAAGAGATAGGTTTTTGAGAATTCATTGCCTTAGTCTTTAACATAAGTTAAGTGTAGGTTTATGTGATTTAGTTTTTAATAATGGCTGTGTTTAACAACCAATTCTCAAAATTCCTGAAAATTTAGCAACTGGCTTTCTTAGCCACTATGGGCTGGCTGTAGCACACCATCCTGTGCTAATTATTGTACAGGATATGAAGATGAATGACTAAATCAAGAAATATTCAAGCATTTACTGAGTGCCCCATTCTGTGGAAGTCTTGTCCACAAACACTACTCCACTTGTATATACATGTGAGATTGAGGCAGGTCATTATCCCATTTTATTGAAGAGGAAACTGAGGCCCAGAGGTGTAAACAAACCAATCAAAGTTAGGGTCATGAAGGGGTAGAGAAAGAATCACAGGTTCCAAAAGGCAGCAAACAGGTAACGTAACAAACAGAAGTGAGCTAGGTTTGGTGTAAGAAAAATCTGAACCTGAGCATCCGGAGGTGGGTGGGGCTATAACAAGAAAAATCAACAGCTGGCAGTTTTAAACCACTTAGGAATTTCCAAGCACTATACTGGGTCTTTGCGTGTATTGACTCATTTAATCTTCAAAATAGCTATGAGGTGGGTATCTTATTAAACCCACTGTCTAGATGAGGCAGTTGAGACTAAGAAGGTTGTTTAAAGTCACGTAGTTAGTACTCCGTAGAGCTGTAATGGATCTGCCCGTCTGCCACTGGGACTCACAGTCTAGTCCTCTGGGAAAGCTTCATTGAAAAGGAGCAGCTGCTAGTCAGCTTGGGTAATTGTTATATAAATAGGTGGGCGTGTTGCCAGACCTTCCAATTTATCAGAAAAAAAAAAAAAAAAAAGATGAAAATCTGGATTTTCATGTGAAATAGACTAGTCTTTACTTAATTCTGAAAAATTCTTGGTTGGCAGGTTTTTGATATCCTACCATATGGATGTTGAACCTTCTATTTCTATCCACCATGGCTGTTAACATTTACATATGTATTTCTTTATCCTTATTCATTCCTGATACTTTCTAACAGAATTTTTCTACTTCATCTTCTGGCTTAATTAATCAATTTTGGCCCACAATCCAATCGATCAATTTGATTCTCTACAGCAGTGTTTCTCACACTTGACTGCCTCAGAATCACCTAGGGGTATGTCTGAAAACACAGATGTTTGGGTCCCACAACTGGAGTTTCTGATCCAGTATCGGGTGGGTACAAGAATTTGTAATTCTAACAAGTGTCCAGGTGATGCTGATGCTATTGTTCTGAGATCACACTTTAGGAACCATTGCTTTACTACAACACTTTTGTCTTTCATACTTCCCATTTACATTTTCATTTTCCTTATAACTGCTGGTTTTTCTTCCATATTCTCAAACCCTGTCATACTGCTTTGAATGTATTAATTTTACTTATTTTTTAATTTTATTTCTTCCAGTTTTATTGAGATATAATTAACATACAGAACTGTATAAGTTTAAAGTGTACAGTGTAATGATTTGACTTACATGCATCATAAAATGGTTTCTGCAATAAGTTTAGTGAACATCAATAATGTCACATAGATACAAAATTAAAGAATAGAAAAAAATTCCCTTATGATGGGAACTCAAGATTTACTGTCTTAATAGCTTCCATATATAACATACAGCAGTGTTAATTATATTTATCATGTTGTACATTATATCCCTAGTACTTATTTATCTTACAACTGGAAGTTTTTACCTTTTGACTGCCTGCATCCAACTCCCCCTTTCTCCACCCCCCCCCATTTTACTTATTTTAGATTCTTTTTCTGTCTAATACATTAATTCTATTTCATTTGCTATAAGCTGTTCAGGAGTTTTGCTTTTCTGGGTTTTTTTTCCATACATATAATCTCCATATATACATACACATATATTTAAATATATATATTTCAATATAAGTTATATATATGTATGTATGTGCGTGTGTGTATGTATATATATATATATATATCTCCTCTCTTCTGTGGTCATTTCCCTGGGGAGTATCAACAGTGTGTACTTAGGGGAGGGGAGAAGGGCATGCCCTAGCTTGTATCCCTCCTAGTGATTTTAGAGCATGGACTGGGGGATGCATCTCAGAAAGGAGCCTGAAACCATGCCACCCTTCATTTGCCACCTCACCACCAGGTGATCTTGCCACTGGGATCTGCACTTTCTTTTCCAAGGTGCTTGTGAACGTCTGTTACTTCAATGTGTCTTGGGGGGGGGCACAGGAGGAGAGAACATTCAGTGTCTGTAGGTCTGATTGAGGCTGCTATTAGTCATCTCTCATTTTGGCCCAGTTGAAGCCAATCTAGATTATGATGATGAGTTGTCCATTAATTTTTTTTTTTAATTTCTTGGTAAGTCAAGATTTTGGACTTTTTGGTGACTTGGTAATATCTTAGCAGGAAATTTGGAGAGTTTGCTTTAGGTGATGTAGTCAGAAACTAGAAGTATAGATACTTAGAATTTTCAACTACTTTTAAAATTTTGAAATCTGTACAATAGTTTTGCGTATCTATGTTATTTAAATCAGATCTTTAGAATCCAGGAAAACATTGACTATTAAATCTTTTTCCATTAGAAAAAAAATTTTTATTTGGTGAAAACATTTTCAGGACCAGTAAATTAGTACATAGACATAAATTTCTCATACATGTCCAGAACAAGGAAATCAGTGAATGGGGAATTCCTGTTCGTGGAGGTGACAGGAGGGAGTGGTGGTTACTGGAGCAATGGAAGAATACAGATATGTTGGCATTATTTCCAGCCCTATTCCATGAGTATAGGGCTAATCAGTTAACACCACTTTCCCTAACAGTGAAGCAAGACAGACATAATTTATCACCTACAGGCTCATGCTGTTGTAATAGTTCTGATGACTTCTGGGAAGACACGGGAAATTGCTTAACCTTGTTAGTAAAGAGCTGATGCATATTTGATTCCCATATGTGCTTTGGACTTATAAATCACAGAAGTCCAAGTATCACAATTTTCTAATGGAGAACTTTGGAATGTTGCCAGACACACACACCATGATATTGAATGCAAGGGTGAATTCTCTGGGACAAGTGCTCAGGGCACCACACGCTCTCCGTTTAAACAGATTCATGATACAATGTTTCCTCTATCATATCAGGGCTGAGTGTGTTGTGTTTGTGGTAGATTGCAAAATCTTCTTCCACTTTGTGGTAGATGCAAAAAATAGCTACAAATTCCTCCCTGCTCCATATCCACATCTTTTGCAATGTTACTTTTGTAGCTCCTGCTATCAATGGTTGGAGTCTTCCATCAGCCCTGAAACTGGGATGGCCTCATGACTTGTTTTGGCCAATGGAAGAGTGGCAAGCATGATGTAAGCAAGGGCTTGAAAAACACTTATGCATTGAAGGTCGCTGTCCAGATTGTCTCAGCAACCCTGCCACCATGGGACCAAGACTCAGCTAGTCTGCTGGAGAACAAGTGGCTACCTGGAGGAGAATTGAGGCACCCTAGCCAACAATCAACAAGGAAGTTAATGCACAAATGATCCCAGGAAGGATCAGCCAGACCTCATCCAGATCAATAAAACCAACCAGCTGAGCCCATCACAAATTTAAGACATGCAGAATCAGCTAAAAAAATAGTTTGAAGTCACTGTATTTAAAGTTATTTATTATGCAGCAAAAACTAACTGGGGACAGGAAAGCTAATATGGAGACAGAAATGTGCCTGTGAGAAATGTTTGAGATTTTTCTCCTTGGGGGACCCCTGAGAGCTCTAGGTTTTCTGAGAATATTGTATGTAACATTCAATAAATGCATGTCAACTAGAATGACATCTCTATGAGGACTGGATGCTTCCTTAATGTATAGTGCAAGGTTTTTGTGGGTCCTCTCTAAGTGTTTATTGAATGTGTATTAATGTGCGAATCTGTGTAGATATTGTATTTTCCCCTACATTGTATAGAAGTTTCTTTAGTTAACCGCCCCCCCCCAACCTGCTGTAGCTCCTTGGAATTTAGTATTTCCAGGCATACCAACCTAACGTCCAGCTGTCAGTACATGCAACTTTTTGCCTTAAGCTCTCTCTTGCCTCAAAACCTGCTCTGCCCATGTACAGGGAAGGCTAGAACTGCTGGGTAATCAGTGCCCCCAGAAGCACCACTGTATGAATGATTAATGAGGGTTGGCAGATAAGTATTCCATTTCCCCCATGGGAAGACTCTGAGTGCATGTTTTACAACATCTCCAGAATTCCCCAGGATTTTAATCTCGTTGCCCAGAGTATAACTTGTTTTATAATGTTTCCTTTATTGTCTTTTTTTTCTCCTACCAGTGTTTCTAGGGATCATTTCCAGATAAATTATTTGTGCTACAAACTTTGCTTCTGGATTCTACTAAACTAGAAACATGGAGACCCCTGGATCTCCAGGTTTGTTCTTTCCTATACTTAGGAGAATAGAAAGCTAAAGACTCTTATCTTTTGGAAATAGAAGGTACCTTAGGCATCTGTTATACATGGAAAGGGTACACATCACAGGTATAATGAAGACATATAAAGGTCCCTCTGTGACCCCAGAAAACCAACAATGCAAAGACTCTTTTGTAATTATGAAAAGTTTGAAAGGTCCTTCAGGGGAAAAAGAAAGAAAGAAAGAAAGAAAGAAAGAAAGAAAGAAAGAAAGAAAGAAAGAAAGAAAGGAAGGAAGAAAGAAAGAAAGACAGAAAAAGAAAGAAAGAAAGAAAGAAAAAGAAAAAGAAAGAAAGAAGAAAGAAAGAAAAAAAAAAAAAGAAAGAAAGAAAGAAAGAAAGAAAGAAAGAAAGAAAGAAAGAAAGAAAGAAAGAAAGAAAGAAAGAAAGAAAGAAGAAAAAAAGAAAGGAAGGAAGGAAGAAAGAAAGAAAGAAAGAAAGAGAGAGAAAGAGAGGAAGAGAGGAAGAGATAGAGAAAGAGAGAAAGAAAGAAAAAGAGAGAAAGAGAGAGAGAGGGAGGGAGGGAGGGGGAGGGGGAAGGGAGGGAGGGAGCAAGGAAGGAAGAGAAAGGAAGGAAGGAAAGAAGGAAAGAAAGAAAAGAAAAGAAACATTGATACATTGATGCTACCTAAAGAATATAGACTTTTGGAAAACAGTGATGTTTTCCAAAAAATATAGATCTCATTAAGAGAAAATAAGAGAAAGGAATATAACTTTATTGTATGCTAAGGTCAATGCAATAAAAGGCAACTGATTTTTTTCCTCAAAAAATTGTTTATAAGGTTCTTCATTTTATAATATATAGAACATCAACAATTTTTTGCTTGGTGGCGGTAGACATTTCATAATAGATCTTTGAAGATATACAGAGAGATGATTAGATATACCTATCGTATACAACAAGAACAAAAGTCAATTATAAATTTTTATTTTCGATTAATGAATTTGATGTAAGAGCTACTTTTTCCTTATCTCTCTAAAAAATGATCACCTGCCTGCCAATATCTTTAGTTTGTCCTATAGAGCTAAAATCCTCAAATGTTTTAATTAACCAGCTCTGATACTGATTTAAAGTTTCAGTTACTAAAGGAAAAAACAAATTGATTACTTTAACTTCATTGTGATTGTCAGATCTTAAGATCCCTAAACTTCATGCAGAAATAGGGAAGCCAAGTTGGATTTCATCATGGATCTACCCATATTGCTTTGGTTGTATAGGGCTGGAATCAGTAAACCAACCTTTGAAAGGCCTTAATTCCAAGGCCTCTATTCTCAAATAACATTATTTTTCACCAAATTGGCTATAATTAATTACTACCAACATGAGGGGTGAATATACTTTTCTTCCAAGGTATAATCTCTTTATAGATATAACCCATCTTTGTATTCTCCAACCTACCCATCCTCAGGCTCCAACAGAATTTATTTTCTACACACTCATTTGAGGACATAATCACTCATTACTTTATATTTTTATTCATCTCTTGCATGTCTAACCTTACCCAATGACATTTAAAGGTACTTAATAGAAAGACTATATTATATACATTTTTAAAAGTATCCCCTGATTGCACCATGAACAGTGCTGAATATACTGTGGTAATTCAAATTTTTTTCAATTGAGTTAAATAATGTTTTCCATAATTCCCTGGCCAAGTGTGAAATATACACTAGGTGAAAAATTGCATTGATTGAATGATTGATTGATTAAAATACTGACAATATCTAAAAGTATTAACCTCATCATAATTTATCCCAGTGACATTTATTCTCATTAATTATAGCACCTTTCTGGGTAATGGAAATGTCATGTCCACTTCTTAAGCAATTCCAGCATAGCTGCATTAACTACCCTCCTTTAAATCATGCCAGAGCTTGTGTTGATCAAATAAATAATGGCCCACATGGACATGGCAAAGCAGCATGAAAATTCTACTGAGAAACACAAGTCAGTTATCAAATATTAGAAATGTTCAGTGAAGGGGAACAATGTTATGAAGCTACATATATGGCTTTTTTTAAGAGCAGAACAGAAAATTTATTTGTTGTTCAAGGAATGGGAAGGGAGAGCCCATGACATCAGAATTGGGGAAAGGGGCAGCGATTTCCAGAAACAGCCAGAGCATGGGTAGTCCTTTGGGTTCCTTTGCATATGGCAATAATTGTGCCTAGCAAAGTGCAAGTCCCCTGTCTGGGTGGAGATCTCAGCATGCTAACAAGGCAAAGGTAACTTTCAGACACACTGGGTCTCATCTGTGCAGGTGCTGCCCTCTTGGTCAGGCTGGAACTGGTTCAGGGTCGTTGACTGTCACCATCTTGGCCCTATCTGGCTGTGGCTGGTTCTTCAGTTTTGCTTCTGTGGCATCTGCCTTAGTTTCTGTTAAGCCAGCACAGCTGTGGGCATGGAAGGACCAGCAAAGCCACTGCAAAGGACACAGAAGGGAAACAGGTAGGTTGTCCTGAGGGCTGACTGTAGAAACTCCAGCTTGGGCATACAGCAGGTGCTCACAAAGTGTCTAGGGATTTGGATGCTTTGACCTGAGCAAGTCTCACACACATTTTGATTTTCCTATCAATTTCCTTTTCAAACTCCCCTGTGAAGTGTTCAGTGTGAAAATTCTCTCTTTTTATGCTGTGTTTCAAGAGAATTTGGGAGGTGGGATGGAGAGACTAGGTGGAAGCCTACTTCTGAAATCTTTCGGAATTTCAAACTGCAAAAAAAAAAAAAAAATTGAATAAATTGACATCATTATACATCAGTATTAACTCTTCTTAAAAATACATAAAAACTTACAATCTTAGTAAGAACAGTGACACTCAGAAGCAGAAAATACATTTCCCTTTTAAACAAAAAGCAAAATTATTATCTAAACATTCAACAAATGACAATCTGATACATATATATTCTTATACAACTGATTATACAAGTAATTATAAATCAACTTAGCATTCCCAGATTAAGAACTGTCCAATAACAGTCCCTTTATTTCCTATACTAATATTCTCTTTACTCAAACCATTAAATGTTCATTTTATAATATTATGACAATATGAGCAAACATTTATTGTACAGTTATTAGACACCAAACTTTATTCTAAGTATTCTATAATGTATCTTAAATGAACATGTATATATATGAACACCCCAAGGAGGTAAATACTATTTTTTTTTAATTTTACATATGAGGAACTTGAGGCACAGAGAGGTTGGCTAATTGGCCCAAAGTCACTTAGCTGGTAGATGATGGAACCTTAGGGATATAATAGTCGGAAATCTATAAGCACTGCACGATTCAGAAACCAAGGTCTAAGGTCTAGTTAAAAACACTGAGCATACTGATGTGTAAACTAGGACAAGTTAACAACTCTGTGAAATTCATTCATCCTGCATCTACAGTTTAAGAGTGGGATGAGCTGAACTTCAGGGTCCATCTAGCACTAACATAAGATAAACCTCTATATACACAGTCTGTGCACACTGGGAGCATGAGCATCTACATCAGCAACAGTCACTGACCAGCCTTTGCATCCCTGAATAGACCCGCACTGTCCAACATGGTAGCCACGAGCCGCATGTGCTATGGAACAGTTGAAATGTGGCTAGTCTGATTGAGATGTGCTGTAAGTATAAACTACACACCAAATTTCAAAGATATATTACCAAAAAATGTAAAACTTCTCACTAATATTTTTATATTTGTTTTATGCTGAAATGATAATTTTTGGAAAAATCGAGTGAAATAAAATGTATGACTAAAATTAATATCTCCTGTTTCTTTTGACTTTATTATGAATTTAATTACTAGAAAATTTAAAATTGCATATGTGGCCCATGTTATCTTTCTGTTAAGCAGTAGTGGCTTAGATGGTAAGTGATGAAGTGGAGGAGGGTCTGATGTATAAGTGTTACCACCGAGTCATTTTACTTGTGCTAATTTAGTTCAAGGTAAAATAAAGGGAGTTTTGGACTAAGAAATTCTGAGCGCTTTCTTTTTCAAAAATGGCTTTTCTTTGGTAATAAACTGACTTTTAAAAGACTTGTGACAATATTAAGGCAATATAAAATATTGAGAAAGTATAATAGTCTCTCTCCCCCTCTCCTTCCTTCTCCATCTTCTTCTTCATCTTCTTTTCTCCCTCTCGCTCCCCCTCTCCCTCCACCCCAATTATCTTTCTTCTCTGTCCTCTGTCTTCTTCTTTCTTCTGTGTATGTGTGCTAATAAATATTAAACACTTGGCTCTGGGAAAAACCTGATTTATACAGTCTGCCAAGTTCCATAGTGTAAATACTCCCACCATGACAGATTTCAAACTGCCAATGCAATGTTGCTAAGTGTGCAGTTGGGGAGAGATGTGCAGTATTGCACCATTGTATATCATTTCTACCATACAGATACAATAGATAGAAATAACCTCAAGAACACGTATAAAATTTAAATGTAGTAAATAATTATGAAGTGGTGAGTTATATGTATTTTGTAACTTTGTTTTTAATACAACTTATTTAATTGTAAATTTACCTAATTTAATTTTTAAGAACAGCTGTGTTTAACATTGACTTGCTAAAATAAAAAGAAAAGAAAAGAAAGAAATCCTAAACATTCAACAACTGACTGTCTTGGGAGCCACTAGCTGACTCCAGCCCATCACTGCTGTGGCATTTACTTGAAAATCAGATTCAAAGGAACAACACTTTTTCCAAGACTCAAAAAAATACCCTCAAATTTTCTTACTCCCAGTCACTCAACTATCCACAAAGGCCCAACCTGGTTAATGGTTATCATTTATAGAGATACAGTAGTGGAAGGAACAGAAGAAAGTTGTTCAGCTGAGTCTAATCCTGTTAATCTTGGTCTCACATAATCCATCCCTGAGAGAAAAAACAGCATACTCTTTAAGAGCCCTCCAGACCAGAGTCTCAGCCCTAGGTGGTAACTCTCTAAGGAAGTTCCTTCTTACAACTAACCCAAATCCTTTTTGCTGCGGTAGAAGCTCATTCACTCTTTAGTGAAGGTGAAAACAGCTGGTTGCCATCCCCTGTGTTATAACCTTTCATGTAAGGAAATGAAACACCCCAAACCAGCTTCCAAATCTGTTCAGCTGTAAAAACAGCCTCTTCTTGAGCAAAAACAAACAATAAATTAAATGGAATTGGGAGTTGAGAAGTGCTGCATATTTCACTCCAGGGAAACACCTCGGGCCAGGTTATACCCTCGTCAGCACCTAGTGATCAAAGGCACATTTTCCCTGGAAACAAATTCAAGGAGTGAAACAGATGGGATTATTAATCAAGTTGCTGTTAGCCTTTTGGGCCATCTTAAAGAACATCCTTAAGCAGGGGGTGTCCTGGGCTTTATCTTGTAATAAGATTGTAAGATTGTAAGATCTTGGCAAGATGCATGTTGCCTTGTATGCTGATGCCTTACTTGCTATGTCCAAGACATTTTTTACGAAAGAGAATGCAATAAATCAGAGTAGCTGCAGAAGCTACATCTTTGGCAGTACAAGTAGGCCAGTAGAAGCTAAAATTCCAACTAATATTAAAAGCTATGCACCTACATTTTAATGCTAAGGTTCTTATCTATCTGGAAGGAAGTAAAAAGGAGAGGCTGAAAAATTGATTCCGCAGTATAGAGCTGGCCTAGCAGGAAACAAAGAGGGGCATCTGGAAAAGAAAGGAAACAGTAGCCGTCATTCATGTCCATTCATGGGAGAGCCATAGCATCAGGGAGAGAAGAGAACCATGAAGTTGTGAAACCAAGGACATACAGGAGATGAGTTTGTTGTTGTAGCTGCCCTGCACTCTGATCGCTGCCTTTGATTTCACTGCAACCTATGGCTGTGGTTATATTAGTGCCTGATTTATCTGCATGTTCTCAAGCAGATGTGGGCCTCTTTATTTTGTGCAACTCAAAGGGATCATGCCTTTTCCATCTCCACTTCTTACCCTACCTCATCATTACTTTTCTGGTCTGAGTCTAAAAGCTCAGATTTCAAAGCCAAAGTCAGTCCAGACCAGCCACATTTGTCCTTGGGCTGTGTCAAATCCACAGAAAGCAAGAATAGACGGAGTTTCTTTTGGTTGGATTCCCAAGCTAGACACTGTTGGGAGTTGTTTACTGCAATCGAAGTTCAGCCCTGCTTCCATCCGAGGAGCCTGAGAAATTCTGTGATCCTGACCCACAGGTGACAATGTCACCTCCTCTGTGGACACTAATTTGCCCTCAATTTCTTGAAGGTTTCCAGTGTGCTAAGAGGAGGAAAGGGTGGAAACATCTTTTTCTAGGGCCACATAATTTAATGCCTACTCAGCCACAAGGCACATCTATATACAATGAGCTAGGGTACCCAGCAACAGTTCCCACAGAAGTGCAAATCAAGCTCAAATGCTTCAATCAAGCACACACATCTGCTACAGCAGAAGTAAAAATGGCAGCCCACAGTCCAAGCCTGTGTTGGGTGGTGTTCACAGTATCCGTTTCTTTTTTTATTTGGATTCATTTAACAATATTTTAAAACTTGAAAGTTCCATTTATAAATCTCCATTTCTAGCTTCCCCAGAGGATCTTGCCACACTGTGCCACATTCCAACATAGTGAAAAGTGGTCACAGCTGAGTGGGCTTGCCCCCTCTAGACAGGATGTGCCTCGGTTCATTGCAGTCCTCACTGCTCCTTAGTATCAAAGTGTCCATTGCTATTTATCATTGCATTTGTTCTGCTAGGTCCCTGTTTCCAGACTTTCTTTAGTCTACGTATTTCCTACATGTGACTGGCCTGAACTATTTTAAGAAATGAGAAGCAAAGCCATGCCTTCTATGAGGCAATAATACAAACAAGAACCTGATTTTGAGACCAAAGAGATTTAATAAGACCAACAAAGAAAGGGAATGTCCTGGAAATAGTGCTATTGCTTGGCCGTTGACTTTCTTGTTATCTCTGGAGTAAGGGTTGGCAGAATCTACTGATTATGAAGGTTTGAGGATTATGCAAGGAAATGAACTAATAGACTTGTCAGTAGTCTTCCGATGCCAGTCCAACGATGGCCTTTAGCTGCTTGTTTTTTCTTTTACTATTTATTTTCCATCATTATTACAATGTAAGTTTGTTATAGAGTTTGGGGAAAAGAAAAGAAAGAAGTCTCCCTCTCATTATATCCTGACACCTCTTCTTATGAACTACCATTGTCTGTTAATTATGAATCCTTCTGGAAAATGTCTAGTCATCTATATACATTTATATCCATTGTTTTACACAAATGGGTTTGTGCTGTGCTCATTTTTACTTAACAATATTAGTACATATATCCTTCATCATTCTCCTTGAAAGTGATCTTTATTGTTTTTGTAAAAATGGTACACATCTGTAGTAATTCATTCAAGTAATAAAAACAAAATAACAAAGACATTTTTAAATTACTTATTATTTCACCCAGAAACAATGGTTACTAACATTTGAAGATCTTCATCATAGGCATCTTCCTACATATGTCTACAGGCTGAAGGATGGATGGATGGATGGAGAAATGGGAGGGACCGAAGAAGGAAGGCAGGGAGGAAGGAGGGCATCAGATTGGTAAATCAATCAATAGATAGGAAAATGGGATCATGTTATGATGGCATTTTGAAATAAAAGCTTTAACTGTAATTTTTCTTGATTAAAAAATGAAGAAAAACAAAGCTAAGGAACTATTTAACTTCAGAAAAGAATGTTTCTTTACAAAATGGATCAGTTCCTAAATTATTTCTCTAAAGAAACAATGTGAAAAACATTATGTTAGATAGTATCTATTGACTCTCCTTTGTGAAAAAATGTGGAAGCTAGCATTCCTAATGTTATTATGTACGTTGTTTTTTATATTTGAGTTTTATAGTCTGTTCTGCAACAGTAATTTCAATAGTTGTTTAGTTTTATTTTATATTTAAATAGCACCAGTGCTCATCACCACCTATCTTTTATTGTGGCTGCTCCATTTCTAATTTTTTAAATATTGATTCTTTGATTTATTGACTGAATTAAATAATCCAATAGGTGGTCTTTTTTCAAGAAGGGCTCTTGGGTGTTCTATTATATGAATTATTGCCTATTTGAAAATGTTCCTGTGTTGACTTTATACTTCAAGGAAAACTTCCTATAATTCTCAGCTCACATTTTTTTCTCAGAATCCTGTGGACTTTGTTCTACTATCTTCTGGCATTGAGCATTTTCTGTGTAGATTTTTTAAAATGATCTGACATCTCCCCAATTAGTGATTGCTTTTTCTGTCTAGATACCCATGAAAGTCTTCCCTTATATTTGTGTTTTAATAACTTCCCAATGATTTATCTTATTGTTGATTATTATATCATTTTTGTTTGGGACAATATGTACCCATTACATTTGAAGATTCAAAACTCATGGGAAATTTTCAGGAAACTAAAGACACACAGAGGTTAAGTAACTTGCTCAAGATCACATAGATCATAATAAATGGTAGGGTCTAGATCTAAATCCAGCTGTCTGATTCCAGAATCCAGTCCCCCAGCCACTACCGTACAGTTCATCCTGATGATGTAGTGTGCTGGATACGTCCTTTCTAAGCCAGTTAGTCAGCAATTTACTTCAAGTATGTCTGCATTTGGCAGGTACTGAGCAACTTAGACAGTGCCCCACCGTTTGGAAGTCACTGTTTAGAGAAGGGATGGCACAGTAGGTTTCAATCATCGCAGTGCTTCCCCTCCCCCCATTTCTCTCACCCCAGCCTTGGGCAATGACAATTCTACTCTATTTCCACAAGTTTGACTTCTTTAAAAAATTATTACATTTCATACCAGTAACGCATTTATTTTGCAACTGGAAGTTTGTACCTCTTAATTTCCCTCACCTATTTCTTTCCTCCCCCACCCACCTCCGTTCTAGCAACCACCTGTTTGTTGTCTGTATCTATAACTCTCTTTCTGTTTTGTTATGTTTGTTCATTTTTTCCCCCTCTTTTTAGAAGAAGAGAAAGGAGGTAAAGGGAAGAATGGAAAGACAAGGGTAACTGATCAAAAGGAAGCAGAGAGAAATAAGCAGAGGGGTCTGATGCAGACTGATATGGTTCCTGCTACTACACATGCCAAGGGCCGCAGAACAGAACTGGCTTCATCCTCTGACATCCCCTCCCCTGATCCCTAACAGTACCAGGTTTCCTTAAGTTCTGGACTCAGTACAGCAGCACCAAGAAGAGAGCAGATGGTGCATAGGTACCTGACAAGGTCAGCCCTCTAGAAAATCAGCCTAGGTGGCAAATCACACAGTGCGACGAGCAGCACTGACCAGGTTCCACACCCTAACTCTCTCCTGACCTGTTTAGATGCCCTGAAACCTTGAGAATTACTCATTTGGGTTTACATTCTCTCTACAAAAGTCATTTATTATCAGGAAATGATAAACCTTTGCCACCCCTTGACCTATTAAAAGAACACATAGATTCACAAAGTTAGAAGAGGCTTTAGAAAACAAGTCTCTCCTCTCATTTTAGAGGCAAGGCAGTTGATGCTTGATTTTTAGATTAGTGAACTGTGAAATTAGAAAGCAAGGGACATAGAGGTATTGGATACAGGAGCCTGAAAAAATCTGAGTATGAACTGAGGAATAGCTGGTACAGGGTGGTGGTTGCTGTGAGTACCCTAACCAGATCTCCTTTACTGGGTGGGCACACTCACCTCCCAGCTGCACTGAACATTGGCTGATAATGGCTCACCCTCTACCCCCTCATTCCACCTTCTCTAGAGAATTGCCATGAACCACAAGAAGCCACCTTGCCTAGGACACTACGTGCCCTTCCTAGGGCAGCCCACAGCTAATGACTGACTGACAGGGATACAAAAGATCAGCTTCCTTACATCAGGGTGGGAATATTTCTGTGGTATGATTGATGGCCCTGTTCTCCCCATGGAAAAACTGAATCAAAGCTTGTTCATGTCTCTGCTCAGCTCCTACCGCTGCCCATCCTGCTTCCTTTACTTTCTTTCTCTTCAGAGCACTCTCTCAGTAAATCATATGTCGCTGAATTTTTGTCTTGGACTCTGCTTCTAGGGAAGCCAACCTAAGACAAACAGGACACTGACAGGGAAGGGGGAGCAACTAAATTGTTGGCCAACTGAACAGTTATCCCGAAGGAAACTTACAGCTCCATCCAGTTTAGATTAAAATAATTCATTCATCTTTTCCTTTTCATTATCATTACTATCATTAATTCAATTCAATTAATAGCAGATCTTCTGACTCCAGACATTGCTACCAAAGATCACCATTGATTTAAGAGATAAGTTATACTGATCTTCTTTTTATTTTTTTGTATTTTGGTTACCAAGAATAAATATTAGTAAAATATAAGGTTTACAAAGCTAGAGCCACATCTCAAAAACCAATCTATAGTCAAAGAGCCATGCTCTTTTAGTCAGCAGGAGCAAGCACATATGGCAAGTTAGGGGCAAGTCAGCAGCATGTCTTGCTGCCATGACAAAGAATTCTGAAACCCAGTAGCTGAAAGCAACAAAGGATCATTTGTTGCTCAGGCTATGTGTCTATTGCAGGTCTGTTAGGGACCCAAGCTAACAGGAGCGGTCTCTACATGGAAGACAATTAATCAGTATGATAGATTACTCTGGAACTTAATTACTCAACTCAGAAGTGACAATGTCACTTTCACTCACAACTCATTGGCCAGAAATGGTCTCAAGGACAGTGAGACATATTCAGTCAGGAGATGTAGTAGCTACGCCAAACCTACATTCTGACCCTTAGACCAGTCCCAAAAGAAATCTATCCATCTAGAAATTTCCCTGCCATTGAGTTGTACTCCACTAATAAGCACTGGTTGAATCCCTGTCATGTGCCCAGTATTGTGCTAGCTATAATATGGGTCATAGAAATGTTTAAAACATTTTATTTGTCTTCTAGAAGATCCCAGTATAACTGGAAGATGAAACAATAAAAAATATATAATAATACAAAATAAGGCAAAATTATATGCCGAATCATGTGATGCCCAAATCAAACCTATCATTTTGGCCTTTTTCTCCGCCTATATGTGGATAATTTGATCTACTACACCAGCACTGCCCAACAGAAATACAATGTGAGACATATTTGTAAATTTAATTCTTTTTAATCTTTTTTATTGAATTATAGTTGATTTACAATGCTTCGGGTGTATAGCAAAGTGATTCAGAATATATATATATATATATATATATAATCTGAAAAGGAATATATATATTCTTTATATCTATATATATATATATATTTTTTCAGATTCTTTTCCATTATAGGTTATTAGAAGATATTGAATATAATTCCCTGTGCTACACAGTAGGTCCTTGTTGTTTATCTATTTTATGTATAGTAGGGTGTATCTGTTAATCCCAAATTCCTAATTTATCCCTCCCTCACCCCTTTCCCCTTTGGTAACCATAAATTTGTTTTCTATGTCTGTGAGTCTGTTTCTGTTTTGTAAAAAAGTTCATTTGTACATTTTTCTAGATTCCACATATAAGTATTATCATATGGTATTTGTCTTTCTCTGTCTGACTTACTTCATTTAGTATGATAATCTCTGGGTCCAGCCATGTTGCTGCAAATGACATTATTTCATTCTTTTTTATGGCTGAGTAATATTCCATTGTGTGTATATGTGTGTGTGTGTGTGTGTGTGTGTGTGTGTGTGTGTATATATGGAACATCTTTATCTATTCATGGACATTTAGGTTGATTCTATATCTTGGCTATTGTAAATAATGCTACTATGAACACTGGGGTGCATGTATCTTTTCAAATTAGTTTTCCCAGGAGGAGGATTTCTGGATCATATGTTAACTCTGTTTTTAATTTTTTTTAAGGAACCTCCATACTGGTCTCCATAGTGGCTGCACCAATTTACGCTCCCACCAACAGTGTTGGATGATTCCCACTTGTAATTTTAAATTCTCAAATAGCCACTTTATAAAAAGCAAAAAGAACAAATGAAATCAAATTTAATCATACCTTTTATTTAACCCAATATATAAGAATATTATTATTTCAACATGTAATAAACATAAAAATTACTAATGAGATATTTTACTTTATTTTTTTCATAATAAACCTTCAAAATCCAGGGTGTGTTTGACCCTGACATCATATCTCAGTTCAGACTAGCCCTCAATTGCTCACACAAATAATAGCTATTGTGCTAGACAGAGCATTTCTGTACAAAAACCAAAATTAACATAATTATTGCTAACCTGCTTGGCCAAGACTATTTTTTTTTTTAACTGCTGGTATATGCTTGACGATTTTTCTGGATGGGTAAAATGATGCTTTTTCTTTACGGCCTATATTTAGCTTACTTTTACTCTGCAAAGTGATACAGTTGCATAAACTTAAAGCAGTTAAGACCACTTAGGTGGGTGGGATGGGAACACTAATCCACCCAAAATTAAGGAATTGAAGCAACAAACCAAAAACATGTTCTACCAGGGCTGCAGGTGGGGGAAGGGGTTAAGAAGAAGGGCAGGCACGTCGAGGATGTGTTAATAAAAGGCTGCTTGTTGAGACTTGTGGGAGCGGAGCCCTTTTCTTAAAAGGTTAAACAAAAAGCAGAGCCACTGTATTTCAGCAGGCTAATTACCGAGGGTGACTTTGACCTTTTCCATTTCTGGAGATTTATGATAGAACATTTTCCTTTGACATGGCTCAGGCCCTTTGAATCCAGGTTGAGTGTGATTAGGTGTGCTGGTGGAACCCTTCCTTTGCATAAATGCATGTCTATGTTCCCAAGCATAGTTGGAGTATCCGCTATGGAGGACCTGACACCAGGGTGCTGGCCATCAACTCCTTTGCAACAGCCTCACTCTTCTGAGAACCACGTTTACCTTCGAGTTGAAGAAACATAGAAATAGACCATTTTCACAACAGAAACTTTTGTTGACAATGAGGGCTGTGGAACATGAGCCTTGAAAATTCTACCAGAGGCCAGTTAATCTAATAAAACTCTTGACATTAATGGGCTTAGCTAGTGGGAAAGTCTGAAATTCCTTCTCAGAGCCAACAGGGTCCCTTGGTGAGTGAGTCTTTCTGGTGGTTTTCCCTTTGGGCCCCAACATGTAAATTTCACACTAGATGTTCCATCGCTTCAGGACAGTGATTTACACTTGAGTTTTTGTTAGTTCTGATCAGCTCACCCTTCCAAGCCACGTGTCCAAAGTCACTGGCCTTAGCTGGTTGGTGTTGCCTGTTGCCTGGCTCAGTTTCTTGGTGCCAATAGAGTAAAAGGTATCTTTATAATTCCCAAGCAGGGGTGCTAATTGACTGACTCCACTCACCTTGTCATGCTTGCAAAACTAACAAAGGAGGGGAATCTGGTAGAGAGGTCTCATTGACCCAAATGCTTTCCCACTCCCGAAAATACATCTTTATAACAAAAAGGTAGCACTATTAAATTTAAAGTCTTGTTTGCATCTGCCACTACAGATGCCAGATTTTCTTTTCTCTGAAAATTGCCCCTTTCAGATGGAGCCAGCAGATCTTAGTTTACCCTCCTATACCTATAAACCATTGGTCAGTCTTGTCCCTTATAGCCACATTCTGAAACCCAGCCTCAGGTTAATTGGTTTGTATTAATAACCTTGCTTAGCCATAATGAGAAAGGTAAAAAATGCTTATTTGGAAAATCAGCTGGTGTGAGAGGCTGCCAATGGGTGAGTTGATGGAGGCAACAGTGATTTAGGATTCTTTTGATCCTCCTTACTTTTATTTTTTACTGAAATCCTGGGGTAAACATAGAACATGAAATAGAGCTAACTTCTGTGTTCATTATTCATTAATAAAGGTCCATCAAAGCTGATGGCAGGAAAGAAGCATGAACTTCCTTCTCTGATTTTGACTTTTAACATATCTAAGCTTTCGGAAAGATAAATGGAAGCAAATGTTACTTTGCTACTAGTTCCATTTCTCAGATCCACTTTTAAAAAGCTATTGAAAAGAAACTGAATCCAAATAAGAAATGAACAATGATGCCCGCATCCCCCCAGGGAGAAGCAGGGCATATGGCTATTTATAATAATGACAACTGACAGCAAGGGCTTTAAAAAAGGCTTTCTCTCCTGTTGTCAGTTTTGGAATGGAGTTGGAGGCAAACAAAGTCCTGATAACATTGGTGCATTGTTCCTATAGGTCCTAACCTCAGCAGGCTACATCAGTATCTTCTGTCTGAAGAAGTCACTTTCTTTTCATCAAACACATTCCAGAAGTCAGCGGTAAAAGCACTGACGGGGGAGAGCAGATTGATCCATTAACTCTCACCCAGTTCCTTGGCTGAACCCTCACTTTGCATTCCAGTTATAAAGACTTGGTAAGTTATCAAACAGGAAACAAGCTCTGAAAGGAATTGTGTCTTTCAAGCTTCTTGCCAAGGCTCCTTCTTGTTGCCTGTACATCCTGGAAAGAAAGAGAAACCTGCTTCCCAACAGTTCTCTGGTATTCTCAAACCTCGTGTGCCTAAATTATGAGGGACCTTGTTAAAATGCACATGCTGACTATGTTGTGGTGGAGTCTGAGAATCTGCATCTCTGTGCTTCCAATAAACTCCCAAGTGATACTAATACTTCTGGTACATGGGCCACATTTTGACTATCAAGGAGCTAAAAAACGCTTTGGGAATCTGAAGTGTCAGAAGTCAAGATAGCTGAATTTCCACTCATTTGAGCTCTGGCTTCAAAAGTTATCCAACTATTCATTGCATATGCTTGCCCAATGACATCGGGTTGGATGCAGTGGGAATAAATACATAAGCAACTACAAAGTGGGTGGTTATTCAAACACCTACTGCTCAATTATTATGGCAAACAACACACTACAGCTTTAAACCCACAGGCCAAATGAGAAGGTGGAATCCAGGCAAGGAAGTTGCGTGTCTCCAAGGCGAAAAGATCACTTTTGTATGAGCTGTATTCAAATTCAAGGCTTAGAGAGGAATAATAATTATTATCTCTTTGCTAAACTCTGCTTCAGGGTGACTGGAAAGCTTAGGAGGTATTCCAGGCCCATCTGAGAGGACACCTCCACCTGGGGTGTAGCCTTTTAGGTGCCATTCCATGTGATGAAAATGAAGATCAAGGGTGATATTTAAAGCAAAACAAAGTTCTGCCTTAACAGAACCAAACTTGTGGCGAGTTGTAGCTCCTCCCCACAGTCCAGGGTGCACTTCTCTCTCGACTGAAGGGCCGGAGTGACTGCTGAATTGAGGTCTCATCTTCTCCAAGTAGAGTGATCTCCTTACCTTCAACTCTAAACTCGCTAAGAAGGTTTGATGTCAGACAGTCTTGGCCACAGTACCCTGCATACCAGCCATGTCATCTTGGACATCATACCTCCTTCAAATGTCATTTTCTCTTCTGTAAAATTGGAATGATGAAAACCTACCCCAGAACACAGCTGTGAATCCTAAATAAACTAATGTACAGATCAAGTATGTCTAGCATAAATAAATTAATAAACCAATAAATGCACCTGTCCTCCAACTGTTGAAAAGAGGGGAAAATCTTTCAGTCTCCAGAGTGGCTTGAAATTCTGTTTGTAGTCCATTGCTACTAGGAGTAGAGCAAGGATTCGAAATGCTGAAGGATTTCATTCAGTGGCTAATTTGATGGCTGGGAAATATTTTTGGAGAGAGAAGACCATAATTTAAAGTATCCTGACATCAATAAATATTTCCTTAGCATTTAGCTGTAAGAGCTCTGAATCCTCCATCTATTCAGAAATTTCTAATTTCAAAATAATATAGTGCTTTGGGAGTTTGTGAATACACACAAATGTAAGAAAGACCAGGTGCCATAGTAGTTTTCCACACTTCAGGGGAAGTGTACACTATTCATTTCTTTGTGAAATAAGGAAGACAGGTTGATCTCCAATACCCCTTCAGCCCTGCATCCCTCTGATTATATTTGGAAGAGGCTCCAAAAGGACATTAGTTCTGCCCATGGAGTGAGATTGGCATTAGCATGACCCACTGCCCACCCACCCAGATGACAACTTCCCTATTCACGGGGCTGTATTCCTAACTAGGTGCAACACACATCCACCTCGACCAACTGTTTTCAAGTTCAGATGATTCTGAGATTACAGAACTGGATGAAGGGCTAAGTGGATATTGCTAAATTGATATTGCTAAATATCAATATTTGTTGAAGTGGCTAACAACTCCTCAAAATAACTTCCAGGTAAGTACTACATTGAAAGTAAAGTTTCACTTTTCTGCTCACATCTGACTCTGGCACAAACACAAATCCTTTGTGTAGATGGTCTGCCCCACCCCTTTTCACCCACTATTATAGAAAGATCCACTGTATTCACTCTACTTTCCTATGCCTACTCCAGACTTCACACTGAGATGACCAGGGGGACATCTGATTACCTAGGAAAAAGGACACTGAGATGATTTGCAAGTAAACATCTTAAAATGACAATAGCCTCAATTTTCTTCCACGTAAGCAGTCTCCTTACCTCCATTCCATTCCATCCTCCACCCTGTGACCAGAATAATATTTTCAATAAGCAATGCTGATCATGTCACTTTCTACTTAAAACCCTTCATTGGCCCCCTGGAATAAAGTTTGAATGGCACACAAATTTCGGCATGATCTGGCTTCTTTCTGTCTAGTCTCTCAAACACTGCCCACCCTTTCCCCTCCCCTGCCCAGCACCTGCTTCTCCACTGCTAAGCCCAGAAGCACTCTGGACTGCCCTCAACACACACCCAGTCTCCTGCCTGACATAATCTTTCCTGTCCTGCCCTCTCCCCCAACATGGTCTTACCCTGTGGTTAATTCTGACTCATCTTTAAGGTTTCCCCTTGGGACAGACATTCCCATTTCCTGGGATCAGTGCCTCTCCTATGCATTTTTTAATGTGTCCAGTGCTACCTACTTACTAGCTGTACACTCTCTTCCTAAGCTACTAAGGATCATGTCTTACTATCTATTATATTCCCAGCATCTAGGATGTTGTATGCCACATAGAAAGGGCTCTGCAAATATTTGTCAAATTACTGAATGAATGCATGAATGAGTGGAGTACTTTCTATAAACTAGGGCAGTGATTCTCAAAATATGAGCATCAGTTTCACCCGCATACTTGTTAGAAATGCAAATTCTCAGGCTCTGCCGATCTGGTGAATCAGAAATTTGGGGGGTGGGGTCCAGCCATCTTTATTTTAACAAGCCCTCTAGGTGATTCTGAGGTGTGCTAAGGTGGGAGAACCACTGTTTGAGAGCAGTGGTACTCATGTCTGGCTGCACATTACAATCACCTGCGGTGTTTTGAAAAATGTTTGAACTGTCCTCCCTCAAGTTTTGTATTCAGTTAGGTTAGTGAGGATTCTAGAATACCTTTTTAAGGCTCATCAAGTGATTCTGATACGCAGATGGGATTGAGATGATCACTGTCCTAGATTTTCCCAGTTCCTCTTCTGTACACGAACATAAAATTACCTGTAAAATAGGCATTGGTCTGGTGCCACTCTGCCAGTGCCTCTGGCCTCCATCAAAACAATGCAGTGGCTTTCTGTGTCAGATCCAGCACAGCAGCCCAAATCTCAGGATTCAAAGTGTGCTCCATGGGACCAACGTTTGCATACCGGGTAGCTTGTTAGAACACAGAATCTCAAGCTCCACCCAGACCTGCTGCATTTTAACAAGATCCCAGGTGATTTGTGTCGACATTAAATTTGAAAGGCACTCGCCTGAGAGAGGGTATTGAGCATGGGTTCAAGAGCACAGAATTAAAATCCCTTTCTGCAGGTCTGTGTAGTTCAGGTACACAAAGGCACATAGTCAAAGGTATTTTGTCATAGATTTTCAATAAAACTTCTGCTCAGGGCCAGAAATGAAACTCTCAAGGTCAAATGGCTTCACCAGTTAACAGCACGGAATGGACTTCATGAGTCATAGATTTTGTTGATGACCGTTGGGTAGAAAAGTCATTTCCACACAAGAGTGTTTGAAAAACTGGGTTATTTGGGAAGATCTACACATACACAACTCAAAATAATGAATCATGGGTGCTTCTAAACCAATCATATTTATTGAGTGCTTACTATGTACCAGGCGTCATACTAAGTACTCAACACATGTTAACTTATTTAATCTTCCCTAAATCCCCATGCAGCAGGTGCTGTTAATTATCCCCATTATGGAAATGAAGGAGGCAGAGGCATGGAGAAATCAAGCACAGCTTAGGAGTATAACCAGTATAACTGAAATCCAAACCCATCTTTGTCTGGAATCTGTGCTATTAACCACAACACTATGTTCAACAATTACTCTAAAGGAGAAGGAACAATGACCCCAAACAACTGCTTTTTTTTAAAACATTAGTATAAAAGCCCCTGACTGTTCCTCCAACAATTAGAAGGGCCAGAATTAAATAGAATGGTTGCTGTGCCAACCCACAGAAGTCAAATATAACCAGGCAGCAAATTAGAGTAAACATTTAGGAATCCCTTGCATGTGGCACATGACTCCACCCACCCGTCTTGGCACAAGCAGGATGTTGATTATATGGATCCCGCTGGCATTTCATGTCCTCATGCGAGTCATACAGAGTATCCTCCTTACTGCTGAATGTGAACATGACCAGACTTATTTGAGTAATTTGGCACATTATGCTGATGACTCAATAGTGCAGACCAGGGCAAGAGCTCCCACGCATGCATTCATTCCTCCATCCCCCTTACCCTTTTCATTCAATCACCTGGTATACATGGATGGAAACAAGGTGTTTGGCATGATAGAGCTGAAGGGAATTTTCCCAAACCTGGGATTTCTTGAGGCTAGACGTAACCAATTGGCCTGGAGCCATCAACTGCAACTGGTGAATAAGCTCTGGGAATACAGCTCATCTAAACAGTTTTTGCCATGCAAGATAAGGCAGAGAAGGGAGGAGAAGGCACCGAGGTGCCTATATTTGGAGCAGAATTTATACCCTACATACGTCAATCAGTTTGTCTCATCTCTCCTAGCATTCCATTCTATTGACTGTCCCTCACTGATACAGTGGGGGTTTCACACGTTAACCCAATTTGTAAGCATGGGAGTTTCCCACGAAAACTCCCTGGGCACAGGCCAGAGGTGGGAGCCTAAATATTTGTATGGTCTTTCTTTGTATATGGTTCTTTCTTTGTATTGGGTCGGAAGCACTAAAGTTGCCAGGCAGCCTCTGTTAAGAGAACAGGGCTGTGGTCACAAGAACTCAGCTGATGTATGTGGATGGAGTAACTCAGACATTCATATCAGAGTTTGTGTCCCTGGGAGCATATTCTTAATTGAGAACATTATTATTAATGTTTCTAATTCATACCACAATTTTCTTTGGAATAACTGAAGGGATCACGCGTAAAATAATAAACATTATTACTGAAAGAAACAGAGATAATCTTGTCTAAGCCCTTTGTTTTGTAGATGAGGAAGTAGGGATCCAAATTACTTGGCCATTTTTCAATATTATGTCATAAATGGCATTGAGGGTAGAATTTGGGGTTTCTGATTTCCATGCCAAATACCAGTTTTTCAACTGGGTTAGACCAAATCTGGCTGTTCAGAATCATCTAGAGATCATTTCAAGGTACAGACCTCCTGGCCACACTTTCAGATGTGTTGATTTAGTAGGAATTTAGAATATGGTCCAGGAATCTGTATTTTAAGTAGCTTCCTGAATATTTTGTTGCACAGTCAAGAATGAGCTAGACTGTGCAAAATAAACCTCAGAATCAGACTTTTCCTAAATATAGGAACAAAAATCATGATGTATTCTTAGACCTTCAGGTTAGCAGCAGCTCTTTTGATTGGGTCTCCAAGCAAAGCTTCATAGAAGTTGACTTTCCCAACAGTGAATTTTTTTTTCTTTTTATCAGAACATCTATGTGATCAACGTAGGGCCATTTCTGTACTCATAAGCTCAGAAAAGTAAAAAAAATGATCTAAAATCCCATAGTTAATCAGCAATAAACCTAGAATTAAACCAAAATCTTCTGTGTATTATTTTTCCCCTCCCCTAAGCTAATTTAGAGGAGCCATCCTAGAGTTTATGATGCAAATACAAAATGGATGATAGAAGAAATCTCTCCAAGCCCCAGTGAATGAGTACTCTCCAGTGTTAGGGACTTTCCTCCAACCCCCCTTTCTCCTTCCTCTCCCCTTCCTTCACAGGATGGTGAGGACTGCAGAAGGCATTCATAATAATTCTATTTATTTATTGGGAGGCCATAGCTCTGCCTTTAAATGACCATTGGTCAGTAAGTAGGTGGGTTAGGTAAAGGAGACCACCACCACTCATTGCCAAAAAGATATAATTTCAGTTTTCAAAGTCCAGAGACAACACTCCTAATGTCTTTAAGAAATGTAAGATCTTTAGTTATTTATTTCTATATATGATTTATGTGATAAACTTCACAGAGTTGGATTCTTAATAATGAAAGCATCACACTTAAAAACAGAAGATTACACAATTAGTTCAGTAGTGTTTGTTATAGGAAAATATCTTAGGAAAAATTGTGGGATGTATAAAGCCTGTCTTTGGGGGCAGGGGCTCCAAATTCCCATTTCTGTTCAGGAAACTTCCTCTGCTCCATCTCCTTAGTCTTTAAGAACTTTCCAAGAAAGACCAGAAACTCATTAACACCCAGGTGTCAGTGACTGACAACAGTTTGGAAGGCTATATCACTTAAAGTAGCTTTGAGTTATGGATTATGAATATTCCATGCCCCTTTCTTTTCTGACTTTTTGCTTTCTTTTCCACTTCAGGATCCTACTGCTATTTAACAGTATCTTAGCAAGGAGTTAAAACCCAGCCTAGCTCATGTTTTCCTCTTTTGTTTCTGGTCTGGGGATTCAGGGGGCTCTGCAGACCCCAACTATCCATCCAGAGCTCCAGAATCAGAGAACACCACTGAAGCTGACCTAATCAGTTCATTCCCTTCCCTGGTCACAGTGATTGGTTCAGAGGTACTACTGCAACTAGGATGGGCCAAACAGAGTGAATCACAGGACTTTTTCGGAGGGCAGAGAGATGTGGAATTCTGGAGTAAAAGTCTTTCTCTTTTGTGCTGGACATGAATGATGAGGCATGTAGAGCTCCAAGAGCTGCTGGAATCCACTGGAACATATGGAGGGACAGAACACATCAGAATACAGATCGGTAGTAAACTTAACTTTTAAAAAACTCTTTATTTTAGCCTATTTGCATTATTATTTTTATTCTCTTTCTCTTTCTCCATCTCTTTGTCTCTCTGTCTCCCTTTCTCACGTCATCTTTCAACTGTGTATCTATCCATCTATTTATCTAACTAAATTATTTGAGAGTAGGTTATAGTCATGATGCCTCTTTACCTTAAAATACTTCATCAGATATCTCCTAAGAAAAAAGGCATTGTCTTATTCCCTTCGGTAACCACACTGCAATTAATAAAGTCAGGAAGTTTAACATTAATACAACACTAATATCTAAATCCACGGTTCATAATCAAATTTTGCCAATTGTCCAAATATCTTTCATAGATACATTATTTTTCCTGCTCTAGGACCCAATCCAGGGTTATTGCACTTTATTGATATTGCTTTTATACTTCTTTCATCTGAAACACTTTCTTGTTGTTGTTGTTGTCTTTTATAACATTGACATTTTTAGAGATTCTAGGTCAGTTTTTATTAGAGTGTCCCTCAGTTGGCATTTGAGGTAGGGATTATTTTAAACATGCATATGTTTAATGGAACTCAGTGCATTTGTGTATATTTCATGCAAGTTATGGATATAGGTATATTCTTCATGCACACTTTGATTATCAGCAGGATATACAGTTTGTAAAAGTAGGCATATTTTTGTAAAATATTACGTGAAGAAGGGAGAAACAAATTTGCAATTTTGAAAACAATGTAATTTGACAGCCTATTCTCTACATTTCCCCCCAAATACCAACAAATTGAGGAAGACCAGGAATAATTTAACACCTATATTGAGTGTGACACACATTTACATGCAAATAATCAAGAAGTAGCTATATTTCACTGTACTCTCCAATGAAAGGGACAGGATCAAAATATTAGAAAAAGGGGATTATACAACCAAGAGGAGAGATCAGCAAGAAATATGAAACACAGGGAACAACATAGCATCCGAGTGACCAAGTGGGAAGCGTTGTAGACTATGCGTCAAGAAGCCAGGATGCTGGTCCTAGCCTGGCCACTCACTCTCTGAGTGATCTTTGACAAGGTGCCCTCACTCTGCAGCACAGCTTCTTTATCTAGAAAACAAGGGGGTTAGACTAGATGCTCTGTTATGCTCCAACTCAGTGGGTCCCTGACAGGTTCATATCTGCATTATTCAAACTCTGATCCAATGCCAGACTGGGCAGCAGTTCAGAGAAAGAAACTTATCAACGTGAGGAACAGTGATGGGAGGTTCCTGAGAGAGATGTGGGCGGGGACAGGGGCGGAGGCAGGAGGCGGCTCAGGAGGAATAGGAGGGCATTTGGTAAGTGGAAGGAGAAAGAGGGTGTGCTAAAATGGAAAGCAGTCCAAGTGAATGCACAGTCTCAGAAATGAGCACGGAATGCTCTTGAAACAGACCTGCCTGATTAGAGAATACGTGGGAACTAGAGACCTAAATGGACAGCAGCTCACATTCAACCGTCACCCTCTCTATTGTGACCACACATAGGACCAGGGAAATGTTCACTGATGCACTTTGTAATGATGCATATGTATGTAAAAGTGTCAGTGGATTCTGTATAACTATTAGCTTGCAATGACTTCATGAGAAATACTTTCACTCCACTTTGTGCCTGTGTCTAAGTAGGAAGTTGCCTTATATGTAGATGGCAACATTTCCCACTACCCACGCCTCCCATCTGAATCATCTATCTTTTCACTGATAAGAAATACAGTGCTGTCCAGACAATTTTGTCTTGTGCATTGTCATTGCTGCTGGTGATGGGTTTACTCAGCCATGGAGATTATGCCCTTTGTTGAAAACTGATCATAGGGACATTAGCTCCTGTAGTCTTTGTTAATTCTTTGAGAGTAGCTAGTATTTCCCCAATTTTACACATGCTAAAATTAGGCTCAAAAGGATTTTATGAACTTGCCAAGAGCTGAGATATGAATCTAAAATTATGCTTTTAACCTCCATGTTGATTTATATACAGTATTTCCCTTGATCCTTGTAAAAATGCTTTATTTTGCTGAAATACCTTGATGAGGCGTGGACGCTGAGGAAAGGATCAGCTGTTCTCAGAGATGCCCTGTCTCCACAAGCAGGTCTGTCTAGCAGATTGTTGGTGCCAACTTCAGTCAAATACTGGGAAGGTGATTTCTACAGGCAAAAAGGTGATAATCAGAAAATGCCAATGAACTGGTTACAACTGTTGCCAACTAAACAATATTATCGAAACCGTTCTTGAAAACTATTTGCAGGTAGTTTGAGATGCCTTGACATGTATTGGGGACCAGAAAGGTGATTTTTATGTATCTTGGCAAAAAAAAAAGTCTGTCCTATTTTACACAGAGATCATGAACCAAGGTTAGGCACAGGCAGCAGAAAGCATGAAGAAAAGGAAAGTATTTACTTAAAGGGGATAGGTGATAAATTCCACATGCCCCCTGCTGTAGTTTTTGAATGAGTATTATTTAATGGTAGCAGTGGTTATGGTCATGTGTGTACTTGGAGAATGTGCATGCATGTGCATACACTTGGAGGGCTTTTATTTTTAATGTTTCATATCCTTTGTAGTGTTTTAAACTTCTGTAGACTTAATGGAAGAAGATTATAAGTCTGAATGTATCTTGGGGTAGAGTTGTAAATTGTTGATGATGGTTGTACAGTTTGTTCTTACTTGTAAACACTGTTCCCTTTCTTCCTTTCTCTTTCTTCCTTCCTTCCTTCCTTCCTTTCTTTCCTTTCTTTCCTCCTTCCTCCCTCCCTCCCTTCCTTCCTTTTTTCTCCCTTCCTTCCTTCCTTCTCCCTCCCTTCCCTCCCTTCCTCCTTCCTTCATTCCTTTTTCTTTGTTTCATTTTCCAAGGTGATGAATTCTATTCAGTGAAAGATAAAAGTGACCAGAAAGTGTTCTGCAGTAATGCACAAAAGTAAAGCACCATTCAGTCTTTCAGAGGCATCAGACCAAATCCTGTGATGAAAAAAAAAAGGATTCAAAGATTTTATTTTATGTTTAATTAAATGGGAAAGACTTAATCATCTTCCCTATGGAACATTCTATTGTAATCAGAAGATGTGGGAATGCTATACTTATGTCTTCAATATAAAATGTCAACTTCAAAATACACATTACTAGGTTTTTAAAAATTTGATTTCTATCCACCAGAAACTGATGGGATTTTAAAAAATGTATTTCAAATTGAATTTTTGTAAAAGGAGTTGTATTTTTCTACTGATTTTTGTGGTAATATTGTAGATCTGTTCTTGCAGAATAATTTTGCCCATTATTAGGTGAACGTTATCAAAATCTGTATTAGTTTCCTATAGCTGCTGTAACAAATTACCACAAATTTAATGACGTAAAACAACATAAATTTATTCTCTTACAGTTCTAGGGGTCAGAATACCAAAAACAGATTTGCTGGGCTGAAGCTGAAGTATTGGCAGGGTGGCTTTCTTCTCGAGGCTCCAGGGAGAATCCGTTTCCTTGCCCTTTCAAGCTATAACCTTTATACATCTCAAGTCATTTAATGCTCCCAGTAGCTGAGGTAGGTCAGTACATTTATTTCCACTGTTTACAGATGAGATAAATTAAGTACAAAATGGTAAAGTCACTTGTTCAGAGACATGCAGAAACGGGGCAGAGATGGAATTTGAATCCAGACAGCCAAGGTCCTAGAGTCTGTGCTCTGAACCCTACACCACACTTCCTTTTCATCATAAAATCTCACCAAATTTAAGACCATAGAAAACTGTTTAAATTGCTTATCTAAAGAAATACTACTTAGGACTAAATTAATATAATATTTTCAAATAATGCAGGGGATATTTTAAAATTTGACATAGTTGATTTAAATATGTAAGTGAAAAAAATCTAAATTCTAAAGGATAGAAAATATAGCAGCTGTAATAACATTAACCAACGAGTCATTTCCTCCTTAGCATCTATGATCATAAGAGTAAACTGCAAAAGGAATTTATTTGGAACAATTGGAGAAACAATAAAAAGCTCCAATATAAAATATTGAAGGCATTACCTTCAAATAGACAAATGAGTGAGTAAATATAAATATGCAAATAAAATTTGTGCATTATTATTTGTATACAAACTGGTACCATTAGTGTGCAATAAAGTACTTCATTTTCTTTACATAGGTCAGATTTTCTATATAAACCTGTTTTCACAGTTAATTTGACCTTGATTATTTTTTTTCTAAAAAGGATGGTAACATCAAACAGTGCTGGTTGAATTATCATGTATGCTAAATTCATGGGTCCTTATATTCTGGGTTACACTGAGGCCCTATTTGCCCATTGGGTTGTAAAGGAACTCTGACAAGGGCATCTTCAAACAACAACAAACCATGTAATCTCTTTGTTACTAAACTGGTTGACATAAAACATCTTGGTTAACTATATACGTATATAGTTCTTTGTGAGGCAACAGTGGCTGTATTTGACTAAGTTCTCTGTAATAAATTTCTGAATCATCCCTTAGCTTCTTCATTTATGGCATTCTCTCACCTCCTAACAGTACAGTGCAACTCCAAACATCTTCTGCTATCCACTGATTCAGCATAGGAAGACCTGCTCTGGGGTCAGACACTAAGCTTGATGCTAAGGATGGGTAAGACGTGGTCTCTGTTCTCAAGCAACTCACAAGCAAGGGAGGAAGCTGGTGAGAAGACAAACACTGTGATATGGCCTATAACAGAATTATGCACAAAATGCTATGAATGTTTTCCAGGAGTATTGTTTAAGGAAAGTCCTGGAGCCATATTTTCCAGAATGAGTATGAATGTTGAGGGGCATGGCATCTTCAATGGTATGCCAGGAGCACAGTGTACCCTCCAGGGTTTGAGGGGTCAAAGGGAGACAGATTATGAAGCTCCTTTATCTATGCTAATAAATCTGAACTTGATCCATTTGTCAATTAAGAACCATAAAAGTTTTTTTTTAATTGGAATGTGACATCACCCACCCTAATATAACCCACACCAAGATAGCTTCTGCTACCCCAGATAAAAATTCCTCCACACCTCCACTATATTCTCCTCCCTGAAAAATCTTCTCAAGGCAGCTGAAGAAAATCTGGTCTCAGGGATCCCAGAATTCCTCGATGAGCATAAGTCAGTGCAGAACACATGAAGCTTCAAAGGCCCATTAGCAGGGCTGTCGCTTCCTCTCTCAGTGGTTTTACCCTGCTCCTTGAAGTCTTAGAGGCTGAGAGAGCTCAAGACTCTACCCTCTTTCAACCAGAGCAGCTTGCTTTGATTTGTTAAATGTATTGGCTTTCCTCCACAAGATTTCTTCTGGGAAGAAAAGAAACTTTGAGTGCTGAAATAGACCTTCTCCCACCATCCTCAGTCAGCGGCAAGGAGAAGTACCTTCCAGAGACCTGGTGTCTAGTTCTCACTCCATCACCAGCTAATGGTGTGTCCCTTGTCAAATGGTTTGAAAGCTACAACTGTGGATCATTTTTTTTAACCTGGATTCATAGAGTACTAGAGCAGGGAGGGACTTCAGAGACCCAGAGAAACTGAGAGTCTTGCAGAAGTTAGTGCACAGCAGTGGCGGGGGAGACTGTTTCGCAAGGTAACAAGCCTGAAGTGTGTCTACATCTCCCCATCTCCACACCACTTCTCCCACTTCTACTCCCACCAGCCCATAGCCACCACAATCTCTTGCCTAGACCACTGCAAGAGCCTCCTATCTGGTCTTCCTGTTTCTAACCCTGACTGTTCTTAACGATGGCAGCCAGAGATATCCTATGACAACTTCAAGAGCTGAGATAAATGAGATCTGTATTATCAACCTCACAGGGTCAAAGGAGCAAATGAGTTGGAATCATTCTTTGAAATATGGAAAACACTTTCTGTTTTATCTCTAACCCATAGTTTAGAATAATAAAATAAACCTGCTTGAGAAGCAAAGGGAGGCTACTTGGCCTCCCCAAATGTTTCAAGGGGGGCCCTCTCATCACTCATCAGTTCTTTCCTTTATTTCCTCTTCTGTGATCACCTCTAGGGGAAAAAGGGACACAAGCTTTCAGAAAGGGTAGCAGACCAAGTCCCTCCAAGTAGGGGAAAGAATTATCACTGGGAAACAAAACTGAACACTGCCATCTACTGGGAAAAAAAGGCACACGGTGGAGAAAGCTCATGAAGCAGGTGAGGATGAGAAGAAATCAGGAGAGAAAAGATATTGCTTAAGCTGAGTTGCTACAGGGGAACAGCCTGGAGAAATGAAAGGAAATAACAAAGGCACAGGAGGCACGGTGGAAGCAGAAAGTGCAATGGATAAACTTAAATGGTTCTTGGAGGGTACCTTTCCCACTTGTTTCATTTTGCAGGGGAGAAAGTAGAAGCCCAAGAGATTTAAGTGACTTGTTTGCAGTTATTCAATTATTAAGTAATACAACCAAGACTAGACCCTTTGCTCAATTCCTGGTGCACTATTTTATATTACGCTTCTAACTAAGCAAGCACATAAACAAATGCAGAGACTATTGTATCTACATTTATCTTACTTGGGAGTTATTCATCTATCTATCTATCTATCTATCTATCTATCTATCTATCTATCTATCTATCTATGTAATTACTCACATCCCAGTTTGTTGCAGAAGGCACTCAGTGGGTAAATGAGAAGGAGATGGTGACTGGCACCAAACTCATGTATGGATGAGATGTACAGAGGGGAACTGGGCATATAGACAGTATGAGTTCTGAGAGAGAAGGGCCACCTGAGCCTGGGAATAGAGGAAGAGATGAAGAGCTGGACCTCACACTAACCTCATAGTAAATAGTGTTCACTGGAGAAAGTAGCTTCCACTAGTTATCCTTTGTTCTTTGATGAGTACTAATGACTTGGACTAACCTCAGAGTGACTGCATTATCCCAAAGTGGAGAAAGCCAGAAAATGCCATTGAACCTATGTTCAGAATATATTCAGCTTCTGCCTACTTTTTCCCACCTACACTGTTACCACCCTGGCCTGTGCCACCCTTACCCCTTGCCTGGACCATTGCAATAGCTTCCTAACTGGTCCCCCTGCTTCTAATCTTGCCTATTCTTAACAATGGCAACCAGAGTCATCCTGCTACAACTACTGGGTTTAAGACCTTCCAGAGCCTCTCCCCTTCCACCTCACTCATCAGTGAGAGAAAGTTAAAGCCCTTATGAAGTCATGCAAAGTCCCACACATCTCATCCCCTATCGTCTCCTCATCGCTTACTCAGTTCCAAGTATACTGACCTCCCTGCTCTTTCTCTAACCAGATGAGCCCACAACTAAGGGATTTTGCACTGGCGTTTCCTCTCTCTGGAAGATTCTTCCCCTAGGTATCCACACAGGCAACCACCTTACTTTCTTTAGCTCTTCATTCAGATGTCATTTTTCTCAATAAAGCCTACCCACATTTAAAATTGCACACTCTCAATCTCTGTTACTGTGCTTATAGATTTTTATGGCACTTTCAAACATATAATTACTTACTATACTGCTTATTGTTCATCATCTGTCTCCCCCAGCTATAATGTCAGATTCTTGATGGGAGGGCTGTTTATCTCTTTTTTGACTAGTGTGTATCATGTGCTCAGAAGAGTGCCTGGCATATATCAGGCACTCAACACATTTTTGTTGAATGAATAAATGAAATATAACAATGATACTTGCATCAAGGTTAAATTTGCAAATGCTTCTCATCTACATCATTCTCCTCAAAGCTAAACTATACAAGAAGTTATTTAATCAAAAGTCCTTTTATTTTGTTGAGAAGAAAACAGAGGCTCAGGAAGACTAAATGACTAGGATTCGGTGACAAGTCTTCTGACCCAACACCATATGTACTTCCATCCATTTTCCTTGTCTCTCCAACGATGTTATCAAGTTATGAAAACAAAGATCACACATTTTGCTTTTGGTCCTCCATAGTATATACCAAATTCCATAACTTGGCCTCTAACAAGCTTGGTTAGTGGATACTCAGAAGAGTTTAGACTGTCTTCTTTATGTAATATTCCCATAGTCCAAAGGAAATACACCAGCAAAGTTCTTAGTATTGATCCCCTATACACTTGTCTTCCTCCTCAGAGGAAATGCTTCTTTCTTCAAAGCAAAATAATTTAAATTCCAGCCCAAACTCACAGGGTTGCTCTAGCCCCAGAGTTCATTGTCCTCCCCATACCAGGCCATCTGTGGTTTACTGCAGTCTTCAACAGGACATTCTACAAGGTGTGAGTTATTCAGTCAAGGGCAAGGTGGAGGGGGTGGTGAGGTTGGAGATTGACAGTCTAGGGTGGGCACTGGGATTCCATGTCTGGTCACTTCAAAATCTCTCCACCAATCAGAGAAGTCAAATAAGAATTACTTCTAGTCATTCAGGGATAAGACCAAATATCTCCCAAACCAATACCTCAGAGTTACTAAAGTTATCTCTACATTAAGGAAGAAATACATTTCCCTAAATATAATGTAATTGGTCCAAGTGCTGCTCACAGTAGAAAGAAGCCTCCATCTGAAGATAAGTACACTCCATTTGTCTAGTCTCTGGCTTCTGGGCTGTGATCTGTAGCTGAGAATAAAGTCAGACTACCTGGGTTTAAGTCTTGTCCTTCAGTCTTACAACTGTGTGATTTTGGACAAGATATTTAATTCCTCTGTGCTTCAATACCTTTATTCTTCAGTGAGAATAAAGATGGCACCACCCCAAAGAGTTGTTGGGTAGATTAAATGAATTGATGCAGATCAAGTTCTTATGAGAGCAGCTGGTCACTGCTAAGTCTCCATAAATGTAGCCATTATTACAACTTGCATTAAGAAGTGGTAGCCCATTTCAGCACTGGTTCTCAAATCCTTTGGTTGATTCTTCTAAATTACCAGTTTTCTGCATTGTAGGCACAATTATATTCTAAATGAAGACTTCTCCTCATTATTCTCTGTAAGGAGAAGTGAACCCATAGGAGGATTCATGATTCTCCTTCATGAAGAGCAATTTTCTCTTCCAGTAATAATAATTTGAATAATAAAAAAGACAGTAATGCATCAAGCATGCATTGAACACTTACTATGTATCAGGCCCTTGGCTAAGGGTATTACATTATCTCATGGCCTACGCTATGTAGCTTTATTACCCGCATTCCACAGAAAGGAAGACCAAGGAACACAGAGGTTATTCACCTAGACATGGAGTGGTGGGGCTGGCACTCCTGGAGCCTCAGGCTTCAGCTCCACAGGTACCGTTTAGTGACAAAGCTTCAGAAATGCTTCCAGATCTCACCCCTTCTCCTTAGGTTAGATAAAGGAGACTTCACTTTCTAATCATAATGAAAGCATTTTGATGTATGTCTAGAATTGATAGCCAAGAGGCCATTAATGAGAGTACTCAATTCTAGAGCTGGAGGGCTCCGTCTTACTCTTGCTCTGGGCCCAAAACTGTGAGGGGCAGGCCTGGCTGACACAGCCCCCTGTGGGAGGCAGTGAGTGGCTGATGCAGGATGGCCACAGTGAAGGGATGTTATAGAAAGAAACGCTTACAACTTGGCTGCCTGCTGGGGGCTGCCCTGCTCTGTGTGGTATCTCTGAGACTGCTTTTCAGGTCCTGTAATTACAGGTCTGGCCAAGGGATGGGATGGGGTGGGGCTGAGGTAAAGTGGGTGAGGTACTTTCGGAAAAGGTGGTTAAGTGTCTGAGGCTGCAAAACACGGGCACTGGCCAGGTACACGGAACAATGTTTGGCAGAGAACAGGGGGTGGGGAGAGTCCGGGCTTCCAGCCCTGGCCAGGTGCTGGATCTGCTACAGACATGTGGGCATGTGTTCCCACACTTTCCATTCGTTGGTTCTCTGCGGGTGGGGGCTGAGGTAAGTGCACATCTGGGGATGCAGCTGACCTTTAGGGAGATGATCTCATCTCTGCCTCTTATTACTTGTGTTCAAAGCGGCTTTGGGAATCGCAGCCTTTTGCTCAGCAGCTATTTTAATAATATGATTCTTAGAAACATCCCTGGAGAATGCAACACACACCACCCCAGGCAAATTTCCCCTACCTTTTAGGAGACAAAATTCCTTACACCAGGGAGTGCAGGTTCAACGACAGTCCCTTGACTCCCTTCTAAGGATGCCAGGACATTGCTCTCTTGGCCTTACCTCCCCCACTGGTCAACATCTGTACCAGTGTTTTTGTGCTGGATTAGCATGCTGCAGAAAGAGAGGAAGTCAGACTCTAGGAGTCATTGTGTTGCTGCTGAAAAAGCACCCTGATAAATCCTGTGATCAGAGGTGAAGTAAAATTTGGGGCATTTTTGTGGGTGCCAATTAGTCTAATTAGTACTTTTAGATCATTGTTTTTATTCATGACCGTGGATCATTATAATCATCTTCATTCTAGTTTGTGTTAAGATGCTGCACAAGGAGAAAATAAATTAAATCCTGAAAAATTAAGAACATAGGAGATTCTTTCTTTTGGAGAGATTATTATAGATTTGGCATTAAGTCATGTATTGAAACATCCCAGTGTCTTCAAGGGAGAATTCCCTGGGAACTCTCTCATTCCACGTGTGGCCCAGGATCCAAAAGCAAAAGGGCTAGCTGTATAGACTAACATAAAGACTCTGGTGAAGCGGGAGCAATAAGAGTATGCATATTCAGCGTGGGGAAGTCCAACTTTAGGGGAGAGGACGAGGGAACAAAACTTCTCAAAAGAGGTGAATAGTGACAGGAGCTACTATCAGGTGGATGGGAAGATTTTGGCCAAGCAAAGAGTTTCAGGGAGAAAGAGCAGGAGGTCTTAGTCACTAGAAGATAGCAAGATTGTTTCTTTCTGGTTCCACTAGATCTTCATGGTACAAATAAAAAGAATAAAGAGATGGGGCCACTGACCTAGGTAGCAGAGGAACAGTTGTCCCATTCCTGACACCTGGTACAGGCAAGGGGCAGGGGCTGCACAGTGGACCTGGGAAGGGACCAACAGAAGTCTTTTTCAGAGCAGTGGGGCACAGTGTAGCCTCCTCAGCAGCATGGTGGTAATTACAGTGTTCAAAGGAAGCAGCCATCATGCATTGGCTGATAGAAGTTCCCAGAAAGGCACAACTGTGAGTGCACTGTGAGTTGTGCAAGGGCAAAGACTGTCTGAGTTTAGATTCCCTCAGAAACTGGTAATGAGAACAAGTAATTGAGTACAAGTAATTTATTTGGAAGATGACCTCAGAAAAGAGGAAAGTGATACAGGAAGGGAAGGTGGTCAGTTTGGGTGTGCTGTCAGGCCAGGTACCACTGTGGGCAACTGGAGCTCAATTCCACTGGGCATCTCTGGGATACAGTGCAGAACACAGGTCTCAGTATTATCTTGCTCGAGGGACAAGAGAATATCCACAAACTCCCATCAATTTTTGGTTGAAGGATTCTCCTAGAGAGTTTTGATTTCTTAGCACTTTTGCCCTGCTTTGCACAGGTGATATTTTTATCAAGCTCCTATGACTCCAGGCCAGAGTTCCCAGTCATGGTGGCATGCCTTCTTCTTCACCCAACACTTTCTCTCGCTCTCTCTCTTCCTTCCCTGCCTCGCCTAAAACAGATCTAATTTGATTTCTTAAGGATATCCACTCTGCCAAGTGAGTAATCACAATATTTCTGTAACTCAAAAAGGGTGCAGTCACAGAGACAGGGGCCTGAGGAAGGCTATTTTCAATTTCTCTTAGATACACAACTTTATTCTTGACCAAAAGTCCACCCCCACCTCCATGGGAACTCACAGGTATGGGCTAAGTACTTCAGATGGAGTCCCTTATTAACCCTCACTCAATTCTACAAGTTTTCTGCCATTGTAGTGATCACCTCAATTCAGATATGAGGAAAAAGCCACCCAGCAATTCACCTTCAAGGCTGTCTACTCCCTGATCTGAGATTCTTAGTGACAACATTCTCCTGCCTCCAGTTACTCACACAGAATTCACAGTGCCTTTGTGGGGTGGCATAGACACATTTGATGGACTGACTCCAAACGAAGATGACAGAGAAACAATAAAAGAAATATTCTTCTTAATATTTCTTTTAAAGTAAAAGGTTTTATAAAACTGTTTACACAAGGAAAACTGCCCAAATCCCAAGTGTCCAGCAAGATGAATTGCCACAAAGCAAACACAGAGTTCAGGCTTTGGCAACAAGGACAAGACCAGACCCAGTAAGACCGCTCCTTCCTCCTCCTATTTTCCATTGCCCTCAGAGGTAAACACTATCTTGACTTCTAACACCATAGCTTACCTTTGCATGATTTCAGACTTTATGTAAGTGGGATATATCACACTCTATTTGTGAGGTTCATCCATGTTGTTGCCTGCAGCTATGATTAATTCATTCTCATCATCTCATGTGTGAATATACCACAATTTACTCATCCACTCTGTGATTTATGGACATTTGGGTAGTTTTCAGCTTGGGGCTCTTGCAAATAGTAAATTTATGAAACCCTTTGTACATGTCTTGGTGAACGTGTGAATGCATTGTTGTTAGGTATGTATATGAGTGAAATTTCTGGGTCATGGGTATGTTCACTTTCAGGGGAAACTTGGATGCAAAAGTTAGACTTCCGTCAATGAGCTCCCTTCTTTCCAGGATCTGACTGCTTAGACAACCCTCAGAGACCTTAAAACATGTTTGTTTGTTTGTTTGTTTTGTATTTTATATAGCTTTTCCAGTTTTTCTGGGCAGGAGCATTTGTCTACTACAAGTTACTCTCATACAGGAAGCAAAAGTGTATATTAGTGTATTTTAATAATCTCCTTATATACATTTATTTAATTTCATATCCTGCTTATTAATGTGAAAATAACTGTATAGACTAGTCTTACAAGAAAAAAATCTGAGTCCAAGTGACATGACTATTATTGTTACTCTGTGACCAACATCTTTTCTAACTCTGGCTTGTTTTGTTTGGTTTGTATTGATATTTTCCACTGTCCTTAGAAGGAGTTTATAGTCTGTCTTTAAATTTCAGACTTAGACACAGATGCACATTGTAGTGTTAGGTGTTAAACATTTGATTAGCACCTTCCATAGTCACTTTTGATTATGAACTGTCCCCAAATCACTCCTCTCTGGCTTTTCAAGAGAGAAAATCCTGACTTTTCCCTCTCTCTTGCTACTCTTTCCCATGGCCTAGGTCTCATGTTTCACCCCTTCATGTGTATCAGAATCCCTGGGGACTGCAAAAACACAGATTTCTGGGTGCTACTCTCAGAATTTCTAATTCAGTAGGTCAAGTGAGGCCCCAAAATTTGCATTTTGAACAAGTTCCCAGGTGATGATGATGCTGCCGGTCCAGAAACCACATTTTGAGATATGCTGTTCTGGTGCCATCTCTATTTTTCTCAAGTAATTTTGAGCTGTCTTTTCAAAAGAAGTTATTGTGTCTACTCCAGCTGTTTCTAATTTCCTCATGCTGGATTGCGCCCATCAACTGGAGAGTGATAAAACATAGGGTTTTAAAGGAGCTGGACCCATGATCCTTCTGCATCAATTTTAAGAAAACAAAGCAATGTATAAATAGTTAAACAGGTTTTTCCCCAATAACTAGGAATCAAAAGCTCCTTTTCAACTGAGGGTTATATTTAGAGGAGTTTTCTTTAAATTTTGGACATATTTGGGAGGAAGGGAGTTAAACGGAAGGTTCCTGTACGACTCAATTCTCCCCCCTTCCATCATTTAAAGAAATGTCATTTATGACTGCAGGCCTGTGAAGCCAAATTTATTTATAATTCTCAGTAGCCCTCAGGTTCTGGGGCAATCTAAAGACACAAACCTTTCTTTGTTTTTAAGTGAAATATCTGTTGAATACACATTTTATGCATATTTGTCCAGATTTAGTCAAAACAACACAAACTTTCAGCTATCAGGAAGTGTACTGTGATGTACAGTAGGTAAAACAAACATGAGGTTGACTTCATACAATGGCATTCATGGCATTTTGTCAACTTTTAAACCTTTACAGCATGGAGTGTACAATAGCAGCCTGAGGTTTTCATATGCTGCCCTGTAATCAAAGTCCCTTCTACCTGCAATGGAAAGGGAGGGTGGAGGGACTTTTCCCTTGTGTCTGAGATGAACCAGGCAGGACTGTTTCTTGCTCTCACTGTGAATACTCAGGGCATGGCAGTTTCCATGTAAGGGAAAAATGACTGCTTTTCACAGAAGATAAATTAAGCACTTGGGTTAGAGTGAAAGCTTTAAGGTCAGAATTCAGATGATAAAAGAAAATGGAGGTTTCCCCAGTTATGTTAGAGGCTGAGTAAGAAGTGAGGTTTATCAGCTTTCCTGCAATGGTGCTAATGAGTGACAAGGAGTCTCGGTGGAGACATCCCATGGCTGTTAAAGTGTGTGTGAAATGCAGACAATTCATCAGCAGAGTGATCATCTTCTCCCCACACAAATGGAAAAGCCATTTTGGTGTCTTTAGATTTCTGATTAAAGCCCAAGGGGAAAAAAATGAGAAAAAGGAACTAAATTTTAGAACACCTAGTATGTGCCAGGCAATATTCTAATTTTTTGTCAAGGGTCATTCATCTGGTATAAGTCCCATAATAACTTTCAAAACATGGTGCTTTGTTTTCAGGTGAGGAAACTGAGGCACAGAACAGTTAGATGACACAAGTCTGTGCCTTGGTTTCCTCATCTATAAACAAGGCTGATCAATGAAGAAATAGATGTTCAAACTCACAGTTGTCTGACTCCAACCCCCCACTTCCTCCGTTAGCATTGGTGATGTTTTTCAGGGAGTACACTTGGTGATTCTTTTCCCAAAATTGGTGATTTTTTTTTCAGGGAGTATATTTCAGAATTTCTAAGCCAAGCATATATAGATTCAGAAAAACCCAAGGTGATTCTGAACCAACCTGTAATCCAGGGCATGCCTTATTGTTTTCTTCTCCCCTGAACCAATTAAACAATCACTGGATAAATGACAAAAGTGCTTTAGCCTAGTGAAAAAACACTAGAGTGGGAATTTGGAGATTTGGGTCAGCTCCGCCACTGATAACTATCACTTTTAGACAAATGACTGAACATATGTCCTTCATTCAGTCAATATTCCTTTATTAAGCAAAAATTCAGTAATATTTCCAGTGTTGTCAGCTCTGTACAGATAGAAGCTTGTCTAAACCATGCCCTCCACTCGGAAGTTGCCCACTAGGGAGGAATCCAGACCTGTAAACATGTTTGACATTCATAATGAAGTCTGATGGCATAAATTCCTATAAGGGGTTATGAGAATATGGTTCCAAAAGCTCTTGCATCTGCCTAGATGGTCATAGGAGTCAGGAAAGCTTCAGCAAGAAGGAAGAGGATTGAAGGAGTTTGTCAAGATAATAAGTAGAAGCAGAGGGGAGATTCCAGGATAAGGGAACAACATATGCAAAGGCTTGAGTTTATGTTCATAGATCTGAATGTCTTGACTGAGCTGAATCATAAAGGACATGGCATGCCATGCTAAGGAGTTTGAACTGTCTTTTGTAAGTGACGATGAGTTGTGAAAGGTTTTGTAGGGCCATCAGGTAGTTAAATTTTTGATTTAGGAAAAACAATTCTTAGTGTTATTTTGTGTGAAATGAGACTAGAGGCAAGGAAACAAATTTGAAAGCTGTTACAAAAGTTCAGATAAGAGATAATGTCCGCTTGATCTAGAAAAGGAGTGAAAGAGAGAAAGGTAGGTACCAGCTCAAGAGACATTCTTAAAGCAGAATGAACATACAAGTCTTGGCAGTCAATATAATTAGAATTGTGAGAAAGATGATAGAATAAACTCCATGAGGACATGTATTATGTCTGTTTTGTTCACCATTATGTATGCTGTGATCCAGTGTGGAATTGCTCCATTAACAAATGAATGAATACATGAATGAATGAATGATGACTTCCTGGTCTTGGGCTTGAGTGACTTTGGTGAATGCTTGTACTATTATAAACAAAAAAAATTGGGTAATAACGGGGAAATTTGGAGGGTAAAAGAAATTGAGTTTAGTTTTGGATATTTGCAATACATATGTGATATACACTTGGAAATTGTAATCTTGAGTTCCAGGGATGAAAATTCAAGACTGAAGATTATGGTTTGGAAGTCAGAAATATAGAGACAGTATTTCAATCCACTAGAAAAATGTATAATTACCCAGGCAAAATGCCCATCTCTCAAGCATTTGTTTAATGATCGACTCATTTATTCTACATATATTTACTGAGAGCCTACTTTGTATCGGGCTTTGGGCAAGGCTTAGGGAATAAATAGGTCTCATTTGTTCTCTTCCTTGAGAAGCATATCATACTTGGGGAGACACATAAAGAGTAAGAAAACAGACAAATGAGATAATTTCTGTTTGTCACAAGTACTATGAAAGAAACAAGTGGTTGAGCCAGAGAATAAAGACAAGAAGGCTTCTTAGAGGAGATGACATTTAAATTTAGCCTTGTGTTAGTCTGGGTTCCCCAGAAAAACAGAACCAATAGGAAGATAGAAAAATAGATGGATAGATAGATAGATAGACAGATAGATAATAAAGAATTGGTTCTCATATGGTTATAGATGCTGAGAAATCCCAAGATCTGCAGTTGGCAGGCTGGAGATCCAGGAGACCTGACAGTATAGTTCCAGCCCAAGCACAAGCTCAAAGGCAGCAGAAGACCAATGTCCCAGTTTGAAGACAGTCAAGCAAAGAGAGCAAACTCTCTCTTCCTCAGCCTCATTGTTTGATTTATGCCTTCAACAGATTAGATGAGGCCCACCCCCATTGGGAGGGGCAATCTGCTTTCCTCAGTATACTGATTCAAATGTCAATCTCATCCAAAAACACCTTCACAGATATACTCAGCAATAATGTTTAATCAAATGTGGCTTTTTTTAACCAAAAATGTATCCTTTAAGTCTGTTCAGCAAGGCCTGTGGGTTTTTATGAATGTTAGTCTCTGTTTTACCCTCATCTTCAATAAGAGTTGTGGTCCAAGTAGAATCCAAGGTTAACAGTTAATTTTCTTTAGCACTTTGAATATATTACCCCATTATCCTCTAACATCATCTGTTGCTGATAAGAAATGCCTCTTATTTCATTTTTTTTCCCAAAACTAAAAACGAAAGTAAATCATAAAATTCTTTTGAAGATTGCCAAATTGGGCAACTGTGTCTTCTCTGAGCAAGGGAACAGTTATAATAAGTTTCAAAATTTATGGACTGCTTTACTCAACCCACCTGCTGAGGGAAAACATGTGATTGTCTAAGATGCCTCTCTACCCTAATTGAAAGTCTTAGCAGGTGGTAGAATATGGACCTGGAGGTTTCCCTCCATATCACTGTGCTCACACCTTTTGAATTGGCTGCAAAACACTACTTGATCAAGCTCCCCATCACCTTGCACATCTAATCTTTGCTCCTCCTTGCTAACTGACCTTTAGAGAGTTCATCAAACTTATTAAACACGCTCCAACCCCAGGGCCTTTGCATCTGTTGTTTCCTCTATTCTCTTTCCTTATCTTCACACCTTGCCCCATTAAGGTATTTTTTTAATCAAATTTACATTATCAGTGAGGCCTTCACAAAAAACCTCACTCCAGAATTTCCCATCCCCTCCCTCCCCAGTTTTAGTCTTCACCATAGAATATGAAAAACATACTGTATATTTTATTTAAATTGTCTCTTTCTACTAGAATGTAAGCGGACACATAGTAGGTACATGATAAATATTTGTTAAATGAATGGATAAATGACTGGATATTTTTTTCCAAACAACATTGTGCTAAGTGGCTTATACACATCTCATTTAATGCTCAGAACAATTTTAACATGTAGACACTTCTATCTTCACTGTATAGATGTGGAAACTGAATAGCAGAGAAATCAAGTCACATCCCAAAATTCACTAAACCAGCAAAAGCTGGAGACTGACACCATGGCCCATGTTCTTCAAGTCTCTTCACCCTCATTTGAATTGAAAGGTTGAATGTCAAGGTTGTCCTCACAAACAGGGTGACACATAAAGCAAGACCAAATGAAGCACATTTCTAGAGGAGTATGTGAGTCTAAGAAACATGAATCATAGAACTCCACACTCAGCATAAAGGGAAGCAGATGTCTCTCCCTGGTTCTCAGTGCTATGCTGTAAAACTCCAAATATCCACAGTAATCTACCGTCAAACATTGACAGTGACATAAGTATATATTAATCATCTTAGAATTATACCAATTATAATATGTTATGTACACACTTTATAGTCGCATCCTTAGAAAATAACCATGAGAAATATATCAAATATTCACATTTCCCATATGTAACAACACACAGCCCTGATTGTGTGTCTTTTCTTCCATACCCATACACTATCTGTGATTTGATGGACACTTAATGGGGTCTTGCTCCTTGTTGAGGGAAAGATATCACAGACCTTTTCTAAGGTAGGAATGACCTTTTCATCTTACCTGATTACAGACATCCTCTTGCCAACAATGTCTAAAGCTGACTCTAGGCAGGATGTGTTGGAAGAGGGGGGCAAGGGAGAGAATTCCTTTCCACACTTGGCTGTCCAACACCCTTGGGTCATACTGGGTCAAGGAAGTGAGTTGAAGAAGCGTATGACATTCCTGACCTCCTTTCATCTCAGAGACCCAGTAATGATGGCATCGAGGAAAATGAGATGTGCATTTATTCACACATTCAAGCGTATATTGAGCATCTTCTGTATGCTCTGCTGTGTGCCAGGCACAATGAAGGCTACACTGCAGTATATAAAACATGATTTACATCCTCAAGCAGTATAATTCTCAAACAAGAGTGTGATCTAGATAAGTTTGTCAACTGGTAATAGACAGAAATTAAGTGATAACTTGAATTATCCAATAACAAACGGCACAACCAAGATACACTTTGGGTAGTCAGAAAATAACAACATAATTGCAGAGTTTTTGGAAAAGTTTTCACGGTGAATGTTTGGCTGGAAAGACAGAAAAGTATGTGGATTTGCAAAATGGAGAAGTCGAGTTACTTCAAGAGAGAAATAGTTTGATAGGCAAAAATTTGATTAGGAGAGGGAAATCCATTTACCTGCTGATGGAGAGATTATAGGGATGTTTAAATGTCTGCGTGAGAAACTGAACTCCCACATTTACACATTAATCTAGAAAATTATGAGAATTTTGTCTGAAGACAGGCAAAAGACTCATTAACCTTCACAATCAGGGTAGTTCTAAACTATGTTTCTAAATGTTTCACCTCAAGAAATAGTTCCATGTAGATATATCCACAGGAATTAATTAAAACACACCAATGATGTTATGTCTGATTCTTATTAAATATATTAATGAAACATTAATTCATTCCAGAACCTAAAGTGTTCTCATTGTCATAAGCCAAGAATGAACGTTATAAAAAACAAACAGAGGTTCCCTTTCTGACTGCACTCTAGAGATTCCTGTAGCAAACTGGGGGACATTCAGACTAAATCAATGGCATCCCATATTGCTGCTGTGGGGAGTCATGATTTGAAGCTGACTCTGATGTTTTCAATCTTACTTCTGAGAAATGGGGCCAACTATGGCTCTCCTTTCCTATCTCAGGGGTTATACAGAAACAACAAAATCATAGGGGAACACTTTAGAATGAAAGTAAGAAGAACACAAACAGTTATGACCACTTTGCTATGTCCTGGACACTGAACTAACCTCCTGCTGAGGACCATATTTCATTTGATCCTCAGTTCACCTTGTGCTAATTGCTCATGGATGGGATGCTATGGCTCATTTGTATTTTTTGGTTAAGGAGGCTTCCCTGATGGTTAAAAATGTAAAAATATTTGCCCACCTCCCTCCTGCTTAGTATGTGGAAGAAAAAAAAAACTACTGCTGACAATGGAGGATGACAAAAGGCTCCTAGGTACTTCTCAGTGTAAAGTCCTGAAATGTGGAAGATTTAGTAAATTAAAGAGTTTAACTGTTGTGAGGAAAACTCTGGTATTTTATTTTTTGATGAAATTGCAGTTATGGCCCATTTTTTCACTCCTGAAAAAATGAAATACAGTAGAAGGGAATGCACGAAGATTACAGTCTCTCAACTTTAGAAAGTAAGGTGACTCATGCTCTTAGGCCTGGTCCTTGAGATGCAGAACCTAAAGCAGGGTTTCCAGTGCACAGAGTTTCTTGCAGGGTGGGGGAGGATGTGCTCAGAGAAGGAGAACGAGAGAAGCAGGACAGGGCAAGAAAGGAGTTGAGCTGGAGTTTAGCCTCAACCTAAGCCCATGGGGAGCTCTGGAGTGTGACCTGAAGAGCAGAGTTTGTCCTGCGTTGGGAATGGCCTCTTTTACTCACATGTCCATCAGTCACTGGCTGTCAGCTGTTCCCAGGGTCAGGGGAAGGTCCTGTAACCTCTAAGGTAAGGTGTCTCAATTTGGCTGAGGGCAGTTCCAGAGAAGGGAACAGCAATGAGCCTTTAGCTGCCAGTTCTCACAGCAGCTGGGGGATGGGCACAGCCTGGTGAGGGCAATCTGAGTGGGGAATGCACAGCACCCACGCAGTCACTATTCCCCAACAAGCAGGATGGGAAATACTTGTTGGGGCTAGGGAAGGCTCCATGGAAAAAGGAACACTTAAAAGTGAGTCTTGGGGCTTCCCTGGTGGTGCAGTGGTTAAGAATCCGCCTGCCAATGCAGGGGACATGGGTTCGAGCCCTGGTCCGGGAAGATCCCACATGCCGTGGAGCAACTAAGCCCATGTGCCACAACTACTGAGCCTGCGCTCTAGAGCCCACGAGCCATAACTACTGAGCCCGTGTGCCACAACTACTGAAGCCCGCACACCTAGAGCCCGTGCTCCGCAACAAGAGAAGCCACCGCAATGAGAAGCCCGTGCACCGCACGAAGAGTAGCCACCACTCGCCGCAACTAGAGAAAGTACGAGCGCAGCAACGAAGACCCAACGCAGCCAAAAATAAAAATAAAAAATAATTTTATAAAAAAAAAAATGTGAGTCTTGATGGATAAGTAAAACTTCAGTAGGCGGAGATCTATTTGGACAGTTTCTTCCTTGTTCTTTTGACGTTGGATGGTAAACCCCACAGACATCACACACGAAATTCTGGTATTTGCAATTCCTCCTACGGCAGTGGCTAGTTACCCTCTTCTATCATTTCTCCTTTTCCATAGAACACAGTTGTAACCCGGAGGAGGCTGCCCGGCTGCAGGCCACATCCCTCCTCTTCCTTGCCGCTGGGTATGGCCACGTGATGAATTCTCATCAATGAGAAATACGTGGCAGTGATTTCCAGGCCAAGGCAGTTAGAAACAAATGTGCCTCTTCCATGCTCTCTTTCCCATTTCCCTCAACTGCCCTGTGGAAATTCAGAGCCGCAAAGTAGAGGGAGCCTGGTTCTCCATTCTCTGTGTTGAGAAGAACCAGCTGCTAATTAGAACCTTAGATGTGAGCCTTTATACATTCTATTGAATTTAAGCCTGTATTTGTCACATCAATATCTTAACTAATATTCCTCATCATTAAGAAATTAACAAAAATCATTTTGCCAGATGAAACTAGTTTCTCTTCTGATGCAATAGTATTTCTTTTCCAGTGGGATCTTGGATATTGCTCACTTTCTTCTGTGCATTTCCTAGAGTTTTGTCATGGACTGGTTACTTCCTTGTATTACATTTTAAGTTGCAGAAAATTCCATGTTCTATGTATGGTTGTTCACATTTTGTGATAAAAAGAATGACTATATCTATGGCATGTTAAGAAGGCTTCACTTTTTCTGATACCCTACAAATTCCTGTTGCCAGCCTTGGGGTTAGCCAGGCATGCATCGCTCTGTTTGTGTAGACTCGTAATGCTTTATGATACCAAGATAGTGGCTTCTGTGTTCTGACTCCAAGTTCTCTTGTATAAGGAGAGGATATTGGGAGACTGTCGAGGGGAGGGAGGCTGTTATCCTCTAGTATTTTGGCAAGAAGTGTTACTTCTTATTTGTGGATCCTACTAAAAATGCATGGCCACTTAGAGAGATGCATTCGGTCCATGATACTTGCAGAGAAAGAATTAGCTCAGGGATTTGACAGTTTATCAATTTCACACTCACTGTTGCACTGACCATGTTGACAAGCAGTGAATACTATCATTCTGTTAGACTTGATACAGAGTTTTAAAGTTCCTTTCAAATTCACAGCAATTCATCCCTATCATTCAGAGAAAGGAATGTGACAAAGTTGCCTTCAAGCTCAGGTACAAGGTAAGTAAACTGCATGGAAGAAAAATAATTAGAAATAGCTTAGAATGACAAATGTTTCACATTTATAAAGTTTGTGAGTAATTAAATGATAATGTCAATCTATCCATAAATATTAATTTTAAAGAATAGACTATACCTGTTATATATGCTCACTCTAATAAAACAGCATTTAATGGAGGTGGCATCTTTTTCCAGGTTTAGCTCAGATGGAAATGCAGTCAAAACATACTATGTGGGGCTTCCCTGGTGGCGCAGTGGTTGAGAATCTGCCTGCCAATGCAGCGGACACGGGTTCGAGCCCTGGTCTGGGAGGATCCCACATGCCGCGGAGCAGCTGGGCCCGTGAGCCACAACTACTGAGCCTGCGCGTCTGGAGCCTGTGCCCCGCAACGGGAGGGGCCGCGATAGTGAAAGGCCCGCGCACCGCGATGAAGAGCGGTCCCCGCACCGCGACGAAGAGTGGCCCCCACTTGCCGCAACTAGAGAAAGCCCTCGCACGAACCGAAGACCCAGCACAGCCAAAAATAAATAAATAAATAAATAAAGTAGCTATAAAATTAAAAAAAAAAAAAAGTTATGTTCTTTCTTTAAAATAAAAAAATATTTAAAAAAAAAAAAAAAACATACTATGTAACACTAATAATCCTTGGAGATATAATTTCATATCTTATATTCAATCCTCATGTGAATTTCATATTTCATCCAGAAAGAGATAGGCGCAGAGAAAGGAAATGAATCAAAGAAACCAAGCCAGTGCATATAACTGGAGTATGACATATACACATGAAAAACTGGCGATCCTGAGTCCAATGGATCTCAATTCCTACATTACTTTTAATATTTCTATTGGGTTCTAAAATATATCAATAAAATAAGCTACTACAGCTGACCTTTGAAAATGCACGGGTTAAGGGTGCTGATCCTCCATCCAGTCCAAAGTCCACACAACTTTACAGTGGGACCCGCCCACCCCATATTCACGGTTCTTGCACATCCACAGATTCAACCAAACTAGGATTGTGGAGCACTGTAGTATTTACTACTGAAAAAAATCTCCTTGGAAGGGGACCTGAGCTAGAAAAAAAGTCCAAAATCTTTTATAGTCTTCCAGGCTAGAAATTCTCAGTAAAACTAATTACATTTGAGTGACTTCTATTGAAGTTCTGAAAAAGAATTCTTTAACTGGAAGCAGATACTGTATTTTCTGCATCCCTTGAAGGAGGCTGTTATAATAACAATTTGCATTTCATAAGACACTGGAGTTTTGTCACAGCTTAACTTAACCTCGAATCACTAAAAACAGGTTAATGTTCTTAACGTTCTCCCCCAGCTTCCACCCCTGCTTATCACATAAACCATTCCTTCAGACCTGTTTAGCTGTGAAAAACGTTTCCTAACACACAGCTTGTCTTCACAAAAGTCTCTCTGAGTAATCCGTGGTGTCTGAGAAATGTCCTATGACCGCTCTTTGACCCATTGACACAGCTGTAGGTTTTGCCATTTTCTTACTACAGTGCCCTGGATAGCATTTCAAATGCAGAGTCACGACCTCTATTGTTTGCCAGATGGGCTGTGAAATGTATGCTAATGTTCATAATAGGATTATACAAGGTTGTTTATTCTCTGAAAAATAATATGAGCATTATCCTCTATTTTTTTCCCCCAATGGGTTTGCCCTTTAATAGGAATTAGGAAGTCTAATTTTGATTAAGTAAATATCAGCTTTCAGCTTTACAAATGATGGTTCATACTTTAATGGTATTAAGGGTGGAAAACAAGAAGAATTAGCCAGGTAAACTAAAGTACAAAGAACACACTATAATACAGAACCATGCATGACAACTTGCAGCATGTACACATTTAATGCTAGACTTGTGTACAGTAATTCAACTTAATTCAAATATGGGACAAAGGACTATATGTGTGCTAAGAAAGTAACACTTACAAATACAGAATACAGGGCATAACTATAGTGCCACTGTCCTTCAAACCTTCTGCTTTGTATATTCTCATTCAGGTATGATCCTATCTCTTTTCTTGGTCTGGGTCCCCACCAAAAACAGATGCTCAGTTTAGGATTTTGGTTCAGGCAGTTGATTTGGTAGGGGATCACAGGTCACACAGAAAAGGAGTGGGGAAGTAGACGGGTAAGAAAGACTGCCAATAAAGGGTGTGTGATGGAGTGGACAGAGCTGTGGGCAACTGGGGTTCAATTTCACTGGCAATCATGTGAAAGGCTCTGTGCCTCCAATGCCTCCAAAGAGAGGACAGAAAAGGCAGGTATTTAGTCACCAATTACTTTGTCTCATTGTTTGAGGGCCTCATCTCCCCATGTGCAGTCCAAACATGGCCAAACTGCCATCAGGCCTAGAAATGCAGGAAGACACAGGCCTGCCTAGGAGCTCATGACAGTGAATGCAGTATGAGTTGAGGGGATGTGGGCAGGAAAACCACAGACTCTGCCACATATGCAATGGCCAATGTGTCCCCGGGAACGTGGCTACATCTTTGCTGTTGTATGCTGGAACGAGGGTTTGGGATCTCTTGCTACCATTCATTTATGGTGAAAGATTTTTGTATGCCTGGAGCTTTGGGCTGCACTTTATCAGTTTAGCCTCTTGGGGGTTGGAGCCTGGATATCCATTTTCTCTTCTGCAAGAGAGACATGAGAGATTTATTGCAAGGATTAAATCAGATAAAGGCTGCATGAAAAGCATCTAGAAAAGTGCCTGACATAATAAATGCACCAAAGACTTTCGGGTCCTATCCCCATTTTCCCACTCCTATTTCTGTGTTCCCTTTCCTTTATCAGTAACACTGTTGATGCATAATAGACAGTGTACCTATTTGGGTGTCACTCTCCCCAGATCACTCTCAAGTGGTTTGTGTCAGAGGTTCCCAACCACTCTTGTTTGATAAATTCACAAGAAAGATTCACAGAACTCAGAAAAGCTATTATACTCACGGTTATGGTTTACTATGGTGAAAGAATACAGATTAAAATAGGCACAAGAAGAAGGCACATAGGGCAGAGTCCAGAAGAAACTAGTCACAAGCTTCCAGTTGTCCTCTCCCAATGGAGTCGTATGGACAGCACTTAATTCTCCCAGCAATGAAGTGTGGCAACATGTGAGAAATGTCGCTAACCAGGGAAGCTCACCCAAGCTTTGGTGTCCATGGTTTTTTGGGGGGAGGTCAATCACATAGGCATGGAGTTGAACTTAGCTACTCCAAACTCCAGCCCCCAAGAGGTCAAACTGGTACAGTATGGTCCAAAGCTCCAGGCATATGAAAACCATTCACAATAAATCACATCACTAGCATAAACTATCTGGCATGGCCCAAAGCCTGAGATATGCAAAGACATTCTTATCAGGCAGGATACTCCAGGGACTCAGAGGTTATCTCCTAGGACCTTGTCAAGGGCCAGTGTGCAGACCCTTGGAATATGCAGGGTTTGGGTAATCCAAGTCTGCTGACTTGACCCTTTATGGCACAGGATGCCACATCTTCTCCCTGGCTCCATGGCATACTCCTTATTCCAGAGCCCATTAGTGCAGACAGTTCCCCAGAAGTCCAGAGGTCTCTGCAAAAGCCACTAGACTATGCTCCTCGGGTCATCCTAAGCCCTGTCTCAAGAATGACCAGAAGTATCTCAGCCCATAAGACCCTTATCAAGGCTCAGCACCTCTCACTCGTCCAACCTGCTCCACATCAAATGCAGCCAACCTGGACCCTCCTGGGATACAAAGGGTAGATAGATCACTCATGGACACACAGATGCTTCTAGGTCTACACTGTTCAAACAATAGCCACTAGCTATATGTCACTATTGCACACTTGAAACATCACTAGACTAAATTGACATGTGCTGTAAGGGGAAAATACACGCCAGATTTAAGACAGTACAAAAAAAAGTAAAATATATGAATAATATTTAATAGCAATTACATGTTAAAATGATAATATTTCAGATAGATTAACTAAAATATATCATTAAAATCAATTTCACTTTTTTCTTTCCCTTTTCTTAATGTGGCTATGAGAAAATTTTAAATTACATATGGCTCACATTATATTTCTACTGGACAAAGTTGTTCTACATGAAAATATGAAATGTGGGATCCGAGACTCTAAGTACGCTTACAGGTCTTTTGACTGCCTCTCTGAACGTGACCATGCAGCATGATTGTTTTACAGATATATCATGGAAAACCACAGGTGGAGATAAATTGTTTCAGCTGATGCCTCTCAATGGACACACTCCAAAATAGAAGCAGTTTTGCAGATTTGCGCATAGCTGACACATAGCAAGCACACATATCAGTTAGCATGATTCAGATCTTTAGCCTAACTATTGTACTCTAATGATTTCACAGCGGTTTCCACCAGGTATTTGTAAGGTGGCTGTGCATCAGGCTTCTCTATGACATCTGACTTTATTATTCCATAGCCTTGAGGAGCTCTTGAGTATAAAGCTATCACCAAAAAACCACACTGCCAGCAAGATCCAGAGGCACTTCAGACTTCCACTTCCAGAAAGCTATTGTACTCTACTTGGTGCCATTTTTTCCCTTGTAAAATTAGATTGTTGCCATCCTGGTGGCAGTCATCCAAATCCCACACAGACACAGAACCACTCACTCTCCCTCAAGTATCCAGTAAATTATAGGTAATATCTCAAATGATCCAGAGAGCAATCAAGGGTCTTTAAAAAGTGTCTTCAGTGAAAGAAGAAAAAAAATTGGAGCACAATCTGCCTTGTAAAATCTATCAGTTATATTGTTCACAATAAAGAAGAGTTTTATTTTATGAAAGAACCATGATGGTCTCTATTCAAGTATGTTTAATTTCTATAGCCCCAAACCAACACGGTTATAAGATGAAAGAAGTCCAAGAATGGAATCCCATATCATAGTGTCAGCAGGGCAAATGTATGAAAAAGCAAAAGACAAGGTGGTTTCCAGAAAATGTGATTTTTATGAGTTAAATTTTTCCTATTAAATTGTATTTAAGATGAAGCTCTAGAACAGCACTATCAAACAGAAGTATAACACAAGGCACAAATGTGAGACATATTCAATTTTAAGTTTTCTATGAGCCACATTTTGTTTAAAATATTAAAAAGAGATATGTAAAATTAGTTTTAACAGTATATTTCATTTAATCCTATGAGTCCAAAATAAATCATGCAATCAACATAAAATGAATAACAAGATATTTTACATTCTCATTTCCATACTCTTTGAAATCCAGTGTATATTTACCTACAGCACGTTATAATTCAGCCTAGTCACATTTCAAGTGGAGGGTGACTTCCATGTTGCACAGAACTGGAAAATAAGCACCCTTTTATCCTCTAGTCAGTGGATCTGGTCAGAGCCTTCTATCTATTTTAGTAAACACTATCATGTTTTTAGTTGAACACAGATTAGAAAAACTCTAGTTATCCTATTTGGTGCCATGATTTTCTTTCCCTAAATTGTGTTTGTTGAACATTTCATCAATTATTTTACATAAAACTTCTTGAATATATAGCATCTTATTAAACATTCTGATGATAGATTATCCCTACATTAAACACTAGGAAATGGGTTCACAAAAATTTGGCAACTTGCTTAGGGTCTCAGAGCTAGGAACAGGCTGAGGGTCAAAACTTTAGTCTGTTTGTCAGTTGAGCTTTCCTGTGCATCACCCCAAATAGTACAAGGGTGAAAAGAGTAGTGGCTTGCAGCCAAGGTGAATTGTAGGACCTAAAATGACTCAGAAAGGCCCAGAAATAAAGGAGCCAAGCTATAAGCCTTTCAGAGCTCTCTCCTCCACAGGGGAAAAGAATGAAAGCCCTTGGAAAGATTTGCACTTCCATCTGGGTCTTAGATCTTATGATGAGATGTAGGGCTACCACCTTACACTAGTGAAGAATTCCTGGGAACTTCAACCAGTCTCCAGTCATTTGGGGGAATTGCAGTGTTGGAACCTAGAACATCTCCTGAATCAGCCTAGTGTTCCCAGATATTTAAGGTCATCAACTCCATGGAATTTTCTTCACCCTTCACCAACCTGCAGTTCTGTGGCAAACTACTGAGGAAAGCAACTTGGTCACAGGCTTTGACCCTTGAAAATATGAGCAATTGATTGACTTCTTTGTAAACCTAGAAATAATAATTAAATTCCCCACTAATTTATCACACAGCCTATTGGTTTTAGTCACTCCTGGGCCCACTTTGCTGACTTCAGATATTTAATCAATTTCCCATAATACTAGCACTTTACATATTTATTGGTATATTATTTGATTGTAGCCCAGCACTTATCAAAATTTCCACTGAGAAAAAATGATATTTAAAAAGGGCAGACTAATGAACACAGTAACTACTCGGTCCTTTATATTGGTGGTTTTCAACCATGACTTCACACTGGAATCACCCAGGGAGCTTTAAGAAAATGCCTGGTCTCCCAGCAGAAATCCTGATTTAATTGGTCCAGGATGTGGTATGGGCATCAGGGATTTTAAAGCTCCCCAATGACTGTAACATACAGCCAGGGTTGAGAATCACTGCTCTATATTCTCTAAATATTATCCCTTAGTTATGTTAGCAATGTAAGCTTAAGCAAAGTAAATGGACCATATTTCCTAATATTCACATAAAAATGCCTTCAGAGAATAAATATGCAATGTTATGTCCTCAGGTTTAATGGAGAGTAAATAAAAACATCCAGTCAAACAATATTTCTGCTGTAGATGTTTTCTAACACCTTGAAGATATAAAATAACACATGATAAATTTTTCCTTAGATTAAATCCCAGGAAAAATTTTATTTTTTCCAGAAAATAGTATACTTTATTAAACAGATGAAATAAAATGAGTTTTCATTTCTGGCACTTGAAATATCTATACTTTTGCTTCTTGAAATTTTCTTCCCTTAGAAAAAATTGTCTTTACCACGTACTGTGCTCTAATTCATAAGCCACATCCACTTATTTTTGGAAGTGGATGGAGTATAATCAAGAATGAAAATACATGTTTTCCTCCATGGAATAGAATCATCTATTAACTTTTCACATCTGTTTTTTTCCTGACTTTTCCTGTGACCATATCTTTGTAACATTTTCTCCATCGTGCTGGAAGTTTACAAGGCCTAGTTCTTCTTCGACACTATGCCATGATCTGGATCTTTTTCTCTTTATCTCCCCCACCACCCATTAGAATTTATCTGTCCTAGATTTCAATTTCCTCCCTAATAGCCTCCTACACATTAAACTTCATGTCAGTCTGCTTTTTGTGGGACCCCATCTAAAGCACACCCATGAGGTTGGTTGCACATAATATACCCATTTTACAGATGAGTAAACTAACGCCTCGTGAGATGTTATCTCCCAAAGTCCTATAGTGAACAGATGAGAGAACCAGGATTTGAAGCCAGAAAGGTTTTACTTCCAAGCCTATAGCCACAAAAGCATCATTACCAAACCAAGGCTACTGGATGGGGTGTTTTCGGATACTTTACAAATAAGCATCATTGTTTTGTTTTCACCTTTAGGAAACTTTTGGATAGCTCTTGGGATCCACACATGTAGAAGGAGGAGAAGGAAGCAGGATTGGACAGAAGGAGAAACCGAGCTGCAATGATGATCTGACAGAGGTCTCAACCTTTGGGGATCTCAGGAGTTGAGGTGACCCTTTTGTTAGGGTGAGGGGTCTGGGCCCTTATTCCCCTCACAGTGATCAGTCATTGGATGCAGGCTGCCTTTGGATAGGGACCAGACCTTGGGAGAGATACCTAAGGGACCTTTTTTGTTATATCCCAGCAGCCAAGGAGTAAATTCCCCATTCCTGAAGGGGGTTGTTTGGGGAGGATCACAGCATTCACATCAGGTTTGTTCTAAGGTGACCACATCCCAGCAGTTAACCTAGAGATGCCTGCCCCAAAAACTACTGGCCAGGCTCAACATGATCAAGCCAAGCAGATAGAACTTATAGAAAAACAGATCAATCCTGTTTTTAGTGGTGAGCTTGGTAGCAGTGATTCAGAGTGCCTGGGCATGCTGAAGAGACCCCAGGGAAAATGTACCACCCTACAACCTGACTGCCCACGGGCTGCCAGGCCCTTGTGAAACACCTGTTACCAAAGCACATCTATTTGTGATCTAGTCTCTCCCTAAATAACACACAACTATTCAAATAAGCAAAATATTTAAATGAATAGTAATGTTAAAAATATGTACATCTTATTTTTTTACTGTCAGCTCCCAATCCGTCTTACCAATGACCTATAAATTGATCCAGTGTGTGCTCTGGAGGTTCAGCCTCAGGACACATGTCCCAAGCTCCCCCATTCCCCTTTGTAAATAAAGAAGTAGTCATATCCAAGCATATCCTGATACCTGAAATAGCAGCTTAAATATGAAATAAATTTTTACTTACATATTTAGTTTTCTTATTTTCCAGGAATATTTTCAACATCTGGCTCTTGCTGCTTCTGGGAATAAGAGTTCCAGATAACAGCAGAGAATTTTGTAGACAGACATTTCATTTTTTGTGGAAGCAGCCTTGGGGGTCCTGGAAGACCACATCCCAGTGGGTATGAAACTTGCTTATCATTTGTCAAATGAAATTAGATAATAGGCTGCACATTGCTTCTGGACAAAAAGCACACAGAGCCCCGGTTCCTTACTCATGAGCCACAGCACAGGTGGGCTTCCACAGTGATGAGTGATGGCCAGGAATTTTGGGGTGGGTGATGTGTATGGTCGTGGGGCAGCCTAACAGTCCACTGAGGGAGATTCCTGATCCCAAGGAGAGGTACTAGATGGGGGTGGCTTCTGGAGCCATTGCTACTATTCTTGGAATGGTGGTCAGGTTGATACTTGGGGAGGATAAAGTTAAACTATATGGATATGACAAAGCAAATGAAGATCATAAATTTAAAAAGATGTACTAAAACGAAAATTTATGAAAAGATTTATAACCTACTGCTGTAGATAATGTGGTCCCCCTTCAAGGAAAGACTTGTCCAGCTCCTGGGAATGTGGTCATCAGAGGGTCTTCAGCTCTCTGGACCTTTAGGAATTGCCTCAGTTGCAGAAAACTGCCCTGTCCAAGGTCACAGTCCTTCTCAGGGCAGCTCACACCCAGTGAATAAACAATATGGGGGAATAAAGGCCTGGCCATCTCAGTTCAGTTTGGTACAACTCTGAATGGGCTCTCCAGCTCCAGAGCTCCCTGAAGGGTTGGCCAAGGCTGTTGCTGGGTCTGCATTACTCTTGACTCCTCCCTCTGCCCATTCCTGCTTCCTTCCCTTCCAATCAGAATGTCTGCTTCCTGGAAAACCCAACCTATGACAGGACCTAAGAAGATACAGTACTCAGGAAAGGATAATTTCCTTTAGGTCATTTTCCAGCCAACACCAGAATCCCTTTTAACACTACTCTTGGGTGGAAACATCTCCATTTACATTCTATCATTGGACAACTGTGACGAGACTGAATGCTCCCTGACAAGTTGAAATTGATATCCCTGACACTTTCAGCCCTTATGATCTGTTCTTCCTCTTGCAGTGATAAAGAACACAATGAATTTTTCTTTCAAAGCAATACTTCCTCAAACCTGTTGTGTAGGGTTTTCAACCTAAGTGTCACCATATCCTTTAAATCTTTCTCAAAGGTCAAGCTTTGAAAATCTATTAGCATCCTGGATGTCCTTTCCTGAACACACTCTAGGTGTTCCAAACCTTTCAGACAATGTACTGCTCAAAAAGAAATTAATGTCTCTCTGTAAGGTATAAACATCATAGGGAGGAGTGGGACTGTCACTCACTTTGTAATAACGCTATTAGTATGGATGCTTTGAATAGCATTAGCTATTTTAGCAACCACATCAAAATATTTACTCATATTGGCTCATGAAATTTTAAGAGTAAAGGAAAAATTAATAAATGAGACTGCATTAATATTTAAAACATCTGCTTGTCAAAAGACTTTATTAAGAAAATGAAAAAGCAAATAACAGAATGGAGCAAAACATAAATTATATATATATATATTACACATATATATATATACCTTATGTATATATGTAAATTTTATATACTGCTGATATGGTTCATGGTACAATCATTTAGGAAAGCTGAACATATATATGTCTATTATCTAACAACTCCATTGCAAGGAGTTTCTGTTCAACAGAAATGTATACATATGTTCATTAAAAGACACATATAGGAATATTTATAGAAGTACCATTCACAACAGCCAAAATATGAAAATAACCAAATACCCATCATAGTAGAATAGATAAATAAATTGTATAATTGTACCATGGAATACAACACATCAATGAAAATGAACAAACAATTGCTACACAGGACAGCATGGATGAATCTTATAAGCATAAGATTGAATGAGAGAAGCCATATTTTAAGTTCATACTGTATGATCCAATTATATAAAATTCAAAAACAGGCAAAACTAATTTATAATGTTAGAGGTTGGGAGGAAGCAGTTCCTAGAAGCAAGTGTAAGAGGAGTTTCTACAGTATTAATAATATTCTGTTTCTTGATCTGGGTGCTGGTTACACATGTGTGCTCTCCTTGTGAAAATTCAGTGAGCTGTATTTACTATTATTATTATTTGTGCACTTTTCTGTAATATTTCAATAAAAAGCATTACTTCAGAATGAACTTGTAAGATAATTGATGTTTTGTTGCAGTGAATCTAGGTTCATTTCATAGCAATGGCTGTACCAGGTTGTTCCTCATTTGTGTTTCTTTCACAAAAATTGTTGATTTCATCAACACTCAGGTGCTATAGTAACAAGAGTAAAGCAAATGGAGGGCCACTAATAATAAATAAATTCTTAGATATTTACCTATGCAGCTACCATTTCTGGTATCATTTTCCTTCTCATTTAAAGACTTCACCATTTCTCTTAGTGATGGGTCTGTTGTGTTGAATTATTTCAGCTTTTACATGTCAGATAGAGTCTTTATTTAACTTTCATTTTTGGAAATAATCTCCTTTCCCTTCCACAGTATTTTACCCCAAATTTCTGAATAAAACAGAAACTAGGAGTTGACAAAAAAAAAAAAAAGACTGGGCAATATTTAAAATGCCTTCTTTAAATGAGAGGATTATGCAGTGAGTGACCTAGAATTTTCCAGGTTTTCACACCTGCCTACTGACTAGAAAGTAATTGTGTGACACATTTATAACTCAGGAAGATGATGTAATGGTTGTGCCTCTAGACCTAGGTCTATCTCATCTTAACCTCCAGCTTCTAGACTATGGAAACAGCATGTGTGCAGCTCCAAGAAAATAAGACAGGTTCATCTAAAAGTCCATGCAGCTGGACACCCTAGACTGTGGGCAGGAATGTCTCAAAATTATTTCAGGCAGAAAGAAAATATGGAAAAAATAATGAAGTAGATCCTGGGATCTGTCTGTAGACTGAGAAAGAGTATGGTCGTCTAGGAGACTGAGTCTAGTACTTCATGTCCAAAATGCTAATGACCACCAGCAGAAGTTATCACTCAGGGAAATAGGGCATAAGAGCAAATTACATGGTGTGGGATTCACAGGATATTTTTATATAAATGAAATGTAATTAAAATCAACAGCAGTGACTGTCTTCATAGGAAAAAAGGAGCAATGCAAAATAAGGCTGAGAGATGTCTTTTATCTGATTATAGTGAAAGAACTGTGTCTGTTCCTAACCAAGAATAAACCCTCTGTCCTCTGGCTCTCATCCCATCCCTCTACATTTTCCCTCAAGTCTATATTTTACCTTTTAACAGCTTGGAGATATAATTCACATACCATAAAAATCATTCATTTAAAGCATACAATTAAATGTTTTTAGTACATTCACAAAGTTGTGCAAATATCAGCACAATCTAATTTTAGAACACTTCATCACTCCAAAAAAGAAACCCCATGCCCATTGGCAAGCACTCCCTAAACCCCTTCACAAGCCTCTGGCAACACAACTAATCAACCTTCTGTCTTTATTGATTTGTCTATTCTGGACTTTCATACAAATGGACTCATACAATATGTGGTGTTTTGTGACTGACTTCTTTCCTTTAACATGATGTTTTCAAGATTCATCCATGCTATATATGTGAACTCATATATCTCACTCTTTGATGATGCATGTACTTTATGATGATGTGTGTATGATATATATGTACATCAAATATGTGATGATATATGATACATATATGGCATATGTAATGATGAATTTATATATATCTCATGTATATATGACAGTATATGTATATGTATGTTAGTATATGTATACTACAGTTATAGATGTACATTACATATCTCACACTTAGCTGATGAATGTATTCTGTATGGACATATGTGAATTCACTTGACCCTTGAACAACGTGGGGATTAGATGAGTCAACACTCCATGCAGTCAAAAATCTGTGTATGACTTTAGAGTCAGCCCTCCACAGTCATGGTTCTGCATCCACAGATTCAACCAGTTGGAAATCATGTAATGTTGGAATATGTATTTAGTGGGAAAAAAATCCATGAGTATAAGTGGACCCACACAGCTCAAACCCATGTTGTTCAAGGGTCAACTGTACAGATACTTACCCTGCCATACCATATTCTGATATGATGGCAGGCTGGGTATACATATTTACCTCTCATCACTCCCAAGTCTCCAGGGAAATAAGACTGTAGACATGTAATGTAGAACAAATCTAAAACAATAAGGAGAAATGGAGATGAGTGAGTGGAGCAGTCATTGAAAGATAGATTTCAACACATTTCTGGAAGGAAAGCAGACAAAAACAAGTTTAAGACAATTAGAATGGGAGCAACTTAACCAAGGTAGTAAAAAACTTACACACTGAAAACTACAAAACATTGCTGAAAGAAGACACAAATAAATGTAAAGACATCCTGTGTTCATGAATTGGAAGGCGTAATATTGTTATGATGTCAATACTATCCAAAGTCAACTACAGATGTAATTCAATTCCTATCAAAATCCAATGGCATTTTTGCAGAAACAGAATATTCATGCCAAAATGCATATGGAATCTCAAAAAACACTAAATAGCCAAAATAGTCTTGAAAATAAGGAACAAAGTGGAGGTCTCACATTTCCTGATTTCAAAACTTATTAAGAAGCTACAGTAATCAAAACAGTGTGGTACTGTCCCAAAGACACATATAGACAATGGAATAGCATAGAAAACTCAGAAGTAAACCCTCATATATCGGGTTGGCCAAAAATTTTGTTTGGGTTTTTCCGTAACATCTTACAGAACACCTGAACAAACTTTTTGGCCAACCCAATATCTGTCAAATGATTTTTTATAAGGGCTCCAAGATCATTCAATAGAGAAAGAACAGTCTCTTCAAAAATGGTGTTGGGAAAACTAGGTATACACATGCAAAAGAATAAAGTTTGACCCTTTCCTTATACCAAAATTACCATATACAAAAATTAAATTAGATTAAGAACCTAAATGTAAAGCCTAAAACTATCAAAGTTTTAGAAGAAAACACAGGATAAATACTTTATGACATTGGATTTGGAATGATTTCTTGGATATGACACCAAAAACACAGGCAACAAAAGTAAAAATAGATAAATTGGATTACATCAAAATTTATAACTTCTGTGCATCAAATGGCATGATCAACAGAATGAAAAGGCAGCTTACAGAATGGGAGAAAATATTTGCAAATCATGTATCTAATAAAGGAGTAATATAGAGAATATATAAAGAACTCTCCAGCTGAAAAACAAAAATAAAATGGGCAAAGGACTTGAATAGACATTTCTTGAAAGATAATATACAAATGACTAACAAGCATATGAAAAGATGCTCAACATTACTAATCATCAGTGAAATGCAAATCAAAACCACAATGAGATATCACTTCACAGCCATTAGGACAAGAAAGAAAGAGAGAGAGAGAAAGAATGGGGAGAGAGAGGGAAGAAAGTGAGGAAGAAAGTGGAGGGGAAGGGAGGGAGAGGAAAAATGTTGACAAGAATGTGGAAAAATTAGAAGCCTTGTGCACTGTTGATGGGAACGTAAAATGGTACAACAGCTATAGAGAAGAGTATGGCAGTCCCTCAACAAATTAAAAATGGAATTAATATATGATTCAGCAATTCCACCGCTGGGTATATATTCAAAAGATTTAAAAGTAAGGTCTCAAAGAGATATTTGCACACCCATATTTGTAGCAGCATTATTTACAACAGCTAAAGGGTTGAAGCAGCCCAAGTCTCCATCAGTGGATGAATAACATATTAATTGTGATATATACATACAATGGAATATTATTCAGCCTTTAAAAAGAAGGAAATTATGACACATGCTACAATATGAATGAACCTTGAGAACATTATGCTAAGTGCAATAAGCCAGTCACAGAAAGACAAATATTGTATGATTCCACATATATAAGGTAACTTGAGTAATCAAATTCATAGAAACAGAAAATGAATGGTGGTTTCTAGGGAGTTGGGGGAGGGAAATGGGGAGTTGTTTAATGAGTATAGAGTTTTAGTTTTGTAAGATGAAAAAGTTCTGGAAATTGGTTATGCAACAATGTGACTGCACTTTACACTACAGAGTTGTATATTCTTAAATGGTTAAGATGGTAAATTTTATGTCATGTGTATTTTATCAAAATTTTTTAAAAATTAGGATGGGAGCAAGTAGTACAGAACAGGCTATGAAAGGGCTGCCTGAAAGTGGAAGACAGTCCATCAAGGGATCCGACAGAAACCCCAGTGCAGAATCAGTACTTGGGTCAAGAAGTATACTGAAAACAAAGGAATTAACATGATTACTATAATTCTGTATGCATAAATCTGCACATATTGTCAGCCTATCACAGGAAGAAAACTCAGTATTTAGCCCCACTGAAATAAAGGGGACGGGTTCTCTGTAGAAATTGAATGGATGCCCTGGGGAGACCTTGACCTTCTCTTGTGGATGTTGTTGCCCAAGATGAAAAATCTCCCATGCACACTTATTCTGGCATTTTGGTTGTTAGGAGCTTGAGAGCTGGCTGTCCCCTCACACGAGGACAGAACCACAAAATTAACATAACCTACAGATAGATGTAGAATGCTCCAACTTAGTCTCTACAATCAAGAGGCATACAGAGGATGCTTACATCCAAGCCTAGAATCATAAACCCAGGCTTTCACTTTACAAAGTGAAAACCAACATCACAAATAACAAAGACCAAGACAAAACACAGAAATTACAGCCCTGGAGGACCAGATGTTACTATAAGAACAAAGCAGAATTTATCAACAACACTTGAATTGATATTGATAGATAGATAGTTTGGCCATAAGATAAGAACAAATGCTATGGAGAAGAAATGATCAAAAGCAAAGAAAAATGCTTATGAATAAAATTGTGACTTTTAAAAATAGAAACAATGGAAGAAGTTGAAGATAAGGTTGAGAAAATTTCAAAGAATGAAGAGCAAAATAAAAGTCAAAGTTATGAGTGAAAAGAAATGAGATATAGAGGTCCAATGGCCAACAAATGAGTACAATAGAGATAGAGAAAGTAGTAAAAGGAAATTTTCAAATAAACAATAGGAAAATCCCCTGGGTTGAAAAAAACTGAAGATTAAGAGAGTCCAATAAACCCCCAGAAAAACAAATGAGCAAAACCCCACACAACAAGCCCTGACTAAGGTATATTTTCAAGAAATTTCAGCACATCAATGAAAAAAAGATCCTAAAATCTTCTAAGTGGGAAACAATGCCCAGATCACCCATAACAGAAATAAACATCCTGAGTAATAAAAAACGGTGCCTTCAAGCCCCAAGCAAAACGACTTTTGATCTGTAATTCTACAGCCAATTTTATTCTCAATTGAGTGTGAGATCAGAACAAGGACATTTTGAACATATAAAGGCAAAGGAAGCAAATAGTTTCCATGTTCCTTTCTTAGGGAGTTACTTAAGGGCCAGAAGACCTAGAAAGAGAATACAGGATCCAAGGAACTATAGGACAATCCTGGAGAGAAGAAGAAAGGTAACATGATGAAATCTCTGAGCAGATCTAGAAAGATTTTCTTTTTAAAAAACAGAAAGATTTTTGAGGAACGTCCATACTGTTCTCCATAGTGGCTGTATCAATTTACATTCCCACCAACAGTGCAAGAGGGTTCCCTTTTCTCCACACCCTCTCCAGCATTTATTGTTTCTAGATTTTTTGATGATGGCCATTCTGACCAGTGTGAGATGATATCTCATTGTAGTTTTGATTTGCATTTCTCTAATGATTAATGATGTTGAGCATCCTTTTATGTGTTTGTTGACAATCTGTATATCTTCTTTGGAGAAATGTCTATTTAGGTCTTCTGCCCATTTTTGGATTGGGTTGTTTGTTTTTTTGTTATTGAGCTACATGAGCTGCTTGTAAATTTTGGAGATTAATCCTTTGTCAGTTGCTTCATTTGCCAATATTTTCTCCCATTCTGAGGGTTGTCTTTTGGTCTTGTTTATGGTTTCCTTTGCTGTGCAAAAGCTTTTAAGTTTCATTAGGTCCCATTTGTTTATTTGTGTTTTTATTTCCATTTCTCTAGGAGCTGGGTCATAAAGGATCTTGTTGTGATTTATGTCATAGAGTGTTCTGCCTATGTTTTCCTCTAAGAGTTTGATAGTGTCTGGCCTTACATTTAGGTCTTTAATCCATTTTGAGTTTATTTTTGTGCATGGTGTCAGGGAGTGTTCTAATTTCATACTTTTACATGTACCTGTCCAGTTTTCCCAGCACCACTTGAGGATATGGGGAGGGGGAAGGGTAAGCTGTGACAAAGTGAGAGAGTGGCATGGACATATATACACTACCAAACGTAAAATAGATAGCTAGTGGGAAGCAGCTGCATAGCACAGGGAGATCAGCTCGGTGCTTTGTGACCACCTAGAGGGGTGGGATAGGGAGGGTGGGAGGGAGGGATATGCAAGAGGGAAGAGATATGGGAACATATGTATATGTATAACTGATTCACTTTGTTATAAAGCAGAAACTAACACACCACTGTAAAGCAATTATACTCCAATAAAGATGTTAAAAAAAAAAAGGAGAAAGAAAAAGGGAATGAATAAAAAAAGGAGAAGAGGGGAGAGAAAGACAAAAGAAGAGCGTGAAAGAGAGTCTATAATATCCAAATATCCTGTATGATTAAAAGTTTACATTAACTTGAAGATATTATAAAGATACATTCTTCTCAAAAAATAATAAAGGAATTTAGAAGCTACAAGAAAAACAAAACACAATAATAAAATAATTATCACAATAATAAGAAAACTTTAAGTGGGTGATTTTAATTAATTAAATAAAATAAATAAAATATATTTGAGCTTGATGTTGAAAATATTCTCCTTTAAGTGACCCAACAGTAATACATGTTCTGAGATCTTAAATACAATGGAATTGTACTTGCTGTCACACTTGAATTATAGTTTAGTTATGGCAGTCTATATCCAAAATATCCATTTTTCTTAGGTCTTTCAGGACATTTAAAATTTTCTCTTCCAGTTCTCATCTATTTCATATATTATTTCTGCTTCATCCAGAGTTAGTTGTCTCACTCAACTATTTTTTCAGAATCCTCACCACCAGCTACCATTTTGTATTTTATTTGTCACCCTTGTCTGCAAGTAGGGCTGTAAAACATAGAGTTTTCTGGGTACATTTCCACCATCAATAATATAAAGATTCTATTAGTCAAAAGGAGAGGGAAAATTAATATGTTTAGGCAGATGAAAGTTAACCCATCTATACACCACAAAATTAACTACAGATGTAGAAATAAAACTTACTGCATTACATTATAGTTTTTGAAAATTATATGTGCTGTTATGAGCCTAGACCTTAAGTTTCAGAATCAAATACCATTCAGTGACTTGTCTCTAGTTCAGTGGCTTTTACATACATTATCTCACATAATCATTAAAGTAAAATAGTTCTGCATACTAGATATTATTACTATCAATTTACAGATTAAACACAGAGGTATAGCATGATAAAAGAACTTGTCCAAGGCTATAAGGCTAGGAAATAACAGATTTAGGACCCCAATGCAAATCACCTGATTCTGATTCGAGGGCTATTTCCTTGTTATCACCCCCTCCAGTAACCCTTCCTGCAACAGGTTAAATTTCCCTTTCAGGGTCAGTATTGCAAGGGTGATTATATATATATTTATGTCCAACTGCCGTCTTGTCCACCTGCCTTAGTTAGCTCAAGCCCATTAGCCAAAACAGAAAGTTTTCATCGATTTTACCCAATATTAAGAAAAACAACCAAAACGTCCATGTATCAAAATGGAGAACAATAAGCAAACATAAGCAGGAAATTAAAATTATGTCCTATAGCACTGAGAAATGCAGGAAGTAAGCACTTAATTCTTATTGACTTAAATGTCCTAGGTAATTCATTTAACATTTTTTATTCATTTATTCAACACATACTGCCTGTAAGGTGAATCCTTGGGAAGAAGCAGCCAGATATAAAGCAGCATGTCTCTGAAGTTTCTAGATATACCCTGAATGAATAGAGATTGAACTCCTTGCTCTTTAGTACCGAGAAGCATCTGAGGACTCAGATTTCATGAACACAACTTTCTTTGAAGCATTCCAATTTTTAACTCAAAAACCAAAGAGTCATGAGTATTTAGCCTGGTGCAGTTGTTGGGGATCATTAATTAAAGAAGCATATTAGATACAGTAGAATCCAGTCTCAGAACAGCTGTCTGTGAGGTTTGCTCTAAGATAGATCTAGATGTTAACTACAGGTGACTGCAATTAAATATGGGAAGCATGGCAAGATCTTAAGGGAAGGAGGATAATAATGTAAGATTGCTAGAGGCCTTGTCTCTTCAGAGATGTAATTAATACTGATTAACCTAAGATCAATAAGAAAAGTGTTAAGCAACTTAAGAGCAATGTCTAAGACAAAAGAAACAGAAAGACAGATCTCAAACACTAAACAAAATACTGAATCAGCTGTTAAAGATAGTATAGAACTATCAAGAAAAGAGAGCAAATTTTAAAACTACAAACAAGATGTTAGAAAAGTGATCAAATATATCAGTTATAAACATAGATGTGATATCTATTGATATCTGGTTAAATATGGAAGATGAAAGACATTTTTACTTCTTGATATATGCTCAAAACAAGGAACAATAAAACATGTTTTTAAAAACTACTTTATCTTTAATATAATAAGAAAAAGGACACTACCAGAAATGAAAACTACAAAGCATATATACCCCCAAACAGTGATATTTGGATTTTAAGGCAGAACATTGGTGAGGGGAACACAGAATCCCTCAGACACTGATCAGGAAACAGGTTTCTTGCTTATTATGGCACAATATTGAAAGGCTTGTCCAGTGATTCTTTGTTAGCAATGAAATTGAAGTCTGTGGACTGGGCCTGGGAAAAGGCAGATAATATCCCTCAAGGGACCCAACCTGAAACCAAAGAAAAGCAGGAGAAGTGAAGTTGAAGGAGAAATAGCCATTTCTAATTGTGTATGACCTATCCTCGGAGTCTGGGGAGACTTTTGGAGGTAAGGCCCAGCCAAGAAGGAAAAGAGAAAGTTATCCCCAGGTTACCAAACAGGGAGTGTGACTTGATGGACATTGCTCTGAGCCACACAGAAACTGAGATGTGCTCCCCAGCAAAAGATTTTTTAAAAAAGATCCAGTGAAGAGATATTCAGGAAAATAAATCTAAATAGAAATTTAAGGCTCTTCTACCTTCCTGCCCACCCTCAAAACACACTTGAAAATAGCCTCACTATTTCAGAGAGAAGTAATAAGGAGAAAAGAACCAGCTATGGACTTATGAATAGAAACTGTGGAGAACAAAAAGGAAAGGAATATAAATAAAAGACAGAGGAAGAACACACAGCCCAAGAGAAACTATTTAAGGAATCAGACAAATAATCTCCATACTCAAGCAGATTATAAACATAATTTCAAAAATTCAGAAAGGCACAAATTGTACATACAGGTACTCAAATAATAAGAGGAAGAAAGAAGAAAACCTTCCAAAAAGAAGATAAAGAAAAAAGAAATAGAATAAAAGAAAATGGAGCCACTCCCTAGCTCTATATAACTGAAACTGTGAAAAAAAATGGTTTTAATTAAATTCTTTGGAAATTATCCTACAGGCATACAGCAAATGGCAAAACATTTATTCAAGAAAATCTAAATACTGATAAGCACAGTGAGAATTTGTGGCACTAGAGCCATGACCTGCTACCTTTCTACCCACCCCCAGTTCAATGTGACTGAAGCTCCACTCCAGCTCACAGTCAAGAACTACAGTATCTCTCAGAAATGTTGAAATATTGATGGCCAGCCCATCAATATTTCTCATCCCCTCCCAATTTCACATATCAGAAGCTAAACTGCAGGTGATTTCAGCCAAGGAGTCAGGGGTTTCCCTTGACTCCTCCCTGAGTAGAGAACTCAGCCACCAATCATAGGACATAGGCTCTTATAGAGGGTATCCAGGGACAGCAGGCTGAGAGTACTGGGACCCTGATCACTCTCATCCCAGTTCACTCATAGAGTGGAGGTTCCAGAGAAGCAAGCTGAGAAGACCAGATGCTACTGCTCTACCTAGTGTGCCACTGATAAATCACTCTAAGAAAAGAAAGACACTGTTCCCACTACCTGCTCTGGAGCAGTGGCTCAGAGATTTACCACAGGGGAGAGACAAGCTATAAGAATAGAGAGCTTCTTTAAAGAGAGTATGGGAAAATTCAAGCCTAAAGTCACTCTCAAAAACAGTGGAAATTTTACTAGTAGACAATTCAGGGGAAGCTGATAGCTTCATGAGAGCAACAGGTCAAACTGTAGGTCAGCTGGATCACCAGAGAGAACCAAGGAAATAGCTAAGAAGAGCCCTCCTGCAGTTAGAACAAACTCAGAGACTGGCCTAAAAAATACTCCTGAAGTGGAGCCCAAAATTAATTGAATGAGACTGTGTGCAATTTATGCCCTGGGGCATTATTGAAAACAATATGGCAATCCCTCAGCAATTAGAGGAGCCTAACAACAATAGTTTAAACAGATTAGCTTAACAGAGAGATATAGTTGAAAACAGCCCTCCTAAAACCACCTGTCATCAGAGGGTAACTGTGTGCATACCCGAGGCTGTACCTTTAACACCAGAGGCTTCACACTGGGAGTAGGGGGAAAAAACTTCACCAAAATTGCCCAGCCAAGTCACTAAATAAATGAACACTCAAACAATAACAAACTCTGGAGGGGAATCAATATCCAAAGTTGCTAAAATATATTATCTAAAATGCCAGGTTTTTATCAAAAACTTATGAAACATGCAAAGAAACAGGAAAGTTTCTTTGTACGTACCCCAAACAAAAGGGGAAAAAATAGGCAACAGAAACTGCATGCAAAAGGGTCCAGATGTCTGACTTAACAAAGACTTCAAAAGTTTTCATAAATATGTTTAAAATATATATAATATATTAATGTGTATATGAAGATTTAAAAATGTGCATTACAATATTGAAAGCCACACTTGAGACAAGAAGCAATACCAAAAAATTCTAATGTTTAAAATACTGTGGATGTACAGGACAACCTGATAAAATCACACTAAATGAAGAGAAAAAGAACAAAGATTAAAAATTAGGGCTTCCCTGGTGGTGCAGTGGTTGGGAACCCGCCTGCCAATGCAGGGGAGACGGGTTCAATCCTTGGTCCGGGAAGATCCCACATGCTGCAGAGCAACTAAGCCCATGCACCACAACTACTGAGCCTTGCAAGCCACAATTACTGAAGCCTGAGCACCTAGAGCCCGTGCTCTGCAACGAGAGAAGTCACCACAATGAAAAGCCCGCGCACTGCCAGGAAGAGTAGCCCCCACTCGCAGCAACTAGAGAAAGCCTGTGTGCAACAACAAAGACCCAATGCACCCAAAAATAAAATAAATTAAAAAAAAAATTAATAGAAGTAGAAGAAAGACAAGAGGTCTATTATACATACATAATTGAATTATCTGAAGAAGATAATAGGAAAAAATCAAATAAAAAATAAGCAGAGATATAATAGAAGAAAACTTGACTGAAATAAATTAGATGTGAATTTGCTGTTCAAAAAAGACATGTCATGTTCCAGGAAAAACTGATACAAGCATCAACAGTCATACCTGGAACAGTTAATGAACTTCAAGGAAAATGAACATGGACATCCACATTCTCTAAACCAAGTGAAAGCAAAATATAGTTTAAAAATAAAGATATTACTTGTAAAACCCTTCAATTTAAAAATTTTAAAATAATTTCTAAATAACAGGATAAAAAGGAACTCATAACTGAATTTCTAGGTACTGGTGTAAGGATAGACAATGATTAATAGAATGGAGTTTTCAAGAAATAAATAAATATTCAAGAAATAAACCCATACATCTATGGTCAACTGATTTGCTACAAGGATGTCAAGACCATTCAATGGGGGAAAGAATATTCTTTTCAACAAATAGTTCTGGAACAACTAGATATCCAAATTCAAAAAAACAAATTCCTTACCTCACAGTATATACAAAAATTAACTCAAAGTGTATCAAAGATCTATATATAAAAGCCAAAATTATAAAACTCTTAAAAGAAAACATAAGGTCAATCTTCAAGACTATGGATTTGGCAATGGTTTCTTAGATATGATATCAAAAACACAGGCAAAAAAAGAAAAAAATAAATTGAACTTCATCAAAATTAACAATGTTTGTGCATCTAAAGACATTACCAAGAAAATATAAAGACACAGAATTAGAGAAAATATTTTAAAACAATATATGTGATAAGAGTATAGTACTCAGAGAATATAAAGAACTCTTACAACTCAACAATAACAAAAAAAGTCGAAGAACTTAATTTTAAAGTGAGCAAAAGACTTTAGACATTTCTTCAGAGAAGATATACAAATGGCCAATAATGCATGAAAAAGATGTTCAACGTTATTAGTCAGAAGGAAAATGCAAATCAAACCCACAATGATGTACCATTTCCAACGCATTAGGATAGCTAGAATAAAAAAGACAGACAATAGCAAGTGTTGGTGAGAATGTGGGGAATTGGAACCCTCGTACATTTGCCAGTGGGAATGTAAAATGGTGTGCATGTTGTGAAAACAGTTTGGCGGTTCATCAATAAGTTAAACATAGAATTATCATATGACTCAGCCATTCTACTTCAAAAGAATTGAAAACAGATGTTCAAAAAAAATCTTGTATATGAATGTTTACAACAGCACTATCCACAATAGCCAAAAGGTGAAAACAATCTAAATGTCCATCAACCAATGAATGGATAAACAAAATGTAATATTCATACAATGGAATATTATCCAGCCATAAAAGGGAATGAATACAGATATATACTACAACATGGATGAACCCTGAAAACATTATGCTAAGAGAAAGAAGCTAGACACAAAGGCCAATTGTATGATTCCATTTCTATGGAATAGCCAGAATTAAAGGGTATGCATTGAGGTCAGAAGGGAAGTGACAGAAGTCTAAGCAACTTTGTTTCATTTTCTTTGCCTAGAAAATCAGACATTTGGAGCAGTTTGTATGAAAGGTCCCTTTCCAGGTCTAGCACTTGTCATCATTGTATGAGTTAGCACCACTGCCATTAACAACAGTGGTTTTTTTCTTTATTTTAGGAAAGTAAGATTGCCTCATACAAGAGTTCTATTTCATGTTCTCAACCTCAAAGAAACACTGGAGGTGTGGGCAGACTGGAAAGATGAATCTCATCCATTATTAGGTAATCACTAGGCAGAGTAGTTGGTAATTTTTCTCATACGGTTTCTTCTTCCCTCATGCAAGTGCTTCAAAAAATCAACCTCTGTCTCTCTGTATCTCTCCATATATATATAAAATGTATATAGTATAGTATATATGTATATATATGTATATATATATATATATATATATATACATATATACTCTAAGCACTAAATTGGCATTACATATTACCTAATTTAAGAACCTTTATATAAGAAACTTGCCTTCTTTCTCTTCTTAATACTATTCCTTACTCTCTAAATTGCTTGAATAAAAAGGGAATATGAGCTCTGACTTGAATGGTGAAAAAAAATCACTGTTGTCTTGATTATGCACTGACTGCATAGTAGTGCAAAAGGCGAGACAGATAAGGTAACACATTTTAGCTAAATCAGAAAGTGCATTTTTACCAATTTCACTTTGATGAGGTTTCCCCAACAACACTTATCTGGTACAAAGATAGCTCTAGATTTAGGCAAAAGAGATTGTGTGCCTCTGTTTCACCCCCAAATTATCAAAATCTCAGCGAAATTGTTGGCTTTGATCAAACATAGAATGTTCACTTTTGGCTGCCTCCCGGGAAAATGACCTAGTTTGTATTTGTGATGAAGCCATGGAAAGAGCTGTGGCTTCCCCACTTTCACTTTTCAAAGGCTCTGATACTCACCCAGCTCCACAATAGCTCTCAGTTCCAACCCATTAGTTCTGAGACAACTTTACAAAGCCGCATGCGGAAGACAGAAAACAGCAGTCCAACTTTCCCCTTTGCACTATGGACAAAATAACATAGAATCATCTCAGAGGGTAGATAAACCACATGGGCTCAGACTACTCAAATGATCCAGTGCATCCCAGACAACCTGAAACCAACAAGCATCATGCTACACTGGTTATTTATAAGACACTGTCAGGAAAACAACCACCTAGAGCTCCTGGAGAAGCCCGCACCCCTGCTGCTCCCAGACCCATGCCTCACTCCACCACGTCCTCGCACCATTGTTTTGAGCTGAATGCACACAGCTCGTCGAGCTTTTCATCGGCTCTTAAATCCACTGCTGCTCATGCATGAAATATCTTTGGGTTCCATTAAAAAAATAAATGTGCTAACAAGCTGTTAAACCACATTTTACAACAAAGGCATCAAACTGATGACTTAGCTTCAAAAATATGGACTAACCGGAATAATAAAGTCTTTGTAGAACTTGGATAAATGAAGTGATTACCTCACAGTGAGGGAAATCTGTGGGGCACATCCACGTAATCAAAAAAATAAGTTCCTGATCCTCAGAGGAGAATTCAAAACACTCTGCCTTGCCTCCCAACAGTCCTGAGCCCAAAGGGTTTGGACAGGAGGAAAAACAACACAGGTACAAAAAAAGCAGCGGGGGAGGGGGTGGTGGGAGAAAGAAAGAAGTTCAGTCAGTTCTTTGATTAACAAGGCTTCTTGCTGGACTTAAGTACAAACAGCTGCCTGGACTCCAACAGCCAAACCTAAATCTAAACACTCCACTGTTTACATAACCCAAACTTAATCAAGCGACCATATAATCCACCAATTTAAAGTATCCCGAAGAGTTTCAATGTAATGTTGGTTTTCTCACAAGCCAGTCCATCAACAAGCTGTTTAAAATGCCAGCTATTCCAGCTCAGTTTCCAATCTTGCAGCATCTCTTGCTTTGCTCATACTGCAGGGCTGTTCAGGGAAGAATACTTAGATGATTTGGCATTATAAACCATTTCCTGTTATTCTTCTGTTGGCACAGTACACAGTATTTGTTTAATAAATCCAGAATCCAGATTGTATTTAAGTTTGGTTTGATAGGGTTTAGTATTACAACAATATTGTTACTAATAAGGAAACATATTTCTTTATTCTTCTATGGTATTCAATACCACAGAAGATGTGCTCTGAGATGGATAGATGAAGGTAATTTTCATGAGAGAAAGGAACTTATGAGAAAGATACTAGAAAAAGAAAAATGCTCATGATGTTAAACTAAGGCTAAGAAGTCGAATGCCAACAGAGGACAGTGATATAACCTAAATGAGAGAAACCAGGTGGGCCCTAGGGTCGTGGAATCAGCACAGAATATTTAGGACCACGTGGCAAATTGGAGTTCATATACTCCATCTAAAGAAGGTCTATACTATCCAGCGCCAGCCCATTTTAAAAAATAACACCTGTATTGAGATATAATTCATATAGTATGTAATACACATATTTAATGTGCACAACTCAATGATTTTTTAATATAATCACCGATTTATGCAAACATTACCTCAATAGCTTTTAGAATATTTTCATCCTCGCAAAGAAACCCTGTACCCTTTAAAATCACTCCCCATTTCCCTCCAACCCCCCTAGCCCTGGACAACGACTAAGGTTGTGTCTATAGATTTGCCTATTCTGGACGTTTCACATAAATGGGATCATACATATGTGGTCTTCCGTGAATGGTTTCTTTTATTTAGCATAATGTTTTCAAGGACTCCAACCCATTTTTGCCACAGATATGGGCCCAATGTGGCCAGATCTTCCAAATTTTGAGCGAAGTTGGAAATCTAGATTCTTAACATGAATTTTCCCAGTGTTTCCCACTATCCAAATTAAACGTAAACTGTAAAGTCTTCCCCATAGCACAGGCCAGACAAATACATCTGCAGGCTGAAATCACACGTGGGACAACATTTTGTTTCCTTTGGGGTTCCTAGGACAGAGGGAGGGAAAAATAGAGAATGAGTCAAGATTAAAGAAAGCAAGGAAGGGTCAAACTCACATAGGCAAGGAATGAAGTTGGAAGGTCTGGGGAGAGGAAATAGGAGGCTTCCTGTAGGGCAGAGAGAGTCTGGATCTGAATCTGGTCAGCAGCCCAACAAGATTCCTCGACCTTCCACAGCCTCAGCTGGGCTTCTCTGGCTCTGCCCTGAAAGCCCGCCATCTGGGACGTCAGAGAGAACTCACTGTGTCTGCAGCACTCATGGGCCTGGAAAGAGCTAATTCAGATTGTTCCTAGGAAGAACTGAGAGAATCTATCACATTTAAAATAATTCATTGAGTTACTCATTTGTGTTTCCCATTCTCTCTCTCCCTCTTTCTCTCCTGCTCTCTCTCTCAATGCACAAGTGCACACACACACACACACACACACACACACAACCCTCTCTATTTGACCAGCCCTTTCTACTCTCTTGCCTTCAGGGATGTTTAGGTTTATGTGGCAGCTGAAAAAAAATTTCTTCCAGATCATCTTTCTAATTATCCTTATAAAAACTAAGGTAATAAAAAAAAAAAATTCTTGAGGTAATAATGCTAGACGTTCAGTACACAGAGAAGAAGAGAGAAGAGAGAGTTCCTAAATAAGGGAGACGCAAAAGGAGTGGAGGAAGAAACCCTTCCCCAGACTGGGAAAGGGAGCTAGTTGGTGGGTGGCAGGAGTGGCCCACATCACCCACATGCCGAGAGCATCATGGGAGGACCTCAGAGAAGAATGGCTGCTTATCTAGAAAGGTTGAAGCTGGATATTGGGGGTTACTAACGTGGGTAAAGAATTATATGCTGAGCTTCCCTGGTGGCACAGTGGTTAAGAATCCGCCTGCCAATGCAGGGAACACGAGTTCGAGCCCTGGTCTGGGAAGATCCCACATGTCGCGGAGCAACTAAGCCCATGCACCACAGCTACTGAGCCTGCGCTCTAGAGCCTGCGAGCCACAACTACTGAAGCCCGTGTGCCTAGAGCCCGTGCTCCTCGACAAGAGAAGCCACCGCAATGAGAAGCCCGCACACCGCAAAGAAGAGTAGCCCCGCTCGCTGCAACTAGAGAAAGCCCGTGTGCAGCAACAAAGACCCAACACAGCCAAAAATTAATTAATTAATTATTTTAAAAAAGAATTATATGCTTAAATTTATTACAGAAGGGGCAGAAGTGTGTCTTTCAAGTCCCATGAGGGCTTGCCCAGATGAAGACATCAGCAGTGATCTTTATTGTCTGGAGTTGAGAAGGCTCTTGGCTCTACCTCTGGGTTAATGTACAGTTTTCTGGGAAGGTTACCTCAATAACAGTACTATAGTTGATTTGATGAACATCTATTTTTCTAGGAAGAGAAATTCCATATCCGAGGCTAACCAAATTCAACCCACTGTTAAGACTGAGTTCTTCATAGGGCAACCTTATGGGTGTAGACAGAATACCTGCGTGTGTTTGGGGAAAGAAACAGTGACCAGAACCATCTCTGAAGGCCTGTCATTTTCTACTCAATGACCATTAATCTAGCATCAAGGACACAATGATTTTCTTTACTATTTCTGGGTTTTACTCTCTTTAGGAATTTCCTCTTGCAGGATCGCACTGAGTTTAACTTGGGTAAAATTCAACTGCATTTCAAAAGTGTTTATTGCTTGCAAATAACGTACCAGGATAAGGTCAAGGAAGGCATGAATTTTGCCCCCAGAGAAATCACAGTGAGACAAGAACTGTATACATTTCATTACAATTTGATTAGTGGATACCATTAACACTAGCCATGTGCTAATAAGGTGCATTACACTAGAAAGAACCTTGGATACTATCCCTAAATAAAAATCTTACCAAGTAATTTTTTAAAGTTTATTAAACTTAACCATTAAACTTCCTTTAATAGGGAAAGATTGGATTTATTATATAGATAAGTTGAACAATAAAATAAATAGAATTGAATGAATAGTAGTGTCTTTAAACTATATAGGTATAGTATGTATCTTCATTGTAAGAATATATTGAACATTGACTAAACTTTAGTTAATATGGAGTTATAATAGACAAACTCAACAAATGACAAAATATGGAAATTGCAGACGCCATAGTCTCTGGATACAACAAGTTTTTTACTAAAGTTTAGAAATTCAAAAGCACCTTCTTATTTAAATCCTGGTCAATGAAGGCTATCAAAACTATAATTTACAATATGATAAAGTGGGAGTTTAAATTAGTGGAGGAAATTAATGTCATTAATTAACTGTATGGAAACATATAAATTTGGATTACTACCTTATAATATATACTAAAATTTATTTCAGAATGATTAAAACTTTAAATGCAAGATTAACATGAAAGAAACAGAGGAAGATATTAGTGAATGTTTAGTTCCTCACAAACTGGGGGAGATTTCTCCAAGCAGGAAAGAAAAAGGAAGAAACAATTTTAAAATTGATTACTTTTGTTGTTTAAAAATTTTTAATTTCTTCACATTTTAACAAAATTTTTAAAATTTCTTTAATATATTTGTAACATAATGACAGAGTTAACATCCTTTATATATAAAATATCATATAAGTTTGCCAGAAAAACATGAATGCCCCAAAAGAAAGCACATAAAAACAGGCACAGACATAAAAAGAAAAGTCAATAATCAACAAACATAAGAAAAACATAATAAAAATCACTAGTACTAAAAATCAAATTCAAATCAAGACAAGATGGTACCACATGACACCAACCAAGCTGGCAAAGATTTTCTTTAAACTGTTCTTCTGGATATGAAATGCACATTCTAACATGGACAGCTGGTGGTTGCATGATTTGTACAACTTTTCTATAGGACAATTTAATCTTATATATCAAAAGCCTTAAAAATGTTAATCTAATTTTGTCTGACAATTTGTGTCTAGAAATTCGTTTTAAGAAAATAATCCTAGGTGTATACTAAGATTTATGTATAAGGACATATATTATTATGTAATTCATCATAGCAAAAATATTAAAACAATCTAGATAACTGAAAAGAGGGGATTGATTTAATAAAATACATGCACATGATAGACAGATATATAGCTATTAATACCATTTTCTAGAAGAATATATGATGACATACAAAAATACTCATGATGTAAATCAGAATACAAAACCTTAATGAGATCTCAATTTTATTGAAAACAAACATAAAAGTTTATGTTTTGTGGATAAAAAGACTAGAAGGATATACATAAAAATGTCAATGGTAATTCTCCAAATGGAGAAAGGGCTGGAATAATAATTAATGTTTATTTTCATATTTTTGTATATTTTATATTTACCCATATATACAGAATATTATGGTATGTGCATTTTCATATTTATCTATATATACACCAAAGTTTCCAAATGCATATACTTTTATTATGATTTTATCACTTAAAAATTTATAAATAAAATACTATTTAGAAAAGATGAAAATCATTACAATACTATCAAAACTTCTAAGAAGTAGCCAAAGTTTGATTTGGAGAAAAATGTGTAAGATTACTTATTTTTAAAATAAATTAAAAAACTAAAATCAGTATTTATAAAAAGAACAAGCCCTACCAAAACAGCAAGAGAAAAAGAGAAAAAAAAAAAAAAAGATAAAGCAGAAATCACAAGTTAAAATATAGAAGTAAAGAAAGAGAAGCAGTAGAATTAATAACTACCAAAGCTCCTTCTTTGAAAAAGAAAGTAGATTATTCCTATTCTATAAAACATCCATCTCCATTTTTTATTTTTATTTTTTTTAGTTAAGGGATATCTAGAGTCAATTTAATCTTTTTAAAGTAATTTAATTGCATTTCCCCAACTTTTTATTTGAAAATTGTCAAACCTACAGAAAAATTCAAAGAATAGTGCATGACATCATGAACCCAGACACATGCTGATGGCTATTTTTAGGGCATCTTCCAATCCCTGGTTGTCTCCTGTTATCTGGTTTTGTGGGCTTTGGGAAGGAAGGTAAAGTCAGTGGCCTCCACAATGTGGTAAGTCAGATGGAGAACTCTGAAGTGAGCTCATATTCCAAAAGGCATCAAGAATTTCCATAAATAGAGCTTCAAGTATTATGAAATCACAATCAAGAATCACAAAACACATAATGAAATAAACCACCCCAAGCAGAGAGTTAGCAAGGGAAACACACACACACTTACATACACACACAAAATCTGGCCCATAAAGATGAAGGATGTTGGAATTATCAGGAAAGAAAAAATACGTATATATTTTTTAAATGCTTAGAGAAATATAAGTTTGTATCAAAATTATGATCTAGAGTGAATGACCAGTTGAAGTTGAAGAAGAAACAAAAGAGTTGTAAAAATTAAAAATATTATCACTCAAATTAGAAAACCAAAGGACACATTAACTGAATAGAAAATAAATTAACTAAAGCATAAACCTAAAAAAAAATCACCAAGAATGCAGTACAGAGAGATAAATGGTCAGAAAATGGAAAGAACTGCTAGGACCCAGGGAAACTATAATGAAAAATCTAACATACATTTGATCCAAGATCTAGAAAGACATGATAGAGTGAGAAAGAGTTAATATTCAAGAAATAAAATCTGATGCATTTCCAAAATAAGTGAAAGACACACATCCTCAGCTTCATGAAGCTGAGAGTATCCCAAGAGGAATAATTAAATGAAATACACACTCAGATCTATCATATTTAAATTGCAGGTCACTAAAATTAAAGACTTTAAAGCAACTGGGGGTGGGTGGGGTGTACTGTGAGTGGGAAAGACAGCTCATCTACAAAGAAATGACAATTACACTCCTACCTGGTTTCTCAATAACAGCAACAGAAATGCAAAGCAGAAGACTTTTATCTTCAGACTGCTGAGACAAAATATCTGCTAACCTAGAAGTGCTTTCAAATAAGCCTTTTATCAAAAACACCTCCACATGAAGCGGCAGTCATGGAGTCACCTGATTCACATTGGACTTTGCAAGGCAAAGAATAAACTTTCTTTGTGTTAAGGAATTGAAATTTACAGGGTTTTTCTGACTGTGGCATAGCTTCACCTATCTTAACTGATACATAGAACATTTACTACCAACAGACCTTCTATCCTAGGAAGACAGAAAATGAATCCAGAAGAAAAGACTGCAAAAAATATTAGGAAAATCTATATAATACTTTTTCATAACTAGGAGGTAGCATTTGAAGAAGAAGGAGGAGGAGGAAGAAAAGGAGGAGAACTGGTGGTGGTGAAATTTGTCTATAGGGTATTAAAATGTATTATAAAGCTATAAATAATGGCAATAGTTTGGAGCAGAGGCAATAATCAACATAGTATTAATATGAAAATGTGTTAAATATTCTTCCTTTGCTGTACCAGATCTACTCTTCACCCTTCTCCATCTTGCTAGGGGCCTCAAGGGACTGATCTTTAAGCATTGCATCAATGGCTCCCTTTCCCTCTGGTTTATGGTTAAGTTCAAGAAATGGGAGGCACCACTGGAGATTCAAGTTGGGGCATTTTTTCTCCCAGTTATCTCCTTGCCAAACTTTTAGTGGCCAGTTTGTCACTTTACGGAAGGCACAGCTTCTGCCGTGTAGTCCTGTCTTATACTCTTTCTGTGTTCTGTAGTTTCTCCCATCCCTTGCCCTTCAGGCCCAGATATGGTAACCTTCCTCACTCTTACCAGCCCCGAGGTGCTCCATTGCCCCTTATTGAATTTCCTTATGCCTGTCCGTACCTTTACAGACAGTTGCCTTATTACACTCTTCATTTACGCCATTTAAGTGCACCATCTGTTTCCTGTCAGGACCCTAACTGATGCAGTGACTTAATGCTTATTAACAGAGGCCTCAGGGCACACTTGGCAATGTCTGGAGACATCTTTGCTTATCACAGCTTGGGGGATGCTATTGGCTTCCAGTGGTAGAGCCCATGGAAGCTGCAAAACATCTTACAATGCACAACAAAAAATGATCCAGGCTAAAATGTCAGTAATGCCAAGGTTGAGAAAATGTGCATTAACTGAAAATATGATTAAGAAACAGCATAAATCCATGATATATATAAATGGCCTCTTCAACAAAAGACATTAGGGAGAGTTAGAGCTTAACCATTTTAAACGAGTGTAACTTTATATCACATACCAAAATAAATTTCAGAGAGATTCAAACGGTCACAGACTTCGCAGAAGTGAGAACTCTAGGCATTAACATTTTATCACAACTCAAATTAAAGTTTTAGTTACTGTAACTTATTATTAATTTACTCTTATAATTACAGGCAACTCTTGCTTAGCATCAATTATGTGTTTCCAAAAATGAGATATTCTGTGCAAATATTTAAATGGTAAAAATTTATGTTAATGTCAACCTGAAACCCCCAAGCATAGTAAAACATAGTAAAATGCCAAGATATATGTAGCAAATTATCATGTTAAGATGGAAATGCTTAAAAAATGGCTTCCCAATCCCAAAACAATTCATGTGGTTGTTAACAAGAAGTTTCTGTGCCTGGAGTGGCACAGCTTCTCCTAGATCTAGCACCTCCATCGTATCTGTGGACATTTGGTGCAATTTCTAAAATGCCCACATGTACTTCTGGCATTCTACCAATTGCATCTGGAATATAATTCAAAACTTCTCTTGTCTAATTGTATTGTTAATGTTGTATTGGGCTTTGGGAATATAAGTATAATTTTTCCTATAAACAGTTACCTGAAAAATGTTGTATTGAGAAATTTGTATATCCTATTACATTTGACTGTTTAAAACCAGGAAAATGTTAACTAGGTAGGCATGCTGTGGATTACAATTGTTCACCTCATGGTTCACCTCCCCTGTTTGCTGAGGCAGTCAGTTCTAACAGACCAGGAGCAAGTGGCACAAGGAGCCCCTCTGGATGTCAGGGCATGACATCTAATAGTCCTATTAGAATTGCAATACACTGTGGGGATTTGCTTAGCTTTTCACTTGTAAGAGACAAGAGCCCAAGTAGAATGTGCTTTATCTTCAGGGCCAGTTCATTAGAGTCCCCCTTTCCCTGTGGGGCTGCAAGGGGAAACTCGAGCACCTGCATAGAAGAGAAGGTTAAGAAGAACAATATTACAAGGGAAGCAGAATCCACCTGCTAGATTTGATAATCTAGCTAAACATGAAATTTCAGGATTGTTAGCATACTGCCACCAAAGCACCAAGATTCATATATTAGCACTGTAAACCAGTGAGTTATTTCGCTTTACTGTAAGACTCATGTCCCAACATTTTCTCAATTATCACATAATTTCATCTTCTTTTCACCTTGTTGAGCAGTGCTATATTTAATTTTGACGATTTCTTTTATGCCTTCAAGGCCCACATTCAACTAATTAGTGATAAGCGGCCAGGAGTTACATTAGAATTTGGTTCCTGTGGTTTACTAACTAATCCAGTTTATGCCCAAACATGCAGTTTGTCAAACTGGGTCCAAATATTCCCCTTAGTCAATCTGAGGTGATCTACATCTGTTAGGTCAATTTCTCCTCCAAGGAAGGTCTTTCCTAGCTGAATATAATAAAAGTCAATCAAGAGAGAGTAGTTCTCTGTACATAATTGTCACCTGAATGATGATTCTTAGCTTGTCTATATCACTTTGCCACTTATTCATGAGTTTCAAAATAAATTTAAAGGGTTGCTGACCAGCATTTACAGCTTTTTAAAAATGAAATAGTATTGCATAGAACAGAACAGAAAGTGTCAGATTGTATTCAAGGAGTAAGATGAACATTAACTGAAGAAACTTTTGTTTCAGTTTATACACACACACACACATATATACGTATACACATACCACACACACATATATATATATAAAGTATTACATATTGCATTATATATACACATATATGTATATATAAATATATAATGAATTTTTAATTCTAGATTACAATCATAGAAATTTTGAAAATCACTGATCTAAATATTTTTTTTTAAATTTTCTCCTACACTATGACATCTGATACATTTCCCTACATTTTCAACCGACAACAGCCTCATCCAATAAACCTGCACCCCACTTCTGGCAGACATCCAGAACATGGTCTGCACATACTATGTGCTCAATAAATACTAAAGAATTGAAGTTGAGTAGAAGTTGCAAATCTAGTCAAGTAAAGATTTGGGGAAAATTCTTGACTTTCAAAGGTTAGTGTTTTACTGATATGAAACATTTTCTGGATATTCCTAGTCTTAGATGAAAAGAGAATGAACTAATAATAGTAAAACCTGGGTTAAAATAGTACCCAACTGGTTCTGGGCCCTCTACCAGAATTCTGCTTTATTACTTGCTTTCATCAGAAGCAAGCAAGACACACTAATTAAAAGTCCTATTGTAATTTTAGTTTAGAAATATTCCATGGTTTTGGAATACAGGAGTCATGAGAGATTTTTGCCCAATAATCCACATCTATGACACTATAAGGATTATCATCTGCTTCTGAAAGCAGTCATGCTGGGGCACAGCGACAGATCCTTACTCATCAAAGAGATATTTGTTAGTGTTTAACATACTCAACTGTAAGACAAGAAGTTGAACCAACATAATCTATAAAGGTTTCCATCAAAAATGTCAAAGCACAAAGGGGCTTTTGTTTAACATTAAGTTAATCAGATGTCATTCCTCCAGTGACAAGAATTAGAAGTCAGTATAAATCATATGTTCATGGAGCACCTCTCCCTTGGGGCAGGCAGGAGCTGTTTTAGGAGCTCACCATATTTAATTTTAATTTAATCTTCAAAAAATCTATAAAACATAGGTAGTTTTATACTCATAGCAAAGAATGGAAAAGTGAGTTTCAATGAGTGTAAGTAACTGCCCAGGGTCACTGCTTAATTATTGACATATCCTGGATTTAAACTTTCTCTCAAGCCCATTTTCTTTAAACCGTACCATGACATCCAAGAATATAACAAAACTGGCTGGTCCAAGCATTACTGTCAGAGAGTTAGAAGCTTTGGCTGTGATGATAATACATTGTCCAAAAGCCTTTTCATACATATGTACCTTAGCCCTGCTATTCTCTCTGCCTTAGAAGACTGCCTATTTCTGAATTTCCTCTATTCCATCTCCTCCGGTGACATTAGAATCAACCCATACAGAACATTTCTTAATTGTCCGTGTAAAATTAGTTATTACACATGCCAAGACTTTCTTGATTGCAAGCAATCAAAAACCCAACTCATGCTGGCTTAAGCATAAAGACATTAATAGCTGTAATTTTCTGTGTCATCAGGACCTGGTCTCTCCATCTGTTCCATAGTCCTTTGTATTATTTCCATTGACAAACAAGATCTTGCTTCATCACAGCAATATGAATGCCAACAATGCCAGGCTTCCATCCTCACAGTTAAGAGTCCAGGAAAGAATAAAAAGAATCTCTCCCAAAAGTTTAAACCAAGTCCTACACCTGATTTTCACAGTCATGTGCTCCTCTCTGAAACAATTACCATGGTGAGCAGGATACAATGCTCTAATTGGCCAGACCAGGGTTAAGTCCCCAACTTTGGAGTCAAGGGTGAAGTCAAGATCCTCAGAGGAACATATAGGCCCTATTCCCCAAAATAAGTCTTGAAAAATGATAGATATCCACAATAATCACTGGGTACCCCAGACATTTGTTCATACCTCTAAGATAGTACTTATCTTATTGCATTGTAATATTTTATGTGTTTGTCTTCCTCTACTGGCTATAATTAATTTGATATATAAAATAGTAATTGGAAACATTTTTCCTTGGGTTAATTTATAAGCATTCAAACTTTAATTCAATTACCTTCTATCACAGTCAATAAATTTCAATAATTAGTTCTACTGAAAAACTCTGAGGTCCTATATCAATAATAGTAATAGCAGTAATTATTATTATTATTATTATAGCTAGTATATTTAGCAGTTTTTATATGCCAGATACTATGCTAAGTGTTTTACATGTATTCCCTTTTTTAATCTTCATGACAACCTGTGAGATAAATATTACCATTATCTCCAAGATACAAATGGGATAGCAGACTTTAAAATTTCAACATACCCAAGGTCACTGAGCCAGTATGTGGTGAACTCAGAGTCTAACTTAAGTCTAAGTCCAGGGAGCCCTTTTGTTAACTAGTATGTGACACTGCCTTAACCAGTATGTAAACTTCCTTTGACCTATTCCTTTGATATTGTCATCAGTTAAATCTAAATAGTCCTTTCTTTTCAAAGATACCCCACAGTCATCATGCTATTAATTTCACAATGTCAATAAAGAGTTACCTTCTTTGACTTGAAAATGATGCTGCTGAGACTTTCAGATAGAAAGAACTTAATATTGCCCTGTTTAGACTTTATCTGAACCAAATCCCATATTTTCTGCCTCTCATTTCTGTCCTCTTCATTGGAACATTAAACATACAATGTTTATTTATATGTTTAATGGAAACATTATAAATATTATGTTATGGAGAATAAAACATTAATGAGGTAAAAGTGCATTTAATATACTAACTTCTATAAAGTGTTTCCTACCGTGAAACCTCACTCTGTTAAAAGACCAAATGCTAGAAATAAGAAAAAACGATTCAATTAAAATAAGAACATAGTACAGGAGAAAATAAATCTGTGATCAATAGGTTGAGGTTTTTCTACAGTATTTCAAAGATCTTGGTAATTACCAAATGTTTCAGTAGCAACAGAGGATAGAAGTGTACCTTACTCTCAAAATAATCTGAACAATTATGACTCAGAAAAGAGTCATACTGTTGACTGTAAGAAATGAGCACAAAGTGCTCTTGTGGCTGAGAAGGCTACAGAACCCTGAGCATCATTAGGAAGAGTATGGGAAACGGAGCAGAAAACTTTATCTGTCTCATCTGTGGAAACATGGTTTACCCACATCTAGAGTCATGAGTATCATTCGGTCATTATAGCTCAAGAAAACTGAGAATTGGCATAGAGACAACCAGAGAAGAGCTATTAAATTGGTCAAGGAGTTTCTTTACGAGAACAGACTAAGAAATAGTATTCTTCAGTTTGGAAAGACAAAAGCTCTAAAAGAATATAGTCTAAAAGCATAATATGTTTGGTTAGCAAGAACACAATTTACCCTCAACATTGAAAAAAGTCAAATTTAAGAGTAATAGAGAAAAATTTTCTGTGATTAACAAGCATTTCAAATTTATTATCCCAAGAGATGCACAACAATAAATAATTTCACAAGATTACTTCATTGATAACAGATGAGTTTAGTCAGAAGGGCAAGAAGCAATTAATTTGTAGATAATAGATTGGCAATAGGTTACTAAGTGGACCAGAGATTGTTGGCCCATGTTTTTAGTTCTAACATTAACATGGAAAGCAATCATGAAATTGCTTTCTTACTTACTTTCTTTCTTTCTTACTATTGATAAAAACAGAAACTATACTCTTAGATTAGAGAACTAAGTCAACTAAATTAAATTAACAAGCCCTGAGACTCAGTCAGGGTCCCTCTGAGGACTTAAGTCCCTCCACCAAACCAGTAAGATCTGCCTATAACTAGATCCAGTTAGCTCTGGATGCTCCCTTTCCAACTATCATTCAGAATTATATGAATGGAGCCTGGACCTCCTTCATTGTAGTGTGAAGCTTGATGAGCAGTCACACAGAAGGCATACTAAAAGGCCATCTGACAAGTTGACTTTGTTGGAACCTCCTATGGTTCCCAGTGATGTCTCCTCACTTCTGTTCATGTTCTCCTCATTCCACTGTTCATTTCTTGGTGGAAGTATAAGAACAATAATAAATATATTCAGTGTCCTTTCATAGCATTATAAAAGTTATCTCAGAAGAAAACTCATAAAAGAGGCCAAGGAAATATATTCTTGATAGGCCAGTTATTCAAGTGTCACTGTGTCTTGGGTTATGGGCTAATGCTTCTTTTCACAACCCAAACAGAGGAGTGAGAATCTTGAAGGTAGATCCAATGATCAATTTATAGTGGACTTCCTCTGTAACCTGAAATATTATTGTTCCAGTAGAAATTTAATGAATTGAATTAAGAATGGTTAGAAGTGAAGCTAGCCAGAAAGTCTGAAAGAATCATAAAGAAGCTACAATAAAGAAGCAGCACAAATAGAAGGAAGACTAAAATGGACTTACATGAATTGTTTAGCTTGCATGCTATTTTATTTTGAGTACCCTTGTCTTTTGAAGATCACCTGCTGGCAATTTAAGGAAATAAGCAACCGTTTAGTTCCAAACATTCTTCAATAAAACAAACTCCTGGTTTCAGGGCTGTGTTAGCTACTGCTATCAAACAGAAGGAACAAGCCTGCTTGAGGAGAAATCGTGAGTTTGGCTAATATCTACATGTGCTCTTCAGTATTCTGTGATTTAAGTGACATCTCCAAAGGTGGACTTGTTTGTTTGTGAGACTGTTTCTGTGATTTGGTCATTACTTCTAAAGTTTTCAGGGAAAAATCCCTAAGGATAGTTTTCCTCTTAAATATAATGTGTTTCACTTTTAAACATTTATTGCTACTAGCCCTGGAATCTGGTTTCTCTGTTATTTGGGGGATAGTTGGCTGTTTCCCAAGAAGGCAGTTTGATGACTCCAGGACACCAAGTACCAGAATGGTTCTACTGGGTCATTCAGTAAGTGCCAGGCATTCTCCCTCAAGACTATTAAACATGAACCTTGCATTCTAATATAAATGGACCGAAGCTATTTTAATAGTGGACCCTTAATAGTGAAAATTGCAGCCACACAAATGGAAGAGACTGACAGTCCAATAACCAATTATATTTAGTTTTGAAATAAGTTACATATTCATTTCAAGTAAATTGGCCTTTCTGATTATGATTGCTTGAGAAAGGGGCCATAGAGGGGTAGAAAGTAAAAGATCTCAGGAGGATTCTAGGCAATGAAACCAGATCTCAATCCACTAATTGTGCTCTTAGGGGATGAAAGCACAAATGCAGTAGCTTACATTCCCAGTTATTTCAACCCTTGTGTGACTATGTACATGGCCATTATTTCCAGTGTTTTGGCCCATCAACTTACCATGGAAAGTTCTTGCTAAGGAACAATAGTGGCTGATTAGACCATTGCCTTTCCATTTGTTGACCTACCTTATGAAGTAAAGATGCTACTAAAGAGTGACAAGCCCAGCCAAAGAAAGTCAAGGCAGCCATCTTGTCTTAATGAATCTATGGGATCTTGAAATAATATCATCTGGAAAATGCAGAATTTACTCTAAACCCTTTGTCACTGTTTCCTTAAGAATAGTGGGTAAATAATCCCAAGCTTCAAGTTAAAATACAAAAAATTTAAAACACAAGTAATTTATAATACATATATCTAACTTCTACTTCTGCTCAAAGTAGAAGCTAAGACTACTTCATAATAAACAACTCTATGAGGCAAGTATTATTCATAATTTTATGAATACATATGAAAGAACTGAGGGTCAGAGATACCAAGTAATTTATCCAGGGTCATGCAAGTAATTAAAAGCAGGCTTAGGAATTGATTCCATAGTTATTCTCACCGTCAGAAAAACCATTGATTCTTGTCAGTAAAGACTTTTGTATGAAGTACATTCCCAACAGTTTAGCGTTCCTTTTAAAAAATGGTGGCCTATCCAAAGAGATCCACATTTGCGTGCCCTTGACAATAATGAACAATGTTTCAAAAGATTTTTCAGATGTTTATTGAATTCCTGCTACGTTTAAGGAACTGTTCTAGGCACTGAGTTGGGTGCTGTGTAGGACACTCCAGAATTAAAGGGACTGTGAAAATTATCACATCCAAACATCATATTTTCTATATTGGAATATTCAAAACTCAAGACACTAGATTGCTGGCTTGTAGACACAAAGCCAGTTAGTTGTAGAACTGAGACTAGAACTTAAACTCCCGAAATCTAGAACAGCGCTTCTTCCATGATACAATTTTGGGAAGTCAAATACAAGACTTTGCCCTGAAGGAACTTGCAGTCTAAATGGGAAAACAGAATTCAAAACCATGAAATGATAAATGATGGCACAAATTCAAATTCCAACAAAGAACAATTCCACTGCTGGGTATATATCTGAAAAAAAACAAAAACACTAATTCGAAAAGATGTATGCTCCCCAATGTTCATAGCAGCATTATTTACAATTGCCAAGAAATGGAAGCAAAATAAGTGTCCATTAACAGATGAATGGATAAAGAGGATGTGGTGTGTGTATACACACACACACACACACACACACACACCAATGGAATATTACTCAGCCAAAGAAAAGGATGAAATTTTGCCTTTTGCAGCAATATGGATGGGCTTGGAAGGCATCATGCTAAGTGAAATAAGTCAAACAGAGAAAGACAAATACAAACATTGCTTATATGTGGAATCTAAAAAATAAAACAAACTAGTGAATATAACAAAAAAGAAACAGACTCACAGATATAAAGAGCAAACTAGTGGTTACCAGTGGAGAGAGGGAAGAGAGTAGAAACAATATAGGGGATATAGGGGTAGGGGAGTAAGAGGTACAAACTATTAGGTATAAAATAAGCTACAAGGATTATTGTACAACATGGAGATATAGCCAATATTTTATAATAACTATAAATTGAGTATAGCCTTTAAAAATTGTGAATCACTATATTGTACATCTGTAACTTACATAATATTGTATAGCAACTATACTTCAATAAAAAAAAGAAAAAAAATTTTTTGAAGAATTCCAATTCTACCTAAAAAAGAAAAAGAAAAAGAAAAATTCCAACAAAGATACTAAGGCAGGTTGCCACGAGAATACATTATGGCCAAATAAGTGTTGTTAGGATTCAAGAGTGAAAGCTTAGTGTAAGCTGGAAAGTCATCCTCAAGGAGAAGATAAACTTGACCATGTGGAAAGTCACTGGTAGAAGATACATGGGGAATTGCTCACCTGGTGAAAACTATATATTAATAAGTAAAAGTATAGAAGCAGGAAGACTAAGACAGAATAAGGATCCAAGTAGAGCTTCTGTGAGCCTCCTATCCTTGATAATTACATGTATCTCTCCAATCTGCCTGGTTTCTATAGGCTCCATCCACCAGTGAACTCTAAATCATTATAGTGCCTGGTATATAGTAGGAGTTCTACAGTATCTTTGATAATGGAAGGAAGGAAGGAAGGAAGGAAGGAAGGATGGGAGGGAGGGAGAGAGGAAGGAGGGAAGGAAGAAAAGGAGGGAGGAAGGGAGGGAGGAAGGGAGGGAGGGAGGAAGGAAGGAATAGAAGTTATAATTACAGAATGAAAACACTAGAAAAGATAAGAAAATAATCCCCTTGGGATTGAAAAAAAAGACATAAAGGACTTCACTCACTCTGTTCACATCCAAAGTTAAGTTATCAACAGTCCCAAAAAAGCATAGCTAGAGCCTGCTATCAGCACAGTACTAATAACAGCCTACTTATCAGCCCACTAGCATCGTCTAGTAATGGTAAATTGCTTTAGATTGTGGAGGGCATTCACCAGTTAAAAGGCCCTTTCCAATTTGAGGTAGGGAAGAGGTGTTTAAAAGAAAAGAAAGAGGAAGGAGTTGGAGGATGTGTGTTAATGAGGGATTTTTCAAACATCCATACACACTTTGTGATAAAATGCTTCTAAAGCTAGGGTCATTTCCTGTACAGACAATGTAACTTTTCTTAGACCCACACCAAATTGCTGCCTGGCTGAATATCTAAGCTAATTTAAGGCTATGTCCCCTCAGGAGCTGAGGGACAAGCTGAACAGCAGTTAATCAGGCATAATGGAAGGCTGAGTCTATGAAGTGGTGCATGATTACACATGTAGTGGCTCCTGCCAAGGCCGGGGTGTAGTATAGTTCTTCCTCTATAGCAATTCACTGGTAGGTACTTAATGCTGAACTATACTGAAAAGTTGTTGAAGTTTGGTATTAAATAATTAGTTTTATCTTACATAGCAAGACCAAAATAATCACCTTCCTTTTAACAGTAATATTTAACAGCTCACGTGCTGATGGTTAGAGAAATCTTCATGTTCTGCCAGCTGAAGTGGGGATGGGACAGAGATAGCCCCTCTGAGGCTCTTAGTTAAGTAGATAGTGGAGGAAGCAACACCTAGATACTCTGCCTGTGTGGAGACACTTACACAGATGGCAACCCAGACAAAGTCTCTTTACAAGTCCTGGTAGCTCTGACCTGTAGTCCCATGGTAACATGGAGTCTTGTCCAAGCACGTCTCAATGGACGCCATCAGGGGACCAGAGAGGAAAGTGTGAATGTTGATCGCAAAGGTTGAACAGGTCAAGACAATCATAAAGTGGAAAATGAACCAGTCAGAGGGAGCAGGAACAATTGTGCATAAAGATAACTGTGCCTTTTTTCTTAGAAGTGAAGTCATGAACTCCAGATGGATGAAGCAGGCTGAAATAGTGACTCCTAAATCCAGCAATACCCTGGAAGCTTGGGAGTATTTGCTGGAAATTTTTTATGAAATTGCTTTCTTAACGAAATTCTTAAAAGGGTATGTGGGGAGGGGTAATTTATTTTCAGGTAGTGCATTTCATCTACAGACAAAAACTTTTTTTTTTTTTTTTCTGAAAGTAGCCAGGGATTTATGTTACATGGATAGATTTTCCCTAGAGAAATACTGAGTAAGCACTTGAGAGATCTAAGGTAGAACCAGCCGGCACTGTGTGAGGAGAAAATACATGTGACCTCAGTCGTAAAGCACTCATGTAATCTGTGCACACAACCACCCCAGCCTTACTGGTTGGTAGTTCTTTGTCCCAGGAACACCCCCCTCCCACTATCACCCAAGTCAATTGTTTTTTTTCTTTTATGCCCAGAAATTGCCTCTATCTTCAAAATTGGGTACAGTCATCAACCCCCAGCTCAGGAAATAAATGTCTTTTCAGGTACAGAGACCCTCCCTCACTCCCATAATTTTAGAATGCGGAAGGTATTATAAAAATAAAGTAAAATGTTTTGTCTCCTCTTTGCACAAGGACTTAACCTGAGTACCTGCTGAGGACATCTGCTGAGTCAACATGTGGTCTGTGAGGATGCTCTCTGTCCTCCTAAGAGCCTGGATTTCATGCACAGTCAGGGAGGAGGCAAGTGCATAAGGACAAGCAGTCTGAGAGGACAAACCTCTGAATGCGGGAGTTTAGTTAGAATCAATTCCTGTGTACAACATTATAATGCCTTAGCTATAATTAATACCATGTACTCTTCTCCCAGGATGACTTCCCCTGGTATGACACGCATCTACAGTTACCACCAGAGGGGCCCCACTCCAGCCTCATACATGGAGCAAAATCCCATAAAGATTTTTTAACTAAGCAAGAAAAAAAGTGCATCAGAAAAGTTTTCAGCAAATACCAACAGGTATCCAAGAGATTACTTAAAATGCTTGCCTTTTTTTAGATTGTAAACCCAAAGCAGAGAACCATTTCTCTTCTTTAGTAATTGAGTAATTCTCCACAGGTCTTTGACTATCAGGGTAGTTCCTGAGTATCTACTAAATTTCCAAGTTAATCATCCGGGTTCATGCTGGCCTTAGGAGTTGAGTAACAAATGCCCTCTTTTTTGGAAGTGGAGGGGACAATATATCTTTCTATATTTTTTCTTTTTCAACCTTTTAAAATTTTAATTAATTTCAAGTTTACAGAAAAATTGCAAGAGTAGTACTAGGAAATTCTATATCCAGATATTTCTATATTTCACCCAGATACACCATCATCAATATTTTGCTACATTTGCTTTGTAATTCTCTCTCAATGCATGCATGCACACAAACACACAGAGTAATTTTTTTTTGAACCCTTTGACAATAAGTTGCAGACATTCATCTCTACCCCTAAATACTTCTGTGTGTATCTCCTAAGAAGAGGGACATGCTCTTACACTGTATAATTATCAAACCACAATATAGTTATCAAAATTAGGACATATAACATTGATAAAATAGCTCATAATCCATATTCCAGCCAGTCCATAATCCATATTCAAATTTCACCAATTGACCCAATATGTCCTTTATAACAATTCTCTTCCTCCCCCCACCAAGTACAGAATCCAGTCCAGGATCACCTGTGACATTTTGTAGTCATATCATTTTAGTTCCCTTTAAGAGACTAACTAGGAAAAGTTCCTCAGTGTTTCTTTGCCGACATGATATTCACACCTTGGATGAATATGACTGTCATTTTATAGCTTGTCTCTTAGTTTGAGCTGATCTGATGTTTCCTAGGATTAGGTCAATTTATGAAAATTTGTCAGGGTTACTATACAAATGATGTGTTCTTCTCACTACATCCCATCAAGACATATATAGTGTTAGTTTGTTTTATTGCTAGTGATGTGAACTTTAATCACATAGTTACCATGGTGTTTACCAGGGTTTTTCCACTGATAAATTACTATGTTTCCATTTGTAATTAATGTGCAAAATCTAGGGAGATAATTTGAGACTGTAAATGTCCTCTTTCTTATCAAGATTTCACCTTTTTTTAAAGCATCCACTGATGAGTCTTACAGAATTGTGAGAGTCAGACTCCTTCACTCTAGAGAAGAGAAAGCTCTTCCTTACAATAGAATGTCAACTAGCAAATTCACTTTTACATGTTAGGGTTGGCAAATGACCTGGCATCTGCTTTAGTAGCTAACCTGTTATACCAGGATATTCTGGCTGGCCTCTGTTATTTTTCTAGAATAATAATGGGGCCTTTTATAGAGAATTCTCCAGGATATAGCAGATTACTTTTGTGCTATAATGGGGCTACTGATATATTTTTTTAATCTATTTATTTGTTGTAATTTAATAACACATAGTATATACTAAATCCTAGGCACTCTTTCAAATGCTTTACAAATATTAACCATTGTAACCCAATGAAGTAGGTACTATTATTATTCCCATTTTACAGATGAGGAAATGGAGGTGGTGGACTTCAGTAATGTGTTTAATTTTGAGCAGCTTATAAGACAATGTATTGGACCAAAGCAGTCTAGCTCTAGAAATGTGTATTCTTACACCATTATAATATGTTACCTCAGCACAGGTGCAGAAATTCTTTCTCCAATTCTAAGATGTTTTGACTTAATATCAGTGAAAAGAAACTATTGTTTTCAACAGCAAACAAATGACTTGTCATATACCCGCATTGCCTTTCTCCAAGCAGAGTAACAGCTATTGCGACCAGATCAGATAGGCTATATTTATTCAAAGCAAGTTTCTTAAAATGTTTTAGATCACAAGTTTGCTATGTTCTGTGGTCCCTTTATGCATGAGTTTGGAGGACAAGGAGAGCAAGGTACCATCCCCACTTCAACCACTCCAGCTGGACTTTTAATTGCTTTATATTCTGGGATTCTCTGGGGACTTTCATTTGAAGAAAATGGGATGAATTAATAAAATATCACCATGATGAAGCATTAGCACTTATTTAATAAAGAATAAAAAATAGCATGCAGAAGAATTTGAGGACATTCTCTGTTCTAGCTATGAGTGGCCTCTCCCAAGGTGAAAGATGACAGATAAATGGAAAATTCCCTCTGGGCTTCTACCATCTGCAGCCAACTCTCCAAGCTGTGAATGTTTGGTATGGTACAAAATGTTCACGAAATGGTCCATATGCTTCCTGATATTCTGCAGGCCCCTTGCAGTTGGGAAGAGCCATGTGACTAGATCTCATCATGACCTGTGGATGGATGACAGATGTGTCACTTCTGGGCCAAAGCATATAAGAGCTGGTGTGAGTTCTCTGTGTGTTTTTGTAATATGTCTCCACAATCACAGAGGCCTCGTGTTGTGATGAGGGAACTCACATGGAGGCAACATGGGCCATTCAATCACCATGTGGGGGACAACTGCCTTGGAACAAGAAATAAATTTATTCCATTAAGCTATTGACATGTGGAGATTGTTACTATAACCCTGACTAATACAACTGAAAAATACATTGATTTAGGGCAAACAGAAGCATTCCATTCAAATAACCATATACATGTGCTTAAAGCAGTGGTTCTCCACCAAGGGGTACATGTATCACCTGCCCTGGGATATTTGGTAATATCTGATACATTTTTGGTTGTCACAGCTGGGGGTGGGAAGATGTGCTACTGGTGTCTAGTGGGCAGAGGAGAGGGATGCTGCCAAATATCCTACAATGCACAGGACAGCATCCAGAACAAAGAATTATCTGGCTCCAAATTTCAATCATGCTGGGGTTAAGAAATCCTGGCCTAAAGAGAAGGGCTAGCACCTTCATTTTATGCAGGAAATTATTTACTTGCTACACAAAAATCTACCAAAAAGAGATATACTTATGCCTATTATCTTTTAAAGGCTGGCCAAAAATCATGTATTTAATAGAATTTTGAAATTCACCTCAATATAACAAATTTCTATTTGTTTAAAAAAATCACTACACTGTTTTTTTCCCCATTTTCATAAAATAAGGAAATATCAAACAGCAGTTTAAATAGATCTGTTCTGTATACTTAGCATGTCTTCACTTCTTCCTTTTCATAAATTCATACATTCTTGTTTAAGAGAGATGTCGTAATCTAATCCCCTCAGTTTTTAGAAAAATAAACCATTGGAGAATGTCTATACCAGAACTCATCTCACTGTTCTTTCCACTACATCACAATAATGGATGTTCTCCTTCATTACAAAGCACTAGGTAGAGGTCTGAGGAAGGTAAACAGCCTCTCGGCCACAGGGAGTGTGGGATGAACATCATGTCCAAGGGTGATGCATAGTTTCCAGGTGAGAGCATTTGGTTTCAACAGGAAGGGCAGAATCAGAAAGGCAAAAAGAAAGGCTTCCCAGTGAGCTCACCAACACAGCATGTGCCTGTTCATCCACTGCTCACAGACCCACTTGGCCAAGTCTGTCTGCATCATCTTATCTCCCGGGTAAGCATACAGACGTGCAAGGTAGAACTGAATCACAGCTTGGCAAGCGCTGTGAGAAATTTCACAAAGTAATTGAGTGAAAGCTGGATTCAAGGTTGGGATATCTAATGCCAGCTCTGACTCTAACTAATTAGTTATGTACCCTTCGTCAAGCCAGCATGGGCCTAAATTTTCTCACTTTGAAATGAGGAGCATGAATTAAATCACAATAATTACATTATCAATAATCAAAGAAGAGCTACTATTGTTGAGTGCATTCTATAAGCTAGGGAATGTGCCAAATGCATTTCATTACATTCTCAAGACCAACCTAGGCATCCTTACCCTCCCTTACAGATGAGGAAACTGGGACTCAGAGAGGTAAACAACATAATGAACATGATTAGTAAGAACCAGGATTTGAACCATGATCTACTTGACTATAAAGCCAACGTCCTTAATGACTACATTTGCTGCCCCCAGTTCTCCAGCCCTGCATCTCTAGCATCCCTCCCCAAGTTGTTTAAGTTTTGTTGAGTGATTTGTGGGATCTCAAACAATTTGGAGCATAAGCCGGGGTCTTTTGGCTGGAATTAACTAACCCAGACATTTTTATTACTCATCCACAAATCCCAAAGATGAACCAGGTTGTTTGTAAAATTCACTAGGTTTGGTTCTCGCTCTAACAATAAAAACAAAACAAAAAAAAATGCAAATAAAAAACTGAGAAGCCAGAAGCCCACAGTATCCAAACTTAAATTGACATTTTGCAGAACATCCAGGTGAATTTGAAATATATAGGGTAAGTGAATTACCAAAAGTAGTTCTACTAGATGGTCTTTGTTTGCAAGCATAGCCAACAGAGTTTATTTTATATTGTGTTTATTTTATATATGTGTGCATTCTGTGTCTTCAAAAATAAAGAAAATGATGGCTTAACACAAAAATAAAGCTGATATCACCTCTTGGATATCCTAACTCTGCCAGACTTCAATAAGTCATCCTGTAGCACAATATTTTAAAAAGATGTCCAAATCCACAACTTTTAAAAGGATGTCCCAAATTCAAATTCCTTTATCCCCATCTTCCATATATTTGAAGATTCCTCCATGGCAATGGGAGATGGGGAGGAGGTGGTTTAGGGTATCTTTCTCCTAGTCATCTTTTGTCCCAATGTTCTTCTTCTGATGTATTCTCAAACTCTATTATCTCATGGCCCCCAGCTGCCATTCGATTCTCTCCCATGTTGACCCAAATGCTGATCTACTTTATTGATTTCCTCAATATGTCACTCATAAGAGACGGGATTTATGTAACAGAATTGTATCAAAGAGTGAGGATAATGGTAGGAGAGGAGGAAACATGGAACATAGAACAGAAAACATCTTAAAATTGGTATAAGCCAGCTGTGTTCTTAAAAATACACAAACCATTCTCACATCCTGAATTATCCATCTCTCACCCTTGGGGCCCCAGACCCCTCTAATAATCCTATCTTCCCCTCATTTCATGAACTGTGCCCACTCTTCCCTTATGGGTTGCCTATGAAAACTATAAAAATTCCTTTTATTTTATTACATGGTGCAATTTTGTTCTTTCAGTCTCAATCTAACTTATCTGGAGAAAGCCTGAGGTTGTGAACTTTGTTAAAAAAGTTCAAGGTTGTGAAATAGGTCACCTTCCTTGGGAAAAGTCAGGCTCCGTGGCTGGAGGATGTTTGTGGTTAAAGTGACAGTTATTATTACAAAGCCTTCCAGAGATAAGTGTGACAGAGGGGCTATATGGGAAACCAGGCAGCCTCTCACTGCTTGGGAAGTTCCCTGTTTTTATCTAATTCTTTCATCACTTTGCTGATGTTCAAATGCCATAAATCCTCGCCCAGCATTAGATTCCTGTGAGAGGGATTTGACTTCAGAGAGTAAAAGCAGTCCAGTAATAAGAATATACATGGTCTATACCAAACACTAACTGGATTGACTTTCATCATTTAGCAGAGAATGTACATTCTGGTTTTTACTTACTGGACCATAAATATAATTGGAAGTAGGTGAGAAGAAAAGTAACATAAATACTTACATAAATAAGACAAAGCAATCACTGAAATTATTTTATTCTGAATTAGGTGAATTAAAAAGTAGATACATGTACATGCATATACATGAATACAATCTGTGCCTGAGTCAGGAAACCCTATGTTTTAGGCAAGAACTGTTTGGCTGAGACAAATGATCTTGTACACCATACCCATTCATCCCTTCTACTTTTGATGACTTCCAAACTTTGTAATCTTACCCTCTGAGCAAACGCAGGGAAAAAGAGAAACCAGATTTCTGGTGAGAGGCCAAACTTTTTGGAAGGGTGGAAGAGAGGAGACCCTGAGGGGCATTGGACTACCTGGTGCCATCTCCTTCAAGGGTGCTCTCAGTAACTCTCCTCCTCATCTACTCCCCTTTTTTCAGCCAGCTTCTGACATACAAACTCACTGATAAGCACGGGGAAGCCAGCCAAATTTTCTTTTTATCCACGTCAGTGACTATGAGGCATTCATCATTTACAGCAGTTCTCTTGAGACCTGAGAGCTGACCTCACGCTTGTAATCTACTGGGAGGCTCCTGACCTCATCTTGCTCTTCATTCCAGCATGGTTTCCCCAGTGATAACCAGCAGTGGCTGAGATAACTCTTTTATTCTATAGCTGATAAAGTCTGAGTTGTAAACTCAATGGCTTTCTCTTCTCTAATCTATCTTCTCTCCCCAGTGCCCAAACTATCTAGCTTTTTCTCTTAGTTAAGGGTCCCAAACAGGCACTAGTGTAAACAGCCCTCATTGCACATTCAGAGATCACTTGCAGAAGGTGTTTTGGGAACCAAGAGCAAGAATGACCCACCTTTACTAGGAGATGGTAGAGCAGGAGGATGTAGAACTCACCTCCCCCCATGAACACATCAAAAACACATCTACATATGGAGCAATTTTCACTGAAAACTAATTGGAGACTGGCAGAAAAACACTTGTACAGCCAAGGCTGTAAGAAAGATCCACACAGAATCAGGTAGCACGGGAAGAGAAGTGATCAGGTTGGGACGTTTGCCCTTGGGAGAGGACTCAGAAGAAGAGGGAGATTACATTGGTGGATATCTCACCTGGGGAGTGAGCAGTTCAAGCCACCTATGGTCACCTAAGCCCTGAAGTTCAACACCAGGAAGATGGGTACCCTTAGCTGGTTGGACAGCCAAGAGGACTAACAGGAAGGTTGTGGGAAGCCTGAACACAACTCATGAGGAGTGCACACTCGTTTGCTTACTCCCAAAACAGGGCAGAGAGGGCAGATTGAAACTTAATGGGATGCTGGCTTGTTTCCTGCAATTGTTCCAACACGTGCTTCAGCCTGAGCCAATTGCCCACTAGAAACCCACTTGCTTCATGACACAGCTCCACACTAAGGCAAGGGCTACCTTAGCTTTTCAAGGGAAAGTTCAGTAGAGAGGGACAAAGGCAGAACCAGAGCAACATCTGAGCAGAGAAGGAGCAGCCATTACTGGGGATTATGGAGGCAGCACTGGGAAAGAGTCTGGGAATCTGACTGCAGCTGGGGCCACCACAGCCCACACCCAGATCCATACCAAGTGCCCACACCAGCCCCTTGTGCCCCAGCACTGTTCCCCTCTGGGGCCAGGGTGCTGATGCTGGGATGGGGGGAGAGCTTAACGGGAATAGAGCCAGCTCAGACCTGACCCTCAGAGCTTCTGCTCCAGCAACGTGGGACTCATCCTCATCCCCAGTAGGCTGGTGCTGGCCACTGAGCAGAGGAGAAACCCTGGCTTGCACCTGACTCTGGCTCTAGCACTGCCTCCTCAATCTCCAACCCCATCTCTTACTAAAGTGATAGCTGCTAGCACAACCTGGGGAAAGACCCGACTTATGCTCACTTCAGATCCAGCTCTCCCATCAAAGCCACTGGGCACTCACAGACTGTATAGGGATGCTCTCACACAAGGACACCGCTTCAAGACTACAATAGGTAACTGTTTCACCTAATTTCATAGAGACAGAGAAAGTTAAGCCAAATGAGTTGACAGAGGAATTTGTTTCAATCGAAAAAAACAAGAGAAAGCCCCTGAAAAAAACAACTAATTAAACAGAAACAAATAATTTACCAGATAAAGAGTTCAAAGCTAGAGGAGCTTCAAGACGTGGAGATCACCTTCCTCCCCACAAATACATCAGAAATACATCTACATGTGGAACAACTCCTACAGAACACCTACTGAACGCTGGCAGAAGACCTCAGACCTCCCAAAAGGCAAGAAACTCCCCACGTACCTGGGTAGGGCAAAAGAAAAAAGAAAAAATAGAGACAAAGGAATAGGGACGGGACCTGCACCAGTGGGAGGGAGCTGTGAAGGAGGAAAGGTTTCCACACACTAGGAAGCCCCTCCGCGGACAGAGACTGCGGGTGGCGGAGGGGGGAAGCTTCAGAGCCACGGAGAAGAGTGCAGCAACAGGGGTGCAGAGGGCAAAGCGGAGAGATTCCCGCACAGAGGATTGGTGCTGACCAGCACTCACCAGCCCTAGAGGCTTGTCTGCTCACCTGCCGGGACGGGTCGGGGATGGGAGCTTAGGCTCTGGTTTCAGAGGTCAGATCCCAGGGAGAGGACTGGGGTTGGCAGTGTGAACATAGCCTGAAGGGGGTTAGTGCGCCACAGCTAGCTGGGAGGGAGTCCACGGAAAAGTCTGCAGCTGCCAAAGAGGCAAGAGACTTTTTCTTGCCTCTTTGTTTCCTGGTGCGTGAAGAGAGGGGATTAAGCGTGCCGCTTAAAGGAGCTCCAGAGATGGGCGCAAGCTGCAGCTATCAACGCGGACCCCAGAGATAGGCATGAGACGCTAAGGCTGCTGCTGTGGCCACCAAGAAGCCTGTGTGCAAGCACAGGTCACTATCCACACCTCCCCTCCCGGGAGCCTGTGCAGCCCACCACTGCAGGGACAGTGCAGGGACAACGTTCCTGGGAGAACACCCGGCACCTCAAGCTGTTGCAACGTCACACTGGGCTCTGCCGCCGCAGGCTCGCCCTGCACTCTGTACCCCTCCCTAACCCTGGCCTGAGTGAGCCAGAGCCCCCGAATCAGCTGCTCCTTTAAACCCACCGTGTCTGAGCAAAGAACAGACGCCCTCAGGCGACCTACACACAGAGGCGGGGCCAAATACAAAGCTGAACGCCAGGAGCTGTGCGAACAAAGAAGAGAAAGGGAAATTTCTCCCAGCAGCCTCAGGAGCAGCGGATTAAATCTCCACAATCAACTTGATGTACCCTGCATCTGCGGAATACGTGAATAGACAATGAATCATCGCAAATTGAGGAGGTGGACTTTGGGAGCAAAGATATATATATACTTTTCCCTTTTTCTCTTTATGTCAGTGTGTATGTATATGCTTCTGTGTGTGATTTTGTCTGTATAGCTTTGTTTTTAGCATTTGTCCTAGGGTTCAGTCAGTACGTTTTTTGTTGTTGTTGTTTATTTTTTGTTAGTTTGTTTTGTATAGTTTTTGGCACTTGTTATCATTGGTGGGTTTCTTTCTTGGTTAGGTTGCTATATTCTTTCTTCATTTCTTTTTCTATTTTTTTATTACTTAAAATTTTTTTTTAATAATTATTTTTTATTTTAATAACTTTTTAATTTAATTTAATTTTTTCTTCTTTCTTTCTTTCTTTCTTTTTTTTCCTCCCTTTTATTCTGACCCATATGGATGACAGGCTCTTGGTGCTCCAGCCAGGCATCAGGGCTGTGCCTCTGAGGTGGGAGACCCAAGTTCAGGACATTGGTCCACCAGAGACCTCCCAACTCCATGTAATATCAAACGGTGAAAATCTCCCATAGATCTCCATCTCAACACCAAGACACAGCTCCACTCACTGACCAGCAAGCTACAGAGCTGGACACCCTATGCCAAACAACTAGCAAGACAGGAACATAACCCCACCCATTAGCAGAGAGGCTGCCTAAAATAATAAGGCCACAGACACCCCAAAACACACCACCAGACGTGGACCTGCCTACCAGAAGGACAAGATCCAGCCTCATCCACCAGAACACAGGCACTAGTCCCCTCCAACAGGAAGCCTACACAACCCACTGAACCAACCTTAGCCACTGGGGACAGACACCAAAAACAACAGGAACTACGAACCTGCAGCCTGCGAAAAGCAGACAACAAACACAGTAAGATATGCAAAATGAGAAGACAGAGAAACACACAGCAGATGAAGGGGCAAGGTAAAAACCCACCAACCCTAACAACTGAAGAGGAAATAGGCAGTCAACCTGAAAGAGAATTCAGAATAATGATAGTAAAGATGATCCAAAATCTTGGAAATAGAATGGAGAAAATACAAGAAACATATAACAAGGACCTAGAAGAACTAAAGAGCAAACAAACAGTGATGAACAACACAATAAATGAAATTTAAAATTCTCTAGAAGGGAACAATAGCAGAATAACTGAGGTAGAAGAACGGATAAGTGACCTGGAAGATAAAATAGTGGAAATAAGAACTGCAGAGCAGAAAAGAGAAAAAACGAATGAAAAGAATTGAGGAGAGTCTCAGAGACCCCTGGGACAACACCAAATGAAACAACATTCGAATTATAGGGGTCCCAGAAGAAAAGAGAAAAAGAAAGGGACTGAGAAAATATTTGAAGAGATTATAGTTGAAAAATTCTCTAATATGGGAAAGGAAATAGTTCATCAAGTCCGGGAAGCACAGAGAGTCCCATACAGGATAAATCTAAGGAGAAACACGCAAAGACACATATTAATCAAACTATCAAAAATTAAATATAAAGAAAACATATTAAAAGCAGCAAGGGAAAAACAACAAATAACACACAAGGGAATCCCCATAAGGTTAACAGCTGATCTTTCAGCAGAAACTCTGCAAACCAGAAGGGAGTGGCAGGACATATTTAAAGTGATGGAGGGGGAAAACCTACAACCAAGATTACTCTACCCAGCAAGGATCTCATTCAGATTTGATGGAGAAATTAAAACCTTTACAGACAAGCAAAAGCTAAGAGAATTCAGCACCACCAAACTAGCTTTACAACAAATGCTAAAGGAAATACTCTAGGAAGGAAACACAAGAGAAGGAAAAGACCTACGATAACAAACCCAAAACAATTAAGAAAATGGTAATAGGAATATACATATAGATAATTACCTTAAATGTAAATGGATTAAATGTTCCAAGCAAAAGACATAGAATGGCTGAATGTATACAAAAACAAGACCCATATATATGCTGTCTATAAGAGACGAACTTCAGACCTAGGGACACATACAGACTGAAAGTGAGGGGATGGAAAAAGATACTCCATAAAAATGGAAATCAAAAGAAAGCTGGATTAGCAATTCTCATATCAGACAAAATAGACTTTAAAATAAAGACTATTACAAGAGACAAAGAAGGACACTACATAATGATCAACAGATCCATCCAAGAAGAAGATATAACAATTGTAAATATTTATGCACCCAACATAGAAGCACCTCAATACATAAGGCAAATACTAACAGCCATAAAAGGGGAAATCGACAGTAACACAATCATAGTAGGAGACTTTAACACCACACTTTCACCAATGGACAAATCAACCAAAATGAAAATAAATAAGGAAACACAAGGTTTAAATGATACATGAAAAAAGATGGACTTAATTGAAATTTATAGGACATGCCATCCAAAAACAACAGAATACACTTTCATCTCAAGTGCTCATAGAACATTCTCCAGGATAGATCATATCTTGGGGCAGAAGTCAAGCTTTGGTAAATTTAAGATAATTGAAATTGTATCAAGTATCTTTTGCGACCACAACACTATGAGATGAGATATCAATTACAGGAAAAAATTTGTAAAAACTACAAACACATGGAGGCTAAACAATACACTACTTAATAACCAAGAGATCACTGAAGTAATCAAAGAGGAAATCAAAAAATACCTGGAAACAAATGACAATGAAAACACAACGACCCAAAACCTATGGGATGCAGCAAAAGCAGTTCTAAGAGGGAAGTTTATAGCTATAAAATCCTACCTTAAGAAACAAGAAACATTTCAAATAAACAACCTAACTTTATACCTAAAGCAATTAGAGAAAGAAGAACAAAAAAACCCCAAAGCTAACAGAAGGAAAGAAATCAGAATGATCAGATCAGAAAAAAATGAAAAAGAAATGAAGGAAATGAAGGCAAAAATCAATAAAACTAAAAGCTGGTTCTTTGAGAAGATAAAAAAAAATTGATAAACCATAAACCAGACTCATCAAGAAAAAAAGGGAGAAGATGCAAATCAGCAGAATTAAAAATGAAAAAGGAGAAGTAACAACTGACACTGCAGAAATACAAACGATCATGAGAGATTACTACAAGCAACTCTATGCCAATAAAATGGACAACCTGGAAGAAATGGACAAATTCTTAGAAATGCATAACCTTCCAAGACTGAACCAGGAAGAATTAGAAAATATGAACAGACCAATCACAAGCACTGAAATTGAAACTGTGATTAAAAATCTTCCAACAAACAAAAGCCCAGGACCAGATGGCTTCACAGGCGAATTCTATCAAACATTTAGAAAAGAGCTCACACTCATCATTCTCAAACTCTTCCAAAATACAGCAGAGGGAGGAACACTCCCAAACTCATTCTATGAGGCCACCATCACCCTGATACCAAAATCAGACAAAGATGTCACAAAGAAAGAAAACTACAGGCCAATATCACTGATGAATATAGATGCAAAAATCCTCAACAAAATACTAGCAAACAGAATCCAACAGCACATTAAAAGAATTATACACCATGATCAAGTGCAGTTTATCCCAGGGATGCAAGGATTCTTCAATATACGCAAATCAATGTGATACACCATATAAACAAATTGAAGGAGAAAAACCATATGATCATCTCAATAGATGCAGAGAAATCTTTCAACAAAATTCAACACCAATTTATGATAAAAATCCTCCAGAAAGTAGGCATAGAGGGAACTTACATCAACATAATAAAGGCCATATATGACAAATCCAGAGCCAACATCGTCCTCAATGGTGAAAAAGTGACACCATTTCCACTAAGATCTGGAAAAAGACAAGGTTGCTCACTCTCACCACTATTATTCAACATAGTTTTGGAAGTTTTACCCACAGCAAGCAGAGAAGAAAAAGAAATAAAAGGAATCCAAATTGGAAAAGAAATAAAGTTGTCACTGTCTGCAGATGACATGATATTATACATAGAGAATCCTAAAGATGCTACCAGAAAACTACTAGAGCTAATCAGTGAATTGGTAAAGTGGCAGGATACAAAATTAATGCACAGAAATCTCTTGCATTCCTATACACTAATGATGAGAAATCTGAAAGTGAAATTAAGAAAACACTCCCATTTACCATTGCAACAAAAAGAATAAAATACCTAGGAATAAACCTACCTAAGGAGACAAAAGACCTGTATGCAGAAAATTATAAGACACTGATGAAAGAAATTAAAGATGATACAAATAGATGGAGAGATATACCATGTTCTTGGATTGGAAGAATCGACATTGTGAAAATGACTCTACTACCCAAAGCAATCTACAGATTCAACGCAACCCTTATCAAACTACCACTGGCATTTTTCACAGAACTAGAAAAAAAATATCACAATTTGTATGGAAACACAAAAGACCCCGAATAGCCAAAGCAATCTTGAGAAAGAAAAACGGAGCTGGAGGAATCAGGCTCCCGGACTTCAGAGTATACTACAAAGCTACATTAATTAAGACAGTATGGTACTGGCCCAAAAACAGAAATATAGATCAATGGAACAGGATAGAAAGCCCAGAGATAAACCCACACACATATGGTCACCTTATCTTTGATAAAGGAAGCAAGAATATACAATGGAGAAAAGACAGCCTCTTCAATAAGTGGTGTTGGTAAAACTGGACAGCTACATGTGAAAGAATAAAATTAGAACACTCCTTAACACCATACACAGAAATAAGCTCAACATGGATTAAAGACCTAAATGTAAGGCCAGACACTATCAAACTCTTAGAGGAAAACATGGGAAGAACATTCTATGACATACATCACAGCAAGATCCTTTTTGACCCACCTCCTAGAGAAATGGAAATAAAAACAAAAATAAACAAATAGGACCTAATGAAACTTGAAAGCTTTTGCACAGCAAAGGAAAACATAAAAAAGATGAAAAGACAGCCCTCAGAATGGGGGAAAATATTTGCAAATGAAGCAACTGACAGAGGATTAATTTCCAAAATTTACAAGCAGCTCATGCAGTTCAATATTAAAAAAACAAACAACCCAATCCAAAAATGGGCAGAAGACTTAAATAGACATTTCTCCAGAGAAGATATACAGATTGCCAACAAACACATGAAAGGATGCTCAACATCGTTAATCATTAGAGAAATGCAAATCAAAACTACAATGAGATATCATCTCACACCAGTCAGAATGGCCATCATCAAAAAATCTAGAAACAATAAACGCTGGAGAGGGTGTGGAGAAAAGGGAACCCTCTTGCACTGTTGGTGGGAATGTAAATTGATACAGCCACTATGGAGAACAATATGGAGGTTCCTTAAAAAACTAAAAATAAAACTACCATATGACCCAGCAATCCCACTACTGGGCATATACACTGAGAAAGCCATAATTCAGCAAGAGTCATGTACCACAATGTTCATTGCAGCTCTATTTACAATAGCCAGGACATGGAAGCAACCTAAGTGTCCATCAACAGATGAATGGATAAAGAAGATGTTGCACATATATACAATGGAATATTACTCAGCCATAAAAAGAAACGAAATTGCGTTATTTGTAGTGAGGTGGATGGACCTAGAGTCTGTCATACAAAGTGAAGTGAGTCAGAAAGAGAAAATCAAATACCGTATGCTAACACATATATATGCAATCTAAAAAACCAAAAAATGGTCATGAAGAACCTAGGGGCAAGATGGGAATAAAGACGCAGACCTACTAGGGAATGGACTTGAGGATACAGGGAGGTGGAAGGATAAGCTGGGAGAAAGTGAGAGAGAGGCATGGACATATATACACTACCAAATGTAAAGTAGAGAGCTAGTGGGAAGCAGCAGCATAGCACAGGGAGATCAGCTTGGTGCTTTGTGACCGCATGGTGGGGGGGATAGGGAGGGTGGGAGGGAGGGAGACGCAAGAGGGAAGAGATATGGGGATATATGTATACGTATAACTGATTCACTTTGTTATAAAGCAGAAACTATCACACCATTGTAAAGCAATTATACTCCAATAAAGATGTTAAAAAAAAAAAGGAAAAACAAAAAGAGTTCAAAGCATTACTAATATGAATGCTGACTGAATTAAGGAAAAGAATAGATAAAGACAGTAAGAATTTTAACAAAAACTCAGGAAATATAAAAAAGAACACCTCAGAACTGAAGAATACAGTAACTAAAATGAAAAAAAAAATACACTAGAAGAATCTAACAGCAGACTAGGTGATGCAGAAGAATGCATAAGTGATCTGGAAGATAGAATAATGAAATCAACCAATCAGAACAGCAAAAAGGAAAACAAAATTTTTTTAAAATGAGAACAGTTTAAGGGACTTCTATGACAACATTAAGCGAACCAACATTCGCATTATAACGTTACCAGAAGAAGGAGAGCAAGATAGGAAGGGGTCAAAACTGTATTTGATGAAATTATGGCTGAAAACTTTCCGAACCTGAAGAAGGAAACAGATACCCAGGCACAGGAAGCACAAAGGATACCAAACAAGATGAACCAACAGAGACCCACACTAAGTCATAATTAAAACAGCAAAAGTTAAAGATAAAGAGAGGATTTTAAAGGCAGCCAGAGAAAAACAAAGAATCATATACAAGGTGACCCCCATAAAGCTATCAGCTGATTTTTCTGCAGAAACTTTGCAAGCCAAAAGGAAATGTCATGATATATCCAAAGTGCCAAATTGGAAATAGCTGCAACCTAGGATACTCTTCCCAGCAAGATTATCATTCAGAATTGTAGGAAAGATAAAGAACATCTCAGACAGCAAAAACTAAGTGTTCATCAATACTAAACCTACCCTAAAAAATGTTAAAGAGTCTTTTCTAAGTGGAAAAGGAAAGGCTATAACAAAAAGGAAGCATCTCTAAGAAAGAAAACATACCACTAGTAAGGGCAAATATATAGTAAAAGTTGAGGATCAACCTCTTAAATAAGCTAGTACAAAGATTAAGAGACAAAAATGTGTAAAATCAACTAAAACCACAATAATCAGTAAAGAAATAAACAGGAATATGTAAAATATGACATCAAAAACACAAAATGTAGGGGAGAGACGTAAAAAAAATGTAGATTTTTTGGAGTGTGTCTGAATTTAAATGACTACATATTTAAAACAAGTAGATATAATTATAGGTCAACATATATTAACCCCATGGTAACCACAAATCAAAAACCTACAATAGATACACAAAGACTATAGAGAAAAGAACACAAGCATACCACTAAAGAAAACATCAAACCACAGGGAAGAAACTAAAAGAAAGGGAAAAGAATAGAGAACTACAAAAACAGCAAGAAAACAAGTAACAAAATGGTAATAAGTACCTATCTATCAATAATCACTTTAGATGTCAATGGACTAAATGATCCAGTCAAAAGACATAGGGTGACTGATTGGATAAAAAAGCAAGACCCATCTACATGTTGCCTATAGGAGACTCACTTAAGAGCTAAAGACACACACAACTGAAAGTGAGGGGATGGAAAAAGATATTTCATGAAAATGAAAATGACAGAAAATGGGGTTAGCAACACACATATCAGACAAACAGACTTTAAAACAAAGTCTATAATAAAAGACAAAGAAAGGCATTACATACTGATAACGGGATCAATACAAGAAGATATAACACTTCTTTATACATATACACCTAATATAGGAGCACCTAAATATGTAAAATATTAAAAGACAGAAAGAGAGAAATTAACAATAACACAAAAATAGTAGGGGACTTTAACACCCCACTTACATCAATGGACAGATCATCCAGACCAAAAAAAAATCATTAAGGAAGCAGTGCTGTTAAATGCCACATTAGACCAGTGGACTTAACAGAGATCTACAGGATAGTCCATCCAAAAAACATCAGAATACACATTCTTTTCAAGTACACATGGAAACATTCTCAGGATAGATGACTTGCTAGGCCAAAAGACAAATCTCAACAAATTTAAGAGGAAAGAAGTTATATCAAGAATTTTTTTTCTCCCATCAGCAATGGTATGAACCTAGAAATCAATTAAGAGAAGAAAAACAGGAAAAACACAAATACGTGGAGACTAAATAACACATTACTCAAAAACCAAAAGGTCAACGAAGGAATCAAAGAGGAAATCAGAAAATACCTTCAGACAAATGAAAATGGAAACAAAACTTTCCAAAATCTATGGGATGCTGCAAAAGCATTTCTAAGAGGGATGTTTTTAGCAATACAAGCTTTCTTCAAAAAACAAGAAAAATCTCAAGTAAAAATCTAACCTCCCATCTGAATAAATTAGAAAAAGAAGAGCAAACAAAGCCCAAAGTCAGCAGAAGGAAGGAAAAAATAAAGATTAGCGAGAAAATAAATAAAATAGAGACCCACAAAACAGTAGAAGAGCTCAATGAAACAAAGAACTGTTTTTTTGAAAACATAAACAAAGTTGATAAACCTTTAGCCAGTCTCAAGGGAAAAAGAGAGAGGACACAGAGAAGCAAAATAAGAACTGTAAGAAGGGAACTAACAACTGATATCACAGAGATACAAAAAATCATATGCCAAAAAATTGGACAACCTTGAAGAAATGGACAAATTTCTAAAAACACACAACCCTCCAAGACTGAATCAGGAAGAAACAGACAGTCTGACCAGACCAATCACTAGTAGTGAAATTTAATTTATAATTTAAAAATTCCCAAAAAATAAAAGTCCAGTACCAGATAGCTTCACAGGTCAATTCTACCAAACATATACAGAGGAGATAACACCTACCCTTCTCAAACCATTCCAAAAATTTGAAGAGGAGGGAACACTCCCAAATTCATCCTATGAAGCCAACATTACCAAAACCAAAGACACTTCAAAAAAGACATTTATAGGCCAATATCTCTAAAGAATAGAGACGTAAAAATCCTCAACAAAATATTAGCAAGCAGATTTCAGCAATATATACAAAGGATCATGCACCATGATCAAGTTGGATTTATTCCAGGGTTGCAAGATGCAGACGTTCAATATCTGCAAATCAATCAATGTGATATACCACATTAATAAGAAGAAGGATAAAAGTCACATGATCATCTCATAGATGCAGAAAAGCATTTGACAAAATTCAATATCAATTCATGATAAAAACTCTCATCAAAGTTGGTGTAGAGGGAACATATCTCAACATAATAAAGGTCATTTATGACAAAACCACAGCTAACACCATACTTAATGGTGAAAGGCTGAAAGCCTTTCCTATAAAATCAGAGAAGACAAGAATGCCCAGTCTCACCACTTCTCTTTAGCATGGAATCAGAGGTCCTAGCCACAGCAATCAGATAAGAAAAAAACACATCAAAATTGAAAGGGAAGAAGTAAAACTGTCACTAGTTGCAGATGACATGATACTATATATAGAAAATCCTAAAGTCACCACCAAAAAATTATTAGAACTAATAAATGAATTCATTAAAGTTGCAGGATGCAAGATTAACATTCAGAAATCAGTTGCTTTTCTATACACTAATAATGAACCATAAGAAAGAGAAAGCAAGAAACAATCCTGTTTAAAAATCACATCAAAAAGAAGAAAGTACCTTGGAATAAACTTAACCAAGGAGGTGAAAAATCTATACTCTGAAAACTATAAAACATTGATGAAGGAAGTTGAAGATGGTACAAAGAAATAGAAAGATAACTCATACTCTTGGACTGGAAGAATTAATATTCTTAAGATATCCATAGTATTCAAAGTAATCTACAGATTTATTGTAATCTCTATCCAAATACCCATGACATTTTTCATAGAACTAGAACAAATAATCCTAAAATTTATATGGAACCACAAAACACCTCAAATTGCCAAAGCAATCTTGAGGAAAAAGAACAAAGTTGGAGGTATCATGCTCCCTGGCCTTAGACTGTACTACAAGTGACAATAATCAAAACAGCATGGTACTGACACAAAAACAGACACATAAATCATTGGAAAAGAATAGAGAGCTGAGAAATAAACTCACACACTTATGGTCAATTAATCTATAACAAAGTAGGCAAGAATACACAGTAAAGAAAAGACAGTCTCTCCAATAAGTAGAGCTAGGAAAATTGGGCAGCTACATGTAAAAGAAGAAAATTAGAACATTTTCTTACATGATAAACAAAAACTCAAAATGGATTAAAGAAATAAAAGTAATACCTGAAACCATAAAACTCCAAGAAGAGAACAGAGGCAGAACTCTCTTTGACATAAATCAAAGCAATATTTTTTTTTTGGATTTATCTCCTATGGCAAAAAGAAACAAAAGCAAAAATAAACAAATGGGACCTAATTAAAACTTAAAAGCTTTTGTACAGCAAAGAAAACCATGGACAAAAAAAGATAACCTACTGAATGGGAGAAAATATTTACCAATCATATGACCAATAAAGATTAATATCCAAAATATATAAACAGCTCATATAACTCTATATAAAAAAACAAAAAAACAAACAACCTGATTAAAAAATGGGCAGAGAACCTGAATAGACATTTTTCCAATGAAGATATACAGATGACTGACAGGCACATGAAAAGATGCTCAACATCGCTAATCATCAGAGAAATGCAAATCAAAACACAATGAGATATCACTTCACACCTGTCACAATGGCTATCGTTAAAAAGTCTACTAATAACAGTGGAAATGTAAATCAGTTCAGCCACTATGGGAAACAGGATGGAATTTCCTCAAAAAAGTAAAGATAGAACTACCATATGATTCAGCAATCCCACTCCTGGGTATATATCTGAAAAAAACAAAGCAATAATTTGAAAATATACGTGCACCCCAATGTTCATAGCAGCATTATTTACAATTGCCAAGATATGGAAGCAACCTACATGTCCATCAACATATGAATGGATAAAGAAGATGTTGTATGTGTATATATATATATATATATATATATATATATATATATACACACACATATATATACACAATACATATATACAATGGAATATAACTCAGCCATTAAAAAAAGAATGAAATTCTGCCATTTGAAACAACATGGATGAACCCAGAGGGTATTATGCTTAGTGAAACAAGTCAGACAGAGAAAGACAAATCCTCTACGTTATCACTTGTATGTAGAATCTAAAAGATAAAACAAAGGAATGCATATAACAAAACAGAAACAGACTCACAGATATAGAGAACAAACTAGTGGTTACCAGTGGGGAGAGGGTAGGGAATTAAGAGATACAAATTACTATGTATAAAATAAATTAAAAGGTTATGTTGTACAGCATAGGAAAATATAACCATTATTTTGTAATAATTTAAAGGGAGTATAATCTATAAAAATATTGAATCACTATGTTGTACCCCTGAAATTAATATAATATTGTAAATCAACTATACTTCAATTTGAAAAAATAAAAAGAATGACCCAACCTGTCTTTCTGTTCTGGCTCCAAGCAAACACACCATCTAGTGTGTGTTAAGAGTCCTGTAATTGTGACATGGGGCTTGGATTCCAGGCCAGACTCTGTCACTTATTTGCTGTATAGCTATGACATGGTCACTTAACTTTTCTAGATTTAGATTCCTAATGTTAAAAATAACAAATAAGAGTAGAAGACTTATAAAGAACTGACCAGGGCCACAAGTATTAACAGCACTTGCATCTATTACTTATACAACTCCCTGTACAGTGAATCAGAGCCATTTGTTATCACAAGCAGTGGGAAGCACCTAAATAGTCTCAAGTCCAAATTAGAATAAATAACTATGATTCACCAGAAAACTCCACTAAACCCTCAAAGCCCTCAGCCATGGACAACTGGAAAGACTGTTGGACTTCTGATATGAAATGAAATGGTTTATTGATTCTCTGTGACTTTACTCACACTGTGAATCACTGAACCATGTTTCACTTGGGCTCAGGAGTTTGGCAAAGAATGGCAGGGCAAGGAAGGATGTTTTTCCCTCTCTGCCTCAGGATTCTGAATCATCAGGTGTCTTTCCAGGTCCATTTGTCTCCTGGGAATGACTGTGCTCTCTGGTGTATGAAGCCCTATTCTTTGGGGCATGTTAATAAAATTGGTCTTTCAAAGACCAATTATTTAACCCATCTGAAAAGTTCAGGATGAGCTAGGTTATGCTGCAGTAACAAAAACAAAGAACACTCAGTGGCCTAAAACATCAAAGGTTTAAATTTATTGTTCATGCTGCATGTCCATCATGGGTCAACTGAGGGCTATGTTCAGCACTGTCCTCATGCTGGGAACCAGGCTGACAAAAGAGCCTCTATTTGGAATATTACTGATCACCATGGCAAATGGAAAGAGAGAGCATGTGAATTACACACTGACTCTTACAGCTTTCCCCAAGAGGTAATAATGCAATCACTTCTGCTCATATCATTGGCAAAAGTAAATCACAGTACTGTGCCTAACATCAAGACCTGGAAGGAAAATGAGAAAAATTTACAAATAGCATTAATGATGACCTCAGGGTTTGGTTTTTTTATTCTTTTTCTTCATACTCAAGAACCTTGATCTTGACAAGGTTTGTGGTGACAAACTGGTGTAGGCAGTGGCCACATATGTCCATGTCACCCTGCTGAAAAGACCCAAGAGATCTTCCATATCCTTGCGTATTCTTCCATAGCCCTCAGTAGACCTAGAGACCATGCCTCCTGACAAATGGTAAGAAAAAGCTAAGGGATCACTCTCGAGTTTCTAAAAAGGTATACCTGGAAACAGTTTGAGGAAAATGAAGCTGACAAATTTGCTTAGCCAGACAAAGAGAGACAATCACAAATCTCAAATAAAACTTTCTACTACCTTTGAAAATCAAGTTCTTAGAACACTATGCTTAAAGATTGAAGATTTCACCTAGTAGAAATACACCAGACACTAATGGGTTCTACTTTTATTATTTAACAGCAAGTACATTTTGGTTTTTACTTAATGAACCATAAATATAATTGGAAGTAGGTGAGAAGTGATGTAACATAAATAAATAATTAAGACCAAAATATTGGAATTATTTTATTCTGAATTAAGGTGAATTAAAAAGCAGATACATATACACCTATAAATGAAAAACAATTTTAAAAAGGAGCAGGAGTTTATAGGCATTCCAGTTGCTTCATATCATTGGCACCATAGTGCTGTCAGACTTTTACATCTTAGTCATTTTCATTTTTTCTTGCATTTCTTTGGTGGCTAAAAAAGTTCAGTAATCTTTTGTTGAATGAACTAAAGAAGACTAGAGCAAAAGATTCCTAGAGAGTGAAAGGGCCAGAAAAGTCTTCTCAAAGGTGGGGTATGATGTTTGAATCTGGGACTCTCAGAGCTGCCTTCAGTTTTCACTTCAGAGTATGGCAGCTCTTTTTGTGCTGAAGCTTTTCCTAATCCAGAAAGAGGTAGAGAGCAGTGGGGAGTATGTGATTGTCCCAAGTCCCATATGTAGACTCCTGGGAATGGCTTGATTCCTGCCACCATCATGAAAATGTAGAAAGCTTGATAAGAAGTAAAGTTTATGTCAGCAGCTGAAACAGAGCTGATGGTGCCAGCATCTTCCTTTTGGCCCTCTCCCATCCCTGGTCTGCCTCCCCACCTGGTCACAGCTGAAGCCCGACAGGCTAGTTCATTTGGAGGATCAGAATTTATTTAGGAAACCTGGGCTATGAGAATATCATGATTTTCAGAATTTTGAAGTCAAAAGAGCTCTTATAAAGCAATAGCAGAGAATCTTCTGTTTTCAGAGTAGTGATTCCTCCCAGAAATGATACCTTTGGGGAGATTTAACAAACAAAATTGATACTCAATTTCTTAGGAGTAATACGTATGAACTTTTAAAATAGAGACTGAAATGTATGTGGATAATTTACTATCATGAATATTTGGGGCATAGCAAATCAAGAATGATATAAAGAAAATTGTGGGTACCATTTTATAGATGTTCTAATGAATGCCTGCTTATTTCCATTTTTTTTAATATCTTTATTGGAGTATAATTACTTTACAAAGTTGTGCCAGTTTCTTCTGTACAACAAAGTGAATCAGCTATATGTATACATATATCCCCATATCCCCTCCCTCCTGCATCTCCCTCTCACCCTCCCTATCCCACCCCTCTAGATTGTTGCAAAGCATCAAGCTGATCTCCCTGTGTTATGCAGCAGCTTCCCACTAGCCATCCATTTTACATTTGGTAGTGTTTACATGTCAATGCTACTCTCTCACTACATCCCAGCTTCCCCTTCCCCACTGTGTCCTCAAGTCCGTTCTCTATGTCTGTGTCTTTATTCCTGCCCCACTGCTAGGTTCATCAGTACCATTTATTTTTAGATTCCATATATGTGCATTAGCAGACAGTATTTGTTTTCCTCTTTCTGACTTACTTCACTCTGTATGACAGACTCTAGGTCCATTCACATCATTAAAAATAACTCAATTTCATTTCTTTTCATGGCTGAGTAATATTCCATTGTATATATGTGCCACATCTTCTTTATCTATTCATCTGTCGATGGACATTTAGGTCGCTTCCACGTCCTGGCTATTGTAAATAGTGCTGCAATGAACATTGTGATACATGTACCTTTTTGAATTATGGTTTTCTCAGGGTATATGCCAAGTAGTGGGATTGCTGGGTCATATGGTAGTTCTACTTTTAGTTTTTTAAGGTTGTTTCCATTCTTAATGACTCCAAAATTTATAGAATTTGGGCAACTTAAAGAAAAAATTTCCTTGTTATGCAAATGTCAAAGATTCCCAAAGTTCTTCTTTTGTAATTTTAGTAACAAGGTTAACATAAAAAAAAAAAAAAAGTCACATCTCTGTAAGCTTACTGTAGGAAAAGTTATCTCTCTTCATTTTGAAACAAATGCAAATTTGTCATTCCTGTGAATACAGGCTTTAGGGACAATAAGTTGGAACAACATTTAAGCATTTCCAAAAGCCAAGACTAGCCCTACTTTCAGTTGATAACTAAAGAATTCTCCAACATAGATCTAACTAACTCACCTACAAAAATCAAATATTCAAGGAAGAGGACATTGTATTACAAAACTAATAACTGAGCAAGCATTTATATTTTAAAATAAAAGTAATCTAATGCAAATATAGACACAGGCATAACTCTGGTTGTGGCTATAGATACATTAAAACATAAGAAAAATCAAACTGAGAAATCTATGTTTTAATTGAAGGTGCATTACATTTATGAAATTAGAAAAGTGTCTAATACAAATTTTATGTAAAAGAGCTACTACTAAATTACACTTTATTTTAGTTAAAAGGTTTTTAATTAAAATTCATAAATAAAGGTTTGAATGTTATAAAAAAGTAATTTTTATATCCCCCATCCATTCTGGCCTCTGATTAAGTTCTAAAGTATTTTATTAGTTTTGCATTTTCTAATAATTGTTGGTGAACAAGGTGTCTCATTATTTAATGATCCACAAATGTTAGGTAGTAGACAAATATCAAGGTCAACTAAAACTGAAATAAGTAATAATGGTGGGAGAGGAAGGCAGAGGGTAGAAGAGGACAATGAGCCCTTCAGAAGGTCAGGTGTCTCTGCCCATATCCAGGAACAACTCCCAGAGGGCAGAGAAAGGCCAAGTGATCCTTCAAACCCTCTTTAAAGTGCCACTTTCTAGGTTGACCCATCCATCCAAAGGGCAAGGTACTGCTGAGCATTATCTGCTGAGATGCCCTCCTCAAGAAGCTGTGTGTCAGGAAATATCATCAGGCAGTTTCTAAACTAGTCCATAATCGCTATTCCTTTTAACTCTGAGACCCAAGTAATCTACATCATTGAACAACGTTAAGCATCACCATAAGATACCGAACAAACAAACACAACATACTGGGTGAGTTAGTGTCCTCTGGAATTGCGAATATGTAAGCGAGGCATAGTAGGGAATTCTCTTGGTTTTGACCTTGATGGCTACCCAAAAGATGTTTTAATATTTGGGGAAATTTAGGATTCATAGTTTCAGTTTGTATAAATGATTATCACTAGTAGTAGAAGTGAGAGACAGAACAGGCGGCAAAAGCAGAGGAGAAGAAATGGGATGAAATGGGGGTCTCAAGTGAGCAGGGTGAGGGTCAAGATGTCAGCACTTAGCAAATTGAGTGAATCTAACTTTTCTTCACTATCCTGTAGAGTATAGAAAAATGAAGAGTAGCTATTCTTGGTAAGAAGTAGAAACAATGAAACATATATCTTCTTAATAAATGGCTTAGCACCTCATTTATGAACTTAGCGTTCATTTAAGGTATTTTCAGTCATTTTAAATGTGCTGTAATACCAGTGATTTTCTGGACCTTACTGATTTCTATAATGGAGAAAGGGGTAAAGGGAATAGAAAGCCAGGTCTGGCCAAACTTCTTTCCAAGATAGAAAAGTAGGTGCCAGAGGAGTTTTGATTTACATGTATGTATATGGGGATCCAGATAAAAAAGATTGGTAGTAGTCATCTTGGGGAATGGAGGTTTCAGGTACAAGTGGATGGATAAAGGGGATCTTGAGAGCACAGCTCAAATAACATGCATTGTAATACTGTTCAGAGCCTCTTCTAGGGAATCACATAAATATTTTGTGTTGTCGGGGTTATATTAAACTTTAAACACATTTGGAAATCTATCTTGGTCACTTACTAACAAGATTACTTTGATTAAGTCACCCATCCTTTTTAAGCCTCCGTTTCATTATCTGTACATTGTAGTAATAATAGGGCCAATTCAATACAGTTTTTCTGGGGATTATGTGTGATAATGTGTTAAAGGCTTTGCATATGTAAAAAATTATTCCTATTTCTTCACCCCTATCTGTATCCAGACCCTTTCCCATGTGATTTGACAATTCTTCCCACTAAAGGCAAATTGATTTCCCTGTACTATTGATGTTGGCCATGTGGTTTATTTGACCAGTGGAATGTGGGTAGAAGTTTCCAGCATATGTCTTCAGAGGAATCCCCTATGGGAACTTGCAGCCTCTGCCATGAGAAGAATATGCACCCAGTGGCTTCTGCCTCTTTGGTCTGGGTCTCAGAATAAACACACATGGGGCACAATTGAGCCAAACCTGCATAACTTTGAGTGTGGGAATAAATGCCATTGTCATATGCCATTGAGTTCCGAGCTGGTTTGTCGTCATGCAGCAATAGGTGACTGACACAACACAGTCCTGGGGCATGACCTGGGAATCTGCATTTCTCGGGTTGTACATAATAATAGGACTTATGAATAACTGCAATAACGCCTTTGCCCACAGTTTAAAGTGCATGGAGATAAGCAGAAAGATGTATAGCTGATTCTGATTCATACACAACTTTTATCTTCTTTATAGTTATCTTTCTTTGAATCAGATGGACAACTATTTATGAAACATGGCATTCAGTAATCATCTAATTTGCTAACCATGATTTTTGAGATTGCTTGGGAATAAATATCAATCGAGTGGAATTTTCCTCTCATCTGATACTGTGGATAATCTAAATGTTCTAAATTGATTATTTCTTATGTCTAGATTAAATTTACATAATAACTTCTTAAAAGAATACTGAACTGATAGACAATATCTCCTAAAGCTGAACAAATGTGTCTACCTTACAATTCAGCACTTCTGAAACTCCTGGGTACATCCAACAGAAAGGATAGTGCATATTCACCAAAAGACTTGTATAAGAATTGCCAACTCAAGCTGTAAACTGGAAATGGTCCAATGTCTTTCAACAGTAGAATGGATCCATAAATTGGAGTAAGGTAGTATATTCATTCAACAAAATATTACACAACCATAACAAAGAATGCAATAGCAAGGATGAATGTCATAGATGTGATTATGAATTTTTAAAAAATAGACCCAGAGTAATAAATTCTGTATTATTCCATTTGTGCAAAGTTCGAGAAGGGGCAAAATTTATCTATGGGACTTGAAGTTAGAATAGTGTTTCTTGAGGCAGGGGTAGGTATTGCCTGGGAAGGGCCAGAAGGAAGCCTTTTGGACTGCTAGAAATGTTCTACATATTAATCTGCTTGGTGGTTGTGTTATCAGTCTTTTGGAGTTGAACTCCGACAAGGGTCCTCCTGCCCGGTGTCACTTGCACCAATAGAAATAGACTGAGTTGGGTTCAGAAGCAAAGGTAAGGCTTATTCTTTGATCAGAGAGTGGAGAGGTAGGAGCTGGGGATCTAGAGCACATGCTCTCCCAACAGGCTGTGTGTGGGGCTGCTTTATAGGGGTCCGGTCAGCAGGCAGGGGGCAGGCACTGCTGCTCATGTTCCAGATCTCAGTGCCTGATGCAGCATCTCTGCACATGATCCACCAAACTGAATTGTCTGCACAGCAATTTTGCACCAGGAACTCTAGTCTAAAGTGCCAAGTGCAAGACCTTTGCATGCAGCACCCTATGAGAAGTGAAACTAGACTAAGCACAAAAGGCAAGAATAAAAGACAAGGTTAGACTTTATTACCCATATTCAGTTTTGTTTTGTTTTTTTGGAGTCTGAAAAAACTTTTTTTTTACATATCTATTTTCTTTTTTTAAATTTTATTTTTTATTGATGTATAGTTGATTTACAATGTGTTAGTTTCAGATGTACAACAAAGTGGTTCAGTTATACATACATACATACATATATACATATACACACACACACATATATATATATTCTTTTTCAGATTTTTTTTCCTTATAGGTTATTACAAAATACTGAGTATAGTAGGTTCTTGTTGGTTATCTATTTTATATCTAGTTCTTGTTGGTTATCTATTTTATATCTAGTAGTGTGTATATGTTCATCCTAAACTCCTAATTTACCCCTCCCCCCACCATTTCCCGTTTGGTAACCATAAATTTGTTTTCTATGTCTGTGGGTCTATTTCTGTTTTGTATATAAGTTCATTTGTATCATATTTTTTCTTTTTCAGGTTCTTTTCCATTATAGGTTATTATAAGATATTGAGTATAGTTCCCTGTGCTATACAGTAGGTTCTTGTTGTTTACCAATTTTATATATAGTAGTGTGTATATGTTAATCCCAAACTCCCAATTTATCTCTCCCCACCCACACCTCTAGATTCTATTTTTATTTCCCAGGAATTGTTCATGGGCTTTGCCAGTGCTAGTTAATTGGCTGTATATACTACAAAAATTCATCAAGCTATAGACTATAAATATATGCACTATGTATATCATACCTCAATTTTTTAAAAAGATAAAAAAGAAAATCTCATCTGGAATTAGAGAAAAATGAATATTTTAAATGCCAGTGTTTATAACTTACCAAGTTTAATCTGTCAAGCCTCTAGGTTTCAGCATAGCCTGATAGTAAGGAAAAGAGGTATAACTAGTTGATAAAGAGTTAAACTGGACATCATGAAACATGTACCTGGTGAAAGTTTCGGTTACTTATATGCCTAGTTCAAGAGTGGACAAAGGTACATACATATACCAACAAGGACAAGCCATTTGGTACACTGACTGGCTAAATACCCATCAGTAGTTATGCCCTATGCCAACCTGTCTCCAGATTGACAAGATAGTGTTGATGCTGCAGCAAGGGAAACAGAAACAAAGGCAGGGCTGATGCTGCCTTAACAATGAGGGCCTATTCTCCCCCATGCACCTGAGAACACCAGTGAACTTGGTCATTGTTCAGCAGCAGAAACCTCAGGGTTTCTCTCATCCTTAACTCTTTGTCATGTGACCACATTATTTCCTTAGGAGGTGATCCTGCCCTGTGTCCCTTGACAACGGAATCCTCCAAATGTATAAACTGTGTCATCGTGATTGACCAACCAGAGGTCACCGCTCCTCACCACCCCCCTTCATCCCAAGCTGTTTGCTCTTATTGTTCATTAAAAAAAAAGAATGAAAGGGAGGAAAGACAGCAATCCAAGTCCAGTAATAAGCAGCACAAAAGATTCATTCGTGAAGGGCAAAGATTAACAGGACTAATAGCTCCAGGGGTTTGGGGAAAGCCTGTCTGATTCAGGGAACCAACTGGGAAAAACTGAGTGCAGACAAATTGCTTGCTACAAAGGGAATACTATGTGGGAGAGTATGGAAATAACTATGTTCTGCGAGCACGTTTTACTTTCTGTGTTGTTTCGCCAGCAAGAGCTACAAGGACAGCCAGAGTAGCAGAATAATACACCTGTGATAAAAGCAGCTGCCTCCTTTTCTCTAGACACTGAAAGTTTACCTTTGGTTCAGAACTACATATGGGGAAGCTTCAATTTACCAGACTTATTAGTTATTAAGTCTTTATCAAATTGTTTTTCATAGTGTACTTTCATCTAAATGGGAAGGAAAAAAAGCTTTCTCAAGAGGTTACACAGACCTTTCCTTCAGCTATAACTTGAGCCCTAGCATTTTATGAGAATTTATTCTCCAAAAGGTGACCTAGAGGCATTATAAGTTCCTTCCTAAAGTTTTCTAGATTAATGCTTTGGAGAAATGCTTAAGAGCAAGGGTTAAAACAAGAAGAGTTTGCTGATTAATGTTTAGTTAATTTTAATATCTTCACTGACACAGCCCTCTGGATAAAAAAAAGGAAATTATTCTTTTCACCATTTTTTTGTTGTTGTTATATTTAAAATACTAAATGAACAGAATTGCATGGAGATAAAAGTAAACAACACATGAAATGAGAACATGGTCAACTGGTCTTTTCAAACTTGTTTGGGAGAGAAAAGCTTGCCCGAACAAAATCTTTTCATTATATTCCTCCAGGTAAACTATTCTCATAGATAAGCATGGTTATCCTTCCTTGCATAGTTAAAACAATACATTTTACTGATCAAGACAGAAGGAAATGTTTGATCTCTGCTGATTCCACTCAGAATTACCATTTGGCCTCTAGAAGAGCTATTTGCAAACTTTGGTGTGAGTTAGAATAGCTGGAAGAGCTTATTAAACTTGCAGATCTGGAGGGCTTTGTTGTGATATTGTGAATCAGTCAGCCTTGGATAGGCCTTGGAAATTTCATTTCTGTGAAACATCCCAGGTAATTCTGAGGCTCACAGATTGCACTTTGGGTCTCCATAATGCTTTCCCACATTCCGCTGGTGCCGAACTGCTAAGTCTTAGTTTGAAAACTGCAAGACACATAAGCCTTGTCCTATTTTTCTAAAACTAAGCTAAAGAATGTTCTAGCACACAAACAGAAGCATGCTCAACTTGTCATCAGAAACAAACTTACATAAATCACCCACCATCCTGCCTGCTGTCTGGAGTCAATTCAAACCTTAAAGAGCTCCTCTACAGTAAGCATCTGATCAAGAACAAGCAAGTAACTTAAGTGCATAGGGATAGAGAAAGGTTTTAAGAATTATCAAGACAAGGTGAAAATCTTTTTTTTTTTTTTCAGTGCCTATTGCTCCAGGGTTAGGAACAGCCCACAAATACCCACATGTTTAACAGAAGTTTAAGAGGACACCATCATCTTATTTAGAATATTTCATCTTCCCTGAAAACAACAGGTTTCTACAATTCACCTTTGCTTTGAACCAAAGAAAGTCCACTTCTACAGTGAGTGCTATCAAAATAGGAATGTGAAATTATGGCCCAGGGAAGAACCTCATATCAGTACGAGCCCGATCAAGGTATCAATTAAAATGTACTGAACTGAACACAATGGTTCGGTTTTTCCTCCCGCTCTCCTACTTGTCCTGTGCAAATTGTTCAACAGCCTTTCCCAGTGAAAGGACTTCAGAAAGAGGAGCTGTCTTCAGGAGAGGAAGAGTGAGGTGTTGATATGCTGACCAACAGGGCACAAAAGCCCACTGACAGATGGGAAAGAAAAGAAGGAAAGTGCCGGGAGGATTAAAAACAAAAGGATTTTATAAGCAGTAAAGGCAATAATGAGCCCTCTGGAAGGAAGCACCGCATATTAATAGGGGCCATTCGATCTGCTAGAAGGCACAATGGACAATGTGAGGGGTAAACAACAATGCCCAGAACACATTTGGGTAAATAGGGGAGATGGTGGTCTTTGAACAGCCAAGTGTATGCACTGCCAGCTGATCTGGGCCTCTGGAGGTCGGATTTTGAAAGCCTAGGAGGGTTATGCTGATTTCAACATACACTCTTATCCTTGGGATCTGGAAGGCAATTATAAAGTCATCTGTCATGAGCGGGCTATCCCACAAACATTACTCGGCTGCTATTACGCCTGACAGTTGGGCCACTTCTGGTTCAAAGATAGTCCATTTGTCAGTTTCCTCTACTCCCTGCTATTGTGAAAGAAGCAGAATTAGAAGGTACTGCTGGGACGCCAGTTGAATCACTTTGGAATTGTGGCACTGGTTTGCCACAGGAAAGGGGAGACTTGGGGCTTAGGGGCCCAGAAACGATAGTGAGTTGTGCAAGAGGAAATGTCCACTTTGGGAAGCTGTCTGTGGAATTCCCTGAGCTGAGCTGCACATGGGAGCGATGCAAACACTTCCGAGATCTTTTAGCGTCATCACCCCACACTCTGTCTGGTTTTGCCAGTCCTCACTGCCAGACAGGAATCTGCACCACGGCCCTCAGGAGAAGCACAATGGCCATGGACAGGTGTTCACAGAGCCTTCACGTGGCCTGTTATGAGCACACCATGTGCCTTTACTGATGACTTACAACAGCCTCTGAATCACACCCCATAAAGAAAACTCAAGCTTCCCTTTCCCCTTTTAGACTAAGAGAGCCCAGCCCAAAATGCACTCAGGTAACCAAACACAGACCAACAGCTGCCTTTCTGAGAGACAGCAACTCTACACTAAAACATCATGACAGCCCTGTAGCAGCAGCAATTGTAAGGGACCTCAAATCCTTAAAGGAACTACTCCAAAGATCTGGGTTTCCTTTCCTAATCTGGATATGGAGGCGTCTTTAAATCAGGCCTTCATTTCTGGAACATGCTCACTGTGGACCCTGAATACTCATCAGGTCATGATCAAGGCAGCAGGATGATGAATCAATGACGTATCAATGAAGGGAAAACACTGCAGCAGTAAAAGGCATTATGCAAAAACATGCCAGCATAATACCATAGAGGCCCAGGATAACTGCCCCTTATTGATAGGTTGGGAATACCTATATCTATATATATACATTCTACCTCATTCAGAGAATGACACCAGCTTCATCTGACATAATTGAGTGTATAAATAGCTCCCTCCCCTTTAAATATCTGTTTGATTATATGTGTGTATATATATATATGTTTATAAGGTGTGAAAATTTATAAACACATGAAATATATTTGAATTATATGCAGTATAACGTGTATATGCTCGTATTAGTTTGAAGCATATGAAATTGCATTTTTTGTAGATTAAAAATTATGTTAGTTGAACATCAGCAATTTCACATTGTTCAATCCAATACGGACACATGGTTGTCATTAAGCCTCTGTCATTTCCTCTCCAAGCTCACTTTCTAAACACTGATTGGATGCTGGGACTGGGACGCTGCAGTCCATATTTCTGTGTTGCCTCTTGCTAAATGCTAAACTGGGCCAGTAAAGGGCACTAGAGGGAGTGCCCTTTTCCTGTTGGCTTGCTGTTCCAGTGAACGTTTCTCTAGCCTTGTTTCTTCACCAGATACTGGCTTTTGAGTCCAACCTCCAATCCTATGGTTTTACGTATTTATTTTTGCCCCACGCTCTAAGAACTAGTCACAGTGCTTCCCCTCAGATGCTGCTTTCCAGGGTCCCTTCTCCAAGCTTCTTATAACCCCAGTTCCTTCTCTTTGTTCCTGCAGCCTAAGAAGTAGTAGCTGCTTACAATATCTATTTCTTTGGCAAATTTTAGTCTTCTAAATTTATTGAACAAATTCCATATATTAAAGTTTCTCTGTTAAAATAACTGACATGGTTTCTGCTTTCCTGATTGGATCTTGACTGAATCGGTATGTATACATATTTAAAATGTATATTTTATGTATATATGCTTATTTTATATATATAGAAAGAAACATAGGGACAGAGAAATGGAAAATCTTGAAATGACAATGATGCCACACACATTTTAATATACTCAGACAATACTGGGCTATTAGAACTATATATTTCCTCAAGGCTAATGTCCCCCCAAGCTCACAGAAAATGCATCAAGTGTCAAGAAAACCATGTGCAGCCTATGTACCAACACAGTTTAAAAATCATTATGCTGTCAACCTGCCAAATCAGAAAGACTTTGGTGACAAATAGTGGAAAATGATGAGCCCATCTTTTGTCTATGGGTCATTTGAAAAAATGGCTTTGATGGCTGATTCATTCTGATATTTCACCCATATTTTTTTTTAAATCTGCCCATTTTGACACAAATGGCTTTCTAAGATGCCCACCCTGATTAATGGGCCTGTTACATTCAACATTATGTTCTCTGGGGTGTCTGCTCTTCTTTCAAGGTCACATGGAGAAGAGGAGTAGACTTTAGCACCATGATCCATGTCAGTTCTGACTGTTACAAGGGCCTCAGATTCCCACCATGCAGGGAGGTCTTTGGTGTGGTCAACCTTTCTGTTCCTAATTTTAACACATAGACCACTCAGGAAGAAATAGAGTTTTTAAAAAGGCCCAAGAAAAGCGCATGGTTTCCATCCAGCAGTTACTGACCTCAGATCCATTTCAAAAAAACGTTTCATATTACACATATCACATTGGGTAGAAGGGAAATTTTCTAATCAAGATGTTTTGTCATTTCTTCTTAAGTTCACATGCTCACAATAAGCATGGTGTTTTATATCACATATGCACTGACACGTACAACTGATCCTCCTTCAGTAACTAAGACTTATGCATCCTCTCAAGTATGCGAGCACACACACACAACACACACACTATAGCCTCCCAACATGCACACTAACTTTAAAGTATTAAATAAGCTTAAGGGTTTTTTTAAAATTAACATACAAAAAAATTTTCCAATGTCACAATCATCTGTTGATAATGACAGACATCAGCAATGTACAAATATTTGGGCAGGTTAGGTAACCCACCATCCTCAACTCTGCAATGAGCAAAGTAGCTAAGCAGTCTGCCTGGCATATCACAGGCACATCTGGGTTTAGAGTCTATGCCCTGAGGACTCTGCAATGACATCCTTAGCAGATGCCTTCAGCCCACCCTGGAAGGCACCTGAAGCTCCCACAGTTCTTTTTTTTTTTTAATGTATTACTTTAATCTTGAGACTTTTTTTTTCTTTTGGCTGCACCGCATGGAATGCGGGATCTTAGTTCCCTCACCAGGGATCAAACCCACACCCCCTACAGTGGAAGCGTGGAGTCTTAACCACTGGTCTGCCAGGGAAGTCCCTACTCCCACAGTTCTTATAAGGGCATCTCTCTGTCTGAGGGTGAATCAGGGATAAGATTTGGGCGGTAAGGAACTCAACTTCTTTGCCCCTTGGTTGAGCAATTCAGAGGGTCTGCAGTGGGAGTGAACCCTGTTGCTCAGCCTAATAACCCACTCGTGAATATGCCCTTTATTGGTTTTCCTCTTACACCCCACTCCCACACCGTTCTTCCTGGCATCACCTCCCAAGTAAATATTCCGACCCAAATTCTTGTCTCAGACTCTGCTTTCGGGAACTGTGAACTGAGGGAGCCACTTAACCTCTGTGTGCTGTCTTTGGCCCAAACAAAGCAGCATCACACATTAACTGCGGTCCTCCTCAGGCCAGGACAGCAAAATCCTGAAGGTCTCCTCCTCTTTCCTGAGAGGACTGTTTCTTGATTCCCTTACAACCACCTCATCTTTTGTGTGAAAGAGATTAGGTTCCTAGTGTGCTCCTTGCCTCTAAGTTCTGGGGGTATAAGTACAATGTGGTGACGATAGTTAACAATACTATATTGTATATATGAAAGTTGCTAAGAGAGTAGATCTTAAAAGTTCTCATCACAAGGAAAAGAAAACTGTAACTATGTAAATGTGAGGTGATGGTTGTTAACTAATCTTACTGTGGTAGACATTTTGCAATGTATACATACATCAAATCATTATGTTGTACACTTTAAACTTATATAATGTTATATGTAAATTATATCTCAATAAAACTGGGAAATTTTTAAAAATTATTTTTTTTAAATACATAGCTATGACAAAAAAAAAAAGAAATAGGTGATGGTAACCCATGAAAGAACATTTGCTTCCCTACTGTAGTGAGAATTAAATATAAGAACCACATCCCCAGCACAAGGAAAATACCCACATGACAGATGGAAACATGATACCATCTTTCTCAAAAAATGAACAAAATACTCACAAAATATTATACATGGTGTATACACAGCATTCAAGAAACTGCAAGTGTTAACCAGACTTTGAGCTACCTACTTATTTCCAAATTGTGGAATAAAATAATATAGCTGGAGTCCAGAGAGTGTTGATATGTTTTCTACACTTTGTAACAAGTTCATTAAACATAAGGAGTGACAGACAGTGGGTACTATAATCTCAATCTGAAACAAGCCAAGGACCTCTATCTCATGCTGGTATTCAGACATATTTCCTAGAAGAGCTACCAACTTAAAGTGTCATTTTTTTGTCACCTCCAAATATATCAAAGAGTGTCAGGGTCCTCCTGTTTCCTTGGCAGGTGACAGTTAACATCTGCTTCTCACAAGACCGATTTTAAACTCGATCTTCCGGGATCATTCTTATCTGTGTGGCCAAGCTGGTGCTGTGCTCTTAAGAAGGTGAATTTGACAATGTGCTGCCCAGTTGTGATAAATGAAACTCAGTCAATGGGATATGCTTTGGGGAGGGGGTTCTCAAACCTGAGTGCACATGAGAAAATCCCAGTTGCCCAAATTTTTCTCAGGGCTCAACAACAGAGAATTTCTGGGTGTCAGGCTGACCCTGTGATTTTAAGATTTTTGAAAACTCTTCATGGAAAATTCTTCACGCATCACAACCTCCATGCACTGCAGAGAACTATGAAAAAAAGACCAGTTAACTGTACTGCAATTTCGATTCTCATAGAAACCACTCACATGTCTTTAGATAAATCTTTGTCTCTATTTCGTAGATTCTTTATCTGTAGAATGGATTTAATACCACCTTACTGCATGGCAAAGGAGGGGAAATCTTACACAACCTTGTTTAAAAAATACGAAAAAAAATTAAAAAGAAAGAAATCATTACTGGGGGTACAAGGATCCTGAGGTGCAGAAATGCCGAATAGCTTAAATAAAACATTTTAGAGGCCCTTTCCAGAAGAACAAACATTTAAGAAAAAAACGATAAAGAAGGAAGAAAGTCAGAAACAGAAGAATAAGAAGGATAATCTGAGTGATTTTGTTTATGGGAAAAAGAAAAGATTGCATAGGAAGTTTTGAATATTTTTCTGTAATTAGAAAATAATTGAAATTTTGAAAAACTCAGTGAAATAGAAAGAGAATAATAGCCATAATGCTGTAGCACACTTAGAAACATGAAAAACACTGCAACAATATCACATCACACTACCAAACTGATACTATTTGACATTTGCTGGTGTTTCTGTTAAGTTATTCTTGGGAATACTGGAATATTTATGGAACAATATCAATAGAATCCAAAATACCAGTTGAACACATTTATTTTATTCTAATTGTGTTTTTATATTGATTTCTAACATTAATCAATTAAATAGGTGAGCACTAGGATTTAATTTCGTGTAAATTGATGACTGCAATTTCTCAGCTGTGTCACACAACCCATCTTCAAGCTGAGCCCCTCTGCTGGTGCCCAGGCCAAATCGTGGTTGTGGGCTTTTTGAGAATGAGAAATCTTAGTCCTACAATAAGTATCTATAGTCTGTTACTTATTCTACAAGCACCTGCCACTGTTTTACTTACAGTAGTGCTGGGGTCAGGAGCCCAGCCTTAGCTTTCTGTCCAATCCCTTCCCAGAACTGGAATTCCAAGCTTGAAATTCAGTCCTCACAGCGTGCCCCTCATCACCTGACCCAGGTCTTTCTGGTGAGGGCAGGCTTTCCACCAGCCCCTGCTGCTGGCACAAGCTTCGCTGCTCTGCTCTCATTCTGACCCATGCCTCCCTCTGCCACTGGCTCTACCTGCTGACCTCCCATCAAGCCACCTGCATACCAACCACTGCCTTGATTTCCTCTGTCACCTTTCTGCACAATTATCTGGAATATTAAGCCCAGTCATGCTCAGAAGAAGCCTCTTAGTGTTGACTTTGAAAACACAGTGGGCCCCAAAATAACCAGATTTCTACGGGGGGCATCAGCAAAGCCTTTATAAAGCCACTAACCTCTATGTTCCCAATCCAGACACAACAAGATAAAAGCCAAACTTGTATTCCAGGGTCTTTAAATATTCAGTGACAGAGGATTTTGTCAGAGGACAGGAGCCAGGTTCCTTGGTTCCTTGGTGGGATTCATGTAAACCTTGGAGTATAACCACAGACACGAGTTCACATGTGAATGTCTTCTGACATATATTCTTTTATTAAAAAATAAAAAAGTTGAGAAAAATTACACTAGCTAACTGGTAGCCCTTGAAATTTAAAGCTGAGCAACGGCAAAAAATATCATCTTCTCCCTCCAAGGCTTTCCTACCCAGACCTTAAATGACATTGCTTCAGTAAGTCCTGAAGCCAAAACTCACTTATAGGATCAAGATCTACTTCAAGCATTTTAATATTCATAAAGCTCCAGAGGAACCAGATTTCCCTTTCTGGTCTACCTGGACTCTTAAATTTGGGGATCAGCCCTAGATCACCATGTGTGGCAATCTTATGGTTCCCCTAAAATAATTCAATGAGCTATTAATAAGTAGGTAAAGAACAAAAAACTCTTTTGTGGCCAAATATCTTGGGGGATCTCAGGTTAAACAATGTTAAACCAATTTATTTCTTGCAAACTTTCAATACATTTTCAGATGATAACATGACTTTCCACGAAGAAAATAAAATGGAACTCTTTACTTTTGGAGGGGCTGTTCACAAGATTAATCCCCCCATGAAACATATTTTGTGAAACTTCTTCTGAGTCAATAGTTTGTCTATTCATCTTTGGACCCCTCCACTAGCACAGTTGTAGCCCTGAATAGAAACTAAATAAATTAAAATAAAATGACATGGAGTGGAATCAAATCGAATGAAGTGGAGTGAAACGCCTCAGAACTCTGGTACTTCCCAGAAGAATACAACAGAAACCCAGCTGTGACATTTTCTGATGTTATCTTTTAAGGGTAGTTTTAAACTGCTTTTTCTAAAATTTAAATGTCCCATATTATGGACCCTTAAGTTAATGTAAATCACTTCTCTAGGGCAGGAGTCTAAAATTCCTGAATCACAACATTCAACACTGGAATTTTGGAGACCTTCAAGATGGCGGAGGAGTAAGACATGGAGATCAGGTTCCTCCTCACAAATCATCAGAAATACATCTACATGTGGAACAACTCCTACAGAAGACATACTAAATGCTGACAGAAGACATCAGACTTCCCAAAAGATAATTTTTTTTTTTTCCTTTTTCTCTTTTTGGGAGTGTGTATGTGTATGCTTCTTTGTGTGATTTTGTCTGTATAGCTTTGCTTTTATGATTTGTCCTAGGGTTCTTTCTGTCCTTTTTTTTTTTTTTTTTAATAGTATAGCTTTGTTATCATTTGTGGATTTGTTTTTTGGTTTAGTTGCTCTCCTCGTTCTTTCTTCCTTTTTTTTTCTTTTTTTATTACTTTTAAATTTTTTATTTTTAATAATTTTTTTAAATTTTTTATTTTAATAAATATTATATTTTATTCTTCTTTCTTCTTTCTTTCTTTCTTTCTTTCTTTCTTCTTTCCATTATTCCCCCTTTTATTCTGAGCCATGTGGCTGACAGAGTCTTGGTGCTCCAGCTCACTGTCAGGGCTGTGCCTCTGAGGTTGGAGAGCTGAGTTCAGGACATTGGTCCACCAGAGACTTCCCAGCTCCACATAATATCAAAGGGTGAAAACTCTCCCAGAGATCTCCATCTCAACACTAAGACCCAGCACCAAACAACAATCAACAAGCTACAGTGCTGGACATCCTATGCCAAACAACTAGCAAGACAGGAACACAATCCCACCCATTAGCAGAGAGGCGCCTAAAATCATAATAAGGTCAAATACACCCCAAAACACAACACTGGACATGGCACTGCCCACCAGAAAGAAAACATCCAGCTTCATCCTCCAGAAAACAGGCACCAGTGCCCTCCACCAGGAACCCTACACAACCCACTGAATCAACATTACCCATTGGGAGCAGACACCAAAAACAATGGGAACTACAAACGTGCAGGCTGTGAAAAGGAGACCCAAAACACAGTAAGTTAAGCAAAATGAGAAGACAGAGAAACACAGAGCAGATGAAGGAACAAGGTAAAAACTCACCAGAGCAAACAAATGAAGAGGAAATAGGCAGTCTACTTGAGAAACAATTCAGAGTAATGATAGTAAAGATGATCTAAAATCTTGGAAGTAGAATGGAGAAAACACAAAACGGTTAAAAAGGACCTAGAAGAACTAAAGAGCAAACAAACAATGATGAACAACACAATAAATGATATTAAAAATTCTCCAGAAGGAATCAAGAGCAAAATAACTAAGGCAGAAAAACGGATAAGTGACCTGAAAGGTAAAATAGTGGAAATAACTACTGCAGAGCTGAATAAACAAAAAAGAATGAAAGAATTGAGGACAGTCTCAGAGACCTCTGGGACAACATTAAATGCACCAACATTTGAACTATATGGGTCACAGAAGAGAAGAGAAAAAGAAGGGACTGAGAAAACATTTGAAGAGATTATAGTTGAAGACTTCCCTAATATGGGTAAGGAAATAGTCAATCAAGTCCAGGAAGTGCAGAGAGTCCCATACAAGATAAATCCAAGGAGAAACCTGCCAAGACACATATTAGGCAAACTATCAAAAATTAAATACAGAGAAAAAATATTAAAAGCAGCAAGGGAAAAGCAACAAATAACATACAAGGGAATCCTCATAAGGTTATTAGCTGATCCTTCAGCAGAAACTCTGCAAGCCAGAAGGGAGTGGCAGGACATATTTAAAGTGATGAAAGGGAAAAACCTACAACCAAGATTACTCTACCCAGCAAGCATCTCATTCAGATTCGATGGAGAAATTAAAACTTTTACAGACAAGCAAAAGTTAAGAGAATTCAGCACCACCAAACCAGCTGTACAACAAATGCTAAAGGAACTTCTCTAGGCAGGAAATGCAAGAGAAGGAAAAGACCTACAATAACAAACCCAAAACAATTAAGAAAATGGTAACAAGAACATATACATCGATAACTACCTTAAACGTAAAGGGATGAAATGCTCCAACCAAAAGGCATAGACTGCCTTAATAGATAAAAAAACAAGATCGTATATATGCTGTCTACAAGAGACCACTTCAGACCAAGGGACACATACAGACTGAAAGTGAGCTGATGGAAAAAGATATTCCATGGAAATGGAAATCAAAAGAAAGCTGGATTAGCAATTCCCATATCAGACAAAATAGACTTTAAAATAAAGACTATTACAAGAGACAAAGAAGAACACTACGTAATGATCAAGGGATCCATACGAGAAGAAGTTATAACAATTGTAAATATTTATGCACCCAAAATAGGAGCACCTCAATATATAACGTAAATGCTAACAACCATAAAAGGGGAAATTGACAGTAACACAATCATAGTAGGGGACTTTAACACCCCACTTTCACCAATGGACACATCATCCAAAATGAAAATAAATAAGGAAACACAAGCTTTAAATGATACACTCAAAAAGATGGACTTAATTGATATTTATAGGACATTCCATCCAAAAACAGCACATTACACTTTCTTCTCAAGTGCTCATGGAACATTCTCCAGCATAGATCATATCTTGGGTCACAAATCAAGTCCTGGTAAATTTTAAAAAACTGAAATCCTGTCAAATATCTTGTCTGACCACAATGTTATGACACTAGATATCAATTAAAGGAAAAAAATCTATAAAAAATACAAACACATGGAACCTAAACAATATACTATGAAATATCCAAGAGATCACTGAAGAAATCAAAGAGGAAATAAAAAAATACCTAGAAAAAAATGACAATGAAAACACGATGACCCAAAACCTATGGGATGAAGCAAAAGCAGTTCTAATAGGGAAGTTTATAGCAATACAATCCTACCATAAGAAACAAGAAAACTCTCAAATAAACAACCTAAACTTACACCTAAAGGCAATTAGAGAAACAAGAACCAAAACACCCTAAAGTTAGCAGAAGGAAAAATGTCATAAAGATCAGATCAGAAATAAGTGAAAAAGAAATGAAGGAAACAATAGCAAAGATCAATAAAACTAAAAGCTGGTTCTTTGAGAAGATAAACAAAATTGATAAACCATTAACCAGACTCATCAAGAAAAAAAAGGGAGAAGACTCAAATCAACAGAAAAAAGGAGAAGTAACAACCGACACTGCAGAAATACAAAGGATCATTAGAGAGTACTACAAGCAACTATATGTCAATAAAATGGACAACCTGGAAGAAATGGACAAATTCTTAGAAAACCACAACCCTCCGAGACTGAACCAGGAAGAAAGAGAATATATAAACAGACCAATCACAAGCACTGAACTTGAGACTGTGATTAAAAATCTTCAAACAAACAAAAGCCCAGGACCAGATGGCTTCACAGGTGAATTCTATCAAAAATTTAGAGAACAGCTAATACCTATTCTTTTCAAACTCTTCCAAAATACAGCAGAGGGAGGAACACTCCCAAAATCATTCTACAAGGTCACCATCACCCTGATACCAAAACCAGACAAAGATGTCACAAAGAAAAGAAACTACAGGCCAATATCACTGATGAACATAGATGTAAAAATCCTCAACAAAATACTAGGAAACAGAATCCAGCAGCACATTAAAAGGATCATACACCATGATCAAGTGCTGTTTATCCCAGGAATGCAAGGATTCTTCAATATAGGCAAATCATTCAATGTGATAAACCATATTAACAAATTGAAGGAGAAAAACCATGTGATCATCTCAATAGATGCAGAAAAAGCTTTTGACAAAATTCAACACTGATTTATGATAAAAACCCTCCAGAAAGTAGGCATAGAGGGAACCTACCTCATCATAATAAAGGCCATATATGACAAACCCACAACCAACTTCATTCTCAATGGTGAAAAATTGAAACCATTTCCTCTAAGATCAGGAACGAGACAAGGATGTCCACTCTCACCACTATTATCCAACATAGTTTTGGAATTTTTAGCCACAGCAATCAGAGAAGAAAAATAAATTAAAGGAACCCAAATTGGAAAAGAAAAAGTAAAGCTGTCACTGTTTGCAGATGACAAGATACTATACACAGAGAAATCTGAAGATGCTACCAGAAAACTACTAGAGCTAATCAATGAATTTGGTAGAGTAGCAAGATACAAAATTAATGCACAGAAATCTCTTGCATTCCTATATACTAATCATGAAAAATCTGAAAGAGAAATTAAAGAAACACTCCCATTTACCGTTACAACAAAAAGAATAAAGTACCTAGGAATAAACTTACCTGAGGAGACCAAAGACCTGTATGCAGAAAAGTATAAGACACTGATTAAAGAAATTAAAGATGATACAAACAGATGGAGAGATATACCATGTTCTTGGATTGGAAGAATCAACATTGTGAAAATGACTCTACTACCCAAAGCAATCTACAGATTTAATGCAATCCCTATCAAACTACCAATGGCATTTTTCACAGAGCTAGAACAAAAAATTTCACAATTTGTATGGAAACACAAAAGACCTCAAATAACCAAAGCAAACTTGAGAAAGAAAAACGGAGCTGGAGGAATCAGGTTCCCGTACCTCAGACTATACTACAAAGCTACAGTAATCAAGACAGTATGGTACTGGCACAAAAACAGAAATATAGATCAATGGAACAGGATAGAAAGCCCAGAGGTAAACCCACATACTTATCATCACCTTATATTTGATAAAGGAAGCAAGAATATGCAATGGAGAAAAGACAACCTCTTCAATAAGTGGTGCTGGGAAAACTGGACCGCTACATGTAAAAGAATGAAATTAGAACAGTCTAACACCATACACAAAAGTAAACTCAAAATGGATTAAAGACCAAAATGTAAGGCCAGACACTATCAAACTCTTAGAGGAAAACATAAGCAGAACACTCTATGACATACAGCACAGCAATACCCTTTTTGACCCACATCCTAGAGTAATGGAAATAAAAACAAAAAATAAAGAAAAGAGACCTAATGAGACTTAAAAGCTTTTGCACAGCAATGGAAACCATAAACAAGACGAAAAGACAACCCTCAGAATGGGAGAAAATATTTGAAAATGAAGCAACTGACAAAGGATTAATCTCCAAAATTTACAAGCAGCTCATGCAGCACAATAGCAAAAAAACAAACAACCCAATCCAAAAATAGGCAGAAGATCTAAATAGACATTTCTCCAAAGAATATATACAGATTGCCAACAAACACATGAAAGGATGTTCAACATCACTAATCATTAGAGAAATGCAAATCAAAACTACAATGAGATATTACTTCACACCAGTCAAAATGACCATCATCAAAAAATCTACAAAGAATTAATGCTGGAGAGGGTGTGGAGAAAAGGGAACCCTCTTGCACTGTTGGTGGGAATGTAAATTGATACAGCCAGTATGGACAACAGTATGGAGGTTCCTTAAAAAACTAAAAATAGAACTACCATATGACCCAGCAATCCCACTACTGGGCACATACCGTGAGAAAACCATAATTCAAAAAGAATCATATACCACAATGTTTATTGCAGCTCTATTTAAAATAGCTGGGACATGGAAGCAACCTATGTGTCCATCGACAGAGGAATGGATAAAGAAGACGTGGCAGATATATACAATGGAATATTACTCAGCCATGAAAAGAAATGAAATTGAGTTGTTTGTAGTGAGGTGGATGGACTTAAGGTCCTTCATACAGAGTGAAGTAAGTCAGAAAGAGAAAAACAAATTCCGTATGCTAACACATATATATGGAATCTTAAAAAAAAAAAAAAGGTTCTGAAGAACTTAGGAGCAGGACAGGAATTAAGCCACAGACATAGAGAATGGATTTGAGGACACAGGGAGGTGGACGGGTAAGCTGGGACTAAGTGAGAGAGTGGCATGGACATATGTACACTCCCTAATGTAAAATAGATAGCTAGTGGGAAGAAGCCACATAGCACAGGGAGATCAGCTCGTTGCTTTGTGACCACCTAGATTGGTTGGATAAAGAGGGTGGGAGGGAGATGCAAGAGGAAGGAGATATGGGGATATATATATATATGTATAGCTGATTCACTTTGTTATAAAGCAGAAACTAACACACCATTGTAAAGTAATTATACTCCAATAAAGATGTTAAAAAAAAAAAAAAAGAAGAATCCCAGCTGTAATCTAATTCCAAAAAAAATTTTACAAAATCCTATCTGTTCCCTGTCCTTGTTATCAAAGAAGTCTATATCCTCCCTGGCTGAACAGATAAACGTTTGACAAACATATGCACTAATATAACAGATACCCAACAAATGCAATACTGTGTGCTGGACACCCAGCAGGTTGATATTGCTAGAATCAGGAAGCCTTCTGAGATCAGCTTCCTTAGAAAACGGAGACTTAGCCTTGCTTTGTTCTCAGTTTCCCTGGGTTTCCTTCAGTTTCCCCGGGTTTCCTTCAGTTTCCCCTGAGGGTTGAAATCCAGTGCCACTCCCCTCTGAAGCCTGACCGTCTCCTCCAAACCAGTCAATACTTGCTCTGCTCCAATCGGTCCTCTTCACCCTTGGATTCCTATTCTTTTGTTCTCACTGGGACTACACTAAGATGCCCTTATTGAAGCCCAAGTTCTAGAAACTTCTCCTTCTCCAGTTGTGTCTAGTTTCAGCCAATCCTCTGACTTGTTCAGGGTTAGATTCAGCTATCCCTTCTAGATAAGGCTCACAGTCAACCATACCACTCTATTAAATGAACTTTTGCTTGTTTATTCTAGAAGACAGGAGGCCAGGAGAAGAGACAAGTCTTCCTAATCCAAGATAGTTCTTCACTAAGGTAAGTCTCCCAGAGGCTACTTACCCCATGACCTTGCAACTTATCAAGATAGTAGGTCTAAACCAATTTGTTTCCAATGCCTTGGAAATAGACACACTTACTACAATCCAAGAATCAAGGTTGTTTGGCAAGAATCCATGATTGGATCTAGCTGCATACTCCAAGTTCTAGAGGTCTTTTTTAGCAGTTCCGTCTTGCCTGTTAAAAAAATAGTATCTGCCACATACCTGGTTACTCAGAAGACCACCTGAAATAACATTGCTCTCAGATCTAAGGATGTAAGAACTCTTATATTGAGATCCTTGAGTTCCTAACTGCAATCAATTCTGGTCACTGGGCTTTATTACTTTCTGATCTAACCCCTCTCATCTTATTTCACAGTTGTAGCAAATAGAATTTTCTCAAGCACCCCTACCTGGGTCCCTGAGCTGCTTGGTGTCTCTCGTATTTTACCAACTCCCAGGGTTTCTCAGAAAAATAGTTTCAACCACATACTCCATCCAGTCCTGTGGAAAGTAACCTACCACATCTCCTTATTCCAGGCTCTGTCTATCGTCTGAGACTTTAGACTTCACCTCTTGCCAGGTGCCCTGGTTCTCACTTCGTCAATTTTCTTGAACCCACTAGTACTTCCAGGTGCTGGTAGACTGTCCCCAGACAGTCTCTTGAGGCTGCTGTTCAGCCTGGACCCAAGCCTCCGTCTACTGAACTTTTGATTAAGTCCTGCTTTTCCCACATCCAACTCCATTCTGTGCATATGTGCAGCAAAGCAGGTAGGTTTTGGAAGGGAAGATTCTAGAAAATCCCACTTATATTCTATATGAGCACAATTTCTAAAGTGGTCAATTCTTCAAAATTAGAGACATACCTACCAACTAGCCAACAGATTCCAGCTCCAGAGAATTTGGTTTCACAACAAGAAAGCCTTTTCTGGGGAATGATTTATGTTCACATGGCACGAACACTCTCTGTTGAGATACGAATTTCCAGGGTGAAATGTATCTCTTGGCTCTTAGAAGTCTCCATGTCTCTAATTGTGCTCCTAGTTTGGAAGCTGCTGGGGTGCTTGGACCAGCAGAGAATTCCTGATGTGTGATGCTTCCATTGGAAGTACCATTTCAATAGAAGAATGCTAACACATCTGATGGGCGGGCTGCCTACTGGTCCATCTTGTCTGCCAACACTCCCACATTTATTAAAGTTCTTTTGTGAGATAAAGAGGTTGGACACCTGGATCCTTCCAAAAACAAAACAAAATTAAAGCTGCAATTACCTGTCTGCCCTGTGCAAGGCAATCTACCCTGCTATCCTTTTGGTTTTACTGGTGACAGGCAGATGTCACCCAGAGCAATTTGGAAACCTGAGCAAAGAAAATTCAGATAAAATTCAAAAGAAAAACTTAATCCAAAAGTACAACCTACCTGCCAGATAGTGAATATAGGAGCTAATAAGGAACTGGAAACAAGAGACTCATTATAATGACACTGTCAGGCCCTGCTCTCCAGCACTCCTTCTCCTTCTGGCTGAGACTGACTGGATCCCAAGCTGCAGGCTTAGTAATGCTGCATATTTGGGGGCCTTCATGAGAATTTAAGATACTCTATGAATTCCTGGAATTAAATTCCAGGTAAAATTTGCTGCTTCAGGTTTAACAATTGATTTTCTGTTTTGTGCCTACAATCAAGCCATCTTCTTGGGTCCCTGTCTTGGGACCCATGCTTGATTTTCATGTTTTTCTCATGACACAGAGACCTGAAACCAATCTGTGGATAGCTCTTTTAAAGAAGTACCACTACATCTCCTTGATGTAAGCAGATACTTTGCCTGCTTAGACCTCCATATAATGACCTTCTCCTCGTCAACCAATCTCTATGCACTGCTTACTTGATACATTCTGTATCTCTAGAGACTTCATTAAATTTAACCATAGAAAATCAGTTATTGCACATTATCTGGACATTCTTTCAGACATGGCTGATGATTCCCTGTCACCTACATATGATTTTACTCCCAAAGGTCTCCCCAGTTCTTGGTTCAATCTTCTCCCAGACTGCTCCTTCTATTTTCAACTTTTATAGCTTTTATCTTCCTGAGAGAGCTACAGTACTCCATTCTACCTTGCATTCCAGTGAGTTATCTACAAGGCTATCTTCTCCATTCTTTTTTAAGATCCTTGAAGGAGGGGGCAAAATCTTACTCTTCATTACAGTTCCTATATTGTTTTAAAGTTTTTGTTTGTTTGTCATTTTGTTTGTTTTTTAACATAGTATATGCTTAATAAGAGTTTGTTGAATGAATGAAAACGTGAATCAGAACCTCTCATCTTTATAAAAAAGAGGTACCCAGCCATGGTTTTTGATATGCTCAAGAAAATTATAAAATATGGAATAGATGTAGTATATAGATACACATCCAACAAGGTAGGGGGTCATCAACACTGGCTCAAGTAAACAAAGAAATGCTGGTCATCCACTATGGCCTAGACCCTTAACCAACTTTCTAAAGGATCCTAGTGGGTTCAAACATACTTTGTAAAGAAAGAGTGAGTGCTAACTTGGAGAGAAAGTGATTTAAGTCCAAGAAGTATAAAATTTGATAGATTGTTCTGATAATGATTCCATTGTAACACTTGGCCACACCTCATATACAATATTGGTCATCTATAACAGAGAAAGTAAAATGGTTAACAGTGCCAGGCACTGTTGTTAAGTGATTTACTTGGGATAACTCATTTTACCCTCATGAATTTCTGTATGAGGTTTGTATTATTCTAAAGCCAATTTACAGCCTATGAATTTGAGGCATAACAATAGCAACAAAAAAAGTGGGGTGGAAAATTAGTTAAAGAGTAGAAGATTAATGTTATAAAACTTGACCTAAAACATGACATAATTCACCAGAATCTGGAGGAGAAAGGGGAGTGGAATTAGAAGAAGTACAATTATGATAATTTTTTAAAAATATTTCATGGTAGGTATGGGTAGAATCTCAAATTGAAAAATCAGATTAAAATTTTTCTTAAAAAATTAATTAATTTGTCTACTTTTGGCTGAGTTGGATCTTCATTGCTGCGTGCGGGCTTTTCTCCGGTTGCGGCGAGCAGGGGTCACCCCCTGCCGTGCTGCGCAGGCCCCTCAGCACAGCAGCCCCCCCCATCGCAGAGCACGGACTCCAGGCATGCGGGCCTCAGCAGCCGCGGCACGCAGGCTCAGTAGTTGTGGCTCACAGGCTCCAGAGCCCAGGCTCAGTACCTGTGGCACATGGGCCCAGCCGCTCCACGGCATGTGGGATCCTCCCGGACCAGGGCCCGAACCCACGCCCCCTGCATTGACAGGCAGACTCCCAACCACTGTGCCACCAGGGAAGACTCTAGATTAAAATTTTTAAAAACTTCATCCCCTGAATTATTTTCATATTTATTTCTTCTATTATTTTAGGAATGACTATCTGTTATTAAAAATGTTTTTCTGAGGTTCAGTAACTTTTTCAGTAACATCCAAGTTTCACCTTAATTACTATTTTTCTTATGATAAACACTTTTAGTTCAAATAACATATATTACATTAACTCCTCTCTCTCTCTCTGTCTCTCTGTCTGTCTCTGTCTCTCTCTCTCCCTCTCCTTCCCTCTCCAACTGTCCTCCTGAAACCAAGTACAATTAGTATTTTTATATTTCTACCACTATACATATTTCACCCTAACTGAGGTAGGGGATTCAAAAGAAATATAAGATAGATGAACTTATAGATAAGACCTATATCTGGATAAAAAGTGATGCCTCGGGCTTCCCTGGTGGTGCAGTGGTTGAGAGTCTGCCTGCTAATGCAGGGGACACGGGTTCGAGCCCTGGTCTGGGAAGATCCCACATGCCGCGGAGCAACTGGGCCCGTGAGCCACAACTGCTGAGCCTGCGCGTCTGGAGCCTGTGCTCCGCAACGGGAGAGGCCGCGATGGTGGGAGGCCCGCGCACCACGATGAAGAGTGGCCCCCGCTTGCCACAACTAGAGAGAGCCCTCGCACAGAAACAAAGACCCAACACAGCCATAAATAAATAAATAAATAAATAAATTTATTAAAAAAAAAAAAGTGATGCCTCATATTTTATTATCTAATGATGGCAGCTATAGAGATAGTCTGAGAGGTGTTAATATGACAAAGTAGAAAAACTCTGAGTTCACCTCCTACCGTGGGCACACCAAAATTACAACCATTTACAGAGCATCTATGAGAACAACTGGAAGACTAGCAGAAAAGATTTTCCACAGCTAAAGATATAAAGAATATGTATGAGAGAGCTGAAGAGCTGTAGGAAACAGAGACTTTGCTCTTAAAGGGCATGCACAAAATCTCACACACTCAGACCCAATGCAAAGGCAATAATTGGAGAGGAGCCTAGGGCAGATGCACTTGCTGGTCTTAGATAGCCTCCTGGAGAGGCAGGAGCAACTGGGACTCCCCCTGGGGACACAAATGCTGGCAGCACACATTTTTCAGAGCTCATTTTACCACAGGGACACTGGTGCTGGCAAGTACCACTTCAGAGCCCTCCCTCTAGCTTATTAGTTCTGGGGTTTTACCTGCCTACCAATGGGCTGGCACTAGGCTTGGGCCTCCACCTACCCCAGCCTTATAACCAGCCACCCTGGGACCCCTGGCAGCCATCACACAAGGCAGGTACTGGCAGCCAACTGCACTGAGGGCCAGCCCCACTTACCAATCTGCCCACAGTAGTTAGTCCCACCACAATAGAAGGACTCACACAGCTCACACAGGGAGCAATCTAGAACAAATAGCTCTGGTGATCTGAGAGGAGTTATGCAGAGCCCCATAGAAAGTCTCCTACATAAGGCCACTTCTCCAAGATCAGAAAACATAACCAATCTTCCTAATACCTAGAATTAAACACAGAGGATTAAGCAAAATGAGCAGACATATGAATATGTTCCAAAAAACTAAGCAAAATGGAGAAAAGTAATCTACCCAATAAAGAGTCAAATCAAGATGTATAAAGATGCTCAACAAACTTAGGAGATGAATGAACACAGTAAGAAGATTAACAAAGAGTTATAAAATATAAAGAAGAATCAAACAGAGCTGAAAAACACAATAAATGAAATATGAATAATCCAGAAGGAATTAACTGTAGATTAGATGATACAGAAGACCATATGAGTAAACTGGAAGACAGAGTAGTAGAAGTCACCCAAGCTGAATAGAGAAAAAAAGAATTTAAAAAAATAAAGATAGTTTAAGAGACATCTGGGACAACATAAAGCATACTAACATTCTCAATATAGGGTCCCAAAAGGAGAAAAGAGAGAGAAAGTATTAGAGAACTTATTTGAAGAAATAAAAGCTGAAAAGTTCCCTAAAAGAAACAGATATCCAGGTCCAGGAAGTGCAGGGAGTCCCAAACAAGATGAACCAAAAGAGGTCCATGCCAAGACACACTGTAATTAAAACGTCAAAAATTAAAGATGAAAAGAGAATCTTACAAGCAACAAAAGGAAACAACTAATTACCTACAAAGGAACTTCCATAAGACTCTAAGCTGTCTTTTCAGCAGGAACTTTACAGGCCAGACAGGAGTAACATGATATATTCAAAGTGATGAAAGGGAAAAAACCTACAACCAAGAATACTCTATCTGGCAAGGCTATCATTCAGATGTGAAAGAGAGTTAAAGAGTTTTATAGACAAGTAAAAGCTAAAAGCGTTCAACTCCACTAAGCAGGCTTTTTGAGAAGTGTTAAAGGGACTTCTCTAAGCAGAAAAGACCACAACTAGAAATATGAAAATTACAAAAAAAAAAAACCCAATGGTAAAGGCAAACATACAGTAAAGATGGTAGATTAACCACTTACAAAGCTAATAAGAAGGTTAAAAGACAAAAGTAGTAAAATAATCTATAGCCTCAATAAGTAACTAAGGGATATACAAAGCTAAAAGATGTAAAATATTATGTCAAAAACATTAAACGTTGGGGGGGGGTATAAAAAATGTTATTAGATGAGTTCAAACTTAAGAGATCATTGACCTACAAATAATTATATATGGTAAACACAATCCAAAAACCTATAATAGATACACACACAAAGACTTATAATAGATACACACACAAAAAAAATAGAGAAAGGAATCCAAACAAATCTAAAGATAGTCATAAAATCACAAAGGGAGAAAGCAAAAGAAGAAGAAAGGAACAAAAAAGAACTACAAAACAACCTGAAAACAGTGAACAAAATGGCAATAAGTACAAACCTATCAGTAATCACTTTAAATGTAACTGGAATAATGATCCAGTAAAAATACATAGAGCTACTGAATGGACATAAAAAAAGACCCATATGTATGCTGCCTACAAGAGGCTCATTTCAAATCTAAAGACATACACAGTTGAATGAGGGGATGGAAAAAGGTATTCCATGCAAATGGAAACAAAAAGAAAACTGAGATAGCAATTCTTATATCAGACAAAAAAGACTTTAAAACAAAGACTATGACAAGAAATAAAGAAGAATATTACATAATGATAAAAGGATCAATTCACCAAGAAGATATAACAATTGAAAATATGCATGCAACCAACATAGGAACACCTAAATACGTAAAGCAAATATTAAAATTATAAAGTGGCAAGTAGACAGTAACACAATAATAGGTTCCAACATAATAAAGGCCATACGTGACGAGCCCTCAGCTAACATCATACTCAATGGTAAAAAGCTGAAAGATTTTGACAACTGTTTCTAAAATCAGGAAAAAAGATAAGAGTGCCTGCTGTCACCACTTCTATTCTATTCAATTCCTAGCAAAAGTAATCAGGCAAGAAAAATAAATACAAGGCATCCAAGTCAGAAAGGAAGAAGTAACTTGTCTTTGTTTGCAAATGATGTAATCTTACATATGGAAAACCCTAAAAACAACACCAAAAATCTATTAGAACCAATAAATGAATTCCATAAAATTGCAGAATATAAAATCAACGTTCATACTTTTTAAATGACCAGTAGGAACCACAACTGATAGCATGGATAACATTCTCTTAAGAGAGACAAGAGACAGAATAAATACCAAATTATATTTCCTGTGTATGTTTTAGGAGGGAAGAGGTGGAACTGTTGTAGGCTGCAGACTATAGGGTGACTAAAGAGCATTAAGGAGAGGCAGTATATCAAAATAATTAAGCACTGAGGCTCTGCAACCAGGAAAAACTGCACTCAAATTCTGCTTTTACCAATAGACAACACAGATTTACTATATAGCACTGAGAACTATATTCAATATCTTGTAATAACTTATAATGTAAAATAATCTGAAAAAAGAATATATCTATATCTATATCTATCTGAATCACTTTGCTGTACACCTGAAACTAACACAATATTGTAAATCAACTATCCTTTTTTTAAAAATTCTGAGTTTACCACTTAATAGCTGTCTTTGGGCAAATTACTTCATCTCTCTGATATGAACTTGCCCAACACCTAGCATATGGTAGGCTCTCAACAAATATCTAAGAAATTGACCTTAACCAAAAATAGTTGTGCCTTTCCCTGTCTTCCAAAAAATTCAGTTTCTCCCCTTAGATAGGAAAATTGAAGGCTTCTATGGAAATTAAAATATTATTGACAAAAATTTTAAATTTTGCCATTAATTATGGCAAAATCACTTTATGATGAATAAAGATGTACCATGAAAATGTCAGACATCTAAGAGGAAGAGAAAGATAAAAGTATAAAGAAGAGATATGAAAAGTAAGCTTCATTCACTTCATAATTTTTCCTAGAACCAGCCAGTTCTCACATAAGTCCCACCAAGCATCCAGTAAAAACTTGGTCCAAGACAAATGAAAGAGAAACAGAAGGAATGCGTGTGTTTCTAAGTTGATAAACAAAAGCTTGATGCAGCTCAGATTTGGGGCCATGCATACTTCTATAATCTAACATCTTCCTTAGCCAAAGTTTATTTTTTCTATTTCAAGGAAATGTAGAATGAAAATGAAGTTTAGTGCAGTTTTAAAACACTGTGCTAAATTAAAAAAAATCCAGTCACAAAGGACCACATGTTGTATGACCCCATTCATATTAAACATCCAGGATAAGCAAATCTATAGAGTTAAGAAGTAGAGTAGTGATTGCCAAGGCTGGAGTAAAGGGCTAGGGAATTGGGGAGGGGCAGGGTGTGAAAGCTAAGAGGTATGGGGTTTCTTTGGGGGATAATGAAAATATTTTAAAATTAATTGTAGTGATAGTTGCACAACTCTGAATATACCAAAAATCATACTTTAAATGAGTTAATTGTATGGTATGTGTATTGTATCTCAGTAAAGGTGTTTTAAAAGTTCAGTTAATTTGACTTCATGTATATTCTCTCTAGAGAAAGACATTCTACATATTATAGGAAATGAATCAAGCATGTTGTTTCCTATAATATTTCTTTTACATTCTCCTTCCCTGGGCAGAGAGCTTATGTAAATGTGGAAGTAAGCAGTGGGCATATCATTCAACAAATATTAGTCCCTGCAAACAAAGGGTTTTCAATGCAGAAGGGTAGACAGACGTCTACAAATAAACACTCAAATAAAAATGTGAATACAATATTGTGATGAATGATTGTGATGCAGATGAATTATTGGGCATTTGGCAAACTCTCCCTCTTCATACTGAATTTCCACTCAATGATATGCCTCTGGCAACCCTTGTTTTATTTTGTCATTTAGATATCAAGTGCATTGAGGATGAAACTGTGCCTTATCCATTTCTGGGTACAGTGTTCAGGATAGCAGCATGTGTATAACAGATTCTTGATATACATAATTGACTGAATAATCCAATAAAAAATCTATCATTACAGGAAATACACAGACTTTTGCTAAAAATAGTGAAAAGATATGCCTTACTTAACTGTATTCCTCAACTAATTAACTGTATATACCAAAACAGAGAATATATACTTCTTCGACAGGCCACTTTAACATTTTTTTGCTAGCTGTTACTGTTGTAGGTGTCTATTTGACTTCTGCAGTATTCTTTTTCCTCTCCATATAAGTAGACTTAAATCAGAGCTGTATTTAGTCTGATTTTTTTTTTCTTCCACAAAAGGCAAACTCAAGCAATGCATCTCAAATATTAATGTGCATATGAATCACCTAGGGAACTTTTTATAAAGCAGGTCCTGACTTAGTGGGTCTGGGTGGGGCCTGGGAAGGAGCTCCAAGGCGATGCTGATACAGCTGGCCAGAGACTACCCTTTATATACCAAGGCTATGACGCATGGGGTCAGCAGAAGATTTCTGATGGTGCTTCCATTATAAAGTAGTCCTTTCTTATGATGTCAAAGTAGATATGAGTCTCTAAAATAGAGGTTGGAAACTAGTGACCAAAGTGTGAAACTGAGCTCCAGGATGGAGGTTTTTTATCTCTCACACTAAGATTTTAAAATACTGCAATTAGCGGCATTAAATATGGGGGAATTTCACATGAAAATCTAGATTCTTGGTTTCTCTTAAAAAGTCAGAAACCCTTCTTCCTTGCTCCTACACACCTACAAGGCACTAGGAACACACACACTCTTGTCCAGTCCACCTCTGGCCCACTGTCCACTGCAGATATTGGCTTTTTAGCCACCCCTCTAAACATGAAGGAAATAAGAGACTGACTCAAAAGACCCCACAGCCTTCTCTGTCTAGGAGACAAAATGCTGGAGATCATTTATAGCCCAGGTGTTGGTCATGCTAATAATAGAACAGCAGGTGACTTTATAGAAAGTTGGCTCTGAAGTTTAAATCTGAGTTCTTGGAAATTCAATTTGATATTATACAATCTCAAAAAGAAAATATTTTGGCTGCCATGTCCTGCCTGCGGTCCACCGCACAAAGTGGGGTGTTGCTCCAGGACCTTGCTTCAGACAGAGAGGCAGGGGAAGCCGGATTCCACAATGGCAGCAGCAGGGTTCGTGGCAAGAATCACGGCTTGCAGTCCTCCCTGGATGGTCTCGTCTTCATGCAGGTTGTAGACCCTCAGGCTTGGAAGCTGTTTCAAGGACACAACCTTGAGAGAGTAAGGTGTTCTTGAGACCATCTGTACCGAATCCATGACTGAACCCAGTGAAGACCTCTATATAAAAGTTTAAGATTCTGGCAGCACATGCAGAGACCTATTCTTTCAGCCACCGGCTGCTGGAGACAGCCTCGTAGACAAAGTGCTCCCAAGTCAGCCTGTTCTAGCTGAACGGCTATTGGGACCCTCATAATCCGACTTCATAATGGAAACTGCCATATTCATTGCCATCTTCCATTTAATATTATCAGACCTTGGTTGACTGTGGGTAACTGAAACCTCAGAAAGCAAAACCATGGGTCAGGGGGTCTACTGTATACTAAGGAGTACACAGGCTACAGCTGGTCCTAAGGCACTTGGACTACCCATCCTGAGCACTGCCATCCAGAAAGCTAGGGCTAGTCAGTTTAGTGTACCCCACGAAGTGAGATTTGGAAAAGAAAGAAACACATGAAAACATACATACAAACCCACACTCACAAAAAGACCCAGACACTCACCCACATCCACCTGGTCAGGTATTTCTCTCAGCAGCTTTGAAGTGTCTCAAACTTGTCCCTGAGACTATCGCTGCCTGCTCCTGGAGCCTTTCCCCTGAAGAACAGCCTCAGCACATTGTTCTCTCCTTTGATGCATCCCAGCTGCCAGCACCCAGCCATAGGAGAGCTGGCCCCTTCACCCAAACCCCTCCATCAGAGAATCTCCTCTTTGAACACAGGACTGCCAGGTCCAGGTCCAGGCCTGATGTGTGTGTAGGTGAAGTGGAGCTTCCCAAGAAGGCAAACAGGAGCCCATAGGGTGTACAGCTGTGGCTTTGGCCATGTGTGGGGTGTAAGCGCAGGTCCTGATGGAGGTCAGGGAATGGGTGGGTTGGGATGCACTGAGCATCAGGGGTGGGGGGTTTCAGGCCCAAAGAGCTGCTGCCATGACAACTCTTCCCAGAAGAAACCAGTCTCACAGTATCTTAGGAGATCTATAGGGACCTGCAGGGGAGTTGTGGGGTGAGAAACACCTGTTGCCCCGGGTGCCAGAGGCGCCTTATCCCATACTCCTCCTTAAAGAGTCTGACTCATGCCATCTATCAACCAAACCCCAATTCGTGAAAACACTTCAACCCCACCCCATTCAGAGTCACAGTGCAGAGATGCCTCAACCCAGGGGCCTAGCCAGGTGCAAGCAAAGGGCTTGGGCCAAAATATCTGCAGGGGCGGGACTGTTGGAGGCCAGAACAGAGGAGTGACCTGTGCATGTGCAGCTGCAAATATAGAGCCTTGCAGGAGGGTTAAGGCCCAGGGGCAACAATGTGAGGTTCCAGGACAGAACCTTAGGACTCCACTCTGACATCTACCAAGGTCCAAGGCCCAACCACCCCAGTGTGCATTTCCATTCCAAAGTCAGAAAATAAGGTGTGTCAGACCAGCAGAGAACCTGAATGGGAGCCCACCTGATAGTAGCCGGTGCTGTCCACAGCCATCCTTCTCTTTCTTCTCTTCCTGCAGATCTCAATATGGAGGCCTCCAAACAACATTCTCCCATGTCCTCACCTGTCCATGTGAAGAGGACATCCATTATGGCTTCAACAGTTTATTCTAATTCATTGCTGGCTGTTGCTTGAATGGCATAATGTATGTTCCTCTGATAGCAGAGCCTGAGATAAGGATCCCTTAAAGAGGAATAAGGAAGTACAGAGGGTGAAACAGAAGGAAGACACACCAATATATGGGTAATGGGTAATGAAGGCTTGATTTTGACTCTCCAAGTAGGTGCTTAGTAAACCTGTTTAGTGAATGAATGACCCCACAGAATTGGCAATGGAGATAGAAGTTCTTTGAGCTTCCTAATCCAGTCCCTGCTTAAGTTTGGATATCACAGAACAACAGGTAAAGTCAACAGAAGAGAGTGAGACCAACTAGACTGCATATTAGAGAGTTTATGTGGAAAGAGAAACACAAGTGTGAGTGGCATCTGGTGGGTCAGAATCCTGCCATCTGAGGCAGATGTTATCAGGTCCCAGCTTCCAGGGATTAACCACCGATGAACATTGAGGTGATGAAAAGAAACACCTACAACAGCTGTTGTTTGTTGAGCCTCCTGCTGAAAGTAACATCTCCACTTGGATGTTTTTCAGACATCTTAAACTTATATCCAAAACCAAACTCCTAATTTCAACCCCACACTTCAAAAATTCTTCCTTCAGTCTTTCCCATCTCAGCTAGTGAAGACCTCCTTGACTCCCCTCTCACGTACATCAGTGAATCCTGTCATCTCTTCCCTCAAACTGTTGCTGAAGTCAAACCACTTCTCCCCACAGAGGCCCTTGGTTCTCAATCTCAGGACACCATCATCACTACCCTAGATTCTTGCAATAGCTTTCTGTTATTCCCATCGGAATAATTATATCCCACCAAGATCACTTTCCTGTAAGCCTTCTCTGTCCTGTACCTTTATGACAATATCAAAGGTCATGATTCCACATGGCTGCTCTCCAATGAAAGCACAAACTCATTTGGGCCTTTCTTCATTTTACTCCCAGATTTGTTCCTAGTTTTTTGGCTTCCACTTGGCTCTGAGTTTCACCTCCTAATTCCAGATTTGCTCATGCCTCTTAGATGTGTTGACTGAGCCTGGTTTCCTTGGGTAGATCTTTGTCTTTTTTGAATACTAAATTTAGCTCATACTAATTCTCCTGGGCCACCATTCCTAAGTACTCTACAGTAAACTAGTCCATCTTTGCTCTTGTTCTCTGTATATAAACCAGATACCACCCAGAAGAACAAATATCCAGGTACATCCTAATTTCCTAGGAAAAAAGCATGTGCAAAGGAATAAGGACTAGGTGAGGGTTTTCTTGAGACAAAAGGGGATCAGGGACTGGGCGGTTCTGCCATTCACAACTTTAAATGGGAATTCTAGTATGTCAGGAACCAAATACTGAGGCATTAAATACCTCTCTAGTCACCAAGATTTATTAGAATTACCAATATTTTTGAAGGAGGTCTGTAGAAAGACTAACACCACAAAAATTGGGAAATCAAGCATCAACAATTAGAATATCTTAAACATTCTAGATATCATTCATATTCTGAGGGACCTGCTGTTACAACATTGCATTATTCTCAGTTGGAAGAACCTTAATTTCCTGACATGAGATGTTGGGCTCTAGAAACTAGCAATAGGGCACGCAGTTTTACTTTTTAAAATGTTTGCATACAGGTAACCCAAAATTAAGGTAGGAAGAACTAGGTATTTTTGTATGGATACCTGACAGTACCCACAGTCCAGTATGGAGAACTATATTCCAAACTTTTCAATATCCAGAGCTCTTTGTAATGATAAAGGGAATCATAAGTCCTTGCATATTCAAAACCATTTTTTCATTTTTATACTCAAAATGAGTATAAATAGGCATATAAAATTCTTTGTCAAACTTTTCTTTGAAGACTTTGTAGGCTTTATTCTCCTGAATTATCCTGTATTCCTCATGATTTACTTCTTTATTCAATATTATGTTTGAAAGGTTTATCTATTTTGTTCTAAGTAGCTAGAATTTATTCACTTTCATGTTCTAGAGTTTTCCAGTACATCAATAACGTTGATTTATCCACTTTATTATTAATGGACATTTGGGATATTTTTCTTTGGTGGCGAGTGCAATTCAAACATTGCTGTCGTGAATATTTATATTATCCTCTGAGGTAAACATGCAAAATTTCTCTAGCATGAATGCCTAAGCAACAGAATGGCTAGATCATAGGGTGTGCCAACGTTGGGCTACTTTAGATGATGCCCAACCGTTTTTAAAGTGAGTATAAAAATTTATATTCCCACCAGTGGTGGAAAAGAGTTTTCATTGCCCCTTTTTTAAAATATTATAGTTGATTTACAATATTATATTTGTATCAGGTGTACAACATATGATTCAATATTTTTATAGATTATACTCCATTTAAAGTTATTACAAAATAATGGCTATATTTCCCTGTGTTGTATAATACATCTTGTTTCTTATTTATTTTATACTTAGTAGTTTGTGTATCTTAATCCCATACCCCTATCTCACCCCTCCCCGCCTCCCTCTCCCCTCTGGTAACTACTAGTTTTCATTCTCTATATCTGTAAGTCTATTTCTGTTTTGTTATAGTCATTCATTTTATTTTTTAGATTCCACATATAACTGATAGCATACAGTATTTGTCTTTCTTTGTCTGACTCATTTCACTAAACACAATACTCCTTAGGCCCATCCACACTGTTGCAAATGGCAGAATTTCAAAAAGCTGAGTAATATTCCATTGTGTATATATATATACCACAACTTCTTTATCCATTCATTGTTCATGAGCACTTAGGTTGCTTCCATATCTTGGCTATTGTAAACAGTGCCACTATGAATGTTAGGGTGCAAGTATCTTTTCAAATTAGTGTTTTCATTTTCTTCAGATATATACCCATCAGTGGAATTTCTGGATTACATGGTAGTTCTATTTTTAGCTTTTTGAGGAACTTCCATACTGTTTTCCACAGTGGCTGCACCAATTTACAATCCCACAAACAGTGCACGAGCGTTCCCTTTTATCCACATCCTTGCCAACATTTGTTATTTGTAGACATTTTGATGATAGCCATTTTGACAGATGTGAGGTGATATCTATTCTGGTTTTGATCTGCATTTCCCTGATAATTAGCAATATTGAGCATTTTTTCATGTGTTTGTTGGCCATCTGTATATCTTTGGGAAAAGGTCTATTCCATTCTTCTGCCCATTTTTTAATTAGTTTCTTTGTTTTTTTGATATTGAGTTGTATGAGCTGTTCATAAATTTTGGATATTAGCCCCTTATCAGTCGTATCATTTGCAAATATTTTGTCCTGTTTAGTAGGTTGTCTTCCATTGCCCCACATGCTGGCTAGCTCTTTTTATCTTTTGGTCATTTTAATTTGGCATATTATCTGCTTTATGATTAGTATGGCATAGATCACTGGTGATCACTTTCTCCTTCTTCTTGAGAGCAGACCTAGATTACAATTTCCCAGACTACTTTGCCATTAGGTCAAGTGACTACATTCTCTCCAGTGGCATATGAATGGAAGTGATTGTGCCTTTCTCAGGCTTGAACCATAGAACCTACTGTATGGACTCCACTGAACTTTTTTTTCTTTCTGGTGCCCTGTGGTGGCCACATCCAAAATATCCTTGGAAAACCACTGGTGAAGACAGAAGTATGACCTTCAGTTTATATCCATGAATAATTATGTAATGGAAAGCTCTCTTGTTAATCCAAACAAACACTACACTTCACTGTTTCAAGAAAAGAAATGAACTTATTTTTCTGTAAGCAGCTAAAATTTGGCTATTTGTTACCACAAAACCCTACTAAATTAATATAATTAGTGTAATTTCATCTTGTTTTAAAAATCCTTCCTTAACCAGTAGTAATAAAAATATTCTCCTCTTATCATCTAAATATATTACTGCCTTGTCTTTCATATACAGATCTTTAACTTGAATTTATTTTTGTGACTGGTGCAAAGTTGAAATATTTTTCTCTCTTTTTCCCAGTATGGATATCCAATTTTCTAGCACAATTTATTGACAAATCTATCATTTCATCACTGATCTGCAACACTACCTCTGCCACATTTCAAGTATCCATATACATATGGATCTGTGGGAGGACTCTCTATTCTTGGTGTATTTAGTACACTAGGTATATTTGTCTATTCTTGCACAAAACCACACTATCCTAATTTCCACAGCTTCATGATACTTGATGCTTTGTTTTTATCCTCAAAAGTACATTATGTATTCTTATCTTTCTGCCTTTCTGAATAAATTTTAGTGTCATCTTGTAAAATTCTATGATTTTAAATTGGACTACAATGATTTTTTGACTTTATTTTTAGACAATTTTAAGTTCACAGAAAAATTAAAATGAAGATTTCCCGTATGCCCTCTGCTTGCACACATGCATAGCCTCCCCCATTATCAACATTGCCCACCAGAGGGGTGCATTTATCATAGTTGATGAACCTACAGTGACACATCACTATCACCGAAAGTCTATAGTTTACATTAAAGTTCACTGTTGGTACTGTACATTCTATGGGTTTGAACAAATGTATGATGACATGTATTCATAATTACAGTACCATACAGAGTATTTTCACTACCCTAAAAAGTTGTCTGTACTCTGCTTATTTGTCCCTCCCATTCCACCCAACCCCTGGCAACCACGGATCTTTTTTTACTATCTCCATAGTTTTGTCATTTCCAGAACGTTATATAGTTGAAATAATAGAGTATGTAGCATTTTCAGGTTGGCTTCTTTCACTTAGTAATATGAATTTGTTTCCTCCATGTCTTTTCATGATTTGATAGTTCATTTCTTTTTGGTACTGAATAATATCCCATTGTCTAAATGTACCATGGCTTATTTATCCTTTCACCTATTGAAAAATCTCTTGGTTGCTTTCAAGTTTAGGATATTATGAATAAAGATGTGATAAAGATCTACGTGCAGGTTTTTGTGTGGCCATAAATTTTCAACTTTTAGGGGTAAATACCAAGGAGCAGGATTGCTGGAATGTACAATAAAAGTTCGTTTAGTTTTGTAAAAAACTGCCAAACTGTCTTCCAAAGTGACTGTACCATTTTGCACTCACACCAGCAATGAATGAGAGTTCCTATTTCTCCACATCCTTGCCAGCATTTGGTGTTGTCAGTGTTCCAGATTTTGGCCATTCTAATAGGCATGTAGTAGTATATAATTGTTTTAATTTGTATTTCTCTGATGACATATGATGTGAAGCATATTTTCATATGCTTGTTTGCCATCTGTATATCTTCTTCGATGAGGTGTTTGTTAAGGACTTTGGCCCATTTTTTAATCGGATAGTTGTTTTCTTATTGCTGAGTTTTAAAAGTTCTTTGTATATTTTGAATAACAGTCCTTTATGAGATGTGTCTTTTGTAAATATTTTCTCCCAGTCTGTGGCTTATCTTCTCATTCTCTTGACATTGTCTTTCAGAGAACAGTTTTTAAAAATTTTAATGAAGTCCGTCTTATCAATTATTCCTTTCATGAATTGTGCCTTTTGCGTTATATCTACTACAATGAATTTTTAGATTAATTTAGAAGGAATTTATGCATTTATCTATTCAGTCACCCAATCCATGAATATGGTATATCTCTTTATTTAGTCTTTAGTGACTCTGAATTAATTTTGATAGCTTTATCCACCGAAAACTTTCACATCTTTTGTTAGATCTTGTCAGTTACTTTATATGCTAAATATATTGTCTAATTTATTTTTCTTTTTATTGTAATTGTTGTTTATATACTGATTTTGTGTCTGGCAAACTTGTTACACTCTTATTACCAGATCATAGTTGTGTATTTGAAAACAGGGCTTTTTCTCATTGTCCGCTTCAACCATTTAGGTTGTCTGTTACCTCCATTATGAAATTGCCAAGTACCTGTTGGAAATTACACAAGAAGTTCTCCCACTACCCAAAGAAGGAAGCTCTGTTCAAGTATATAAGAGCTGCCTACTCCAATTAATAACTACTTAATTAGAAATTAATTGCTAATCTGCTAGCAGGAGACTGCTAGTCTTCATTTAGACCAGAATTCTCAAACTTTAGTGGGCATCAGAATCGCCTTACTAAGGGGACTGTTAAAACATTATTGCTGAATCCCACACCCAGAATTTTTTTGTTTTTAAACATCTTTATTGAAGTATAATTGCTTTACAATGGTGTGTTAGTTTCTGCTTTATAATAAAGTGAATCAGTTATACATATACATATGTTCCCATATCTCTTCCGTCTTGCATCTCCCTCCCTCCCAGCCTCCCCATCCCACCCCTCTAGGTGGTCACAAAGCACCGAGCTGATCTCCCTGTGCTATGCAGCTGCTTCCCACTAGTTATCTATTTTACATTTGGTAGTGTATATATGTCCATGTCACTCTCTCACCCTGTCACATCTCACCCCTCCTCCTCCCCACATCCTCAAGTCCATTCTCTAGTAGGTCTGTGTCTTTATTCCCGTCTTGCCACTAGGTTCTTCATGGCCTTTTTTTTTTTTTTCCTTAGATTCCATATATATGTGTTAGCATACTGTATTTGTTTTTCTCTTTCTGACTTACTTCACTCTGTATGACAGACTATAACTCCATCCACCTCATTACAAATACCTCCATTTCAATTCTTTTTATGGCTGAGTAATATTCCATTGTGTATATGTGCCACATCTTCTTTATCCATTCATCCGATGATGGACACTTAGGTTGCTTCCATGTCCTGGCTATTGTAAATAGAGCTGCAATGAACATTGTGGTACATGATTCTTTTTGAACTATGGTTTACTCAGGGTATATGCCCAGTAGTGGGATTGCTGGGTCGTATGGTAGTTCTATTTTTAGTTTTTTAAGGAACCTCCATACTGTTCTCCATAGTAGCTGTATCAATTTACATTCCCACCAACAGTGCAAGAGGGTTCCCTTTTCTCCACACCCTCTCCAGCATTTATTGTTTCTAGATTTTTTGATGATGGCCGATCTGACTGGTGTGAGATGATATCTCACTGTAGTTTTCATTTGCATTTCTGTAATGATTAATGATGTTGAGCATTCTTTCATGTGTCTGTTGGCAATCTGTATATCTTCTTTGGAGAAATGTCTATTTAGGTCTTCTGCCCATTTTTGGATTGGGTTGTTCGTTTTTTTGTTATTGAGCTGCATGAGCAGCTTGTAAATCTTGGAGATTAATCTTTTGTCAGTTGCTTCATTTGCAAATATTTTCTCCCATTCTGAGGGTTGTCTTCTGGTCTTGTTTATGGTTTCCTTTGCTGTGCAAAAGCTTTTAAGTTTCATTAGGTCCCATTTGTTTATTTGTGTTTTTATTTCCATTTCTCCAGGAGCTGGGTCAAAAAGAATCTTGCTGTGATTTATGTCATAGAGTGTTCTGCCTAAGTTTTCCTCTAAGAGTTTGATAGTGTCTGGCCTTACACTTAGGTCTTTAATCCATTTTGAGTTTATTTTTGTGCATGGTGTCAGGGAGTGTTCTAATTTCATACTTTTACATGTATCTGTCCAACTTTCCCAGCACCACTTATTGAAGAGGCTGTCTTTTCTCCACTGTATATGCTTGCCTCCTTTATCAAAGATAAGGTGACCATATGTGCGTGGGTTTATCTCAGGGCTTTCTATCCTGTTCCATTGATCTATATTTCTGTTTTTGTGCCAGTACCAAACTGTCTTGATTACTGTAGCTTTGTAATATAGTCTGAAGTCAGGGAGCCTGATTCCTCCAGCTCCATTTTTCATTCTCAAGATTGCTTTGGCTATTCGGGGTCTTTTGTGTTTCCATACAAATTGTGAAATTTTTTGTTCTAGTTCTGTGAAAAATGCCAGTGGTAGTTTGATAGGGATTACATTAAATCTGTAGATTGCTTTGGGTAGTAGAGTCATTTTCACAATGTTGATTCTTCCAATCCAAGAACATGGTATATCTCTCCATCTATTTGTATCATCTTGAATTTGTTTCATCAGTGTCATAATTTTCTGCATACAGGTCTTTTGTCTCCTTAGGTAGGTTTATTCCTAGATATTTTATTCTTTTTGTTGCAATGGTAAACGGGAGTGTTTTCTTAATTTCACTTTCAGATTTTTCGTCATTAGTGTATAGAAATGCAAGAGATTTTTGTGCATTAATTTTGTATCCTGCTACTTTACCAAATTCATTGATTAGCTCTAGTAGTTTTCTGGTAGCATCTTTAGGATTCTCTATGTATAGTATCATGTCATCTGCAAACAGTGACAGCTTTACTTCTTCTTTTCCAATTTGGATTCCTTTTATTTCTTTTTCTTCTCTGATTGCTGTGGCTAACACTTCCAAAACTATGTTGAATAATAGTGGTGAGAGAGGGCAACCTTGTCTTGTTCCTGATCTTAGTGGAAATGGTTTCAGTTTTTCACCATTGAGGACGATGTTGGCTGTGGGTTTGTCATATATGGCCTTTATTATGTTGAGGAAAGTTCCCTCTATGCCTACTTTCTGCAGGGCTTTTATCATAAATGGGTGTTGAATTTTGTCGAAAGCTTTCTCTGCATCTATTGAGATGATCATGTGGTTTTTCTCCTTCAATTTGTTAATATGGTGTATCACATTGATCGATTTACGTATACTGAAGAATCCTTGCATTCCTGGGATAAACCCCACTTGATCATGGTGTATGATCCTTTTAATGTGCTGTTGGATTCTGTTTGCGAGTATTTTGTTGAGGATTTTTGCATCTATGTTCATCAGTGATATTGGCCTGTAGTTTTCTTTCTTTGTGACATCTTTGTCTGGTTTTGGTATCAGGGTGATGGTGGCCTCGTAGAATGAGTTTGGGAGTGTTCCTCCCTCTGCAATATTTTGGAAGAGTTTGAGAAGGATAGGTGTTAGCTCTTCTCTAAATGTTTGATAGAATTCACCTGTGAAGCCATCTGGTCCTGGGCTTTTGTTTGTTGGAAGGTTTTTAATCACAGTTTCAATTTCAGTGCTGTGATTGGTCTGTTCATATTTTCTATTTCTTCCTGGTTCAGTCTCGGCAGGTTGTGCATTTCTAAGAATCTGTCCATTTCTTCCAGGTTGTCCATTTTATTGGCATAGAGTTGCTTGTAGTAATCTCTCATGATCGTTTGTATTTCTGCAGTGTCAGTGGTTACTTCTCCTTTTTCATTTCTAATTCTATTGATTTGAGTCTTCTCCCTTTTTCTCTTGATGAGTCTGGCTAATGGTTTATCAATTTTGTTTATCTTCTCAAAGAACCAGCTTTTAGTTTCATTGATTTTTGCTATTGTTTCCTTCATTTCTTTTTCATTTATTTCTGACCTGATCTTTATAATTTCTTTCCTTCTGCTGGCTTTGGGGTTTTTTTGTTCTTCTTTCTCTAATTGCTTTAGGTGCAAGGTTAGGTTGTTTATTCGAGATGTTTCCTGTTTCTTGAGGTAGGCTTGTATTGCTATAAACTTCCCTCTTAGCACTGCTTTTGCTGCATCCCATAGGTTTTGGGTCGTCGTATCTCCATTGTCATTTGTTTCTAGGTATTTTTTGATTTCCCCTTTGATTTCTTCAGTGATCACTTCGTTATTAAGTAGTGTATTGTGTAGCCTCCATGTGTTTGTATTTTTTACAGATCTTTTCCTGTAATTAATATCTAGTCTCATAGCATTGTGGTCGGAAAAGATACTTGATACGATTTCAATTTTCTTAAATTTACCAAGGCTTGATTTGTGACCCAAGATATGATCTATCCTGGAGAATGTTCCATGAGCACTTGAGAAAAATGTGTATTCTGTTGTTTTGGGGTGGAATGTCCTATAAATATCAATTAAGTCCATCTTGTTTAATGTATCATTTAAAGCTTGTGTTTCCTTATTTATTTTCATTTTGGATGATCTGTCCATTGGTGAAAGTGGGGTGTTAAAGTCCCCTACTATGATTGTGTTGCTGTCGATTTCCCCTTTTATGGCTGTTAGTATTTGCCTTATGTATTGAGGTGCTCCTATGTTGGGTGCATAAATATGTATTGTTATACCTTCCTCTTGGATCGATCCCTTGATCATTATATAGTGTCCTTCTTTGTCTCTTGTAATAGTCTTTATTTTAAACTCTGTTTTGTCTGATATGAGAATTGCTACTCCAGCTTTCTTTTGATTTCCATTTGCGTGGAATATCTTTTTCCATCCCCTCACTTTCAGTCTGTATGTGGCTCTAAGTTTGAAGTGGGTCTCTTGTAGACAGCCTATATATGGGTCTTGTTTTTGTATCCATTCAGCCAGTCTGTGTCTTTTGGTGGGAGCATTTAATCCATTTACATTTAAGGTAATTATCGATATGTATGTTCCTATTCCCATTTTCTTAAATGTTTTGGGTTTGTTATTGTAGGTGTTTTCTTTCTCTTGTGTTTCTTGCCTAGAGAAGCTCCTTTAGCATTTGTTGTAAAGCTGGTTTGGTGGTGCTGAACTCTCTCAGCTTTTGCTTGTCTGTAAAGGTTTTAACTTCCCCATCAAATCTGAATGAGATCCTTGCTGGGTAGATTAGTCTTGGTTGTAGGTTTTTCTCCTTCATCACTTTAAGTACATCCTGCCACTCCCTTCTGGCTTGCAGAGTTTCTGCTGAAAGATAAGTTGTTAACCTTATGGGGATTCCCTTATGTGATACTTGTTGTTTTTCCCTTGCTGCTTTTAATATGTTTTCTTTATATTTAATTTTTGACAGTTTGATTAATATGTGCCTTGGCGGGTTTCTCCTTGGATTTATCCCGTATGGGAATCTCTGTGCTTCCAGGACTTGATTAACTATTTCCTTTCCCATATTAGGGAAGTTTTCAACTATAATTGCTTCAAATATTTTCTCAGCCCCTTTCTTTTTCTCTTCTTCTTCTGGGATCCCTATAATTCGAATGTTGGTGCATTTAAAGTTATCCCAGAGGTCTCTGAGACTGTCCTCAGTTCTTTTCATTCTTTTTTCTTTATCCTGCTCTGCAGTAGTTATTTCCACCATTTTATCTTCCAGGTCACTTATCCTTTCTTCTGCCTCAGTTATTCTGCTATTGATCGCATCTAGAGTATTTTTAATTTCATTTATTGTGTTTTTCATCGTTGCTTGGTTCCTCTTTAGTTCTTCTATGTCCTTGTTAAATGTGTCTTGCATTTTGTCTATTCTATTTCCAAGATTTTGGATCATCCTTACTATCATTATTCTGAATTCTTTTTCAGGTAGACTACCTATTTCCTCTTCATCTGTTAGGTCTGGTGTGTTTTGACCCTGCTCCTTCATCTGCTGTGTGTTTTTCTGTCATCTCATTTTGCTTATCTTACTGTGTTTGGGGTCTCCTTTTTACAGACTGCAGATTCGTAGTTCCCATTGTTTTTGGTATCTGTCCCCAGTGGGTAAGGTTAGTTCAGTGGGTTGTGTAGGCTTCCAGGTGGAGGGAACTAGTGCCTGTGTTCTGGTGGATGAGGTTGGATCTTGTCTTTCTGGTGGGCACGTCCATGTCTGGTGGTGTGTTTTCGGGTGTCTGTGGCCTGATTATGATTTTAGACAGCCTCTCTGCTAATGGATAGGGCTGTGTTCCTGTCTTGCTAGTTGTTTGGCATAGGGTGTCCAGCACTGTAGCTTGCTGGTCGTTGAGTGAAGCTGGGTCTTGATGTTGAGATGGAGATCTCTGAGAGATTTTCGCCATTTGGTATTATGTGGAGCTGGGAGGTCTCTTGTGGACCAGTGTCCTGAAGTTGGCTCTCCCACCTCAGAGGCACAGCTCTGATGCCTGGCTGGAGCACCAAGAGCCTTTCATCCACATGGTTCAGAGTAAAAGGGATAAAAAATAGAAAGAAAGAAAGAAAGAGGATATAATATAGTGAAGTAAAATAAAGCTATTATAAAGCAAAGCTATACAGACAAAATCTCACCCAGAAGCATATACATATACACTCACAGAAAAAGGAAAAGGGGAAAAATTAATATATCCTGCTCCCAAAGTCCACCTCCTGAATTTGGGATGATTCATTGTCTATTCAGGTAGTCAACAGATGCAGGCACATCAAGTTGTTTGTGGAGTTTTAATCCGCTGCTTCCGAGGCTGCTGGGAGAGATTTCCCTTTCTCTTCTTTGTTCGCACAGCTCCCGGGGTTCAGCTTTGGATTTGGACCCACCTCTGCATGTAGGTCGCCTGAGGGCGTCTGTTCACCGCCCAGACAGAACGGGGTTAAAGGAACAGCTGCTTTGGGGGCTCTGGCTCACTCAGGCTGGGGGGAGGGAGGGGTATGGATGCAGGACGAGCCTGCTGCGGCAGAGGCCGGCGTGACGTTGCAGCAGCCTGAGGTGCGCCGTGCGTTCTCCCAGGGAAGTTGTCCCTGGATCACGGGACCCTGGCAGTGGCGGGCTGCACAGGCTCCCGGGAGGGGCAGTGTGGAGAGTGACCTGTGCTCGCACACAGGCTTTTTGGTGGTGGCAGCAGCAGCCTTAGCGTCTCATGCCTGTCTCTGGGGCCCGCGCTGATCACCACGGCTCGCGCCCGTCTCTGGAGTTCGTTTAGGCGGTGCTCTGAATCCCCTCTCCCTGCGCGCCAGGAAACAAAGAGGCAAGACAAAGTCTCTTGCCTCTTCGGCAGCTGCAGACTTTTTCCCGGACTCCCTCCCAGCCAGCTGTGGTGCGCTAACCCCTTCAGGCTGTGTTCACGCCGCAAACCCCAGTCCTCTCCCTGGGATCCGACCGAAACCCGAGCCTCAGCTCCCAGCCCCGCTCGCCCCGGCGGGTGAGCAAACAAGCCTCTCGGGCTGGTGAGTGCTGGTCAGCACCGATCCTCTGTGCGGGAATCTCTCCGCTTTGCCCTCCGCACCCCTGTGGCTGTGCTCTCCTCCGTGGCTCCGAAGCTTCCCCCTCTGCCACCCACAGTCTCCACCCACGAAGGGGCTTCCTAGTGCGTGGAAACCTTTCCTCCTTCACGGCTCCCTCCCACTGGTGCAGGTCCCGTCCCTATTCTTTTGTCTCTGTTATTTCTTTTTTCTTTTGCCCTACCCAAGTACGTGGGGAGTTTCTTGCCTTTTGGGAGGTCTGACATTTTCTGCCAGCGTTCAGTGGGTGTTCTGTAGAAGTTCCACGTGTAGATGTATTTCTAATGTATCTGTGGGAAGGAAGGTGATCTCCGCATCTTCCTCCTCTGCCATCTTCTCTACCTCCACCCAGAATTTTTGATTCACTAGATCTGGGGTGTGAATTTGCATTTCTAACAAGTCCCAGGTAAGACTGTTATTCCTATTCTGGAGACTACAGTTTGAGAACAACTGTTGTCAGCTGTCAGCTGAACAAGTATTCCCATCAAGTTGAATTAAAAGGAACATTCAGAGCTTCCCTGGTGGCCCAGTGGTTAATAATCCACCTGCCAATGCAGGGGACACGGGTTTGAGCCCTGGTCTGGGAAGATCCCACATGCCAAGGAGCAACTAAACCTGTGCACCACAACTACTGAGCCCACACACCACAGCTACTGAAACCCGTGCACCTAGAGCCCGTGCTCCACAACAAGAGAAGCCACCACAATGAGAAGCCTGCTCACTGCAACAAAGAGTAGCTCCCACTCTCTGCAACTAGAGAAAGCCCGCAAACAGCAATGAAGACCCAAAGCAGTCAAAAATAAATAAATTAAATAAATAAATTTATATTCAAAAAAAGGAACATTCACTACCAAGGTAGGCAAGAGTAGTATGTTTTGCCACTCAGGGCTTTGTTTTTATCTTCACCTGCTAGAACCAGTTCATGCCACAGGGAGAAGTGTTCAGTGAACAGGGAAGGGAGATATTTTACACTCTTCTGTTATGTTTTCTGGAACTGGAGAAGGTTTAGCAGAATAATTTCATGACTAGCTTTACAAAAGGATGTAGAGAGACAAAAAATCCAGGACACATAGGTCAACAGGAAATCAATCACAGGACAGATTTGGTTTATGATCTGAGGGCATTAAAGTGGATCCAGAGAAATATCAGAGATGAGTGATGGTGACCTTCCAACCCAATGATTTAAGTCCAACAATGTACTAAGGTACGAAGAGATGAGAAAAAAGCATTGACTTGACACAGGATTTTTTTCACCTGGGGCTACTGTTAGCATGCTGTCCACACACCTGGTAAGAGAAGTTCCTTATCTGTTCTAGGTGGACATATAAGAAAAGGTTCCATGGAGAAAGTTGGGCTCCAGATAGCTCTTGAAGAATCAGGAAGATTTTCCTGGGCAGACAACTCTGGGTGAGGCAGAATGGGAATATATGGCATTCAGACAATTCATATTCAAAATGACCAAGGGACACTTTGGCTGGAAAAGACTATTTGATTGGGAACTTTGTAGGTAATAAGAGAAGAGGATAGGCTGAGCTGGTATTTTGGGTGGACATAAATGTTATGAGACCAATGACCTTTCAAATTATCCTACATTTTGGCAGCACTAAAAGGTTTTGAATAATGAGTACAACAACCAAAAGGTTAACATTTGAAGTCCACTCTGCCAGAATTGTATATGCTGTAGAAAGGGGAAAGCCTGTTAAAAGTCTCTTGAAATAGCTTAGGGATAATAGATAATATGGAGTCGAACACAATTTCATTTTTTCCATCAAGGATTTATTGATGGAATAGAGACATTGACGATAGACATGGGGCACCTGCTGGGTAGAGCTGCTGGTGGGTAGAATCTTAGGAGAAATGGGCAAGACACTATGCCCCAGACACTGAGCAGCAAATGAAAGAAACATCTTGGGAGTAACAGCTTTTTGGAATCTTTACATTTTTTTTCTGGCAGTATTAACATTAACCAAGATGGTTTGATTTATTTCAAGAGCTGCCATCTCTTAAGAACACTTCAGTAGATTTTTGCTTCTTGAGTATCTATCTCCTCTAATAGCTCTCTCAAATTCCTGATGGCCATGATGTAGAATGGATTTTTGTAATACTCAAATCCTAATTCATGGAAATATCTTGGGAAATATATACATATTTGTTGAGTTGATTAACAAAGACCCATGAAGAACAGAGGACAGAAGAACGGTAAGTCAGTGTAAGGTCTTTTATTTTATTTTATTTATTTTTTAAAGACTTATTTTTTATTCATTTTATTTATTATTTTTGGCTGTGTTGGGTCTTAGTTGTGGCGCGCGGGATCTTTTCAATGCGGCGTGTGGGCTTCTCTCTAGTTGTGGCGTGCAGGTTTTCTCTTCTCTAGTTGTGGCACGCAGGCTCCAGGGAGCGTGGGCTCTATAGTTTGCGGCATGTGGGCTCTCTAGTTGAGGCACGCCAACTCAGTAGTTGTGTCACGTGGGCTTTGTTGACCTGCGACATGTGGGATCTTAGTTCCCTGACCAAGGATCGAACCTGCATCCCTTGCTTGTAAGGCGGATTCTTTACCAGGACCACCAGGGAAGTCCCAATGTAAAATCTTTTAAAATGACACAATGACACACTGCATTTTTATTTGTGAGTGGCATAGAGGCTCCTGGGTTCATTAAGAGAATTACAACCAGCAACTCTATTTCAGTGGGTAAGTTAAAGTATAATGACGTGACAAATGCAGAAGAGGAACTGCCAGATGGGAGCCTTCTGAGCTTCAGCTAAAAATTTATGGGCCAAACAATGGATGCTTAGCAAGGTCCACCATTGTATGGTGGCTCCATTACTTCCAGGTTCAGGCCGATCAGATGTTAGATGTAGCAACGTCCAAAAGGTAGGCATATGGATGGCATAGTGCTGAGTTAACCGACCTGAACTTCAGAACGTTTTAATAAACTGAGTCACCCAAAGGCTTGGGCAAGGAATTAACCACTTTACGGGAGTTTAAGTGGGTTCTTCTTACCTCCTGGTTTCCTGAAAAAGCCAAACCTAATCAAATTCCGGTGGCACAAACAGGGCCACATGGATAATTTGGGGGGTAAAGAATGCTTTTACATTAAAGGCAATGCTTGTCTCTAGCATTCTATTACCTACCAACCAACGTGGTTTCAATTTAAGCTTCTGTTAATCCTGACCATTTCTTTCAAGTGTTTCTTATTTAAAGTAGAAATTCCATGTTGAACATTTTAATAACATTAACTGTCAAAGACAGCTGTGGTCAGTTTTCCCTTCAATGCTCTGCCAGATGTTGATATTTGTGATCATTGATGCCCTTTGTTTTCCTCCCTTTCCCTTATTAAATATATCATTAGTAAAACACAAATCCAAGGGAAATCACTTTTCACCGAGACTCTTCTAGAAAAGAGTGAGGAAACAATAGTCAGAGAAGCTGAAGTGTCACTGCAGCCAGCCACCCTCCATGGAGATGGCTGCCAAGAGGATTACGTTATTGTGCTAGTAACTTAATAAAGAGGTACTACTTTATGGTTTCTTCCATTGTTAGAGTTGGGTGAGATGGAGGGAAGGGGAGCGTGCATTTGAGAGGGTCATGAAGTCCATGTTGATGAGGCAGGAACAGCAGGGTCACACTAGGCTATGGTACACAGATGAACTTCCAGGAACAAAGCTTGTGTATAGGAGGGTGTTGATGATGTGATCAGAGAGGTGGATCCAATGGTTTCTTCCATTGTTAGGGCAGATATTTTTGTCACACAAGCCACAAAAGACAGGACAAGAAAAGTGAATGTCAGCTGTCTCAAAATAAACCATATGCTTAATTAAATGTACATTTAAAGCATATTGAAATATGTGAAATTCAAAGTGTTCCCAGAGAAAGGCCAATAACAGGTGGGTCATGTTTGGAGGAACATTGGAGAAACCATATTCAATGAGAAAGGAACACACCTTCCAAAAGAAATCCTAAGACTGTCTTACCATAAAGAGAAAGCCAGATATTTCCCAAACAGGATTCAAGAAGTACAACGGCTTGCTCATCTTTGTGATGGATACTTTAGTGTAACTGAAACTGATGAAGATAAGTCTGCAGACCGCTGGCATACAGGAACCTTCAGCCTCTTCACTTATAAGAATGGGCAGATTACTGTGGCCAGGTAACAACTGCTCCTTCTAAGAACATTGGTTCTAATATTAGCATCACACAAGGTACACTGATCCACCTCTCTGATCACATTTTTAGTATGGAGTTTGGTTCTTAAAAAGAAACAGAAGCATGTCTATTGCACAGTCACCATAAGCACCATAAGCATGCTATTGCACAGCACCACCACAGTGGGAGCTTTGAAATTTTAGTCAAATGAAAAGAAGCCTTGGGATAAAACGATCTTCAAATATTTCAAGGGTTGTCATGGGAATGAAAGATTAGATTTGTTTCAACTGGTTTCATAAGACAGAACTATAAATATTCATAGAATACATGATAAGACTGATCTAGGTTCAAAATAAAAACTTTTGTAACTATTAAATCATCCCCAAATGATCTAAGTTATTTGAAGTTCGTCATTGCTGCAGGCAGTCAAGACAAAGGCATCTAGCCATAAGATGAGGATATTATAGAGTGCATCCAGATGGAACACTTCATCCAACCTTGACATTCTCCTTTATGAGTATTCATGGGGGAAACCTATATTAAAAATTGCTATGATCTGCATGTGTTCCCCCAAAATTCATATGTTGAAATCCTAATCCCCAAAGATGATGGAATCAGGAGGTGGGGCCTTTGGGAGGTGCTTAAGCCATAAGAGTGGAGCCCTCATGAATGGGATTAGTGTCCTTATAGAAGAGGATCTAAAGAAATCCCTAGCCCCTTCTACCATGTTAAGACACAGCAAGAAGGCACCAGCTGCATACCAGGATGAGAGCTCTTACAAAACACCACCACACTGGCGCCCTGCTCTTGGATTTCCCAGCCTCCAGAACTGTGAGAAATAAATTTCTGTTGTTTATAATCTACCCAGTCTGTGATATTTTGTTATAACAACCCAAATGGACCACAGGAAAAATGGGGTTCACTTCTTCTGACACAGCTTCTCAGAGGGGCCATGTTTCTGAGTTGCTATATCCATCAAATCACACGCTTTATATTTAGAATGCGCCTCATCTGACAACTGAGTAGTTGTTCAATGAGAAAGATGTTTACCTGAAATGGGGTTCGTGGGAACATTTTTACCACCAATTTTCAATAATTATCTCCCCAAACAGCGTGGTCTATTCCATTTGTTTTAACAAGATAGGGTAAAGCATTACATTTGGATCAAATTCCCTACTTCCTTTCTTCCAGCCTCCCTCTTCTACATCGTTCCTCTCTGTTGAAAGGTCTAGAGGCCCCATTCCCATCCACTCTACCTAATTCAGCCACATAAACATTACAGCCCTATGCCTCTTCAACAAATAACAATGGAGGATACCTACAAACACTTTTCTCTGCAGAATACTAAGGGTTATTGAACATAATTAAATTGTTTACCATAGATGTGAACAACAACAGTGAAAACTAATAGTCTTACTTCATGGATGGAGAAACTGTATATCAAAAAGAGAGAAGAAAATCTGTTATCAGAAGAAACGCAATATTTCAGTGATCACCCAGGAGCTGGTTTGATTTTGTTTCTCTATTTCCCTTTCTTATTTAATTCCAGAGACTTCCAACATCACTTTGAGAATAGTAGTCTGAACACACCTAGAATGAAATTTGTCATGGATTTTTTTAAAGAACTCAGTTTATTAGGAAAATAAGAGCTCAGAATGTAAGCCTATAGCCATGGTCACTGCCTTTATGTAATTTTCTTTTTTTGTGATGAACAAAACCATGCAAACATATTTTGCTGAGTTAAAAGCTAAATGAGGTGAATTTTTACCTCCAATGGTTTTAATGGTTTCCATGGAAAAGGCATTTCTCTCAGTGCAAACCCATGCTTGTTGCAATGAAAATGGCACAGCAAAATCTGCTTTTCCCAAGGGAAAATAATTGGGGTTACCTGACAGGAATTACTATTCGTGTTCATATCAATTAGTGCCATGTTGGCTATTTCAGCAGGGAGGATGAGATTGACTTTTGCTCTGCAGGTCAGAGAGGCAAAGGGAGATGATTTAACTGTGAACAAAGTGTTGGTCAAGGTTAAGTGAAGAATCCCAAATGGCCATCCACCCAAGGTAATGTGACATGTGATTTTGAGGAGAGGAAATTATAAATTATAAATCTGGCAGGAATTATAAAACGGTTAATGTATTTCCCAAACTGTCATCAAAGCGATAAAAAAACACCAAAGTTCAGGGTGCTAATTTCAACAATGCAACTACAGTCAGGGAAGAAAGTGAATTACAGTCAAAGTTTGAGAAAGAGAAAGATTGAGAGTTAAGTGCATGACATATATATATATATATATTATGTATATATATATATATATATACATACATATATATTGATATTTTAAGTGTCAAGCTAAAGAGAGACATCTTGGTTGCATCTTTGTAAGACGAGATATGGTTATGATTCAGATAATCTAAAATAACAGAATAATAACTAATAGCTAGCAATTAGCCACTTATTATGAGTTAGACATAACACTAAATACTTCATACGAATTAGCTTTTAATCCTCACAGTGCTCCTACAAGGTAGAGACTATCACAGTATAGTGTAGTGCAGGAGGTTCTTTTTTTTCTTTTTAACATCTTTATTGTAGTATAATTGCTGTACAATGGTGTGTTAGTTTCTGCTTTATAACAAAGTGAATCAGCTATATATATACATATATTCCCATATCTCCTCCCTCTTGTGTCTCGCTCCCACCCTCCTTATCCCACCCCTCTAGGTGGTCACAAAGCACCGAGCTGATCTCCCCGGGCTATACGGCTGCTTCCCACTAGTTATCCATTTTACATTTGGTAGTGTATATATGTCCATGCCACTCTCTCACTTCGTCCTAGCTTACCCTTCCCCCTCCCCATGTCCTCAAGTCCATTCTCTATGTCTATGCTTTTATTCCTGTCCTGCCCCTAGGTTCTTCAGAACCTTTTTTTTTTTTTTTAGATTCTATACCTATATGTTGTGTTAGCATACAGTATTTGTTTTTCTCTTTCTGACTTACTTCACTCCGTATGACAGTCTCTAGGTCCATCCACCTCACTACAAATAACTCAATTTTGTTTCTTTTTATGGCTGAGTAATATTCCATTGTATATATGTGCCATATCTTTATCCATTCATCTGTCGATGGACACTTAGGTTGCTTCCACGTCCTGGCTATTGTAAATAGAGCTGCAATGAACATTGTGGTACATGACTCTTTTTGAATTATGGTTTTCTCAGGGTATATGCCGAGTAGTGGGATTGCTGGGTCGTATGGTAGTTCTATTTTTCATTTTTTAAGGAACCTCCATATTGTTCTCCATAGTGGCTGTATCAATTTACATTCCCACCAACAGTGCAAGAGGGTTCCCTTTTCTCCACACCCTCTCCAGGATTTATTGTTTTTTGATGATAGCCATTCTGACTGGTATGAGGTGACACCTCATTGAACAGGGGGTTCTTAAACTCGAGGATGCAACAGAATCATCTAAAGGGCTTTATGAAAACTGATTTTGGGGAGTTTCTGTTTCAGTAGTTCTGGGGTTCAGCCCAAGCATTTGCTTCTCTAATGAGTTCCTAGGCAATGCTGCAGCTGCATGAAATGTGTATAGTAAACATGTATAAAATGTGTAGGGGTTTGAGGAGGCTCTTTTGAGCTAGGCCATGAATTCACAGCATATAGCAGATACTAAGCGAATGTTTACCAAATTATTTTACAGATGGGAAAAACTGAAGCACCTGGAGATTGTTACCCAAATTTCACAACTAGTAACTATAGGGTCTATACTTGAAGCTAAGTCTATCTTCGAAGTGTATTTTAGTGTAGTAAACTATCTCTCAAATAATATGCTGAAAAAAATATTTCTAAATACCTTAAAAACTTGTATCTGGTATGCTGGGACCTTTTAAGAACTCTGAGGCCCAGACCACACTCCAGGTCCATTACATCAGCATCTCTGGGAGTAGGATCCTGGCATCAATAGTTTTAACATCCCCCCCAGGTGATTCCTATGTGAACTATGTTCTTTGGCTTTGACTCACAATGAGGTACTTTACTTACTGGGGCATGGGGGGAGGGCTCGTAAAAGTTCCCCAGGTAATTCTAATGTGCAATAAGGCTGTAAACTAATGATATTCTAGAGACATACACTTGCTTCTCTCTTCCTGAAAGGAGGTTTCAAAATGGTGAAAATAGAAATCCTTGGCTTGAAGCTATTTCAATCTGATAGTAAAGCACAAGTGAATTTCAATTCAATTTTGGATTATTTGATGGGAAAAATGCTCCTATAAATATATATGTACATGAATATGCCAAAATGAGATTAGCCCAAACCATCGAAGGCATCCTGATATATGTATTTGTACCAATATTATTATTCCAAGTTTCTAGTTCAAGGACATTACTGCTTATGAACTTCTCTCTGTAACTGTTTATTTTATGCTTCTAACATAATTTGTCCTTCAACATTTGTAAAAGTTTGATATTTCTAGCAGCATTTTCTAGTATGGGACTTAATCTGCTTTTACCATTAATTTTTGATTTTGTATTATTGTATTACCACAGGCAAAATTATGGCAACAAAGCGTAGATTGTCTTAGAGTCCATATATAATTTCTAGATATAGATTAGTAAATTATTAAAAATTCAGTTTATTTAAAATGAAAGAACAATTACCTCTTGTAGTAATCAAAAACCAATGCTCTATCCATGGTCCTTCTCTGCTAGGACTCTTGGAATTAAGATTAACTAAAGATAGTTTGTGGATGTATAGCTGTATAGTCTGTAGTAATCAAAAACCAATGCTCTATCCATGGTCCTTCTCTGCTAGGACTCTTGCAATTAAGAAGATTAACTAAAGATAATTTGTGGATGTATTGCTGTATAGTCTGATCTACTTATTGTAAATATATATATATATATATATTTATCAAAAAGGTACTTACACAAAGATAGAATAATTCATGCTACCATCCTTAAAGGCTTTGCCATCTCTAAAATTTTCTTTTAAAAATAGATTTGAATTTTTGGCTTCAATATAGAAGACTAAAAATACATTGCCTCACATCTCAAAAGGAAAAACTATGAACAGCGCATGAAACATGCACACACACATACCACAGTCATGCTCAAAACAAGAAATATATAAAATAAATTAAAAAAAAAAATTTGTTTTTAATTTGTAAAGAGGAAAAAAAGTAGATCTGCATATACTGATCTGGAATAAAGTCCAAAAGATAAAAAGTATAAAGGAAAATTGATGGAAAAATATAATATGAAAAAATACAATGCATTCTCATAAAAAACCTTGGCATGTATGTATCTGTAACACATAAATGGATTTACAAAATATTCTAAGGGATATTTACCAAATTATTAGTATTGACTATCTAGGTTTGAGCAAAAATGGGACAGGAGGGGTAGAATTCTAGGAGAGAAGAGGTCTTTTTAATTTATATATTTCTGAGTCATTTGAATTTGCCAAATAGGCACATATTGAACAATATATAAAAATGAAATAAAATAATAATAAAGACCATTTTTAAATTGAGGCTATAAAGAGTTAGCCATATGGAAATGTGGGAAACACACTATGATGAAAATAAGGATCAGTGAAACTGGAAGCTAAAGACTGTAGCCCGTGTTCACCCCTTTATTACTTAAGCCACATTAGGTGGGTCCCATAACTTCTCCAGACCAGTCTCCATATTTATGAACATTTATATGATTCACACAGGATTGTTTTCAGGAGGAAATGATGGCATGGTTATACTACTTGAAAGCTGCATAGTAAACAGTCAATGTTAGCTGCTATCATTGTTGCTGAGTTCGGGATACCATTTCCGCTCCATAGAGACAAAGTATTTTTTTCTGTGCAGTAGGGGACATAGAACTCTCAGTTAATAAACACTGCAAGATGGAGTTATAAGTTTCTACAAGAGACACAAAGAAATACCAGATGAGCTCCTGTAGAAATTGTCAAATTGGTCTGTTAGTAGAGATCACTGCTTCTTTGAGGTGACAATACAGACATAAGTTGCAGTAGAAGATAGGAATGTGTTGGGCTTCCTCAAATTGGGTTTCATGAGCTTTGAGCATGAGTTCCCATGGAAACCTTTAAGGGCATCAGCTGCATACTAGCAGGCCTGCATCTGTCTTAAAGAATTTTTGAATCCCTACTGTACTCCACCAGGCCTAACCATGGTAGGCACTTAGTAAAAAATTGTTGAATGAATGAAGACTAAACTCCAATAAGAAAGAGAGACTTAGAAAAGAGGTCATTGTAAGCAATATGATAAATGTCAAGATAAGGTGCCTTAGAACACTTTGCAAATAGATTAAATTGTTGGTGTTTGATAAAATACATTCTTTTGAAATTCTAGTTCAATTTTTTTTTCTGAATTCTCATCAATTTCTTCTCCTGTCTCTCTTATTTTCAACCTATAGATTTTCTGTGGATTTCAAAGTCATCCAGAAGCATGCCAGAAAGTAAAGCAGAACCAGTATTGATACCTATTGCTACATCCCTTTTATCATAGCCTGGAAAAATGGGAAATGAGATTTAACATAATCCCTGCAACTTCCATTACCAATCTTATTTCCCAAATAGTTACTTAATTTGTATTACTTTCTCAGAGGAAAAAAGGGAGCTCACGTTAAAAGTATTGCATAAACCTCAATGTAATTGATGAGGAAAGGATAAATAATGAAATATTCTAAGGGAGCATGAATTAAAGAAGGGAATTAGATGAATATTTACTTAGAGCCATCCCCAAACCACCATACACCAAATATGGGGTGGCTACTGAACAGAGATATCATTTAATATTCAAAACTGCCCTGCTAGGCATTTTTATCCCCATTTTACACATGAGAAGGCTTAAGCCTCAAAAAAGTTCACTAACTTGCCCAAAGGAGACTATTTGGACCCAAGTTTTGTTGTCTTTCAAGTCCATTCTCTTTTAGGTTGACTTTCATTCTCCAGTTGTCTATAGAACATCATCACTCCATGTCATTCCTCTGGAGGCAGATTTACCTTATGCAAAGGTAAGGACACCCATGTCTCCAGGTCCTAAACTAACACTCAGATATACAAGGTTTAACATTCTTTATTCCTCTACACCTAAATTCTACTTACTCATGAGCCCTCATTACTAGCTGTACTGAGTCCAAAATTCACGTTCACCTGAAACCTCATAATGTGACATTTGGAAATAGGGTCTTTGCAGATGTAATCAAGTTAATTTGAGTTTATACTGGATTAGGGTGGGACGAATCCAATGGCTGGGATCCTTATAAGAAGAGAAAACAGAGACACAGACACACAGGGGAAATGTCATATGACTATGGTGGCTCAGACTGGAGTGATGTGTCTACCAGCTAAGGAATGCCAAGGACTGCTGGTAACCATCAGAAGCTGGGAAGATGCAAGGACGTATCCTCCCCTAGAGCCTTCAGAGAGAGCATGACCTGCTGACACCTTGATTTTGGACTTCTAGCTTCCCAAACTATGAGAGAATAAAATTCTGTTGTTTGAAGCCACTCAATTTGCAGTACTTTGTTATGGCAGCCTTAGGAAACTAGTCAAGGTGGAAAATTCTTGATTTTGCCAATGTAAAGAAGCTTAGTAACTTCCAGATTAAAAATTGGTCCCTTTGGAGTAAATATTGACTCAGGCTTGGGGTTTTCTCTCTCCCCTTTCTCCTCCGCTTCTGCTTGAGTATGATCTAAGTTGCCTGTGGGGTGTCTAGTCTTTACATTTCTCTGGTCTCTGCTGAGGTCTCTCCTTCACTTGGCTTCTGAATTCAACCTCTGCCCTGCTGCTTCCACTGCTAATTCAATTTTCTTAACCTGTGGAATATAAAGGCTCTTGTCAGAGACTCAAGGATGTTCCCTCATCCACCCCACATTGATGATAACTCAAGATTAGATAGGGAAGATCAAACCAGACACTGATAAGAAGAAGAAAGCCTAAGGAAATTGTGGGCAATGTTCAGAGCACTGTAAATATTCTCAAGCCAGATGAGCACCCCTTGCAAATCTAACCTCCACACCACTCAACATAAAAGAGAGCCAAAGGGAACCCCTCCCGTGCAAACCCAGACCTTCAGTACCTTCTGGATTCAGGAAAAGCTCTACCCCTGGTCAGTGATTGCACTCAATCCATCCCTTGGTGACTTGGGATGAGGACCAGGAAGATGAAGTGAGCCTGCCCTCTGTCCTGAGATCAGCAATCACCACACATAGAAGAACTTCTAGTGTCTCTTCCTCTTTATCACAACACACACACATACACACACACAAAACATCACAAGATTTTCTCAGGGGCCCAGCTACCTATTGTAAAAGGTTCCAGCAAAAGGAACTTTTCAAAAACAAAACCAAGAAAGATTTGCTTCTCTGGCTTTGAAACTTCAAACTCAACAGATATTCTATAAAAAAAAGAAAAGAAAACCCCAGGATAATACCAAATTATCATAAAATAAGTAATTAAGTAATTGTATTCAATCCTAAAATAAATAGCAAACAAACTAAAAGAGAGAGGGCAGAGGTTGGGGGGAGATGAAGGGAGAGAGGAAAGGAAGAATTACAACTCAATATTCCATTCTTTTGATACGCTGTATGATATTTTTATTTGAGGCAAGCATATTTTTGACATGATCAAGACTTCCTGCTAGATTTCCTATCCTGGGAACATTGATAAGGTAAGACAATTATTTAGTTACAGTAAATTATTTCCTTCAATATGCTTGTTCCTAGACACTACCAACTGCAATGTGAAACAGTTTTGGTGCACTTTCCAGGTGGTGCATTTGAAATACTGTATTGCATATGCAATTTCTGATCTTTGCACTTACTTGTCAAGGCAAAAAAAATGAAATAAAATCTTTGAAATGACACTGCTAAACCCATTTTCCAATCAGAGACTATCCCCAAATGGAAACAAGCTGGCTATACACCTAACTACAATTTCATTCCTGATTTACATCTAGCCTGCCTTAAAGTTTGGAATATTTTATAGCACAAGTTTAGAATGAAAGAAGAAGGAACTGGATAGTTCAATAAACAGTAGTAAATGTCTAATCTTCACAGAAATTAGCTTCTCTAAAAGTGACCAGTTTTTCTGTCCGATTTCATTATTCTAAAGTCTCCCAGGAGACAATTCTAGCTAAATAAATTTCAAGGCCCTCCTTAATTAAGGAAGTTCATCCATGTGCCCAAGGAACAATGCTGTCATGGTGGAGAATCTTGAAAACTTTGAAAGGAAACGCAACTTTCCGTTAAAGATCTGGAAACAAACTCCCAGCTAATAATTTCAGGATTAGGGACTAGAGACTGCCCTTGATCTCTCTCTTCCAAGGTGGGGGTGGGGTGACAATATCAACATTGTTGAGGTTTTTTGTTAAATTCATGAATTATTATTAATTTAATCTCATTAGGGTGAGCCATTGCTTCCTTGAGCTTCTCAGTGGAATCAACCCTAAGGGAGCAGCACCCTATTAAGACCCACAGGCCTAGGTGGCCCCTGGGCCAGACATCAGGTTTATATTTCCAACTAGATTCATGGATCCAGAGGTCACCTTATATATCTGTCCTTTGATGTTGTATGTATAAGAGTGATGACACGTGATTTAAAGAGAAAAGGAGCTCCTGATCTGAAAGCCAAAGTCTAGGATACACTTGCTGAAAAATGTTCATCTTCCTTACATGAGCTTTACATGATATTTAAAAGTATAAAAATATAGTGAAAAGAGTACAAACTTTGGGTTTAGGTAGAAAAGAGTAAAATACCAATCCCAGCAGATTTTTCATTTGTCAAGTGGCTACTATAAAAACTTGGGCTGGGCTTCCCTGGTGGCACAGTGGTTAAGAATCCGCCTGCCAATGCAGGGGACACGGGTTCGAGCCCTGGTCTGGGAAGATCCCACATGCCGCGGATCAACTAAGCCCGTGAGCCACAACTACTGAGCCTGCGCGTCTGGAGCCTGTGCTCCGCAACGGGAGAGGCCGGGACAGTGAGAGGCCTGCGCACCGCGATGAAGAGTGGCCCCCACTTGCCGCAACTGGAGAGAGCCCTCGCACAGAAATGAAGACCCAGCACGGACAAAAATAAATAAATAAATTAAAAAAAAAAAAAAAAACTTGGGCTAATGTTGAGAAGGGTTAACATTTTATGCCTGACATAAATAAGGTTTTTGATAATAAATGACAGCTATTATCATTGTTACTATGATTATTAAAGTGTAGAATTTGAATATTTTCTCTGTATCTAACTTTCCCTTTAAGAAAAACATAGGACTGCCAATGCAGGGGACACGGGTTCGAGCCCTGGTCCCGGAAGATCCCACATGCCGCGGAGCAACTAAGCCTGTGCACCACAACTACGCAGCCTGCGCTCTAGAGCCCATGAGCCACAACTACTGAGCCCACGTGCCGCAACTACTGAAGCCTGCGCGCCTAGATCCCATGCTCCACAACAAGAGAAGCCACCGCAATGAGAAGCCCACGCACCTCAACGAAGAGTAGCCCCCGCTCACTGCAAGTAGAGAAAGCCCGCATGCAGCAATGAAAATCAAACGCAGCCAAAAATTAAATAATTAAACAAATTTATTAAAAAAAAAGAAAAAGAAAAACATAAACTCTTTTATAATGTTATGCCCAAATTAGCTTTCAGTTACATGGATTCAAGACTAACTCTTAAGTCATATTCTATTTAGAAATGTACATGAACTGCTACTCTAGGAGAGTTCACAAATACGACTTTTATGGTGCAGATTTCTTCAGATTCATGATGTCTATTTTACCATATCCTGTCACTGTTCTTTATTACAGCTTCTGTGAAAACTTTCCTGTAGGGTATCTTGACATGATACTGTCTGCCCTTCTCTTGGCATCAATATATTAAACACAAATTAAGTCATCTCTGCATTCTTTTCTCTTGAGAATGGAACAATTATAATAGTACCCCTTTCCTTTATGCCGATTATAAACTCAAACAGGCAATAATTATTTAGAAGATGCTATGGGTTGAATTCTGTACCCCCAAAAAGATGTTGTAATCCTCCCCCCCAGTAACCATGAATGTGACCATATTTGGAAATAGAGTCTTTGCAGATGATCAAGTTAAGATGAGGTCATGAGAGTAAACTCTAATTCGATATGATTGATGTCCTTATGAAGAAGAGAAATTTGAACTCAGAGACAGACACAAACACAAGGACCATGCCATGTGAAGATGAAGACAGAGATCTTTGGCATCTGCAAGCAAAGTGACAAAGATTGTCGGCAAACTTCCAGAAGCAAGGAAGGAAGCATGAAACAGATTCTCTCACAGCCCTCAGATGGTACCAACACTGCCAGCACCTTGATCTTGGACTTCAAGGCTCCATAGCTGGGAGACAATAAAGTTCTATTGCTTAAGTTGCCCAATGTAAGGGACTGTGTTACAGCAGTGCTAGCAACTAGCACAGAGGGTGACCAGCTATCAGGTTTCTTTTTTTTTTTAAACATCTTTATTGGAGTATAATTACTTTACAATGGTGTGTTAGTTTCTGCTTTATAACAAAGTGAATCAGTTATACCTATACATATGTCCCCATATTTCTTCCCTCTTGCATCTCCCCCCCTCCCACCCTCCCTATCCCACCCCTCTAGGTTTTTTGAATATGTTTTTGTTAACTTATAACATCCTTAAAATTTGAAAAAATATATATAATAGAGAACTTGTATATCTCTGAAAATATGTCTATAGGCCACAAAGATCTACAGTTTCTAGTTTGAGAAACAATGTAAAACAGAACTTAAAAATATTAATACCACATGTTACATATGCACTTCCCCATCTCACTGGCAACATAAACCAAAGGCAAAAGACTTGCTCTTTGGCCTTATGCCAGATGCATGCACAAAATATTATAAAGGGCAGAGTTCAAAGAAAAAAAATTTTAATGATGTGCTTTTTCAAAATGGTCACATCCATTACACTGCAGCCCTTCGCATGGTCCCGCAAGACCACACACTGGTTGCCATTTACCAACACGGCAATGAGTGACTGTACCATTGGAGGCTAACTTTGGTTTTACAGTCTTAAAGAAAAAAAAAAGTTTTTAAAAACAACCAAAAGATTTGACAAGAAAATATGATATCCATCAGTTTGTTTCCTGCATTTAGCAGGAACTTGCTTATTTGTTTAGTTCTGGGAAGGAGGTATTACTTCCCTGGATTTTTTTTTTTTTTTTTTTAATATTCCAAAGTATGGAGTCTGAAGCCTTCAGGCTCTACTGCATTCTGTTTAGCCTATATTTAGAACAAAGCAAGCACATGTGATTCTTTAGAGCTAAGCACTTCTGCCAGTGAGCCCTGGAAAATTGCTAACCCCAAAATAAAACAATACTGCTTTCTTTAAATACTTCTGCTTACACTTATAGTGAGGAGATATTGACAGCAAGCGTCAGTTTGAGTGACTGAAAATAAACAGAAGTGAAGAAAACAGGGACTTTTGGTATTAAAGCCAGATTTATTTAGAGGAAATATATGACAAGTATCATTATTTTCTCAAATAGCAATCTCAGGATATCTCACCCATGAAGAAAAGTTATTATGTCATTTTCATGACTTCTGGAGGCTTATTAACAGTTCTCCTCAATCTGATCATACTGGCATTGATTCTAAAACAAGGGCAATATGGAAAGGCAAAGAAGATAGCTTGTTTTACCCAGACAGACAACCTACAATAAGAGGAAAAGACACTGTAAGTTAAAGTGACCCTATCTCTGCAAAGGTCTGACTTTAGACTACACAAACAACAACATCTATAAATATTGAATATGCCCACAGTGAGACACCTTTGAGCAAGAATGGCAGGAAATCCCATTGAGTGGCCTTCACATTTTTCCTACAGCTCTGGTCCTACCACAAGTTCAAAGTTAAGAATGTGGACAGGGAGTAAAGAGACATGCATTTTTACTCTGATCCTACCTGCTTGTGAAAATTCACAAGGTTTGTGGGCCTCAGTTTCCCCATCTGTAAAACGATTGCATTGGATTCATCCTAGTGTTAAAATTTTGGAGGAAAATCCATTTATCCAACTCACAGTTTCCAATTAAATTTGCTGTGACACTGTTGAACCAGCCATTTTTTATTCCTTTCAACACGTCCATGTTTTCAAAGTTCAGGTTCAACCGTCATTTTTATTTAATTAGCATCTTGGTATGTAAAATTATGTAATTCTTAATGATTTCCTCAAGATACACAAAAAGTGAAAGGTTTCAATTAGCTTTGTGAAAATTACAAAAGTTTCTACACTTTTATATTCTGCTTTAAAATAGAAAAAAATAAACTGGATATATATATATATATGCTAAATGTTAATAATGGTTATCCTAGGTAGGGACAGTATAGGTAATTTGTATGCCCTTATATCCAGACAAAACTGTGATTTGAAAGATACATACACCCCAAAGTTCATAGCAGCACTATTTGCAATAGCCAAGAGATGGAAGCAACCTAAATGTCAATCGACAGATGAATGGTTAAAGAAGATGTGATATATATATATATATACATACACACACACACACACACACACACACACACACACACAAAATGGAATATTACTCAGTCATAAAAAAGAATGAAATAATGCAATTTGCAGCAACATGGATGGAACTAGAGATTATAATACTAAGTGAAGTGAGCCAGACAGAGAATGACAAATATTATGTGATATCACTCATATGTGGGATCTAAAAAATGATACAAATGAATTTATTTACAAAACAGAAATAGTCTCACAGACTTAGAAAACGAACTTATGGTTACCAAAGGGGATAATGTGGTGGGGTGAGTTTGGGGTTAACATATACACACTACTGTATATAAAATAGGTAAACAACAAGGAACTACTGTATAGCACAGGGAACTACACTCAATATCCTGTAATAACCTATAATCAAAAATAATCTAATATATTTATATATCAGATTATATATATAATTGAAATATATATTATAATTATATATATATATAATTGAATCATTTTGCTATACACTTGAAACTAACACAGCATTGTAAATTAACTATACTTTTTAAAAAATTGTATGCCCTTCATTGTACATATCTAAATTTTCTAAAATTTTCACAATGGACATGTATTACATTTGTAGTCAAGAAAAATAAGTAATATATTGTAAAAGTGTGTCTTAAACAGTGCCACAAATCACACCATCACTCAAATTCTCTCTTCTTAGGACTGTTGGTATTTTATATTTACTTCATCTGTATTACTATTATTATTAAAGTACTATGAAAGTATTGTGTACAGTTATCTTTTTTACACTCAACATATTTTTAACTTTATTGAGGTATATTTTATATATCATAAATTCATCCATTTCAAGTGTACAATTCAATAATTTTTAGTAACTTTACCAAGTGGTGCAACCTTCACCATAGGTCAGTCTTAGAACCTTTCTTCTCCCCAATAGGATCCCTCATGCCCATTTACAGTTAATACCTGGTCCCACTTCAGCCTCAGGCAACCACTAATTCACTGTGTTCTCTAATTTTATTGTTGCCCTTTCTGGAAATTCCATATAAAGAAAATCATACAATGTGATAAATGTGCCTGGCTTCTTTCATTCCGCATAATGTTGGTTTTTTTAAAAAATTTTATTGGAGTTGGTTTACAATGTTGTGTTAGTCAGGTGTACAGCAAAGTGATTCAGTTATACATATACATATATTCATTCTTTTTCAGATTCTTTACTCATATACGTTATTACAGAATACTGAGTAGAGTTCCCTGTGTTATACTGTAGGTCCTTGTTGATTATCTATTTTATATATATTAGTGTGTGTATGTTAATCCCAAGCTCCTAATTTATCCCTCCCCACCATGTTTCCCCTTTGGTAACCATAAGTTTGTTTTCGAAATCTGTGAGTCTGTTTCTGTTTTGTAAAGAAGTTCATTTATCTCATTTTTTTAATGATACCACATAATATTTTTGTGGTTCATCCTTTAATGTAGCATGTGTTAACAGCCTTTTCCTTTTTACTGATGAGCAGCATTCCATTCTATGGATATGACATTTGTCTCTCCTTCACCTTCCAGTTGTTATTATAATTTATTTACTTGTTTTTTTAATCATATTCATTTTTCAACAACATTTTTATTTCCACTACACTGCTTTCCCTCTCCTTCTCTCAGTTTTCATTATTCATCAACTTTATCACTCCTGGAGTACCATGTCAAGTAAGTTGATTTTTTTCCAGAGCTTTTGGGGAGGAACTGAGACCTGCTAATAGCTAGAATCAGCTTGCCAGCCATATGAACGAGCCATCTTAGAAGTAAATCTTCCAGCCCCATTAATTTCCAGTTGACACCTTGACTGTAGCTTCATGAAAGACCCTAAGCCAAAGCCACCCATCTAAGCTGCTATCAAGTTCCTGACCCACAGAAACATGTGTGATACATGTTTGTTATGGTTTTAATCCACTAAAGTTTGGGTTAATTCGTAATGCAGCAAAAGATAACAAAATAGATACCACATGATATTCTGTCTCTCAGAAATTAATCAAAACTTTGGTTTCCGTATGTCTTCCTATATCCTTCCCCACCTACTCTCAGCAACTTTACGAACTTATTCCTTTAATGTTTCACTGCCATTTTAATAGGTTTGGGGAAAGAGACAAGAATATTTGCATGTAGTCCACCGTCTTGTACCAGAACTCAGACTATTTTGTTTGAAATGATACACATTTTTCTAAATAAAGCCTGTAAGTGAACTATTAGGAGGACTGAGGACCACCATTCCCCCCATACCATAATTGTTGATCACAACCTGTCCTTTTGTACTTGCTGACAACTTACTGTTTTGACATGATAAGGAAGTTTGTTAAAATTCCTGAAGAAGTTGGAAAGGAACAACTATGTGGTCATGAAAATCACCTGGGGAACTCATTTAAAGTGCAGAATTCCAGCCCTCTCACAAAGATTCTTGAATGGGACATTTTTTGTGCATTTTTTAGGGGAACACCATAAACAATGGAGAAGAACAATAAAATAGAATAGAATAGATTGTTCAGAAATAGATGAAATAACCATAGAATTTTCATACATGATGAGGATGGCATCTTAAATCACTAGGGCAAAGATAAACTTTTGATAAATGGTGCTGGGACAACTAGTTTGTCATTTGAGAAAAAGAGAAAATTAAATCCCTACCTCACACCATGCTTAAGAATAAACTACTCTGGGGCTTCCCTGGTGGCGCAGTGGTTGAGAATCTGCCTGCCAATGCAGGGGACACGGGTTCGAGCCCTGGTCTGGGAAGATCCCACGTGCCGCGGAGCAACTAGGCCCGTAAGCCACAATTACTGAGCCTGCGCTCCGCAACAAGAGAGGCCGCGATAGTGAGAGGCCCGCGCACCGCGATGAAGAATGGCCCCCACTTGCCGCAACTGGAGAAAGCCCTCGCACAGAAACGAAGACCCAACACAGCCAGAAAGAAAGAAAGAAAGAAAGAAAGAAAGAAAGAAAGAAAGAAAGAAAGAAAGAAAGAAAGAAAGAAAGAAAGAAAGAAAGAAAGAAAGAAAGAAAGAAAGAAAGAAAGAAAGAAAGAAAGAAAGAAAGAAAGAAAGAAAGAAAGAAAAAGAAAGAAAGAAAGAAAGAAAGAAAGAAAGAATAAACTACTCTTACATGGAGAATTTAATGTAAAAAAAAATGAAATCATACATGTTCTGGAAATAAACATGGGTGGATTTGTCTATAATTGGCTGCAGGGCAAAGCTTTCTAATTATGACTAAAATCTAGATGCAATAAAAAAAATCCCAGAAAATTCTGTTGCAGGTATCCCCAAGATATGATGCAGTAAGATATCATAGATACAAGTGGCTGAGAAAATATATTTGTGTAACATGTTTATTAGGCTTATATGAAAAGTTGCATACAATTTTTGTGATATGCATTGTATACTTTATTTGTACAAATGTTTTTAGTTCCTAAAAAGACTACCCCTGTCCATTACTTAACTCTTATCTAGATCTCTTATTAAAATTCCCTAATCTTAGCCAGGTGGAATGCAGAAGGATGGGGCTTATCCCACACTTGCCAAGATCAGGAATGTGGCCCTTCCTCCCTTTGAGTGTTTCTACCTTCTCTGTGAAATTATCTCCTCTACTCACCAGAAATGGCTTGCTCTATAATCAAGAAGAGTTTGTGAGCTCTGCTGCATAGCTTAGACAAGTTAACATTTTTTATCTTCTCTGAGAAAAAGTCAGCCCCCAACAAAACATAAAGCCTGTCACTTGAATTCATCAACCAGGTCAGAAAAAAAAATCCCTCCACCAACTCCAGTCAATACTTATTACTAAAAGAATGTAGGATGGCTTTGTAGCTAAGTATTATTTTCAAAGGAATGAATTGTATGGCTCTACATTAAGAATTTAATTACACTTTACATCTGTACTTGTAAGAGTTGCAGATTTCACTTGGCAAACCAGCAACCACGTTAGCACTTAACCTTTTCTTAAAGTAAAGGAAATGTACTTAGAAGTGACTAGGATTCCAAAATGTTAGTTAGAATCACCAGGGAATTGAATCCAGCATTTATTTGTATATGCTCTTTATGTGACAACCTACTGCTGAATTGCTGAAGAGCTGAATCAGATTACTGCCCACTGGTAGCTTTTGTAAGTTTCTTTATTTAGGACTTTTCCACCATGAATCACTAGAGAAAGCCCCTGTCCTGTTACCCCGGTGGTCATTGTGACAGGAGAAAACCCCTCAGAAGCATTAGGAAGAAGAAAACAAGAAAGTTGTCCATGGTGTGAGGTAAGGATACAATTTCATTTTGTTTTCCTTATGGGTAACCAATTGCCTCAGCAGCATTCAATGAATAATTGATCCTTTTCCCACTGATTTCCTCCATTGCCATCTCTGTTTTGTATAGGACTTTATATGTATTGTTCTCCATTCTTTTCACTTTCTTCTCCTTGTTTATCCTTGTAGCATACCACTTTGTCTAAATTATGTAGTTCTATAATAAATCTTGATACATTGACGGGCCATTCGCCACCCCACCCACACTAACCTTATTTATATTCTTCAGGAGTCTCTTGGCTATTTTTGATCCCTTTCTCTTCCATATAAAATTTAGAAACAGCTTGCAAAGTTCCACAAAATACGTTTTTGTGTTTTCATTGGAAATGTACAGGATCTGCAGATAATTTTGGAGAGATCTGACATCTTAAAAACATTAAATATGCCTTTCCAAAAACATGGTATTTCTTATTTCATTCTTCTTTAATATCTTTCCCTAAAATTTTATAATTTTCTTCAAAATGTTCCACATTAAATTTAGATTTAATTCTAGATGTTGTAGATAGGCGAAAGACTTAGGTAGCTAGAGAGATGATAGATAGATAGATACATAGATACAGAGATAGATAGATAGAGGCTAGTTAGATAGATAGACATAAAGAATTACTATGATAAGTCACCTTTTTTAATTTCATTTTCTATTTTCTGCAAACATGTGGAAATGCAAATTACTTTTATATATCAATTTGATACCCAACATCTTTGTTAAGTTCTTATTAATTCTAATAATTTCCTATTGTTTATTTTGGATTTTCTTGTAGACAACCATAGCATCTATGGATAGTGAATAGTGATAGATTTGCTTCTTCCTTTCCAACTTTTATGTCATTTATTTACTTTTCTTCTGTTGTAATACTTGCTTAGCTGATTTTGCTTAGTATTTGCCTAGTAGATCTTTTTCCACCCAAATGCCTTTACATTTTAATTGTGTCATATACAAGCAATATATTGTTGTATTCTGTTTTTTATACAGTTTATTTTTATTTTTTTTAAATTTTTATTTATTTATTTATTTTTGGCTGTGTTGGGTCTTTGTTTCTGTACGAGGGCTTTCGCTAGTTGCGGCAACTGGGGGCCACTCTTCATCGTGGTGCACAGGCCTCTCACTGTCTCAGCCTCTCTTGTTGCGGAGCACGAGCTCCAGACGCGCAGGCTCAGTAGTTGTGGCTCACGGACCCAGTTGCTCCGCGGCACGTGGGATCTTCCCAGACCAGGGCTCGAACCCGTGTCCCCTGCATTGGCAGGCAGATTCTCAACCACTGCGCCACCAGGGAAGCCCAGTTTGTTATTTTTGAAATGCTTACTGATCTATTTGGATTCATTACTACTAGGTTATTTTGTGATTTATGTTTTCTCTTTCCTCTCTGTTTTCTTACCTTCCCAATTCTATTTTTTTCCTCTCTTGCTTTTTCGCTTTAGTGGTTGCCCTAAAGAGCTTCAATAAGGGACTTTAACTCAACACAATGTAAAGTTAAATCAATATAAAAGCAAAGCCTTAGAACAGATCATTTCTCTCTTGATTATAATTGAGATATTATTTTTCCTTTATATAGTAAATGTTTATTTAGATTAACATGCATACCATATTTTTGGCTTATAATTTCTTGCATCTCAGGTGCTTCCATTTGAGATCACTTTTTCTTTCTTTCTTTCTTTCTGTTTTGAAATACGTTTCTTAGAAATTCCTTAAGAAATTCCTTAATCTATAAGTTAATATATTTTCCTTTGTCCTTGAGAGGTAGGCTTAGAGGATAATGAATTTTAAGTTGACAGTAGTTCTCTCACAGAAAGTTGAAGCTATTGTTTATCTTCTGTTTTATATTGCTGTTGTCAAGAGGTCAGGTTTTAATCTTATTTTTGCCATTTATAAGCAATTTCTCCTTTTTCTCTGGCTGCTTTTAAAATAATGTTTTTGTCTTTGGTCCTACAGTTTTACAGCAACTTGGCTAAGTATATCTTGGTTTTTATTTATCCGGTTTGAGATTCATTAGACTTCTTGAAACTGAGGATTCATGCCATACAACAATTCTGGAAAATACTTAGCCATTATCTCTTTAAATGTTGTCTTTTCTCCATTCTTCACATTCTTTTCTTCCAGAAGTCCATTTGTAAGTATGTCAGATATTTTCTTTCTTTACTCCTTTTTTTCTAATCATATCAATATACATATTTATATATTTTCTATATAGTATATGTGATGTATATATTATATATGTATATATATATCTCATGTGTGCATGTAATTTATTCATTTTTAGATTCTAGCTTATAAATTTTTTCTACAATGCATGACTTGTTTAACAATTAAGTTTCCATTTTACTGTATTTTTCAATTGAGTTTAGTTGAAAATTTTGCCTGATCATTTTGATAGTCTCTTGCTCTTGTTCTTATTCTTTAATTATATTTATAACACCCTCTCTTATTTATTTAAACATTGTCTTGGTTTGTTCAGGCTGCTATAACAAAAATACCATAAACTGCGTAGCTTAAAACAGCACACATTTATTTTTCACAGTTTTGGAGGCTGGGAAGTTTAAGATCCTGGCACCAGCCAATTTTACGCTGGTAAGAGCCTGCTTCTTAGACAGCTGTCTTTCTACTGTACCTTCACATCACACAAAGAATGAGCTATCTCTCTGAGGGCACTAATCCCATTCACGCGGGCTCCTCCTTTATGACCTAATCACCTCTCAATGGCTCCACCTCCTAATACCATCACCTTGGGTTTCAACATCTGAATTTTGGGGGGTGTCATAAATATTCATACCACATCAAACATATTAAATACTTATGTTAAGTCTATATCTGACTATTGCCATGTTTCTATTTAAACTTCTGATACTGTAGTTGCTCCTCTGACCTCCCTCATGGTGGCTTTTTCCCTCATGCATTTGGTAATTTTTGATGTGAAATTCATGCTTGTAGGGCCTTTATACTGAGAAGTATCTATTTGGTGGACCTGATAAGTGACTTTCTTTCAGAAGATATTTGTGGTTGCTTCTACCAGATACTTGGGAGCAATACTAATCCGAGCCCACTGGAAATTTTAGGTTAAAAAATATTGAGTAAATTACACCTGAGAATTTTCCAAAACTAATATAAGATACCAAACAACAGATCCAATAAGTTCAAAGAACTGCAAGCAAGATAAATAATAGTGCATGTACACACACACACACACACACACACACACACACACACACTGAGTTATGAAAATCATATTCAAATTTCTAAAAACTAAATATAAATAGAAAATCTTAAATGCAACCAGAGGAAAATGACAGAAGAATTATTATCTACAGAGGGATAAGGATAAAAGTTTTTATTAGAAACCAAGCAGGCAAGAAGACAATGGAGTGGCATCTTTAAAGTTTTGAAAGAAAAAAAACCTGTCAAGCCAGAATTCTATACCCAGCAAAAATACATTTCAAAAACTAAAGGAGAAAGAAATTCTCAGACAAACAAAACTAAGGGAATTCATTGCTATCAAACCTACTCTATGAAAAATATTACAGGAAGTTTTTCAGGCAGAAGGAATATGATATCAGTCAAAATCCTGGTCTAAATAAAGAAAGGAAAAACACTGGAAATGGAATAAATAAGGTAAAATAAGGAAACGGAATAAATAAGGTAAGTAATTATTTGTAATTACTATAAAAGATAATTTCCTAAGGCAAAAATAGTAAGAATGTGGTATGCATTTTTCACATATGTATAGTAAAATATATGACAATAATGGCATGAAGAATGGGAGAAGAATTTAGGAATATACTATTGTTAGGTCCTCACACTACATATGAAGTGACTTAATATTATTTGAAAATAGACCCAGATTAATTTAAAATGTATGTTAATAGAGTCAAAATGTAATCATAAAAAATGTTCAACACAAGAGAAAACAAATTAAAAAGTAGCAAAATAGTAGATATTTAATAAAATCATATTGATAATCACTTTGTGAATGAGACAAACTCTCAGTTAAAAGACAGAGATTATCAGAATGGTTAAAAAAGCAAGATCCAACTCTATATTACTTACGAGTATGAATAGACCCATTCTAGCCTCTCTAGGCCATTCCTTGATAAGATCTACCCACATCATGATTAAAGAAGACAGAGAAATCAGATGATTTCACATACAAAGTTGATCCAAGCCTTTGATATTTCTTCCTAACTTCTGCAGTTCTCCATGCTCCACCCAATTCTGAAGATAACAGAGATCTCCTAAGGAGATCTTGTTAAAAACTAAAAATAGTTAAGAAATTACTTTGCTTTACAAATTTCCTTTCTTCCATCATCAGCTTACAATTCAGTAAGCTATTACAAAGTATTTGTTTCATTTCCTTTCAACAGAATTTATATCAAGGTTTATAAAGCATTTAGAAAATTCGTTTTTTAAAAACTTCTTTGCTCAAATGCCTAAACCCTAAAGAATAATCTACAAATAGCTGACACAAGAGAAGGAAATTAACAAAGACTCACAAACTTTATGTGAAAGAGGAAGAGGCAAACTTTTGACCAATTATGTCACAGAGAATTAAAGAACTGTCCACTCAATGGAATAAAATCATAATAATGCCTTTTTAAATGAAGAAGATGGATTCCATATTTCTTCATCAGAAACAATAACTAGAGGTAGAAAACCTAAAATCTCACTATGGGACTTGAGTTAAGGGGAATTAAGGTATAAAAATAATTAAGCTCAAACTAAATATCAAGTGTTTCAGCCAACTTAAAAATATGTGTGTGTGCAAAAGTAAGGAAATGGGGGCTGAGACTGTGAAGCTTCTGAGAGCTGAACGAAGGGACCAAATTATGTTCAAGAAGAATGTAATTAGAAAAAATAATAGCAAACATTCATGTAACTTTCAGTTACATGGATTTATTTAAGAGAAGAAAATGGCAGGAAGAAATGACTGCTAAGTGATGCTCAGAGCCCCCTCACACAATCGTAAGAGTGATATCCATCACTCTTTATCTTAATGGCTTGTTTTAATTGTCCATCTCCCCTCCTAGGCTGTGAGATCTATTTGAGAAGAGCTTTATCTCTCATATGCCCTCAGTGTATTTCCTGGTTTTGTTAAATAAATGAGAAATCTTGTGGGATAGGAAATGTCACGTATGTTAGGCCGCTTCATTATTATACTCAAGTCATTTTAAAATAATTAAATCAGAATAACCATTAATGTCATCTAAGCAAAGCTGGTGTGAGAGTCTCATTTCTTCAACCAACTTTCACAAATACACTCAGTCCCAAGTTCTGCTCACCATGCCTGAAATTCCTTTAGCAAAGAAAAAAAAATAAAACTGAAAATTCAAGGACCCGTTGAGAATATTTTAGTATATAATTAACCAATCAACCAGAGAAAATAAAGAACATCCCTCTGTATTAGATTTCTACTGCAATTATGCTACATAACAATAACCCCCAAACTCAGTGGCTTATAAAAAACATTTCTTTTGTTTCATTCTCATGTCTGTAGGATGGCTGGTGCTGATCTGATTTCATCTTTGGTTTGGCAGTATTTAGCCTAGGCTTCCAGTTGGGTTTAAGTCTCACTTCATGGTTAACCAGCAGCTTTATGGGACAGGATCTCATCAGGGAAGATGGCAGAAGTGTAAGAGACAAAGCCAAATAATGAAAGCACATTTATATTCTCTGATCACATCACGTGGACTCCCATCCCTTTAGCACCAAGAAGTACTGTAACAATGGAGTAAATAAATACTCCACCTACTCTAGAGAAAAATACTACAATGTCCCATGGCAAAGGGCTTGGACATATAATTTTATAACAGACAGACAGACAGTGAAGAACTGGGAACAATTATTCAAGATATTACTTGTAACTTTCATGTTTTAATAGCACAAAGGGAAAGAATACTACAAGAGGAAGCTGTATGTCTAAAAGTGGTTACCCCCAAACAGTGCAAAGCTTCACATTTTGAAGAAATAGCACACACATTTTAGCCTATGCTAACTCAACTTCCATTCTCTAGGTACGAGTTATATATGTCCTAAAGCTCTTTTTCCAGTTGCTTAGCACAACAAGCTTTTGGACATACCAAGGCTGCCCTCTGCTAGAACACTCCTACATTTACATTTTCCTTAGCCATTCCCTACTCATAGTGAAGGTTTCAGCTGAAATGTTGCCTTTTAAGGAAGCCTTTTTCCACTACCTCCTCACCATTCCCAACCTAAGTCAGAATAGCATTACAGTCTTTTGCAGAAGCTTTACCCTGCTTTATTGTGCCCATCTCAATTTGCAATTGTGTACATCGTTCATTGCCAGTCACATGAAGGCAGGACCATGACTGTTTTCACCACTGTGACTAACACTAATCCTAGAAGAGAATAGGTAATAAATAAATATTTATTGACTCAATGAATGAACAATTTTTTCACAAATGACAACTTTTGTTAACAAAGACAGTGCAGATTTTGATCACATATGCTAAAGCAAACATTTTCCCTGAACTAATTAGCCACATATTGCCAAGTATGCTGCCCTAGAGAATCTTTAGTGTTGCATTATCCAATATGGCAGCCACTAGTCATGTAAGACTATTTAAAGTTTAAATTAATTTATATTAATTAAAATTTAAAATTTAGTTCCCCAGTTGCCCTAGCCACATGAGGGAATACCCAGAAGTGGGATTGCTGCTCTTATGGTAGTTCTATTTTTAAATTTTTGAGGAAGCTCCATACTCTTTTCCATACTGGGTACACCATTCCCACCAACAGTATAAAGTGTTCCAATTTCTCCGCATCCTCACCTATACTTGTTGTCTTTTGTTTTTCTGATAACAGCCATCCTAACAGTTAGGTGTTGATGTTTCATTGTGGTTTGATTAACATTTTCCTGATGATTAATGATGTTGAGTTTCATATACCTCTTGACCATTTCTATGTCGTCTTTGGAGAATTGTCTACTCAAGACCTTCACCTATTTTTTAATTGAGTTATTACTTTTCTGCTCTTGAGGTGTAGGATTTCTTTATATATTTTGAAAATAAACCCATTATCTGATATATGGCTTGCAAATATGTTCTCCCATCCCACAGGTTGCCTTATCACTCTGTAAGTTTTTTTTCTTTGCTGTGCTGAAGCTTTTTAGTTTGACGTTTATTCCACTTGTCTATTTTTGCTTTTGTTGCCTGTGTTTTTAATGTCATATCCATGAAATCAGTGCCAATATTAGCACTTCCATGTTTATTACAGCATTATTCACAATAGCCAAAATATGAAATAACCTAAAATGTCCATCAGCAGATGCATAGATAAAGAAAATATATACACCCAATGGAATAGTATTCATTCTTAAAAAAGAAGGAAATTCTACAATATGTGACAACGTGGTTGAGCTTTGAAGACATTATGCTAAGTGAAATAAGCCAATCACAGAAGGACAAATATTGCATGATTCCACTTATATGAGGCATCCAGTGAGTGGACTGGTGGTTGCCAGGGGCCAGGAAATGGGTGTTGCTAATCAAAGCCTTAAAGTCATAGTTATGCAAGTTCTAGAGATCTGCTGCACAACCTTGTACACATATACAACAGTAATATATTGTACACTTAAAATTTTGTTAAGAGGGTAACTCTCATGTTAAGTGTTTTTACCACAATAAAATAAAATAAAACACATTTTAAAGCTACACAGGATTATAGCGGAGACCATATTGAACAACATATAAAGAACATTTTGGTCATTTCAAGAATATCTATTGAACAGGGGTGTTTGGAAGAAACATTCAAATACATAACCAAATTCTTCTTTGTTAAGATACTCTAAAGCAGAATAATGCTTCCCAAATTTCTAATTTCTAAGGACCAGTTTACAAATCCTGAGATTCTGACTCAACCTACCCAAAGCACACTTGTTTGGCATACAACTCCGTAAGAGGTATTTACAAGTGAACTAGGTAAACTTCTTAAGTTTCAAAAAAGTATTTCCCGCTAATGTTTGGAAATGGATACTGTAGTTTACTGAGTCAAATTTCTTATCTGTCCTTGCTAAAATCAGCTTGCCCAGGTTTGCAAACTCCACATAGTTACCTGTGGTTCTCTCTACTTTTTTTTTTTTTGCCCATCTTGTAATGGGCAATAATAATAACTCAGATCCGTCAACTGTTCTCTCCTTAACTCTCTCTGTGTATCTCTTTTCTTCTGTACCTGCTGTGGTAAGATCTTGTAAGATCTCATTTGGATGATTTGCAGTTGATCTTGCTTCTAGACTTTCCCCTGTTATTTCATTCTATAATCAGTTGCCAATTAAACATAACCTTATTGTGTCACTTTCCTGCTTAAGCTAATTTTCAAAGATACTTGTTAGCCAACATTTAAGACTTTTGACAGTATGCTCAATTTACCTTTCTAATAATACTCCCCACCACTCCCAACTGCTGCAGCCAGGTTCATCCACTCACCTCCCAACCACAATAAAGCCATTTTGGCTTCAGCACATTTACTCTCACCAGTTTTCCCATTGATAGTTCCTTTTCTTCCTTCATAACTTCCTCAAATATTTCTAACTCCTATTGTTTCAATAACTTTCAAAAGTTCTTATTTACTTTGTTGTTTTGGCTCTGGGTCATTGTACTGCCTGTGTCATCACTTGTGTTACATCATCATAATAAATTATTATTTTGCTTAAACAGCAGTATGTTGATAGATATTTTTCTCTCCTACTATAGTAGAGAAAATAAGCTATTGAGAGCATAGATTTTGAATTACCTCTTTTATTTCCCACCAAAGTTAGGACAACATAGTACTATCAGGAGAGAGAGAGAGAGAGAGAGATCTCTGTGTGTATGTTTGTATATATATAAATATACATATATACACATTTACTTCATGAGTGTGTATGTATATACTATATATGTATAGATGTGTGTGTGTATATATATTATATATACATTCATTTAATGAGTGTATATGTATTTATCATATATGTACAGGTGTGTGTGTGCAAATATATATTTATTTAATGAGTGTGTATGTGTATACTACATATGTATAGATGTGTGTATATATTTATATATATATATATATATATAAACCCATGATGAATGAATGAATAAATGAACAAACCCTATTACATTCTCATAGGTTTGCCTTGACTTCTTAACATGTGTCTTTAATTCTTCTGGTAAATATTCAGGATATAATGTAGGAAAATCATGTATCATGCCAGAAACCACTTAACAATGTAGGTTCAAAACTGCCATGCAAAGGCAATTATTCCTTTAAAATGTTGTCTTATTTGGTTTCTTCCTTTTTCCTTAGTAGTTTTTCACAGACTTACTGCTCTCTCCTCATTAAAAAAAAAAAAAAAAAAGTTAAAACCCAAACTCTGTGGTCTGAAACCTTCTTTGTAAGAAATATATTCCTTTTGGTAATTAGAGATTAAGAAACAGTGCAAAAAAGAATACAAGACTATATCAGTATTCAACTGTGTATGCATGGCAAAAAAGGAAAAGAGAAAAATGTAAGCTCTATATTCACTTAATTCAAATAGAAGTTTTTGGAAGCTTAAAGATGGAGACGACATCAAAATACATGAAGTCATGTTTGAGCCATCCTTGAGCATAAATGCACAGTGCTGACATCTCTCTCTAAGCTTTCCATTCTTTTTTTTTTTTAACATCTTTATTAGAGTATAATTGCTTTACAATGGTGTGTCAGTTTCTGCTTTATAACAAAGTGAATCAGTTATACATATACATATGTCCCCGTATCTCTTCCCTATTGCATCTCCCTCCCCCCAACCCTCCCTATCCTACCCCTCTAGGGAGTCACAAAGCACCAAGCTGATCTCCCTGTGCTATGCGGCTGCTTCCCACTATCTATCTATTTTACGTTTGGTAGTGTATATATGTCCATGCCACTCTCTCACTTTGTGCCAGCTTACCCTTTCCCCTCCCCATATCCTCAAGTCCATTCTCGAATAGGTCTGCATCTTTATTCCCATCTTGCTCCTAGGTTTTTCTGACCATTTTCTTTTTCTTTTTTTTTTTTTTTAGATTCCATATATATGTGTTAGCATAAGGTATTTATTTTTCTCTTTCTGACTTACTTCACTCTGTATGACAGTCTCTAGGTCCATCCACCTCACTACAAATAACTCAGTTTCGTTCCTTTTTATGGCTAATATTCCATTGTATATATGTGCCACATCTTTATCCATTCATCTGTTGATGGACACTTAGGTTGCTTCCACGTCCTGGCTATTGTAAATAGAGCTGCAATGAACATTTTGATACATGACTCTTTTTGAATTATGGTTTTCTCAGGGTATATGCCCAGTAGTGGGATTGCTGGGTCGTATGGTAGTTCTATTTTTAGTTTTTGAAGGAACCTCCATACTGTTCTCCATAGTGGCTGTATCAATTTACATTCCCACCAACAGTGCAAGAGGGTTCCCTTTTCTCCACACCCTCTCCAGCATTTATTGTTTGTAGATTTTTTGATGATGGCCATTCTGACTGGTGTGAGATGATATCTCATTGTAGTTTTGATTTGCATTTCTCTAATGATTAATGATGTTGAGCATTCTTTCATGTGTTTGTTGGCACTCTGTATATCTTCTCTGGAGAAATGTTTATTTAGGTCTTCTGCCCATTTTTGGATTGGGTTGTTTGTTTTTTTGATATTGAGCTGTATGAGTTGTTTGTATGTTTTGGAGATTAATCCTTTGTCAGTTGCTTCATTTGCAAATATTTTCTCCCATTCTGAGGGTTGTCCTTTCGTCTTGTTTCTGGTTTCCTTTGCTGTGCAAAAGCTTTTAAGTTTCATTACGTCCCATTTGTTTATTTTTGGTTTTATTTCCATTTCTCTAGGAGGTGGGTCAAAAAGGATCTTGATGTGGTTTATGTCATAGAGTGTTCTGCCTATGTTTTCCTCTAAGAGTTTGATAGTGTCTGGCCTTACATTTAGCTCTTTAGTCCATTTTCAGCTTATTGTTGTGTATGGTGTTAGGGAGTGTTCTAATTTCATTCTTTTTACATGTAGCTGTCCAGTTTTCCCAGCACCACTTATTCTAGACGCTGTCTTTTCTCCATTCTATATTCTTGCCTCCTTTATCAAAGATAAGGTGACCATATGTGCATGGATTTATCTCTGGGCTTTCTATCCTGTTCCATTGATCTATATTTCTGTTTTTGGGCCAGTACCATTCTGTCTTGATTACTGTAGCTTTGTAGTATAGTCTGAAATCTGGGAGCCTGTTTCCTCCAGCTCCATTTTTTGTTCTCAAGATTGCTTTGGCTATTCCGGGTCTTTTGTGTTTCCATACAAATTGTGAAATTTTTTGTTCTAGTTCTGTGAAAAATGCCAGTGGTAGTTTGATAGGGATTGCATTGAATCTGTAGATTGCTTTGGGTAGTAGAGTCATTTTCACAATGTTGATTCTTCCAATCCAAGAACATGGTATATCTCTCCATCTATTTGTATCATCTTTAATTTCTTTCATCAGTGTCTTATAATTTTCTGCATACAGGTCTTTTGTCTCCTTAGGTAGGTTTATTCCTAGATATTTTATTCTTTTTGTTGAAATGGTAAATGGGAGTGTTTTCTTAATTTCAATTTCAGATTTTTCATCATTAGTGTATAGAAATGCAAGAGATTTTTGTGCATTAATTTTGTATCCTGCTACTTTACCAAATTCATTGATTAGCTCTAGTAGTTTTCTGGTAGCATCTTTAGGATTCTCTATGTATAGTATCATGTCATCTGCAAACAGTGACATAAACTTTCCATTCTTGAGTTCTTTGGAGAAAAGTATTACAGTCAATTCTCAAGTATCCATATTGGAAAAAGCAAAACAAAACAAAATGTTTGGATAATTCCAAATAATAAGTAGGCTAAATTATTCAAATTTGATACTATAATATGTTCTAATATTTTAATATTTGTAAACCAAGACTTCTAGGAATTTTCTATCAAATAGAACGCTTATACCATATTGTAAAGACCTCAGCAAGTTTAAATATTGTTCAGAACCTTTCATATTTGCCATTTTCCCATCCTTTTCCCCGATCCTCCTCTCCCCACCATTCCTCCTAGCAATCCATCCAGGCGAGGAATCAGCTAATAAAGGGTCTGTCTTCTTTCAAGTATCTTTTGCTTAAGAGAATGTGGAAATGGTCAAGCATTTACATTTCAAGGGACTTTTCTGAATAAAAGTAAAAGCAAGTAGCTGGTTGAGATGTCAAGATTATTTTTTTTAGTATATTAGGTTTAATCACCTGAGTAGCTCTCCTCTGTAATACCCCCTCCCTTCTTCCTTGTCACTTTTAACCAGAATTTAGTTCCACTTTAATAAAATTAATGACTACTTTTCTTATGGTCAATAATATTTATCAGTATAGTTTATAAATTTCCTTATACAGTTGCTTTAAAAAAATGCTTCTAAGTATTGTTAGTGAAAGACACATCTGGAAATATGCTCATTTATTACTTTCAAATGACAATTTAGCTTGACATAGAATTCTATCTTCTTTCTGTTTGCATTTTGATAATACTGCTCCATTGCTTTTAAGCATCTATTTCTGAAACTAGATGTCTGTCATCACTCTAATTGTCATTCCATAGAAGGTAATCTGTCTTTATTCTCTCTGGTAACTTCATATTTTTCAGTTTACTTTTGATGTTCTGCAACTTCACTTCAATTAATCTTTCTGAATTTATTCCATTTAATCTGACCAGAACTTGGTGTGCACTTTCCATCAGAAGACTCATGTCTTTCTGGCAGTAATGAAAGTGTCAGCCCTAATCCATTTTAATATTTCCTCTCAACCATCCCTCTCTTCTCTTCTTAAAAAAATTATATATGTTAAGTCTCTCTCAAGCTATCTTCCATTGCCTTAATTTCTCTTTCAAGATTTTACTATCTGTATTAATCCATGCAGCATTATGACTGAATTCCTCAGTAACATCATCCAATTCACAAATTCTCCTTTTATTGTAAATAAGCAGCTAGAGTATTTTTAAATTTCAATGACTATACATTTCTTTCATATCCAGGCTTTCTAACAGATTTTTCCCCATATCAACCTGTCTTCATACATAGCTGAATGTTTTTGTCTTACAATTTTTGTTAACTATACTTAAACTTATTTATTATAAGGTCATTTTGCTTTTTATCATAAGTTCATTTGTGTTCTGAGTGTTTATTTTGTTGGCTGTCTATCTTGGTACTGGTTATTCTCAAATTCTTTTTAGTTTTCAGTGCATTTAATTTTCAGGTTTATTTTAAGGGTGGGAGTAGGTAGGGTTACCGATCATTCTGATTTGCCCAGGGCTGATGGTGAATTTCAGTACTAAAACTGGGAAAGCCCCGGGAAAACCAAGATTTGGTGATGTTACTTTGCTTCTCTCTCTCTGGTTAATGGTTTTGACTTTGCCTCCCTCCAGTCCCCCAGGACTGGTACATCCAGAACTAAGTCATCTACTGGCAGCTGAGGATGCTTATCCAACAAAATGATACATTTTCTGAACAGCAAAATGCTTAGCCCAACAGCTTTACAAAAACCTGAAATATAAGCACTGATCCTGGCTCTTTTGAGCCTTTTTTTTTTATGACAGAGGAACACCAATGTCACCTCTAGTTTCATATAAGGAGATTAACTCAGTCCCCAAACACAAGTTGGTGCTACAACTATTTGCTCTCAGGGGTCAAATTCCCAGCCACACTGGCCTCTTCCCAGACCAGGTGCACAGTGAGCATGTCACTTCAGTCTCATCTGGCCAGTTTCCCTGCTCTCTCCCTGTTTCACAGAGTGCCTACATCTTTTTAGTATATTAGTAATATTGTTTATTATATCTTTTTTCTGGAACAGAAGATAAAGTTTAAAATTTGACTTCACAAAACCATTTTGTCCAAAACTCTATCATAAATGTAAAACATTTGAACATCATGCCTGTAGAAAATCTTATAGTGTCCTTCAAATGCTGTATGGCCACCAAATCCTCTCAGCATTTTCTCTGCTCATCCTATGATGCAACAACCACTAATATGTGAAAGGAATTTGGAAACTCTTGGGAGTTTAGATATTCACCAACTTTAAGTGGTGAAAACATAACTGAGCATCAGAAATTTCAGAAAGAATGCTTGACAATAATGGAAACAGGTGTCTCAAAGTTTACAGAAGAAATTACAGGCCTCTTAGCCACAGGAAAGTTTATAATTCACCAGCATGTGGGATCCTTGGAAGAAGAGGTTTTATTCATCTTTATATCCTGAGCACTTAGCACAGTACCTGTCACATATTAGGCACTCAGCACATTGTGAGTAAAGTTTTTGAACTTTAAAGAGAGTTCCTGTTACCTTTACTCAGAGCCTAATTACTTTTGCTTTATAAACTTTTGTAACGTGTTTGACAGCACATCAGAAGACAAATAAAAGTAAGAGAGAAAACAGAATAAAACTTTAAAGGCAGACACAAGATTCAAACAAACTAGTGCAAACAGACCGTTATATGTTAATAGATCCCAAGAGCATCACTATATTATGACATGGTATAAAAACTAAAATGTATAATGATTCTCTTGATTCAAGAAGAAAAGATTAAATTACATAAGTATGTTTTATTTAAGACAGAGTAACAAAATGTAATTTTTAGAATGACTCCCATATACAATGGGTAAATTTTTTAAAGAGTTGTTTATGCTTGAAGGTATTAAACCTTGAACTCTTTGGAGCACTCAGCTGCTGCGAACAATTCCCTCCTTGAAAGCTGAAGACAGTTGAAAACTTTCTACATAATGAAATCTCAGTTACGTCTCATTATCATGGAAAGAACAGTTCCAGAAAAAAATTTTCTTCCCATTAAAAGGAGTTTAACTTCTTCAAGCAAACCACAATGCTACCCTTGGTGGTATTTGAGCTGTAACTTTTTGGTGCTTCACATCTCTCTCAAAACCACAACTGTGCCTTAAGGATTACAGAGGTAAAGGGTCTTTCTACCTCTGCAAAAGTGTTTGGCTTCACCTTTCATCATGTGATTTCTCCTGAGTTGCTTGTCCATCTCAGCATACCTTTTGATTTCAAGTCTCTGACCAGGCTCTTGCCTACATGACTGCCACCACTTAAATCTTGTCCAGTCTTTTTCCCATTCCTTACTGATTGCTCTAGGAGCATTCGTTAAATGAGACACCCTATGTGACAGAGCTAATATGGTGGCTGGCTCATAACAGATCCTGAAATAGAGCTAGAGGATAATCATGACAATTCTCATACCATCATTTTATGGATGGAGAAGCAGAATCTGGGAGGTCACAAGTCCATTTAGATAGTGACAGAGTGAGAGTTTATTCCAGGTCTGAATGATTGCAAGAACTCCAGGCGCATTTGCCTCAACATAACATTGCTTCTTTCCATCACCCAGCTCTGCCTCCCTGGAAGAAACCAGTAGAGTGTTTATTATGGGCTGCTGAGAGGAAAAACAAGTTAAACAGATTGGGAGAAGAGACAGCAAGAAGAATGGACAGCTATAACCACTGGTTCATGAGCTTTGATTTTCAGATATCTGGAACATATAAAAGGAATTTAATCATAAACATCCATACACTTGTAAACTGCCTAATTGATAAGAGGATTTGTTTTCCATGTAAGAATTCTATACCACCTTCTATACTTCTCTAGAGGCTAGATTTTGTGGTCTGTGAGCCCAAAGAGAACCTCAAACTGAAGAAAAAATATTAGTAGAAATGTTTTTTTAATTATCGGTTCTATTTCCAAAAAAGACATTCTAGGGAGGTAAAATGGTGACATGGTGACATCAGTTGGCCTTTTATAATAATACATAGGATTGTTCCTAAGACTTTAATAGCTGTGTAGGTTCTTCCCTTAATTCTTTTTTTTTTTTAATGTACTTTTCACAGTTTATATTTCATACCTATGAAATATGATCCCTCAGTCACCTTAGAAACAAGGTTTTGATGAAATTTTCATCATGTTCATATTAATACATTGTCTCTAAACAGGGAATGAAGATCACCTGGGTAAATAAATAAAATTAAAGTATACATTATTCACAAAATTACAATAAATTGGTCCAAAGACAGCTTCAGATCAATGAGGAAAAGAAAAACAGCCAAGCACAAAAGATTTGAAGGCATTTCATGGAAGAAGAAATCCAAATGATCAACATGAAGATGAAGATGATCTCAGGTGGCCTTGGCCTGCAGCGACTTGAAGCAGGGTTTTGGTTCCCAGCCAGAGATTGAGGTCGGGCCGTGGCAGTGAGAGTGCTGAATCCTAGCCACTAGACCAGTGGCCAGTGACAAGGTCCTGGCCCTTCGGCTTTGCAGAAAAGAATTCCCACAAAGATGGAAAGTAGTGAAACAAGTAAAGTGCTTATTAGGTGGAAAAAGAATACATGTGGATAGACATGCAGGTGGACTCAGAGAGAGAGTCGTGCCCTTGTGGTAGTTTAAATCACTTATATGGGGCATTTCTTCCGGGTCTCCTTTGGTCAATCGTTTTGATTTGCCTGGTTCTGAGTCCATATTTGGTACATCTCAGGATCCTCCCCTGTGTGCTTGCACATCTCTTAGCCAAGATGGATTCCAGTGAAGAAGCTTATGGGTAGGTTGACATCACTCCCCTTTTTTGACCTCCAAGTAGCTTTTTAGTCAGGAAGGTCTCCTTGACTTCGAGAATGAGAAATATGTGGTCTCTTATCTCTTATCTGGGCAGGGTTCAGCCTCTCCTATCTTCATCTTGGAGTATTGGTCCACAGGGGACAAACTCCAGCTGCTCAGCCTGGGGCCTATCTACCTCCTGCCTCAAATCCCACCTGAGAGACATAGGCCCCAAGAAATCTTTATTGGGATGATGAAGGGCCAAGGTCTGTCTTCTGTAGCTTCTTCAGGCTGGCAAGGGCATCGTAGACCCTACCTAGATGGGGTCACAGAACTCTCGCCCTGTCTCATTAAGTGGCCCCAGGGTGACTTCTGTTGTTATTTAGGCAGGATCTGCTGTGGGGAGTGGCTGGAGTCCCTGCATCGCCATTGTCCTGTGATGCCCTAGAGAAAACAAACTAAATAATTAGAGAAGCAAGGGCTAAAGACTAGTAAAAGACTAATAAGAGACTCTAGCAAGGGTAAGAATCTGGTTATACAAGTTCAGCATTGTTTTGTTAATCTCAGGCTTAAAATTTAGTATTTTTCTCTATTCTTAAAATGTAAGGTCTGAACCTGTTGGTCTCAGGCCTCCTTCCTGGACTGAAAAGTCTTAGTTGCAGATTTGTAACAATATGGAAGACAACAGAGCGCTAAGCAAAATATGACATAAATCAGTATGGCTGAAAAGAGGAAGGTTATAAGAAAATGGAAACCTCCCTTTAGAAAGTTTTTAATACCTTGTGGGATCCAGGAGAACAATTAGAGAACCATATTCAATTTCCCCGCCCATATAGCAAGGATTGATGGTTAATTGTCTGCTGAAACCAGGTGGCTTGTTGTCGAATTTTCTCAATGTCGGTCTCTATCTGGGAAGAGGTGTTACTATATGTGCAAGAAGAAGTGTTGGCAACTGCACATGCGCCTCCTTGTTCTGCCAACAGATAATCCAGGGCCAGTCGGTTGTCAAGTACCACCTTGGCCAGCGAATCTAGAGACTTCTGTAAATTAGTAAGAGAATTAGTGGTACTGTTAGCTATGGCAGTAAGTGTGAGACAAGTTTCAAAGGACATGTTGATGGGCGGCTACTGCCCACCATAGTAACAAGGTATACCCAAAGAAATAGGCGTCTCCATCTGGGATGCCACCAGGTAAATCTCGAGTTAATCGAGTGAACAGTTTTAATGAACTAGCCAAGTGCTTGGATTCATTTAAGGAGTAGATTGAGAAAGGAGTAATCAAGGTTCCCAGAGTACACTGTGTGGGCATGGAGTTATTGTGTAGGCAATTAGTGGCCCATGGTTTTTTATCTACCTGGCAGGTGAAAAATCCTGGTGGTACACAATAGACTAACTCATCCAAGGTTTTAAAGCCTAGGTATCCAGTTCTATTGTTATGGAAATGTTCTCCAGCTACAAACCGAACACATTCCATCCACACCCATCCTGATATCTGCTTCTCCTGTGTGGACCCTTCTTCCATTGGGTAGCAAGTTAGAGTTTGAACACAAATAGGTAACTGGAGTTCTGGCTCAGCAGGGGAGTGCGTTATAAAATGCTGGGGTGCTTGAATGTCAGTTCTTCTTTCAGCCTCCCAGTTTGACTTCATATTCTCCTTCTGTTGCTAAGGGGAGGGTTAGGCAAGAGACATTACAATTTTCTTCAGTAGGAAAAAGAACAATTCTGACTCTGTACATTACCATTCTGAGCCTTGGATCTCTGGTGGCAGACCATTTTCCCTCAGGAACTTGACTAAAATTCCTTACAGGATGGACAAGGGGGTCGCTATGGTCCATGATGGACTTAGCTTGGGGTAAGCAGATCCAGCATTTTGTCAACCGAGTGGAGGAAGAAAGAGTTTGTGCACTGAGAACCAGAGAGTTGTCTGTCCAACCTGTGGATAAGGGAAATAGGCATAGAAAAGCTAAGGCAATTAGTAGCCTCATAGATGCACCAGTCAGAGTCATATTTAAATCACCCAGCATGGGCAGAGAAGTTTAGTAAATTCGAAGAGCAAGGAGGACAATAATTATTTAAATCTGCCAGAGCATATCAGTTATTCTGTAAGTCAGTTGGAGTACTGGAAGGCAAAAAAGGAAGAGAAGGGCTATGGGTACTTAACCTTGGGTCCAAGAAGTCTCTTTGTCCTTCCTGAATAAGGTCCTGGAGAGGCTCACTTGTCCACGTGGAATTTTCAGTTTGTCCTGGGCCCTCCAGGTCCTGTGGAGACTTGGAGAAAGAGGTGGATTCACAGGAATAGCTGGAATGTGAGTCTTCAGGTTCCTGTAACATATCAGTGGAGACAGGTTTAATCCTGGACAAATGAACCCAACTAGTGACTCCCTGGAGTTTAACTGCCACAGGGGTGCTCAGCAGGACTTGGTAAGGACCCTTCCATTTGGGGAGTAGCTGGTCGCCAGGGGACTCATTTTTCCAGGTCTTTAAAAGTACCCAGTCTCCAGGGTTTACAACAGAGTGACTGGGAATGTCATCTGGAAAGGGCTGTACTCTGTTGCCATATTCTTATACAGCCTTCTGGACATGGTCTAGGTTTATAATGTATTTAAGATGAGCCTGGGTTTCTAGGTCAGTTAGCATGTCCAGAATAATGAATGGCCTTCCATATATCATTTCAAAAAGGCTTAATTTAGTGCTTGTTTTAGGGGCTACCCTAACCTTTAAAAAGTCTATTGGCAACAGGCAATACCATGACTCTGACGTTTCCTGACAGAGTTTGCCCAAGGTTTTCTTTAGAGTATGATTAGCCTGTTCTACTTTTCCTGAAGACTGAGGTCTCCAGGATGAATGGAGGTGGTATTTAATTCCTAAAACCTGCGAAAGCTGTTGAGTGACCTTTGCTACAAACGAAGGTCCATTGTCACTCTAAAGATGACAGGGTAACCCGAATCTAGGAATAATTTCTTTAGGAGCACCTTAGCCATTTCAGCTGCCTTCTCTGTTCTAGTGGGTAAGACTCTACCCATCCAGCAAAGGTATCTATAAAGACTAGTAAGTATTTGAAACCCTGGAAAGAGGGCATTTGAGTGAAATCTATTTGCCTGTCCTCTACTGGGTAAGTCCCACATTGCTGGACTGGGCTAACAAGAGGGGGAGACTTGAAGCTGCCTCTAGGATTATGGGTGACACAAAGGGCACAGGCTCAGGTAACACTTTTAATTGTCTCTGGGAGCCCTTTCCCTGTACAAAGGCAGAAAACAATTGTAGACACTGCATCTCTCCCCAGATGAAGAGAATCATGTTGCCCTGTAATAATTTTCCATTGGTCAGAGAGAGGTATGAGCAATTCTGATCTATGTGCCACCAGACATCTGTTCCCTTGGTTCCCTCTCTGTCTCGTGCCCAGTTCTCTTCAGAAGTTGAGTACCTGGGTATAATGTTAGAAGGAGTAAGGGATGGGATTAATGCCATTTCGGTTACGGGCATCAGGGCTGTTTTCTTCACTTTCCAATCTACCCTGTTGTTTCCTTGGGAAATTTGAGAAATTCCCTTTTGGTGCCTGTAGCAGTGGATGACTGCTACCTGTTTTGGTTTTTGAAATGCTCCTATGAGATGTAAAATCTCAGCCCCATATTTTATAGGGGAATTTCTTGCATTTAAAAGTCCTCTCTCTTTCCAGACAGCTGCTTGGGCATGTAAAACAAGGAAGGCATATTTTGAGTCTGTGTATATATTTACAATCTTTCCTTTCCCTAGCGTTAAGGCTCAGGTTAGAGCTATCAATTCAGCCTTTTGAGCTGAGGTGTTAGGTGGTGAAGGTTTTGCTTCTATGTTGCTATGAGCGCTCATGATAGCATTCCCTGCCCTCCTGACTCCATCTCCAAACTACTGCCATCAGTAAACCATTCTTCCTCAGGGTTTTCTATGGCCTGGTCTGTTAGATCAGAGCTACAGGCATAGACCTGGTCAAGGGTCTTGAGGTAAGAATGGGTTAGCTCTGGGCTTTTGGCAGGCATTAATGTAGCTGGGTTGAGGGTGTGGCAAGTTTTGAGGGTTAACTCTAGGGAGTCAAGGAGTAAAGCCTGTACTTAATAAGGCGGCCTCCAGTTAGCCAATGGTGGCTTTTTATCTTTAGAATCCCTTGCCCTTGATGAGGTGTCTGGACCTCCAGAAGCTGTCCAAAGGTAAGCTTGTCAGCTTCTTCCACTAATAAAGCAGTGGCAGCTACTTCCCGGAGGCAGCCAGGCCAACCTCAGGCCATAGAATCTAGTTGCTTGGGAAAATAGCCTATAGTCTGAGGAACTTCCCCTAGCTTCTGTATAAGACCCCCAGAGCTGTCCCCTGCTTTTCAGCCACTTACAAGATGAATGGCTTTTTCAATTGCGGAGACTCAGAGCAGGGGATCTAGTGAGGGCCTGCTTGATATCATTAAAAGACTTTTCCTATTCTCCATTCCAAAGTAATGATTCTGTATCTGGGCCTTTAGTGGCTTCATATAGGGGCTTAGACATTAGCCCAAATCCTGGAATCCAAATTCTACAAAATCCTGCCATGCCCAAAAAGGTATGGAGATGTTTCTTTGTCTGTGGAGTGACTGGGCCTAATATAGCTTGTTTTCTATCTGGAGATAACTGTCTACTTCCAGGATTTATAATATATCCCAGATATTTAACTCATTACTTTGAGATTTGTGCCTTTGTCTGAGAGACTTTAACCCAGGGCCCCAAGGAAATTAAGGACTTCAATGGTATTCTGATCTGAGGCTTTCATGGTGGGACTACATATTAATATGTCATCTACATACTGTAGAATAGCACCTTCTTTTACGTGTATTTTCCTTAGTTCCTTTCCTAGGGCCTAGGCGAACAAGTGTGGGCTGTCCCAAAACCCCTGAGGCAATACTGTCCAGGTATACTGTTGCATTTGGCCTGAATTGGGGTTAGTCCACTGGAAGGCAAACAGCTATTGTGATGAGGAATGAACTGGAATGAAAAAAAAAAGGCAACCTTGAGGTTGAGCACAGTAAACCATTTGGTGTCCTCAGGGATTTGGTCTAATGTTATAAGGATTGGCCACAAGGGGATGTATAGTGACCACTGCGACATTTACTGCTCTGAGGTCTTGTACCATCCCATATTCCCCATTTGGCTTAACAACTGGCAAAATAGAAGTATTTCATGGAGACTGGCAGGGCACCAAAAGGCCATGTTTTAAGAATTTATCTGCGATGGGTTGTAAACCCTTCTTCGCTCCCAACTTTATGAGGTATTGTCTCTTGTTAGGGTAGGCAGCTTCTGACCTGAGGCTAATTCTTACAGGTTGGGCATTTATGGCCCTTCAAGTGATTCCTTTGTCCCATACTGAAGGGTCCACTGTCTGTAGAATATGGCTGGGAATAGGACCTTGCTCTTATGGCTGGTCTGTCTTAGTCAGAGTCAAGATAAGGGGCTGCTCAGGGTCTCCTAACCATAGTATGGCCCCAAGGGAGCTCAGAAAGTCTCTCCCCAGTAGTGGGGTGGGACACTCAGGTACAACTAAAAAGGCATGTGAAATCAACCACTGCTCAAATTGGCAAGTGAGAGACCCAGTAAAGTAATGGGTGTGAGGCTTTCCATCGACACCAGTCACAGTACAGCTTTTAGAAGAAAGAGGTCCAGCACGAGAAATTAAGACAGAGTAAATTGCTCCCATATCAATTAAAATGTCAATCTTGGGCTTCCCTGGTGGCGCAGTGGTTGAGAATCTGCCTGCCAATGCGGAGGACACGGGTTCGAGCCCTGGTCTGGGAAGATCCCATATGCCACGGAGCAACTGGGCCTGTGAGCCACAACTACTGAGCCTGCGCACCTGGAGCCTGTGCTCCGCAACAAGAGAGGCCGCGATAGTGAGAGGCCCGCGCACCACGATGAAGAGTGGCCCCCACTTGCCGCAACTAGAGAAAGCCCTCGCACAGAAACGAAGACCCAACACAGTCAAAAATTAAATAAATAAATAAATAAATAAATAAATAAATAAATAAATAATCTTTTTACCTGCCACATCAAGGACCACCCAGGGCTCCTTGATGGAGATAGACATCTCACTGGGGGGGCCTGCCAGAATCCCTGGGCCACCTCAGTAGTCCAGCATGGCCATCTCAGGAGCAGGAGCTCCCCTTTTCCTTTGGGACTGAGGGCAGTCCCTCTTCCAATGACCTGTTTGTTTGCAGGCTGGGCATTGCCCTGGCGACTCTTTCTGGCAATCTCGGGCCCAGTGGCCAGTTGACTTGCATTTGAAGCATTCCCCCTTGTTGGTCTTCCCTCTAGATGGATAGTTGAACTTTCTTGGCCCCCTTGGGTTGTCCTGAGATTGCAAGGTATGACTAACAGCAATGGCTATCAGTTTTGCATGAGCCCTGGCCTGTCTTTTCTCATGTTGGGTTCTCTCTTCCTCCTCAGCTTGATCACAATTATTAAATAACCCAAAAGCCATATCTAGGAGTTGGGGCATGGGGGTTTGTGGGCCTAACTGTAACTTTTGGAGTTTCTGCCTAATATCAGGGGTGGACTGGCTGATAAACTGTTGCCCCAGCAGAGACTGACCTTTGGAATTGGAGGAATCTATGCTGATATACTTTCTAAATCCTCCACACGACTCCCATGAAAGAGGGCTGGATTTTCTTTTTCTTCATGGGTCTTTTCTTTAACTTTTTCATAGTTAACTGACTTTTTGATACACTTTCTCATCCTTTCTAATATACATTGAATCATGTGCTTCCTGGTTTCCATTCCCTCCTGGGAATTATATCTCCAAGGGGGTTTCTGATTTGGGACTGTGTCTCCACCCACAGCATAATGTTTGGGTTGGTCTCTGGCAAACTGGTCAGCGTGCCCCTGGGCTGCTGTCCAAATTCTCTGTTTTTCCTCAGGAGTACAACAAGTAGATAGGACTACTTGGACATCATTCCAAGTTAAATCATAGACCAGAGTTAGGGCAGGAAACCCTTCAACAAACTTACTAGGGTCTTCAGAACATCAGCCTGGTCTCTGTTTGCACTGGGCTAAGTTGGTTAAAGAGAAGGGCACATGTACTCTGATTCTCTCTTTACCATTTGCCACTTCCCTAAGAGGGCATAATTTTCCTAATCCTGGGTGATAGGAAGCTCCCCTGTGAGTTATCCAAGAGGGCCTAGTCTCTCTTTCTTGGGGTAACGGAGGGTACGGAGGGACATACGGAGGTGGAGTTTGGGATTGGTCAGAGGGACTGGGAAAGGTAGGTGACTCTGGAGAAGTGGGTGGCTCCAGAGAAGTAGATACTGTCAGGAGTAGGGGGAGCTTGGTTTCCCCCCTGAGAGATGAGAGAGCTTAGAAGAGAATCATCTAAAATGTCAGGATAGTTTTCTGGTTCCCCAGGGTTTTGACTACAAGAGCCATATAGGGCAGGATTTTGGTAAAGGACCATGAAAGCCTGAATATAGGGAAACTCAGTCCACTTTCCCATCCTGTGGCAATAAAGATCCAATTGCAGAATGATATTGTAATTTAGAGACCAGTTTTCAGGCCATTTTTCTCTGTTCGCCAACTTATACAAAGGCCAGGCACTGTTACAGTAAAACTTAAGTTTTTCCTTTCTTAGCCCTTCTATTTTAAAAAGTTTCCAATTCTTAAGGATATACTCCAGAGGTATTTCTTCTGGCTTGGAGGGGGATCCACCAATGTTGGCAGCCTAAAACCAAGAAAAAGAGAGGTCTCCTAGAAATGGAATCCAGCAGCCCAGAAACATTTACCAGGAGGCTTTAACCTGAAGGTGTCAGGGCATCCCCCAAATTCCCTTCTAACCTGATGGGGTTTCAAGTGTCCTCTACTCTCCCATCGATTCCTGACCAGCCATCTCTGGTATTCCTTGGTGCCTTGCACAAGGTGTCTCCCCATGGGGCCAGGGGAGGACATTTGAACCAGGGCAGACTGGTCGCCAGGACATGCCTTGGGAGGGATCTATTGTCTACAGAGCTTATGTCCTATGATAAGTCTTCCTATGCTGGGGTGTATTCCTTTCAACTGAGCAAATACAAAGTTTATAATTCAGGCTTCTGGGGAGTGGCCAGCCCAATAGGCTGTCTGTAGCAGTGTGTAGGCTGCCAAAGCCTGGAGTAAAGGGGGTCTGATAGATGCAAAAAAGAACCTTGGAGAAATTGGAGTTGGGTGCTATGGAAGACGGCACGGGGTTCAAAGCTTGAGGGTCAGGAGGCGGAGAAACTTTCATAGTAAAATTTGGGGCATTGAGTGAGGTGAGAGACTAGACAGCAGAAGAACCCAAAATCCTTTGCCCTATCTGTCTGGCAGCTAAAATAGAACTGGGAATCGTCTGATAATTTTGTCTGACACAGGCAACGGTGAGTTTGGCAGTGGCGGGGACGCAGTTTAGGAATGATATCCCAGAAATCCTTCCCTAAAACGTCGCGGAGATATGAAGTGAGAGAGACCTTGCTGTGTGAGTAAGGTGGGAAGGAAAAGCATAGTGGAGGGTTCCTTATGGAGGGGGCGGGGTGGGGTGGGGAGAGAGAGAGAGAGACGCCTGGGGCTCCTTCACATCGGAAATCACATTTCCACCAGGTCCCACAGGACAGCGTCAGCTGTTACCCAAGCGTTATTTGAATCTGCATGGCCTGGGAAATACCCATGCCACCCCCAATTTTGGTGGGGAGCCATAATGCAGTGGGCGAACCGAGTTTATGCCCTGTGGGTCTTGAAAAGAAAGCAAAGAGGAGAGCAAGAGAAAGAGGGCAAGAGCTAAAGTCAGGGCCTCAAGCCGCAGCTGGGCGAAGCCCACTGTTTACCTTGAATTCCCGGGTTTCAGCACCAAGTGTGATCTCGGGTGGCCTCGGCCTGCAGCGACTAGAAGCAGGGTTTCACTTCCCAGCCAGAGACCGAGGTTGGGCTGCAGCAGTGAAAGCACTGAATCCTAGCCCTCAAATCAGTGGCCAGTGACAAGACCCTGGCCCTTTGGCTTTGCAGAAAAGAATTCCCCCAAAGACAGAAAAGTAGTAAAACAAGAAAAGTGTTTATTAGGAGGAAAAAGAGTGCATGTGGATAGACACACAGGTAGACTCAGAGAGAGAGTCGCGCCCTTGTGGTAGTTTTAATCACTTACATGGGGCATTTCTTCCGGGTTTCCTTTGGCCAATCATTTTGATTTGCCTGGTTCTGAGTCCATATTTGGTACATCTCAGGATCCTCCCCTGTGTGCTTGCACATCTCTTAGCCAAGATGGATTCCAGTGAAGAAGCCTATGGGTAGGTTGACATCACTCCCCTTTTTGACCTCCAAGGAGCTTTTTAGTCGGGAAGGTCTCCTTGACTTCGAGGATGAGAAATATGTGGTCTCTTATCTCTTATCTGGGCAGGGTTCAGCCTCTCCTATCTTCATCTTGGAGTATCAGTCCACAGGGGACAAACCCCAGCTGCTCAACCTGCGGCCCATCTATCTCCTGCTTCAAAGATTCTTCAGCCTCACCAGAAATCAGTGAAATAGTGAAGTGTAAATTACAAAAATGATAAGATGCTACTCTATACTCATCAAATTAACCAAGTTTAAAGTCCAAAACTAACAATCCTCAGTGAAAATAAGATGAAATGAGACTGGGGTGTAAATTGGTTCAATTACTTGGAAGAGTAATTTGGCAATATCTAATACATTTGAAGACATTCCTACCATACAATCTATCAATTTCTATATCTACCCTAAAAAAAATTCTCAGGCATAAAAAAATGTGTAAAAGATGTTTGTTACAAAGTTGTCATAATAATAAAAATTATGGAAGCAACTAACTTATATTACAGTTAAATAGGTTAAGTTACTGTGGGCAATTCATAAATGGAATGTCATATAGCAGTTAAAATGGATGAACTAGATGTATATGTACCAACATGGATACATTTCAAAACTTTATAATGAATGAAAAATGCAAGTTGCAGATGACAACATTTATGCATATTTTTAACCCATAAGACAATACTATAAATTGTTTGTGGAATTATATGTTTGTAAGAAAAAGTAGGAAAACATGGACAAGGAATAGAAAACAATTTTAGGAGGGAAAGAGAGGAAGGAATAGAATGAGTTTGGTGCTATATCCCTACTATCTTATTATTTAAAAGCAAAAAGGCTTGAAACAAATATGTCAAACCTATCTCTGAAATCTGGGTGGTAAATACATGATGTGTGTTATAACTTGCTATACTTTTTTGGAGGTCTGAAACATTTCATAATCTATCAGTAAAATTTAAGCAACATATACATATAGTATATATGGCATAATTAAGATGATAAAAAAACATGAACAGAAAAAAAAATACATGAAAATATTAACCATAGTCTAGGTAACAGTGAAGGGAAACAATTGGTGAAATTTTCTCCTCTTTTTTCTCATGTCCAAATTTTGTTTATTGTGCATATGTTACTTCTAAGTTTTAAAAATGTATTGATTTGACTATAAATTTTAATTCATAGATTTTCTTATCTTTTAAAGAAGATGTTTTGTCTTTTTAAAGAGATAAAATAAATGACTCTTACTCCTTTTGAGGCTACACATTAGTAATGAATGCCTTTAAATTTAGCATTGTAAATATTGAATTCAGTAGTTACAATAACTTAAATGAGTCAGTGTTTATTTACATAGTCAAGCCAATGCTTCTAAACTAGTTTCAGCTGCCCTTTAAAAAAGAAATATTACTGCAAGTTTGGGTCATCACAGATGTTTTTTTCCAAGTAATTGCATCCTCCTCAGTTTGTCAGTTTGTAATTGATACCCAACCTAAAGCTGTATCAGACTGGAAAATCCTTCACACTGGCAAGTGGATAACTAAAAACATGCTTTTTAGAAATAAAGTTATATTAAATGGCTCTGCTTTTTTAAAAGTAACTGATACCTATTTACAGGGTCAGCCCTAAACTTAGGAATCAGCTCATTTAACCTGACAATCTTACAAAGGTAGAACTGACACGTGGGAAGTTAAGAGCTTAATGTCACACAGCTTATGACAGGCAGGGCCACCACCTCATCCCAGGTGTTTGATCTTCTCATGGGACACGCTGACCAAGCCATCAAACTGCTGGGAGTAACTATGACATCCCCTCAGAGTTCTAGATGATAATGCTCCTCAAAAAGCACTCACTGTATCACATCCAAAAACTCAGAGAAAACACAGTGGAGATCCTGGAGAAGAAAAAGGTTAATATATTTTTAGACTGAGATTCCGTCCTTCAAAATCTCAAATCTTCATTAGTGCTTTGAAGTTATTGTTATAGAGCAGAAAATAACTTTTCCAGCCCAAGAGGTACATGGTCTTGGTGTTCAGCATCCTTCACATTCCCAACCTTCACTTGTCCACTTGTAAGGTCACTCCACCCTTCCTCCCTCTCTTCCTTCCTTCCTTCCTTCCTACGACAACAAAGATTTCTTGCTTGCCTACTATTATTCAGGCACATTGTGATAACCTATGAAGTCCCTATCCTCACAAAGCAGATAGTCTAGATCTCTGAGGTTCAATATGGTAGCAACTAGCCACATGTAGCTATTTAATTTAAATTAATTAAAATTAAGTAAAATTTAAATTTCAGCCCCTCAGTCACACTAGCCACATTTCTACTACTCAATAACCTCCGTGCAGATACAGAACATTCCCATCATTACAGAAAGAATTATTGGAAGTGCTGGTCTAGAAGAAAATTAAGCAATCACAGTGCATTTTGTTAGTACTGTGATAGGGGAAATTCAGGAAGCAACAGGAGCACCAAAAAAGAGAGACAGTGATGGGAAAGGATGAAGGAATAAACAAAAATGTTTATTCCATTGACTCCATCTATATTAGAATTTCTGGCTCTCTCTCTGTCCTTCTCTCTACAGCCTGCCTCTTCTCATCCTTCCTCCTCCTTGTTATTCTGGCTGAAGGGAGAGGTTCATCCCAATAGATAAAATAAAATGCCACCCCCTCAATCCATTCCCAAGTCTTCGCTCAGTGACTAAATCCTCCAGCTTACTACTTGCTCTTTCAAAACAAAATACTTCCAACAAAGGTTCTAGAGGAAGCTTTTTGTCCTGCGCATGACCCCGTGGTCTCTAATACCAAATGACCAGGTCAGACCTGAAAAGGTGGACGTTTATTAGCTTCTCAAAAGGGGTGCTTCCTTTGAGCTCCTGTACCAATACAACAAGCTCTTCTGTCTGGCTACACAGGCAATCAACTAATTATGAGATCCATCTACTCACTGCTTTTTAAATTTTCTAATCATCCCCCAAATGTCCTCAGAGCCAAGAGTTAACTCAAACACAGGTGCAGAAGAGCTAACACAAAGGAAAAGAAATAATATACAAGATCAAGTGAGATATCAGACTCTCCATGTTTTGCTTATGCAATGGCTGTTGTCATGTCCAGAATCGACATACCAGAGACAAGCATGTGACCATAGACAATCCCTGCCTGTCAGACTGGGTTTAGGAAAGCCAACTGGATAGTAAAAAGTGCATTCAAAGAATATTTTTTTAAAGCAAGGTGAATTACATTCATCTCTGGATAAGCAAAGAAGGATTGACAGCACTTTGGGGGTACGTTTGCTTTTTTAAAAATATGGATAAAAGTTATTTAAACTACCAAATCCATTATTTGCATGTAAAAGCCTTCAAAGTGCTTTCATATCTTTATATCAGGAAGGTTGTGACAACTTCCCACCCCAAAGCAATTATATTTATGCTTTCAATTACATAGCAAATTTTTCTCTTTTTTCAAAATATGTGAATTCTGATTTGTGTCTGAAGGATCCAAATTCAAAATTATTTTGATTGTTAGAGGAATTGTTGTTAATACAATTAACAACAATTAATTGTATTAATTAATTAATTACCTCGAGGGTTTCTTGAGGTAATTATCACCTGGATATTCTCCTTTTGCCCCTCCAGACCCTTTTCCACTCTGCTCTGAGACCTGCCACAATGGGCTCCTTTGCCCACTGGTTTCCAATTGGGTTTGGCCAAAGAGAAACACTAAGTAAGCAGGAGATGCCTGGAGAGACGAAGGAGGAAGGGAGGAAAGGAGGGAGAACAGAGAGTGGAATCAGGGTGTTTTCTGCCAGCTCCCTCACTTCAGGCTTTGGTTGGCAGTGACTGCATTCCTCCCTCATAGGTCACGCATTAGTTTGGGTGGCCCGTCTCCCACAGGACAGCCACATATATAGCCACAGACCCTTTCTCTTCTGGTAAATTCTACCTCCCCTTGCTCCATTTATCTTAGGGGTGATAAAAACTCCCTGATGTTAATAGCCCCACGTGCTTTGTCATCCCCTGTTGGTTTTCCTCAACCTCCTATAAATTTGTAAATAGTCTTTTCATTAAACTCTCCTCAACTCTCCATTTGATGGTGCTGTTTCCTGCTGAGATGCTGATAGAAACAAATCTTATTGAAGATATCTTTCTCCAAGATCTATCTGCCCCTATGGGAATGTAGCTAAAGTGAGCAACCAGTCTTGGATGGGAAGAGAACCAACCTCAGTTGTCAACTTAGATTCCTTAAAGAAAACCACTAGCTTAGTAAAAATGGACAGTAACTATTCAGGGTGCTGAACTTCCAAGAATGCAAAGATGCTCCTTTCCATGTTTCCAATGTTCTTCAACCTAATTAAGGAGTTAAAATAACTACTAAAAATATTAATCACATAGTAACCTGTTCTTAAAATGTTTACATTAACCATATCATTGCTCTCCTCCATTAGAGTAGGTCATCAGTGGCAAATTATTTGATACAACAATTCAGAAATATATAGAGCTGTGCATGCATCATCCTAGCTCCTGTTGTGTGAGCCCATCCTTTGGGTTCTGAGAACACCACTTCTGCCTCTGTTGCTCCAGACTTAAGGTGGCAGAGCTTTCTGATGTTGCTAATCTATGAGCTGTTTCAACTTCCTCTGCATTTTCAGTTCTCCCAACACATTTGTAGTCAGTTTCCATATTAAATTTTCCACTGAACAACCAGGTAGAGAAGAAGTTTTCATCAATGGACACTGACTGAAATATAGTTTTAAAAACAGCTTTTTACTTAGATTAGTGATTTTGTGGCTTTATTTAACATTGATGGTATAATAGAATAGACTGAAGTGGGAGTCAAAAACTGTAAATTCAAGACTTAGTTCTGCCACTACAGGTTGTGTTGTAGGCAGATTTGGAGCCCATCTCCATATCTTGTGTCCCCTTCCACTGCACCGTGCCAGCCCAACTTGTGACTGCCAGAACTTGCACATCTTTCTAACTGAGCATACTACAGGTCAGAAGTACTAAAGAAATAATTACCCCTCTATTAGTTTCCTATTGCATACATAACAAATTACCACATATTTAGTGGCTTAAAAATACATACTGAAGTCTGAAATGGGTCTTACTGGGCTAAAATCAAGGTGTTGGCAGAGCTGCATTCCTTTCTGGAGGCTCTAGGGAAGAATCCATTTTCTTGTCTTTTCATCTTCTAGAGGCTTCCCATATTCATTGGCTCATGGCTCCCTTCTATCTTCAAAGCCAGCATCGCATCACCTGACTTTCTCATATGGCATCACTCTGACTCCTACTCCACTGTCACATCTCCTTCTCTGACTCTGACTCTCCTACATCCTTCTTTCACTTGTAAGGACCCTTGTGATTTCATTGGGCCCACTCAGATAATCCAGGAACATATCTCTATCTCAATGGTCTTAACTCACCTGCAGAGTCCCTTTTTCCATGTAAGGTAACATGTTTACAGGTTCCAGGAATTAGGATATGAACATCTTTGAGGGACCATTTTTCTGCCTACCACAGTCCACACTCTGTCCTGGAAAAGATTCACATCTTTTCACATGCTGAATGAAGTCACTTCATCACAATATCCCCACGGTCTCAATCAACTTAAAACTTAAAGCATCAACTTAAAGTCCAAAAATCTCACCTAAACCTCATCAGCTCTGAAGTTCCAAACCTCATCATCTAAATGAGATATTGGTGACACTCTGAGTATGATACATCTTAGGACAAACGTTTTCTCCATCTGTGGACCTGTGAAACTACAAAACAAGTTATCTGCTCCCAGGATACAGTGGTGGAACAGGCATAGAAAAACAACTATACACATTACTGTTCAAAAAGGGAGAACATGTAAGAAAAAAAAAAAAAAGAGTCATTGATGCCAAGCTGTTTCAAAAGCCAGCTAGGCTTTTTGTTTGAAGGCCTGAGAATAATCCTCTGTGGCTCTGCACTCTGAATCATTCTTCCTTTTACATGAAAGGTAGCACAGTTTTTCAGATGTGTAATTTTATTAGCCTTTATTATTGCCTACAGAATTGTGCAGGTCCAAGTGCTTTCTTTCATTTTGTCCTCTCTCTGCACGTTTTATTCCAAGCTGGCAGTATTTCTGCTGGTATAAAACTCTCAAGAATCTTGTGGATCTCCTGTGTATGTCAGTAAGATTCATTCCATTAGAAAAGTAGCTCCACTACATATCTTTCTGGGATAATCTCACCTCTATTCCTAGCTCCTGCTGAGACACCTGAGGTAATACATGAGTCACATGTCTAATCTCTTCAAAGAGCCCTCTGTGTGACTGAATGCTCTGAACTTTTCATACTTTTAAGGCACTAACATAAGACTGTTTAGCCACATGCTTGGCTTTCTCTCCAGAGCACACTTTCTTGTCAGTGACTCTTCTAATGGCAGCATTTTTTGCAATCTAGATAGGCTGAGAATTTCCCAAATCTCCAATCCTAGTCCTTTTTTGCTTAACATCTTTTCTTTCCACCTATCTTCTTCCTCTTGCACTTTACTATGAGCAGCAAGAAGAAACCAGGTTTCATCTTCAACATTTTTCTTGGGAATCTCTTCAGCTAATTGTCCAAATTCATCATTTACAAATTTGCTTTCTGCATAGCTTCAGAACACAATTCAGCTAAGTTTTCTGTCACTATAACAACAAGGATTTTCTTTCTTCCAGTTACCAAAAACATTTTCCTCATTTCGATCTGAACCCTTTCCAGCAAAACCTTTAACATCTGTATTTCTGTAAATAGTCTATGACACTTTAGGTATTTTCTGAAATTATATGCATTTTCTCAACCATGCTTGTCACTTCTTTCAAGTCCTCACTAACAGACAAATTAACATCCATATTTCTAACTAAAACTGCTCAAAGCAATCTAGGCTTTTTCTACTTTTCTACTAAAAATTCCTCCAGCTTCTGCCCACTGCTCAATTTCAAAGCCATGTCTACATATTTGTTATAGCAGCATCCCACTTCTGGTTCCAAAATCTGTATTAGTTTTCTATTGTTTCTGTAACAAGTTACCACAAATTTAGTTGCTTAGCAAATGCACACTTAATACATAATTCTGGAGGCCAGAAGTCTGAAATGGGTCTCACTGGGCTAAAATCAAGGTGTTTGTAGGGCTCCATTCCTTTCTGGAGGCTTTAAGGAAGAATTCATTTTCTTGCTTTTTCCACATTCTTCCCACATTCCTTGGCTCGTGGCCCTCCCTTTTTTGGGAGGGAGTTCTCCAAAGGAAAGCAGTTTATTGGGAGGTGATCTCAGGACCTACAGTAGGAAGGAAATACCAGTAGGAAGTGGGGTTAAATGACAGGGAAGGGAAGGCAGCCATTAAAGTGCATTACGAACCAAGTTACCATTGTGGGCAACTGGGATTTAATTCTACCAAGGGAACTCTGGGACCCAGTGTAGAACACCTGCCTTAGAGTGAGTCCCCCTGAGCTGGGATATTTATACACCAACTCCCATCAGTCATTAGTCTCACAGGCATTCTTTCCACAGCATTTCTGTCCTGTTTGCATAGGCAGAAGGGCTTCAGGGCCAAACAACAACAACAAAACGCTTAGGCAATGAAATGCTGGTACTGGTGGTTGGATGTTGAGCTGGTGCACACTGAAGCAAAAGGGCAGGGGTCTGCTAACAGGACACTGACAGCAATGCTGCAGAGGGCATTGATGAAGACTCTTGAAGATCTCCCTCCCATATTAAAGTTACCTGGGCCCAGTTTACTGATCTACATTCTTCAATTGCTAATCTGAAACAGCTCTCTAGCCAGATTGATATACTCAATTTAGGGCACCCCCAAATACTCTGTGCATGCATTCTCATTTTACTCATGCTGTCCTCTTATGTGGCAAGCAGCTCAGCACTGTGTTCTCCTCTTTATCCCCACTGTATTCATTATTTATTGCTGCTTAACCAACCACCCCAAACTTAATGGCTTAACACAACAGCAATTTGTTCTTTTCCACAACTCTGTGAGTCAGGAATTCAGAAAGGATTTGCTGGGCACTTCTTCTCTATGGAGTGTCAGCTGGGCTTATTCATGTGGAATGACCGACGTGACCTCTCGTCTTCCAGGACTCTCTTCCCGTGGTCTGGAATCATTCAGTAGCCCAGCCTGGACTTCCCCACAGCAGGTGGCTGGGCTCCCAGGGGAGGAGGTGCAAGCTGTTAGTCCTTGTGTGATCTGTGCACTGCAAGTCTCCAGATGTCACTCCCATCTCATTCTCTTTTTTTTAATTTTTATTGAGGTATAGTTGTATTACAATGTTGTGTTAGTTTTTACTGTACAGCGAAGTGGAGTTCCCTGTGCTATACAGCAGGTTCTCATTAGTTATCTATTTTATACATATTAGTGTATATACGTCAATCTCAATCTCCCAATTTTTACCACCCCGCCTTTCCCCCTTGGTGTCCATACATTTGTTCTCTACATCTGTGTCTCTATTTCTGTCATGGCTCCCCTTTATCTTCAAAGCCAGCAATAAACAGATGAGTGTTTCTCACATTGCAGTACTCCGACTCTGACACCATTGTCATATCTTCTTCTCTGACTCTAATTTTCCTGCCTCCTTCTTTCATGTATAAAGACCCTTGGGACTACATTGAGCCAACCTGGATAACTCAGGATAATCTCCACATGTTGAGATCCACAACTTAATCATCCATGGAAGGTCTATTTTTCCATGTAAGGTAACATCTTCACATGTTCCAAGGATTAAGAAGTGGACATTGTCGGGAGGGTCATTATTCCGTCTACCACATCCTCATCCCAGGGTCAGCCCCTAATTAATTACTGGTATGAATTGGTATATAAATACTTCAGTACTTTTCCCCTCAGATGAGATAAATTGAGGTGCATCTTACACTGGTCCTCAGAGTTTCTTAGCAGAATTAAACTTCAGTTCAACGCAATGATGAATTAATTTATTGTTTGCCTACTTTTCTTTATTTACTTCTTCAACTGAGGTTTCCTGGGAGCATCTCTCAAATAAACTACTTGCACGAAGATAATTGTGTCAGGGTCTTCTTCTGGGAGAACCCAAACTAAGACATTCTGTGATTTGGACAACCCACTTTTCTTCTGTATCTCAGTTTCCTTGGGAAAATAGGTATAATATGATCTGCCCTGATTTTCTCTCAGGGAATGTGCATGAAGTAAGAAAGGAATAACACTTATGAAAATATTTTAGAAAAATCTCAAATGAGGGAGCACAGATGTATGGTATCTTAATTTAAATCTATCCAACTTTTTTTCTGATATATTGAATTGGTAAACTTCTGTAAATACCTCTAATGCAGTGGTTCTCCACTGGAGGCAATTTTGCTCACTGAGGACATTTGGCAATATCTGAAGACATTTTTGATTGTCACAACTCTGGTGGGGGGGTAGGAAAAGTTTTGCTACTAGCATCTAGTGGGTAGAGGTCAAGGGTACTGTACATCTTACAATGCAGAAGACAGCCCTCCCCCCAGAAAGAATTATCTAGTCTAAATGTCAATAGTGCCATTATTGGGGAACCCTGCCCTTAATTCAGATGATTAAACTGATTTATGTCATTATTAGGTTTGTAAACACCAGAATTATTTTTCTACCTACTCAAAGTTTATGATTGCTTACTTCATTCTTTGAGAATTAATTTTAACCCAACCATTGGCCAGATATGCCATTATGTAAACAATCTAATATCACTCTTCATAATCACCTTATTTAGGGTGTGGCATTTGTTAATGTTTTTGTCACAGAACCATAACAAATCACATTGTAGATGAATCTCAAAGCTATTCTAACTACAACATAAAAGTCACTGTTGTAAGGCAATGGAATAGTGCAGAGTTGAACTTGCTTAAAATACTTCCTTTCCCTTTTTCCTCAAACTATTTACTTACAATCTAGCATAAAAAATTTAAAACTGAGACATTAGTTACTAGAAAACCAGAACATCTTCACCAGTTTTTTCTTGTTTTTTATTGTTATTTCCAAATCCCATTTTCATCTTCCTTCACACCTCTTTCTCTTTGCTATATTTATTTTACTTTCTCATCTTCTCCCTTATCATTTTAACCTCACCATCTTTTCATCTTATTTTCACTGTCTCCTTTCTCTTCTTCTTTTCCTTCCTGTCCCAACCCTTTTCAACTTTGTTCTTGTCCTCAGAACTAAAATTCTTCTAGTTAACTAAGTGGCACTCACAGAACTGCCTTTCCCAACTACTCTGTAAACATGTAAACTTGAGCCATCTGGGCCTTTTAATGTTCCCTGTAAAGTCTGTCACTGCATCAATTCCCTGTTTTGACTGGCTGCACAAGAAGTTGTTGTAAGCTAATATTTCCCTGGGACACTTCAGTCATTTTATTAATTGTTTTCTTCCTCACAAATGTCTTTCTCACTCATTTTTTTCTTAAACACAAGCTGAATTCCCTCCTAATTGTTTACTTGCTTTTATTTAACTTAATTATACCATGCCATCATGGCATAGAATTACAGAAAACTTAACAAGGAAAAGATCTTCTATCTAAAGAAAATTGTTTAAAAATCAGAGGATGAAACAATCTCTAGAAGACTCTCATCATGTCAAAGTATTCAGAAAACATTAAAAAAAAAAACACACACAAGGTAAAGATATAAAAGTACCTTTGCTTTGATTGTCCATGATACTGCTCTTATTCTTATAAGTATTGTTTTTGTTTTACTTATTTATTTAGGTGTTTACCTTGGAGTTTTTTAAATGTAGGTAAGAAGTCTAAGCAATCTCTCTTTAAATGTCAACATTTAAATGTTGCAAGAATAATTTGAAAATAGTTAAATAGTTTAGTGCCAAAATATCCCATAGTTGCAGTCACGTGTCAGATCAAATTGTGTGCTCTAATCTATGACTACATATGGCAACATAATTACAATAACAGTAACAGCAACGTCAATTTATTAAGTATCTCCTCCATGCCAGCTAGTGTTTTTCATATAGTATCCCTAATTGTCACAACCTTTTTTCTACCTCACCTCTTCCATCTTCCAATTTTTATCTTGCTTCTAATCTCTTCCTTCTACCTCTTCTCTAGACTTACTTTACTTCTTTATTTTCTCCATTGTCTTTTTGCCCTCATTTTCTTCATGTAGCTATTATGGCAAACAGTTTTCTGATATGGAAACAAAGGCTTGTCACTCAAAGAAGTGAAACAACTTGTCTAGAATCATGCACATTGTACATTGGAAGGTGACTTCCAACGCAGGTCTCTCTAATTACAAAATCTATAATTCTAAGAACGCTTTTAAAGGATCATGCACTTCATGTTATTGTCTGCACTTTTTAAAAAACTTTGTTTAGCATACTTTAGGTGTTCATGTGCTATGCTTCTCTTCCTAATACATACATATCCACAACCCTCCTCCTTTAATTGGTTTGTTCAAGGTATTCCCAAGTCTGTTTAGAGTACTTTAATTGCCCAAGTTGGACTAAGTGAAGAGATCCTCTCCAGGAATAGAAGACAAATCCATATAGCCTAGAAAAAAACTGGGCTAATCTCAAAGGTATACATGGCAACTTCCATTTACAGAAGCCCTGGATAAGGTGGTGAGCCTGAGATTCACCATGATCAAACCAGAGTATGAATGACTAATAAAGGAACTCTTTAAATTATTTGAAACTTTTCACCAATATGATATATATGTGTATATATGTATACATATACATATATATTTTTTCTCTAATATCTCATGACCATAAAACTATAAAATATATCTTACTTTTTGTTGAAAAGCTTTCCTAACTTGGGGTGTAGATTTTATACATTTCTAGATGAGTAATTTATATTCTAATTTAGTGTTCTGTTCAAAGTAAGTAATTTTTGAACCCCTATGAAAGCTACTCAGAAACAAAATCTCCCCCTGATATACAAGCATGTGCCCTCCAACCTGCCTCTCTGCAATAGCTGTGAGCTCTGAAAAGCTACAAGAAATATTAGAAAGTATTTAAGACATAGATATGACTCAACTCCCCATAAATGGATTGGGCTGGCCCAAGCATCAGATTCACATTCTTTGAAGCTGTTGATAACAAGAATTTCAGCTGACAACAGCAACAACAACAACAAAAACAGAAGAAAGAGAAAAAAATTAAATAACTTCTTTGTAATAATAATGTTCAAATGCAGTAAGCAGTTTGGATCTAGGAAGCAGTGACAAGAGCATACATGCTTGGCAAAGATTTCATTTGTTCTTTCCCAAATGGGGTTTCTGGACTGACATTGAGTGCTGAACCCCATCTAATACAAAACACTACTAAAGAAAGACTGGTAGCTCATGAGTGTGCCAATAGAAAGAATTGACACAGAAGTGGAGATGAGTGTACAATGTTGGCTGAAACCAGTTAAACAAAATACACGTAGAATATCCTATTATTTCATCTTTCATTGCCATTCCACTAAACACACCCAAATGACAAGTCAAGGAAATAAGAGCCTTTTCAGTTCTAAAAATTTAATTTCACCTCCTAAATGATCAGACTTTTAGGGATGTATATAAGACAATAAGCATCAGAGTAAGTGGTTTCCAAATTTGCATATAGGACACTTTGATCCATCACCATAAACAACATGCTTTGTTAAGCAAAGAAAATTGGGTTTGATTAATTTTCTCTCTCCCTGTTTCTGTAGCACCTTTTCATTTTTTTCCTAATAAAAATAATTTAGAACAAGAAACACTGATTCATTGAAGCTAGTTTACATAATTAATTCCAGAACTCCAAAGTACAAATAAACGGGACAGAGGTTGTCAACAGCTGCATCATTCAGTCAAAGGGTTTCCATCCTCTCTCTCGTGGTCCTTCTGGGTTCATGAAGGCAGCCTACCTGCATTTAACCCATGTCTGTTAAGTTCCCTGTGTGGACCCCAGAATACATAATAATGAAAGACTAATTTCTGTTACACTATGGCAGGAATAGAGGCTTGGTCATTACTATATTCTATAAGAGGGAAAGATTTAGCATCTGAAAAATAAGATTCCATTGTCAGATTCTACTCTCAACTGTCCAGCTCTTCTCCCTGGGTGGTCTCAGACAAGCCCTATACTCCACATCTTCCTCATTTAGAAAACCAGCTACTCCCTATTTCCCAGGGATTTTGTGAAACTAAGATTAATGTGCTTTTGAAGCCAGGAAGATATTTATGGGTGAATGAACCCACCAAATGTTCTGTTATAAATTTGAAACACATATTGAGCATATTCCTCCTTTATATATGAAGAAATATGAGGATTATTTAAGGTATGAATAAAACGGTTTTTTTCAAGAATTTCAGAAGATGGGGGTCACGAAAATCATGTAAACAATGAGATTTATGACTGACTTCTTAACAGAAACAATGGAAGCCAGAAGACAGTGGAATGAATTATTTGAAGTGTGAAGAAAAAACGGCAAGCCTGGATTTATATATGCAGAAAATATCCTATAAAAATGAAGGCAAAATAAATACATTTCCAGACAACCAAAAACAGAGACTTTATCACCAGAAGACTTGTACTAAGAGAAGTACTACAGAGAGTTGTTAAGCAGAAGGAAAATAACCCCTGGCAGAAATGCAGAAAAAAGTGAGAAGGAGAGAGGAGCAATGGAAGTTGTAGATATGTACATAAGTAAAATTTTATTAATATTACTATATAAAACAATAATATCTTGTGATATCAGTTCATTAAAATGGATAAAAAACAAACTGGTTGTACCATTTTGCATTTCCATCAGCAATGAATGAGAGTTCCAATTCCTGCACATCTCTCATAAGAAATTGTTGTTGTAATTTTTATTTTTTTAATTTTAGCCATTAAAATACAGTAAAATAGTATCTCATTGTGATTTTAATTCATATTTTTCTAATGACTAATAATATTGAGCACCTTATGTATTTTCTTTGAAATGTATGATCAACACGTTTTCCCATTTTTAAATTGAATTGCTCATTTTCTTATTACTGGCTGATAAGAGAGCTTTATTTATTCCGGGCACAAGATCTTTATCAGATATGTATTATGCAAGAGAAATGAGAACCTATTTATTTTCTTTTTTTTTTATATTTTTAGATTTATTTATTGATCAATTGATTGATTGCTATGTTGGGTCTTCATTTCTGTGCGAGGGCTTTCTCTAGTTGCGGCAAGCGGGGGCCACTCTTCATCGCGGTGTGCGGGCCTCTCACTATCGCGGCCTCTCTTGTTGCGGAGCACAGGCTCCAGACGCGCAGGCTCAGTAGTTGTGGCTCACGGGCCTAGTTGCTCCGCGGCATGTGGGATCTTCCCAGACCAGGGCTCGAACCCATGTCCCCTGCATTAGCAGGCAGATTCTCAACCACTGCGCCACCAGGGAAGCCCGAGAACCTATTTCTATACAAAGACCTCTGCAGAATGTTTATAGCAGCTTTATTCATAATCACCCCAAATTTTAAAGTGTCCATCAAACAGTGAATGGATAAACAAATTTTAGTAGCTCCACATAATGGAATACTCCTCAATCATTAAAAAGGAATTAACTATTGATACATGCAACAATATGTATGAATCTCAAAAGCATTATGCCATGTGAAAAAAGCCATACACAAAGTATAACTTGCGTAATTGTATGATTCTGTTCAGGTGACCTTCTGGAAAACAAAAAACTATTAAAAACAAAAATCACATCAGTAGTCATGTGGGGCCAGGGTAAGAATATTGATTATAAGGAAGCACAAAGAAATACTGAAGATATTTGTGGTTATGTCAACATTCTATATCTTGATAGTTGCTGGTTAAATGACTGTATCTGTCAAACTCACAGAACTGTACACCTAAAAGGGTGACTTCATGTAAAGTATATTGCAATAAATCTAGCATAATAAAAGAAAACCATAATACAAAACATGGGAGTAAAAAGTGTTCTGGGAAGTGGTAAAAATATGAATTTATATTATCTATAATTAATATAAATATACAATTTATATTAAATAGCAATAAGTCATGGATATATTGATATAATGCAAAGTCTCAGATAACCACAAAATAATACTGAGTGAAAATAAATACCCACATAAAGGAAGGAATAGACCTTGTTCATGAATTGGAAGACTCAATATTGTAAGATATAAACTCTCTCCAAATTATCTATAGTCAGTACCATTCCAATCATAATAATTCTCAGCAGGTTTTTTTTGTGTGGAACTTGACATACTGATTCTAAAGTGGAGATGGAAATGCAAAATACCAAAAATAGCCAAAGAAATTCTGAAGAAGAACAAAGTTAGAAGACTTACACCACCAGATATGATGTAGATCATAGACTAAATGTGAAAGTAAAACAATAAAGTTTATGAAAACTGGAAGAAGAATATCTTTATTCCCTTGGGGTGAGCACAAAAAGCTCAAACAATGGGGTTAAATGTTGGTAAATTGGACTTTATTAAAATTAAGAACTTGCATCACCAAGAGATAACATTAAGATGGGAAAAAGAAAGACATTGAGTTAAAGATATTTTCAGTACATTTGCATGAGAAGGACTTCTTCATAATATACAAAAAAATCTTACCAATCAATAAGGAAAAGAGAGACAATACAATTTCTAAAATGGGTAATAGACTTGAACAGACATTTCATAAGAGAGAATATCCAAATGGCCAATATTCATATAAAGGTTTCCTAGGCATCATTGATCAGAGAAGTGCAAATTAAAGCCACAGTAAGGTATTATTGCATACCCACCAGTATAACTAACGTTATCCAGTGTTAGTGATAATGTGAAGCAACAGGAACCCTTATACACTGCAGGAGGAACTGTAAATTTCAAATTTTCAATCACTTTCAAAAACTCTTGTGCTTATTTACTAAAGTTGAATATGTGCATACTCCCTGGTCTAAAAATTCCATTCCTAGGTATATACTCAACAGAAATGAGTAGTGTGTCTAACAAAACACATGTACAAGAATATTAATAGCCAAAAATTGGAAACAACTCAGGCATTCATCAGCAGTGGAATGGATAATTTGGGTTGTGATGATACAATGTAATACTACAAAGCAATGAAAAAGTGTGAACTACTGATATATGCAACATCATAAATGAATCTCGCAAATATGATGGGAAGCCAAATACAAGAGCATTACTGTATGGTTCCACGTCTGTGAAGTTCAAAGTGAAGCAAAACTAACCTATGTGGGTGGATGGATGTCACATAGTGATCACCTCTCTTAAGTTAATGGCTGGAGTGGGGCATGAGGAAAACTCACAAAAATGGTAGTGCTTTTTATCTCGATAATGGGTATTGTTTTCAGGGGAAGGCCTACTTTGTTGAAATTTATAAAGATGTACAATTAGGATGTGTACTCTTTTCTGTATGTATCTTATATTTCAATAATAATGAGTTTACTAGAAAAGTAAACACTATGGGTTTCTGGAAGATAAACTAAAGTACTATGAAGAATGACCATTGGTCAAACTAGCTTCCTAAAGGGACACAATTAGGGTTCCAAATATGATACTCATCAAAGCAACATTTTTGTAAGATACATTCTTTTCCCTACATAAGTACTTGTGTGTGGCAACCTCACAAATGGTGTGTGCTCACGTGCTGAGGGACTTTAATTAGTATTATTTCACACAGTATTATTTCATAAAGGGATTAAAACTTTCGAAGAGATGTTTATTTTATCAGGGAAATCTCCACCTGTAGAATAAAGGTTTACTAGTAGTTCCTGAAGCCTACCCCACAGATTTTCATATGTATTGCTTTTTCTCTCCACACAATCCTCCCTGTCTAGTTTACTAGAATTCCTGTGCAGGAAGGAAGGACAAGTGACAGAGACAGTCACCCCTTCTACAATTCAGTTAATCCTCCTTCTTTTCTGCTCTCAACCCATTTCTTGGAGATTACACAGATCCAGGGAATTGAAAGTTTGTGTACAGATATTAACCACCTACAATTTTCCTTTGATGTGTGTCTAGACTACCTATCATCACATAACACTATTGAAAATGCCGAAGGATTTTCATTCTGACATAGCAGAAGCTTCACATTATTGGTCACTTTTTCTTTATCTACTGGATTCAGTCATCTTTCAGGTAAGCAATTCATCTCAAAATACTTTATCAAAATCCACCAGTCAAAATCTTGCTTAAAATATAGTTCATTCCAAAGCCAAAGGGAGATCCAAGCTTCATAATTTCTAAAGTTTATCATTACTTCCAACTGTACAGAACTTATACCTCGTTTTTACTTTGTAAAAGAAAAACCACAGGCTTCTTCTGCCTACTGCATATTTACCAAAAAATACAATCATAAACATACTCACAAACACACAAAACTTGTGCTAAGTAGGCTAATACACATCATTGCCTGACACTTCTTGAAGTGTTTCAACCAGGAAAAATAAAAAATATATAGATGTTACTGGGCATATCATAGAGTTACAGAGCTGAGAAACACAAGAAAAGATTTGAATACTTTATGTACTGAATGAATCAACTCCATCATGAGAAGAGGAAACAGTTCAGGCTCACCCACCAACCATCTCTGATGTGAGGAGCTCCTACTTTAGCAAATATTAATTAAGTACCCACCACCTATCCTGAGTGGAGTAGGAAACAAACATGGTAAAGAGTTCTTTATAAATATGGCATAAATAATGGAATCCACTTGAATGAAGAATACAAACATGTATATTTCAACAATTTCCAAAGCCCAAGTATAAACTTGCAACAGATAAAACATAAGCCCTGCAGGTATATTTGGGCTCTAAACCAATTGCCTGGATAGCTAATTCCTGGATTTTCATATATTATAACTTCTTCACGGAGATTCCATGACTACAAATGAGCCCACTTTATCAGCTGTAGTAGTTGCAGACTGCTGCCAGACTTAATAGATCAGGTAGATAAAATTCAGACACATTGTCTCAGCACTAGGCCTCCTCTTTTACCCCTGGTCTGCATAAATTAATCTGGAGCTCCTGGAGGGATCTTTTGGAAACAAGGTATTCTCACTTCCACTGAGCTAGTAGTGTTCCTCTACACTATCTCTTAACCCAGGACTCCTTGCTACATTCATTACAGGCTTCAGATAGATGAGCCCCAAAATCCAATTTCTGAGTGTTTCTTGACACCAAGTTACCTAACATATACATCACATCTACGTACCCTTGTGGGTGTACAAACTAGGAGAAGAACTGACTGAATACTGGTAAAGGGACAGAAGAAACAGAACAGCAACAACAAATAGAATAAGAGGATAAGACATAGGACAGCTACTATTTTTGTTCATTCATTTTGTTTTAGTTTGATTAGTTGGTTTTTATATTTGTTGGCCATTCTCTTTAACTTTCTGGTGTTTGGCCGTTACTAAGATAGATTGTCTTTGCATCTCACTTCCAAAACTACCTCTTTGCAGATCCAGAAGGGGCATCTAATACTAAACAAAGAGGCAATGTCTCAAAGCCAGCTCCCTACAGTGAGCCTCTAGATGCTCTAGTCAAATGATTCATCCATCCGGACCCAGGACAGAACAAAAAGTGAAGGTTAAGCTATGAGTCACCCCACAGTGGTTCACACCTGTTTCTGTGGTTTACAAAGTCAACCCTTAAAGAGACTGTTGCAATCTTTAAAGAATCCAAATGCATACTTTATGAGAACTCACTAAAAAACTACAATTAGAAAAAAATTTGACTGAGGAAGGACTGTAGAGATCATTCGAGTCAGAGATTCCTAACCCCCTTTGGGATCACAGAGTCTTTGAAAATTCATGGAAAGCTATGGACTCTTTTTCCTCCAAACTGCATTTAAGATCTTGCACAGAACTTGAAGAAATTTTTCAAAATCTATATATATTATGAATCTCACCCATGGATTCGCTCAAAGTCCATGGGCTCTGCATTTTAAAATCCCTGATTTAATCCAAGCCAGAATAGGTGTAGGTTAAATAGTTTACCTAAAGTGAGTAAGGAGAGCAGGACAGGGGCTAGAACATTAGGACCCTGGCTCAGAGTCTACTACCCACACCACTGCTCCAGAATAAAGAAAGATCTAAATTTTTAAAAATATGGTTATTCTGGGGCAGGTTGGACTTTCTCCAAACATATATTGATTAGGAAGTTTCAGTAGGAAATGGTCATGAATATAAATAAAAAAGAGTCAGATTTTCTATTTGGGCTCTAAACTAATTGCCTTTATTTTTCCTTTCTGGACCAGCTTTTAAACTAGGTGATCAGGTGATTAGGAACATAAGTTCTGAGGAACAGGCATTATGTTGGTGTTTTCCTTCCAGTGTATCCAGGGTGATACACAGGGGAAGAGTGTCCCAAATTTTGAGGCCACAATTAGTTATTCCAAAATCTGTAATATAAACAGATAGTAAGAACATATTTTATTTGTCATTTCAAACAGTTAAACCACTATATATTCCTTGTACCTTTAAGCATCATGCCCTTTCTATTTCTAACAAGATTTTGGAGATGCTCACTTCCAGAATTGTTGGAAATATCTGTCATTGAAATCCTACAATGAAGTAGCAAACTGTTAGTTCTCATGGAACTGTCCTTATATGGGGTCTACGAGACACCCTGTCCTGGGTGCTCCTTCCCCTCACTGTTCTTACAGAAATTGGTCCTCTTAGCAACAGCAGCCTGGCAATGAGATCACAATGCCTGTGTTTAAAGTGGTTCTGATTCTTCCTAACTGTGTGATTCTAAGGAAGTCATTTAACCTCTCTAAACTTTGTTGTCCTGAAGGGTAAAGCAGGAATAATAATCAAACTGGTTTACAAGATTGCTGATGTCAAAAGGTGATCAGGTGTATAAAACTATTAGCCAGTGCCTGTAACACAGTAAGACTGGGTTCACATTAGCTAGTGTTTTTATTAACTTCGCAGGTTAAGGTACAGAGCCAGGGAGAGGAAGGGACAGAATGGGAGAGGTAACAAATGCCTGAAATTGAAGAATACATTGTAAAGCAGCTTGGCTTGACCTTGATTAAAAATACAGAAACAATTGAAGCTCCTCTAACCCTAAACTTCTAACCTAGTTACTTTTAAACAGAATGCATGAAAATGTTTCTACCAAAGGGTCTTAATTCAGTACAGTATCAAAAGGACCTCATTAAAAAGATTCCATGATATAGTGTACCTTAAGGGTAGTAATAAGGCAAGATTCTAGTGTTGTTGTACCCCTGGGCTAATGATTTCTTGTCTGCTGTGAGAGGTGATTCCTCTTGGGACCAGCCTGTGGACACAGAGCTCAGCTGCTCATCAGCTTCCAGCTTCTGAGAAGAAAGAGGCTGAAATTTGTGACTGAAGAACCCATGTGTTATAAGCAGAGAGGGTGGGAGGTTTCTCTAAGAGGTTTTGGTTTTCTTCAGTGGTAGTTGTAGGTAGTGGTAGGTTTTCATATACTTTGTATCTCATTTGTTTATAAGACAGTCTAATTAGAGCTTAGTCTTTGTTTTTGTTTTTTTTTAACTATAATGAAGGCTTGATAAGCACCTATTCTCCTCCTATTTAAAAAAATAAAGGTAAATCAAGAACAATAATTCTCCCACCTGGCCTTTTGCTGCTTACCTTCATGCTAGAAGAAGTCTACAGTGGCTGAGCTTCAATGTCTAAAACCTGGTTGGCTCCCTATAAACGTCTGGAGGCAGACTCCACTTCTGGCTTCCCCGTGCTCCAGTGGTCTTCCAGATGACGAAGGAAACTCTCTGCAGATTGGGCCACAAAATTCTACTCCAAAAATAAACAAAAGCATCTTGCTTCCTACCTTGAGGTTGAGGCTCAAGTTGCTTCAAACAGCCTGTTTACATAACAACCCAGAGTGTGGCCTGAGCTGCGATCCCTGCCCCGATAGGAGCCTCAGCATGTTCTGTGTCCAAGCTGTTTGGGTTCAAGTACAGGGTAAGGTCCCAAATGGAAAAGCTCACTGTGTCCCTGCAACCACAGCAAAGAAGCTGGGCCTGTTTTTCCAGGAGCTGCCACCCTGAAATCCCCATCCAACAGCCTCCAATTTCCCAGCACTGCTGGAGGAAAGCACCCACCAGATCAACAGATGGAAGACAATTTTCATGTTTCCAACCTCAGTAAACAACTCTCATCAGTTTTTGTCAAACTTCCTTCCACCTACCTCTTAGCTTACAAATATATTTTAAGATGCTCCTGTCCTTAAAAAGTTATTAAATTTTAGAAGTTTAAACCTTTACCTAAGTTCATACCCCATGAGCTACTCCTACATGTTTTTCCCCCTTCTCCACCTCTTAAAAGAGTAGTCATCTATCTGCAAAGAAATATACTCTGAACCTTAAGAAAGTGTCAATATTCAACTATTTCTGATCTTCAAAATCTTTCATATGATTCAAGTTAATACCACCATCTGTTAACAGTGTTTATTATGGAAGGAATAATGGAGGAATGGAGGGATCTTGAGTAGTTATTATTTCCTACTTTATACTCTTCTACATTTTCCAAATTTCTCCAACCACCCTACATTAGTTTTAAAATCATAATTTTAAAAAAAATCAAAATCTCCACCTCTAACTTCCTCAAGGCATATTGATTCCACAGACCCTTGACAACTGCTGTTTGCACCTGTCCCTCTTGCTTCTCTCACTGAGGACAACAAAGTCTCCCAGTGACTTAATTCAGCCAATGCCCCAGATGAACCTGAAGTGACATTTTCTCATTTCTACACTCCTTACTCCATATATCATTGGATGTCCTGATTCTCCAGCCTCTGCCCAATCCATCTCAGTCTGCTTCTCCAGTTCAATCCCTGGACAGATATTTACTGAGTATTACTATGTGCCACTCCCAAAAGGCTAGCAAAATTACAGTGAACATATCACAGTTTTTACCTCTACCCATCCCTAAATGTTGGTGTTCTCCAAGGTTCTGTCCACCTTTCTTGTTTTTCATTCATTCCTTGAACCATCTATTCACTTGCTTGATTTCATTCTCTTCCTCCACCTTTATGCTGATGACTTATAAAGCCCCCACTTCTCCTCACCATATCTCTTTAGCTGAATATTCCAATGCACCTTAAATGCAATGCATTCTGAACCAAATTCAGCTGCCACTGATCTTCCTCCACCATTTCCTAGGTAGGTCTTGGCCTCCCTACTCATGCAGACATGCATGCTAGAGTTAGCTTTCAAATCTCCCTGTTTTCAACAAGCTCTCTCCAAAAACAGAAGCTGGGGCCAGTATTTGAGCACAAAGTTTATTTACAAGGTGACCCTAGGAGGCAGGAGTGAGAGAGTAGAGTGTGAAGCAGGGAAGGAGAAAGAATAAATAAAAAGGAGTGTTGCTGAGAGGGTTCTTATTGTGGACAATTGGAGTGCAATTCCACAGAATTGCACTCCACAACTCCATGGTTCTGAGGAACTGTGTGAAATAAGTTTCCAGACTTTCCCACTGAAGTTTGAGAGGCTACAGCATTTTTACAAATTCTCATTTCCCAGTGGTTAAGAGTTGCTGGGAGTGGGACCTGGCTTGGGTGTTCCCTGCACTTCCAGTGTATATAGGAGCCATCTACCACAGCTGCAGTTGAAATCAGAAGTAAGGCAAGGAGATATTGTAAGAGGCATGTATACATATGCTACCCTCCCTTTGTCCCCAAATCCAGTTTCCTACTCCTAATAATTCAGCCATGAAAATGTTGTAATTTGTCTCTGTCTCTCCGTCACCACTTAGTTCAGACTCTCACATCTTATCAACACAATTAGAGTCATCTGGCAGCTATCTTTACAATCTGTCTCTCCTCGAGACTGCTACTGCCTACATGTCAAATTCCTACAAAAATGGAACCCAAGTTTCTTTTGATGGCATAGTCAACCCTTCACATTCTGATTCCAGAATTCTTGTTTCCTGTTCACCTTTTATAATTCAGCCACCCTATCCCCCCAGCTATATTTTCTCACTCCTTCTCAAATTTGTCAGGCTTCATAATTTTAGCATACTACTCCATAATGCTTAGAAGGCACTGTGCTTTATGAAATGCTACAAGTTTGAATGACATAAATTTAAAATGTTGAAATAATATTTTAATATTTAATGGGATAGAGCTCAACTATTTTTAAATGTCCTTGGGTGGAACTCATTATTACCCTTTCATAGCAGATAAATAAGCATTTCCCTACTTTGACTTATACAAGGTTACAAAGTTTGACTAAGCAAATGAGGAATAGAAAAACAGAAACAGATGAAAGATTATAAGTGACTTCACAGAACTGAGAAAATCACAATCTAATTGCCTTCAAAAAAGGGATAGCAGAGAGAAATGAGGCCATTTGCCCCTGCTGAACCCTACGAGGTTTGGTGACATGGAAGTCTGGGTTCAGATTCAGGTCCAAATGCAGGATGTATGGGTTATTTGTTCATAGAAAGTTGGAAATTTCTCAAATACCTGATCCCCTTCTTCATTCAAGGCAACTACGTGCTCCTACATCCCCTAGAGGAACAATGTGTGATGTTCTGAATAAACAGAAGCCTGAGAGGAAAAAGGAAAAGAGGAGCTAGCCTTGAAAATAACGGCATGAAAGCAAATGTCTCCATGCTGAGCTGTGTGTCCCTTCACCCCCTTCTTCTCCTCTGCTTATAGAACACCAGCAGCCAAGGATTTACACCAGCAACACTACTCCCAGTTTCAGGACAGAAGACTGAAATTATTTGGAAAAGCTGAACAGCCCCCAGGAAAAATACTTTTCATAGAGGTAACTGGGGATCCCCTGATGGAAAAGCTAGCTCATTGATTACCTTAAAGGATTTCATAAGCCAACAATTCTGCCTCCACTCCTCACCTACAAAGCTACAAGTCAGCTTGTTAGAGCTTCACTTAAACCTGAGTAGACATTCAAGGATCACCAGAAAATTGAGAAAATCTTCTAATGTGAGAGATTCTAAAAAATAAACTGAAAAAAAAAAAAACAGAAATGTTTCAGGATATAGAAGAAAGTTACCCCCCTAAAAAGTCATCCTTAATATCTTCAGAGGGATAGGAAAATATCATATATATGAAAGAAGAATAGAATGTTATAAGAAAAGAATGATCACAAACAAGAAAGATATCTTGATTTATTAATGATAATTGAAAAATACAATAAAAGCACATTGTAACAGGGAAATATCCCAGAAAGCATTTTTTTAAATCAAAGATATAAGAAGTAAAGATAGAGTATATAAGAAAATAAGAAGATCAGTCTAGAACCTTGCTACTCAAGGTGTGGCCCACAGACCAGAAGTATTGACATCTCTTGGTACCTTGTCAGATATATAGATTCTCAGGCTCCATTCCAAATCTATTAAGTTGGAATCTGCATTTTAATAAGATCCCCTGGTGATTTGGGTGCACACTAAATTTGGAGAAATTTATCTAGGAGATCCAATATATTAGGATGCTTTTGGTTTCAAGTACAAGAAAACCATTCCAAAGTGTCTTTAAATATAAAGATAGTTTTTATCTAAGAGGTAGATGAGAAACAGGGTGGGCTCCAGTTTTTATTGACTGAACTTTTTTTCCCCCTATCCTTAAGGTCCCAGTTTTTCTCACCCTCTTAATTCTGCAGTCCACAGCTCCATCATGATCTTATGTCTGGTTCCTCTGATGCCATAAGTTGACTATAAGCAGCAACTAAAACAAAATATTTATTTGTTCATAGCAAGCCATAGGGAGAGTCTGTTTTATCTCTCCCAGAACACTTTAGAAGCCTCTCTTCATTTATTATTATCCCAAACTAGCCTAGACTGCTCACCCCTGAAATATTGACTTGTAAGGAAGGTAAATTGACTATGATTGTTTGAGATTGATTTTATGGAATGAAATAAATATTTGAATAACTATCAATATTCACTACATTCAATTTCAGATCAATAGCAGTTCCCGGGGTGGAGGGGGAAGGGGGGGGGAAACAAAGAGAAGAGATTTTTATTAAATAAATAATATGAGAAAATTTCCTAGAACTTGAGAGCATGTGCCTACAGGCAAAAAGGAATGACTGAGTAGCCAGGAAAATAAGTGATAAAAAGACCCTTTTGAAGAATTGTTATGAAGTTTCAGAATACCATAAATAATGGGAATATCCTAAAAGCTTCAGGGAGAAAAATATAGATCTCATTCCAAAAAAATAGGAGTCAGAATGGCATTGGATCTCTCAACAGTTCAATACATATTAGAAGACACTGGAGTAATGCTTTCAAAATTCGAAGGAAAATTCATAGTGAAACAACATAGTGATTTATTTAAATGATATGATTAACACACAGGTTTCATCACATGAGTAGTTGCTATTCTATTATTCAAACTCTCAAACAAGAATGCAGATAAAGATATTTTGAAACATTCAAGATTTCATAATATTTTTCCCCATACACCTTTTTAAGAAAGATAACAGGAAGTGTTCTTCATAAAAATGTAGTGATAAATTAAGAAAGAGAGAAGATTATTGCTCGGTAATAACTGTTGTTGGAGCATTTGAGAAGAATAGCTATAGGTTCTTTTATATAACTAAGAAAATGAAAAAGGAGTAAGAGAGATCACTATTAAGTCCATGAAGAAAAGTTTTACATGAAAGAAAAGATCTAATGTACAGCATGGTGCCTATAGTTAACAATATTGTACTGTCTACTTGAAAGTTGCTGAGAGAGTAGATCTTAAAAGTTCTCAACACACACACACACAACTGGTAACTATGTGAGGTGATAGACGTGTTAACTGACTTCATTGTGATAATCATTTCACAATATATGCATATATCAAATCATTGCATTATATATCTTAAACATACAATGTTACATGTCATTTATATCTCAATAAAGCTGGGGGAAATAAAGAAAAAAATATATATATATACTTAACACTTTGATGAACATTATTGTCCATAAAAAAATACAGGGAATGTAAACACCATAAATGTATTACCTCAGCAGTAAATAATAACATAGTAAATAATTGATTCAACAAATTTAAACCAACCATTATATAACTATACTAGAAGGATCCTGACCAGTGAAATTGAGATGATGGTATTGCAGAGAAAAATCCTCAACCTCCAAAACAGGTAGTCAAGAGCCTAAAATTAAAAGATCCAGAGCATGTAATTTAAAAATATGGCATTAGAAACCATCAATGAAATGAAAAGGCAACCTATGGAATGGGAGAAAATATTTGCAAATCATATGTCTCATAAGGGGTTAATATCCAAAATATATAAAGAACTCATACAACTCAATAGCAAAAAAAACCAAACAATCCAATTTAAAAATGGGAAGAAGAATTGAATAGACATTTTTCCAAAGAAGACATACAAATGACCAACAGGTACATGAAAAGGTGCTCAACATCACTAATCATCAGGGAATTCAAATCAAAATCACAGTGAGATATCCCCTCACACCTGTTAGAATAGCTGTCATCAAAAAGACAAGAGATAATAAATGTGGGCAGGGATGTGGAGAAAAGGAAACCCTAGTACACTGTAAGCAGAAACGTAAATTGGTGCAGCCACTATGAAAAACAGTATGGAGGTTCCTCAAAAAATTATAACTAGAGCTACCATATGATCCAGCGATTCCACTTGTGGATATATAGCTAAAGGAAACAAATTCATTATCTTGATGGGAAATCTGCACCCCCATGTTCATTGCAGCAGTATTACAATAGTCAAGACATGGAAACAACCTAAGTGTCCATCAACAGATGAATGGATAAAGAAGTTATGAGATATAAATATATAATTGAATATTATTCAGCCTTTAAAAAAAAGAATGATATCCTGCCATTTTTGACAACATGGGTGGATTTTGAGGTCATTATACTAAGTGAGGTGAGTCAGACAAAGAAAGACAATTACTGTATGATCTCACTTATATGTGGAACCTAAATAAACTAAAATTAGAGAAATAGAGAACAAATCCATAATTACCAGAGGTGAAGATGGGGGATGGAGCAAAGGGGTGAAAGTGGTCAAGGGTGCAAACTTTTAAGTATAAGAAAGTTCTGGGACATAATGTATAGCCTGTGACTATAGTTAATGATACTGTATTGTATAATATATGTGAAAGTTGCTCAGAGTAGATCTTAAAAGCTTTCATCAAAGAAAAAAATATAACTATGTGAGGTGATGGATGCTAACTAAATTTTCTGTGATAATCATTTCCCAATATAAACATATATCAAATCATTATGTTGTACCTCTTAAACTAATACAATGTTATATGTCAATTATATTTCAATAAAACTAGAAAAATATAAATAAATATATAGTAAAACACAGCATTAAAGAGCAGACAAAATAGTAGAAAACTGTAGCAAAAGGCTTTCTCTGTGGACTAGGTCTGAAAGTAAGAGGTAGACCTGATGTTTTCAAAATCAGACTTTCAGAAATCAGGTATTATTTTACTATTAACATAACTTCTACTTAGACCAAAGTATTTAGAACCAGATGACTCAGATGATTTTACTGTTGCTAAAAAAAAAAAAGAAAAAAAAATTAACAGGTCTAAAGTCAGCAAGCTTCTTATTTAGTCACTAAAAAATACTCTGGCTGCCAGAACCCACTTATATTGTTTTTTAGCAACCAACTCTATAAGCTACTACCTTGGACAGTGCAGGTAGGCAGAAATGTGCTCTTTTTTGTGTTACTGACATAGATGGAGGTCAAGAAGAAAGAATAAAAGAGAAACGCTATGTTAACTCATTCAACAAATATTTATTTTGAACTCTTAGGATAAACCATAAAACATAATGCAAGATCTCTGATTTCAAGAAACTCATATTCAATTTTGGAACTTATAGTCAATTTTGGAACTCATATTCAATTTTGGAACTTATATTCAATTTTGAAACTCATTCAATTTCAAACTTAGTTATATAGTGAATAGTAGACTACTAAAATAAACAACACCATAGATGAATCTCAGAGATATTATGTCGAGTGGAAAATGCCAGACACAAATGTACTAAATGATTCTGTTTATGTTAAGTTCAAAGCTAGGCTAAACCAATCTATTATAAAGGAAGTCAGAATTTAAGTTACCCTTGGAGAGGTGTATTAGTGGACACAGTGCATATTTCTTTCCCTCTTTTAGTTTCATTAACACCTAGATGCAAAATATCTGGAGTGAGCAATAAGATATAATCAATAAGACCAAAATGTACAATGTTGGCAAGGGTAACTCATAGGTCACAGGAATTCTCAAACTCTTTTCCATCTCAATAGGCATTTGAATGAGAACCCTCTCATGACACAAGAGATTGTGGGGTAGGGAAGAGAGAAGGTAAGCTTGAGTTATTGGTACTTCCTTGAGTGGAAGCTATAACTCAACTTCCTTCTCATAAGTAATCATAACACGTTAACAAGTCAGATACTTGGTTGAGGGTATTCTGAGAAACACTGTACAATCTACCCTCATCTTTCCAACTGTATAATGAAAAGGTGACTTTTTAAAAAGTGATTTAATACATGGCTTTGCCTTTGATAGCAGCAACAAAGGAAACTCTAGTAAGTCTTTAGTTTCATTAAGTCACTGAAACTGAACTGCTGTTTTTGTTACTTAAACAATATTGCAGGGCAAAAGGGCATGTAGAAAATGCCCTAAACCTGCCTCTGGTCCTCTTTCCCCAAATTCAAATTAGAGCCAACTCAATTCCACTATCACCATACTGCCCATATATCTTCTTGCATCTAACCAATTCCCTCCTGCTCTACATATTCCAAAATATATATTTTTTAATGATAGAGAATTTTTTTTTCTTAAGTTCAAAAAATTGTTCTCATTTTGGCCTTAAATTTCTGAGCAATCCAAGAGGTGAAGTAATTCACTCAGCAGGGTTTTTAGCCAATACTCTAGAAAGTGACCTGGACCCACCTCTGTTATCCCAGATGAGGTTTAAATAACACTATATACGTATTCATATGACTTGGGCTTCCTTATAGTATGGTGGCCTCAGAGTAGCAGGACTTCAAGAGAGTGTTCCCAACAACCAAAATGGAAGTTTTATGGCCTTTTGTGATCTGACATTAGAAGTAACATATCATTACTTCTGTAGTACCCCTTTGGTCAAAGAAGTCACAATCCCACCCAAATTCAAGGGGAGGGGAAATAGATTCTATCCTTTAATGAGAGAAAGGTCAAAGAATTTGCAAATTTAACACTGCTGCATGGAGGAAAGACAAAGTGCCTCATGGACTATATTTGTGATGTACAGTTCATTCACAATAGATATCCTATCTCTTTACCTCCAAGTCTGAGATTATCACACACTCAGGGTCGATGATCATCTTACTTCTATCATTGAGACTCTTTGCCTGTGCAGCTGAAAAATTAAAGAAAGAAGACAGAAGAGATCTTTAAGTGATGTTGTTATATATCTACTAGGAATGATATTTTAGTGGTAGAAAAAAAGATCTGAATCCCCAAAAAGACATTTCCCCAAACATTCAGGTGAAACCTGAAGTACTCATCTTAAAACTTAAACTCTTAAATTTAAACTCCCTCCACCCACTTACCTCCCTGCCCAGAGAGGTGGTGGTCTCTCTTTCTTAATTTAGTATGAATTAATAATTAACTGAGCCATGCAAAAAAGCACGATAAAAGACGAAGGCAGGGTCGGTGCTTTGTGACCACCTAGAGGTGTGGGATAGGGAGGGTGGGAGGGAGACACAAGAGGGAGGAGATACGGGAATGTATGTATATGTATAGCTGATTCACTTTGTTATAAAGCAGAAACTAACACACCATTGTAAAGCAATTATACTCCAATAAAGATGTTAAAAAAAAAAAAAAAAGACTAAGGCAAGACATCCCTGGTGGCACAGTGGTTAAGAATCCACCTGCCAATGCAGGTGACACGGGTTCGAGAAGATCCCACATGCTGCAGAGCAACTAAGCCCATGTGCCACAACTACTGAGCTGTGCTATAGAGTCCGTGAGCCACAACTACTGAGCCCACATGCCTAGAGCCCGCGCTCCACAACAAGAGAAACCACTGCAATGAGAAGCACGTGCACCGCAAGGAAGAGTAGCCCCCGCTCACCGCAACTAGAGAAAGCCCACGTTTAGCAGCAAAGACACAATGCAGCCAAAAATAAATTAATTAATTTTAAAAAAGACTAAGGCAATAGGGTCCCCTGCCTAAAGTGGGGTCCAGAAGCAGAGAGAACAAGAAACCCCATACTTTCTTCTCAGTTTTGTCCATGATAGTTCTGAGAAAAGAAATAAGGCAATGAGGCAGGATAATATAACATAGGTTTCAGTGGTTTGCTTCATACCATTTCCAGTGATTTGAGGTGGCTTGTCATAACCTAAACTTAAAAATAAGCTTCTGCTAAGAATTAAATTTCCTCTGAGTATAGAAGGCTCTGGAGACGTTTTTTGTATTGGGCTTTTCTGAATTATGAAAGTTGGGTTAAAGACATATAATTCTAAAACATGGCTCAAAAAATGCTTTTTTCCCCAAACATGGAATTCAAAGGGGAAAATCGGCTTTAAAATAAAATTTCCTTTTCCTGGTTGCTTCTTTAGAAAGACCCAGAAGCATGAGACTAAGTAGAGAGAGGAGGTCCAAGGGGAGGTCAGAAACACTGCTGTCCTAAAGCGGCTGCCCAAGTACAAGATGGAATTCCATAAACATTAAGAGTTGAATTCTGTTCTCCAAGGCTGTCAAGTTTCCTAACACTGAAATAATACCATATAATGGTCACATGCCTGTGATTTGGGACCGTGTATTGATGGATAATGTGAAGAGAGAAAGGAAGAAAAGTAATAGGGAAAGTTTCCTCCTTTTCTCTTCCTATCTTCCTTTACATCAACAGAACAAAAAAGGAAAGAGGAAGGGCACAAGAAGAAAAACACAAGCAACTTTGCAGACAGCATCTGCCTTTTGGAAGTTTCCAGACCCAAGATGTTGAAGAAGTTGTATTCCTCCATTGCTTAAAATTTCCTGAGTCTAAACACCAATTTTCAGAGTGGCTCAGCAGGACTCCCAAAGTTAGTTTGCATAAAGTGTCTCTTAGTGGAATCAGCTGCTAAGGTTTAGCTGCTTATTCAGTTCCAAATACCTGAGCATCCTAAATCAGCTGTCACCAATGGCCATTGGGTGCTTGACAATCTCAAAATCCATTGGCCAAATTCCCTGTAGATTGATTCCAACAAGCAGTCCCCCACCTAAGAATCATGAACTGTATATAAGCCAGGATTTGATCAAAGAAATAGAAGCACTGGAGACAGCTAATAAGGGATTTATTACAGGGATTCGACATTACCACAATGGTGGGAGTTAAACATCCTACAGGAGGCTGTGCCTTCTGTGTTTGGTGTGGAGGCGTAAAGTCAGCAGTCAGAAGGGAAACATGGATATCAAGTGGGGAAAACAAGGACAACTGGAACCTTCAAGGATGAGCTGGAATCCTCGAGGACAGATTAGAATTGATGCTGTTCTCTCACCTCTTCGAGTCTACCACCTTCGATTAGGGAGTGTCCTGCAGGAGGAGATGATATTATTTACCATGGAACTAGATTCTCACCTGGCTCAAGAGGCAGAGCAGCTGAAGGAGGATCCAGCAGGAGTAACAGGAGCTGCAGGACTAGCTATCAGGATGAGTTTGCAGAAAATAATGGCATGTGTGAGTGACAGCACTGCCTTGTGCCATATGTGGACTTTCCAAGTATAAAAAGAGTATGGCTGTTGTTTCACTCGCACCTTCTAAACTTTCACAAAATGTATTGTGGCCTATTTTAACCCAGAACTGTACAAGGAAGAGAATTCTGGGCAATGTAGTTCCAGCCAAGCTAAGATGACACAATACAAACCACCCTAACTTGATTGGTTTGCTAGCGACCCCCTGTCACCCACCCAGCTGGCTTCACTTGACTGTCTTTGCCATATGACAGGCAAAAGAGAGAGAAAAAGAACAGAGGAAGGAAGTAAGAAAGAGGGTACAAGCTGCACTAATCATGATGAACAAAATAAGAGGAAGAGCCTTTTGACGTCTTGTGGCACAAAGAAGTGATGGGTGATGTAATAACCATAGCTAGTTAATTGCCCAGGATTGGAACAAACTTCAGTACACTGAAACATCTTAACTAAAAGGCTGCTGTGATACCAACCAATCTCTACCTTCCAATCCACTATCGCAATGCCTATTAAACTAAGGTAATCCGGTGGGAAATAGAGGGTCTAGAGGTCCTAGTTACCTGCCTTAGCATATCTACCAAAACTGAAGTCCTTATAATGTCATCCAAAGCCACATACTAAGGTGAGTATATGATAAATATTTTACCCTGGTTTGAGGAGGACTTTCAAAACCATTAAACTGAAAAATAAAACCTTCTGTAATATTTTAAGTATTTGATCTCATTTTCAAGTATAGCAACCAGCTGTATCTGCTCCAGTCCCCCATGTTCACCACTCCCATAATGGATCCCACACTTCAACGCTTCCTGGATTCCCTGGGGATATGAGCCAGTTCCCCAGGAAACCCAAAAGATAATAAGGAAAAACAAAAAACATCAATGATTGAACTTAAGCTGTATACACCAGCTCCTTGGTCCTCATTAGCCTGGGTCCAATTACTCCCAGGACATGGGTCACAGCTTATATTCATATGTCCATGACTCTGTGACTCATGCTCTTGTTGAACTTTTAAGCAGGAAATCTCTATTGGTGGTAAATTACAACCGAGTGCTTTTCACTTTATTACCTCATGACAAAAATAGGCAGAAGAAGAGCACTGTTTTTCACATTTACTGGGTATGGTGGGAAAATGGAATTAAAGAAAATGTGAAGGAAAGCAATGTGGAGTTCTCTCCTCCAAAAGAAATATGGCTTCCCACAAAAACTAGTAAAATCTTCACCCAATGTGTGATTTAGCTCTCAAGGTATGTGCAATTCTGTGGAAAGAGTGTCAGAGAACAAGAGCTGGTCTAAAAATGTGTGACAAAAGAGTTCGAGAACACCCCAAACTCTTAGGAAGATAGATGGACTGGGAGTAATTTTAAGGACACAGGTCTAAGACAGCATTGTAACATAGTCGAGAGAAATTAATCAATTATATTGACTCATATGGTGGTTTGGAGAAAGGCCATGGAAGTATAAGTAAGTAAGTCTTAGACCACATGAAAGAAAAATAGTCCAAATCTGTCGGGGTCCATGAGGAAGGCCCAGAGGATGGTGGATGACACTGGCTTTGTACACATTAGCACTGTTATCTTCTACAGTAATTGAAAACAGTGGTTCTAAAAGTGTGACCCCAGATGAGCAGCATCAGCATCATCTAGGGAATTGTTAGAAATGCAAATTCTTACACACACACACACACGAGAATGAACGACTGATATAGAGTGTGTGGGTTTACCTCAGCAGAAACACTGCTGGATGAAGTGACTTTTGGTTCTGTTTCCATGGTCTCCAAAACTCAGGTAGCTTCCCAGGTAGCTAGCGTGCTTTCAGGGAGTGAGTACCCTAAAAAAGATGATACCTCCAGGCTCTGAGATGGGGTGGGCAGAACCCCAAGGATGACCCCTGAGAGGAGAGGTTGGTTGTCCGGAGCCTCTGACTCTCTGGCTCAAATTGCCTCCCCTCACAGAGCGGGTAGAGGTCTGCCTTCAGCTGTGATGGGGGCACTTCCAGCCTGGTTGGGTGGCCCATTGGCCAGACAGCATGACTGGCTATTTCTACAGAGGCAAAACTTGGACCCAGAAGTAACTGGCTTGAATCTTGGGCTCCCAGTTTTCGAAGCAAGTTCCTGACAATCAAGATTCTGTTGTGTTTGTGCGTTGGACTTTAGTAGATTCCACACATAATTGAGAAAGGAGGTCGCAGGCCAATGGCCCAGAGATGAACGGACCCGATTGTCGGGCTGCCTGACGCCAGCAGTGACTGGTTTAAAATATTGCAAGAAGAAGAAGAATTCAGGACCTTCACCATTTTGATCATTGTCAGTTACCCTGGACTGCGAGTTCCACCTGTGAGACCCCCTCTAATTTCCCAGGACGGGGGGGGGGGCACAGTTCTTGAGGCACTAGCCTCCTGGATCTTCCCTTCTGCCTAGCGGAAAAATAAAGCCATCTCTCTCTTCCTCCAAAAAAACAAAACAAAAACAAAAAACCCCTGTAGGGTGTTTTTGACCTGAGCCAGCACTCCAGTCTAAAAATCTGATGCTAACATGCCCCACTTTCTGGCCTTAAGTACTATCAAAATGGAGAATGTGATGCTCTTTTGAAGCAGAATCCCTATATATCAAACAGAATGAAAGAAGGACTGCTCTAGTGGTAGCTGGAGTGAAGAGCAAGGACTCCCTGTGTCTCCTCTACACAGCTTCTGGAATGAATTCCCCACAGGTCTCAAATTTCAAGGGCATTATTGAAAACCCAAGTATTAGAGAAAGGAGTATCTCTGGGTGAGGCTTCCCAGAGCAAGCAGGACCTGGGTTGGACATGGAAGGGTGGGGAGCATACAGATCGGCAGAGAAGAACATTGGAAGCTCGAATGAAGGAAGGAATGGGGAGGAGGGTCTGCAGAGGGAGTAGGGATTACACCTGTTCTGAATGGAGGGCAACCACTGTGCAGTGACCAGAAATAGAACTGAAGGATCTTCAACTCAAGATGGCAGAGATCAAATTTGATTCAGTAATCAAGGGGAACCAGTACAAAGGTCTGAGTGGACAGGTGAGTTGGCAGGCAGGTCTTGTTACTTAATAATCTCCAAAGAGTCATGAGGATGCCATGATGTTGGTTAACTGAGAAATCTCACCAAGCAACTGCAGATCACTATTCTTGGGGAATCTTGAACCCTAAGCATTTCCACTAAAAATTCATTCAGTACTTCACTACTAACTCCATCATGGCTTCAAGTTAACACAAACCAACAAAAAGAGCATTGATTTTCTTTGTAAAAATCTAAAAAGGGAAGTTGGAAAACCTTGAATGAGCTATGACTAGGCTCCAGTAGTTACCTCACTCACAGGTCATGTGGAAGAGTAGGAAAACATGGAGAAGACCTGGTTTTCAGTCCTCCCTCCACCTCAAGCTGTTTGTCTTTGGGCAAGTCATTGATCCTCATTTGGTCTATTTATTCATCAATAAAATGGAAACAACAACATCTTATACAAATTTGTTGTAAAGATTAAATGAGAATGCAAATATAAAACACCTAGCGCAGAGCTTGATGCATAGTGAGGGCTCAACAAATGTCATTTGAATCTAAATATGAAAATTCTGGAGGCAAAGTACTACATACATCATACCTGAAATTTTCAAAATTCTGAAGGGAAGAGAAATAAAAGGTCAACATTCCTTGCCTAAACCCACATTACAACATGAATACACCCTTAACCACAGATATTGAAAAACATTTGGGGCAACTGGTCAACACTCCAGGTATTGTCATTTTAAGGGCATTTTCAGCCAAACCCCAAAGAACAACACTGTCAACCACAGAGCAGTGGTGACTGCACCTACCTGAACTGGGTGCGTCCACAATGAGCGAACACGGTCCAATGCCAAGTCAAAACAGAGCTTAATTACACAGGAGCACGTGATTTGCCTTCAGGTTCCCGTAGCAATTATCTGTGACTGGTTCTCTGGGATGTCTCACTTTGTACTGCCAAGATGAGCTCATGGAAGAGGCAGGTCATTTGAATGAACCTATCACCCCTAGGTAATTATAAGCCAAAGCAGCAGAGAGAGTGCCATTCCACAGATACAAGTCAGCAAATTGTGATTTCAGCAAGGAGTTCCTACTTTTTTTCTGAAAATATTTGCTGAAATGCCAACAAAGCTGAGCCGTCCTCTCTGAACATCCAAAGCCATATTGGCCCAAGTGATGGATGGATGAGATGCAAACACATGACAAATTCCAATAGAAGTGAGGCAGAAGGCTTGTTGAAAAATCTAGCAGAATAAAGAGGGTGTTAGAGCAAAATAAAATCTATAGAAAATTATAAATTCTTTTAGCTATCTCTGTGAAAACACCAAGAATTCTGGGTGATATTATGTAAGAAAAGACTTTGTCATTACCCTCTTTTCAGAGAACAAAATCACATACTACCTTATCTAATTATCTTTATGTGGGTAGGTTAGAAGAAACCATTTTCTCCCCATCTCTGCATTTTGACATTGGTTAATAAAATAGGAACTTCGGGTTTGGGGGAGATATTGAGAAACTGGCTATCTACCTCCACCCCCTTTCACTCCTCTCCCAAGGGAAATGGAGTGACCCATCTTGTTGGTGAGATTAAGACTTTTGACCCTTTCTGGACCAACCAGCTTGCAGTACATATGCTCCCTGGTAGGGCATATGTTCACTGAGATAGGGCTTCTGGGCCTGCACGGCATAAAAAGAGCCAGCACTGGATACAGTATCATGCTGAAGACCGTGGACTCTGGGGTCAGACTAATTGAGTCCAAAGCCAGCTCTACCTCTCACTGGCTCTGTGGCACTGAGCAAGCCACCAACCTCTGTGTATTTTATTTACCCATCTATAAAATGGGCTTGGTGAGAAATAGGTGTAACAGAACAAAGTATGCAAGTGCTATTCATTATTAGAGAGGAAAGAATGCAACACATGAATTACTTTGGGAAAAGCAGGAGAGGATGGCAATCTAAGACAGTGAAAGCCAGGAGAGGAGACAGGTGGCTCCTGTGGAATTCACCAGGAAGAAAAGAAACATAATCAAAGAGACCTCTGCCATCTTTGTATCACTCGCAAGCTCTCAAAGATTTATAGTGTGTTGTCAGTAATAAGGGAAAGCTAGGCTCTCACTGTGAGTCCAATGACTCTCAATGTTATTTCAGCTTATTTGTTATAGACAAGAATTTGGAAAAATCATGCACCTCACCAAAGAGATTCGATTCTTAAATACTCATCATGAACCCTTTTATAATACAGTTCTATTAACTGTAAAATGTGAGCACCTAACATGTGCAAGACAGTTTTCCAGTTCACCTTTAAGAGATACAAGACATATCCTGTATTGATAATAAGCAGATCATGAGTGAGGTCAGGGAAAGAGTAAAGGAAATATATTCAGAAATAAAAAGAGAACATGGTAATGATAACAAAGAGTAAGAGAAATGACTAAGTGAAAAAATAAAATAAGTTTGCAAGGGTTGACCAAAAAAAAAAAACAAAAGGTGTAAATTTTCTGGAGACATGGTATGCTTTCTTGCAAAGAATATGTCCAGCTCTCAAAGAGCACGATTAATGGAATATAGTGCTGAACGAACAAAAGCAAATCCCAGTGCCAAGCACAGTATCTCGAATCCAGAAGGTGATCAATGAACTTTGCTCAAAATTGGCCTAAATAATATATGTGTTTGTATGTTTAATATTAACATTTAGCTTACAATTAGACATAATGTCATAAGATCTTGGACTTCCAAGGTAACAATGGATCTGGTCTTAGGAGTGGGATTTAGTCTGTGCTTCCAAAAAAATAAAATAAAAATGATATTCCAAAGACAAAATTTGATAATTGGATTTGTTTTTTCCAGAAGTATAAAGGATTTACAGAAATTCTTACTCATAACACCTTAGTTTGGCTTCACCTGAAAGCAGACCCTGAGACAAAGACTTGGGTTCAGCTAGTTTATTTGGGAGGGTCCCCAGGAAGGGGGTGTGAGGAGGTGGGGGAAACAAGAAGGAGGCATTGTCGAAATTGCCATGGACACTGGGTCCTCCTGAGAAACATTCAGACTGATTCCTGAGATTGTCCACCTACAAGATAAAAAGATGGAGCATCAATCCTCCTACTGTTCTTCCCATTGGATAAGATTTGACCCTAAGTGCAGTAACCCCATACGCTGGGGCCTCACTTGGAGCTTCCAGGGGTAGGAGAATGTCCTGGAATAGGAATCGGCAACACACCAGGAGGTGTTTGAAGTGAGTGCTGATTGCTGGAGGAACTACCCACCCACCACAGCTGCGGCTAAAACTCAAAGTAGGCTAAAGGGATGTGGTTCGGCACCACAGGTGGTCTCTTACAGTAACTTAACTGTAAGACTTTATTAACATGTGGGTTATTCCATAGATAATAATCAAAGTTCACTGGATCCTTGATGTCAAAAATAACAGCAAAACGGTTCCTGTCTTTGGAATGCCCCTCTTCCTACTTACTGTAACAGTCTCTTCCTTCCTCCAATGTGCTATTCATGATTGACATTTCTAAGGAGACTTCTCAAACTAAGTTCACCCAGAACAACCCTTCCACTCTAGAACATCTCTGCATCTACCGTCTATATGTTGTAGTTTATTTAAATAACTTGGGTTGTTATTACCTGGTTTGAATTTAGGGGGGTCAAATATTTGATAACCTGTAGTAAAAGTTTGTTCCAACAATGTCAGCAAACATAGCAGTTTTTAGTACAATTTCCTTATGCAAGTATATGGTTAGGATATCATTAGCTGCTACAGCAAATGCCAATGTATGTAATGGTTGAAACATGACAGAAGTTTATTCCTTGCTCATGTTCAGTTCATATGGGTGTCCCTGAGGGCCAGGTAGTATAATTCCAAGACATGCTGATTTCTAGCCAATCAGAGACCCAGACTCCTTCTATTGTGTTGCTCTGTCATCTTCAACATGTGACTTGCAAGGTCATGGGCTCCTCTGCATCAAACAGGTAGAAGGCAAATGAATCCAAGAAGGTCACATGAAGGAGACATTCACGCACCTAGAATTCAGTCACACCAAACTGCAGAGAACGTTGAGACATGTAGGGCAAATGGGTTTGGTCATTGACGGATTGTGTCCAGTCTCAGCCACAGCCAGTATTAGAAAGCAGTTTTCTGACTTTTTGTCAAAATTCAATGTATACTTTCTTTGTGTTCTTGGTTTTTCTTGATTTGAATGCAACTCTTTGAAACTGGAATTAAACCTCTCCAGACCTCTCCAGAGTCAAGATTAGATGAACCTTGTTTAAAACCTCTGTTAAAATACTTTTCAGAACATGTCTGTATGTCTGTATGTGTCTGTACATGGTCTGTCCCACTGGTCTCTGAGCTCTTTACTGACTTGTACTTAATCATTGTCACATGCTTAGCATGAAGGAATACTTATTAAACATTTATGAATAAATGAATGAAAGAATTTTATCTGTCACTCTCCAGAGTTATTTGTGCAGGCCATTGCCCATACGTTTTAAATGTTGCTACTTCTTTGGAGTAAGACATTGTATATAGGTATTATTATTTAGAAGTAAGAGGATAACTGAATGTAAGACCAAATCCTGAGTTCCTCCCTTTGACCTCCAAATATTGGTGTGCCCTAGGATTCCAGTTTAGGCCTTCTTTTTGTCTCTGTATGTACTGTCTCCCTAGGTGGTCTCAGCTCCTCTTTTATCAGTTGTTATCGTCACAATACTGTACAACAGCTACCAAGAAACCTCAATGGCATACAACAATAACAATGTTCACTTTCTCTCACAAATCTATAAGTTGTCTGGGCAATTCCACCGATACAGGAAAGGCTTAGCTATTATCTGATGAACTCAATCCTGTGCTGGTCAGATGCACAGTCAGCTGGGGATTGGCTGGTCTCAGATGTTCTCAGCTGGGATGAGTCACTTGGTGTCTCATCCTCCAACAGACTAACTTAGGTTTAAATTTGTTCTCACGATACAAGTTTGAGAGAGAAATAAAGCATGAAATCCTATATAAAACTATACAAGCTAATTCTGGAACCTCCCTCGTTGTCCAGCAGTTGGGACTCTGACCTTACAATTCAGGGGGCCCTGATTTGATCCCTGCTCAGGGAACTGGATCCCGCATGCCACGACTAAAGATCCCACATGCAGCAATGAAGATCCCATTGCTGCAACTAGGACCCAGCACAGCCAAATAAATAAATAAATATTTTCAAAAAACTATTAAAAAATAAATAAAACTATACAAGGTAATTCTAATGATCATATGGGAAAAAATTTTAAAGCAAAAAGAGCCAGGAAAAATTATTCTAAAAAATAAAAGTGATGAGGGGAACCTAGCCCTTTTCAGAAAATAAAACATATTGTAAAGCTAGGATCATTAAACTAGTGAGGATCAAGTGAATAAAATAAAACATTCAGGAATAGAGCCCCAAAAGTGGAATTTAGTTCACAATAAAGATGGTGTTTCTAATAAGTTTTCCCAAGATGAATTATTCTGTAAATGGATTTCAAGCAACTAACCTTCTGGAAAAAAAGCAATAAGGGTGCATCACTATATCATACCTTACAAAAAAATTATAAATGGATCAAATGTATGAACATTAAAAGGTAAAGAATAAACGAACAGTGGGTAAGATTTTTATAAACATGATAGAAAATCTAAAATCACTAAGGAAAAGATTGATATATCCAATTATATAAAGTCAAACATTTCTGCATGCCAAAAATAGAGAACATATCAAAATCTAAATAAAAGCAACAAACAGGGGAATATATTTGCTACTCATGTCCCTGAAGAAAAGCTAATTTCCTCAAGAGAAAGGCAAAAAATACAAATACAAGGCTTGCAGAAAAGAAGATAGGAAAAATCTTCCAACCTCACTCATCAAATGAGGAATAGAAATCTCTAATGAAACATCTTTTTTCCTACATCAGATTGGCAAGGATCAGAAAGTTTGATCTTTTTCTGTGTTACAGGGTATGCAGCAGGGATTGGCAAACTTTTTCTGTAAAAAATCATATAGTGAATATTTTCACCTTTGTGGACCATATGTTCTCTTTTGCATCTACTCAATTCTGTTGTTTGAAAGCAGCCATAGACAATGGGCATGGTTGTGTTCCAACAAAATTTTATTTACAAAAGCAGGCAGCCATAGCTTGTCTAACCTTGGTGTAGATAAACAAGCATGCACTTACAGCTCTGACAAGACTATAAGTTGGTATCACTTTCATGGAAAGCAGTCTAGCATCATATGTCACCAGTTAAGGTGCACATATTTTTTGATCCAGCAATTCTAATTCTAGACATGTAGTTCTTTGGTATACTCACATATATGTGAAACAATACAACAACAAGGATACTAATTGCAACCCACAATTGAGAGCAATTTAAAAATATCTATACTGTGGAATAATATTCAACTGTAAAAACAATAGGGAGGCCTTTTTTACTAAAGTTGAATGAACTCCAAGGTGTAATGTTCAGCGCATAAAGCAAGAAGCAGGACAGGACATAAAAGATGCTATCGTGTGGGTGGGAATGAGTGCATGCGTGTGCATACACACACATACACACTTACAAAAACATGAAATATCTTATCATTGGAAGGATACTTATGAAACTATAAGAAAGCTTCCATCTAAGAAGAGGAACTGAGTGACTGGGGACAGGGTAAGAATGAGACTGTTCACCGTGTTAATATTTTGAACTCAGAATTTTGAGCTATAACCTCATATTACTTATTTAAAAATTAAAGTTAAACTTATGAGTTTTCACTTAATCAGGCCCATTTAACAGTGGATAGGCAAGACAAAAGATAAAAAGGAATCTTTGAAAAGAAAATATGCCCAGGATACATACCTTCCAGATCGTTCTTGCCCAGATTTTTTCCTCTGATTTCTCTATTCTTTTATCTTCCACCTTTAGGACCTCTTACTGCCTTTGTCAAATCCCAGATGGTCCATCTCTCTTTTAACCTATGCATGCAATGTGTCTGAGTCACCCAGAGGGTTCACTTGAGGTAAGGAGGTCACTAATGGTTTCTTTGTCAAGTTGAATGGGTCTTGCTGGTAAGTGCCAAAGCCATAATAATAGGGCAGACAAGGACAATTCTGAGGAGCAAAGCCTGGCCAGGCTGCTCCCATCACTCACCTAATTGGGAAAGGGTGTCTTTCACAAGTCTTCTCGCACACTGGGCCCTCATTTGGAAAGTTCGAGATGGAATCAATGAGAAGTTGTCTGTGGGAACAAGGTCAATATACCCATAACGACCACAGAGACAGACAAGCTTGTTGGCTGATGACACTTATAAGAGCAGCCAATGAAGAAGAATTGGTGCACACGTTAACTTCACCACCTCAAAGACTGAGGGTGCCATGCCTTACCACTTGAACTCATTCAACTGGGCCCTGTCCTGCACCATGTCTTCCTTCCTTTTAATCTCCTATAGGAAACAGGTTGGCCCTGCTCTTTCCAATTTCTCTAAGAAAGAGGACTGTGCGGCCTGAAGTCTAAGGTCAAATTCACCAGGAGGAGAGCCGTGACAGGGATTTAGAGAGAGTGTGCTCTCAGAAGGGGAGTGAGGGGAGCAGGATGGTCACAGAGCTGAGCAAGGCTATGGGCTCAGGTGGGGTCCAGCCTCATCCCGACCCCATGGGGAGCCCAGCAACACAAATAACATCCCAGAGTTAGGCCCTGTTATGGCTGCAAGCAAAAGGGGATGGGGGGGGGGAGTAGCTTCCCTGATAAAGGGGGTCCTGATTGGCTGGGGGCAATCCTCTGAAAAAACCAACAACACACACAGTGGCTGGGAAATAGGTTCCAGCCTAGTAAAGAAGATTGGACAGGGCACAAACAATACCCACTTTTGCATGCCTGGGGAATCTCCAAACAGCATAGAACAGATGCTCTGATCAAAATGAATTTCCAAAAAGAATCACAGTCTTTGTCCATCAAGTGACAAACACTCCTGTGTTTCGGTAATGCCATAGCATGCATTACCCAAATGTCAGTAGCCTTTGGGTAATGTGGTAATTTCCTAGGGCTGCCATAATGAAGTACCACAAAGTGAGTGGCTTAAACAACAGAAATGTATTGTCTTACACCTCTGGAGGCTACAAGTCTCAGATCAAGGTGTTGGCAGGGCCATGCTCCCTCAGAAACCTGTAGAGGAAGGATCCTTCCTTGCCCTCTTCCAGCTTCTGGGAGCCCCAGATGTTTCTTGGCTTGTGGTAGCAAAACCCCAGTCTTCATGTGACATGCTCCCTATGCATGCATCTATCACCAAATTTCTTTTTTTTGAAGGACATCAGTCATTTGGATTAGGGACCCATCCTATTCCAGTATGACTTCATCTTAACAAATTACATCTTCAACAACTCTATTTCCAAATAAGGTCATATTCTGAGGCATTGGAGGTTAGGGCTCCCACATGTGAATTTGGGGGTTGGGGAGACACAATTCAACCAATAGCAAGTAAGTGTGTAATCACATTAGCATTTTTACCCTAAGATATTGGCTTCTAGTCTGGGGCTATTCCAGCTCTTCCATACTTCTACCTCAAGTCTGGTCACTACAACCCAGCCTTGTGTGACCCATTATGTACTGGTAACCCCACATTTAACCATCATTAGCTTAGCTATGGAAATTCCAAGTGAGGACCCAAACCTGTCCCTCTTCTGTGTGATGCAGGCCTCCCCTAGCATGGACGCAACACAATGATTCCTCTCATTTGCGACTTCTATCTTGGTTTGGCCATTGTCTGGTCAACAGAAAGCAGAGAAGCTATCTCCATACACATAAAGAACTTTTCATTCTTGGAGGTTGGGGAGCAGAGGGAATGATCTATCTGTAACACTTTGAGGGTAAAATGTTTGTTTTACCATTCGCTCTGAGGTACAAACAATTGTTATTAAGAAAAATTCTGAATGTTGAGAGACAACACAGAGGAGTAGATTTTTTTTTAACACCTTTATTCGAATATAATTGCTTTACATTGTTGTGTTAGTTTCTGCTGTATAACAAAGTGAATCAGCTATACGTATACTTATATCCCCATATCCCCTCCCTCTTGAGTCTCCTTCCCACCCTACCTATCCCACCCCTCTAGTTCTTATTTCAATAAGTGGCTATCAAGAGAACAGGAGGATAGATGTGAATCAGTATTGTTCCTGGCTACTAACCAAAATGTCAAATGAAGTCACTGGAGGCACACCTGTGCAGAGGTGCACCATTAAAACTTCCATTCTGAGATAAATGCTAGGGAGGGGCAACAACATCAATAAAACTTTAGGAATGTGGGCAGCAGATTATGCATGAATCACTGGTGGATAAACAAGGAGGAAGAAGCTAATTTATGCACATAGTAGTCATTAAATAAGTGAGTTGAGAGTTACATTTATGAGTGAAAAGATGAAGGAACCCCCACTAGAAGATGTTGTCTGGATCTACCCTCAGAAGTCTTCATATGGTCTCTCTTCCCAACCAAGTGTTTTCTTGACCCCATGGCTTAAGTTCTAAACGTCCCACTCTGCTGTCTGGGTCTGAGACATGATTCATTATAAAGGTGATGTCACAAGCTCCTGGCAGTCAGGTCACCTAATAGATTCTCCTGCGTATCTTGAACTTCTTGACCCATCACTTGGCCTTGACCTCTGGAAACAGTGCACACCTTGCTCCTACCTGCCTGCCCAACCTACTGCTGCCTGAGCTAACCTATGCCCTTTGATCTTCCACACTTTGTTCTTACAACTTCAAATATTTTTGATAGCCCATAAGCTCTACCTATTGTCAAGTTTTCTAAGCCTTTTGAATTAAGTAGTTTTCTTTAAATAAATAGTTATTGTACCCTAGCTAGCCATGCTGCATGGGATTGGATAATATTGAGCTAGTATATTTCTTTTAAATTTTGTTTACAATACTGGGCTTACGGCAGACTAGCCATACATGTAGAAATAAGTGTCACATACTACTTCTTTATAACTTCATCTAGTAGTCTTGGGAAAGAAGTTCTTATGTGTGTGTCCACACCCACAAATAGTCAGTACACCAATTATGTTTTACAGGTGGGGTAGATTTGTTGCATTAATGGTCCCAATTCTTCATCCTTCCCTACACCCATACCCTTTGTAACCTTGCAGTGCCCTCCAACTCTGATGCTGGGTTCGCCAAGGGTCTTGATGTGGCCAAAGGGATGTTGACAGACATGTTGCACAGGCTTGAAAAAGCACTTCCATGTGTCTACAATTGCTCTTACTCCTCTGCCATTACTATTAGAACATTCTAGGGCTAAGATGGAGGGTAAGACACATAGGGAGGGTCTGAGTTGTTATAACTGCTGAGGCCATCCTAGATCAAACACAACCTGCAAATCTCCCAACGTGTGGGCAAGTCCAGCCAAGACCAGAAGAACCACCCAGTCAATCTGCAGACTGTGCATCTCATTTGGAGACACAAGTTTTAGATAGTTCGTTGCTGACACAATAGCTTGTAAATTATCTTATCATACACAATCCCATTCCATAGCAATAAATCCACTTGAACATAAATTCCATGAAAGCACAGATCTTGTATGGGTCACTGATATTTTCTAAGTACTTAGGATATGTAGTAGATTTTCAATAAACATCTATTGAATTGATGAATGAATAAATGAATGAAAATAATTATAGTAATAGTAATAACAATATTAGGTGCAATTTACTTAAACTCTATTATGTTCTAAGTACTCTGCTAGGTGCCTAATCAACGGCTTTATTTGATTCTTTTGTCAACGCTGTAAAATAACTATTATTTATCCCATTTCAAAGATGACAGAATTGCATTGAAAGCAACTGAGCAACTTGTTCAAGATCACACAGATTTCAAATGTGGCACATGCAAGACTCAAATTCAGGACTGTTTAAATTCAAAACCCATGTTATTTATAGAAAATATAGGGGGACTTCCCTGGTGGTGCAGTGGTTAAGAATCCACCTGCCAATGCAGGGGACACGGATTCGATCCCTGGTCTGGGAAGATACTACATGCTGCGGAGCAACAAAGCCCGTGAGCCACAACTACTGAGCCTGTGCTCTAGAGCCCACAAGTCACAACTACTGAAACCTGCATGCCTAGAGCTCATGCTCTGCAACAAGAGAAGCCACCGCAATGAGAAGCCCGCGCACCACAATGAAGAATAGCCCCCTCTTGCCACAACTAGAGAAAGCCTGAGTGCAGCAACTAAGACCCAAAGCAGCCAAAAATAAATAAATAAATAAATGATTTTAAAAAAGAATATATAGGTACTAAATTATTAAAAACTATGTAATATGTATATCTTAGAGAGTTTGAGAGCTTAACTGAGTTTTAAAACAATTAAATTACAGTTGACCCTGGAACCTTCTCTATGCCCAGATGTTCTCCAATAATCACAAAATTTGGAGTCAAGTGAGCACAATTCTAAGGTCCCATACAAGAATATGGAATAATCCTCTGAGAATCTGACTGTAAAATCAGAAGCAAAATTAATGAAATAAGAAATATACAAAGTAGTATAAATAAAGTTACTTACACACCTGAGCAAGAAATGGATATGAAACCTAATTGATATCGTTAATAAAAGTAACAAAAGATATAGGAAAGATTGGATCCATGTGGAAATGAGAATACATGTCTACCTTCGCTTTTACATTAGCAAAAAGGAGATTTTAAAGAGTGTGAATCAATAACAGCATTCGGAGTTAAAAAAAAAAAAAAAAAAGCTGAGGAGTGTATTAGGCAAGGTTCTCCAGGGAAACAGAACCAATAGGGTGTGTGTGTGTGTGTGTGTGTGCGTGTGTATGCATGTGTGTGTAGGATAAGGAATTGGCACATGCAATATGCAATTCTGGAGGCTGGTGAGTCCAAAATCTACAATATGAGTCAGCAGACAGATAGAACCTTAAGGAAAAAATGAAAAATCCACCATCATTGTAAAATATTTTAATATACCTCCCTCAGTAAATGCTAGAGCTACAAAAAAAGTAATTATTGCTGTTCAAGTGTTTCATATTAATAATAATTAGTAATAATTATTGTTTCATCCATCCATTATTAATATAGAGAAAACATTGTTCTCAAAAATAGAATATACAATTTTCCAAGCACACAAGGAACATGTATGTAATCTGACCATGTGCTAGACCTTTCTTTAAAGGGCCAGAGAGTAAATACTTCAGGCTTTGCAGGCCATGCCGTCTTTATCACAACTGTCAATTCTGCCATCGTCGTGAAAGAAGCAATAGACAATATGTAAAGAATCAGCATGGCTGTGCTCCAATAAAACTTTATCTACAGAAACAGGTGATGTGTATTCCTGTTCTAAAGAACAGAAAAGGAGGGTGCATATACTAATTTATTTTACATGATTATTCCATCCTAAATATCAAGTAGAAAACCAGGCAAGAATAATACAAGAAATAAGGCAATTTCACCGAAAATCCTAATGCTAAGAAAATTGACTATCCATTAGGAAAAGAAAAAATTGCCTCTCAACCTAAACCTGTACAAAAAAATAAATCTCAGATAGATTATAGACCTAAATGTAAAAGGCAAAATAAAAACATTCAAGGGTGGGATAGGGAGGAGGGGAGGGAGGCTCAAGAAGGAGGGAATACAGGGACATGTATATGCATATGGCTGATTCGTTTTGTTGTGCAACAGAAACTAACACAGTACTGTGAAGAAATTATACTCCAATAAAGATCTATTAAAAAAAAAATTCAGAAGAGTATCTGTATGACCTCATGATAGAATATTACTTCTTAAACAAGATGCAAAAATACGCAACCCATGAGAGAAAATATTGATATATTCAAATACTTTTATAAAGAGCTTTTATTCAAAAAAAGATACCATAAAGAGAGGGAAAAGATAGGGCACGAACTGAGAAAAGACATTTGCAGCACATACAATTGACAAACGATTGGTTTTCATGCTATATGAAGAATTTCTACAAACAAATACAAGATAAGGTAACAATAGAAAAATGACTCAAACAATAGGAGAGGAAATATGAGCCCCATAAATATGTAGAAAGTTGATCAAACTTACTAGTAATTAGAAAAATAAAAACTAGAAGCAAACTGAGACACAATTTAAAATTCATAAAATTGACAAAATTTTTTAACTTGGAAAATGCCAAGTACCGAAAAGGACATGGAGCAAAAGAAAATCTAATAAACTGCTGGCTGAGTGTAAACTCATAGAACTCTCTTTGAAAAACAGTTTGTCATTACCTAGCCAAATTCAACATTTTATTCTCTATGACCCAGTGTATTGGTCAGGGTGAGTTAACTTTGTTATAACTTTGTGATAAACTTGATATAGTAAAAGTTAATGTTTTGTTCACAAGACAGTCATGCGAACAACAATGGGGGAAGGGTAAGTGGTGGTAACTAATCTACACAGTCACATGGGGAAAGAAAGTAAGGATTGCTACCAAGAGATCTTCATGGGGCAGGCCTAGAAGTAGCAGCCATCACTCATTTACATCCATGAGCCAGAACTAAGACCTTTGCCTTATCTAACTGCAAGAGAAACTGAAATAATACAATCCACACTCACCAGAAGAACCAAAGAACACAGATACAGGTCTCCCCTGCTATCCAAGTAGACTGTTCCTATGAAGCCTTTGTAAGCTGAAGTGGCATAAGCCTTCTTCAGTTACCTTAGGACTCATCTTGCTAACAAATGCTCACAATAAATCAAGATAAAGCACAGGTGCTCACGGACACAGTGCAAAACTATGGTGGCTTGATGCTGAGATGCCAAGTACAGTCCCCAGGAAGGAGCTTGGCGGTGTCCCTCTAGCTGCTCTGGTCGTGTGCTGCCTCTATAAGGGCTCTGCTGCAGAATAGATGTTGAGTGTACTATTTTCCATTTTTGTCTTTTTTTGTAAAATCAAAAATCCTCTTCAGATTTCTTTTGATTAATGAGAACAGGAACTAATGTAAGTCTTTCATAAAAGTGAAGTGACATAAAGCAAACTTTCAAAATGCAGGGGATCCCTGTATTGTTGAGCACTAGCAAATTCTGCTACCCCCAGCAGTTCCATTCCTAGCTATTTACCCTGCCTGACACACTTTTGCATAAGTGTGCTATTTTATATTATATTACATGTAATATAATGGAAGTTCATAGTATTATTGTTCTTGATGACAAAAAAATTGGGAACAACCCAAATGACTTACAATAATAGAATTGGACAAACTTATAATGAAGGAGAGAATTAGAATAAAATTAGAAGCAAGTTGTTTGAGGAGGCAAGAGTATGGAAGAGAGGCCTGGTCTAAGATGGGAGCAGGAATATCTTACACATCAGAGCATATGAGTAGAGAAGCAAATAGATTTGCAAATTTCATACTTAGAAGGTGTCATTCTCATTATAATGCATCTAATTTCTCTACAGTATGAGGCAATTTCACAAGTTAAGATGCAATGAGGAAGGGATGTTGAAAAGAAGGTATGAAATACTCATTCCTGATAGTTAAAAATTAATGTACCAGGGGTGTATAGTAGAATTGCCTGGAAGAATTGAGTGCCATTTGAGATTTGTGGTCATGGGCTGAAGTGAGTCCAAATGACAACGGCATTTGATTTTCACCAACCATGTTCAGCTGCTTGAGTGTAAGAAGGAAATGAATAGATAATTGGGCTTAACTAGGGTGGAGTTTTGCAGAGCAGTATGATGGAGGAGAGAGATCAGAGCATCAGGGATGTTTTCCTGAGAATGATTATAATTCCATACCACAAGATCTAAGTTACATAAAAAGAGAAGTAAGAACCTGAAACAGTGAGTAATAAATGATGAAAAATGGCAGATGAAAAGAGCCCTAAGGAAAGGTGAGATGGGAGGGTAAAAGCTGTACCTAGAGTATGGGAGATTCGAAAGTGAGATTTCAGAAGGGCTTGCTGTGGATGACGAGGTCTATATAATGACCGTGATGGGTGGCTGAGGCAGGATGAAGGAAAAAGACCATTGTGTAAGAGAGGTCAAGGAATTGAGGAGGCAGGGTGATAGAAGGAATCTCCTATGCCAATATTGGAGCTGTCAAGATTTATAACGAGAGAAGTAGTGGAGAGGGAGACAGTGATCCAGGTGCTAAATTTAGAAATGAATAAAGCAGTATGGCCTTAGGGATAAAATATTGTTACATATATTGCAAAGGATTAATATCCAGAATATATGAACAACTCCTATACACCAATTTATAAAAAAAAACAAGCCAATATAAAAATGAAAAAAGACTGTGAATAGGCAGTTCACAAAAGGCGATATAACCTTACTCAATAAACATAAAAAGATGTGTTCACTTGCAGTAGGAAAACACAAATTAAAATGATTACTTTTTTAACTCCTTAGTTAGCAAAAAATAAAAATAAAAAAATTAAGAGATTAGCAATATACAATATTGAATTGGGGGTGAAGAAATGGGCCCTCAAACACTTTTAAAGTAATATAGAAAACACTTTGTGGCTTCTCTCAAATTTTAATTGTGCATACATTTAGCCAACAAAGACCACTTCCAGAAATGTATATTACTACAATACTCACACATGTGAACATATATGTAGGTTTAGAATTAATTGTAGTTGTAAAAATTTGGAAACAACCTAAAATGTTGACCAAAAGTGCTTCCTGGGATCACCTTTCAAATAAGCCACTTGTCCTCACTTCCTTGCTTAAGGATTCATGTCTGGAAGCACCCAAACTAAGGGTCCCTGCACAGTGGTTTATCTCCCTTTTTCACTCAGGAAGATTGACAGCTATACTACCCAATTACTGCCTTTCCTTTTACACTTGGGATGCTGAGAGACAGGCTTCCTCCTGTTATCTGACAGACATTTTACAAATAATTAACATGTGAAACTTCTCAAGACATGGGAATGGCTCATGATTTAACCCCCCTCCCTTAGTGCTACCTTATATAAATTATTCATCAGGATAGAATGGGCTCAGCCTTGCCAGGCCACACTTGCCTAATGACTCTTATCAAATCCATATGTTTACAGATGAAGGAAGTATTTTCACATAACAGACAGTCAGACCTTGGCCTGCTGAGGTGGTATTATATGAAGGTTCTAAGCTACAGTGGGCAATGCTGAGCAATGAGTAGAAAGCTAACTTTGTTTCCTAATAAAGACAGAAGAGTTGAAATTCTGGAGGAAGTCTGTTTTAGTTAGTTCAGGCTGCAATAACAAAATACCATAAACTGAGTGATGTAAACAACAAACATTTACTTCTCACATTTCGGGAGGCTGGGAAGTCTAAGACCAAGGTGCTGGCAGATTTGGTTCTTGGTGAGGGCTCTCTTCCTGGGTTGTAGAAGGACACCTTCTCCCTGTGCCCTCATATGGCTGGGAGAGAGGGTGCTGTGGTCTATTCCTATTCTTATAAGGGCAGTAATTCCATCATGGGGCCCAGCCTCATGACTTCATCTAAACCTATTACCTCCCAAAGGCTCCACCACCAAATACCATCACATTGGGAGTCAGGGCTTTAACACAGGAATTTTGGGAGGGGGGAATCAAATATTCAGTTCATAACAAAGTCCAAGGTGGGTGGTGAGACTCCATAAAAACAGAGAAACATGGTTATATGAAGCAAGTTTTTCATTTGGGGAGTGGGGTGGGGTGGGGGAGTCAGAGATATCATTGAAAGAGGTACTTATAAGTCTTCATCATGTAGAAGGTATCTAAAGTCATATGACTATACAATCCACAAGGATGTGAATGCAAATAGAGAAGACAAATGAGGACTAAGCCCAGGATACTACAACCCTAAGACTTCAGAGATATAAGGAAGAACCAGCAAAGGAGACTGAAAAGGAAAACAACAAAGTAGGAGATAAAACATCAGGTCAGAGTGTCCTGACGATCAAGTGAAGAATGGTGTCAAACTATGCTGATATGATAGGTCTAATAAGATGAAGACTAAAAACTTAACTATTGGTTTTTAGCAATTGCTGTCATTGGTGACTTTGCTTATCATTTCTGACCTTGGCAACAACAGTTTCTGTGGAATAGTGAATCAGTATACCTGATTGGAGTATATTTAAGAAAGAACAGGAGGAGAGGAATTGCAGACTTCAAATGTAGACAGCCCTTAAAAGAAGTTTCTGCAAAGAGGAACAAAGAAAGTATTCAGTGGGAGGAGTGAAAACAAGAGAATGGTTTTTCTTAGGATGGAAAAAGTAGTGTAATTATATGTTAATGAAAATGATTCAGTAAATGATGTGTCAGGAGAGTTGGGAAACTTTCAAAAACAATGAAGTGGGATTTGGTGTTTTAAGTGAAGAGTTTGACTTCAGATAGGAGCATGGATAATAAGTACAGGAATGCACAGAAAGAAATTAATGCAAAAGCTGTAGGAAGGGAAATATATGTGGTGGTGAGCCATGGAAGTTCTAATGTCTCTTGGGAATTGAGGCTCAAGCCAATTTTATTTAAATCTCAAAGGACAAGATAGCCTCAACTGACTTCTTTATTACTTCATTACTTTACCTGATTACCACGCAAATGTAAAAATGGTGGCATATGAAGATCTTCAAATATCTTGAAAACAAAAGATGATAAACTGACGTGTTCTTCCTTGAAAGATTACTGACAAATGAAAATTTGCTTATCCAGGGAGTGAATAATAAATGCCCATCTTAGCAATTCAATGGGGGAAAAGAATTGCCTTTCAACCGATGATGCTCAACAATTTGGTAAATGGGTGGAAAAATTATGAACCTCAATCCCTACCTCATACTATACACAAAAATTAATTCAAGATGTGTCATAAGTCTACATATAAAAGTTACAATTACAATATCTTCTCTATAGAAAATGTTAAAAAATGTCTTAAATTTAATACAAAGAAATCTTAAGACACAAATCTCTAATTATAAAAATTTCCTCATTGGATTTCAAAATTAATAACTTATGCTCATCTAAATACACCATTAAGGGGGCTTCCCTGGTGGCGCAGTGGTTGAGAATCTGCCTGCCAATGCAGGGGACATGGGTTCGAGCCCTGGTCTGGGAAGATCCCACATGCCGCGGAGCAACTAAGCCCGTGTGCCACAACTACTGAGCCTGCGCGTCTGGAGCCTGTGCTCCGCAACAAGAAAGGCCATGATAGTGAGAGGCCCGCGCACCGCGATGAAGAGTGGCCCCCGCTCACCGCAACTAGAGAAAGCCCTCACACAGAAACGAAGACCCAGCACAGCCAAAAATAAATAAATAAATAAATAAATTTATTTAATAAATAAATAAATAAATAAATAAATAAATACACCATTAAGAAAATGGAAAAAGACATAGACTGGGAGAAATTGTACCCAGAATGTATAACAAACTCCTACAAATTAATAATAAAATGGCAAACTATCTAATTTTTTAAATGAGCACCAAAAGCTTGAATAGACACTGCATAAAAGATGGTATATGAATGGCCAATAAGCACATGGAAAAGTGCTCAGCATCACTAGGAAATTCATATTAAAGTCACTGTCAGATGTACCACAGTACATATGTTAGAAAGGCTAAGATTTAAAAAAATAATACTATAGTTTGGTGAGGATGTGGAGCAACTGGAACTGTCATGCACTGCCCACAGGAGTGTAAAACAATTCAAGAATTTGGAAAAACTTTACTTTCTTATAAGCTTAAACATAGATCTGTCCTGCAACCTCACAATTTCACTCCTAGATATCTATCCAAGATAAAGGAAAACATTTATCCACAAAAAGACTTATACAAAAATATCCATAGCAGCTTTATTCGTAATCAGCACAAATTGGAAGCAGCCCAAATGTCCATCAACTCAAAGATGGACAAACAAAAACTATAGAAAAATGTAACATGAATGAATGTTAAAAACACTATGTTGAGTGAAAGAAGCCAGAGACAAAAGAGAGTATTCTGTATGATTCCACTATCATGAAATTTAAGAACAAGCAAAACTAATATATGACAATAGAAAACAGAATGGTGGCTCCCTATGGGGACTGGGAATTGTCTAGAAAGGGGAACCAGTGAACTTTCTGGGATCATGGAAATGTTCTATATTGTGATTGGGGTGTTGGTTACACGGATGTATATATTTGCTACAGTCTATCAAATTATACACTTACTTTTGCACAGCAAAGCAAATCATAAACAAAACAAATAGACAACCTATAGAATGAGAAAAACATATTTGCAAACAATGCGACCAACAAGGGATTAATTTCCAAATATACAAACGGCTCATACAGCTCAATATCAAAAAAAACCAAACAACCCAATCAAAAAATGGGCAGAAGACCCAAATAGACATTTCTCCAAAGAAGACATACAGATGGCCAACAGGCACATGAAAAGATGCTCAACATCACTAATTATTAGAGAAATGCAAATCAAAACTACAATGAGATATCACCTCACACCAGTCAGAATGGCCATCATCAAAAAGTGTACAAGTAATAAATGCTGAAGAGGGTGTGCAGAAAAGGGAACCCTCCTACACTGTTGGTGGGAATATAAATTGGTGCAGCCACTATGAAAAACAGTATAGAGGTTTCTTAAAAACTAAAAATAGAGCTACCATGTGGTCCAGGAATCCCACTCCTGGGCATATATCTGGAAAAGATGAGAACTCTAATTTAAAAGGATAGATGCACCCCAGTGTTCATAGCAGCACCATTTACAATAGCCAAGACATGGAAGCAACTTAAATGTCCATCAACAGATGAATGGCTAAAGATGTGGTGTGTGTTTATATATATATATATATATATATATATATATATATATACACATATAATGCAATATTACTCAGCCATAAAAAAAGAATGAAATAATGCCATTTGCAGCAACATGGATAGACCTAGAGATTATCATACTAAGTGAAGTAAGTCAGACAAAGACAAATACCATATAATATCACTTATATGTGGAATCTAAAAAAATGATGCAAATGAACTTATTTACAAAACAGAAATAGACTCACAGACATAGAAAACAAACCTGTGGTTACCAAAGGGGAAAGAGAGGGAGGGATAAATTAGGAATTTGGGATTAACAGATACAAATCACTATATATAAAATAGATAACCAACAAGGACTTACTGTATAGCACAGGGAACTATATTCAAAATCTTGTAATAACCTATAATGGAAAAGAGTCTGAAAAAGATATATACACACACAAATATATACATATAGAACAATCATTTTGCTGTACACCTGACAGATTGTAAATCAACTGTACTTCAATAAAATAACAACTTTTTTGGGCTTCCCTGGTGGCGCAGTGGTTGAGAGTCTGCCTGCTAATGCAGGGCACACCGGTTCGAGCCCTGGTCTGGGAGGATCCCACATGCCGCGGAGCAACTAAGCCCGTGCGCCACAACTACTGAGCCTGCGCGTCTGGAGCCTGTGCTCCACAACAAGAGAGGCCGTGATAGTGAGAGGCCCGCGCATCGCGATGAAGAGTGGCCCCCGCTTGCCGCAACTAGAGAAAGCCCTCGCACAGAAACGAAGACCCAACATAGCAATCAATCAATAAATAAATCTTAAAGTGTACAGTGGTTTTAAATAAATAAATAAATAAATAAATAAATAAATAAGTAAAAAAAAAAAAAATAACAACTTTTTTAAAAAGCAAAGAATAATTATACACAAATCTTTTCATTACACTGCATGTAAATTTTTACCCCAAAAAAAGAATTTTGAATGTCCACTTTGGCTTTTCTCTTCTGTTCTTCTTTTTATTCCATGCATTCTGACTATTTCATGCCAGGAAAACCTGAGCTAAGGAGAAAAATGGTGCTCACTCTCAAAAATGCCTTCCTGTCACTGGTTAGTGCCTCAGATGGCATGTTATTTGTGTTTCAGCCTGAAAGTATAGGCTGGAATTAGGTTTGAGGCTCTTTGTATAATTCTCCATTGTCCATCTAAAATCAGGAGAGATTGATCTCAAATATGGTATGAGAAAAGGAACTCAATAGGGTCCCTCAGGTGGTGTGAAAGATAGAAAAACCATTTCTTCCTTTCCTTTAAATGTATGTAAACAACAGGGGCAGAGGAACATAAACCCCAAAGGGAGAAGGCATAAATGTTCATGGGGAGAAGGAGATTTGGGGAGGTAAAGAAAGGGCAAGTAGAATAGACATCAGCAGAAGTTCCCACCCAGACTTTTCCAACTTGTATTGATACTGAGAAACATGAATTTCTATAAATGACAAAGGCAGATTTAAGGATTCTTACACTAATTTTAGCAGGGACCCAGAAACAATATTTTCACGAGAATGGACAATTTTAAAATATCTTTGTCAGTCAAACTAGGTCTGTTAATGTTCTTCATCATCACATCCTGCTTAGTTTTTTAAAAAGTGCAAACTTCACACTTATTTGGAACAATCAGAAAAAAGCATTGAGGAGATAGGAGCTTTAAGAAGTCATAACTTCCATCCTGCTGACTCAGGCAAGATGATACACAAACCGTGCCAGAAGGAGGCTGCTATGAAAGTAAACATTTGAAAGAAGACAAACCTGCACAATGAGCTGCATGTTGTACTTCAGCTTAGGTCACGGGGTATTATCTGATATTTAGGGAGGACTATGCAACAATAGTAAAAGATGCATTAAAACTAGGAGATCTGCAGAAATTGTAAGATACAAAATGTATGCACCTCCTTAGTCCTCAACACTAACCCAAGAAGGAAATGATGGTATTCTATACAAATCTTTAGGAAGGCTGCTTATCACTACAACAGGACTGCTCATCAGTTAAGTTCAGCTGGACCTCCTTCCAGCAACTCCCACCATTACCATTGAGCTCTAAGACAAGAGCAGAGAACATGTCTGTTTTGTTCATTATTGTATCTTCATCACTTGGTGTATGTCTGGCACAGACTTGGCATGGAATCAGCATTTGTTAGATAAATGAGTCTTGCTAGTATCATGGTCCCTCACTTAGTTGTGTCCAAAATAATGTATCTATTCATCCTATAAATTGTAATCACACTGCACTAAGCAGTGTATTGCTTAATAGGAAAACTGCAATCATTAGAATATAAACTCTGTCCTCAAGGAGTTTTCAGTCCAGAATTAGTGAGAAGCAGTGATGACAACATGTGATGAAGGATGAGCTTGAGGGAACTGGACACCACAAAACACCAAGAGGAGCACCTAACCCAACTTGGGTTAGAAGGAGGGAACACCTAACAGAGACAAAAGCAAAATAAGAATTAACCAGAAAAAGAGAAGGTGAGGCAGAGGAAATGGCATAGCACCAAGGCCAGGGGGCAAATGGATCCTCACCCACCGTGCAGTGGGCTTTTACTGAACATGCTTCAACTCAGGATGTTGTAGATACAACAGCAAACAAAGCAGGCAGTCCTTGCTTTTATGAAGCTTATCCTGTCATAAAGGAAAGAGGTGAGTACAAATTATAGTGTGTGCTCCACTGGGGAACATACAGATGTTCTGGGTGTCCTGAGCTCCTAGTCCAGACTTGGGGGGATCTGGTAGGCTTCCCATGTGCAGCTGAGACACAGAGGATGAGCAAGATTATCCAAGAGAATGGAGGAGAGGAAAGACTGTGGAAGAAACAGGCTCACAGGAGGAGAGATCACAGGGTTCTATAAACTACATGGCAGCCACTACTACTAGAGCAAAGCACTGAAGGAAGGCAGAAACATGGAAAGGCTGGGCAGGTTTGAGATCAGTCCATTGGAAGGCCCTGAAGAGCCTGCTAGGGCTTCACACTGTATCTCTTTATACCACGATTCTGAACTGGAGTATAACCTGAGGGACAGAGGAGTGTATTGCTGTTGTGAGAAGATGATGTCAAATCCTTGCTCCCCACCCCCCTTCCTAGCTGTTGGGCAAGTTTATTAATCTCTCCATTCTCAGTTTTGTCACCTGTAAATTGAAGATAATGATAGCCATTATTTCATAAAATAATTTTGAGTATTAAATGAAATGATTGGTAAAACACCATAATGACTGGTATTCAGACAATGCTCAATAAATGTAAGCCTCCTTCCCCCTACTTGCTGTTTGCTCCATGACCTCCCACTTCCCAGCTTTTCTCAGTGGGTAATTTATCAGCTCAACTTTTTCCCTCCCAGGACCGTGGAGAACCTAGTGCCTTCCCAGCCCTGGCTCAACACAGCAGCCACAGGGACATGTGCCAGGATTACTGTTAAACCCAAGTTGAGCTCTTGCCTATCAGACTGTTTGCAAGGACTGGGAGAAAATAACAAATACAGAGTTGTCTGATACGGTTCATGGAGGCACTTTCACAGAAATTCATTTCCCTGATGTAGCTGAGAAAGATGGAGACAGAGACCTTAAATGGTATTGCATTTAGGTAAAGGGGTCCCTCCCTCCTCTCAGCATCTAGAGTGTCTTTATTGGTCACAAAGCACCAATGTCTTCAACCATGAAAATGGAGGCAGAGACAGGTACAGAGCTTCACCTCCATTAAAACAGCCCACAGATATGGTCAGCTTGAATGAGTGGGAGGGGACAGTCCATACCTATGTGTCTGGTAGGATTTGTAAGTAGGCATGTGAGGGATATGGTGGCAGAAAGTCACCTATATCATTTCCAAGCTGTTTAACCATGAGCAAGGTACTAAAACTCTCTAATGCAGGAGCCTCAGCATAAAATTTGATGGCTAACAGAAACACTTTGCCAGGTCATGGTGAGAATTCCCTGAAATAGTGTGAGTATAAGACTATACAAGTTGGGGACTTCCCTGGTGATCCAGTGGTTAAGACTCCACACTCCCAATGCAGGGGGCCCGGGTTGGGGAACTAGATCCCACATGCATACTGCAACTAAAGATCCCACGTGCCACAACTAAGACCCGGCACAGCCAAATAAATACATTTTTTTTTTAAAAAGATTACATAATTTGTAAAACTCCACACAAATCATAGTAGTTGCTGCTATTTGTATTATGAAGAAGTTGTATTGGAAATTGAGGAGGAAATGCAAAGAAGATACATGTTATGAAATGCCACACACAATACAGAACATAAACATTCTTGATTATAAAAACCATGTATCAGAAAAAGCAAATGCAATTCCATTCACTGTCACTCCATTTTTGCTTCCCTAGAAGGGAAGAAGGACTTCAAAATGCAAAGGTACCCCACGACCAGATGTATGTGACAAAAGCCTTCCCCCAAAGGAATTGTTTTAACTGATTCAAAGAGTAGAACTTTTTAAAATTGTGTGGACTCCAGGGACTAAAATGATATTCAGGTTTCATTCAGAGAAAATCATAGAAACAGTGTTTCTGTTTTTATGTGACAGTTTCTAATGTGATCCTAACACATACCCATCGTTAGTTAGGGTACAACCACTCACTGGTTAATGAAATGTTTCTAGTTAGTTCCTAATCATGAGTTACTTGTTGAATTCATTCAGCACAGGATTCTTGCCCCTAGAATGTCTGGGCCAAGGACCAGAGCTCTGTCCACCTACAAGTTCTGAAGAAATGGCATCCCTGACCAGGTAGGGGAAACCACAATTCCTTTTCAACTATATAGAAGACACTTCACAGATTGAAAACCACCCAGGCAACATTTTCAGCACAGAAAGGGTGTAGAAGTTTCGTTTCCTTTTGGAATGTTGGCACAGTTGATATCAGACTTGGAACATGCAGCCTCAAGAGGCTCTTCATCATTATCTAGAAGACAGTTATGGATGCTCTGCGAATACATCTTCCAATGTACAACACACAGCCAAGACATGTGTCAAAATGTGATCTCAAGCCTACCAGAAAATGTGGGCAGTAATAATATTTCAAAATCAGTTCTTTCCCCACTTCTGCATTCTTTGGGCTGGTCCTGTTGGAAATAGATTTGCCAAAGCACTGATGATTCTTTCCATATTTTCAGGGTAAGTGTAGTAACAAAAAATTAGATGAGAACTTGCTTTAAAAGGAAAAAACCTTATTGCAAGTTCACTCCTGTCTGCTCAATGTCTTCCCATTTTCTCTCAATGTCTTTTGACCTTTTCTAACCAACAAGATTCAATTCTCTTCTTTCCAAATCAAGCACCGCCCCCCAGCCATACCCACACTCCCGGGACGCAGAACTCACTCTTGAGTCCTTGGCCTCATTCCCCTGGAAATTTGGCAAAGATCATTTGAAAAACCAAATCCCCTCTCTGAGACCCTATCTCCAGATTGCCCTTCCTTTCTCATGTTCATGATGTAGCTAAGTAGCCAAAAGTCATGAAGGGACAGAGATGTCACAAAAGGCAGGAGATTCATGACAATTTGTGGTTCCCACTGTTTAGGAAATTTGGAATCTGGTTAGTGGCCACACCTTGGTGCACACTCATACGCTGGTCTAAGACACTTCCTTACTGCCCTTTCACTTACTCACACTTCAGCTTCAACCTCACCCCTTACCACTCATTTCTCAGCCTCACCTATAACTTGCCTGGTTAACTGCTACTTATCTGTATCAAGCAGAGTCCCAACATAACACAAAATTCTACTCAGATACTTCAATTCAATAGTATGTTGGAGCCAATTTATACTGACTCACAGGAGAAAATGATTAATTCTTAAGAATTTTGCAAGCTTGTTGTTAAACACAGTCACTATTTTCAATTAACTTATCTATAATTACTTGAATTATATTAAAAACAAAGACAATAAATATTCAAAACCTATGCCTTCCTCATTATTTTACTATTGCATACAATCTTGAGATTATTTACGTCTACCGTATCTGTACAGTTGTACCCCCTCATCCATGGGGGATACATATATCAAGATATCCAGTGGATGTCTGAAACTGCCAGTTGTATTGAACACTACATGTACTATGAGTTTTTTTCCTATACATGCATACCTATGAAAGTTTAATTTATAAATTAGGCACAGTAATAGATTTAAAAGAATAACTAATTATTAAATAGAACAATTGTAACAATATACTGTAATAAAAGTTATGTGAATCTGGTCTTTCTCTCTGTCTCTCTCAAAATATCCTCTGTACAAATTTAATGCCTCTTCCAACTTAACTAAGTACTCATCAGACAGTGTGGCCATAACATTTGCATTTGAGGTGGAACAGAACAACTAGCACGAATTTTATTTCCTTCCTCACAGTTTCACATATAGAAGATTTGTTCTTACCATAGATGCTAACAGCCTCAGCATGTGACTTTTTTCTGTCCTTATTAAGTCAAGAACTTTCACCTTTTCACTTAAAAAGATGCATTTTACAGCTTCTCTTTGGCATATCTGAATTGCCAGCATCACTTCTCTTGTGCTTTGGGACCATTATTAAATAAAATAAGTGTCACTTGAACACAAGCACCGTGATACCATGACAGGCAATCTGATAACCCAGAAGGCTACTAAGTCAAGTGTCCCCAACCCCCAGGCCACGGACCACGACCGGTCCATGGCCTGTTAGGAACTGGGCTGCACAGCAGGAGGTGAGCGGTGGGCAAGTGAGCGAAGCTTCATCTGTATTTACAGCCGCTCCCCATCACTCACATTACTGCCTGAGCTTTGCATCCTGTCAGATCAGTGGCAGCATAGATTCTCATAGGAGTGTGAACCCTACTGTGAACTGCACATGCAAGGGATCTAGGTTGCATGCTCCTTATGAGAATCTAATGCCTGATGATCTGAGATGGAGCTGAGGCAGTGATGCTAGCACTGGGGAGTGGTTGCAAATACAGATTATCATTAGCAGAGAGGTTTGACTGCACAAAGGCCATAATAAATCAATTGCTTGCAGACTCATATCAAAACCCTATCAGTAAGTGGCAAGTGAAAATTAAGCTGCATCTGGTGGCAAGATTTATATTGGCAAGTGAGTTGATGTACTTCAATTGTATAGCTGCATCTGGTGGCAGGCTTTAAGTCAGAATCCGACACGTATTTTAGTCCACACGTAGCCCACCTATTATTTTATTTACCACTTCTGCCCACACCTCTTTCCTGCACTGCGCACTTGTCTCAGTCACAGTTTTGGTAAGCCCACAAGCTAACCCTAGCCAAAACGAGTAAAAAACAAATATCACTAGAGAGATTTTTGAAAAGGAGGAAAGACCTAATGATGAGACAGCAGAAGACTCTAAGACTGCCAACAAAAAGAAAGCTGCATTTGAAAGAAAATACCAAGAGTCCTACTTAAATTACAGATTCATTGCAACAAGTGATTCACATTCTCAAAGCCCACCTTGTACAATATGTGGAACCGGCTAGCCAACGAAGCCATGAAACTTTCAAAACTGCTTTGTCACATGGAGACAAAGCACTCTGCATTTAAAAATAAGCCTTTGGAGTTTTTCAAAAGAAAAATAATGTGAACACAAAGAACAGAAGCATGTATTGAACTTCACCACTTCATCAAATGTGTCCGCACTGAGAGCATCATACTTAGTGCCTAACTGAATTGCTCAAGCTAAGAAGCCCTTTACTATTGGTGAAGAGTTGATCCTGCCTGCTGCTAAGGACATTTGTCATGAATTTTAGGAGAGGCTGCAGTTCAAAAGGTGGCACGTGTTCCTCCTTCAGTTAACACCATAACTAGACGAATTGATGAAATAACAGAGAATATTGAGGCACAACTGTTAGAGAGGATTAATGAGTCACCGTGGTATGCAATCCAGATTGACAAGTCTACTGATGTTGATAACAAGGCAACAATGCTCGTTTTTGTGCGACATATTTTTCAGGAGGATGTGCATGAGGATATGTTATGTGCACTTTTGTTGCCAACCAACACCACAACTGCAGAACTATTCAATTCTATGAATGATTACATATCAGGAAAACTGAATTGGTCATTTCGTGTCGGTATATTCACAGACAGAGTGGCTGCCCTGACTGGACAGCTTTCTGGTTTTACTACTCAGGTCAAAGAGGTCGCTTCTAAATGTATGCACTGTGTCATCCATAGAGAAATGCTGGCTAGCCGAAAAATGTCACCTGAACTTAACAACGTTTTGCAGGACGTGATTAAAATTATCAACCACATTAAAGTACATACCCTTAACTCACGTCTGTTCACACAGCTCTGTGAGGAGATGGACGCAGCGCACACATGTCTTCTATTACACACAGAAGCAAGATGGCTTTCTAAAGGTAGGTAGGTCACTGGCCAGAGTTTTTGAGTTACGAGAGCTGCTCCAGATATTTCTTTTAGAAAAACAGTCACCACTGGCAACATATTTCAGTGACACAGAACTGGTCAAAAAACTTGCTTACTTGTGTGACATATTCAACCTGCTCAACGAACTCAATCTGTCACTTCAGGGGAGAAAAACTGTGTTCAAGCTGGCAGATAAAGTGGCTGCATTCAAAGCTAAACTGGAATTATGGGGGCAATGAATGAACATTGGGATTTTTGACGTTTCAAACATTAGCAGAGATTTTGAAAGAGACTGAGCCAGGGCCTTCTTTCTCCCAGCTGGTGCATGATCACCTATCTCAGCTTTCAGAAGAGTTTGAGCATTAATTCCTAACCACAAAAGACCCCTGAACTGGGAAAGAATGGATCCATGACCCACTTGTGACTAAGCCAGGTAGATCGACTTTGTCCATGCTAGAAGAGGATCAACTTCTTGAGATCACAAATTACGGTGGCCTTAAAAGTATTTTTGAGACAACTTCAAATCTCCATACATTCTAGATTAAAGTCAAGGCAGAATATCCAGAGATTGCCACAAAAGCACTGAAAAGCCTGCTTCCATTTCCAACATCCAGCTTTGTGAAGCATGGTTTTCTGCAGTGATAGGAACCAAAATGAGATTACAGAGTAGACTGGACATAAGAACACACTTCGGGCGTCACCGTCTCCCATCACCGCCAGATGGGACCATCTAGTTGCAGGAAAACAAGCTCAGGGCTCCCAATGATTCTGCATTATGTTGAGTTGTATAAATATTTCATTATATATTATAATATAATAATAATAGAAATAAAGTGCACAATAAATGCAATGTGCTTGAATCATCCTGAATCCATCCCCCTACACCCCCACCCCCGCCGGTCCATGGAAAAGATGTCTTCCATGAAAGCAGTCCCAGGTGCCCAAAAGGTTGGGGACTGCTGTACTAAGTGACTAATGGGCAGGAGACACTGGGCAAAGGGATGATTCTCATCCCAGGTGGGACAGAGCAGGAGGCATGGGATTTCATCACGCTACTCAGAACAGCATCCAATTTAAAACTTATGAATTGTTTATTTTTGTAATTTTCCATTTGATATTTTTGGACCGCAGTTGGCCGAGGGTAGTTATAACTGAAGAAAGCCCTAAATCTCGAATAAGGAGGGACTACTGTATAGTGGAACTATTTAGCATCTTTTTCCAATTCTGTGTTTAATAGCATCATGTTGGGCTGTGGTGGACATATATACTTTACAGAAATTGTCAAAAGCTACAAATCAGAGCTTTTTGTTTTTTCCAGAGATCCAGTTGTTAAACATTTACCAGAACACTACTGCTTCAACTGAAGATTGAACCAAAGGATCTCTTTGGGTTAAGAAGAAGGATTAAAGAAACCACCTAGGGATGTTGAGGCCTCTGGAGACTAGCAGCAGAGGGAAACATTACCACTCTTAGGCCTGAAGGAGCAAAGGGAAGAAACAGTGAAGGCCATCACCATGGAGGAGGGCCTGCCTGGGAAGGAGCCATAGTCCCAAGGGACTAGCTACTGCCAGAGAACAGCATGGAAGCAGGGAGGAAGCATGGAGTAAACATCTCCTTCTCCTCCCACCTCTGATCACATGCCACTGGCTGAACCCATCAAGAATCCAGCCAGCTCAGAAACCTGAGCACTGCAGTCCGCAGATGTCAAGGGTTGGGTTCACCAGAGATAGAAAATGTCAAGAAGGACATTTAGTAGGGAGTATTCCTAGTATGATCATCTGTGCAAAGGAAGAGAAGGAAACAGGACTGGGCAGAGGAGAAGGTGGGCTGTGATTCAGGTGAGCCCAGGTGAGCCCTGGAGCTAGAATGATCCTACAAGTTTCTCTCAAGATGGAGCGAGGTGGGGCTGGTTTTTGTATCTTGGTAATGATCAGTCGTTGGACACAGGAGGCAGTTTTCTCCAGGAGATGCAATCCCCTAAAAGGGCTAACACCTGAAGCTTGTCTTCCAGCAACTGAGGGAATAAGCCCTTCATTCCTGAAACAGGAATCTGGGTGGCATATTACAGTATCCACCACAGCAGGGGTCAGCTTCCTGGGCAAAGAAGGGAGGAGAATGGGTCTGGGGAGTAGTGAAGAGAGGGATGAGTAATAATCACACTCTTCAAAACCCAGACTGTGAATCAGCCCCTCTCAGCAGCAGTGCCTGCCTCTCCTGCTCCACATACACCCACAGTCCTTCTGCAAAGTTTGATCACATTTCTCAGCAGACAGTATTAAACCAGTCTGTTTAATAGTCTGTCCTCTTGTGAACCCCGTGACCACAGGGACTGTACCTTCTTTATCCTTATGACCGTTCTGGCTCAACCTGGAAATCCAGAGATGCTCAATAAAATTACTCGTCAATTGGTAAGTAATTAACAAAGCTTAAGGGGTCCAGCCTTCATAATTATAGAGATATCTCAGATGGAAAAAAAGTTATCCAGAGGAGGAGAAACCAGGCTGCTACACGGAAGAAAACAAAAATCACTATCCTTATGACAACACTCCATGGCATATTACTTTCCAAATCACCATTGCTGATATGTCCCTGGAAGGTTTCCAATTAGTTAGCAAGCCTGATTTTTATCTACAGCCATCAACTGATTGATTCATCAAAGTATGTGGGGGAGGGAGGGAATAAATTCAGTGGAAATAATTATATTTTTAGGATGAAATGGAGAGGGAGGGTAGGAGGGTCAAGGGTGGGCAGTGCTGTGATGTGGCACCAACATGACAAAGATTAGTTTGAGCCTGGACATCAGATCGTCAAAGGCTTCCTCTGAGCTTCCCCTCCAAGGAGACAGATAAGAAACAAGGTATTCAAGTAGCTGCCGGGTTGGCCCGGAGTGTCTCTCTTGTCCAGTCGGCTTGTCAGTTCTTCTGGCATCGTCAGAAGACGTGTGCCACTGCCGTCGGCTTTGTGTCACCACTCTCCTCTGTCTTTCATCACCTTCTGGAGCATGAATGGCGTTATTCTTTTTTCTTTTTTTAAATTTTCTTGGCCTAATGTGAGGTACAACATCATTGTTCCTTGTAGTCATATGTTTGAAAAAAATACATTCTGCTGGCTTTTGGCACTGCTTGACGCTCTAGAGAATTAAGCAGAATATTGCAGGTAACAGTTCAATCTATTAAGTTATTTAGAATGTATATTTGCAAGGAAAAAAGTTGAACTGATTGGTGAAATGAATAGAAAATAGCTGAAATAGAAAAATCCATGTTGAGGAGTGTTTCCTGCATATGTGTGATTAATCTGTGAAAAATATCAGGCTTTAATAAGTACTTTATATGCAGCAACTTTACACATCATTTAACCCTCATGAAAACCCTGAGAAGTAAAATCACTCCTAACAGTATTTTACAGACTAATAAACAGAAGCTTTGAGAATCTAAGAGATTTGTCCAAGTTAAGGAGTAGAGCTGAGATTCAAATCCATGTTTGATCCAGCTCAGAGTCACTCAGGGGAGTGAATGGGAGGACAATTTGGATAATTGGTGACACATGGTGCTACTTTTCCATGACTAGCACTGGAAGACCCAGGGGGCATGGGTTAGGGGGGCATCACCTAAACCAAGGAGCCTGTTATAGTCCAGAATAAGTACCTCCTCCCCCACCCCAATCAGGTTAAGAAGAAGCTCTAACAAAGACAAAAGACCCTGCAGTCCTTGGCTTGATGGGTCTTGCTTTTAATGTTATTTAAGAGAAACACAGGGAGGACACAGGGAAAGTAACCACCAAACAATGATTATCCATCTTCGTGTTTCCATAAAGAGAAGACTCTGCCCCTTTTCCCATTAAGAGGATGACCCTAGTCCTGACCAGGAGGTGCTTCCCTTTCCAGTGCATTCCCTGATCAGAGATTGGAAGTTTCTTGGGCCACCATGGGGTTACTCTGCCTGCCCACTCCTTCTTTCACCACCTGCTCTCAGATTGAGCATTTTGGGAAGATACTTTTGGAACAGAATGAGGATTTTAAGAGGCAACTTATAATGTAAAACGATCCAAAGGAACTTCTGAACAATATAGCTCATGTCAGCCTGAGATCGTTTCAGTGAATTAGCCAGTTATTTTGAATATATAATGGCTAATACTATTATACATTATGTGCATCAGGTACTATGCTAAACATATTACAGACACAATCTCATGGAGATTAGCAACACATAACAACCCTGTTTATGGATAAAGAAGTTGAATATTGGAGAGGCTAAGTAATGTGCCCAAGCTTACACAGCTATTACTTTGAGGAGCCAGGAAACAATCATAATTTTGAAGCCCATATTCATAATCAGTAAATTGTTCAGTCTCCTAGAAGCTAAGAAAAGATCTAGAAGCAGAAAAGTGGAAGACAATAATGATCCCACAAAGCAGGACAGATGTGGCAGTAAAAAGAGTGTCCAAAACATATAGTAAAAGACTTGTGTGCCCCTAAAATGTGAAAGTCAGTTGTTTTCTTTTCATACAACTGCATGCCATGCTGGCCAATTGTTGGTACTTCCAATATTTAGAATTTAAACTAGAGGCAAATAATAGGTCCAGCTCCTTCCAGGATAATGACTGCAACCAACTGTGTGTCATGAACTGCTAAAACTATTCCATCAAGGTGCCCCAATCACAATTTGTTATAGATGTGAATGAAATTTACTACAGATGTGGTTTATCACTACCCAAATGGTGATTCAACTAGACAAGAACCCAAATAAATATTGTCACTCAAAAAATCACTTTGACAGTGGTGCGCTGAAGCCACAGGAGCCAGTTGTTATACATTCAGGAATTTTGTGAGCTGATTATTATATATAACCACCTTTGAAATTTAAATTATGTAAGCTTGCAACAAAATAAACTATATTAAAAGTAAAACTAAAAGTAATAAATATTCAAACCTCATCTCCCCTAATTATTTTACTACATTTTACTATTATCTATGCTTTTAAGGTTATTGACATATATTGTATCTGTAGAAATTTTATATAGTTATATGCTCCTATTCTTCTCTTCCCAATTCCATGTTCAGTGATGTCACATTGGTAGCTTGAAATTGGCCATGGTGGGAATATTTACACCATAGAAACTGGCAGATACTAAAAATCAGGGCCTTGTTTGTTTGTTTTGGGGAGAGCCAATTGTTAAACATCTACCAGCGCAGCACTCTCTGTTTATGTGGGAACACCACTGAACTGGGGAGAGCCACATCAGACTGCTCTGCATCTCCAGGAAGGCATGAATTTCTGGTGAGGAGTATTACTTTCCTATTGATGTGCAACAAATTTCCTCAAAAGTTAGTGGCTTAAAACAATAAACATTTATTATCTCTCACAATTTCTATATGTCAGAAATTTGGAGGCAGCTTGGCTGGGCGGTTCTGGCTTGTAGTCTCTAATGAGGTTGCAGTCCAAATGTCTGTCAGAGCTGTTGTCATCTGAAGTCTTGAAGTCTTGCCAGGTCCCCTATCTTGCAGGATCTACTTCCAAGATGGCCCACTCACAGGGCTGACATATTAGTGTCACTTTTAGCATGAGGCCTCAGTTCTTTCACACATGGGCTCCTCCACAGGACTGCTCGAGTTTCCTGACAACATGGTGACTTGTATCCCCCAGAGCAAGCAATCTAAGAGACTAGAACAGAAACCTCAATGATTTTTTTTATCACCTAGCCATGAAAATCACACACCATTGTCGCTGCCATGTGCTGTTGGTCACAGGAAGCAGCTCTGACACATTTGGAAGGAGGTTACATAAGCACAGGTATCAGGAGGAGGAGATCAGTGTGAGCCATTTTAGAGATGTGTTTTTTGTCTGTGCTCTTGCATGTTATGGAGTTGCCTTGATTTGACTTGCTCCATCAGGATCCCAGAGTGGCTTTGTCTGATGTCTATGTTCTGTAAAATTATTAAAGCTTGAGAATACCAAGGCCTCGTTGTGAGTCCCAGACTAGCTCCCGGCCATCAGGGGCTTGTTTTCTCTTCCTCAATACACATATAAAAAAGGTCAAAGGAAGAAAGGAAGGGAGAGAGGGTGAGAGGGAGAGAAGCAAGTTGACCAAGTCGTACTATATCCCATGCACTTTATCTTATTTCATTTTCATTCTATAACTGAGGAAATGTAGGTTGCAAGAGGTTAACAGATTTTCTGAGGGTTATACAGAAACTAGTAATAGAGCTGTAATAATTACTGAAGACACTAGTAGTTTCCCACTAATATTTTTTATTTGTAAACAAAGAAGGAAAATGAGTTTGCTAGATGGGTCATATAAGCTTCCAAATCAGGAAATCTTTGCTTTAGGATCATATACAAACAAACTGTATATAAGCTTACCTGATTCTCTGCTGACAAGTATCTCTCAACATTTGTGTGCAAAATCCTCCAGTCTGTTGGTCTAAAACCCGTATACCATTGTTGATAGCCCCATATTTGGAATATTTTCTTCCAAAGTAGTCAACCCTCACCACAAAAAGGAGCAATTGCATAAATGAACTAACACATCAGAGAATCTTTAAAACAAAAATCCATTCTAACTTTGGAACATGGATTTGTCACAGGAAATTCCAAAACATATTGGCCTTCAGTTAATTCCAAGAAAGGTTCAAGCCCACCGGAACTCTTCAACACTCAGCAAAGGGAAGTAGCCTAGAGACGTTACAACAGGAAGTCAGAGTTAAATCTTTGCCTTAGATAACCTACAAAGTGAATGAATCATACTAAAGTGAAGTTAAAAATAAAAAATCCCACACTCTTGGGATTGTAAAGAAGCTTATGACAACTCAGTATTTTGACATTATGTCCACACCCAAAATACTAGAAACCATCTCATATTTACAACATCAAGGTAAAAAAACAGTGCACCTATTTGGATTGCATGCATTGTTTTAGGTTTTCAATGCTTAGTAATAAGTAATCAAAATGATTCAGCATTGTTAATATTTTGAGACTGATGAATAAATTAATAAATCTATATCCTATAATAGATCTGTGGGAAAACTCCAGTTCTACAGCAAAATTTATGGCAGAGTATAAATCCCAAACATAATTTACTATATAATCTCAGTATACTCATTGCTATGGGAGAAAACACATGTTATTAATGGTATTCTTTTTAGTAAAGGAAAAATAAACACTTCACTCAGAAACAAATCAATAAAATGCTAGTATTTAATGACTTTAATTCAGAAGCTAACTTTGGTACTTTTTATTTTTAAAGACTCAAAGCAGCATTTTGAGTTTAATGAACCTAGATCCAGACTCCTCCTATAAAATCAAACAGTTTACCTATAGCCAAACTAAACTCTCCATTTAAAAGAACATAGTAAATTTGCTAAGATTTTCTCTTTAAACCAGATTTAACATGCCCCCTAAGTTTTAGCAAGAATTCCAACACGTCAGCTATAAAACAGAATCATTGCAAGTCACTTCTTTTGTACGGGCTGGTAATAATATCCTCTTCTTGCAGAATCTCACCACACACAATTTCAAAGGCAGGAAGAAAAAGGGAATACCTGAAAGGTTAATTACAGAGCTGGGTGGATACATGATAAAGCATTAAAATAAATGAGATAGATGAATTATCAGAGGGCAGAGCTGAAGACTGATGAGCCATATTTAGTACACTAATCCCAAGTGTTTATTTTGCATTCTTCTGGCCTTTAAAGATGACAGGTTGTGATCAATTGCTTCCCTTGAAGGTTGGCTGTTTTCTTGCCCTAGCATTTAATTTTTGTTTGATGTTCTTCACTTTGTGTCAATGTATGAACTACTGTTAAGATATATAGCAGCAATTAAAATAATTCATCCATCTGCTTATAATTAAAGACCAAGTTAAATGTAATGACAACTTTATCTAGCAAGCTAGCTAGAATCTAAAAAGGAGATTGGCCCCTCAATAATTTCTCCAGCAGATGAATTATTCTAGTTAGTAGTAATTCAAAATTTCTCCTTCAAAGAATGGAGATTTTAATCAGTGATGTCACTGGACAAGTGAAATGGGAGAAAATATAGAAATATCTTTGTTTTCTGTATTAACAAAAAATAAAATAAAATATCTTGGTGGCTAGCTCAAAGGCTGGAGGAGAAAAGTGCCTTTTGCTTTAATATCTTTAAATTAATCAGTCACAAAGAGAGAAGCCCCTGGAAAAACAGCAACCACCCCAAATTAATTTTTTTAATGAGACCAGCTGAATACACTGCTATTTTAGAATAAAGAATAAATCTCTTAGAGTATTTTTTTAACTTATTGCTATCCTAGCATAAACAGAACATTCCAGTTATATTTTTAAATAAATTTTTAGACATGAAGCTTGGGGTGGAGGGGTAGTTACTAAAATATTCACTCATATTCCCCACCAGCTGGAAATAAAATTACTGATTTATATTTTATTTAATGGCTTTCTGCCTTTTCCCAACTAGATATATACACATACATATACACACAGATATATTACAAAATTGGAGTCATATTATTACATGCTGTTGTGAAAACTGCTTTTCACATAATAATACATAAGGAATATTTTCAAATTATTTAAAGGATTTTAAAACCCAAACCAGCAATTTTATATTCAATAGAGTGTGGAAACCAAAATCTAGTCTCAAATATCCTTTGATCACTCTCTGGTAAGCACAATTTGACTAACTACTAAAAGAGCTAAAGACCAAAATGAAAATGCTATAAAAATATAACTAGAAAAGTATTTTGGCTTTTTTTCATGATTATAATTGGCCACCATAAATTTAATAGAATTGCACACCAATAAATGGCTCATAAATGATCTCATTCAAATGACTTTCCCAAGTCATGTGAGCAAGCTATTTTATATTTTAAATTTACTTTTTGAAATATTTAAGATGATACTTGAGAGCATATCTTCTGGTGACCAAGAAATCCAAACTTGGGAAACCCTCCAGGAAATATTCTAGTTTAATTCATCAAAGGAATTAATATAAAGGTATTTTTTTTAAGAATATTAACAGCTAAAAGTACTTACTATAAAATAATTATGCTAAAAATCATGGCTAATGTATTGCATCTAACATGGTAGGTAATTAAGAAATATTTATTGAAAATTGAAAATCTGCCTTATTTTTCGCTTCCAAGTGTTTTCTGTTACATGGGTGCTAAAGTAAGGTGTCTCCAAGAACTTAGAAATAACTGGTCTTCTTTGGAGATAAACATAAGAGCAGTACATCATGAGACAGTGCTCAGTTATATCAACTTACCTGATTGGTTTTCAGGCCAACAGACTTGACTATAACCAGAGGGACACATTAACACATTCAAAGAATGAATGAGTATGTCAATCAAAATAGGGACAAATTAGACAGGAAAGTTTATTGTCAGTGCCCAGCAAAGCACAATCCAAGAGAAGATCTAGCCATTGTAGTTGGTGTGTTTCTAATCCCAATGGTAAATTTACTCCTCAGGGAGAAATGAATGCAGCATGAAGCCAACAGATTTGATTCTATCTGACTACTTCTATACTTGTGCCTTACCCCAATGCTATTAATCTTTTGTTCTTTTAACTCCCCTTGTTCTGATCATCTGCTCCCAAGACAACCTTCAAATTCCCAAGTCAGTCAGTTACAGAGAAAGAGAGGGAACTCACCCTGTGAATGTGAGCATTTCCAGTCTGTACAGCAGTGATTTCCTATGGAAAATGAACAGAGCTAGGAGCCACGTAAATCTCCGGCATCCTGGTCCATGTGACAGTTCTATTTCCCATTGCCGATAAACGTCATTCTTAGCTTCATGAGTTTCTAGTAATGAAGAGTCACTGTCTTGAAGCCTGATGTTCTGAATAGATAGGATATCAGGTCATTCAGAGGCCAGGGCAGCTTCTCCGTGGAGGCCTCTGCCCTCATTTCCATTTCTCTCATCTACTATCAGCACACGTAAATGCACCTGGAGACCACGGGGCAGCAAAGAGATGAGCTTCCTTTTGAGATGACAAAACAGGACTGGAATTAGAGCATTTAAAGAAACCTACAGCATTAAAATTGGAGCATTGTTTATCACATATGAGGTATTCTCCCCCAGTTGCATGGTGGAGGGATAAAATCGAGTTCATGAAAAAATTTAGGTTTTAAATTTTGTAAACTACCCACATGAAGTGGCACTGAGACCAGCAGGGTCTCCCACACTCTCAAAGTCTGTACCTGACTCATGGCAGGGGAACTACTCAGGGCTCCAGCAAAGAAGCTGAAGTTTCCCCCAAGAAGCTAGATGCCTGTTGGCTGCAGAGACCTTGAGAGAAACTTGTTACAGTTACATGGAGGAAATGGGAGCAAACTGGACAACACTAAGTGCCCAGGCAATCCTGAGGACCTTGTAGGTCAAGGACACTCCAGGAGGCTACAGATACCTGAGCCCAAGAAAAAGACAGCAAATCATCCTACAAGTTACTACAGCTAAGAAGCAACAAATTTGCTGCTGTCCCCACGGATGCTCTGTGCTCTTTGAGGAGGAAGATAGGAGAATGAGTTGAGATGGCGGAAATGACTCTTTGCTGTCATTGGTTCCTTCTTTGTCCACACCCAAAAATACTAAGTCTCTATATGAACTTCAATAAGATTCAAAGGATCCCCTGAGGACAATGGAGCTCACTCCTTCTGTCTACCAAACCTTCCCACTCCCTGGCTTCATTCTTCAGCTTCAGTCTATTAATCCTATTAAAATGGGAATATTCAAGGCTGGATGTGACCTTAAACTGGAATCTTCAATATGAAACTCCAGGGGAATGAGGGTCAGCAGAGTGGGATTACTACTTACTAGAGTGGGATTTGATAAGTGATAAAGAAAAGACTTCCTGTGGTCTTGGGACCTGAGGGATAGAGAATTGCTCTCCCAAGGAGGAGTAGAGAGATCTCTCAGATCACCAGGCACCAGTATCTCCTTCACAATGTTGTGAAAAGTTTCATACTTAATACTCTGATTTCATTTTCCAAAATAGCATGTAACAGAAACTACAGAAGTTCATCATTTTTCTTCTGATTAAGGCTATGATATAATAATTTTCAATAAAAATACTAATCTTCCTTGCCTGCACAATGAAGTATTTTATACCTATTCTTCATGGAGCAGAATGAAATGCTAACATATTTTGGAGTGGTTTCAGTCTTTATAATTACTGCTCACCCTAAAACCTTGGAGAGGTGCAGGTGACAAGATCAAACTTGTTTCCGCTTAAACTGAGACAGATATAAACCAAAGTCCTCAGAGATGAAAGGCTCAGTGCTTTGTTCAGTTTCAAAGACCAATATATGTTTAATCATTTTTAATGTAAAAGCAATATTTAAAAGAAAATAATTTTAAATTGTGAGCCATGTGAGAAATGAGAAATGCACATAAAGATAGGGGCACTTTTTTTGTCCAAAACAATAATTTCTAAAGAAGAAGTGCAAAAATACCAATCAAATAGAAAAGTGGATTTTCCCCATTAGATTTTTTAATCTAATAGATTTTGCCTCCTTCCTCACCACAAAAAAAGTTAAGTTTCATTCCATTTTCCCAAGTTCTCACTAATAAAAGTAACTATATCAAAAGTTTCTTAAAAGATAATAAATAAAGCTTAAACCAATATAAGCCCTGTTTTAAGTGGGTTTTTCAGGACAGTGTGCTCTGTATTTTTGATAATGTTAAACTGAACTTTGGCTAATGTCCAGAGCTGGGAGAAAGAATCGGCACACACATGAGTTATGTTTCTGTTTATATTCCTGTCCCAAACCTATGATTAAGCAGTGGGTTCTGCCTTAATAACAGACACTTAGTAAACAAAAGTCGCTTATATATCTCAAGTAAGTTTGAATTTCTTTGGTTTGGCAGAAAGTCAAGCTTACCAAATATTTCTACATACAACCATCTCAAATCAAACAAAAGGCGTAATTAGGCACTCAAATATCTATGATTATGCATAAAGAATATCTGGGTAATTTGTTAACTTGTTGATATTTAGTCCTCCAGTTATAATGTAGATATTATGTGGTTACATTTTATAACTAGTAATTGTAATATTGCACTACAGCATGTAATGTTAAGAGTTTTGAAGATTAAATAATATAGATTGCATATCCTTATAGTCTCTCATCACTAAAAAAACCTATAATGTTAAGAAAATACCTAACAAGATGTTCTCATCATTGTTTCCTATTTAGAAAGAAGAAGTGTTATAAAACTTCTCTTACAAAATGAGACCAAACTGTACTAGGTAAGTTTTCAGGTAAGCATCTACATCTGAATCTCTGAACTTAAGAATTTCAACCATTGTTATGAGCTTGTTGATACATTCAGTTACCCAAATAAACTATGGCCTCCTGATGCCTAAACACAAGATATACAGATGCAGAAAATGACCAAAAAAAAAGTCACCAAGAAGTGACATAGATCATACAGAAACTGATTCAGGAGGTATAATTTGGAAGTTGAAGATGGGTTATATTTTCAAAGACCGGATGATTAGAAATAAAGGGTGAGCTTTATTTATGCACATTCATCAGCATTTCCTGAATAATGTAAACTTCACATTCCAAGTTAGGAAGGCAGCTATGTAAGGAGACTTCTGATTCTTAATAAGAGATTTAAAAATCTGTTTGGCCCTAGCCATAGAATCAAGGCAACACAGTACTAGATTATTACCTTCTGCTGTTGAGCCTGGCTTGTGTCCAGTTGTAAAATACAGACTAAGATCAGTCAATTCAGATGCAAAGGCAGTGCGAGGGTGGCTTTCCTTAAGAGAGCCAAGATGGCAAATGGAGTGTGTCTGAAGCCTCCCCAAGTGCCAGCTTTAAGGACCCAGTCACACAGGGTCCCACCTGTGGAAGGGCCCTGCACTTAGTTAATGCTCTGTTATCACCCTAATGAAATTCATAATTTTTTTTTCTTTGAACTTGTGTTTTGTATGTGAAATCTGATGGAAAATTGGAGTGTGCTTGTGAGCAGAAGAAATAGCCCGGACAGCTATGCACACACACGAGGATGCGCACGTGCTGAAAATGGCAGCAATCTTTTAAAACAAATATCCACAGGCTTAGAAATAGAAATTAAATGTAAAGATTGTCACATTTAATGAGGAAAAAACCACAATTTTCATACGAAGCTTCAGACAATAAATTTTTAAACACGAAGACAATTTTTTAAATAATTTTTTCTTGAAATTGAAGATACAATGATAGAGTGCTTAAGAAGTCATCTTGAATTATGTACAAATCATGAAACCACTTTCGGTTTCTTGCTCGGCCTCCACAAGTCCAGGAAATAACAGAGGAAACATTAAAATGCCATTGTATAAATTTACATTTAAAACTAAATTCAGAGTTACACAAAACTGATTTGTACAAGGAGTTAAACCTATTTAGAAAAAAATGTTCCTTCAGAATCATTAGTTAATAGGTGCACAAAAATTTATACCTTGAGGTAATTTACCAGAAGTTATCCCAAAGTTTTCACAGCATTAAAATACTCTTAACAGGTTCAGTGACCATTGCATCAACAAAATATCCTCCTCAAAATGAGAAATTATCAAAACTTATTTACAATCTTGCATTTGCCAAGAGTAATCGATGTTGCTTTCAGTTATATCAATTGAAAATGAAATTTTTAGAAGTATACACTTTGATGAGTTAATGAATTTGCAGAGAATTGAGTGAGAAATTTTTATGTTCAATAAAGATGTCACATTAAGAAAATATTATTATTTATTGTATTACATAAAAGTATAAAACTTATAGTAGTTTCCTAGGGCTGCCATAAATATTACTCTGGGAGTGATCTGTGGCATTTTATATTTAAACTTCTTTACCTAATTGAAGAAGCCTCACCACTCTCCCAGATTCACACTGGGAGTTTGGCTCCCATCTACACTTCTATCTTAGGGCATTCTTAGTCCTTAAGCCAAAGGCAGCAAGTAGAACTGGGCTACTGAAATGTTACAGCCTCCAGAAATCCATATGAGCTATGGTTAGGGATAATAATGGCTTAGAGACATCCTCCCAAAAGACAGGACTAGACACCATAGAAGACAAGGGACAGCAGAGTCTTTTCAGAGAGAATTATGGCCTGCCTTATTGGCTGACCAAGGTAGTCACTCCAATGCCAGGAAAGGAATCCATACTATTCCTTAAAAGCAGGTGAGAATATATGCAATGCCACTTCATTGTTTCCCATCCTTCTTTTTTCTCAGTGGGAGTTTTTACCATAATTATGCTGTTCTCTCTACATCACTATCTACTGTATACTGGCTGCATTAGGACGCATGTCTCACTGTGAGTTACTGATCTCTAAACCATGAAAAGCTGGATATGGGCTTGATATTGAACTCTGCTTATCAATTAGAGATCCTGGTTTGGAGGATGATGTAGTTATTGGAACAGATTTTGTGTTGTTTACTTTAGGAATGGGTTGAGTTCATTTTATGTAGTCTTAAGAACTTTGAAAACATCAATATATATGAGAAGAAGGGTACAAATATATATTGGGTAACCAAAGGGATAGACCACAGTGAGAACCTCTTGGTCGCCTATCCAAAATCCATAACTCTCCCTTTCCTTTGGGGTTTCATGTGATTCAGAGTAAGTTCATTCTGCCCATAGTGCCAGGTGTGGAGGGCAAACCCTAACCTAAGCCATTCAGAATACTCCATCTCCCCAGTCACAGTACTTAGTTGACAGGTTGGCATGTGGCCTAACCCAGTCTAAGTGGAGTGAATCTCAGGATGTTCTCAGGCAAGTCTAGGACACAGACATCCTTTCTTCCTCTAAATGGCATGGTTTCCAGATATGGGGCTTGAAACCACTGAAACTATCTTGCTAGTACAAGAGAGTTCAGCTGAAAATATAGCCAACACACAGGAGACAGCATTGCTGAGAGATTTTCAAATTAAAAGAGCTGAATTTCTCATCAAACTGGGCCTGAAACTTGCACTGCTTTAGCACTTTTTAATTATGCGAGTTAAAATTTTCCTTTTAAAAACTTATAGTTACCAAAGGGGAAGGGGAGAGGGATAAATTAGGAATTTGGGATTAACAGATACACACTACTATATATAAAAGAGATAAACAACAGCACCCTACTGGATAGCACAGGGAACAGTATTCAATATCTTGTAATAATAATATATAATAATATATTATTTATATAAAAATATATAAATATATAAAATATATAAAAATTATATATATATACATATATAGGTAAATCACTTTGTTGAAAACCTGAAACATTGTAAATCAACTCTACTTCAATTTTTTTAAGTCAAAAAATTTTTTCCTTTTATTGTTTAAGCTGGTAACAATCCAATGGTAGGGTTGCTGGATTTGCGAATAGAAATGTAGAATGCCCAGTTAATTTTGAATTTCATATAAACACATAATAAGTATTTGAAACATACTTATACTAAAAAAATTCATTGTTTATTTTAAATTCAAATTTAATCATGTTTCCTGTATTTTAATCTGGAAAGCTTATCAATTAGTTATCTATTACAAGCATTGTGACTGATACAAACTTACAATACAGGAATGGATACATAAATTATAGTATATTTATTCTATCAAATATTATGTAGTAGCTAAAAAGAGTGAGGTAGATCTTTATGCATTAATCTTAACATGGTAACATCCACAATATATATATATGAGTAAAACAAGTTACAGAACAATATTGATGGGAAAACCTTTCATGTTAAAACAAACAAGCAAAACCATATATTTCTGTAGTTACAGGTATTGGTATATAAATACAGGAATGTGTTCTAGAAGTAATTTTTAAAAACTCAGAAATTCTGAAAACTTGTTTTTGTCTCACAGTCTTTGTTTTCATTTATTCTTATACCAGAAATTCATATTAATTCCCACATTTCACTTGGGTGTGCTTCCTCTGCACACCGTGCATTCACACTTCAGAAGAGTATGCTACTCACTTCTACAAGCCTGCTCCCTCACCGCATTCAGCAGGGGCTCAATGCCACCTTCCCAGAGAGATCCCTGACTCCTCATCTCAAACTTTTTGTCCACTTTCCTTAATTTAGTTTTCTTCACAGTATCACTTTCTTAAATTATGTGTTTATCTTTTATTAGTTATTGTTAATATCCACAAGATGACCTCCACCCATATTCATATTTTTAATATATGTACATAAGTAATAATGAAAAAGAGAATAGTGATTAACATTTGGGTCTCTGATGCAAGGCTGCCTGCAGGGCTACCTGTGGCCTGTGGTCACAATTGTCATCTACTTGGTCTAATTTAAAAAGCAGAACCAGACAGTGACACTCCCACACACTAACTAAAATTAACTAAGTGTTTACTCAACACTTGCTAAACAGATCATCTTCATCATCCTGAAGTTTTCCTCCCTGGGGTTCCTTTGACTAAAAATGTTGACCCCTGATGAAATAGAAATATTTCTCAGAGAGACAGATGTTTAAACTTCCTAATTAACATCCAAATTTTAACAAAGGGCCCTGGAAAAAGATGGAAAGAGGAAAACTTTGAGAGTGGTGTATGGAGAAAGAAGCCTTCATGAAAAAAGAACAAGGAAAAAAGGACCAACTAAGTTACTTCCTGATTAAAAATAAATAAATAAAACAAAATAGAGACCATTTTTCAAATATTTAAGATAGCTATATTTCTGAAAGTTCACTAAGCTAAAAGAAAAATCATGGATAAGAAAAACCTGAGAAAGACCGATGTCTGTACATAAATTGACACTAAACTTTGTTGGTGCTTTGAATAGCGATCCACAAATAGAGACTCTGTGTACTTACATAGAGTTTCCCATCCTTTAATGAATTTGGGGAATCTGCTTTAAGAAAAATAAATAAATAAATAACACTTTACCCAACCAGTAAATGATTAAAAATTACCATGCAATTTAAGCATAACTAGAAATGTCACTATTGACCCTCCTGTGGTGGCCTTGTGTTTCCATATCCAGTGAAGTCTAGATACAGGAAAAAGATGAAGTATACATAATTCCTCTTAAACTTCAAAACAGAAAGCTCAGACACTTTTTTGTTTGAATTGTTTCTCATTTCCTTGAAACAGATTCATTTATCTTTGATACAAAATTTACAGAATGTAGAAACGATAGATAGTCTAGCTAAATGAAGCCCAGAAAAAATCACTGGCAAAAGAAAATCCTCAGAAGAGCACCTATTGGCCCCATGATTGACTTATAACAGTATTTTCCTCACACTTTAAAATCTTGGGTTCCACCATTGAGAAGAAGAAAAACAAGTAAGAAATTACTATGATAGGGTTATTTTTTGATAGTACGCATGTTTAACGCTTGAGCTGTTTGGCAATTCTCTTAAAGCCAATTCAGCTAAGAAGATGTTCACAGTGGGCATTTCATTCATAAACCTCCAAAAGTAATTTGCTGACACAAAATCCTAAGTTTTGATCTTAGAATATTATTAGAATAATCTATCATCTCAATGCAAAGTGCTTTCTGATATAAAAAGTAACTCAAGTAAGTTGTTTTGGTAAATGCTTACCTGCCAAAAATTTGTCCTCCAACCACTCCTTATAATCTAAGCAAAAATGAAAGAAATTATATAAGAAAAAAATAGTGCCAACAAAGGAGATGACACCCAGGAGAGATAAAGCTTAAGTCCACAAAACAAGCTGTACAGGATTGTTCAGAGCAGCTTATTATAAAATAGTCCCATACTGAAAACAGCTCAAATAGCCATTAGCTGAGGAATGGGCAAAATACTGTGATATATCCACACAACGGAATGCTACTCAGCAATAAAAAATAAACAGACTATTGATACATCCAGCAACATGAATAAATATAAACTAAAAAAAAACAAACAAAAAAAAAAACACTTATGTTAAGCAAAAAGAAGCAGGACACAAAGAGCACACACTACATATATGATTATATTTATGTGACGTTTAAAACCAGACAAAGTTTATCCATAGTGACTGTTCAGAATAGTGGTTGCCTGTTTCATGTGGGCTGGGGAGGGTTAGAAGGGGAGGGACAGGCAGAAATTAACTGAGAAGGAGCACCAGGGAACTTTCTGGGGTTATGGAAATGTCCTAAACCTTGATTGGAGTGGTGGCTCCATTTGACAAAATTCATCAAGCTATACACTAAGATTTGTGCATTTTATTATCTGTAAATGTGCCTCAATAGCATCAAATATTCATGACATAAAAGAGGCAAGATGAAACAAGTACCATGGGAAAGTTGATAGTTGTTGGACCTGGATTTGAATATACAGGGTGTATTATTTTTTATTTATAGTGAATTTTTAAGTTCACTATTTTTGTATTATTTTAATAATGTTAAAATAATAAACTATAATAAAATAACTAGAAGCCAAACAAAAATGATGAAAATGAAGCAATCTTTTCATTACCTAAAATAATTAATTCTGATATTTATGTAACCTACCACTTAGTGAATGCCAACAATTTCACAATTTGAGATATATAGTTAATAAAGGGAGCATTTAATTAAATTTGTACTATATCATTAAGGATGCACAAAACATGTACTGCTGCTATTAAGAAGTGTAATAATAGAGCTGATCTTAAATAAAAATAATCAGACATCAGTTTCCTTCCTATAAGTATTAAACCATCACAGAAATAACAAATGAGGGAGGGAAATGAATCTCAAGAAATCATTTCATTAGGCCCCTTACCTTCAGGCAAGTAAACAATGCAACCATCTAGGACTGTCCCCCAGTGCAATCCCAGCATGAAAACTCTTCCTTATAACCATCTAAAGTCCAGCCAACGTTAATTTAAGCTCTTGCCCTATTGTTCTACCTTCTTTTAGGAAGGATCTCAAAAAGTCTAAGATTTTGCTTAGGTAAGTAAATTATGGTAAATTCAAATTAATACTGTTCAACACTTTGTTCAATTTCCTCTTGTAGGAGAATATTTAATAACATGGAAAAACAATCATAATATATTGTTAGTGGAAAAGCAAGTTAAAAATCAGCAGACCCCGAAAATTCTGTTTTTCTAATTACAAGATACATATGGTTATGTGGTACAATATGTCTGACATATGATTTCTAGATGAAAAGAACATGGAAGATATAATATAAACGTTGACAGTGATTATTCAAGTGAAAAGATGATAGGTGGTTGTTATTTTCTCCTTTTAGCTTGTTTACATTTTCTAAAATTTCTGCAATAAACTTATGCTACTTTTAAAGTTAAAAAAATATATTTAAAGCATAGAATAAGTCACCAAGTACTAAAAGGTCTAGTAGTCTTATAACACAATTAGTCTTAGAAATCAAAGAAGTTCTAAAGGAAACAAAGATAATTTTTATATTTTAGGATGACACAAACTATAGCCAATTAAACACTAATTGATATTGCATGTAAACCTGATCTAGGAGGGTTTGGAAATGCCAACTTTATTTGTACTTCCTTTTTTTATTTCTTACATTGGTATTATCTATAGCATAACCATATAATTTGTCATCCATAAGTGAGAGGAGGTGTTATGAATAATTATGTTGGGACAATAGGCATAAACCAGGACTGTTCCAGGTAAACCAATAGCTGTTGGGGCACAGCACAGCACCTTTACTGGTAATGTTCAGTACTTCCTTTTAGAGAAATTTAGGAAACATGTTTTAAATGTATGACACACACACACACACACACATCTTGAATAATCTCAGTAGGAGACTGGCTTTTGAGAAAATTTAGAGAAATAATAACATTCTAATTATAAAAATTTGCTTCCATGTAAGAGGTGAGCTTTTACCCAAAAAGTAGAAAAGAAATTCCAAGCAGTGAGGTTACCAATATCCAAACAAGATAAAACAGGGTTTACATCCCAAACCAAGAAGCCCATAGCCAGGGGCAGAAGAGGGAGATCCTTACAAAAAGAGAAAAGGATAAGAATCAAATAGAACTATTATGCCCGTAGATGCTGCCAAACTGGAAAGGAAATCCCAGAGGGGATTATTTCTTCAAGTAGATGTTAAGTTACAAGACAGAATTCCTGAGCTTTGATAAGACAGTTTTTCTAGTGGCTTCCACTTTTGTCTCATTGAGTTAACAGCCAGGGAAGAAGACTGTGTAGGAGTTGCCATGCTCTCTTCCAGGTTGTTAGTCTCTTGAAGAGTTTCCCCACCTCCTGCCTGTCTTACTAAGGGCCACCTCTCAATCAGCTTCACCTGGCCTCAATTTAATTACCCCAGAGCTAACTCATATGATATATTCATTAATTCTCATGTTCTTAATTTTGCTCAACATCATACCCATTTGAATTTTTAATGGGCACAATCTACATTTTAATCTACAAAGGGATTCATAAACTGAAGTCACAAGGTAAATGGGGGTTTTCTGGATGCTCCTCAAATTACTGTTTCCCTTTTCTTCTACCAGAGTACCCAGACAATGAAAATTAGGCTCAGGACACACCCTTGATAGAGAAGAAAGGAAACTCCCACATACTGGAAGCCTTCGAAGTCATGTGACCTGACTGAACTATCACTGGACCACACATCTTGAGATCTAGGTTCTAGTCCTGGCTTTGTCATGGGCATGCTGTAAAATCTATTCCCAATCTATCAGTGTCCCAAATGCCTCGTTTGTTATACAGGTGAGTGGGACAGAGAGTTGCCATTACAGTTATATAAAACCAAAAACTCACTGTGACAATTTAGAGGCAAGAATACTGAGATGTTTAGCAGCAATTTACCAATGATAAGGGTAGAGTTGATCGTCATTATTCACAGGTTCCATATTTGCAAATTCACCTACTCAGTAGAATTTATTTGCAACCCCCAAATCAATACTCACAGCATTTTCACAGTCATGTGCTAACATGTGCAGAGCAGCAAAATATTTGTTATCCAACCCATATATTCCCAGCTAAAATAGAAAAAAATCAACCTTCTTGTTTCAGCTCAAATCCTGTAAACAAGTGTTCTTTTCTCAGTTTATTTAGTGTGCCATGTTTTTCACAGTTTTGTGCTTCCTGTTGGAGATTTCCCTGTTTAAGATGGCCCCCAAGCATAGCGCTGAAGTGTTGTCTTGTACTCCTAATCGCAAGATGGCTGTGATGTGCCTTCTGGAGAAAATACATGTATCAGTTAAACCTCATTCCAGCATGAGTTTAGTGCTGTCAGCCATGACTCAATGTTAATGGATCAATTCTGTATATTAAACAAATGTCTTTAAACAGAAATGCACATAAAACAAGGTTATGTAATGATGGGTTGCTGAAAATATGACCAGAAGGTCACAGGAACCTAAGGCTATATTCCTCCCCAGAGTAATGGTTCAGTATTTGCTAATTCAGAGTTCATAGAGAGTTTTCTAGAACATAGGTACCGTGAATGAAAATCAACTGTGTTTTATAGGGAGAAAATTAGTGAAAGAATGTAGAGATCACAGTGGAGAAGAAAGTAGGAAAAAGCTTTTAATTTTCTTGTTTAAACACAGTTGCCTTCTAAACATTTACCCTTCTTACTGTTATTACTAGCTCAGTTATTTTTCAAGGATGTGGTCTCCCTTGAAACCCAAAGAGCCAGGTTCCAGGTGACTTTTCATATCAACATTTGGGCAAAGAGAATGTAAGAGATGACATGTCTCCACCTGTCTTTGAAGGGCAGAAGACTAGGAATCATATTCAGGTAATGGGGGGGCAGAGGGAGGATGAATAACAGAGCTGGTAAAAAGTCATGACTTTAAATAAGCGAGGATACTCCAGAGGCCAGTTGGGAAACATGTGACTCAATTGACAATGTTGCAGTTAGAAACACGTGGTCAACAATATCACGTTTAATCAGCTCTCCCAAATCTTGACCAGATATTTATGGACTGGACTTGGTGGCAACCAGCCCCTACCCACACATCATCTTTCAAAACCTCAGACACTAAAAGACACAATCTCCATTGAAACCAGATTGTTTGACATACCAGCCTCTTCTATAACTCACTTCTTTTAAACTGTATTGATCAGGTAAGGCTTGAGATAATACAAAATTAAGCATGAAAACTATACCAGACACATATGCCATCAGCCTACTCTTCAGTCAAGCAAAGAAGGACTTAAATAAAATTTTTAAAAATAAGTGATGTAACCCATAATAATGTTGTATTTAAATTGCTAAATACTACCTTCCAACTTCACTACCTGAGTCACACATATTATTTGACAGATACGTAAAGAGTTATTTTCTAGGCCTTAACATTTGCATAACATTATAGGTACAAAACTTTTTAATGTTTTTTCCCAAGACTTACCTTTAAAGAGATAACCTCAAAAGTTGAATTGCCTTGTTACAAATTTACTTTGGTTGCTGCTCTTTAGTCAACTGATATGGGTCCAGGAAAGTGTTTTTTTTTTTTTTTAAGTTATGCTTTCTTAAAGCTGTCATATTATCATTGTTTACTAAGAAGGAAATCTCAATCTGAATTTCTAAAATCTATGGTTCCATCTACTGGCAACCTGAGTACTGTTTTATATTGCACTACAACATTTCAATCAAACTGCATGGTTTTTACATGTGCTACATTTTAAGAGAAGACTTTCATTGCCCATCTGTAAGCCCAAACCAAAGCAAATACTATGAATACAAACATTAATGTATACTTGATATGATGGATATAAAACACTTTGTATCTTAGTCAGTCACACACACCATTAAAAATAAAAGCCTTACTTGCTTAATGGTTTCCCCCAACTACCACGGTTCTCCATGTATCTTCACCAACTCTGCTAGCTATTGAATAATTCTGCACTATGCACGAATCTTAGCTTCTACAATATGTTCTATCCACTCTTTTTGCTAATTTCCTAGCATGAACTAGTGTCTCAGGGATTAAATTCATCTGGTTTACCATAGAGTAACATTGTTTTCTGCTCTAAACATAGGTGCATGTTCACTAGATGTTCTCTGATGATTATAATAGTATCACACATTGTTTTGTATCCTTCACTCAGTGATACAAAATGCAACCAAAGTTCTTGCCTTAATGGAAATTATGGTACAAATAACTACAAGACCCCTAACAATTACCTCTATTGTTGTATATTTTTTATTAGAGTACACATTAATAATGTATTTCTGTAAGAGAAATACATTCCTATATTGCTTGGTATGTGTGCCCTTAACCTTGACTTACACCTGAAAAATACAGGGAGCAAGAACCTGGAAGAAGTGCCCTATGACCACAGAGCAGAGATGGTTGAAGGGAAGAAGGGCACCAGAGGAAAGAAAGTCTGCTGTGTGTCTGCCCTACCACTGCCCTCCCTCATAGATGTCTGGAGTAGCCCAAGCTTGAGAAGAAGAGTAGTCTTCACTTCAAATAGGGTTTAGAGGTTTTATTATTATACAAGTCTGAAATTTCTAATTATAGAAATTAGACTATTCTTAGAGTCAAAAGTAGCATAAGGAGTTTTTATTATGTGAAAATAGCTATAAAATCATGCGACATGTACCTCCCTGATGGCGCAGTGGTTAAGAATCTGCCTGCCAATGCAGGGGACACAGGTTCGAGCCCTGGTTCGGGAAGATCCCACATGCCGCAGAGCAACTAAGCCCGTGTGCCACAACTACTGAGCCTGTGCTCCAGAGCCTGCGAACCACAACTACTGAACCTGCATGCCACAACTGCCGAAGCCCATGTACCTAGAGCCCGTGCTATGCAACAAGAGAAGCCACCGCAATGAGAAGCCAGCACACCACAACAAAGAGTAGCCCCTGCTCACCGCAACTAGAGGAAGCCCGTGCGCAGCAATGGAGACCCAACACAGCCCCAAAAATTAATTAATTAATTAATTATTTTAAAAATCGTGGGACATGCTGGATATTTCTCAAGAGGCAGGAGAAATCCTAGCACCACAGTGGGGAAAGAGTAAGTCATTTCCTGCAGTTACCTTATGAGTCCTACACATTAAAAATACCACTCCCACTAATACTTTACTTAGAATTTGTTCATATTTATTCTAAGGGTAAGTTGCTCATTGTTCTCTTTTCTCAAGCTATCTTTATCAATTTTTGGTATTAAGATGTTGCTAACTTTATAAAATGAATCTGTGTACTTTCCTGCTTTTTCTATGATTGGAATGATTTAAACAATTAAGAAATCTACTCTTCTTTAAGGGGTATATAAATCTGCTGTAAAATTGCTTGAACCTCTTGCCTTTTTTAATGGCATATCATGATATTACACACACTTATATGGCAATTAATCAATTCAAGTTTTCTACTTGCTTTCTGGTCAGTTTTAGTTGATATTTTAAGGCATCATGCATTTCCACTAGATTTTAAAAAATTATTTCCAGAGAGTTACACATAGTATTTTCTTATTCTCTTACTCTACTCTATATCCATGACTATATTTGGTTTCTCATCCTTATTTTTGTACTTTTAAAATTTTTTTCCTTAATTATGCTTGCCATTGGTTGATTTATTTTGGAAGTTATATAGTAGGAATCTACTTTTCATTTTATTTATCCTTCCTACTCCATTTTTTGTTTCATTCTAATTAATATCAGCTTTTACCTTTATGAACTTGTTTTTCCTCCTCTTTACAGTTTGACCTTTTTGTGACATTTCTTACTTCTCAGGTTGTTGCCTCTAAACACTTTCCCTCCCCCCTCAAAACACCCAGTGACTCTGCCAGCAGTTTTCCATCTACAGTCCTTCCTCATTATCAGTCACCAATCACCCTCCCAGTCATCTCTGCTCATTCCTTATAGATTTTACAACTTTTCGCACCCTCTTTCCCTCCACTACTATCATTTCATTATTCTCAGGGACTTCACCATCCATGTAGGTGATTCATTCTGCCCTGCATCTCTGTGTCATGACCTTCTCAATTCCAGTAATGTTTTTCTCTGCCTCAGTCACCCAGACCTTTCATTATGACATCTATGACTTCATAGAACTCATCACCACCAACATTTTCTTTGCCTCCAAAACAGAGATCTCTAGAATGACACTCCAGAATGATAACTACTTCCTATCTTTCTATCTCCTTACATGTAATACTTCCATTCCATTAATTCTTCAATCCATTGACCCTATCATTATGTTACAGTCTATCACCCTTTTCATGTTTCCAATTCTCTTATTACCCAAATTAAAGCCCATGCCATCATCATAATTACTCCCTTATAGACTCAATTCCCTCAATGTCTGTTATGGACTGAATGTTTGTCTTCCCCTAAAATGCACATGTTGAAATCTTAACCACCAGTGTGATGATATTAAGAGGTGGGGGCCTTTGGAAGGTGATTTAGTCATGAGGGTGGAGCCCTCATGACCATGATTAGGGCCCTTGTAAAAGAGAACCCAGAATAGCTCTCTTCCTACTATGTGAAGATACAACAAGAAGTCAGAGTTACAACCCAGAAGAGAGGCCTTACCAGACCCAACTATGCTGGTACCCTGGCCTCAGACTTCCAGCCTCCAGAAATGTGAGAAATAAATTTCTGTTGTTTATAAATCATTCAGTCTATTGTACTCTGTGATAGACTGAACTGACTAAAACAATTTCCTATTCTCTATTTCTCCCTGTAGCCCCTGGAAAAATCAAACCCCAAAATCACCTCTGCCTAGTCCATGGCTGCCTTGAAGGAAACCTCACAAGTGTGCACACTTATCTCACTTGAAATTTATACTCACAGATCTTCAGTGGGCTTTTGGTACTGCTCAGCAGTTCCACTACATTTCTCCTAATCTCAAAAACCACACCTGCTCTCCTTAAACATTCAAAACCTTTCCACACCCGTCACTCTCAGTTGATGACATCATCTCTCATTTCATTGAAAAGATATACACAATCAGAAAACCATAACAAACCTAACTAATGGTACTGACTGATTTCCTGTCATAATGGATGAACCGCTCCTGCTTCAATCTAAAACCAAGACCTGCACCAGATTCCATCCCCTATCTCTTCTTCAGTGATACATCTCTCTCCTGCCTCATCATTTTCATCATCATTCCCATCAGTCTGATGTAATATCACCAATCTTTAAAAAAAAAAATTTAAATTTCGCTTGACTCCACATACCCTTTCAATCTCTCGAAATTTCTCTGTCCCCCTTTATAGCAAAACTCTCCCCCAAAAGACACCTTTACTTGCTTTCTTTATTTCCTCATCTCCCATTTTCTTCTTTATCCATTCAAACCAGATTTTGGTCTCCAAAATTCTACTGAAATTGCTCGTATTCAGGTAAGAGCAACTTACCTCCCATCTAGCCAAATACAAGTGTCCATTTCATCAGCATTTGATACAGCTGACCTCTCTCTCCTTGAAATATTTCTTCCTTTAGCATCAAAGTATCCTGTTACAGTATGCTCCAATAGTTCATGGGCAATAACCTATGGTGTGCAAAAATGTAAATTAAAATTTTTTTTCATCTATAACTAAAGTTAGTTTCTATTTGAGTACTTATTCTGCCTAATGACACAAAATATAATCCAGCTGGCTCCATGTAAACTCAAACATTTGAGTGTCCTTTGCTGTTTCCTCCTTAGATGTTTAACCACTAACTGTTGGAGCTCTCCAGAGATCCTTAAACTCCTGTGTGCCATGGACCCCTTTAACAGCCTGGTAAAAACTATGGACCTTTTCTTAGGGTGATGTTTTTAAAGGCATAAAATAAAATTTATAGAATTATAATGGGAAAAATCACATCAAAATACAGTTGTCAAAATACCTTAAAAACTATTTTATGATATGTGACATGCTTTTTAATGCATTAAATTATGAGATCAAGTGGAAGGTTCCATAACCATTGCAATCTCAAAGTAGTAATGATGAGTTTCCAGGGAAGCTATATTTTAGGATATCTACAACTGCCATAATATGCTTTAAAAAGGTCTCTGATTTCTATTGGTGACAAAGTCACACGTACTGCAAATATTGCTATGGTTTATAGGCTACATTTATAAAGAAAGGAAATGCTAATTTCAGAGGTTAATGAAAATAAAGATGTATTTTTTACCCAGGTTCACAGACCCCCTGAATTCTATCCACAGACCCCTTAGGGATCCATGGATCCCATATTAAGAATGCCTTATTTAATATTTGCTTGTTAAGTGATTTCATGCAGTCCATGGATTTAAAAACTAGCTATATGCTGATGGGTTCTAAACATAGATCTCTAGCCCCAGCCTCTCTCCTGAGTGCCAGACTTGTGTATGGAACTGTCTACTGGACATCTCTACTTGGATGTCTAATAGATATCTCAAGTATATCATGCCACACACTAAACTCTACATCATTTACCCTTGCAAAGTTCAGCAAATGGCACTACCAGTCACCCAGTTGCTCAGGGAAAAAATCAAAAAGTCATCCTAGATTACTCTTTTCTTTATACTCCTCATGTCCAGTCAACTATCCCTTCAGACTGCATCTCAAATCTGACAACTTTTTTTTAGCATCTCTGCCATTACCATCCTGATCTCAGTTGCCATCACCACTTACCTGTAGGACAAAGATAGTCTGCCAATGAATCTCTGTATCTCCAATTTGTGCCCTTACAGTCTCTTCACCAAATAACATCAAAAATGCCCTTTATAAAAATAAATAGAATCATATGTCTTCCCTCCTAAAAACCCTTAAGTGACTTCCCATCATACAAGAATAAAATCCAAATTCCCAAACAATCATGGCTCACAAGTTTCTACATGATCTCCCATCTTTATGACTTCATCTCCTAGCACTGTCCAGCTTGCTCATGGTGCTGTGGTACACTAGAATATCTTACTGCTTCCCAAGCACAGCAAGCTTGTTTGGACCCAGGCTCTTTGCATGTGCTATCTTCCGGCTTGGAACGCCCTTCCCTGAGATCTTTGCATATCTCACTCCCTTGACTCAGGCCTCTGTTCAAATATTACCTTTTCAGAAGTGTTGTCTATGATGGCCCTCTAAAATAAACCCCCAATTCCCTAGCCCTTTACCCACTTTATCTCCACCACTATTAATACTACTTATATATTGTAGTTTTGACCAATAACATTCTTTGTAAATATTCCATCAATAGAATTTCTATGCAATTAGCACAAGGATTTGATACCAAAATCCCATCCTACTCCAGATATTTAAAATATGTTTAAAAAAGTAAAAATAAAAACATATCTGAGCCTAAAAACAGGAGAGTGAAAAATTCAGGTGCCATAAATGAGAAGAAAATTCATATCCAAAGCCACAGGGCTGAGCAAAAGTGAAACCATGTGGCCTTTGAAAACATGCAGGCCGAAAAGATGCTTTAGGGTTTAGTTATAAAACCAGGAGCCAGGAAAGACACACCATCCCTAAACAGAGTCCAATAAAACTCAGCCACTACCTATGGTTACGGTCCAGGCTGTGGGAGGTGGGGGAGTTGCCAGAGAGAGTTTTGAAGCCCTTAGCCATGTTGCACATATATGCAAAGCTAAATGGTACATAAAATCTAAGTATAAACACTTGTATACAAACTAACTTGAAGCCAGCAAATGCAACAGAATTACAGCAGAAACCACAGTGGAACCACCTTAGGGATGCCTGTGCAAATCAGGTCAATCAGAGAGGTCTTGAGTAAAATATTCTTCACCAAAAATGAGCTCATTCATAAAAATAATAAAGCACACAAAGGAAACACACCATCACTAGAGATAATCAGCAAATGGAACAAATGGAGAATTCACCAGGGAAGAACTAGAGCACATAAAACTAAATCTTAAAGGGTCTTTAAAATAAATATGTTTTTAAATGTTTAAAGACATATAGGAAATAATAGAATTTATAAAGTAAGAACAGGACTTTTTGCCCACTCCACAATAGACATTCTAGTTGCTATAACTTTCACCTTTCATTCTGTCCTTATCCTATATCTTGTAGCCCACAAATAATTATCATGAAAGTAATTATTTCTCCATTCTTATGGGGGTATGGTGGGTTATCAACAGAGGAATGGTGAAATTCCATGGAACAGAGGTTTATAATAGCTGTGAGACTGATCTCATCAGATTTTAAGGTTTATGGGTCTACATCTATACTGTCTAGCTCAGTAGAAACCACTACGTGAGAAGAAAGAGAATGTACAACTTCTAAAATATTATTATTTAAAAAAATAAAACGTAGAATAAAACATTTAAATGTTAATAATAACGGCAAGAGACTTCTAAGTTGTGAGACCTAGTTTCATAGTTAATCACAACAGAGGCTGGCATTACAGCACAAAAACTTCAAACAGCTTTTTTTTTTTAATTAATTAATTAATTAATTTGTTTGTTTATTTATTTATTAATTTATGGCTGTGTTGGGTCTTCGTTTCTGTGCGAGGACTTTCTCTACTTGCGGCAAGTGGGGGCCACTCTTCATCGCGGCGCGCGGGCCTCTCACTATCGCGGCCTCTCTTGCTGTGGAGCACAGGCTCCAGACGCGCAGGTTCAGCAATTGTGGCTCACGGGCCTAGTCGCTCCGCGGCATGTGGGATCTTCCCAGACCAGGGCTCGAACCCGTGTCCCCTGCATTGGCAGGCAGATTCTCAACCACTGCACCACCAGGGAAGCCCCTCAAACAGCTTTTAAATCCAAGGGTGCTGTCCAGTATTCTTCTGGCCTAGGCTGACTCTAATTCTAGATTTGGCTATTCACTATATTAAGCAGTTCTCATCAGAAAACTAACAAAGCCAAACCAGGATCACAGTTTCCAAACTCAATTCAAGAATTACATACACTAGTTGAGACTACCCACTATGTCATTTTTTTAGGATATCACTTTAAAAGGCCAAAAAGAAATTCTAAAGTTTAAAATTAAAATACTAGAAAATGAAATGGCTATATAGTAAACTAGACATAGCTGAACAAAGACTTAATGAATCAGAATATAGATGTGAGAAAAACCATCCAAAACATGGCACAAAGTGGTGGGACATATTAAAAAAATGTGAAGAAGAAAATTTATATCCTTAGATGCATATTTGTAGAAAACAAGAAAGACTGGGAATTAATGAGTTAAAACTTCTATTAAAGAAGCTGGACAAAGAAAAATAGAGTAAATATAAAGAAAAAGGAAGGAAATAATAAAGATAAAAAACAGAAAATAATGAAGTAGAACACAAAGAAAGCTTAGAGATAATTGACAAAAACAATTGAGCTTTTGGCTATAATCTTCAGACCTTTTATGCCTTTGCTCACTTGTAGTTTTACTTTACCTGTACGTATATCACCATAATCTTGTTTTAAATCTCTTTTTTCTTATATTTTTAGGAGCTTTTGTTTTATGCTTTTGGATGTCATATTTTTGAAAAATAAAGTCATGGATATGGTCACATATCTCTGGGTCCTAGTGCAGTGTTTTCATTGATGAAATTGGGTAATTTGGAATCTCAGATCCTTTCCTGTTATTTAATTCTATTATTGTGCACATTTCTCAATGTTAACAAGAAAGAGCTAAAACCATTTTAACTTCAGACATCATCACTGTTTTTAACCAAGCACAAAGTTATGTCTGGGAAATTAGGACATTACCTCCTCTTATTTTTTGTAGGACTACAAATATATACCATGAACACAATTCATTGATGTAGACCAGCTTTCTGAAACATGAAGTGAAAAACTGTGGAAATCTTATAGCCAAATGGCCAATCTATTAATTAAGAAGAGCCTGGATTCATCAGTGTTATCAACAGGTGGGAACTTTTATTTTTCAAAATCCCTGTGCATATTGATTGCTAAAAATGAGCATCAATTCTCTACCCTTTCCTGATGCATGCCCTTTTCAATATGTCCTTGCACCAACTCCCATCAAGAGGCAGAGTTTATTTACCCAACCTTTGATTATGAACTTGCTTTGTGATGTGATTTGCTGTAGCCAATAGAATATGCCAAAAATTACACTGTGTGGGTTCCAAGTGTAGGTCTCTAGAGAACCTGCACACTTCCGTTATCTCTTGGACCCCTGCTTCAACTATAAGAATAAACCCAGACTAACCTCCTGGAGGATAAGAGGACACATGGAGCAAAATTGAACTGCCAACTGACTACAGATGCATGGGCACACCCAGAAAAAATCACCCAGCTGTCCCATAGACTCAAGAGGAAAATAAATATGCATTATTATACAGTACTAAAGTTTGGTTATTTTTTGTTTTGCAGCATTATAGTGACAATAAATAACTGGAAAATTTTCAAAAACATTTGTTGCACTGAGTGGAAATCCACTTTTCATGAAACTTACTTGTATATTTTTTGTTTCTGTTTTCTTTGCTTTGTTGAAAGGTTCATGCATTTGTATTTAGTTTGTTTGTCTGTGTGGCAGGGGAAATGATTTTTCTTCCTGCTCCCTTAACAGTGTTATGTGAAGACCTAAATTAAAGGACTGTGTTTGCAGGACAGTCACCTCTGTCATCTAAGCTCTCAAACATCTCATGGCTACAAAGGCATACAGAGTTGCCCTCCTTGTTATGCGGACCGACAGAATCAAACATAAACTTGGGGACTCTGCCACCCCCCACACATAAACATGCCTTGCAACAGTAAAAACAGCCTCTTTCAAAAATACTTATATATCTCAAAAGAACACATATACCACCATCCAAGCTCTGATAGAAGAGCTCAGTCTCAAAGAAATAAAGTGGGAATGGAATCAAGCTGGCTGATCTCATGTGTGATTTCCAAAAATCAGTGAGCATCATGTGACTCATAACAGGTACTGACCACAATTTTAGATGTCATTTACCCTCTGTGAGTCAAATAGTATTTTCCAAGTTGGAAAAAAGAGAAAAATAATGGTACTGAATAGAATTCTCAGAAAAGAAGTTCAAGAATAAAGATTGGAGTTCATTCTTGTTTCACAAGCACGTACAAGGCCTATCATTTGGATAAACAAACATATTTCTCATTATATTTCTGTAAATATTTTTAAGCAGGATATATATCAAAATGGAAGTAGAATTAGGACCGAAACTAACAACTTAAACCACTTGGCATGCATCTCAGCTAATTGTTCTTAAATTTTTCAAAATTACTGTTGAAAAATGAATACATATAATGTAGAAAATTTAGAAACTATACCTAAGCAAAAAAGGAAATTAAAATCACCCATAATCCTACCACCTAGATTTATTTTACATAAATCTATGATTTTTTCTAAACTACTATCGTCATAAATATATTGATAGTGAATACATTTCACCAAAATTGAGTAATATTAAATATGCTAATTTTTTCTACTTAACATTATATTTCAAAACCTTTCCATGTGATTAAAAATTCTCTGACAAGGAGATGTAGGAAAAAGTTGCTGCTGCAGGAGGCCTGGTTTTAGGAACACCAGATTGTTATTTGAAAGGAGAAGAAAAAGAAAGGAGACACTGGAATTCCTGTAATAACCAGTATAAACTCCAGGAAGCCAGACATTTTTGACTGCTTTTTACTACTGAAATCCACAGACATAGATAGTTCCTGGTTCAAACAGTGCAGCTGACAGGGTCTTGGTGCTCCGGCCGGGTGTCAGGCCTGAGCCTCTGAAGTGGGAGAGCCGAGTTCAGGATACAAGACTACCAGAGACCTCCCAATCCCAGGTAATATCAATCAAAAAGAGCTCTTCCAGAGATCTGCAACTCAATGTTAAAACCCAGCTCTATGAAACAGCCAGCAAGCTTCAGTGCTGGATGCCCCATGCCAAACAAATAGCAAGACAGGAAAAAAACCCCACCCATTAGCAGAAAGACGGCCTAAAATCATACTAAGTTCACAGACACCCCAAAACACACCACTGGATACAGCCCTGCCCACTAGAAAGACAAGATCCAGACTCAACCACCAGAACACAAGCACCAGTCCACTCCAACAGGAAGCCTACACAAGCCACTGAGCAAGGTAAAAACCCACCAGACCAAACTAATGAAGTGGAAATAAGCAGTATACCTGAAAAAGTATTCACAGTAATGATAGTAAAGATAATCCAAAATCTTGGAAATAGGAAGGAGAAAATACAAGAAACATTTAACAAGGACCTAGAAGAACTAAAGAGCAAACAAACAATGAAGAACAACACAATAAATGAAATTAAAAATTCTCTAGAAGGAATCAATAGCAGAATAAATGAGGCAGAGGGTTAGGGACCTGGAAGATAGAATAGGGGAAATAACTACCTCAGACCAGAATAAAGAAAAAAGAATAAAAAGAATTGAGGACAGTCTCAGAGACATCTGGGACAATATTAAACCTACCAATATTTGAATTATAGGGGTCCCAGAAGAAGAAGAGAAAATATTTGAAGAGATTATAATTGAAAACTTCCCTAACATGGGAAAGGAAATAGTCAATCAAGTCCAGGAAGTGCAGAGAGGCCCATACAGGATAAATCCAAGGAGAAACATGCCAAAACACATATTAATCAAACTATCAAAAATGAAATACAAAGAAAAAATATTAAAAGCAGTAAGGGAAAGAAGCAAATAACATACAAGGGAATCCCCATAACGTTAACAGCTGATCTTTCTGCAGAAATTCTGCAATCCAGAAGGGAGTGGCAGGACATAACTTAAAGTGATGAAAGGGAAAAACCTACAACCAGGATGACTCTACCCAGCAAGGATCTCATTCAGATTCGATGGAAAAATTAAAACTTTTACAGACAAGCAAAAGCTAAGAGAATTCAGCACCACCAAACCAGCTTTACAACAAATGCTAAAGGAATTTCTCTAGGCAGGAGACACAAGAGAAGGAAAAGAGCTACAAAAACAGACCCAAAACAATTAAGAAAATGGTAATAGGAACATACATATTGATAATTACCTTAAATGTAAAAGGATTAAATGCTCTAATCAAAAGACATAGAGTGGCTGAATGGATACAAAAACAAGACCTGTCTACAAGAGACCACTTCAGACCTAGGGACACATACACATGGAAAGTGAGGGGAGGGAAAAAGATATTCCATGCAAATGGAAATAAAAAGAAAGCTGTAGTAGCAATTCTCATATCAGACAAAATAGACCTTGAAATAAGACTATTACAAGAGACAAAAAGGACACTACATTATGATCAAGGGATCAATCCAAGATACAACAATTGTAAATATTTATGCACCCAACATACATAAGGCAAATGCTAACAGCCATAAAAAGGGAAATCAACAGTAATACAATCATAGTAGGGGACTTTAACAACCAATGGACAGGTCATCCAAAATGAAAATAAATAAGGAAACACAGCTTTAAATGACACATTAAACAAGATGGACTTAATTGATATTTATAGGACATTCCACCCAAAAACAACAGAGTACACTTTCTTCTCAACTGCTCATGGAACATTCTCCAGGATAGATCATAGCTTGGGTCACAAATCAACCCTTGGTAAATTTAAGAAAATTGAAATAGTATCAGGTATCTTTTCCAACCACAACACTATGAGACTAGATATCAATTACAGGAAAAAAAACTGTAAAACATACAAACACATGGAGGCTAAACAATACACTACTATATAACCAGGAGATCACTGAAGAAATCAAAGTGGAAATCTAAAAATACCTAGAAACAAATGACAATGAAAAGACGACAACTCGAAACCTATGGGATGCAGCAAAAGCAGTTGTAAGAGGGAATTTTATAGCAATACAACCCTACATTAAGAAGCAAGAAACATCTCAAATAAACAACCTAACCTTACAAGTAAAGCAATCAGAAAAAGAATAACAGAAAAAACCCAAAGTTAGCAGACGTAAAGAAATCATAAAGATCAAATCAGAAATAAATGAAAAAAAAATGAAGGAAACAATAGCAAAGATCAATAAAACTAAAGGTTGGTTCTTTGAGAAGACAAAATTGATAAACCATTAGCGAGACTCATCAAGAAAAAAAGGGAGAAGACTCAAATCAATAGAATTAGAACTGAAAAAGGAGAAGTAACAACTGACACTGCAGAAATACAAAGGATCATGAGACATTACTACAAGCAACTATATGCCAATAAAATGGACAACCTGGAAGAAATGGACAAATTCTTAGAAAAGCACAACCTTCAGAGACTGAACCGGGAAGAAATAGAAAACATAAACAGACTAATCACAAGCTCTGAAATTGAAACTGTGATTAAAAATCTTCCAACAAACAAAAGCCCAGGACCACATGGCTTCACAGGTAAATTCTATCAAACATTTAGAGAAGAGCTAACACTGAGGGAGGACCTTCAATATGGCAGAGGATTAAGACATGGAGATCACCTTCCTCCCCACAAATGCATCAAAAATGCATCTACATGTGGAACAACTCCTACAGAACATCTACTGAACACTGGCAGAAGACGTCAGACTTCCTAAAAGTAAAGAAATTCCCTATGTACCTAGGTAGAGTAAAAGAAAAAAGAAAAAAACAGAGACAAAAGAATAGGGACAGGACCTGCACCTCTGGGAGGGAGCTGTGAAGGAGGAAAACTTTCCACACACTGGGAAGTCCCTTCACTGGTGGAAAGAGGGGGTAGGCGGGAGTAAGCTTTGGAGCCACAGAGGAGAGAGCAGCAACAGGGGTGCAGAGGGCAAAGCAGAGAGATTCCCACACAGAGGATCAGTGCCAGCCAGCACTCACCAGCCTGAGAGGCTTCTCTGCTCACCCGCCTGGGCGGGTGGGGACTGGGAACTGAGGCTCAGTCTTTGGAGTTCAGATCCCAGGGAGAGGACTGGGGATGGCTGTATGAACACATCCTGAAGGGGGCTAGTGCACCACAGCTAACCGGGAGGGAGTCCGGGAAAAATTCTGGAACTGCTTAAGAGTCAAGAGACCATTGTTACGGGATACACGAGGAGAGGAGATTCAGAGCACTGCCTAAACAAACTTCAGAGACTGGCGTGAGCCATGGCTATGAGCATGGACACCAGAGACGGGCATGAAATGCTAAGGCTGCTGCTGCAGCCACCAAGAAGCCTGTGTGCAAGACAGGTCACTATCCACACCTCCCCTCCCGGCAACCTGTGCAGCCCACCACTGCCAGGGTCCCATGATGCGGGGACAACTCCCCTGGGAGAACACACTGCACGCCTCAGGCTGTTGAAGCCTCACGCAGGTCACTGCCACAGCAGGCTCACCCTGCATTCCGTACCCCTCCCTCCCCCTGGCCTGAGTGAGCCAGAGCCCCCCAATCAGTCGCTGCTTTAACTCCCTCCTGTCTGGGTGAAGAACAGACCAAAGTGTGACCTACATGCAGAGGTGGGGCCAGATCAAAAGCTGAACCCCAGAAGCTGTGCAAACAAAGAAGAGAAAGGGAAATTTCTCCATGCAGCCTCAGAAGCAGTGGATTAAATGTCCACAATCAACTTGATGTACCCTGAATCTGTGGAATGCCTGAATAGACAACGAATCATCCCAAAATTGAGGCGGTGGACTTTGGGAGCAACTGTAAACTTGGGGTTTGCTGTAGGCGACTGACTAGTTTCTGATTTTTATGTTTATCTTAGTATAGTTTTTAGCGCTTGTTATCACTGGTGGATTTGTTTATTGGTTTGGTTGTTCTCTTCTTTATTTTTTAGTACTTTTTATTGTAATTTTTTAAATAACTTTATTTTATTTTATTTATTTTATTTTTCTTTCATTTTTTTCTCCCTTTTCCTCTGAGCCATGTGACTGACAGGGTCTTAGTGCTCCAGCTGGATGTCACCAGCTGGATGTCACCAGAGGCTTGAGCCTCTGATGGGGGAGAGCCGAGTTCAGGGTATTGGACCACGAGAGACCTCCCAGCCCCATGTAATATCAATCAGCAAGAGCTCTCCCAGAGATGTCCATCTCCATAATAAGACCCAGCTCCACTCAACGACCAGCAAGCTACATTACCGGATGCCCCATGCCAAACAACTAGCAAGACAGGAACACAACCCCACTCATTACTAGAGAGGCTGCCTAAAATCATACTAAGTTCACAGACACCCCAAAACACAACCACCAGACACAGTCCTGCCCATCAGAAAAACAAGATCCAGCCTCATCCACCAGGACACAGGTGCCAGTCCCCTCCACCAGGAAGCCAACACAACCCACTGAATCAACCTTACCCACGCAAGGCAGACACCAAAAACAACAGGAACTACAAACGTGCAGTCTGTGAAAAGGGGACCCCAAACACAGTAAGTTAAGCAAAATGAGAAGACAGAGAAATATGTAACAGATTAAGGAGCAAAGTAAAAACTCACTAGACCACACAAATGAAGAAGTAAGAGGTAGTCGACCTGAAAAAGAATTCAGAGTAATGATAATAAAGATGATCCAAAATCTTGGAAATAGAATGGAGAAAATAAAAGAAACATTTAATAAGGACCTAGAAAAACAAAAGAGCAAACAAACAATGATGAACAACACAGTAAATGAAATTAAAATTTCTCTAGAAGGAATCAATAGCGGAATAACTGAGGCAGAAGAACAGATAAGTGACCTGGAAGATAAAATAGTAGAAATAACTACTGCAGAGCAGAAAAAGAAAAAAGAATGAAAAGAATTGAGGACAGTCTCATAGACCTCTGGGAAAACATTAATTCCATGAGAACTCAAATTATAGGGGTCCCAGAAGAGGAAGAGAAAAAGAAATGGACTGAGAAAATATTTGAAAAGATTATAGTTGAAAACTTCCCTCATATGGGAAAGGAAATAGTCAGTAAAGTCCAGCAGGCACAGAGAGTCCCATACAGGATAAATCCAAGGAGAAAGAAGCCAAGACACATATTAATCAAACTATCAAAAATTAAATTCAAGGAAAAAATATTAAAAGCAGAAAGGGAAAAGCAACAAATACATACAAGTGAATCCTCATAGAGTTAACAGCTGATTCTTCAGCAGGAACTCTGGAAGACAGAGGGGAGTGGCAGGACATATTAAATATGTCTAATTGCTTTAGGTGTAAGGTTAGCTTGTTTATTTGAGATTTTTCTTGTTTCTTGATGTAGGATTGTATTGCTGTAAAATTCCCTCTTAGAACTGCTTTTGCTGCATCACATAGGTTTTGGTTGGTCATGATTTCACTGTCATTTGTGTCTCGGTATAAAAGGGAAAAAACTACAACCAAGATTACTCTACCCAGCATGGATCGCATTCAGATTTCATGGAGAAATTAAAACTTTTACAGACAAGCAAAAGCTAAGAGAATTCAGCACCACCAAACCAGCTTTACAACAAATGCTAAAGGAACTTCTCTAGGCAGAAAACACAACAGAAGGAAAAGACTTACAAAAAAAAACCCTAAAACAATTAAGAAAATAGTAATAGGAACATACATATTGATAATTACTTTAAATGTGAATGGAATAAATGCTCCAACCGAAAGACATAGACTGGTTGAATGGATACAAAAACAAGGCCTGTATATATGCTGTCTACAAGAGACCCACTTCAGACCTAGGGACACATACACACTGAAAGTGAAGGGATGGAAAAAGATATTCCATGAAAATGGAAATCAAAAGAAAGCTGGAGTAGCAATTATCATATCAGAAAAAATAGACCTTGAAATAAGACTATTACAAGAGACAAAGAAGGACACTACATAATGATCAAGGGATCGATCCAAGAAGAAGTTATAACAATTGTAAATATTTATGCACCCAACATAGGAGCACCTAAATACATAAGGCAAAGGCTAACAGCCATAAAAGGGGAAATCAACAGTAATACAATCATAGTAGGGGACTTTAACAACCCACTTTCACCAATGGACAGGTCATCCAAAATGAAAATAAATAAGGAAACACAGCTTTAAATGACACATTAAACAAGATGGACTTAATTGATATTTACAGTACATAAGATCCAAAACCAACAGAGTACACTTTCTTCTCAAGTGCTCATGGAACATTCTCCAGGAGAGATCATATCGTGGGACACAAATCAAGCCTTGGTAAATTTAAGAAAATTGAAAGCATATCAAGTATCTTTTCCGACCACAACACTATGAGACAAGATATGAATTACAGGAAAAACACTGTAAAACATACAAACACATGGAGGCTAAACAATACACTACTAAATAACCAGGAGATCACTGAAGAAATCAAAGGAGAAATCTAAAAATACCTAGAAACAAATGACAATGAAAAGATGACAACCCAAAACCTATGGGATGCAGCAAAAGAAGTTCTAAGAGGGAAGTTTATAGCAATACAATACTACATCAAGAAACAAGAAACAGGGGGTTTCCCTGGTGGTGCAGTGGTTGAGAATCTGCCTGCCAATGCAGGGGACACAGGTTCGAGCCCTGCTCTGGGAAGATCCCACATGTTGCGGAGCAACTGGGCCCGTGAGCCACAATTACTGAACCTGCGCGTCTGGAGCCTGTGCTCCGCAACAAGAGAGGCCGCGATAGTGAGAGGCCCGTGCACCGCAATGAAGAGTGGCCCCCACTAGCCACAACTAGAGAAAGCCCTCGCACAGAAATGAAGACCCAACACAGCCATAAATAAATAAATTTAAAAAAAAGGAAAAAGAAAATGCTCCCTATTTATAAAAAAAAAAGAAGAAACAAGAAACATCTCAAATAAACAGCCTAACCTTACACCTAAAGGAATTAGAGAATAATAATAAAAAAAAAAACCCAAGTTAGCAGAAGGAAAGAAATCATAAAAATCAGATCAGAAATAAATGAAAGAGAAATGAAGGAAAGAATAGCAAAGATCAATAAAACTAAAAGCCAGTTCTTTGAAAAGATCAAGAAAATTGTTTACTCATTAGCCAGACTCATCAAGAAAAAAAGGGAGAACACTCAAATCCACAGCATTAGAAACGAAAAAGGAGAAGTAACAACTGACACTGCAGAAATACAAAGGATCATGAGACATTACTATAAGCAACTATATGCCAATAAAATGGACAACCTGGAAGAAATAGACAAATTTTTAGAAATGCACAACATTACGAGACTGAACCAGGAAGAAATAGAAAATATGAAAAGACCAATCACAAGCACTGAAATTGAAACTGTGATTAAAAATCTTCCAACAAACAAAAGCCCAGGAGAGATGGCTTCACAGGCGAATTCTATCAAACATTTAGAGAAGAGCTAACACCTATCCTTCTCAAACTCTTCCACAATATAACAGAGGGAAGAACACTCCCAAACTCATTCTACGAGGCCACCATCACTCTGATACCAAAACCAGACAAAGATGTCATAAAGGAAGAAAACTACAGGCCAATATCACTGATGAACATAGATGCAAAAATCCTCAAAAAAATACTAGCAAACAGAATCCAACAGCACATTAAAAGGATCATACACTATGATCAAGCAGAGTTTATCCAAGGAATGCAAGGATTCTTCGGTATATGCAAATCAATCAACGTGATACACCATATTAACAAACTGAAGGAGAAAAACCATATGATCATCTCAATAGATGCAGAAAAAGCTTTCGACAAAATTCAACACCCATTTATGATAAAAACATTCCAGAAAGAAGGCATAGAGGGAACTTTCCTCAACATAATAAAGGCCATATATGGCAAACCCACAGCCAACATCATCCTCAATGGTGAAAAAGTGAAACCATTTCCACTAAGATCAGGAGCAAGACAGGGTTGCCCACACTCACCACTATTATTCAACATAGTTTTGGAAGTTTTATCCACAGCAATCAAAGAAGAAAACGAAATAAAAGGAATACAAATCGGAAAAGAAGAAGTAAAGCTGTCACTGTTTGCAGATGACATGATACTATACATAGAGAATCCTAAAGATGCTACCGGAAAACTACTAGAGATAATCAATGAATTTGGTAAAGTAGTAGGATACAAAATTAATGCACAGAAATCTCTTGCCTTCCTATACACTAATGATGAAAAATCTGAAAGTAAAATTAAGAAAACACTCCCGTTTACCATTGCAACAAAAAGAATAAAATATCTAGGAATAAACTTACCTAAGGAGGCAAAAGACTTTTATGCAGAAAATTATAAGACACTGATGAAAGAAACTGAAGATGATACAAATAGATGGAGAGATATACCATGTTCTTGGATGGGAAGAATCAACATTGTGAAAAAAACTATACTACCCAAATCAATCTACATATTCAAAGCAATCCCTATCAAAGTACCAATGGCATTTTTCACAGAACTAGAAAAAAATTTCACAATTTGTATGGAAACACAAAAGACCCTGAATAGCCAAAGCAATCTTGAGAAAGAAAAATGGAGCTGGAGGAATCAGGCTCCCTGACTTCAGACTATACTACAAAGCTACAGTAATCAGGACAGTATGGTACTGGCACAAAAACAGAAATATAGACCGATGGGAAAGGATAGAAAACCCAGAGATAAACCCACGCACATATGGTCACCTTATCTTTGTTAAAGGAGGCAAGAATATACAATGGAGAAAAGACAGCCTCTTCAATAAGTGGTGCTGGGAAAACTGGACAGCTACATGTTAAAGAATGAAATTAGAACACTCCCTAACATCATACACAAAAATAAGCTCAAAATGGATTAAAGACCTAAATGTAAGGCCAGACACCATCAAACTCTTAGAGGAAAACAGAGGCAGAACACTGTATGACATAAATAACAGCAAAATCCTTTTGGACCCAGCTCCTAGAGAAATGGAAATAAAAACAAAAATAAATAAATGGGACCTAATGAAACTTCAAAGCTTTTGCACAGCAAAGGAAACCATAAACAAGACAAAAAGACAACCCTCAGAATGGGAGAAAATATTTGCAAATGAGCAACTGACAAAGGATCAATCTCCAAAACATACAAGCAACTCATGCAGCTCAATATCAAAAAAACAACCAACCCAATCCAAAAATGGGCAGAAGACCTAAATAGACATTTCTCCAAAGAAGATATACAGATTGCCAACAAAAACATGAAAGAATGCTCAACATCATTAATCATTAGAGAAATGCAAATCAAAACTACAATGAGGTATCATCTCACACCATTCAGAATGGCAAGGTTCATCTCACATCATCATCAAAAAATGTAGAAACAATAAATGCTGGAGAGGGTGTGGAGAAAAGGGAACCCTCTTGCACTGTTGGCGGGAATGTAAATTGATACAACCACTATGGAGAACAGTATGGAGGTTCCTTAAAAAACTAAAAATCAAACTTCCATACGACCCAACAATCCCACTACTGGGCATATACCCTGAGAAAACCATAATTCAAAAAGAGTCATGTACCAAAATGTTCATTACAGCTCTATTTACAATAGCCAGGACATGGAAGCAACCTAAGTGTCCATCAAGAGATGAATGGAAAAAGAAGATGTGGCACATATATACAATGGAATATTACTCAGCCATAAAAAGGAACGAAACTGAGTTATTTGTAGTGAGGTGGATGAACCTAGAGACTGTCATACAGAGTGAAGTAAGTCAGAAAGAGAAAAACAAATACCGTATGCTAACACATATGTATGGAATCTAAAAAAAAAAAAAAGAAAGAAAGAATGAAAATGGTAAGAAGAACCTAGGGGCAAGACGGGAATAAAGAAGCAGACCTACTAGAGAATGGACTTGAGCATACGGGGAGGGAGAAGGGTAAGCTGGGAAAAAGTGAGAGAGCAGCATGGACATATATATACTACCAAACGTAAAATAGATAGCAAGTGGGAAGCAGCCACATAGCACAGGGAGTTCAGCTTGGTGCTTTGTGACCACCTAGAGGGGTGGGATAGGGAGGGTGGGAGGGAGGGAGATGCAAGAGGGAAGTAATATGGGGACATATGTATATGTATAGTTGATTCACCTTGTCATAAAGCAGAAACTGATACACCATTGTAAAGCAATTATACTCTAATAAAGATGTTAAAAAAAGAAAAAAAAAAATCTTCCATCAAACAAAAGCCCAAGAACAAATGGCTTCACAGGTGACTTCTATCAAACATTTAGAGAAGAGTTACACCTATCATTCTCAAACTCTTCCAAAATATAGCAGAGGGAGGAACACTTCCAAACTCATTCTACAAGACAAATATCACCCTGATACCAAAACCAGACAAAGATGTCACAAAAAAAGAAAACTACAGGCCAATATCACTGATGAACATAGATGCAAAAATCCTCAACAAAATACTACCAAACAGAATCCTACATAACATTAAAAGGATCACACACCATGATCAAGTAGGTTTATCCCAGGAATGCAAGTATTCTTCCATATACACAAATCAATCAATGTAATACACCATATTAACAAACTGAAGGATAAAACCATATGATCATCTCAATAGATGCAGAAAAAGCTTTTGACAAAATTCAAAGCCCATTTATGATAAAAACCAACCAAAAAGTAGGCATAGAGGGAAACTACCTCAACATAATAAAGGCCATATATGATAAACCCACAGCCAACTTCATTCTCAATGGTGTAAAACAGAAAACATTTCCAGTAAGATCAGAAATAAGAAAAGTTTGCCCATTCTCACCACTATTGTTCAAACATAGTTTTGGAAATTTTAGCCAGACAATCAGAGAAGAAAAAGAAATAAAAGGAATACAAATCAGAAAAAAAAAAGTAAAACTGTCACTGTTTGCAGATGACATGATACTATACATAGAGAATCCTAAAGATGCCACCAGAAAACTACTAGAGCTAATCAATGAATTTGGTAAAGTAGCAGGATACAAAATTAATGCACAGAAATCTCTTGCGTTCCTTTACACTAATGATGAAAAATCTGAAAGAGAAATTAAGGAAACACTCCCATTTCCCATTACAACTAAAAGAATAAAATACCTAGGAATAAACCTACCTAAGGAGACAAAAGACCTGTATGCAGAAAACTATAAGACAATGATGAAAGAAATTAAAGATGGCACAAACAGATGGAAAGATATACCATGTTCTTGGATTGGAAGAATCAACATTGAGAAAATGACTATACTACTTAAAGTAATCTACAGATTCAATGCAATCCCTATCAAACTACCAATGGCATTTTTCACAGAACTAGAACAAAAAAATTCACAATTTATATGGAAACACAAAAGACCCCAAAAGGCCAAAGCAATCTTGAGAAAGAAAAATGGAGCTGGAGGAATCAGGCTCCCTGACTTCAGACTATACTACAAAGCTACAGTAATCAAAACAGTATGGTACTGGCACAAAAACAGAAGTATAGATCAATGGAAAAGGATAGAAAGCCCAGAGATAAACCCACACACATATGGTCACCTTATCTTTGATAAAAGAGGCAAGCATATACAATGGAGAAAAGACAGCCTCTTCCATAAGTGGTGATGGGGAAAATGGACAGCTACATGTAAAAGAATGAAATTGCAACACTCCCTAACACCGTATACAAAAATAAACTCATAATGGATTAAAGACCTAAATGTAAAACCAGACACATAAAACTCTTAGAGGAAAACATAGGCAGAACACTCTATGACATAAATAACAGCAAGATCCTTTTGGACCCACCTCCTAGAGAAATGGAAATAAAATCAAAAATAAATAAATAGGACCTAATGAAACTTAAAAGCTTTTGCACAGCAAAGGAAACCATAAACAAGACCAAAAGACAACCCTCGGAAAGGGAGAAAAAATTTGCAAATGAAGCAACTAACAAAGGATTAATCTCCAAATTTACAAGTAGCACATGCAGCTCAATATCAAAAAAACAAATAACCCAATCCAAAAGTGGGCAGAAGACCAAAATAGACACTTCTCCAAAGAAGATATACAGATTGCCAACAAACACATGAAACGATGCTCAACATCACTAATCATTAGAGAAATGTAAATCAAAACTACAATGAGGTATCATCTCACACTGGTCAGAATGGCCATCATCAAAATTTCTATAAACAAAAATGCTGGAGAGGGTGTGGAGTATAGGCAACCCTCTTGCACTGTTGGCGGGAATGTAAATTGATACAGCCACAATGGAGAACAGTATGGAGGTTCCTTAAAAAACTAAAAATAGGACTACCATATGACCCAGCAATGCGACTACTGGGCATATACCATGAGAAAACCATAATTCAAAAAAGAGGTGTACCACAATGTTCATTGCAGCACTATTTACAATAGCCAGGACATGGACACAACTTAAATGTCCATCGACAGATGAATGGATAAAGAAGATGTGGCACATATATACAATGGAATATTACTCCGCCATAAAAGGAAACTAAATTGAGTTATTTGGAGTGAGATGGATGGACTTAGAGACTGTCATACAGAGTGAAGTAAGTCAGAAAGAGAAAAGCAAATACCGTATGCTCACACATATATATGGAATCTAAACAAAAAAAAAGGTTCTGAAGCACCTAGGAGCAGGACAGGAATAAAGAAGCAGACATAGAGAATGGACTTGAGGATACGGGATTGGGGATGGTAAGCTGGGACAAAGTGAGAGAGTAGCATCGACATATATGTACTACCAAATGTAAAATAGATAGCTAGTGGGAAGCAGCTGCATAGCACAGGGAGATCAGCTCGGTGCTTTTTGACCACCTAGAGTGGTGGGATAGGGAGAGTGGCAGGGAAATGCCTGTGGGAGAGGATATGGGGATATATGTATACATAAAGCTGATTCACTTTGTTATACAGCAGAAACTAACACAACATTGTAAAGCAATTATACTCCAATAAAGATGTTTAAAAATAATTCTCCGACAGATCATTCATTATAGGGACATATCATCATTTTTACAACCAATTTCCCATTGTTGAACAGTGATGTCATCTACATTTTGTTCACTATTTCATCACAATGCTGTGATGAACAAGCATTCTTATAGCTGAGCAGTTAAGCACATCTGTGATCCTTTAAATAAATTCCTTGAAGTCATCCCTATTAATATATTTTCACAGCTAGTCTTAACAGCATTGATAAAACAACACTTATCTCCCAGGGTTAGATTATGTTTGTCTTTGACAATCACTTTGGTGTTTCCATATCGTTCAAGTATTGCTCTCCTTGGCCCTCTGCCTTTCATGACTTAACCTCCTCTGAGTTGTTTACATTTCAGAAGGGCACTCTACAAATTAAAGAAGCAGGAAAAATTTCCTCTCAGCACCTCTCTTCCTAGTCACAGCAACCTTTCTCCCCCAAAATCCCAAACCTCTTATCAATCCCTCTCTCCCTAACATCCCTAGCAAATTAGAAAGTTAGACTAACTAATTCATATTAAGTTTTAAATGCCTAGGGAAGTTTAAGGTATTGTCTCTTCAGTGTTGCAAATTTTATAAATGAAAAAAAAATCCATTATCCAATAGAAATGTAACTTTCAAGCATCAGAAATAGGCCTATTTAGGAAATTTAGGTAAAAGAGGAACTTCCCTGGTATGCTCAGATTTATGGGTTATGTAGTGTTAAGCAAAAATGTAAGAGGAAAGTGCAAAACATCAGGTTCAATATGTTCCTTTTGTAGCAAATGTTGTGTGTGTGTGTTGGGGGCAGGGCAGGTGGGGGTGGGTACTTTGCTCTTATAAGCATGAAATAACTTTACAAAGATACACAGGGAGTGAGCAATAGTAGTTGATTTGGGAGAGGAAAACTAGGTGATTGTTAGATAAGAATGAATGAAAATATATTTGAAATCTGAAATATAATGAAATACATTTATATACGTTTCATCATATATACTGAAATGAAATTTAAAATTTTCTGGCCTTAAAAACTCTATACCTTTGAATGCATTATGTATTCCCCCAATTTTTTAATTAAATTAAAAAACAAACATAAATTCATGACATAAATTGCTATTTACTTTGTGAATAGACAAATGCTACAAAGGCTTGAAAGGAATTTTTATGATAAATTATGTCAACCCATTTCCCATGCACCCAAGAGGAAGACAGAAGCCGAGATACTTTGGCCAGAGAGGGTGTCATTTGACTTACAAAAAAAGTCATTAAATCAAACTCAGTAGAGAATGGGAATGATTGTTGAAAATAAAAAGAACAAATGGGGTAGAGCCTGTTCTTCTCAAACATGAAGATCATGCACTCTCTCATTCCAGTGATTAAATAAAAACTATTTTCTGTGGTCCTGTCTATAGTAGCAATGCTCCATTTATAGTGGAGTGAAGGGGGGAAAGACGAAATGACAAATTGACATATTATTCTGGCAGATAGCCATCAGTATAAGAGAAAGGAGCATTCAGAAGATCCATTTTCAGCTCCCAAGACCATTTATTTCACACTTCTGTCATCTCTGGTTGCCTTTCCAGCAATCTGTCAACAGTTTCTATCTGCCAAAGACACACATTTAGCATCCAAAAGGAATGATAAGGTACATCCAGCTCCTAACCTATGGAGCTTAGTTTGGCTCAAAAATAAAACCAAGGACAAAAGCTAATCAGACCACTTTTCACATGCACAATTTTCGTATTTTACAAAGCAAGTGACTAGCACATGAAGATATCTGTTGATGTCTTACACATCTCTGTTCACAAGATTTTGGCATTTTATCATTTGTTTATTGACCTCTTACTGAAGAGGTGTACTTGAGACTGAGGATAGAAGGATGGATAAGAAATGGTCCCTGCCACCAAGAAGATTTGGGGCTGATGGAGGAAGACAAAGCAGTAAACTGTCAATTAAAATTTAATATGATTCATGTCCTAATAAAAGTGTGCCCAGGACATTATGGGAACACAAAAGAGGTGGACCTCAGACTAGCAGGGTCAAAAGAAAGCTTTCCAGAAGAGTGAAACTGAACTGGGATTCTAAAGGCAAGCAAGAAGTAGCAGGATGGAGAATTAAAGAAAAAACACCTAGTCTGGATTCTAATATGGGTATTGATTACCTGCTGTGATGACCCTGACACTCTTGGCCCTCCCATCCAGGCTTCAGCTCTCCCCTTCTTGGTACTAAATCTCAGGGGCTGGCTCCTGTAGGCTCTGTTTCCCAGGCTCTGTCAGTTCCTGAGAGTCAGAACAGAGAAAAGGAGGGCTGAGAACTGGATCAGAGGGGAAATAAGCCCAGAGCTATCACAGCAAGTAAGCAATATCCACAATAGAATCCTTATTGGGTTTTTTCAGAGGGAAGAAGAGACAGGAGACTGAAAGGCAGACAAAGGGAGAAGCCAGAGTCTTTCCTCTCTGCCTTGGACAGTATCTCCAGCACAGTGTCCCACTGTGATTCCTGTTTCCACTGAATAGACCCACTTGAGGTTCTAGCTTCTAAGAGGTGATCTCTCCAAGATAACCCTCCCTCCTCCTTCTCCATCTCCCTCTCGCCAAGAGATGGTGAGGTATTCTTGCTGTTGCTAATCTCTGGTGGCTTCATTAACCTCTCTTTGGCTTCACAACTCTTCTATAACCTGTGACCTCAATTCTGTGCTATTACTATTCCTTGTGTCATTAAAGTCCCTCTGTTTTAAATACTCAAGACATTTTCTGGTGAGACCCTGAGAGATGAACTGTCCATCTCCCTACAGAATCTGTGCTACTCAAGGACAAAGGTGGCCTTTGAACAGTTTTGCCTCGTGCACCTAAAGAAGACACATCAAAAGACGAAGGGAGAGAGGGTGTGGAGGATGGTATAGAAGGAACAAAGAAATAAACAATCATTGTTAAGGACACCCCCCATTTCCAGACCAAGAGAACTATAGTCTTTAACAGACACATTTATTTACATGACATCCTGAGCCATCATAAGCATCAATATTCTGCATGACTGAAGCATGATTATAATGAACAGCTGTCCAGCAAGATGAGTAACATCTAATTAGCGGTGAGAGGAAGATGTGACCTTGAAAGACCTTGTCAGTTGATGGGCCTTTCTGTGATGTGGACACCTCCTGCCCTATTAAGAAATGGAGGAAAGTCCCAGCTACTCTTGGTTGACCAGAACTTAAAGCTAAATCAAGCAGCTGCTAAAATCTGGCCCTTTCCTCATGTTGTATATACTTCCCTAATGTGAAGATAAGCTCATCTGTATCATCCAGGCTTTTGAAGACAAAAATGTACGTTGTTTATCAAGGCAGGCTAGCTGGTCACTGATCAAGTTCAAAAGTCTAGTACTTAATACCCATATTCTGTCCATCCTATTTCCATTCTGCTTCAAGAAGCAGAGGAAGGAATAGCCAAACTAAACTACTGGCAGCGTGCAGCATGAAGTCACATTAGGATATTGACTCTTCTGAAATGCTGGAGTAAAACATAAGGATCATGTTTATCCCACATCAGTTTCCTGTCTACATTATTTATTTTTAAGCAGTAAACATACTTGAAGGGTAGTGATGTAGCCTCTAGAAGAATTACTAAGAAATCAGACACAATTTCTGTAAATCTTCAGAGGGGTATTGATGTGAAATTTCAGACATGGTGGGTGTGAGCATACTTTTTTTGGGGGGGCTGGTGGCATACTTTTGTGGGTTTGTGAAAATGCATACGAGGTTCCCGTGACAGATCTGTGGTCCTTGTCCAATATTAGCAGAGCAAAATATGAAGATTATTGTTAATTTTTAATAACCATATCTCCAGTTGTTTTAATAGAATGCTTTTTTTGTCTTTTCTTGGTCATAAGCAAGAAGATCACCTGTGTTTTCAGAATCATTAATATTTCTCACAGGAATCATTTTCCTATCTCTACTTTGCCTGGATGATACATCAATGTGCCATGGCATCGTTTGGGGTTTTCACGGAAACTATAAAACACTCTGGTAGTTTGGAAGCCTGCAAGTATTCCTAGAGCCATAAGACTGCTCAGCGCATCTCAAGTCCACTCAACTACCAGCAGAGCATGCATGGGGACCAGCACCCACACCAGGACTGCATTGTCAGTGTGGTTATTGGAAAGGCCACCAAATTCCAGATAGACTGGGAGACATGACTCCATGCCCTACTGTGACCTTCACCAAACCTTATGTGATTTTACTAGGATTTAGATGTTATTAACTTCAATTCTATCATCTATAACATGGTTCACTCACATAGGTATAAGAAAAGTTAAATACTGAAGATCTCTGAAAAAACTAAGTGTACATAAGAAAGATAGGATAATTATTCCAAAGCCACCAATTACCATCTATGATGTTGGTCATGTTACTGCACTTCTCTAAGCCTCAGTTTTCTTAGCTCTAAAAGTGTGATAATAATATGACATATGCTGTAGATCTACATGAGATTAACTGAAATACTGTGCACAAAGCTCTTTGCTCAGTAAGTGGTATATAGTAAGTCACCCAAAAAAAAAAGAAATGCTAGCGAACATCAACTTCAATAATAATAAAATAATTGGTCCCTATTTCTTGAGCACCTACTATGTACAAACCACTTGGACACATACAAATGAATGTTGGAAACAGCTCCTAGCCTTGAGAACATACAAATAGTTTAAAAGGATATCATGTGTGCATCAAAGTGTAATAATTTACTACAGTATATTCTGGGTGAGGCAGATGATACAGCAGGAAGAATTTCAGAGCCACCAGGATGGTCCAGAGGGACCAGAGGGCAGCTAAACAGATTTGAAGTCATCAAGCTGGAGCAAGGGGATAGGGCCTTTCTATCTCTATTTCAGTCTTTGGACATAGGTCACCTGGGAAGGGGTGTGGCCTTGGACAAAGCAGCTCTGTTCAGCTGAGCCAATTTCTAAAGAATTCTGACCACTGATGGCTGTATTAAGGCCGTGTTTCCAGCAGCTGCAGGAGTTAAGTGTTTCATCCATGCAGGTGGATCTAAGAGGCTCAGCACAGGGTTCACACACGAGCCCCAGGAATGGTTCAGAACAGCCCTGACTGATTCAGGAGTCCTCCTCACTGGGGTACAACTCTCCCCGCCCCCAAATCCTTTCAAAGCAGCTCTAATTTGGATAAGCAATGAGGGACCCCCTCAGAACCATCCAGAATACCCAGAGCACCTGAAAGCCTGCTGCACGCAGAAAAGTCCTCACCTTCCCTAGGAGTGAGATAGTCAGAGATAGCTCTGAAAGCTGGTGTGTCCCCAATGCGCTAGTGTAGATCAGCTCTCTGAGGCTGAGGAAATTGTAAAACTTCTGTTCAAATCCCCATATCTGTAGCCCCAAAATGGAAGTTGGGTTCATCACAAGCAAAGTCCCTGAATACCAGTTCACCAAATGAGCAAATTCTCTGAGCTCATCTCTTTTATATATATATAGAGAGAGAGAGAGAGAGAGAGAGAGAGTTGTATTTGACAAATTTTAATTTTGTCTCCAGGTTGTCATTTTAAAGAATGTTCACTTTGTCTCTGTTCCTTCTCTCCACTACTGTAGCTTGGAGATAAGGGATAAATAGAGACTGTGGACCAAAGACAGGGCAGATAATAGGGTCCTGAAAGATAGCAATCTTTAACATATTCTTGGACATTCTTTTGAATATGTAGAATGTTACAACTATATTTTTCTTATACTTCTTTCCAGTCATCCAGAGATTGGGTTTTGTTCAACTGACTTTCAGCAAATTGGCCTTCCTGCTTCCCCTACAAACGCATGCTGATGGTGAGTCGTGGAAACCAAGGAGTAAGAGTCGAAAGGGATGCCAGAATCCTCTCATCCAGTTACACCAACCATGGCATGAGTTTTTGAGCCCCTCCACGGACCACTTGGTGAGGTCATACGTGAGCTCTTGAGTCCACCCTTCCTATCTCTGAACAGCGAAGACCCTCAGAAGCACACCCTCACCTCTGGAACCTTGCAGGACACGCCCACCACATCTTGACACTGCTCCCTCAAGTGGTGGAAGGCGCTCACATGTGCACCTGAGTCTCCTTTTCCCCTGATTAAAACATCCCACACTCCTCCAAAAAACACATTTTGCATGGTTTTCTGTCCCTTTTCAAATGTTCACCTCTGAATCTTTTCTAGTGTACCAGCATCCTCTTGCAGTGTTGCTCTGTCATATCTTCTTTTTTAACTACGAAAATAACAAATTTTTAAAGATTTTCTTATTATAAAATATATATAAATATATTTTTAAATCTTTTAATGTTTTTCACAAAAAAATTTAGAAAGCACAGATGAAAAAAAAGAAAAGTGTCCATATCTGCAGTGGTCATCTGTGGGTTTTGTCTTCCCAGCACCTCTCCCCCTTTCCTTGTTAGCAACACCCATTTCCGTTCCCATCAGTGTAGGCCAAGTATGGTCATGTGACCCAATCTAGGCCAATCAGACTCTCCTCTCCCAGGATTTTAAATCTTGAAGGGAGACATTTTAGGATTGAAAAATGCTTGGAGCTGATGGACTCCAGCACCAGGGTGCTCTCCTTTGTCTCCAACTACCCATGTCTGGAAGCCTCCTTTGATACTGACCTTCCAATACCCACGTGTTGCGCTTTTTCTCAAGTCTGTGACCTGCCCCACAGCTTCCAGGACACTCCATATTTACTTAAGTTACATGGAGTTGTTTGACTGAGATGCAATCCCAACACCCATAGATAATCAGAAGTTAATATTTTGTGGATAACATTCTTGTTTTTTTCTTTGTATGGATTAAAAGAGAGAATAAACAAGTTAGATGAAAAGGAAGGAATACAGGAAGGCAGGTTACATAGAATTTTTTTTCCCCAAAAGTGGGTGGAACAATATAAACTAGTTGATATGTTCCTTTTTTATTGAACAAAATATGGTGACCATCTTATCATGTCTCCCTCTAGAGTCTCCTGTTCTTTGATCATGGCCATAGAGTAAACGTAACCCAGTACTTGATGAATACAAAGACTAAGGTACACTCTCTCCTCTCCAAGAGCCCAGAGTTTGATTAAGGAGTTTATTATGCACACAAACAACAATAACAGAAAAGTCCACAAAGAGTTTTCCACCAGTCAAGCCTTTAGGTGCACAGTGCAAGGAGCTCTGTGTTCCACCATAGGTTTTGCTGCTGGAGAGGCAGGATCAGAGTTCTCCCTTCAGGAGGCCAGATCCGGCCATTGCCACGCAGCTTAGCCTAATCAGTCCAACTCTCAGCCCCTCCAGCAGCAGCTGTGTTGTCAGGTCTGGCCCCCTTCTGATCTGTCACCACCGGGGAACGTGGAACTTGCACCTTCTGAGATTCGAGTGTGATGGGAGTGGAGGGAATTGAACTTTGCTCCTTCAGAGCTCCCTGGCCCCCCGGCTATCTCTAGAACAAGGGAGATTTCTGGGAGAATCAAGTCGCACCTTGTCCTGACACTCGACTCACAAAGTGCTAGGGTGCTGGCTCACATCCAATATGGAGAGAAAACTTCATGTCCACATGCAGAAGGGAGGAAGAAGGAGGTGGGACAGTGGGGACAATGGCGAGAACCTTGTGTGAGAAAGTAGCTGGTTATAGGGAAATGTCCTGGAGACACAGCATAGAATCCTCTATGGGACTGTCCTAGGGCCTCCTTATCCCTCCCTTCCTTTCACAGTCCCTGTGCCCCCTCTGTGTTACCACCCACCCAGAGCACAACCCTGACACTTGAGGGTATTCAGGGCAGCTGGAACAGGCCAAATCATTCAGTCTCCAAGTCACTTCTTATCTTAAGCTGGAAAAACTCGGGAATCTTCTGCAATCCCCCTATCAAGATGACACTCAATGAATTCCCAGATTCTGTCCACTCACAGGGCCAGAAAAGTGGAAGGATAGGGTTTCTAGAAGTCTTCCAGGTTTAGCTGGATCTAGGGAGTGAATAGCTGGAAGCACCTGACTCTAAGCCAGAGCAGCCTTCCAGCCTCAAACCCTCACTCCAGAAGAGTCACAGAGCTTCAGAAATCCCCAAACTGTCCTGGAGCCCAGGGTGGCCAGCCCGGCCATGAAGCCCCTCACTGGGGTGGAGGGCAGGTTAACTGGGAGGAAGGCAGAACAAGCTTAAAATCTAGCTGAATGATCTTGGGAGAGTTTCTCCACCTGTCTTACTGCCATTTGTAAAATGGGCACAATAATAGTCATCTTATAGGCTTATTTTGATGTTTTAATGAGGTAGAGCATATAAGGCTCTAAGCATATTGCCTGGCATGTAGTAAAAGTTCAATACCTTTCAGCTACTTTTATAACTTTTTTTTCCATGTACAGGCTGACAAAAAGTCCAAAATATGAAGTGAGGAGGCCATTTTCCTAGCTCTGCCTTTTCCAATGCAAATGTCATAAATCAGATCTGACCAATAGAGCTTTTTGTGATGACGAAAGTGTTCTATATCTGCATTATCCAATACTGTAAAATAATGAGCACTTGACACGTGGTTAGTGTGACTGAGAAACTGAATTTTTACTTTAGTGCATTTTATTATTTTTTTTTAAGAAGACATTTTATTTTTTTTAATTTATTTATTTTATTTTATTTATTTTTGGCTGCGTTGGGTCTTCATTGCTGCGTGCGGGCTTTCTCTCTAGTTGCGGTGAGGGGGGGCTACTCTTCCTTGCAGTGCACGGGCTTCTCATTGCGGTGGCTTCCCTTGTTGCGGAACATGGGCTCTAGGCACGCAGGCTTCAGTAGTTGTGGCTCGCAGATTTCAGTAGTTGTGGCTCACGGGCTCTAGAGCACAGGTTCAGTAGTCATGGCGCACAGGCTTAGTTGTTCCACGGCATCTGGGGTCTTCCCAGATCAGGGCTCAAACCCGTGTCCCCTGCATTGGCAGGCAGATTCTTAACCACTGCTCCACCAGGGAAGCCCACTGTAGTGCATTTTAATTCATCTAAGTTTCAATAGCCACATGTGGTTAGCAGCGACCTTATAGAACAATGCAGCCCTAAATGACCAAATAAGAGGTGACAAGGCTTTTCAAGTCATAATGATAGGGATTAAATTCCAAATTTAAATTAAAAGAGACAATGAATGGCTTAAGCAACTGATAGATCTTATCCAAGGGCCAGGAAGGATCACAGATGGCACCAGGTGTTGGAAAGACTGTGCAGAGAAAGGAAATGGCAGAGGGACAGTTAGAGCCTCAGTCCCCCCATCCAATCCACAGAGGGCCGGCCTTGCACACAGCTGGCTGGTGCAGGAAAGATGGGGTTTCTGTGCTTCACATGTGGTTAATCTCTTGGGGCCAAGGTGGCTGTTCTTGCTATCAGGCAGATTAACTGTGTATTTATGGCCCTGCCTGGAGAGTCCAAAATAAGCTGTAAACAGTTCTAAACAGCACAGTCAGATCCTGCTGAGGGCCTGCTTTTTCTGTATACAAGAGAGCAACTTGCTGTAAACTGCTAAAAGGGTGGGGGCGGGGGAGGAAACAGAAAGGTCCCCTTCTTCGTGGGATGCAATGCCAGAGTGATAAGGTGAGCAGGTCCCAGGCTTGAGACCAGACGCCCTCTTGGCTCTGCACTTTGGACAAAATGAGAAACCCGAGATGATACAGGGGAAGAGATGATAGCCATCAAGAAGGCAGCTGCCAGCACTAAGGCACTTGGAGCTGCTCCTCTTTTATCAGGAGCAGCTGTAAGTAATGGATCCAGCCTCCAATTTATGTGTCTGCTTGTCTTGCTTTGACTTGGGAAGTAAAAAGTAAACCATAAAAAAAAAAAAAAAAAAAAAAAAAAACCACTCTGTTGGTACATTGAGGATTTTGCTCCTGAACTAATCTCAAAAATAGCCTCAAGAAGGCTATCATTTGGGTTTCCCCACATTAAGAAATTGTATAAGACAGTTATTATAATGTCACCTCTGGAAACAAAAAAGAGAACTCTCTTATCTACACAACCATCAGATGCCATTTCAAGCCTAATATAATGTATTCAAATTCCCCTTTTTTATTTGCCTGGAGGAGACAGAGCTGCTTGCCCTAAAAATGTTGTATCTTTGACAAAGAAATTCCAGTTTTAAGAGTTATCTTAAGGAAAAAAGTCAGAGATATACACACACATCAATGCACACAGGTGTTTATTACAATGGTATTAATAACAAAAGAAACTATGTAAATATCCAAAAATAAGGATTAGTATTGGTACAATATAATCTTACACAGCCATTACAAACTTACCGTTCCAGAGATGTTTAGTAGTAGGGAAGAGTACATTTTTATGGTAAAAATGAAAAGAGCATAATGGTTTATTGTGTGGGATCCCAAATTTCTTAGACCCATGGCTTTGGCTGTGGGTATGGCTATTTAGAAAGACACTGAGAAAATATTTCAAAATATTTGTGGAGATAATCTTTGGAGAGTGAAATTATGAATCATCCTTACCTTCCTCTTTTATACTTTTCTGAAGTTAGTATAGCATAAAATCAGAAGCATTCCACAGCTCATAAGCGCCCAGCAGCCAGGAGAATGAAAAGGATCTAAAGTCACTGAGACTGATAATAATAATAGGTCCATGGGACTTCATGGTCTGACCCAATGAACTTCATTTACAGCCTCCTGGTAAATTTAAAGTCATTCCAGGCTTCCAGAAGAGTTTTCCTCAACATTCACCAATAGATTTTATTTTCCGCACATGTGCTGAAACAAACAGACTTCCTCCAATGTGTTTATGTGCTGGTTAAGAGGAAAGTATTTCGTCTCATACCATTAGAGTCTTACAGACATTCTTTTTCTATTCCCAATTCTCATTAGTCATAACTGTCCCTCTGCCTTGTTCTGAGATACTTTCCAATTGAGAAATAATGGAGTACATAAATTCCATAAGCCCAGGAATTTTGTCTGTGTTGCTCAATGTTGTAACTCCAGCACTGAAAACAGTGTATGGTACATAGTAGACACTAAATTAATACTGAATCAATGGATGGATGGATGGGAGGATGGCTGGGTGTATGGATGAATGAAACCCAACATGTCAAAACTAAACAAAGTGAGCTAAAATTTTAGGTAAACCACTGAGTCAAATTCTGTACCTTGGAGCCCTAAAAACAAAGTGAGATTTTCCAGTCAAAACATAAATGCCAATCGATAAATGAGCCAAAGGTACACAATATGATCAGACTAAAAATAAGGAACTAAGAAGCCCTAATTTCTTTAATTTAGCAAACCGCCTTAGCACTTTAAGTCAAACAAGCAATAGTACTTAGAGTCTGTAGTCAACAATCCTGCTATTTAAGGCACAGTTTTCTTCTTTCTACTTCATGATCTTTCTGTTGCCTATAATGGCAGATTTTATTTTCCAAAAATGCCCTCAATAATGTCTCCCATTCCACATGCTCTTCTGAAATGTGGCCTTGCCTTTCCCCAACTAGAAGTAGAGTCTATTTCTTAGTCCCCTGGAATCCGAGTGCACTCCAAGACTGCTTTAGCCAGTAGACTATGGAAGTGATGAGTTGCCATGTCTTCACGTCATCTACTGGAGACACCCCGTGGAGAGGCCCTGAGACCACGTGGAAAGAGAGAGGAATCCTGCTGAGTCCAGCCCTCCAAACATCCCTGCCAAGGCACAGGTGTGTGAGCAGAGTCATCTTGGACCTTCCAAGCAAACTCAGCCACTGGCTGGATTCCCCTGAGTTATTCTAGTCAATAACACATGGAGCCAAAGAATCACTCTGCTGTGTCCACCTCAATTCCTGACCCACAAAATCATAAGATATCATAAAAATAGATGTTATTCCACTAAGTTTTGGTGTAGTTTGTTACTTTGTAATAGATAACTGGAACATATCCCTTTAATCACATCACTTCACTTCCACCAAGAGATGTCGTTAATTCATTTAGTCAAAGTGGCAGGATTACTTAATGGAAAAATTAACTTTTTTCTTGTAGCCTTATTAGAGTGAGAAATCAATGTATTTTCTCCTCACAAATCCCTTCACCCCACTCACAAGAAATAAGAGTGGTGCTGGGGAGTAAACCAAAATTAGCCTCCTGAAAGCATACGGTATCCCTGCCTAGAAAATAAGAGACTTTTGTTTCCACTAAAAGGCAAAGATTCTTTCCCCTCCCTTGAACCTGAGTGGACCTTTGTGTGTCTTTATGCCAGTACCATACCGTTTTGATTATGTAGCTTTGTAATGTTTTGAAATCAGAGGGTGAGGTATCCAGTTTCTTCTTCTTTCTCAAGATTGTTTTGGTTATTTGAGGTCCTTTGTGATTCCATTTGAATTTGAGGATTGTTTTTTCTATTTCTGTAAAAAAAAAAAGTCATTGGGATTTTGATAGAGATTGCATTCAATCTGTAGATCACTATGGGTAGTATGGATATTTTAACAATATTAAGTCTTCCAATCCATGAACATGAGATGTCTTTTCATTTACTTGTGTCTTCATTAGTTTCTTTAAGTATTGCTTTATAGTTTTCAGTGTACAAGCCTTTCACCTTCATAGTTAAGTATATCCCTGTGTATTTTATTGTTTTTGATGCTATTGTAAATGGGATTGTTTTCTTAATTTCCTTTTCAGAAAATTCATTTTTAGTTATTATAAAAATACAACTGATTTTTGTATTTTGATTATGTATCCTACAATTTTGATGAAATCATTTATTAGTTCTAACAGTATTTTTTTTTCTTTTTAGAATCTTTAGGGTTTCTAAATGTAAGGTAGTGTCATCCGTGAACAGAAATAACTTTACTTCTTTCTTTCCAATTCAAATGCATCTTATTTCTTTTTCTTTCTTAATTGCTCTGGCTGGTACTTCCAGTACTGTGTTGGATAGAAGTGGCAAGAGTGGATATCCTTGTCTTACTCCTGATTTTAGAGCAAAAGCTTTCAGTTTTCCACCATTGAGTATGATGTTAGCTGTGTGCATTTCATATATTGGCCTCTTTATTTTAAATAGTCTGTGACTTCCTTGCTTTGTCCTACTTGTGGACATGTGGAATTATGAAGAGTGGTAGATTTTGATTAATGCTTAAACTCAATTACACTCACAGGATTCAGTTCTTAAGACCTTTCTATCTTTCCAGTTTAGACCTTTTCTCAGTAAATATGAAAGAGAAGCATTCAAATTCCCTTATTCTCTTCTTTAAAAACGTTTTTGAAAAATATGATATTTAAGTTGCCACATTATTTTATAGCCCTATCTTATCACAAATACAGAGCAGGACACATTAAATGAGATTCCACCTAAATTGACATTGTTTGTCCTGGCACCATTCATTTCCTGGGAGCTGGTATATTTGTTATACAACTCAGAAGACTAGGCTAATTGTTGACCTAACAATAGTGCAGCTGCAAGCTGAAAAAACATTCAGGTCCCCACAGGACAGCTTAAAACAAAAATAGTGTATCACTTGTATCAGGCAAAGTGACTAAATTCAGCCCCATGAGTAAAATCAAGAATTTGACCCACTTTTCTGAGAAAAAAGGGGGGGAAGATTTTCTTTATGCATGGACTATGTCTGCAAGTTTAATGGACAAATATGGTTAATATAATTCCCTGAATACAGCAACACTACTAAACTAAGAAAAAAACTTGTTGATTAATTCTATGGCAAGGAATCATCTTTGTCCACAAACCTCATGACTTAGGATTCACATTACCTAGAAAAGTACTAACCAACCCACATAGCTATTAAGACTTGAAATATGACTGGTATGACTGAGAAACTGTTTTTAATTTATTTCCATTTAATTTACTTAAATTAAAATTTTAAACTTACAATAGACTCAATTATTGGAAAACTTTTAAGTATGCTTAGAATAACTTGGTATGTGAATTTATTGATACATTTTCAACCATAAATTTTTATAAACTCAAACTACAGATCACTTATTTCTGATATAAATTTAGGGCCCAAATTGAAAGGCACTCTAACTGGAAAACTCAGACCAACTTCATAGATTTAGTGTGACAAAGAGAATGTAAAATGTTGGGTTGGCCAAAATGTTCATTGGGGGTTTTCTGTTGCATGTTAACAGAAACAACTGAACGAAATTTTTGGCCAACCCAATATCTTATTAATAATTTTTAACATATATTACATCTTGAAATGATAATATCTGGGACATACTAAAATGAAATATATAGTTGAGATTAATTTTACCTGTTTCTTTTTACTTTTTTAATGTGGCTACTAGAAAAATTTTAATTACATATATGGCTTACATTGTATTTCTATGGTGTAACCTTGACCTACAGAATTTCCTTAATTCAACAATTCACTTTTGGAAGGGGAATCAGTCAATCAATAAAAAAATTCCAGGACTTATTTTTTATTAACTCTGTATTGTTTAAACAGGTAACAATGGCATTCTTTTATTCAAACTTTTATCTGTGCCTGACATTCTCAAAGTACTGTGTTATTTACTGAAGTGTAGAAATAAAAATCACAGCCCCCGCCTTCCAAGATCTCAGAGTCTAGTGAGGCAATGACCAAGTAAAACAAAAATTGGAACCATGTGATGAGTTAAGAAAGGTAAACCCTGGAGGACATAGAAATGTGAAAAAAAAGAATCATTTGACAGGGCCAGCAGAACAAGACATCCCAGAGGTAAGGACAGTTGAACAAGGAATTGTCCATGCTGATTGGTTACTGCCCCCTCCTTTATTGACAGTCTATGCACAGAGCTCATATTATATGCATGTAACACAGCTATGTTTTGTTGATTACTCTTCCCTGAATGGGAACATACTTGAACATACAATTTGTTCAAATATAATGAAGAGGGGATTTCCCTGGTGGCTCAGTGGTTAGGAATCCGCCTGCCAGTGTAGGGTACACGGGTTCAATCCCTGGTTCAGGAAGATCCCACAGGCCATGGAGCAACTAAGCCCATGTGTCACAACTACTGAGCCCGCATGTCATAACTACTGAAGCCCATGCACCTAGAGCCCATGCTCTGCAATAAGAGAAGCCACCACAATGAGAAGCCTGCACACCACAATGAAGAGTAGCCCCCACTCGCCACAACTAGAGAAAGCCTGCATGCAGCAGTGAAGACCCAACAACGAAGACACAGTGCAGCCAAAAATAAATAAATTTATTTTTTAAAAAACCACATATATAATGAAGAGAGACAATGGAGCATGCATTGGGCAGCCTGAAGTTTAAATTCAGGTTTGTTGTCTCAGAAACTCAGTGTGTTCTCCCTCTTAGGGAGGTATCTCCCCTTAGTGTTCAGGATACCCTGCTTAAGGAAAAGCAGACCATTCCAGAAAGTAAGAAAGAACAATCAGAGACTATCAACATAATATGAAAAGCACCCAAGAGCCAATCTGAGGAAGTGTCTTCTGACCAAAGATGGAAAAATTTGAGTAACAATAAGGATAGTAACTATAGTAGATTGAAACAAAAATGTTTGAATAAGTGAGTATTTAAAATACTTAACAGACTAATTGGCCACCATTGGAGAAGGCTAAATACAGGAAAAGACAAATAATAATAAAGAAAAAGGTGGCAGACCTTCAAGGTGGTGGAAGAGTAAGATGTGGGGATCACCTTCTTCCCGACAAATACATCAGATACATCTACATGTGGAATAACTCCTACAGAACACCTACTGAATGCTGACAGAAGACCTCAGACCTCCCAAAAGGCAATAAACTCCCCACATACCTGGGTAGGGCAAAAGAAAAAAGAAAAAACAGAGACAAAAGAATAGGGATGGGACCTGCACCAGTGGGAGGGAGCTTTGAAGAAGGAAAAGTTTCCACACAGTAGGAAGCCCCTTCACTGGCAGAGATGGTGGTGGAGGGTGGCAGGGGGGAAGCTTCGGAGCCATGGAGGAAAGTGCAGCAACAGGGGTGCAGAGGGTAAAGAGGAGAGATTCCCGCACAGATGATGGGTGCTGACCAGAACTCACCAGCTTGAGAGGCTTGCTGCTCACCCCCTGGGAAGGGTGGGTGCTGGGAGCTGAGGCTCCTGCTTAGGAGGTCAGAGCCCAGGGAGAGGACTGGGGTTGGCTGCGTGAACACAGCCTGAAGGGATCTAGTGCACCACAGCTAGCTGAGAGGAGGTCCTGGAAAACGTCTGGAACTGCCTAAGAGGCAAGAGACCATTGTTTTAGGGTGCGTGAGGAGAGAGGATTCAGAACACCGCCTAAACGAGCTCCAGAGATGGGAGCGAGCCACCGCTATCAGCACAGAAACCAGAAACGGGTATGAGATGCTAAGTTTGCTGCTGCAGCCACCAAGAAGCCTGTGTGCAAGCACAGGTCACTATCCACACCTCCCCTCCCAGAAACCTGTGCAGCCCTCCACTGCCACGGTCCTGTGATCCAGGGACAACTTCCCTGGGAGAACACACGGCATGCTTCAGGCTGTTGCAACATCACATCAGCCTCTGCCACCACAGGCTTGCCCCACTTTCCATACCCCTCCCTTCCCCTGGCCTGAGGGAGCCAGAGCCCCCGAATCAGCTGCTCCTATAACCCCATCCTGGCTGACTGAAGAACAGACACCCTCAGGTGACCTACAAGCAGAGGCAGGGCCAAATCCAAAGCTGAACCCCAGGAGCTGTGCAAACAAAGAAGAGAAAGGGAAATTTCTCCCAGCAGCCTCGGGAGCAGCAGATTAAATATCCATAATCAACTTGATGTATCCTGCATCTGTGGAATACCTGAATAGACAATGAATCATCCCAAAATGGAGGCTGTGGATTTGGGGAGCAACGATATATATATTTTTTTCCTTTTTCTCTTTTTCTGAGTGTGTATGTGTATGCTTCTGTGTGTGATTTTGTCTGTATAGATTTGCTTTTACCATTAGTCATAGGGTTCTGTCAGTCTGTTTTGTTTTTTTTTTTTTATTTAGGATAGATTTTAGTGCTTGTTATCATTGGTGGATTTGTTTTTTGCTTTTGTTGCTCTCTTCTTTCTTTTTTTTAAATTATATTTTCATTATTTTTATTTTTAATAATTATTTTTTATTTTAATAACTTTATTTTATTTTTTTAATTTTTTTCTCTTTGTTTCTTACTTTTTTCTCTCTTTTCTTCTGAGCTGTGTGGCTGACAGGGTCTTGGTGCTCCAGCCGGGTGTAAGGCCTGTCCCTCTGAGATGGGAGAGCCAAGTTCAAGACATTGGTCCATCAGAGACCTCCCAGTTCCATGTAATATCAAATGGTGAAAGCTCTCCCAGAGATCTCCATCTCAATGCTAAGACCCAGCTCCACTCAACGACCAGCAAGCTACAGTGCTGGACACACTATGCAAAACAACTAGCAAGACGGGAACACAACCACACCCATTAGAAGAGAGGCTGACTAAAATCATAATAAGGTCACAGACACCCCAAAACACATCACCAGTTGTGGACCTGTCCACCAGAAAGACAAGATCCAGCCTCATCCACCAGAACACAGGCACTAGTCCCCTCCACCAGGAAGCCTACACAACCCAATGAACCAACCTTAGCCACTGGGGCAGACACCAAAAACAACACGAACTACGAACCTGCAGAAAAGGAGACCCCAAACACAGTAAGTCAAGAAAAATGAGAAGACAGAGAAATATGCAGCAGATGAAGGAACATGGTGAAATCCCACCACACCAAACAAATGAAGAGGAAATAGGGAGTCTACATGAAAAAGAATTCAGAGTAATGATAGTAAAGATGATCCAAAATTTGGAATTGAATGGAAAAAATACAAGAAACGTTTAACAAGGACCTAGAAGAACTAAAGGGCAAACAAACAATGATGAACAACACAATGAATGAAATTCAAATTTCTCTAGAAGGAATCAATAGCAGAACAACTGAGGCAGAAGAACGGAAAAGTGACCTGGAAGATAAAATAGTGGAAATAACTACTGCAGAGCAGAGAAGAGAAAAAACAAGGAAAAGAGTTGAGGACAGCCTCAGAGACCTCTGGGACAACATTAAACACATCAACATTCGAATTATAGGACTCCCAGAAGAAGAAGACAAAAAGAAAGGGACTGAGAAAATATTTGAAGAGATTATAGTTGAAAATTTCTCTAATATGGGAAAGGAAATAGTTAATCAACTCCAGGAAACACAGAGAGTCCCATACAGGATAAATCCAAGAGGAAACATGCCAAGACACATATTAATCAAACTATCAAAAAGTAAATACAAAGATAAAATATTAAAAGCAGCAAGGGAAAAACAACAAATAACGTACAAGGGAATCCCCATAAGGTTAACAGCTGACCTTTGAGCAGAAACTCTGCAAGCCAGAAGGGCCTGGCAGGACATATTTAAAGTGATGAAAGGGAAAAACCTACAACCAAGATTACTCTACCCAGCAAGGATCTCATTCAGATTCGATGGAAAAATTAAAACCTTTACAGGCAAGCAAAAGCTAAGAGAATTCAGCACCACCAAACCAGCTTTACAACAAATGCTAAAGGAACTTCTCTAGGCAGGAAACACAAGAGAAGGAAAAGGCCTACAATAACAAACCCAAAACAATTATGAAAATGGTAATAAGAACATACATATCGATAATTACCTTAAATGTAAATGGATTAAATGCTCCAACCAAAAGACGTAGACTGGCTGAATAGATACAAAAACAAGACCCATATATATGCTGTCTACAAGAGACCCACTTCAGACCTAGGGACACATACAGACTGAAAGTGAGGGGATGGAAAAAAATATTCCATGCAAATGGAAATCAACAGAAAGCTGGAGTAGCAATTCTCATATCAGACAAGATAGATTGTAAAATAAAGACTATTACAAGAGATAAAGAACGGCACTACATAATGGTCAAGGGATCAATCCAAGAAGAAGATATAACAATTGTAAATATTTATGCACCCACCATAGGAGCACCTCAATAAATAAGGAAAATGCGAACAGCCATAAAAGGGGAAATTTACAATAATGCAATAATAGTAGGGGACTTTAACACCACACTTTCACCAATGGACACACACACAATGAAAAGATGACGACCCAAAACGTATGGGATGCAGCAAAAGCAGTTCTATGAAGGAAATTTATAGCAACACAATCCTACCTCATAAAAAAAGAAACATCTCAAATAAACAACCTAACCTTACACTTAAAGCAATTAGAGAAAGAATAACCCAAAAACCCCAAAGTTAGCAGAAGGAAAGAAATCATAAACATCAGATCAGTAATAAATGAAAAAGAAATGAGGGAAACGATAACAAAGATCAATAAAACTAAAAGGTGGTTCTTTGAGGAGATTAACAAAATTGGTAAACCATTAGTCAGACTCATCAAGAAAAAAAGGGAGAAGACTGAAATCAACAGAAAAAAGGAGAAGTAACAACTGACACTGCAGAAATACAAAGGATCATGAGACATTACTGCAAGCAAATATATGCCAATAAAATCGACAACCTGGAAGAAATGGACAAATTCTTAGAAAAGCACAACCTTCCGAGACTGAACCAGGAAGAAATAGAAAATATAAACAGACAAATCACAAGCACTGAAATTGAAACTGTGATTAAAAATCTTCCAACAAACAAAAGCCCAGGACCAGATGGCTTCACAGGCAAATTCTATCAAACATTTACAGAAGAGCTAAACCTATCCTTCTCAAACACTTCCAAAATATAGCAGAGGGAGGAACACTCCCAAACTCATTCTACGAGGCCACCATCACCCTGATACCAAAACCAGACAAAGATGTCACAAAGAAAAGAAACTACAGGCCAATATCACTGATGAACATAGATGCAAAAATTCTCAAGAGAATACTAGCAAACAGAATCCTACATAACATTAAAAGGATCATACACCATGATCAAGTGGAGTTTATCCCACGAATGCAAGGATTCTTCAATATATGCAAATCAATCAATGTGATAAACCATATTAACAAATTGAAGGATAAAAACCATATGATCATCTCAATGGATGAAGAAAAAGCTTTTGACAAAATTCAACACCCACTTATGGTAAAAACCCTCCAGAAACTGGGCAGAGAGGGAAGTTACCTCAACATAATAAAGGCCATATATGACAAACCCACAGCCAACATCATTCTCAATGATATAGAACTGAAACCATTTCCTTTAAGATCAGGAATAAGACAAGGTTGTCCACTCTCACCACTATTATTCAACATAGTTTTGGAAGTTTTAGTCACAACAATCGTAGAAGAAAAAGAAATAAAAGGAATTCACAACAGAAAAGACGAAGTAAAGGTGTCACTCTTTGCAGATGCCATGATACTATACATAGAGAATCCTAAAGATGCTACCAGAAAATTACTAGAGCTAATCAATGAATTTGCTAAAGTAGCAGGATAGAAAATTAATGCACAGAAATCTCTTGCATTCCTATACACAAATAATGAAAAATCTGAAAGAGAAATTAAGGAAACACTCCCATTTACCACTGCAACAAAAAGAATAAAATACCTAGGAATAAACCTACCTAAGTAGACAAAAGACTTTTATGCAGAAAACTATAAGACACTGATGAAAGAAATTAAAGACGACACAAACAGATGAAAGGATATACCATGTTCTTGGATTGGAAGAATCAACATTGAGAAATAGACTATACTACTTAAAGTAATCTACAGATTCAATGCAATCTCTATCAAACTACCAATGGCATTTTTCACAGAACTAGAACAAAAAATTTCACAATTGTGGAATTTGTATGGAAACACAAAAGACCCCAAAAGGCCAAAGCAAACTTGAGAAAGAAAAACACAGCTGGAGGAATCAGGCTCCCTTACTTCAGACTATACTACAAAGCTACAGTAATCAAAACAGTATGGTACTGGCACAAAAACAGAAATATAAATCAATGGAACAGGATAGAAAGCTCAGAGATAAACCCACGCACATATGGTCACCTTATCTTTGATAAAGGAGGCAAGAATATACAATGGAGAAAAGACAGCCTCTTGAATAAGCAGTGCTGGGAAAAATGGACAGCTACATGCAAAAGAATGAAATTACAATACTCTCTAATACTGTATACAAAAATAAACTCAAAATGGATTAAAGACCTAAGTGTAAGGCCAGACACTATAAAACTCTTAGCGGAAAACATAGGCAGAACACTCTATGACATACATCACAGCAAGATCCTCTTTGACCCACCTCCTAGAGAAATGGAAATAAAAACAAAAATAAACAAATGGGACCTAATGAAACTTAAAAGCTTCTGCACAGCAAAGGAAACCATAAACAAGATGAAAAGACAACCCTAAGAATGGGAGAAAATATCTGCTAATGAAGCAACTGGTAAAGGATTAATCACCAAATTATACAAGCAGCACATGCAGCTCAATATCAAAAAAACAAACAACCCAATCCAAAAATGGGCAGAAGACCAAAATAGACATTTCTCCAAAGAAGATATACAGATTGCCAACAAACACATGAAATGATGCTCAACATCACTAATCATTAGAGAAATGTAAATCAAAACTACAATGAGGTATCACCTCACACCAGTCAGAATGGCCATCATCAAAAATCTACAAACAAAAAATGCTGGAGAGGGTGTGGAGAAAAGGGTACCCTCTTGCACTGTTGGTGGGAATGTAAATTGATACAGCCACTATGGAGAACAGTATGGAGGTTCCTTTAAAAACTAAAAATAGAACTACCATACTACCCAGCAATCCCACTACTGGGCATATACCCTGAGAAAACGATAATTCAAAAAGAGTCATGTACCACAATGTTCATTGCAGCTCTATTTACAATAGCCAGGACATGGAAGCAACCTAAGTGTCCAATGACAGATGAATGGAAGAAGAAGATGTGGCCCATGTATACAATGGAATATTACCCAGCCATAAAAAGAAACAAAATTGAGTTATTTGTAGTGAGGTGGATGGACCAGGAGACTGTTATACAGAGTGAAGTATGTCAGAAAGAGAAAAACAAATACCTTATGCTAACACATATATATGGAATTTAAAGAAAAGAAAAAGAAAATGTTTCTGAAGAACCCAAGGACAGGACAGGAATAAATACGCAGATGCAGAAAATGGACTTGAGGACACGTGTAGGGGGAAGGGTAAGCTGGGAATAAGTGAGAGAGTGACATGGACTTATATACACTACCAAATGTAAAATAGATAGCTAGTGGGAAGCAGCCGCATAGCACAGGGAGATCAGCTCAGTGCTTTGTGACCACCTAGAGGGGTGGGATAGGGAGGGTGGGAGGGAGAGGCAAGAGGGAAGATATATGGGGATATATTTATATGTATAGCTGATTCACTTTTTTATAAAGCAGAAACTAACACACCACTGTAAAGCAATTATACTCCAATAACGATGTTAAAAATAAATAAATAAATAAATAAATATAAATAAATAAAGGAAAGAAACAAGTACTTACCCTGCCTTTCCTATATGAACTGTAGCAGCAAATATCCAAATAGCAGCTGTGGATCAATTCCAGCTAACTAATGAAAAATGAATGATACAATATTATTGTTTTGGCAGCCCCAATAAATTAATGGTCATTAAGCATCACTGGCAGCCAATATCACAAAAGAAGAGACAACCAGTTATTTTGTGCCACCTGAGAGAACCATCACTTCCCATGATATGTCATGACAAAAAAATCAAACTAGTGTTGATTAAGCCTGTAGACATAACTATCAGTTTTAGGAAATACAAGGACATAAGAACCTGATAAACCACACCATGGGATCCAGTCAACACAATCCAGATAGGAACTCCACAAGACAATGTTTTCTTCTATAAATAAATTTTAAGGAAAAAAAAAGAGAGACACGAGGAAGAGAAACTTTCAGATTAAAAGAAATTTGTGACATTTGGGCAAATCACAATGGCCCTTATTTTTAAATCTTGTCTCCAAAAACTATAAAAATAATTATGAGAATATTGCATATTGGATATTTAATGATAGGAAGAAATTTTGTTAGTTTTTAAGTATTGTGGACTTTTTAAAATCCTTTAGAGATACCGAAATACTTCTACATGAAAAGATTTGATGTCTGGGGTTTGCTTCAAAATAATATGGGAGAAATGAGTAAGGATATAGATAAAACAAGATTAGCCATGAGTTGATCATTGTTCAAGCTGGATGGTATTTACATTGAGGTTCATTGTACTATCCTCTCTACTTTTGTCTGTGTTGGAAATTTCCCATTAAGCAGTTATTTTTTGTTTGTTTGTTTGTCTGTTTAAATTTTCACTATGTCTTACTACTGGGTGAGAACGAGGCATGAATTCTCCCCGGGACTGCATCCTCCTGATCCAAAAGGACACCAACAAATTATTTTGTTGCTTTCAGTACAAAAAAACAGATGCTTAATTTTTAAGTCATTTTCTTATATCATCAATGTTAAAAATTGTTGCATGGGGACTTCCCTGGTGATCCAGTGGTAAAGACTCTGCTTTACAATTCAGGGGACATGGGCTCGACCCCTGGTCAGGGAACTAAGATCCCACATGCTGTGGAGCAACTAAGCCCATGCGTCACAACTACTGAGCTTGCGCGCCTCAACTAGAAAGCCTGCATGCCACAACTACAGAGGCCATGAGCCCTGGAGCCTGCATGCCACAACTAGAGAAGAGAAAACCAGCATATCACAACTAGAGAGAAGCTCATGCACTGCAACAAAAGATCCCAGATGCCTCAACAAAGACCCCGCATGCTGCAGCTAAGACCTGACACAGCCAAAAATAAATTAAATAAATAAACAATAAATAAATCTTTTAAAAAAATGGTTGCATGACAGCTCACCAATTAAAAACAATGTAATCAAAATAGTAGACATTTGCAAGTGTGCTCCCTGCAAAATGACCAACAATTAAACAAAATAAGAAAAAAGAAACTGAACTCCAAAGTTTTTCTGTGTAGATGAACATAGCTGAAGAAAAAACACCTAACTGGTTGGTCTCATTTTAAGTTCATGACCACAGATGTCAATTGGGCTCTTGTCGGCATGTTGTCTACAATCAAGTCATGCATATCTGATTCATTTGCTAACCCCTCTCCTGTATGCCTCTTAAGGGTTGTATTGTGTCCCCCCAAAAAGATATTTTGAAATTCTAACAGCCAATACCTCAAAATATGACCTTTTTTGGAAATAAGGTCTTCACAGAAGTAATCAAGTTAAAATGAGGTAGTTAGGGTAAGCTATTATCTAGTTTGACTGGTGTCCTTGTAAAAAGGGGAAATTTGGACATAGGGAACAGGCATGCACACAGGGAGATCAAGGCAGAGAGTGTAGTTGCCAGTCAACCACCAGAAACTAGGAGAGAGGCACAGAACAGATGCCCCCTCACAACCCTCAGAAGGACCCAACCCTGCCAACATCTTGATTTTGGGCTTCTAGTCTCCAGAACTGTGAGACAGTAAATTTTTGCTGTTTACATCATTTAGTTTGTGGTATTTTGTTATGGCAGCAGTAGGAAACTAATACAAAGCGTATTTCACAGCCTCTCCTCTGTCCTCACACTCCCAGTGCCTCCTACCCATCTTCATTCTGTTTGACTTTGCTTCCTTCTTCACTGAGAAATTGCAGTCATCAGAAGAGAACTTCTGCAGACTGCCGCCACCAAGCCACCAAATGGCCATCATATCTTGTTCCATAGCTTTGCTTTCTGACGGATAGTACTGATAAACTACTTGGGCTCCTATCTTCAGCCAATCCCTCATTTTGCTCACGAAATCCCATCTACCAGAGATGATTTACAAAATCTAAAGGCAGAAACGAGACAAATGTAAATCAACCTGGTACTCTCATGAGCCCCATTTTGTAGATATGGATATGAGGGCTTCGTTTCTCAGTATAACTTAGCTATGAAGTGGCAGAACCAGTACTGAAACTCACATATGCTTAATACCAAAAATGTATGCTTTTCTCTAAGAATGATCCTCAGACCACATGCAACAGAATCACCTGGGATGCTTTTTTTTAATGCATCCAGAACGAAAGAGAGACAGAGACTGACAGACACAGGCTTGTGTGAAATGCCCCAGATCTTACAAGACAAGGAAAGAAAGAGTTTAAAGTGAAGGAGGTTGAAGAGTGTGTTAGCCAGCATGTGAGAAAAACTTCCTGAAACAGAATTAAGGCATGGACAGACACAGAGAGAGAGACAGAGAGAGAGAGAGAGGATCTTAGCACAGGTGCAGCTCCCATGGGAGGATCAAAGAAGTAATAAGGATAAGGTATGGGAACCTTATGGTGACAGAGTCAGAGCCCATAACTGTTTAGCAGCTGTGTCTATGGTGGGGAAGGCTTAGGAAGAGAGGTGCTTACAGATGGCATTGATGTGTGTAAACGTTTATAACTTGTGTTGAATGTAAAGGAGGAGGGTGTTTGGCATTGACACTGCCCACTTTTATCTATAGCCGTCTTTGCCCTTAGATTTGTAAAGTGTCTCTGACATGAATGGAGAATTGTGCTCTAGTCAAACATTTAGATTAGAGTAAAATCACTACACAATTGGTTAATCTATTTTAAGTAATCAATTGTAATTAAATATATATAATACTAACCATGTCTAAACTGAAAGTAACTTAATCCATTTTTGTTCATCTTATGTGTTTCTGCAATCATCAACAGTATCACTATTTATCAGCACATAAAGTACATAAAGTGGGTCTTCAACATATGCTTGTTGAATAAATGGAAACAAAACAAGGGTTTCCTACTTAAATGCAGGAACTCCATAGGAGGAAAAATTAGCATACTATGGGCCAAAACAGAAAATCATATAGTAACAGAACTAGAAGAGAGAATAACAAAGAAAGAAAATATTTAATCTTGTATATGACATGTACATATTGTGAATAAACAAAACTTCAATATAGATAAATTAGAAAATAAAAAGAGAAAATAACTCCATATGGGTTTTAACAAGGGAATTAAGCCTGGTACCTATTAGGGTTACTGATCATCAGACTACTGGTAGGAGAGTTTAAGCATAAGAGGATGGAGGGTTAGGGATGGTTACAATCTGAAACAGGAACTAAAGACACAAACTAAGCCAAAGTTGGCCAGCTCTACAGTGAGGAGGGATCTGTGGGTCTTCTCCCAGTGATCAAAAACAAAGATTTTTTTTTTTTTTTACTTTCTAATTGTAGTTTAAAAAACTAACATAAAATTTACTAATTAACCATTTCTAAGTTCAGTAGTATTCAGTATATTAATATTTTTGTGCAACCAATCTCCAGAACTTTTTCATCTTGCAAAATTGAACCTCTATACCCATTAAATAACAACTCATTTTCTGCTTCCTATGTTCCCCTGGAAACCACCATTCTTCCTGTTTCTATGAATTTGTCTACTCTAGATACTCCATATAAATGGAATCATACACTATTTGTCTTTTTGTGTCTCACTTATTTCACTTAGCCAGATGTCCTTCAGGTCCATCCATGCTGTAACATGTGTCAGAATTTCCTTCCTTATGAAGTCTGAAAAATATTCCATTGTATGTGTATACCGCATTTTGTTTATCCATTCATCCACTGATGGGCACATAGGTTGCTTCCACTTTTTTTTTCTCCTAATGTTTCCTTGAGAGCTTTGGTTGTGGTTACTTTGACCTGTTCCAATTTGTCATTTAGGTTACTGCTAGATGCAGCCCGGAGTCTGGAAATATGCTTATACATGAGATGAATTGACTACAACCTCTCATTCATAGATCTTTAACTTCTGATCTGGTTTCAAATATGGGTGAGCTTTATGTCATGTAAGTAGAAGGTAGCTATATAATTGGTGGCACAAACATGGTTTAGAATTTCTTACATCATCAGCCAGAGTCCTACCCTCTTAACCTGAAGCTTGAGAATAGATAAGCCACACTTGTGGTTCAGTCAGAGGATTCCTGTTGGACCTTTTCAGATTGTGTTATATCAGCCAAGTGACCATCTCTGAGCCTCAATTTCCTCAGCAATAGAACAGGGACACTGGATGAGCTCCAGGATCACCGGCAACCTCTCTCTTTATAAAGCAGGCTCACTGGGTTGTTTTGAAATGGAAGTTAGTAATAATGTTAGTAGTGGCATGTATCAGTCAGCTGTTACTATGTGACAACCAACCACAAAGTCTAATAAAATTGTTGTGAAGTGAAAGTTGGTAGTAATTGTAGTGTATTATATAAAATCAGCTGTTGCTAGGTAACAAAAAAACACAGAATCTCAATGGCATATAATAGTCATTTATTTCTTGCCCATGCATCTGGCCATTGGCTTGGGTTTGGCTGATCTAGGCTGGGCTCAACTAGGCTTGGCTTCAGGCCAAAGTTTTTTTAGATCTACTCCATGTTTCTCATCCTCTTGGGACCAACAGTTTATGGGGTAGGGAGATAGAGATTTTTTTTTTTAAACATCTTTATTGGAGTATAATTGCTTTACAATGGTGTGTTAGTTTTTGCTTTATAACAAAGTGAATCAGTTATACATATACATATGTTCCCATATCTCTTCCCTCTTGCATCTCCCTCTCTCCCACCCTCCCTATCCCACCCCTCTAGGTGGTCACAAACCACCGAGCTAATCTCCCTGTGCTATGTGGTTGCTTCCCACTAGCTATCTATTTTATATTTGGTAGTGTATATATGTCCATGCCAATCTCACACCTTGTCACATCTTACCCTCCCCATCCCCATATCCTCAAGTCCATTCTCTAGTAGGTCTGTGTCTTTATTCCCATCTTGCCACTAGGTTCTTCATTACCTTTTTTTTTTTCCCTTAGATTCCATATATATGTGTTAGCATACTGTATTTGTTTTTCTCTTTCTGACTTACTTCACAATGTATGACAGACTCTAACTCCATCCACCTCACTACAAATAACTCCATTTCATTTCTTTTTATGGCTGAATAGTATTCCATTGTATATATGTGCCACATCTTCTTTATCCATTCATCCGATGATGGACACTTAGGTTGCTTCCATGTCCTAGCTATTGTAAATACAGCTGCAATGAACATTTTGGTACATGACTCTTTGAATTATGGTTTTCTCAGGGTATATGCCCAGTAGTGGGATTGCTGGGTCGTATGGTACTTCTATTTTTAGTTTTTTAAGGAACCTCCATACTGTTCTCCATAGTGGCTGTATCAATTTACATTCCCACCAACAGTGCAAGAGGGTTCCCTTTTCTCCACACCCTCTCCAGCATTTATTGTTTCTAGATTTTTTGATGATAGCCATTCTGACGGGTGTGAGATGATATCTCATTGTAGTTTTGATTTGCATTTCTCTAATGATTAATGATGTTGAGCATCCTTTCATGTGTTTGTTGGCACTCTGTATATCTTCTTTGGAGAAATGTCTATTTAGGTCTTCTGCCCATTTTTGGATTGGGTTGTTTGTTTTTCTGTTATTGAGCTGCATGAGCTGCTTGTAAATCTTGGAGATTAATCCTTTGTCAGTTGCTTCATTTGCAAATGTTTTCTCCCATTCTGAGGGTTGTCTTTTGGTCTTATTTATGGTTTCCTTTGCTGTGCAAAAGCTTTTAAGTTTCATTAGGTCCCATTTGTTTATTTGCGTTTTTATTTCCATTTCTCTAGGAGCTGGGTCAAAAAGGATCTTGCTGTGATTTATGTCATAGAGTGTTCTGCCTATGTTTTCTTCTAAGAGTTTGATAGTGTCTGGCCTTACACTTAGGTCTTTAATCCATTTTGACTTTATTTTTGTGTATGGTGTCAGGGAGTGTTCTAATTTCATACTTTTACATGTACCTGTCCAGTTTTCCCAGCACCACTTATTGAAGAGGCTGACTTTTCTCCACTGTATATGCTTGCCTCCTTTATCAAAGATAAGGTGACCATATGTGTGTGGGTTTATCTCTGGGCTTTCTATCCTGTTCCATTGATCTATATTTCTGTTTTTGTGCCAGTACCAAACTGTCTTGATTACTGTAGCTTTGTAATATAGTCTGAAGTCAGGGAGCCTGATTCCTCCAGATCCATTTTTCATTCTCAAGATTGCTTTGGCTATTCGGGGTCTTTTGTGTTTCCATACAAATAGTGAAATTTTTTGTCTAGTTCTGTGAAAAATGCCAGTGGTAGTTTGATAGAGATTGCATTGAATCTGTAGATTGCTTTGGGTAGTAGAGTCATTTTCACAATGTTGATTCTTCCAATCCAAGAACATGGTATATCTCTCCATCTATTTGTATCATCTTTAATTTCTTTCATCAGTGTCTTATAATTTTCTGCATACAGGTCTTTTGTCTCGTTAGGTAGGTTTATACCTAGATATTTTATTCTTTTTGTTGCAATGGTAAACGGGAGTGTTTTCCTAATTTCATTTTCAGATTTTTCATCATTAGTGTATAGGAATGCAACAGATTTCTGTGCATTAATTTTGTATCCTGCTACTTTACCAAGTTCATTGATTAGCTCTAGAAGTTTTCTGGTAGCATCTTTAGGATTCTCTATGTATAGCATCATGTCATCTGCAAACAGTGACAGCTTTACTTCTTCTTTTCCGATTTGGATTCCTTTTATTTCTTTTTCTTCTCTGATTGCTGTGGCTAACACTTCCAAAACTATGTTGAATAATAATGGTGAGAGTGGGCAACATTGTCTTGTTCCTCATCTTAGTGGAAATGGTTTCAGTTTTTCACCATTGAGGACAATGTTGGCTGTGGGTTTGTCATATATGTCCTTTATTATGTTGAGGAAAGTTCCCTCTATGCCTACTTTCTGCAGGGCTTTTATCATAAATGGGTGTTGAATTTTATCGAAAGCTTTCTCTGCATCTATTGAGATGAACATATGGTTTTTCTCCTTCAATTTGTTAATATGATGTATCACGTTGGTTGATTAGCATATATTGAAGAATCCTTGCATTCCTGGAATAAACCCCACTTGATCATGGTGTATGATCCTTTTAATGTGCTGTTGGATTCTGTTTGCTAGTAATTTGTTGAGGATTTTTGCATCTATGTTCATCAGTGATATTGGCCTATAGTTTTCTTTCTTTGTGACATCTTTGTCTGGTTTTGGTATCAGGGTGATGGTGGCCTCGTAGAATGAGTTTGGGAGTGTTCCTCCCTCTGCAATATTTTGGAAGAGTTTGAGAAGGATAGGTGTTAGCTCTTCTCTAAATGTTTGATAGAATTCGCCTGTGAAGCCATCTGGTCCTGGGCTTTTGTTTGTTGGAAGATTTTTAATCACAGTTTCAATTTCAGTGCTTGTGATTGGTCTGTTCCTATTTTCTATTTCTTCCTGGTTCAGTCTCGGCAGATTCAGCATTTCTAAGAATTTGTCCATTTCTTCCAGGTTGTCAAATTTATTGGCATAGAGTTGCTTGTAGTAATCTCTCATGATCGTTTGTATTTCTGCAGTGTCAGTGGTTACTTCTCCTTTTTCATTTCTAATTCTATTGATTTGAGTTTTCTCCTTTTTTCTCTTGGTGAGTCTGGCTAATGGTTTATCAATTTTGTTTATCTTCTCAAAGAACCAGCTTTTAGTTTTATTGATCTTTGTTATTGTCTCCTTCATTTCTTTTTCATTTATTTCTGATCTGGTCTTTATGATTTCTTTCCTTCCGCTAGCTTTGGGGTTTTTTTCTTCTTCTTTCTCTAATTGTTTTAGGTGCAAGGTTAGGTTGTTTATTTGAGATGTTTCCTGTTTCTTGAGGTAGGCTTGTATTGCTATCAACTTCCCTCTTAGAACTGCTTTTGCTGCATCCCATAGGTTTTGAGTCATCGTGTCTCCATTGTCATTTGTTTCTAGGTATTTTTTGATTTCCCCTTTGATTTCTTCAGGGATCACTTCGTTATTAAGTAGTGTATTGCGTAGCCTCCATGTGTTTGTATTTTTTACAGATCTTTTCCTGTAATTGATATCTAGTCTCATAGCGTTGTGGTCAGAAAAGATACTTGATACGATTTCAATTTTCTTAAATTTACCAAGGCTTGATTTGTGACCCAAGATATGATCTATCCTGGAGAATGTTCCATGAGCACTTGAGAAAAATGTGTATTCTGTTGTTTTTGGGTGGAATGTCCTATAAATATCAATTAAGTCCATCTTGATTAATGTATAATTTAAAACTTGTGTTTCCTTATTTATTTTCATTTTGGATGATCTGTCCATTGGTGAAAGTGGGGGTGTTAATGTCCCCTACTATGATTATTACTGTCAATTTTCCCCTTTAAGGCTGTTAGTATTTGCCTTATGTATTGAGGTGCTCCCATGTTGGATGCATAAATATTTACAATTGTTATACCTTCCTCTTGGATCGATCCCTTGATCATTATATAGTGTCCTTCTTTGTCTCTTGTAATAGTCTTTATTTTAAAGTCTATTTTGTCTGATATGAGAATTGCTACTCCAGCTTTCTTTGATTTCCATTTGCATGGAATATCTTTTTCCATCCCCTCACTTTCAGTCTGTATGTGTCTCTAGGTCTGAAGTGGGTCTCTTGTAGACAGCATATATATGGGTCTTGTTTTTGTATCCATTCAGCCAGTCTGTGTCTTTTGGTGGGAGCATTTAATCCATTTACATTTAAGTTAATTATCGATATGTATGTTCTTATTCCCATTTTCTTAAATGTTTTGGGTTTGTTTTTGTAGGTGTTTTCCTTCTCTTGTGTTTCTTGCCTAGAGAAGCTCCTTTAGCATTTGTTGTAAAGCTGGTTTGGTGGTGCTGAACTCTCTCAGCTTTTGCTTGTCTGTAAAGGTTTTAATTTCTCCATCAAATCTGAATGAGATCCTTGCTGGGTAGAGTAATCTTGGTTGTAGGTTTTTCTCCTTCATCACTTTAAGTATATCCTGCCACTCCCTTCTGGCTTGCAGAGTTTCTGCTGAAAGATCAGCTGTTAACCTTATGGGGATTCCCTTGTGTGTTATTTGTTGTTTTCCCTTTGCTGCTTTTAATATATTTTCTTTATATTTAATTTTTGATAGTTTGATTAATATGTGTCTTGGCGTGTTTCTCCTTGGATTTATCCTGTATGGGACTCTCTGTGTTTCCAGGACTTGATTAACTATTTCCTTTCCCATATTAGGGAAGTTTTCAATTATAACCTCTTCAAATATTTTCTCAGTTCCTTTCTTTTTCTCTTCTTCCTCTGAGACCCCTATAATTCGAATGTTGGTGCGTTTAATGTTGTCCCAGAGGTCTCTGAGACTGTCCTCAGTTCTTTTCATTCTTTTTTCTTTATTCTGCTCTGCAGTAGTTATTTCCACCATTTTATCTTCCAGGTCACTTATCCATTCTTCTGCCTCAGTTATTCTGCTATTGATCCCGTCTAGAGTATTCTTAATTTCATTTATTTTGTTTTTCATCATTGCTTGGCTCTTCTTTAGTTCTTCTACGTCCTTGTTAAATGTTTCTTGCATTTTGTCTATTCTATTTCCAAGTATTTCCATCCTTACTATCATTATTCTGAATTCTTTTTCAGGTAGACTACCTATTTCCTCTTCATTTGTTAGGTCTGGTGTGTTTTGACCCTGCTCCTTCATCTGCTGTGTGTTTTTCTGTCGTCTCATTTTGCTTATCTTACTGTGTTTGGGGTCTCCTTTTCACAGGCTGCAGGTTCGTAGTTCCCGTTGTTTTTGGTATCTGTCACCAGTGGCTAAGGTTGGTTCAGTGGGCTGTGTAGGCTTCCTGGTGGAGGGGACTAGTGCCTGTGTTCTGGTGGATAAGACTGGATCTTGTCTTTCTGGTGGGCACGTCCACGTCTGGTGGTGTGTTTGGGGGTGTCTGTGGCCTTATTATGATTTTAGTCAGCCTCTCTGCTAATGGATGGGGCTGTGTTCCTGTCTTGCTAGTTGTTTGGCATAGGGTATCCAGCACTGTAGCTTGCTGGTCGTTGAGTGAAGCTGGGTCTTGATGTTGAGATGGAGACCTCTGAGAGATTTTCACCATTTGGTATTACATGGAGCTGGGAGGTCTCTTGTGGACCAGTGTCCTGAAGTTGGCTCTCCCACCTCAGAGGCACAGTCCTGATGCCTGGCTGGAGCACCAAGAGGCGTTCATCCACATGGCTCAGAATAAAAGGGAGAAAAAATAGAAAGAAAGAAAGCAAGAGGATAAAATAAAATAAAATAAAATAAAATAAAGCTATTATAATAGAAAATAAGAAAAAAATTATTTAAAAAATTTTATTAAGAAAAAATATTTTTTAATTTTTAAAAATAAATTTATTAATTTTTTATAATAAAAATTAAGAAAAAATTATTAAGAAAAAAATTTATTAGAAAAAAATTTTTAATTTTTTAAAATAAAAAATATGAAAAAACTTATTAAGAAAAAATTTTTTTTAATTTTTAAAAATAGAAAATAAGGAAAAAATTATTAAGAAAACATTTATTAAGAAAAAAATTTTTTAAGTAAAGAAAAAAAAAAAAACTGACAGACCGAACCCTAGGACAAATGGTGAAAGCAAAGCTATACAGACAAAATCTCCCCCAGAAGCATACACATATACATTCACAAAAAAAGGAAAAGGGGAAAAATTAATATATCCTGCTCCCAAAGTCCACCTCCTGGATTTGGGATGATTTGTTGTCTATTCAGGTATTCAACAGATGCAAGCACATCAAGTTTGTTGTGGAGCTTTAATCCGCTGCTTCTGAGGCTGCTGGGAGAGATTTCCCTTTCTCTTCTTTGTTCGCACCGCTCCCGGGGTTCAGCTTTGGATTTGGACCCATCTCTGCGTGTAGGTCGCCTGAGGGCATCTGTTCCCTGCCCAGACAAAACGGGGTTTAAGGAGCAGCTGATTCAGGTGCTCTGGCTCACTCAGGCTGGGGGGAGGGAGGGGTATGGATGCGGGTTGAGCCTGCGGCGGCAGAGGCCAGCGTGACGTTGAACCAGCCCGAAGCGTGCCTGCGTTCTCCAGGGGAAGTTGTCCCTGGATCACGGGAGCCTGGCCGTGGCAGGCTGCACAGGCTCCCGGGAGGGGCAGTGTGGAGAGTGACCTGTGCTCGCACACAGGCTTCTTGGTGGCGGCAGCAGCAGCCTTAGCATTTCATGCCCATCTCTGGGGTCCGCGCTGATAGCCGCGGCTCACGCCCATCTCTGGAGTTCGTTTAGGCGGCGCTCTGAATCCCCTCTCCTTGCGCGCCGCAAAACAAAGAGGCAAGAAAAAGTCTCTTGCCTCTTCGGCAGCTGCAGACTTTTCCCTGGACTCCCTCCCGGCTAGCTGTGGTGCACTAACCCCTTCAGACTGTGTTCACACCGCCAACTCCAGTCCTCTCCCTGTGATCCGACCGAAGCCCGAGCCTCAGCTCCCAGCCCCCGCCCACCCCGGCGGGTGAGCAGACAAGCCTCTCGGGCTCGTCAGTGCTGCTCGGCACCGATCCTCTGTGCGGGAATCTCTCCGCTTTTCCCTCCGCACTCCTGTGGCTGCTCTCTCCTCTGTGGCCCCGAAGCTTCCCCCCTCTGCCACCCGCAGTCTCCGCCCGCGAAGGGGCTTCCTAGTGTGTGGAAACATTTCCTCCTTCACGGCTCCCTCCCACTGGTGCAGGTCCCATCCCTATTCTTTTGCCTCTGTTATTTCTTTTTTCTTTTGCCCTACCCAAGTACGTGGGGAGTTTCTTGCCTTTTGGGAGGTCTGACGTCTTCTGCCAGCGTTCAGTGGGTGTTCTGTAGGAGCAGTTCCACGTGTAGATGTAGTTCTAATGTATCTGTGGGAAGGAAGGTGATCTCTGCATCTTACTCTTCCGCCATCTTGCCGCAAGTCAAGATGCTTTCAACAGAAGTGCAAAAAGGAAGGCCATCAGCCCAATCACATATTAAGCCTCACATTAGTTAACACCCCATTGACCAAACAAGCAAAATGGCCAAGTGCAAAATCAAGGCATTGGGTAATCCACTCTGGCCACCATGAGACCATGGCAAGGATGTCATGTAAAGTATTACCACAGGGAAATGAAGAATTGTACCAACAGCTTGTGCACTGATCTAAATAATCATAGCTGTATAAAGACAGTAGGAATAGTATGCCAGTCAATTGAATGTCTGATGATTCTACATTCATCTTCAGAAAGAATTTTCTAATGTGAAGTCTCTATTCTATTCTCCCCTGTAAGTTTCCCCAAAATATTCATTCTTTGTCTCGCACATACATTACTAATATGCCTATCATTGCACTTGGCATTGTCTTTTTTAAAAGACACGTCCCAAATCTGAAAAAATGTAAGGATGGAAGCACCAGAAGTGAAGAGATCTTGATGGTCCTTTCCATTTTACCCCCATTGCCAGGACAGGAGAGAAGCTCAGTGTGCAGGCATTATTGTTCTTGTTGAAAGGTGCCAAGGAGACTGGAAGAGTGTTTAGATTTGGATTGACTTCTAGCTGGTCATCCAAGTTAGAGGTCATTGATTCTATGATACATCAAGAGGTCTCAAGAGATTCAGGGAGGAAGAAGAGCACGTAACCTCACGATGAAATCTGAATGAGTCGTGGGCATTTCTAGAGAATGCTGTGGCTTGTTTCTGTTCTCCCTTTCCTCCATTAGGGAGGAAAACTTTCCTAGCAAACACACTCACAGGCAGAGACATACACCCTCCGGCTAACACTTGGAAAACTGCAAAGACGAGGCTTTGTTGACACGAAAGGCTGTGATGTAGTGAGCCAGAATCACTGCCTGCTGGGTTGAGACAACAAGGCAGTTGTGAAGGGGCTGTATTTAGACAGGCACTTGAGCCCACCAAGAGTAAGAAAACCTACCACTGTCAGCCAGCCCTGTAGATGCACCCGACTTCCCAAACAACAGTATCCCCCAATGCAGCCCAACAGAAATGTTGATTTAAATTATTCGTGCTAATATGAGTGTGGGATAAGGTGATGTGATTCTTGGCTTGCTGACAGGAAGCTGTGAATGATGTGGTAATGGTGTATATATATCCCAGGCTGGATGCCCGAGAAGAAAGGCAGGACTGTGAAATCACAGCAGGACCCTGCCATTTGCTGCCCTGCTGAGTGCGACAGACACACACAGGGCTGTGTCCAGGTCTGTCGGGAGAGGTAACCAGACAAGCCCCAGGAGTCCAGAAAAATCCTCAATCTCCTCCCAGAATATTGTGTGGAGAATATCAAGCAGAGAGAAAACACAACTCTTTATATTTTAATTACAAGGAATAGAAAATTGCTAAATAGATAATGTCAGGGTCCACCGAAGAGCTTGAAAAATAACTACAATATGTAGGTTCCCACCTTTGCCACCAACTTCCTGTGTGACTTGCCTTCAGTGTCCCCATCTTTACACTAGAGTTTGGTGATTCTGAGACATTTAGTTTCATGAAATCAAAAAGAAAAGAAATTTTACATTGAGTTTTAAAAGAAAATAATAGCTCCAAAATTATGGTCATTAATCTCAGAATGGTTGCAATATGAAGAGTGTACTTTAAAAAAAAAAATTACTCTGGAAAATACAATACAACTGCCCCTCAAAATGTCCATAATTCCCATCATGAGAGATCTGAAGGGGTTCACTACAGACAGGGGAATTAGTTGGGGATGGAGTTAGAGGACTTTAAAAATCATTAAAAATCACATCTACTTGGCAGATGACATGGCATAGATGTCATGACATATACAGCATTTCTTTCTTTTTTTCAGTCCGATGGTCCTTTGGTGATAAATTCTACCCCCCCCCCCCCAACCCAGTGTTACCAAACTATAACTTGTGCAGAGATGGCATGGTTATGCAAGTAAGGATTTGATTTTCTAATTTCTATGTAAGGAGTATAGTGTGACATTAAACTCACTCGTGTCACAAGAAGAACCTTCAAGCAGGCTTGAAATAAGATACACAGACGAGTTGCTCTATCCTAACTCATGCAATGAGAATGTCTCTGTCGCACCCCAATGCCCTCGCACCCACCCCAGCACAATGATACCACATGTGCTTTTTGGACACTGAGTGAAATCAATGCTGCTCATTCTGCTACTTTCAAAGTCACATTAAACATCTTCCAGAAGCTTCTGCTGTGGGATGGGTTTAATTTGAATCTCACACACAGCCTATGATTTGGAGGCAGCCCCCAGCCTTTTTATTCCTGGTCTTAGGCTGGTGAGGCAAGAAAGATGGTTTTGTCATACAATACAGGAATAACTCAAATTCTGTTTTTATTTTTAAGTGTGACACATCTAACCCTTAGCACTTTTTCACCAAGCATGGTTCTTTCCACTCCTTTCCAAACCTCACAACTGATCTCAACCCCAGCAGTAATTCAGTAGATCTAAGATCTGATAAAGAAATGATCTCTTAAACTTGGCTTGTTCAGAAGTGGGGGTGGGGGGAACAACCATGTTGATTTGGAAAAATTTCTTAAACTATTTAAATGCCCATGAAAACCCCCCTTCCCTTTCCCACACCTAGAGTCCCAGAAAGTCTATACAAGAAACATGACAAAAACACCAGCTATAACCCTGGTGTTTTCTTAAACCATACATTTAGCTGGAAATGAGAGGGATAAAAAAACTATGAAACTGAATCAGATTTTATAGTAAGGTGGTAAAAAGCAAATCCATTGGGACTGAATTAAATCTGGCAAATTACAGAAGAAAAAAAATTCAGGTAAGTAGTTTTAAATTTATACCCGAGCAAACAAATTAATTTTGTTGTGATTCCAGACCACTTTTTGCCCTCATCTGAGGGGAAGAAGTAGCTCATTTTTACAACCTGGGATGTAACAACTGCTGGTCTTTATGCTCTCGATAATTCCTTGAGGTTGCTTTGTTTTTGTTTTTGTTTTTGTTTTTTTTAACTCTAAAAATGTTTGAAATTGAACTACACCCTCATTAGCTAGAAACCTTAAATTGGTAGCAAGGCCCAGCTTCTCTCCTAGAAAGGTTTTTTTCCTAACATCTGACCCCAGCGGCTCCTCCCCACATGACCCATCTCATTCGATCCCATAAAGACTGGCACCCACAGCTGAATTTGAGTCCAGACACCATATTTTGGGGAATGACTAAAAATACCAGCCCACCTATTTTTAGCATGGAGAATAAACATTATCTGTGTGTTTCTTTGGCTCCCAGGAGATTGTTTTTAGTCACAGAATTGAATACCCCTCCTTCCCGCCATGGATTATTTTTAAAATGCAGGCTCAGAAATAACCCACATACACAGCATCGAAGGCCTGACTGCCCTCAAAACTAGAAATATACTGTCCAGAATCAAAGCTAATTCATTAAATGTGCAATCAACAAAGGCCAGAGGCCTAGAGGACCAACACAATTTTACTGAAGACTTGCAACACTCCGATACTGTGCTAAAGACCAACAGTTTGGGTTGGAAAAAAGCAGAAACACATAACCTATAAAATGACCTGCATGAAAAGTTGTCATGGGAATTAGGAGTGAAGAGGGAATGAACTGATAGGATGGAATAGATCGGAAGGACGGTCCAGAGGTAAGGAAAGAGGCTTCATTAATTTGGTCAACTGGGGAAATTCAGAGAAAGTTAAAGTTCATGCCCTTTCTATTGCTTTTTAAACTATTAGATCTTCCATGTCAAAGACTGCAGAGATACTGGTGATAAGGAAAGAAATTTTGCCCAGCACTTCCCTTAGTTGGGTCCCTGCTACATCCTGCCCGTCAACAACTTTACCAATACGATAGAATCCATGAGGCCAAGAGGAAGTGCCCACAGGAGCCCACACTTGCCCTCTGTCATAGATTGAAAAACTTCCCCCCAAAATTCACACATTGAAGTCTTTACCCCCCACACCCCAGAATGTGATCTTATTTGGAAATAGAGTTTTCTCAAGTTAGGATATAATCAAATTAGTATGAGGTCATTAGGGTGGGTCCTAATCAAATGTGACTGGTGTTCTTGTAAAAAGGGGATATTTGGACACAGACACGAGCACAGGGAGAATGCCATGTGAAGATGAAGGCAGAGATCAAGGCGATGCATCTACAAGCTAAGAAATGCCAAAGATTTCCAGCAAACCCCCAGAAGCCAGGGGTGAGGGATGGAATAGATTCTCTCTCACAGTCCTCAGGAAAAAGCCAAACCTTGCTGACACCTTGATCTCAGACCTCTAGCCTCCAGAACTCTGAGATAATACATTGTTGTTGTTAACGCTACTGTGGTATTTTGTTAAAGATGTCTTAGCAATCTAATATACCCTCCTTCTAAACTACACCCGGGACCCAGGGCCCGAGAATCTCCTGAGACCCCTTCCAGGGCCTTCATTGACCAGTTCCCCAAGCCCATCCTCCTGAGGGCAGAATATGTGACCTTTACATGCCCCTCTAGGCCCAAGATATGGCCACGGGGCAGCTGTTTCTGTGGCATATACATTGGCATGCATGTGAGAGGCCACTGCTGGTGCAGGAGCTGGAGGTGGGGAGAAAAGAGCTGCAGGTTGAAGGCTGATGGCTCAGGGCTGAGGTCAACTCTCCCCAAGTAGCACAATTAAACAGAGAATCAAGGATTTTAAGAATCCTAAATTTAAACCTCAAGACAGGAAGCAAAATTATATTTATCTTTAATGATTTGTTAGCTTGATTTCTAACTTTTAAATATTCCTACATGGAGTACATGGGTCTCCTTCTATAGTTTGGTCTCAGTCTCACAAAGGAGGTTGCGGAGGGTGGGCCTGTTGACGTCATACCAAGATGCCACGGTCCACTCCCTCCATCTGAAATACGCCCCACACGGCGTCAGCCTTACAGTTGGAAATGCAATCACTGTACATCCAAGGGTAAACGCTATGCCCTTCTGACTGATGAAATGTTATTTGCTTTGCCGAAAAAAGACATGTTGAATGTAAAATCTAAAAATAAAATTTCTTTAGCTAAAATTTCCCAACGGAGATGATTTTTTTAAGAACTTTCAAGTCCTAAATGAAAAAGAAAAAATGTTTTAGGAAGGCCCAATGTTAGACAGCAAAGCAATCTGGGTCCATCTACCTTCACTGAAGCTCAATTCCTAAGAATTAAGTGAATTTCAGGCAAGGACCCTTACCCTCCATTTCAGAGACCTGCCCTTGGCTCACCCAAACATCTGTCAGGCCAAGACCATCTGTGGGAAACCCTGTTAAAGGATATAGTACAAATTAGATTAACTGATACCATGGCCTGAGATCTTGAAATCTGGAGGAAATTGATACCTGGGCCACGGGAATCTAAGCACATAATAGTGCCAACTGCCTCATGTTTTCAGGGGATTGGAACCTGATTTCAAGAGATGTATAACTAAAACAGAAAATTTTTTAAAAGGAGACTCTTAAGAAAATTATGGAAGTAAACGTAGTTAAGCCAATGGCTAAATCAGGTCATAGTTTCCCCCAAGGATATACATAAAAGGAGAATTACACAGCAGCATTAACTGGGCCACAGTCACAGTTTTTTGTGGGTCATGTGTTTATGCAACATTCTGAGAGCAATAACTGAGAATGTTCTGGGTACAATACAGGGAAATAAACGGCTTTATAGAAATGGTTTGAGACTTGCCTGAGAGACTACCAATTAGCATTTAGATCTGGCTCTGTTAACAGATAAATAAAATAATCCAAATTCAAGACAGAATTATGTAGAGCTAGATGCTAGGGTCTCAAGTCTGTTAGATTTTTTTGTCTCTCTTTTTTTTTTTTGTAAAAAAAGAAAAGAAAAAGAAAACTTGTTTCCTGACCTAATGCTCAGCCCATGAACAGTCTATCCAGTTGCCTTGGAAAGCAGGAAATGGTTAATAAAATAAGCAAGCAGGCCAGTTCGTAAAAGTGGGCAACAGACTCCAACACCTCATATTCTCACTACTTTCCCTTATAAAATAATAGAAAAAGCATCATAAAATCAATATTAACTTATTTAAGTAGCTATAAAAGAGCTCTCTGGTCATTTGGTCCAACTATAAAATTATCTCACCATCTCTGTGAACTGTCAATCCTTTGAGAATATCTGCCACAGCTGTCTATTAGTTCTTAACGAAAACTACTTTGATTACTACTGGCATATCTTTCTTAAGGTTGGAGAGGAGTTTTTAAAGCAAACATATCAGGTATTGCAATGGAACTCTTTCAAAGTTACCAAAAGTTACTCAATATATTCATACTAACCCACAGTGAAACAGTAATAAAACTCAAACACTTTTTCCCAAAGAAAACACTACATGGCTTCATATAGCCAATGCAGTATCTAGAAACTACCTTCCCCAAATTTTCTTGTACTTCTCATGATATACTTGAAATATTAAATCATGGACTCCCTCACATGGTGATTTTCAGGTTAAAGAATAATGCATATGCATGATTTCTCAGCTTTTATGGTTTATTTTTGTTTGGATGGTAGCTCTCAGCTTCTTCTAGCTGCTTGTACTGCCAAGATTTTTTTCTTCCTCTTTACAGTCCCTAAATCACACTCCCCTAATTTTGCAGACCCATGTTAGGAATTTCCATCAGACCTAGTGGCCAGGAATGACTCTGCTTTTCCAAACAACTGGTTTGTTTCTTATATTATGGACACTGTCATTCTTGATGACTAATGGTATTTCTCTCTTTGCCTTGGCCACCAGGCAACCTGCTCATCCCTCTTATCTCTGCTAGACAATTTTTCTACCTTTATTGCCTCCTTCAGTCCAATTATCTTCAATCATTCTTTTTTATATCCTAATGGCGTGATTTTTGCCTTAATTTCTTTATATAGAAAGATAGTACATATTTTGTCTTCTACTGCCTTAAAACTATTTCATGAAATTATTTTCTTCAGGTTCCATCCTTTCCCCTCAACTTAGAGCATATTTTTTCAGGAAACCCTTCCAGAAAACCTGACTCAAGTGTCTCCAAAAACATACCCACCCCTTACCTTAAGCTCTTCACCGTTGTGTTAAATAAACACTTATAAGCACATATCCTCAACAGGCAGGTAGACCTTTAGGTTGTTAGAGTTAGTTGTGTGTGTTTTACCTCATTCTTCTGTATTTACATTTAGTTACAGTATTTACTTTATTTCTCCTGGGGGAGGTAAAGCTCCTTGAGATAGGGGATTGTACTTACACAACCATTGCTTGCTGTTTAACAACTTCTTAATTCCTGGACAGTTCCCCATTGCCTACAAATCTATTTTGCACACCATTAGCTTTTAATAGTAATAGTCAAGATAAGGTAGGTTATGCTGCAATAACAAAACCAAAAAAAATTCCCAGTGGCTTTTCACATCAAAAACTTTATCACTCAAACAAAATAAAACTCAAGTCCAGGTGACCTTCCAGGACAATCATCTTCCATATGGTGCCTCAGCCAACCATTCTGCTTTGATTTATGAGGCAAAGTCATCATAACATGAAGATGTATCCATGATCAGAAAGAGGAAAAGAGAAACAGGAGAATTTAGAGGGTCTGAAAGCAATATACTTCACTTATGCTTATATTTTATTGGCTAGAACAAGTTACATGGCCCTGCCTAATTGCAAAGGGGCTGGGAACATAGTCTACTGTATGCCCAGGGAGGAAAGGAGAACCAGATGGTAGCAAGCCCTAGTAATGCCTGCTGCATATGCCTACTTTACAAAAACAAGAAGAAAATTCAAGTTGCTAACTTGCTGCAAAGGCTTAGGAATAAATTCAAGATTTTACTAGCTGAAATTATTTTAAGTGATTAAATCCAGGAATGTGTCAACCATTGCAAGATGCATATTATAAAATCAAGCCCATTCATCTAAACAAAAATGACCATTTCAACCAATCAATAGACATTTAGTGATCACCAACTGCATGTGAAACGTAACGTTAAATGCTGTATATCATTTGAAATGACATGCTTATTGGAAAAATAATTGAAAGGCCAATCTATTATCAGTCCTAGAAACAAGAATAAGGTCAAACTGGAGTGTCAGACCATCCCTCCAAATTTTGAAGCAGTCAAGATGTAAACATTCTAAATAATTTGTCAGTCAATGTAGGCATGATGGATATGTGCCCAGGAGTGTGGATGATTTAAAGTTATCAGAAACGTTTTTAATATTTAGGGAGGTAGAAATTAGGTTAAAAAAACACAACTGAAACACTTGAGAAAGTAATGAAAGTAAATGAAAACCAACTCATGCAATAGATGTTCAGAAAAAAAGAGGTATTAAATACACATGGAAAATATCTGTAGGAGGTTTCATGGAGAACATGATAATAGGTCAGAGTGAAAAGAGTAAATTTAAGATAAGCAGTGACAGAAAGATATAACAAGATAAATAGGAGATAGGTCTCAAACACTTGAGAAAGGCAATATTATTTAGCAGTTATGGGCACTTTAGAATATGGAATATTGCTCTACTAATTAATTATCCTCTCTTCCTGGTATTTTGTTTCCTTTCCCTAATCCCAGCATTTCTTTGATCCAGCCTTACCTGAAGCTTAATTCTCTTACTCCCTGCACCATTAGTTGTCTTGTTTCCTGGCTGCCCTTCATCACATCCACTCTCTCTACTTATTTCAGCTGCCTTATTCCCTAACCTCTCCATTGAAATTGTTCTCTTGGCTATGACTAATGAGCTGGTCATTGTCAGGTTACCCATTCATTGGAGAAATGCTCTCCGGCCTGTCCTCTGTGACTCTTCCCCACCCTTCTTCCTTATTTCTCCCACTGTTTCTCCTCAGTCTCCACTGATTCCTTGTCCACCTCCTTCCTCTACAAACGTAGCATTTCCCAAGGTTTTAGGAAATCCATTCCATCCTATGACTTCAAACAGCACCTCTCTGAAGACAACAAACTCTATCACCAGCCTTGATGTCCCTTCTGAGCTCTTTCCAGTGGTCTAGGACCTCTACCTGGGTGTTCTATCAAGTATGTCCTAATGAACACAGTGTCTCCAAAGCCACTCTCAGCCTGGCTAGAATTCACTCTCTGTTAATTACAGCAAATTCCATGCTTTCCTCTCCTTTGACCCCCATCCAAAGCTTTCCCAAGTGTCAGCTATAACTTTTCAGAGGCTCCTCACTCAAACTCTGCTTTCCTCTTGCCTAATCAGTTGCAACTGTCCCTGCTGGCTTTGACATCACCTCATCCAACTCAACTTATACATGCAGTGAAAGCAGACATCCCCACACTCTGGTTGAATCACCCTCCTCCAAAACCTTTGCTGGCTTTCCAGTGGCTCGACAAGAATTCACACCTCTCCACTTAAGCAAGCAAAGCCCTTCCAGCTCAACTTCTCTTTCCAGCTTTATCTGCAAGTCCTCTTTCAATGAGCATGTTGCTCTAAACAAATGATATAGTTCACAGTTCCCTAAATATAATTTGAACTTCACATTTTGAAGTTTTCACAAAAAAGCTTGATCCTGGTATAACTTACAAACCACAAAACTAATCTATTCAATGTGTAGAAAACAACTTAACTCTTTTTTTAGACTTACTACCTTTAATATTTCAAATAATTGTTCAGAATTATTTCCTCCACAACATGAAGAATGCTTCAAGATGCAAAACACTCTCTTCTAGAATAAAAAATATGAAAAACAAATTTAAAACAATCTAGACAACTTTTTGATTTTCTAATCTTCATTTTTAGGATTATAAAAATAATACATACTTATTTCAAAAACTTCAACCATTACAGAAACATGTAACATAAATAGCTACTATTTATTAAGTGCCAGGTAATGTGCCAAATGCTTTATGTGAATTATGTCATTTAATCCTCACAACAACCTTATGAGATAAGAACTATTATTATCACCATTTTATAGATGCAGGAACTGAGGCTTGAGGAGGTTAATAACTTGACCAAAGTTAAAAAGTTAATAAGTGGTACAGCTGTGATTTGACTAAACCACATTCCCAGAATTCAAAATTTCTTATAATCCCACCCTCAGATTAAAATTTTATCCTAGCTAAAATTTTCTACTTGGGCTTTTAGAGACCTGGAAAGTCCCTGGCTCACTCAACTCTACATAAAGGTTGAATTTTTAAGAAGCACCTACAGCACCACCTGTCCAATGCCTTCTCTCCCCATCACTGACTCTCTGACCTGACATCTCTCTTTTGGTTTAATGTACCGATCTCTCCCTCTGGTGAGAGTACTTTCCAAATGTCATTTGTTCATATTATTATTAATAATAGTAAGCTTAATGCCTAGAATGTGTAACACAAATAACTACTAAACCACCATATACAATATTTCACATATAATTTCAGGAGGTTCTGGACACCAAATGAAAAACCAGTGTCATTAGCAGTAAAAGAAGGAAAATGGACAATGCCTTTCTGTAAGATATGCTCCCTATACCTTCACAGTGCCAAGGGGAGAAAAAGATTCATAAACTCACTTTTTATCTTCTTAAGTGTCTTTGGATTGGAAAGAAAGAAGATTGATAATTAAGACAGACAGACATGCAGCCACCTCTACCTAGTAAGGCTGCTTTGTGCAAAGTAGAGAAAGCATCCCCTAGACCGTTCTAGATTCTTTACTACCACTTGCCAATATGTTTGTCATTGTGATCATGATCATGTCAATGTCATTGTGTCATTGTGATCATATCAATCTATAATGTCTCCATGTGAATGTTCTGGGGTTGTCCCAAGGACAATTCACACAACCTATGAAGAGCCTAGAAGGTAATTAAACAATCAGAGAATAAAATCCAGAAGGATAGGTTCATTAAAAAAACATGATATATTAATCCAAGTGAGAGCATGACAAGTATCTCTTATACAAAAGGCAACAACCAGAGTGTCCGTCCACCTGAACCAGGAACAAAGCAAAAGAAAGAATACGTCAGGTACAGCATGAAAATCCAGGCTACAGAGAGGAAGATGTGCCGAACAAGAGTGATGGAAACAATCTAGCTGGGGTTGACTAAGATGACCTACCATTTCCTTCTGGGGATTCAGAAACATATATTCATTTGCATGTGCATACCTGCTCTTGAGTACACCTTCACAATTCTCCCTCAATTTTGAGAAGAATGCCAGGTCTCTTTTGGCTGACACAACTTCTAAGCTAAGCTAAAGATTAATGGATTAGAGTCCAAAACACCTGTGTATGCATCCCAGCTCTAGCCCTTATCAGTGGAGGGTTTAGTCCATCCATAAGGTTTATTTAAGTCTCAGATTACATGTCACCACCTCATAGAAGACTTCCTTATGAAACACCTAAAGTAGGTTTCCCACCATCTCCCCAATAAATGCTATCTCAGTCCACTTGTTGGTTTCCTTCCCATCATTTACCACAACTTGCACTTTTTATTCATCTACTTACTTGTTTTATTTTCTGTCACACCCATTAGAATGTTCGATGCATGAGAGAAATGTGTCTGTTTTAATCACACTGGTGTTTATTCCCAGCACCCAGAGCACTGCCCAGCATACAGCGGCTGCTCAGCATTGGATGAATCAATGAACCTTTCTGAGCCTTTTTCCTCATCTATAAATCAGAGGTTTGTTGTATTTGCTGTGAAGAACACAACGTAAAGGAAGCAGCTGGTTTCCACAGTTGCTAAGTCTGCCCCACTGTCATTAGGCATCAGGGCTACTCTCCCTCCATCTACAAGTCACCATCTGGAAGAGCTGAAGGCAGAAAAGCCTGGTGTTTGCAACCTTTTATCCATCAAATCCTAGCCATGTCTCCCTTTCTGTCTCATCACTGTTTTGTGTCATAATTTACTGTCCCCAGGGAGAGGATGGAGCTAGCAGCCTAGCGCTGCCATCACAAGCATCCAGTGGCCTTCTCTTCACACAACACCCAGGGCAATGGTGTGCTTGAAAGTATTTTTCATAATTTCTTTGTGGAGCTTCTGAGATCATATCATAGCAATGGGACCTGTACTAGTTATTTTCATCTGTCAATATGGCCAGGCTATGGTGCCCAATTCTTTTGTCAAACACTAGTCTAAGATGTTGTTGTGAAGGTGTTTGTACATGTGGCTAACATTTACAACCAGTAGACTTTGAGTAAAGCAGATGACCTTTCATCATGTGGGTGGGTCTCATCCAATCAATTGAAGACCTTAAGAGTAAAGACTGAGGTTTCCCAGAGAAGACAATATTCTGCCCCAAGACTGTAACGTAAAAATCATGCCAGAGTTTCCAGCCAGCTAGCCTGCCCTGTGAATCCTGGACTTGCCAAACCCCACAGTCACATGAGCCAATTCCTTAACATAAATCTCTCTCTCTCTCTCTCTCATCTCCATATATGTAAATATATATACTTAGATGTATTTATATAAATTATATGTGAAATTTTATTTATGTGTGTTTTTTCTGGAGTTAGGATCCATTTCTTTTATCACCTTCTCAGAGAGATATTCCCAAAAATTATATGTATATATACATATATATGTGTGTGTGTATATATATATATATATATTTTTTTTTTTTTACAGAGAGAGAGAGAGAACCAACAGTACATATAATAAGATACATACATATATATATATCTTATTGTGTGTATATATATATATATACATACACATGAAACCATTAGGGTATTTCTCAGAACTTGTGATTTTTACATGAAAAGAATCTACCTTTTCCACAGTGATGGAAAGCTGTTTTTTTATTCTATCCCAGGGAAATGGTCAGGAACATCAGGGTACCCAATGAGAGAATTGGTCCTTGAGGTGACCAGTTACAAGTGCCCTCTGGCCTCCTCAGAATCACTTAACCCAGGCCACCCTCTGTAATTCAGAGAAAATCTAAACCACAGCTTAGAGCCTCAAAAAAGTTCATCGAGTGGGGAGTGAAGAGCTCCTCAGAGTTCTGACGCAAATGGAAAAGACTTTTTTCCGCCCCTGGTTACCCCTCTGGGTCCTTTCACCACCTGGAAAAAAAAAATTGTACATGATTGCGCAGAATAAGGGCCTCTCCCTCCCTCTTGAATTCATTTTTTTTTTTTAAAGAATCTCTTGTCTAAGAATACAAAGAATTCTGTGAAACTTTCTGCTTCTGAAATATTTTCTACAGAATCTCTCTAGTACTTGCAAAGTGGTGATTATGAATGACTAAACAGTCTTGCATATATTTCTGGAATACTTGGAAATGCCTCTGTTATTTTTGGAAATATGTGCTTGTTCAGGTTATTCCAGCAAAGGGTAGCTACTGAAAGAATTCTTTCGTGACAAAAAGCCTGTAGCTCCACCTACTGCTTCCTCAAAGATGACAACCCGGTTTCAGCACTAAAAAATAAAAGCGAAGATCTAGGGAAACAGCTTTACCTTCCAAATAAAGCTCATATATTTAACTGCTTTTAGTAACAGTTAGCTAATATGTTTCCACCACTGGCAAAACAAACATATACAGTCCATACATTACACATTACACATCAAAGAATGGGAAATAAAAGCAGGCAAGGAGTAAATTGTTTAGTATTTTGAAACATCTATCAAAGTCGTTGCCAACATCTGCCGAGAGCGAGATGGATCAGGGAAGTCCTTGGAGAATACACAACTTTGGGGAAAGAACTGACTTTAAAACACAGGCAAAATAATCACAAACATGAGGCCTGGTGGTATCATCGTATCTTGTTTTGCCTGGATTTAAAGAAAAGGTGACATGGGATCCCAAGCAAGAGAGAAGTGAGAGAATCCAAGTCTTTAGCTGAATGTTCCTGGTGAAATGGTCCAACTCTCCGCTGCCTTGTCCTTCCTCGTGGCTCACTCCACAGGATCTGGTCCAAGAAACAATTTCCTATGGAATTAATTCTTTTGTTTTGACTTTTTCCACTGCTATCAAACCCTCCAAATCGACGCCCCTACATTACAGCAAAGTTTCTTGTCTAATTTCTACAACCTCAACCACAATAGATTATGCTATTCTTCTCTCAATGTGAGACTAAGAAATGCCAAGTAGGAAACATGTTTTCCTTCTCTACCCTTTTATTCTTCCTGTGAGTCTCAGATGCTTTTCAGGTAAAAGCCAGTTTCTCTTCACCACAGCTAAAAAGAAATACACATTTCCCATTTTCCATTTTCAACAGTGAGGTGTAACTGAACTAGGACATAAAACTGGGAAGAACACTGAGAACTACTAAGTTGGTCGTGTCCAGGTGCACAAGCTTTTTATTGTTAAATCTAGAGGGGATTTTTCCCTGCTTTCATCAATCAGGTTTAGCTGTTTAAAACCTTTTTAGCTGTATGTACAGCTTTGGTTTCATGGTAATGCAATATTGTGTAATTATACTATCAATAACTTTTCTACTTTGTGCCTTTACATTTTGGAGTGGGTTTTTGTGTGTGTGTGTGTGTGTTTTATGCTGTTTGGGGGACAATTTTTAATTTGATATAATTTTAACCATCCGGAGAAGTTGCCAGAATACCAATACACCCATGTACCCTTTACTCGGATCCACAATGGGGCCAACTGTAAAAATTTTGTTCCATTAGTTTTGTCACTCTCTCCATATATATAATTTTTTTCCAACCCATTTGAGAATACATTGCAGACATCATGATCCTTTACTCCTAAATACATCAGTGTGTATTCATTTTTTAAAATATTTATTTATTTATTTGGCTGTGCTGGGCTTAGTTGTGGCATGCAGGATCTTTAGTTGTGGCATGTGGGAATCTTAGTTGTGGCATGCAGGATCTAGTTTCCTGACCGGGGATCGAACCCTGGCCCTCTGCATTGGGAGCAGGGAGTCTTAACCGCTGGACCACCAAGGAAGTCCCCAGTGTGTATTTCTTAAAAGAACATTTTCTTACATTAACCACAGTACAATTATCAAAATCTAGGCAATTTGGCATTGGTGTAATTCTACTATTTAATCCACAGTCAACATTCAGAGTTCGCCAATCATGCTAATAATGTCTTTACAGCTATCTTTTTTATCCCAGTCCAGGATCCAAACCAGATTCCTACCTTTCATTTCATTCTCCTTTATTCTGGAGTAGTTCTTCAGCCTTTCTTTACCTTACATGACCTGAAAATCTTTAAAGAGTCCAGGCCAGCTCTTTTATAGAACGTTGTCCATTTGGGGTTATTGCTCTTTTGCCTTCTCCTACCACAGGACAGATGTTCTGTTCTCAATTTGTCACATCAAGACAGACATGATGTTGGTGATGCTAACTTTGATCACTTGGTATGAAATGGTACTTGCCAACTTTTTCCCTTCATAAGCAATAAATATTTGTGGAGAGATACTTTGAGACTATGAACACATCCTATTCCTCATCAAATTTCAACCACTAGGATGTATTGATTTTTTTTCCTGAATTAATTATTAATAATGATGCAAATGTTATTACAAATGTTGCAAAGTAGAGATTTTCTAACTCCATCATCCTTGCTACATATACCAGTCGGCGTACCACTTTTAGCCCACATTATTTCAACATCAGCCTTTTGCAATGTCAGTTACAACCCAGAAGCATATTTGCAGAGACCTAAAATCCTTCTTGATTTGAAGAAATCAACTTTTCTTGATTCTGAAAAGTTTGTGGGTATTAAATCCCAAAGGAAAATGTTAAATACACCCTGCAAAAATCCCTCCAAACAGTTAAGCAAATTCTTCCAAAAACTAGAAACTATCAAGTCAAAACAAAAACAAACAAACAAAAACTTCACCTAAAAATAACATTGGATTATTTGATTGGGAAAATGACCCCTATCAAATTAAAAATAAAGTCTTCTCTTTTGATTTGTGAGATAAAAGACAGTAAACCTCAAGTCTGTTGAGAATCCAGGAGAAGGTGTCTCCTCCGTCTGAGAACCAAAGGAAGCATACATCCTGAGATGTTGCTACTTGAGGCCACTATTAATCCATGTAGTCCTGCAACTTGAAGGAACCTGGAAAGATCATGTAACTCACCTCCAACCTTGCCCTTCCTCCCAACAGGCTCTCACCCAACAGTCTCCTCAGATGAAGAATGAACCTACCTTTAAAATCTTCAGAAACACCTGCCCTCTACCAAACAGCAATCCTTCCTGTCAGAAGGATTGTATAACTAATCAAGGCCCTTCATGCCCCCTTCCTTTCAGTATTATCCTCAGTGTAACTATCCAGCAACAAGCCTTAATAGCCTGTGTAAAAAAAAATACCAATTCTTGAATCCTGTGAGAGTCTGGCTTATTCAGCAAATATTCACTCCCTTTCTCCTTCCTCTGTGGGTGAAGTTTACTCCTCTGCCCCAGTGACATTTGTTTGCCATATAACTTGCCTTGTCCAATGGGATGTTAACAGATGTGACACAAATACAGGCCTTAGGTAAGCTCCCAGGTTGTCTTGTCCTCCTACACTCCTGGGACAGCTGTGGGAAGAGCACACCCTGGGTAGATACCACTGCTTTAGCCTGGGCCCTCAGAAAAAAATACATATAGAGCAGACCTGAACCCAACTCCCAGCATGGATCTAAGACCATGGTAGAGGGGACTTCCCTGGTGGTGCAGTGGTTAAGAATCCGCCTGTCAATGCAGGGGACACGGGTTCGATCCCTGGTCCAGGAAGATCCCACGTGCCACACAGCAACTAAACCTGTGAACCACAACTACTGAGCCTGTGCTATGGAACCCGTGAGCCACAACTACTGAAGCTCGCATGCTTAGAGCCCATGCTCTGCAACAAGAGAAGCCACTGCAATGAGAAGCCTGCAAACTGCAACAAAGAGTAGTCCCCACTCACCACAACCAGAGAAAAGCCCCCACACAGCAACAAAGACCCAATGCAGCCAAAAAATAAAAAATAAAATAAGACCGTGGTAGAGTAACCCACCTGAGCCCACTTCAGACCAACCAAACCACAGCTTCCCTGCAGACCCATGAGCACAAGAATAAACAGCTGTTGTATATCACTGAGTTTAGGGATGGTTTGATTTGTCACACAGCATTGCTATGGCATCACTGACTAATACAAATACCATAATAAAGTCTTCCTCTACTATCTCCTCCAGATTAAATAACCCCAGTTTTATATCAGCCTATCCTAAGGCCCTATTTGAAAATTATTCCATTATCTTGTTCTCTCCTTTCTCAGCTGTCTAGATAAGAAAATCCAGTTCTGCTGTGTGACTTAGGAACACCTTTCCTCCAGGAAACTTGTGGGAGATCCTAGTCAGCCTGGCTTATCTCCTAGTATGACAACTCAAAAGGAGATTACATAAGATAAAAATCTAAACAAATGGCAGAGGACACAGAATGAAATGACCTGCAAAATGGACCCTCTCCCCAAAATGTATAATCTTATCAACTGTAAACAGTCTTCCCAGCTATGATCACAGCATACCTAGAAGGAAATAAAGTAAGGACTCTTCTGCTCAGGGTCAACTTCAGGGGCATGAGACCCATGCAGCCACACAAGGCCCCATGTTTAGAAGGGCCCACACCTGGTTTGTTGCTCTGTTGTCACCATCTTGAAATTATTGTTTTAAGAAAGAGCTCCTTGATTTTATTTTGCACCAGGCTCCACAAATTATGTAGCCCATTCTGATTCCACCTACAAGTCCTAGCCTGAAGCTTACTCCTTCATTTGCTCTGCTAAGGCTTTTGTTTCAGGTTCTCACCGCCTCTTCCTTAGATATTTGCAAGAGCTTCTAATTAATTTGCTTGCCTTCTTTCTCTTGCCTCTGTTTTCTCCTCCATAATACACAAATCATGTCCTGCCACAGCCTTAAAATCTATCAGTGAATCCTCAATGCATGCAGAAAAGAGTTCACATTCCTTAACAAGGCATAGATGTCCACTGCAGAATGGTGTGACCTCAATTCTAGCCCTGCCACTCTCTCCTCTTGCCTCCTTCACTCATCCTGTGTTACTGCCCCAGGGCCATTGACTCCAGATGTCCTTGTCCTTCCCTATCTTTGCTCATTCCTCTGCCTGGAATGTCCTTCCCCTCAATTCTTTTATCTTGAGAGCACTAAGACCAAATGTGACCTCTGTAGTCTTCCCTGTCCTTTTTCTTACTCCATACTACTTTTTATCTCCTCTTTTGGATAGCGTCTGAATATACTTCTATGATAGCGCTTAACCTAAACACTGTAATGGCTTATTTACTCTTTTCCAAACAAACTGTGAGCTTCCAGAATCAGGACTCATATCCTGTTCTTTCTGTTCTTAGCTCAATGACTAGCACATAGAGGCACCAACAGTAGGCATTCGAGAGATCATTGAATTTGAATTGTCACTTAAGTAATGAGGAAATTTAAGCTCAAAGTCACCCAGGAAGTTAATGGCAAAGCCAGAATTCAATCCCAGGCCACCTAATTCTTGGTTCAATACACAGTGTTGTCTTCTTCTGGCAAATTTTCCAATAAAATACCAGTCATTCCCCCCACCAACCCATGAAGTAACATATCCCTTTTGTGCTTATCCAAGATATAGGGAGATAGCAGCAATGCTGTGACCCTCCTAGAAAGTTTTCCAAAATACAGATTGTCTGATCTCGGTGAGCACATGGGGATTGCTACTCCAATTCTTTATGCCACCCCAGAGAAAGTAAAGATGAGAGAGATGAAGAGGCTCTCCCTGGGTTACACAATTAGTTACCAGGTGTGCTGAGTCTCAGGCCAGTGCTAATTCCACTGACCACATTGTCTTGTAATTAGACGCAAGAATTCAGATTAATATGCTTGGTTATGGCAAATAAGTGTATTGGTTCCCTAACAGTCGCCATTGGACTAATTTGCTTCTTTCTTGGACCGAACAGGGTACACCATCTGATACTCACACAGGGCCATGAAGTCTTTCAGCTTTCATCTCCACCAAAGTGTAGGTTCTATCCAAGCACATTTGGGATCCCCTGTGCTCAAACACAGATGGAGAAACCTCCACATCCTCTCCTTGCTCTGCACACCCTCCCCCATCCACAAGAGCATGTCTCAACTTATTTGATTTTTCCATTCTGAAAAATTAGCTCTAAGGGAAAGGTCATGCTAATAAAAGCTGAAAGGGGATTCTCTAACTACCTCCAAATATCCAATGGGTGTTTTTCAGAGAATAACTATTGCCTCTTTTCCAACAGCTCTGAAAAGAGAATGAGGGAATTATTCCAACTCCAACCAGGAGGACCCAAAGTAGACACCAAGAAGAAGAAAGACCAGGGACACATAGTGGGGGACTGGAAACAGATTTCTGATAACACAAGCTCTTTAGAAAAGAATGGATTAAAATTTCATAAATCCACATAGGGTTAAGCAAACAAGAATATTCCAAATAGCCTCATCAGCTACTTTGGAAACACCTTAAAAAGAAATGATGTTTGTTGGTCTCTGGGATTTGTTGCCATGGAAAAAAATTGGATTAAATTTGCTGACTAAGGGTACATAATCTGGGAAGAAGAATTGAACTGAGGTCCAGCGTGCCTGCTTCCTCCTAGTCCCTCATTGTGGACACAGTCAATGTGAATTAAGAGAAAGACAACTGAGCCATGGATCAGAAAGCTTGTTTGAAATATGTCATCTCTCTACACTTTTGTGTCTTATCTGAAATATGTGGATCAGGAAAGAGCAAGTGCATTGATTATGGACTGACCAGTTCAAATCCCAGTTCAGCCACTGACCAGTAATGGCATTTAATGTGTCTGAGTTTCATTTTCCTCTTCTCTTAAATGGAAAATATATCATCTATCTTACAGGAATTTTGTGAGAATTCAAATTACTCAAAGGTACAATGTCTCCATTGTACCCAAATAAAAAAATACTTTTTCACATATTCCTTCCCACCTTCTCCCACACAGAGTTTTTGGGAGAAGTAAATAACATAATATACATGCCTGACACATAATCATAACTTAATAAAAGTTAGTTTTCTTTTTCCTTCTTTCCCTCCCCACCATTATTATAATGAGGATTTTGTAATAGCTAATTCCTAAAATCCCATCTAATTCTATAATTCTACTAATAAATTCTCTGCTTCACCACTTTGCTTTATTTGTATATCTTTGGATCCAGCACCTTAGCAAGTTAGCACAGTTATTTAATTAGTATTTGCAGCATTAAATTAAGTTTCCCCACTATAAACCAGGTTTGAGATAAGACACCTGATCTCTGTATTTCTAAAACTATACACTGAAGGAAGTGACTCAGCTTCCTAACTCATGGGGAGGTTACAAGAGGGAAGGTATACCTGGAAGAGCACAGCACTGACAGGACTCACCTCCACAGGGAAGAAGCCCACACCTCACCCTGCCCCCCCTTCACATGAGGAGCATCTTCATGACATCAGATGGCTGCTTCCAGAATTCAGCAGCAATCTCTAGCAGTACTTGAAAAAGTATCATATCAGAGTGCTATTTTTAGACATCGCCCACAGCTCAAAGGGACCCATCAAGGGTCTCCCTTTGAACCCATATTTGATTATTGGCCAAATTTTCCATATCCTGTTCTAGGCTGTTTCAAAAACATCTGTTTTGATTAAAGAGTGATCAGGAAAGTGCTCGCACATTATAGAGGAAACAGGCTTTGTTTAATATGAATTGCTGGCACTGTAAAGCCTTGTTTCAAAGCTGAAGGAGCGATCATCAACATTTGTGCCAAATCCAGTAAGACAGGCTAGGCCTCGCTGACCACAGACCACATGACTCAGTTCTGGGAAGAATTTCCCTAAAATGTGGGACTGGGGGAGTTCCAGGAGAAGGTCTCTATCACCCAAGTGTGGCATATATTACCCACTAAATACAAGAAAAGAAAAGGAAAATCATGGAGAAGCTATGCTCAGTCCTGTGCTGGGGCCCTCTTGATCCCAATCAGTCTGCAGTAAGATGATTCTCAGATATACTTCCTCCACTGCTTCCTTTACTTCTCTCTTCTTCCTCCGCCTCTTCTTCAAGGATTAAATACTGAATTTGAGTCACTTCAAAAAAATTAAAGAATTCACCTTCTCTCCTGTCCAATTTCCACCCTTATTATTGTAAGTTAGCATATAGTCTTGATTTATTGTCTGTTATCTATACATTTACGTTAACAGTATAAAAGACATTTATTGTACATCTACAGTGCATATAGCACTAAGACGTTCAACATGTGGTCTTGTTGTAAAGGAGTCAACAGGACTGGAGAGGAACTATGACATATACAAGAATAACTACCATGCAATGAGGCAAAAGTTAGTGTCCTCAGAGTGGTACAATTCAGCGGAGAGAAAGATGATTTCCAACTGGGTCAGTCAGTAAAGGAATGGCCCGTGAACAGGTCTTTGAAGGATTTTAATAGGTGATGATTGTTAGGGGAAGTGCTTTGTAGGTAACAGGAAATGCATAAGAAAAGAAACATCCTAGAAACCAAAGGCAAGACACGAACTTGACCATCAAATAATTCCAACCAAACCCTTTCTGTAATGAGTTAGATTACAGAGAAATACAGAAAACCACTTGGAAAAGCAAGGTTTACAAGCTTCACATATTCATAAGTCCTAAATGGCACTGTGCATGGTGAGTTGGGGAGAAGATACCTGGCAGAGGTAGGTAATGAACTGGTCACTAAAGAGTGGATTGGTGTGGGCAGCAGAGAAAGTATTCCAGGAAAGTAAAACAACTGAGCTAAGATATCACCTCTATGAACCCCTTCCTTCCATTTTCCTAAACACACTCACTCATTCCTTCCTTCATGAATATTTATTGAGCACCTACTATGTGCTAGGCATGAGAAATACAGAGGTGCTTGTGTGGAATTGTGAACCTCCTCCTGGCTTTTACAGTACTGTGGAGTTGACATTAAATAGGCACAGAAATAATTAGAATTTAATTGCAATTGTGATAAATACAGTGAAGAAAAAGTACAGGGTATTGTGAACACCAGTAATTGGAATACAGAATGTGGCTTTCCCTTTAGAGGTGGCTTTTCAAATTCCAAACAGGTGTCAGCATACCCCGCTTTCTCCAAAGCAAGTCCACTACCCATGCCATCTTCTCCCAGCACTCTGGGACTCTGTGGACCTCCTATGTAGGTTCTCTAGTTCCCTTGCCTTGTGAGCACCTGAAATGGCATTACCAATTTATCCTCAACACCAGCTGCACCAGGCCTGTGATGGCCTCAGGAGCTGTCCGTGCCCCGCCCAGATCCCCTAGACCAGCTGGGTGTCCTCATCTTCCAGCTGCTGTCAGTGTAGGCGGTTGACAGCTCACAGCAGCACCTGTCTCAGGAAAAGTACAGGAAATGCCTACAGGTTGCCCCATACATAGGTACATGTGAGCACACATGCACACAGGGCAGCCCCCCAGTGACTGACAGACCCAGGGACGCAGAAGCCCAAGCCTCTTGCCTCTAGCAGAACAACCCTGTGGAGCCATTCACACTCCAGCGTACTCTGGCTGAGGCCAGACACCACCCAGCCCACACCTTTGCCCAGCGTCTTCCTGGGCCCCATTCTGCTTCCCTCAGAGGTTTGCCTGAGACCTCTCCCTCCATAAATCACTTGCTCAAGAATCCTCATTCCAGCACTGCTTTTAGGAAACCCATCTAAAACTCTGTCCATTTCTGGATGCTGCAGTGCCTTCCAATTGCAAATTTCCTCCCTTTTGATTTCTCCTCCAATGCTCTGCTTAAGGTGCCAATAAACAGTGAAATCAGGAGACCAACAGCCAAACAAGAGAGAGATATGAACAAAAGGTCCTTAGCTAATCAGCCCCTGAAATAAATCCTGTTAACAATACAGCCAGATGCATTATATAAGAATTCTTACTCTTAAAGGCTTCTCATTTGATAAAGCATTTTTAAACATTCATTTTTATTTCCCTCATAACACATTTTCCCTGTTCTAAATGTTTTTAATATGCTAATAGTATTTTATTGAGCTATGATTTACATACAGTAGCATGCACAAACCTCGAGATTACAGTTCAATGAATTTCGCCATTTAATTCATCCAAACATCACTCAGGTCAAGACATAGCACTTTTACTGCACCCCAGAAAGTTTCCCAGTTGCCCTTGCCTTTATGCTACCCCCCAACAGAGGCAACTTCTGTTCTGATTCCTCTCACTATAACAAGTTTTCATATAAATGGAATCATACAGTACACTCTTTTCTGCCTGGCTATTTTTATTCAATAAAATGTTTTTTTACCTCCATCTTTATTGTTGTGTGTGTCAGTTTGTCCCTTTTTACTGCTGAGTAGTATTCCATTGGTTGGATACACCACAATTTGTTTTTCTCCATTCTCTAATTGATGGGTGTTTATGTTGTTTCCAGGGTTTGGCAATTACGAATAAGTCTGCTAAGAATCTCCTTGAATATCCCATGTTAGAAGGGTTTATAATTAGCTATAGAAAGGCTATATTGTCAATCTTCCTTTCCCCTTATGCAGTTAGAAAGCAATACACTTATTCCACTGGGGAAAAAATCTCCAAGGTAATAAATATGCAGGCTAAGATTATGGGAGGGACATTAGGCTTGGGTTCAGTAGGCAGCTTTGATATACCCAGGAGCCAGGAGAGCAGGGTCTGGAAGGCTGGCACAGAGCAGGTGCTCCATCCCAGTGCTCCTTCATGTTCAGGGCCTTTATGTACTTGATCTCAGCATGGGATTGACAGCTGTGTTCATGTACCTACATGGAATAGATTATCAAAGCTTGGGCCTTCCTCTAGAACTGCATGAGGACATCAGATTGAGCTCACAGTAGAGTCAGCAATTCAAATACATACCCGGTTCAATGCGAAATCCTGAGAGGAACCTCTAGGGGACAGCCCCCACTTAAGGGATTTATCTTCCAGTAGAGGAAATTCTCAACATCCCACATGAGTTTTTACAGCTCATACTAAACTGACTCCTTACTTTATTAGTTTCTTTACAGCAAGCTTTTACATATTGAGTATCACATATTTGTCTTGAATTATAAATGTACTATCTTTACAAAAACTCAATTATTTAACCTTTACAGCTACATTAAGAGCTAGGTCCCATTATTATCCCCATTTTATAATTGAAGAAATAGGCACAGAGAGATTAAGTAACTTGCCCGAGTTATGCAGCCACTAGAATCATGCTGCTATGTCCATTGGCTTAGCACTATGTCATTCTTAGCACTAAACCATGCAAAAATGGGTGCTCTATAAAATAGCAACTGTATTTATCTAGAAGTCACAACCTCAAGAATATAGCACACAGTTAAGACAAGGAACAAAGAAAAAATATAGTACATGGACTTTCCAGGGTTCTGAAAAGCTGGTGGTGGACATATAATAATACGTCCAAGTCTTTAAGACTCTGGAAAGTCCAGGAGAGGGATGTGACTTTGTTGCTCCTGAGGTTGGCTGGAGAATCAGGAAGGTCCTGAATGCCATAAACAGTTCCTATTTGGGGCACAGTTTGTTTGCAGCAAGTTCCCGCTGGGCAGAAATAGAGGCCCCATGTGTTAAAGAGCTGGGTGTTGAGAGCAATGCACTTGGCCTATGGCAGGGACCTCCAAGCTTGGCATGGAGAGAAGCAACAGTGGCTTGGGATATCAAGGTCAGCATGAACCCCTGTAATGAGTAGTCACTTGGCTTCTGATGAGATTCCATGTCCTTAGAAACAATCTATCTTTACAGTGATGAGGGGTGCTCTCTTTCCAAAAATTGATAGCCCACCAGAGATGTCATAATGAAGGCTAATAGAAAAGCAAACACCTTAGGCTGTCAGTTAGAGCCTTTTTACTATTATTTGATATATAAGTCTAACAAACATAAAATAGAGAAGAAACGGCAGACGCAAGCCTACACACAGCAGGAGAAAGGATCCCTGAACCCTGACAAGCAGAGGGAACTCAAAGATTATAATTCAGCTTAAGCCCTACCTACCTTTCTGAAGACTCCATTATATGTATTAATCATACTTTTTTATTTTCTGTTTCTAGTGATTTGCCACCAAGGACCTTGCAGGACCTCCCAGGGCAAGCCAATTCCTAGAGGCAGCAGACAACTCACTTGGGAACATGTCATTCATATCAAACTAATCAACACAGAGCCCAAACCCCAACCACCTCCTTTATCAGGCTCTCACACTCAGGGCACTATCCACCTGCCCTAATCACCCCAGGGCCAGGTACCAGGCAACCAGGGACAGCACTATGCCCCAGAGCTTGCTGAAATTATTCCAACTAGCCAATCCTAAAACTATTTACCCTGCTTCATTCATTCCTTCCCACAGAAACTACAATAAGTGTTATTGCCCAAGTTTTCCATTCCTTCTGCCTCCTGACCAACACTGGTGCTTCCCCATGTGACCCTGCATGACATGCCATGCATCCTGTTTCTAGGGATCTGTGAGTATAAAAATTTCTTCCTTCATGACAGTCATTTCCATTTCTTCATGTCTTACCACACCTGATTAAAACAAATCCCAGCTACTCTTGAAACACATCATATTACATCATAGTACATAACATGAAATTCATAGTGACAACACTAAGTCATCAAGAAAATGATTAAATCCTGGTAAAATCTAAAGTGCAAATGTACATATTCCATTCTACATAAATGGAATAATATTTCTTGCTGTTTTGTTTTGTTTTGTTTGCTTTGCTGCTTTCATTGTAAAAGTGATGCATGCTCATGGTAAAAATATAGATAGATGATAGATAGATAGATGATAGAGAGAGAGAGAGAGATACAGATGATTGATAGATCACTAAACAATAAAGAAAGACATACAATGTGTTAAATGAAAAATAATAGTTCTTCTCCACCTCCTTCTTGCTCCTATTTTCACCATTAACAGTGTTTTGTGTATCTTTTCAAGTATTTTCATATAAGGACTCACATTTCCACTTATTTTTATTTTCACCAAATCAGATGGTACTACACATATTGTTCTGTAATTTGCTTTAATTTACTTAGTTCCTGTTACTCTTCTTTTTTTAATATCAGCCCAAAAAAAGATCTACATTTTAGAAAATGATTTAAAAGTTTTAAAAGTAATGAAGCTGATATGCAGATAGCAAGACCATATTTTACAGCACAGAGTACAGAAAACCTCTTTATTCATTTCCATGCCAATTTCAGGATTGATTCCTAAATTTCAACAGCTATATATTAAGTGGGGTCTAACCCTATACTGTCCCATGCAGTAGCCATTAATCACATGTGACTATTGAAATCTAATTTATATTAAATTAAATTAAATTAAACTTTTAGTTCCTTAGTTGCACTAGCTGTATTTCAAGTGCTGAATGGCCACATGTGGCTAGTGGCTGCTGTATTAAACAAGGCAGATACAGGAAGAATTTTTCCATCATGACAGAAAGTTCTATTGGATGTCAGTGGTATAATCTTAATGCATTTACCATAGAAAGAACTTTATGCAGGATATTGATAATAGAAGAGCTAAGAAGCCAAATGGAGCCAGAGAAGCAGCCAGATACTAGAGACAGCAGGAAGCCACATCTGCCCCTAGGGCAGCAGGGACCTCAGGAAAATGTGATGTTTCCAGTGCCCTGTGACCAAGAGATCTGGCAGAAGCTGAGAACATAGCAGGCCTGTCTGGCAGAAGCTGAGTCCATGGGGAAGACACAACCACTGCTGGAGATGCTGCTCAAAGAGTAGAGAAAGAGAAAGGAATAGATCTTCCTCCCACCACCTTCCCACCTCCTTCAAGTACCTCCAATTGGCCCAAGCCAGCATGAAGCTGGCAGTCACAGGAGCCTGGAAAGGGCAGCCTGCAGGGTAAGGGGGGAAGTGTGCAGTCGGCAGGGCACCCAGAGGGGAGGTAGAGCCTAGTCCATCAGGAAAATGGCAGGCACCATGAAGGAAGCAAAGGCCTCATCGATGGAGCTGGGATGCTACCCATGGAACAGACCATGAAGGCCCTTGGAGGGGGCCTTAAGGAGTTTAAACTTTATCCAGAGGGCTCTCAACAGCTATAGGCAGGTCTTATGAAAAGTGTCATGATCAGATTGGTGTTTCATTATGGGAAGATCATTAGGCTAGGGCAGCAATCTTCCAAGTGTGGCCCCTGGACCATCAACACCTACATCACCTGGAAACTAGTTAGAAATGCACATTCTCAGGTCCCAACCCAGGCCTGGTGAGTCTGAGTTCTGAGGGTGGGGCCCCGCAGGCTGTGCATTAAGGAGTCCTCCAGAGGACTCTGATTCCTGCTGGAGTTTGAGAATCCCTGTGCTAGCCTGGAGGTGGGAAGTCTGGATGAAATCTAAGTGAGAGATGATGAAGGTCTGGGACATGGAGGGGTGTTTGAGAACAAAGAGGTGGGACTGGCAGGACTGATGACAACCTGGTGGCAATGGGGAGAGAAGAACCCATCAGGAACAAGAATAGGAGGTACTGCCCATGTGAGCAGGTTCATGGGACACCAGACAGAGGCCTCCCCGACCCAAATACGTTTAATCACTGAAAAGCTACTGATCACTCAGGATTCCGCTTTAGGCGCCAGGGAATTGCCAAGAAGGTGCAGCCTCTGCCCTTCAGGGCCTGACAGCTCACATTGATCCTGCAGCCCAACGTTGATGCCTGAACTCCCTCCCACTAGATTAAAGTGTCTGCCTTCCGTTAAAATGTAGAAGCTCACCACGGGGACCCCCACAGGGTCTGCATCCTTCATGAGCACCAGAGTCCAAAAGAGGCCAGATGCCCCACACCTGGGAAATCCCTCAGGGTGGGGCTGAGCCTCTCTCCTTTCTTTACCCCAAACATGGAGCACAGGGTTTACAGCAGTGCTGTCCAAATGAAACATTAATGCAAGCCACACTGGCAATTTTAAATGTTCTAATAACCTCATCAGAAAATGTCAAAAGAAACCAGCAAAATTAAATTTAATAATGTATTTTACCTAAGCCATCATTTCAACCTATAGTCAATATTTAACAAATTATTAGCAAGATATCTTACATCCTTTTTTTCCCTCATACTAAGTCTTTGAAATTTACACTCACAGCACATCTCATTTTCAACTCCCCCTATTTCTAGTGCCCAACAGCCACATGGATCTGGTGGCTCCTGTATTGGGAAGTGTAGGTTTAGAAGATAGTAACTGCTTATTCAGGCTTTCCTGAATAAATAAAATAAATGTGGGCACACTTTCCCATGGAAGAGAAAACCAAGGATTTGTTACAGGTAGTGGTGTCATTCTGATAGCTATTGTTCTGTGGGAGAGGAAATGGGGGACCAGTGGAGGTGAGGGAAGGGGCATGAAAACAATTTGGAAATCTAAGGTGGGAGAGAGTGGGCATGAGAATATCCCAGGAAGAGACAGATGTGGGTAAGAAGGTAAGAGGCCCATAAAAATAAGGACACCTGCCTCCATTGCCCTTTGCAACAAGTAGAATGTGCCCCCAATAGTACTGCTGTTTCCACCATGAGTATCTCTCTGATGTTACAAAAGCCTGGGTCTGTACTGTTTACATTTATTAAGCATGGAGTGAATAATGCCAGCCCAGCTTTTCCACCTTCATGGTGTGACCTTAGGGAAGGACTTAATTTCTGTGTTCCTCTGTTTCCTTGTCTATAAAATGAAGTTCATAGTAATATCTTCCTTAGAGAACTGTCATGAAGATTAAACAAAACTATGGAAACAAAGTGCTTAACATAGGACCAAGCCACATGGAAAATATTTTAAAAATGTAAACTATTATAATTATTTTTGTTAAAATGGAAATCTTTGATTCTTTGATACTTTTCAAAATAGGACAAAGTAACCATCAGTGTTATTACCACTGATGGGATTTTATTTTTAATCTTTGCTTTTAGTTTTTAAAAGATAGACTCTATTTGAGAGCAGAGAGAGAACATAGAGGTTGAGGGCAAGATCTCAGCCTGGAACTCAGGACTCACCACCTTTCAAGCTCAGATGGGCCTGGGCAAGATGAGAAAACACACAAGTGACACAGCACCACAGGCTCCCTATGGAAAGAGTGAGGAAACCAATACCAGCAAGCGAAACCCCAGGCTGGGTCGTTGAGGGCTGCTCTGCTGGGAACACAGGCAGGAGACAAGGCCACTCACTGTGCATGGGAACTGGACTCCCGCACCCTGCTCACAGGCAGTGTCTTCCCAACCTCCTCTCTGCCTGGTCTTGGCCAGTGTCTCCTGACTCCATTCCTTGGGGAAGACCCACACCTGTGATTTTATTTGTATTGCAGGGTATGCCTATATCCCATCACACAGGCCTCAGGGCTCTACCGAATTAAAAAGAAGTTCCCAGCCCCTTGCAAGGCTGGGAACACCTAGCTTCCCATCCTGCCCAGGAGACATGTCCCAGCCATCACCACGAGTGTGGCTGTGTGTTCCAATGCAGCTAGGAGGCAGCAGTGGTGACCATGGTTGACCTCCACCCTGCTTAGCAAGTCTGCTCCTTCTCAACTCTTACAGATAACCATGGAGCCTCCATGGAGACAGCCAGGAAGTACCATCCTTTCTCCATTCCACCATACTGCCCTGACACTAGGAAGTTCTAGGGGATGATGCTGAAGTTAAGGAGAGCAGCTTCAAAAAACTGGAATCAACCCCCCCATGCTAGACCACATATAAACTGGTGAAATTTGCTTGCCACACCCCTTCCCTGGGACTGTAGATGGGAATCTGCCTCCTAGAATGGAGACATTTCCACAGGGAAGGGAGCCAAAGCCCATACCCAAGCCCCAGCACCAGGAAAACAGTATCCTCCCCACAAGTCCTCCCTCAGAAGGACAGAGCTGGGTATTTTGGCTGCTGCATACCATGTTCCCCCATAGAGGTACAACTAACCAACCGAAATCCAGGTACCTTCCAAGCCAAGATCAGACAGAACTAAACATTGTTTTATTTTACTTTATAATTTTTCTTCCACTTGACTTTATTGACTCCAAGTCTTAACAAAACAAATCTGGGGACAGGGACAAAATAAATCCCAGAGAACTGGAGTTTCCTGCAAATTTACATGGAGTTTCCTCCATGTCCTCCCACATGTTCAGCAAGGGCTAAGAAGTATATCCATTGCAAAGAAATCCAACATGGCAAAATAAGTAGGTTCAACAATGAAGCATCAGAACAAATCTTTTCCAATATAAAATACTTAGTGATTATTTTAATCACATTCTCCCACCAAACCTTTGGGTCATGCAACCATCATGATCAACTTGTCTCTCTTCATTAAGCAGTTCTTATGGGTCAGGAAAATAAAGAACCTCCTCCCAACCTTCAGCCCTGCCATATTTCCCAGAGCAAACATCCAGAGGACAAACTGAATGGCCAACTTGTCCCTGTCAGGATCAAGTATTGATTTCATGCCTGGTGCTAAGCCAGTGGCTGGGAATCATAGGTGGTGAGTTCTCTCAAGGAACTTGCAGTGCAGTGAGAAAAGTTGATACATTCACGCACCAATAAACAGAGATAAAGGCACTCGTGGAGATAGGTACAAGGTAAAGGGATGGGATGAAGAAGCCACCTCTGAGTGTGATCACCAAAGACTGTTTCAAAGATAAGGTAAAGTTTATTTTGTCTTTAAATTGTGCTGAAGTTCACAGGTGGACAAAAGTGGAGTGTAAATCCCACACTGCAGCCACAGAACATGTGCAACAGTCTGGGGTTCAAGAAGGGTGTGGAACGGAAAAGCAAGGGCTGGGTGATGAATAGCCCGAGTCATTGGGAAGTTTGAGGCTGGGAAGTAACAGGATCAGGTGTGCCTCTTGGAATGTTATCTCTGGCAGCACTGTGAAGACTGGTTATGGAGGGAGAGATTAAAATGGAGACACCCTTAGAATGCCACTGTGATCGACTGAGATACTCCGGATTTGAACTAAATTCTAGAAGTAGAGAGGGAGACAATTCAAGGGTTATGTAGAAGTAGAGCCAAAGCACTTAGTAGCCCACTGAGAAGAGGTGGGCTCCCTGGTGGGTTGCTACATTAAGTGCTGCCTTAGTTTGGGTTAACTCAACACCAGACCCCAGATCCCGATATAAGAATTTGGGTGCAGGTAGTTGATTTGGGAAGTGATAGCAGGAATCTCAAGGGAGGTACTGGGAAGGTGAGAGAAAGAATTAGGAGGAGTGGGGCTTCCTGGTGGCGCAGTCATTGAGAGTCTGCCTGGCAATGCAGGGGACATGGGTTAGAGCCCTGGTTTTGGAAGATCCCACATGCCGCGGAGCAACTAGGCCCATGAGCCACAACTACTGAGCCTGCGCATCTGGAGCTTGTGCTCCGCAACAAGAGAGGCCGCGAGAGTTGAGAGGCCCGCGCACCGCAATGAAGAGTGACCCCCGCTCACCGCAACTAGAGAAAGCCCTCGCACAGAAACGGAGACCCAACACAGCCAAAAATTAATTAATTAATTAATTAAAAAAATAATAATCAGGAGGAATGTGTTAAGGATAGCAGACTGCTATGGGCACTAGGGCTCAGTCCTACTAGGCGCCCTCTCAGGCACTGTGCAGAATACTGCTCAGGGCTGACCCAGGCGGTGAGGAAGCCTGGGTTCATATCCATCCCTCAGTGGTTGAGGGCCAATCCTGATTCCCCTGCTCTGACCCAAGCCAGGATGAGTGAGCCCTAAGGCCAAAGAAAACCTCAGACAGAGAATACAAGTGCTTGCAAGAAGTCATAGGTATGACAGAAAGTGTCCACCAAAGGTGCCTGTGACCTCTAGGGTGGGTGAAGACTGTAAAGACAGAGCACAGCACAGGCAGCTAGGTATCTAGAAGATCATAGACTCAGATTGTCTAGCAAGGCAATAGTAAATAATTTCTGAGATATCATGTCACGTTCACCCCTTAAAATTTTAAGTGAGCTGTAATATACACTAATCAGGCTACATTAAGAAAGCTTACTAGGTGAGTTTCATCTGGTCATCTTGTATGTATTAGAGGGTTGTGCCATGGCTACAGAGGCTCCAAGAAATACATCCAGAATGAGGGACTGATATTAGAAGCATCATGACTGCAACCATAATACTACACATAACTACTTATGATTAGGAGAGTGGATGAGAAATTTGGTGCAGGATCTGAAAATGTCAGTAACGTAAGAAGCTTCCAAATTACGAACTGACTCTGGCTAAATGTGGATGTCTCATGCCTGGAGGGAGGGAAGCCAAGTATTGTTTGATACTCATCTTTTGAGGCTTGGAACTGTCGGATTTTGTTTCTAGATCAACCACACTCTGGTAATCTTCTGAGGACATTTTCTTTTTCTTTTTTTGGCATTCCTATGGATCCCAGTCTCTCCCCATATTAAAGAAGGTGGCTGCCAAGAGACCTCAAGAGACCGTCCCCAAAGAAATACATATGAATGTGAACAGGATTTGTAGCCCTAGAGAAACCTCCACACACTTTTAAACTTATCTTGGGAAAGATCAGACGTTTCCTACTCACAGATTTGAATCAGCCTGAACCTAAGGTATTTAATTTCCATATTTAGAGCAGTAGTTGCCATTGGTATGTAATACAAACCATCCCATGCAGCTGTGATTCAGGCATATACTGATTACTGCTAACCTACCCAGAATTCGAGCTCAATTTCACAAGACAGAAATATGACTTTTTTTTTCTTTTGGTCATAAAAGATCACCCAAGGAAGTAGCATGACAAAATGTTTCCTGATGCTGTTACAAGCGTATGGCTGAAACTCAACCTCACACACATCTGTACAAAAACGTACTGAGAAACCCACAAATAGCTGAGCTTTCTGGCAACATTAACACCAGAGCATCAGCAAGCCTTCTGTCGCTAATTATTTGAGACATCGCCTGCTTTGCTTTTATAATATCCTGAGCTGTTTATCAAAGAGGTCATAACATGAGAAAGTATCATGGCATCTTTAATAAAGAAAAAATCTGCCTGGACAGGGAGAGAAGGAAAAATACTGTTGCAATTGAGCAACAATCAAATTATGTCTATAATGGGCTTTAAATCTTTAGAAGAAAAGATCTACAGTTTAGCAATACAAAGCAGTATTATTCCTGTAGTTATTAAAAACTGCCCTCTAATCCTTCACACATATGTAATACATCTCGTCCAAGGATCTCAAAGTCCATTATAAATAAACAAGCGGCTACACTTTATAAAATCCAGACAAGGCCACAAAAGGGATGGAACTCTCTGGTCATGAATAAGCCAACACTTTTTGAACGACTCACCAGCTAATGATATAAAGTCTCTTGGTCTCATCAAGGTTTGGGGAAATAATTGGGTTTTGGTTTACAAAAGGCACTCAATAACTGCTTGTAGATATAAAGATTAATAAAAGATCTGCTACAGGAACATTGTGGAGATTAGTTAATTCATGCGAGTTTTTTTAAACAAATGTATCTTAAGCATAAATGTTTCTGCAAACCATGTAATCCCTTGTAAATTCACTGTTATCCAGAGGGCCTAGTAATCTTAGTATCAAAGCAGAGAAATGTTAGTTACTTACAGAAATCAAGATGGCAGAGGAGTAGGAGGACGTAGAGTTCATCTCTCTCAATAAATGCATCAAGAATACATCTGCAGGGACTTCCCTGGTGGTCCAGTGGTAAAGAATCCACCTTCCAATGCAGTGGACGTTGGTTTAATCCTTGGTTGGGGAACTAAGACCCCACATGCCTCAAGGCAACGAAGTCCATGCGCCACAACAAATGAGCTCAGGTGCCTCAATGAGAGAGCCTGCGGGCCACAAACTACACAGCCCACACGCTCTGGAGCCCATACACCACAACTAGAGAGAGAAAACTTGCATGCCACGACTAGCGAGAAGCCCGCACCCTGAAACTAGAGAGAAGCTTGCTCTCCACAATGAAGACCTGACACAGCCAAAAAAAATAAATAAAAATAACAAATAAATAAAATAAAATTTAAAAAACACATCTATGGATAGAACAATTCTCACAGAACACCAGCTGAACACTAGCAGAAGACCTTGGACACCAGAAAGGACAAAAAAGATCCCCACATAAAGGGGTGAGGCAAAAGAAAGAAGGGAAAAAGAAGAGGAGAGGAAGTGGGATGGGATCTCACCCCTGGGGCAGGGGGAGCTGAAGCAAAGGAGAGGTTCTCACTGACGGGGAAATCAGTTGGGAGAGAAGGGGAGCATCTGACACTGTCAGAGGAGGGTGAAACAGCCAGTCTGTGCCAGACAAGACAGAGTGAGACCTACACAGACTGTCCATGCCACATTCCAGCGTGCCCCAGACTGGGATGTGTGTCCATTGGTGCACACAGGGGCTGAGAGCTGGTACGTGGGTATTGGAGAGCAAACCAAGGGAGAGGACTGCTGTTGGCGGTGAGGAGACAGCCTGAGGGGACAGGAGGGAGGAAATTTGCAACCTGGAATGCTTATGGAGGAAGCATAAGCACCACTGTTGAGTGACACTCAGGGGGTGGAGCCACCACTGCAGCCTCTCTCTCCCCATGTGTCAGCCCCCTGCCCTGCCAGGCAGTAGGCAAAGCCCTCACCAGGGTTGGCCTTCTCGAACCTACCTCCAGGCACTAAGAAAAGCCCCCACCAGGCTGACCTTCTTGTGCCTGCCACCAGGCACTAGGAAAAACCCCCACCAGGGCTGGCCTTCTCCTGCCTGCTGCCAGTGGCTAAGAAAGGCTCCCACTAGGGCCGTATCTCTCGCAGCAATGGCTGCCGGTTTTCCTGCGCACCTGTCACCACTGGGGGCCCCATGACCCAGGCAGTTGTGCCACCTCCATGCCCTGTCCTCACCGGGGCAGACCCAAGTGCTTCAGGGTAGCCTCGGGAGAAGACTCCTATGGGTGGCCCACACACAGAGGTGGGGCTAAAACCACAGCTGAGCCACAGGGGTGGGGTGACTAAGGAAGAGGAAAAAAAATCTTTCGGTGCAGCTGCACAAAACACAGATTTAATCCCCCTGATTGGCTTGGTAAACCCTGCATCTATGGAATATCTGAATGGACAACAAGTGTTCCCAAACTGAAACCAGTCCAGCTCTACAAGCTGTGGACTTCAGGGACTAGTACACGTGGGAGTTGGGCCAGGTGAGATTGTGAGTTGCCCCCACAGTGCCCATAGAGGGACCAGAAACCTACCTAGAGGTTGGGAAGGTGGCAGTTGGCTGTGAGTCATGGTGGGGACAAGGACACTGACAGCTGAGACCCCAGGAAAATATAATTATTACTATTTTTTTATGTCTTGTTTTTTCTGTTGTTTTTTAATTATTATTTGGGTTTTTTTAGTTTTTTTAAATTTTTTATGTATTTTTTATTTTTTTATATTTCTATTTCCATGTTACTTTTTTGTTGTTCTGTGTTTTTTCCTCTTTTTTTTCCTTTGTTCTATTTTGTTTTCTTCTTTTTTTTTCCTTTGTTGTATTTGTTCTTATATTTTTAAATTTTTTTTCATCGTTCTTGTGTGTTTGTATCATTTGCTTCGCTTTTTCCTTCAGTTTGCACTCTGGTTTTCTTTTGTTTTTTATTTTTTTGTTTTTGTTAGTTTTGTTTTTAATTGTTTGATTTCATTTGGGGATTCTTCTGTTTGGTTGTTCTCTTGTTTTTTTGTTTTCTCTGTTTTTGTTTTTGTTTCTTATTTTGTATGTGTGTGTGTTTGTTTTTTTTTTTTGGTTTGGTTTTGCTTTTACCATTCATTGGTCTGGGGTTTTGTTTGTCTGTTCATTTGATTTTCATTGTTATTATTGCTGTTTGCCTGTTTTTATCTTTGCTATTTGGCTTCGGTTTTGTTTCTTGGTTTGTTTTCAATTGTTTTCGTCCTGCCTTTTTTTTTCTTTCTTTTTCTTTTCTTCCCCCCCCCCCCTTTTTTGGTGAGCTGTGTGGCTTGCAGGGTCTTGGTTCCCAGGCCAGAGGTCAGGCCTGAGTCTCTGTGGTGGGAGCATTGAGTCAAGGACACTGGAATGCCAGAGAATTCCTGGCCCTGGGAATATTAATCAGTGAGAGCTCTCCCAGAGGTCTCCATCTCAACTCCAAGACCTGGCTCCACCCAACAGTCTGCAGGCTCCAGTGCTGAAGGCCCCACACCAAACAACAAGCAAGACAGGAACACAAACCCAGCCATCAGCAGAAAGGCTACCTAACGTCATATAAGCCCACAGACACCCCAAAACACACCATCTGATGAAGCCCTGTCAATTAGAGGGAAAAGATCCAGCTCCACCAACCAGAAAACAAGCACTAGTCCCTCTCACCAAGAAGCCTACACAAGAACCTGGACCAACCTCACCCACTGGGGGCAGACAACAGAAGCAGGAGGAACTACAACCCTGAAGCCTGTAGAAAGGAGACCTCAAACACAGTAAGTTAGACAAAATGAGAAGAAAGAGAAATATGTTGCAGATGAAAGAGCAATGTAAAAACCCACAAGACCAAATAAATGAAGAGTAAATAGGAAATATACCTGAAAAAGAAATAAGAGTAATGATAGTAAAGATGATCCAAAATCTTGGAATTAGAATAGAGAAAATACAAAAAACGTTTAACAAGGACCTAGAAGAACTAAAGAACAAACAGTGACGAACAGCATAATAAATGAAATTTAAAATACACTAGGATGAATCAATAGCAGAATAACTGAAGCAGAAGAACAGATAAGTGAGCTGGAAGATAGAATGGTGGAAATAACTGCTGTGGAGCAGAATAAAGAAAAGTGAAGGAAGAATAAAGAAAAGTGATAAATAAGAATAAAGAAAAGTGAAGAACTGAGGACAGTCTCAGAGACCTCTGGGACAAAATTAAACGCACAAACATTTGAATTGTAGGGGTCCAAGAAGAAGAAGAGAAAGGGCCTGATAAAATATTTGAAGAGATTAGAGTCAAAAACTTCCCTAACATGGAAAAGGAAATAGTCAATGCCAGGAAGCACAGACAGTCCCATACAGGATAAACCCAAGGAGAAACACGCCAAGACACATATTAATCAAACTAACAAAAAGTAAATATAAAGAAAAAATGTTAAAAGCAGCAAGGGAAAAGCAACAATAACATACAAGGGAATCCCCATAAGGTTATCAGCTGATCTTTCAGCAGAAACTCTGCAGGCCAGAAGGGAGTGGGAAAATATATATAAAGAGATGAAAGGGAAAAACTACAACCAAGATTACTCTACCCAGCAAGGATGTCATTCTGATTCAACAGAGAAATCAAATGCTTTACAGAAAAGCAAAAGCTAAGAGAATTCAGAACCACCAGACCAGCTTTGCAACAAATGCTAAAGGAACTTCTCTAGGCAGGAAACACAAGAGAAGGAAAAGATCTACAAAAACAAACCCAAAACAATTAAGAAAATGGGAATAGGAACAAATATATTGATAATTACCTTAAATGTAAATGGATTAAATGCTCCAACCAAAAGACACAGACTGGCTGAATAGATACAAAATCAAGACCCATATATATGTTGTCTAAAAGAGACCCACTTGACACCTCAGGACACATGCAGACTGAAAGTGAGGGGATGGAAAAAGATATGCCATGCAAATGGAAATCAAAAGAAAGCTGGAGTAGCAATATTCATATCAGACAAAATAGACCTTAAAATAAAGACTGTTACAAGAGACAAGGAAGGACACTACATAATGATCAAGGGATCATTCCAGGAAGAAGATATAATAATTGTAAATATTTATGCACCCAACACAGGAGCACCTCAATATATAAGGCAAATGCTAACAGCCATAAAAGGGGAAATTGACAGGAACACAATAATAGTGGGGGACTTTAACAGCCCACTTACACCAATGGATAGATCATCCAGACAGAAAATTAATAAGGAAACATAAGCCTTAAATGACACATTAGACCTGACAGGCTTAATTGATATTTATAGAACATTCCATCTGAAAGCAGCAGAATACACTTTCTTCTCAACTGCACACAGAACATTCTCTACTATAGATCTACCTTGGTTCACAAATCAAGCCTCGGTAAATTTAAGGGAATTGAAATCATATCAAGCATTTTTTCCAACCACAATGCTATGAGATTAGAAATCAATTACAGGGGAAAAAACTGTAAAAAACACAAACACATGGAGGCTAAACAGCGCACTGCTAAATAACCAAGAGATCACTGAAGAAATCAAAGAGGAAATCAAAAAATACCTAGAAACAAATGACAATAAAAACACAACGACCTAAAACCTATGGGATGCAGCAAAAGCAGTTCTAAGAAGGAAGTTTATAGCAATTCAATCTCACCTCAAAAAATAAGAAAAATCTCAAATAAACAATCTAACCTTATGCCTAAAGCAACTAGAAAAAGAAGAACAAAGAAAACCCAAAGTAGGTAGAAGGAAAGAAATCATAAAGATCAGAGCAGAAATAAATGAAATAGAAATGAAGAAAATAGCAAAGATCAATAAAACTAAAAGTTGGTTCTTTGAGAAGATAAGCAAAATTAATAAACCTTTAGCCAGACTCATCAAGAAAAAAAGGGAGAGGATTCAATTCAATGAAATTAGAAATGAAAAAGGAGAAATTACAACTGACCACAGAAATACAAAGGATTATAAGAGACTACTATAAGCAACTATATGCCAATAAAATGGACAACCTGGAGGAAATGGACAAATTCTTAGAAAGGTACAACCTTCAAATACTGAACCAGGAAGAAATAGAAAATATGGACAGACCAATCACAAGTAATGAAACTGAAACTGTGATTTAAAATCTTCCAACAAACAAAAGTCCAGGGGCAGATGGCTTCACAGGGAAATTCTATCAAACATTTAGAGAAGAGTTAACACCTCTCATTCTCAAACTCTTCGAAAAAAATTGCAGAGGGAGGAACACTCCCAAACTCATTTTACAAGGCCACCATGACCCTGATACCAAAACCAGATAAAGATATCACAAAAAAAGAAAATTACAGGCCACTATCACTGATGAACATAGATGCAAAAATCATCATCAAAATACTAGCAAACCTAACACATATATATGGAATCTAAAAAAAATAAAAAGGTTCTGAAGAACCTAGGGGCAGGACAGGAATAAAGACACAGATGTAGAGAATGGACTAGAGGACATGGGGAGGGGGAAGGGTAAACTGGAAAGAAGTGAGAGAGTGGCATGGACATATATACACTACCAAATGTAAAATAGACAGCTAGTGGGAAGCAGCCACATAGCACAGGGAGATCAGCTCAGTGCTTTGTGACCACCTAGAGGGGTGGGATAGGGAGGGTGGGAGGGAGGGAGAAGCAAGAGGGAGGAGATATGGTGATATATGTATGTGTGTGGCTGATTCACTTTGTTATACAGCAGAAACTAACACAACATTGTAAAGCAATTATACTCCAATAAAGATGTTGAAAATAAATATTACAAACCAAATCCAAGAACACATTAAAAGGATCATACACCATAATCAAGTGGGATTTATCGCAGGGATACAAGGATTCTTCAATATACACAAATCAATCAATGTGATACACCCTATTAACAAATTGAAGAATAAAAACCATATGCTCATCTCAATAGACGCAGAAAAAGCTTTTGACAACATTCAACACTGATTTATGATAAAAAAAGAAAAAAACTCTCCAGAAAATGGGCATAGAGGGAACCTACCTCAACATAATAAAGGCCATATGTGACAAACCCACAGCAAACATTATTCTCAGTGATGAAAAACTGAAAGCATTTCCTCTAAAATCCGGAAAATGACAAGGGTGCCCACTCTCGCCACTCTTATTCAACATAGTTTTGGAAGTCCTAGCCACAGAAATCAGAGAAGAAAAAGAAATAAAAGGAATCCAAACTGGCAAAGAAGAGGTAAAACTGTCACTGTTTGCAGATGACATGATACTATACATAGAAAATCCTAAATATGCCACCAGAAAACTACTAGAGCTAATCAGTGAATTTAGTAAAATTGCAGGATACAAAATTAATACACAGAAATCTCTTGTGTTCCTATACACTAACAACAAAAGATCAGAAAGAGAAATTAAGGAAACACTCCTATTTACCATGGCAACAAAAAGAAGAAAATACCTAGGAATAAACCTACCTAAGGAGGAAAAAGACCTATATGCAGAAAACTATAAGACATGATGAAAGTAATCAAAGATGACACAAACAGATGGAGAGATATACCATGTTCTTGGACTGGAAGAATCAATGTTGTGAAAATAATTATATTACCCAAAGATTCATACTTCAGATTCAATGTAATCCCTATCAAAATTACCAATGGCATTTTTCACAGAACTAGAACAAAAAATTTTACAATTTGCATGGAAACACAAAAGACCTCAAATAGCAAAGGCAATCTTGAGGAAAAAAAAAAAAAACGGAGCTGGAGGAACCAGGCTCCCTGACTTCAGACTATACTACAAGGTTACAGTAATCAAGACAGTATGGTATTGACACAAAAACAGAAATATAGATCAATGGAACAGGATAGGAAATCCAGAGATAAACCCACACAGCTATGGTCTCCTAATCTGTGACTAAGGAGGCCAGAATATACAATGGAGCAAAGACAGAGTCTTCAATAAGTGGTCCTGGGGAAACTGGACAGCTACATGTAAAATAATTAAATTAGAACACTCCCTAATACCATATACAAAAATAAACTCAAAATGGATTAAAGACCTAAATGTAAGGCCAGACAGTATAAAACTCTTAGAGGAAAACATAGGCAGAACACTCTTTAACATAAATCGCAGCAAGATCTTTTTTTAACCCACCTCCTAGAGTAATGAGAATAAAAACAAAAATAAACAAATGGGACCTAATGAAATTTAAAAGCTTTTGCACAACAAAGGAAGCCATAAACAAGACAAAAAGACAACCCTCAGAATGGGAGAAAATATTTGCAAACAAAGCAACTGACAAGGGATTAATCTCCAAAATATACAAACAGCTCATGCAGCTCAATATCAAAGAAACAACCCAATCAGAATATGGGTGAAAGACCTAAATAGACATTTCTCCAAAGAAGACATACAGATGGCCAACAAACACATGAAAAGTTGCTCAACATCACTAATTATTACAGAAATGCAAATCAAAATTACAATGAGATATCACCTCACACTGGTCAGAATGGCCATCATCAAAAAGTCTACAAACAATAAGTGCTGGAGAGAGTATAGAGAAAAGGGACCCTTCTTGCACTGCTGATGGGAATGTAAATTAGAGGTTCCTTAAAAAACTAAAAATAGAACTACCATATGACCCAGCAATGACACTACTGGGCATATACCCTGAGATAACCACAATTCAAAAAGATACATGTACCACAATATTCATTGCAGCACTATTTACAATAACCAGAACATGGAAACAACCTAAATGTCCACCAACAGATGAATGGATAAAGATGTGGCACATATATACAATGGAATATTACCCAGCCATAAAAAGGAATAAAATTGAGTTATTTGTAGTGAGGTGGATGGACCTAGAGTCTGTCATACAGAGTGAAGTCAGAAAGAGAAAAACAAATACTGTATGCTAACGAACACATATGGAATCTAAAAAAACAGTCCTGATGAACCTAGTGGCAGGACAAGAATAAGGCACAGACATAGAGAACAGACTTCAGGACGCAGTGGGGAAAGGGGAAGCTGGGACAAAGTGAGAGAGTAGCATTGACATATATACACTACCAAATGTAAAATGGATGGCTATAGGGAAGCTGCTGCATAACACAGGGAGATCAACTCGATGCTTTGTGATGACATAGAGGGGTGGAATAGGAAGGGTGGGAGGGAGGCTCAAGATGGAGGGGATATGGGGATATATGTATATATATATATAGATGATTCACTTTGTTGTACAGCAGAAACTAACACAACATTGTAAAGCAATTATACTCCAATAAAGATGTGAAAGAAAAGACACATGCACCCAAATGTTCATTGCAGCACTATTTACAATAGCCAGGACATGGAAACAACCTAAACGTCCATCAACAGAGGAACGGATGAAGAAGATGTGGTACATATATACAATGGAATATTACTCAGCCATAAAAAGGAATGAAATTGGGTCATTTGTAGAAACATGTATGGACCTAGAGGCTGTCATACAGAGTGAAGTAAGTCAGAAAGAGAAAAACAAATATCTATATTAATGCATATATATGGAATCTGAAGAAATTGGTATAGACAATCTTATTTTTTTATTGGACTATAATTGCTTTCAATGTTGTGTTAGTTTCTGCTGTACAGTGAAGTGAATCAGCTATATGTAGACATATATCCCCTCCCTCTTGGACCCCCCCCCCATCCCACCCATCTAGGTCATCACAGAGCACCAAGCTGAGCTCCCAGTGCTATACAGCAGGTTCCCACTAGCTATCTATTTTACACATGGTAGTGTATTTATGTCAAACCTAATCTCCCAATTTACAGAGCAGAAATAGAGACACAGACTTAGAGAACAAAAGTATGGATACCAAGGGGGAAGGGAGGGTGGGATGAACTGGGAGATTGGGACTGATATATATACACTGTTGATAATATGTATAAAATAGATAATTAATGAGAGCCTACTGTATAGCACAGGGAACCCTACTCAATGCTCTGTGGTGACCTAAATGGGAAGGAAATCCAAAAAATAGGGGATATGTTTACACGTATAGCTGATTCACTTTGCTGTACAGTAGAAACTGACACAACATAGCAAAGCAACTATACTCTAATAAAAAATTTCTTTTTTCTTTTTAAATATCAAAAAGTAAAAGTTAACTCTTAGAAATAGACTCACAGGCAGAAAACAAACTTATGGTTGCCCAAAAGGAAAGGGGGGAAGAGATAAATTAGAAGGTTGGGATTAACATACACACACTACTATATATAAAATAGATAACCAACAAGGACCTGCTGTATAGCACAGGGAAATCCACTCAAAATTATGTAACAACCTAAATGGGAAAAGAATTTGAAAAAGAATAGATACATGTATATGTATAACTGAATCACTTTGCTGCACACCTGAAACTAACACAACATTGTTAATCAACTATACTCCAATATAAAATAAAAAGTTTAAAAACAAAACAAATCAAACAAAAAAGAAATGTTAGTTACTTACCTCCCTACTACCTGTAGCTTCATTACTATCTTTCCAAAACCCTCCAGAATATATCTCTTGGGTAACTGCAAGTCTGAGTCCCAGTGAACACAGAAGAAAGCTGTCTAAGGCAAGAAAACAGAAATCTCACAATGTTTGAGGAGCACAAAACTGCAATTAGCTGGTAACGTTAGACCCTTTACTCATCTAGCACATGTTCACCAAAGTCACAGAACACAAGGAGAAATGTTTGAGTATCCAGTATATGCCAGGCTTTGTGTTTGACATTGGCTTAGACTACAAAACAGCAAAGGTAGAGATAGGGGAGGGAGAAAAAAGGAACTTTTAACCCAATGACTGCTATCTAGGGTGATGGTCAATGGGACTCATAGCCCTAGAGCAGGGTTTTCAACTTTGGCCCTATTGACATTGAGGGCCAGATAAGTTGTAGTTATGAGGAGCTGTGCACTGTAGGATGTATAGCAGCATCCTACCCACCAAACACCTGTAGCATTCTGCTCCCTCCCCCAACACTGCCCCAGTTGTGACAACGAAAAATGTCTCTAGACAGTGCCAAGTGTCCCTTGGAGGGCAAACCGTCCCCTGGTTGAGAACCACTGCCTTAGAAATCTCAGAAAATAATTAAGCTTCTTTCACTTCTATATTGACATTAACTGGACAATTCTGGTTAAAATACTTAATTGTATCTTCAACCAACACATCTCCAGGTATTTTCAAAATCTGTGGCATCCAGATCAATCAGTGTCCAAGAGCCACTTATATAATGACACATCCTATTTCAACAAGGCATCTGCCCTCATTTCTGTATTATAAAATCAGGCTCCAAAAGTAGCATTTACATTGAAAAATATCAAAACAGAACATTTACTAATATTGTAAGGGACTGAATATAAGATGACAGTAAATCTCCATAATGTCATATGTCAAAGAATGACTCAGAGACACATAGTTAATTATCTGCATGCCAAACAACTCACTTGTATGTAAAGGAGATGGCCATTGGACTGTTGTCAGTGAACAAAGGTAAAAGCAGGATTTATTTAAAAAAAAAAAAAACAGTGGTGAGAGAGAAGAGGAAAAAACAATAAGAACAGTAGGCCTTATTTTGCATTTTGGAGGCAAATTAATTAGCTGGCAGCTAGCAAAGAGGTCTGTCTGGGCCATCTGCCCTTGAACAGGCCATGTGAGTTTTCAGACATAGCATTTTCAGTTGACAATGGATTCTCCAAGAAACCTTGAGTGTGTTGCTGAGTATACATGAGGGGCTGGGTGACACATCCACTGGGTCCTTCATCAGGTGGGTGAGATCTGTGCCATTTCTCTATTCAGAATAACTCTCATAGGAAGACTAGCTTTAATATAGCAGCCTTATTTTTTGTTCTATAACTGGATAGAAGTTTCTGGTGGCCCAGTGGTTAGGACTCTGTGCTTTCACTGCCGAGGGTGCGGGTTCAGTCCCTGGTCGGGGAACTAAGATCCCACAAGCTGCACAGCACGGCCAAAAAAAAGAAAGAAAGAAGTATAACTGGGGATAGAAAGGAATTGCTACATAAAACAAGCTTCAAATTCCCAAGAACTAGAAATCTTAGACCCGGAGATTTCAGACGTGTATTTTTCTGTTCTAAGTGACAGACAAGCAAGTACCAGGTTTTTCCACCTGTTCACCACGTTGCAAAAAGTGCCAATCTCACACTCACCTGCCCTTCTCTCCTGCACTGGAAAAGATTCTAGACACTGAAAGTGCTGCTGAAAAATGACAGGAGAGAGCTCCTTGAAGTGCCACAACCTTTTTAATGTTTCCGGAAAGGCTACCTTTCTTTTCTTGCATCATGTAGAATTACTCTAGTAAACAAACAACCATTGTTTGGCATCCATATTATCTCTGAGACCAGTTCCTGGCACAACGTGGTCAGTCAATAAATGGCAAATATTGTTGGAGTTTTCATTATTATAGTTAGCATTTATTGAACATTTACTATGCTCCAGGCATTGGTCCAAGCACTATGCGTATTTTATTTCATTTACTTTTCAATCAACCTTAAATTTTTATAAGAACTATTTTATCCCCATTTTACAGATGAAGTCTAAAAGGTTAGACATTCCTATTGTTGCAAGTTCATATATTTTTTTTCCAGGATCATAATTTATTGTACAAATTGAGTATCACATGATGAGTTGACATTAGCTTCTTCAAGCATGGGAACTTAACAGATGAGGTACAGTTGAGAATCCATTTATGTTGCTTTCACAGCTGGAGTTTTTTTAGACCTTAACTTAAAGTATATAACTATCAAAGCAATACCTCCGTATGTGGCCAGTACACAATTCATTCTCCCTGTGAGAGTGTAAGAGTTGAAATATTTTTTGATACCAGTGAATTGGTACTGGGCATCAGTTTCTGGACCTGCCATGATTTCAATCTTCCAAAACGCACAGACCTCGCTGCAGGTGTCCTTCAACTGACGAAGCTGCTCCTCGGCCCAGATGGAAGAAGCCGCCTCCCCCGCAAACGTTCAACGGGCCTTACAGATTCGGCCCTCTGCGCTGACTGGCTCTATTTTTAACATTTCACTAATCTCCATGTTTTTCTTTGGAAATAACTTCCTTTTTCTTGACTCTGTCTTTTCTTGATCTCTGTCTTTGCCTGCCCCACCCCCGCTCCAAGGTCTTTAGTCATAACCTCTCCTTAAAATGTACTTCAGGGGCTTCCCTGGTGGCGCAGTGGTTGAGAATCCGCCTGCCAATGCAGGGGACACGGGTTCGAGTCCTGGTCTGGGAAGATCCCACATGCCGCAGAGCAACTGGGCCCGTGAGCCACAATTACTGAGCTTGCGCATCTGGAGCCTGTGCTCCGCAAAAAGAGAGGCCGCAATAGTGAGAGGTCCGCGCACCGTGATGAAGAGTGGCCCCCACTTGCCACAACTAGAGAAAGCCCTCGCAGAGAAACGAAGACCCAACACAGCCATAAATAAAATAAATAAATAAATAAACAAATAAAAAAGGCATTCCTGCTTTACTGTGTTAAAAAAAAAAAAAAAAAAAAAAAAGTACTTCAAATTTTTCATTTCTCTGTTGAGCAATGGAGCCCAGAATTAGAAGTAATTGATTCCATTTTTGAGTGTTTGTCTGTTCTAAGCCATGGCTCTATTTCTGAGCATACATGACAGACATTGGAAGTCATTCAAAGATATGACTAAGATATGATTTTTGCCCTTTGAGATCCTCCCAAAATGAAACCAAGAAATGCCCAACACAACAATGAGACGTGAGCAGTGGACCAAGGGAGCCAGGAGGAGAGAGTAACTGGCCCTGCCTGGGGCCATGAAGGAAACAGAACTTAAACTGAGTTTTGTTTTTTTTTTTAACATCTTTATTGGAGTATAATTACTTTACAATGTTGTGTTAGTTTCTGCTGTATAACAAAGTGAATCAGCTATACGTATACATATATCCCCATATCCCCCCCCTTGCCTCTCCCTTCCACCCTCCCTATCCTACCCCTCTAGGTGGTCACAAAGCACCGGGCTGATCTCCCTGTGCTATGTAGCTGCTTCCCACCAGCTATCTATTTTACATTTGGTAGTGTATATATGTCCATGCCATTCTCTCACTTCATCCCAGCTTACCCTTCCCCTTCCCCGTGTCCTCAAGTCCATTCTCTACGTCTGCTTCTTTATTCCTGTCCTGCCCCTAGGTTCTTCAGAACCTTTTTTTTTTTTTTTAGATTCCATATATATGTGTTAGAATACAGTGTTTGAGGACAAGTGAGAGTTAGTCAGAAAGGGAAAGAGAAGGAAGTGCTCTGGTCAAAGGAAATGGTCTCATACAAAAGTCACACACTTTCCCTTTGCACTATATACCCATTTACTTTTGCAATAAATATTTTCACAGGTAGCACATGCCAAATACAGCAATAGCTGCTGGGTATCCTGTGGTGAACAAGAGAAGCAAGGCTGGGGCCCGTGTGGACCTAATATTCTAATGAGGGACAGTGTGGTATCTGCTTTCCAAAGATGGCCAACATCAATTCTCTCCCCACCTGTATGCACATGCTGTTCCTCCTTCCTCCCATCAGCAATTGGGGCTTATGTCTCCTCCCCTGAAATTGGGGCTGAGCCTGTGACTGCTTTGTCCAATCAAATGTGGATGAAGTGACATTCTGAGACTTCCAAGCTCGGGCATGAAGAAGGCCTGGAAGTTTCCACTTTCTCCCTTTTGGAGCTCTGAGCTTCCATGAAAGGAGTGTAAGCTCCCATTTTGGAGTGAGAGGCCACCTTGAGGAGTACAAGGCACTGTACATCCTACTCCACACCACCAATGGACTGCAGCTGCATGAGAGGGCTTGTTCCAGTTATCCTACGACTGCATAACAGACCACCCCAAAACTTTTGGAGTGGCTCAAAACAATAACATTTACTTTACTCATACATCTTCAATTTGGACAGAGCTTGGCATCGCCACATGATGCTGCACATGGTGTCAGGTGGAGTAAATTTGACTGCGGGCTAAAGGATTCACATCCAACCTGGCTAAATTGTATGGCTGGCAGGTTGGTGCTGCTTATCAGCTGGAATCTCAGCCAGAACTGAGACTCCATATAACCTGGCTTCTTCAGGGCATGGCGACTGGATTCCAAGTGTGAGTGCCCCAAGAGAGAGCCATGGGAAAATGTACTGCCTTTCACGAACTAGCCTTGAAGTTATATAGCATCTCTTCTGCTATACTCTGTTCTGTTAGTTGAGCAATTCACAATGGCCTACCTAACTTAAGAGGAGGAGACACAGTCTCCACCATTTGATCAGAGTGTGGCAAGATTCTGGAATAGCATGTAGAACAGGGAATATTGTTGTGGACATTTTTATCTACAGAGTCCCAGCAAGGCCAGTAGAATAACTGACCTGCTTAACCATGGACAATCCATGGAATCATGAAATATAATAAAATGTATGGGGACTTCCCTGGTGGTGCAGTGGTTAAGAATCTGCCTGCCAATGCAGGGGACACAGGTTCGATCCCTGGTGCAGGAAGATCCCACATGCCATGGAACAACAAAGTCCATATGCCACAACTACTGAGCCTGTGCTCTAGAACCTGTGAGCCACAACTACTGAGCCCACACACCACAACTACAGAAGCCTGTGCACTCTAGAGCCCATGTGCCACAACTACTGCACCCTCTTGTTGCAGCTACTGAAGCCCGCACACCTAGAGCCCATGCTCTGCAACAAGAGAAGCCAACAAAATGAGAGGCCTGTGCACCGCAATGAAGAGTAGCCCCCACTCGCTGCAATTAGAGAAAAGCCCATGCACAGCAACAAAGACATAACACAGTCAAAAATAAATAATAAAATTTTTAAAAAATAATAAATAAAATGTATGTTTTTTAAGACAGTGGGTTTGGAATGATTTGTAAACAGAACAAAAAGACCACCAGAGAGCTGAAACACATTTAAAAATTACGCATAGAGACCTTCAAGATGGTGGAGGAGTAAGATGTGGAGATCACCTTCCTTCCTACAGATACATCAAAAATACATCTACTTGTGGAACAACTTCTACAGAACACCTACTGAACACTGGCAAAAGACCTCAGACTTCCCAAAAGGCAAGAAACTCCCCACATACCTGGGTAGGGCAAAAGAAAAAAGAAAAAACAGAGAGAAAAGAATAGGAACAGGACCTGCACCTCTGGGAAGGAGCTGTGAAGGAGGAAAAGTTTCCACACACAAGGAAGCCCCTTCACTGACGGGGACGGGGAGTGGGCAGGGGAAAATTTGGAGCCACAGAAGAGAATGCAGCAACAGGGGTGCAGGGGGCAAAGTGGCAAGTTTCCCGCACAGAGGATAGGTGCCGACCAACACTCACCAACCTGAGACGCTTGTCTGCTCACCTGCCAGGAGGAGTGGGGGCTGGGAGCCAAGGCTCAGGCTTTGGAGGTCAGACCCCAGGAAGAGGACTGGGGTTGGCTGCATGAGGACAGCCTGAAGGGAGCTAGTACACCACAGCTAGCTGGGAAGGAGTCAGGGAAAAAGTCTGGATCTGCTGAAGAGGCAAGAGGCAATTGTTTCGGTGTGCATGAGGAGAGGGGATTCCTGCTCTGTGTGCCCATATAAGGCAGAGGACCACCTAAGCGAGCTCCAGAGATGAGTGCGAGCCATGGTTATCAACTAGGACCACAGAGACGGGTATGAAATGCTAACGCTGATGTCGCTGCAACCAAGAATCCTGTGTGCAAGCACAGATCACTATCCACACTTTCCCCGACCAGGAGCCTATGCAGCATGCCACTGTCAGGGTCCCAAGATCCAGGGACAACTTCCCCAGGAAAACACATGGCACACCTCAGTCTGTTGCCATGTCACACTGGCCTCAGCCCCCAGAGGCTCGCCCCGCATTCCAATTATGACTACCGTACCCCTCCCTCTCCCCGGCCTGAGTGAGCAAGAGAGCCCTAATCAGCCGCTGCTTTAACCCCCTCCTGTCTGGGCAGGGAACAGATGCTTGAGGGCAGCCTACACACAGAGGCAGGGCCAAAACCAAAGCTGAAACCCAAGAGCTGTGCAAACAAAGAAGAGAAAGGGAAATTTCTCCATGCAGCCTCAGGAGCAGCAGATTAAATCCCGCAAACAACTTGATGAACCGTACAACTGTGGAACACCTGAATAGACAATGAATATTCCCAAAATTGAGACTGTGGGCTTTGGGAGCAACTGTAGACTTGGGGTTTGCTTTCTGAATCTGATTTGTTTCTGTTTTTATTTTTATCTTAACTTAGTTTTTAGTGCTTGTTATCACTGGTGGATTTGTTTATTGGTCTGGTTGCTCTCTTCTTTTATATATATATTTTTTTTCTTTTTTCTCTTTTGAGAGTGTGTAGGTATATGTTTCTTTGTGTGATTTTGTCTCCTTAGGTTTGCATATACCATTTGTCCCAGGGTTCTGACTGTTCGGTTTCTTTTTGTTTGTTTTTTGTTTTCTTTTTATGAGTGTGTGTGTGTATGTTTCTTTGTGTGATTTTGTCTGTTTAGTTTTACTTTTCCCTTTGGTTTGGGGTTCTATCTGTCCTTTTTTTTTTTTCCTATTTTTCTTCCTTTTCTTCTGAGCCTTGTGGCTGGCAGGTCTTGGTGCTTCAGCTGGGTGTCAAGCCTGAGCCCTTGAGGTGGGAGAGCCGAGTCCACGACATGGGACCACCACAGACCTCCTGGCCCCACATAATATCAATCAGCGAAAGCTCTCCCAGAGATCTCCATCTCAACACTAAGACACAACTCCACCCAACGGCCAGCAAGCTCCAGTGCTTGATGCCCCATGCCAGACAACTAGCAAGATGGGAACACAGCCCCACCCATTTGCAGAGAGGCTGCCTAAAGTCATATAAGGTCACAGACACCCCAAAACACACCACCAGATGTGGCCCTACCCACCAGAAGGACAACATCCAGGCCCACCCACCAGAACCAGGAACCAGTCCCCTCCACCAGGAAGCCGACAAAAGCCACTGACCCAATCTCACCCACTGGGAGCAGACACAAAAAACAATGGGAGCTACAAACCTGCAGCCTGCAAAAAGGAGAAGCAAAACAGATAAGTTAAACAGAAAGAGAAGACAGAGAAATATGCAGCAGATGAAGGAGTAAGGTAAAAACCCACAAGACCAAGCAAATAAGAGGAAATAAGCAGTCTACCTGAAAAAGAATTCAGAATAATGATAGTAAATATGATCCCAAATCTTGGAAACAGAATAGAGAAAATACAAGAAATGTTTCATAAGGACCTAGAAGAACTAAACAGCAAAAAAAAAAATGACGAACAACACAATAAATGAATTGAAAAATTCTCTAGAAGGAATCAATAGCAGAATAACTGAGGCAGAAACATGGATAAGTGACCTGGAAGATAAAAGAGTGGAAAAAACTGCCACAGAGCAGAATAAAGAAAAAAGAATGAAAAGAATTGAGGACAGTCTCAGAGACCTTTGGGACAACATTAAATGCACCAACATTCGAATAATCATTGTCCCAGAAGAAGAAGAGAAAAAGAAAGGGACTGAGAAAATGTTTGAAGAGATTATGGTTGAAAACTTCCTTAACATGGGAAAGGAAATAAACAGTTAAGTACAAGAAGCACAGAGAATATTATACAGATAAATCCAAGGAGAAACACAACAGGACACATATTAATCAAACTATGAAAAATTAAAAACAAAGAAGAAATATTAAAAGCAGGAAGAGAAAGGAAACAAATAACATACAAGAGAATCCCCATAAGGTTAACAGCTAATCTTTCAGCAGAAACTCTGCAAGCCAGAAGGGAGTGGCATGACATATTTAAATTGATGAAAGGGAAAAACCTACAACCAATATTACTCTACCCAGCAAAGATCTCATTCAGATTTGATGGAGAAGTTAAAATATTTACAAATAAGCAAAAGTTAAGAGAATTCAGCACCACCAAACCAGCTTTACAACAAATATTAAAGGAACTTCTATAGGGAGGAAACACAAGAGAAGGAAAAGACCCACAAAAACAAACCCAAAACAATTCAGAAAATGGTAATAGGAAAAAACATATCAATAATTACCTTAAATGTAAATGGATTAAATGGTCCAACCAAAAGACACAGACTGGATGAATGGATACAAAAACAAGACCCATATATATGCTGTCTACAAGAGACCCACTTCAGACCTAGGGACACATGCAGACTGGAAGTGAGGGGATGGAAAAAGATATTCCATGCAAATGGAAATCAAAAGAAAGCTGGAGTAGGAATTCTCATATCAGACAAAATAGACTTTAAAATAAAGACTATCACAAGAGACAAAGAAGGACAATACATAATGATCAAGGGATCAATCCAAGAAGAAAACATAACAATTATAAATATTTATGCACCCATCATAGGAGCACCTCAATACCTAAGACAAATGCTAACAGCCATAAAAGGGGTAATTGATATAACAACAAATAGTAGGGGATTTTAACACCACACTTTCACCAATGGACAGATCATACAAAATGAAAATAAAGAAGGAAACAAAAGCTTTAAGTGACATATTAGATCAGACTGACTTAATTGATATTTATAGGATCTCCCATCCAAAAACAACAGAATACACCTTCTTCTCAAGTACTCATGGAACATTCTCCAGGACAGATCATATCTTGGGTCACAAATCAAGCCTTGGATAATATAAGAAAATTAAATTCATGTCAAGCATCTTTTCCAACCACAACGTTATGAGACTAGATATAAATTACACGAAAAAATCTGTAAAAATTACAAACACAGGGAGGAAAAACAATATGCTACTAAACAACCAAGAGATCACTAAAGAAAACAAAGAAGAAATCAAAAAATACCTAGAAACAAATGAGAGTGAAAACACGACAACCCAAAACCTATGGGATGCAGCAAAAGCAGTTCTAAGAGAGAACTTTTTAGCAATACAATCCTACCTTAAGAAACAAGAAACATCTCAAATTAACAACCAAACCTTACCCCTAAAGCAATTAGAGAAAGAACAATAACAACAACAACAAAAAAAACCAAAATTAGCAGAAGGAAAGAAATCATAAAGATCAGATCAGAAATAAATGAAAAAGAAATGAAGGAAACAGTAGCAAAGATCAATAAATCTAAAAGCTGGTTCTTTGAGAAGATAAACAAAATTGATAAAACATTAGCCAGACTCATCAAGAAAAAAAGGGAGAAGACTCAAATCAACAGCATTAGAAATGAAAAAGGAGAAGTAACAACTGACACTGCAGATATACAAAGGATCATGAGAGATTACTAAAAGCAACTCTATGCCAATAAAATGGACAACCTGAAAGAAATGGACAAATTCTTAGAAATGCACAACCTGCCGAGACTGAACCAGGAAGAAATAGAAAATATGAACAGACCAATCACGAGCACTGAAATCGAAACTGTGATTAAAAATCTTCCAACAAACAAAAGTCCAGGACCAGATGGCTTCACAGGCGAATTCTCTCAAACATTTAGAGAAGAGCTAAACCTATCCTTCTCAAACTCTTCCAAAATATAGCATAGAGAGGAACACTCCCAAACACATTTTGTGAGGCCACCATCACCCTGATACCAAAACCAGACAAAGATGTAACAAAGAAAGAAAACTACAGGCCAATGTCACTGATGAACATAGATGCAAAAATTCTCAAGAAAATACTAGGAAACAGAATCCAGCAGCATATTAAAAGGATCATACACCATGATCAAGTGGGGTTTATCCCAGGAATGCAAGGATTCTTCAATATACATAAATCAATCAATGTGCTACACCATATTAATAAACTGAAGGATAAAAACCGTATGATAATCTAAACAGATGAAGAAAAAGTTTTCAACAAAATTCAACATGCATTTATGATAAAAACTCTCCAAAAAGTAAGCATAGAGGGAACCTACCTCAACATAATACAGGCCATATATGACAAACCCACTGCCAACACCGTTCTCAATGGTGAAAAACTGAAGCCATTTCCTCTAAGATCAGGAACAAGACAAGTTTGCCCCTCTCACCACTATTATTCAACATAGTTATGGAGGTTTTAGCCACAGCAATCAGAGAAGAAAAAGAAATAAAAGGAATCCACAGTGGAAAAGATGAAGTAAAGCTGTCACTGTTTGCAGATGACATGATGCTATACATAGAGAATCCTAAAGATGCTACCTGAAAACTACTAGAGCTAATCAGTAAATTTTGTAAAGTAGCAGGATACAAAATTAATGCACAGAAATCTCTTGCATTCCTGTACACTAATGATGAAAAATCTGAAAGAGAAATTAAAGAAACACTCCCATTTACCATTGCAACAAAAAGAATAAAATACCTATGAATAAACCTACCTAAGGAGACAAAAGACCTGTATGCAGAAAACTATAAGACACTGATTAAAGAAATTAAAGATGATACAAACAGATGGAGAGATATACCATGTTCTTGGACTGGAAGAATCAACATTGTGAAAATGACTATACTACTTAAAGTAATCTACAGATTCAATGTAATCCCTATCAAACTACCACTGGCATTTTTCACAGAACTAGAACAAAAAATTTTGCAATTTGTATGGAAACACCAAAGACCCTGAACAGCCAAAGCAACCTTGAGAAAGAAAAATGGAGCTGGAGGAATCAGGCTCCCTGACTTCAGACTATACTACAAAGCTACACTGAAGAAGACAGTATGGTACTGGCACAAAAACAGATATATAGATCAATGGAACAGGCTAGAAAGCCCACAGATAAACCAATGCAAATATGGTCACCTTATTTTTGACAAAGGAGGCAAGAATATACAATGGAGAAAAGACAGCCTCTTCAATAAGTGGCACTGGGGAAACTGGACAGCTACATGTGAAAGAATAAAATTAGAACACACCCTAACACCATACACAAAAATAAACTCAAAATGAATTACAGACCTAAATGTAAGGCCAGACACTATAAAACTCTTAGAGGAAAACATAGGCAGAACACTCTATGACATAAATCACAGCAATATCCTTTTTGACCCACCTCCTAGAGAAATGGAAATAAAAACAAAAATAAACAAATGGGACCTAATGAAACTTCAAAGCTGTTACACAGCAAAGGAAACCATAAACAAGACCAAAAGACAACCCTCAGAATGGGAGAAAATATTTGCAAATGAAACAACGGACAAAGGATTAATCTCCAAAATATACAAGCAGCCTATGCAGCTCACTATCAAAAAAACAAACAACTCAATCCAAAAATGGACAGAAGACCTAAATAGACATTTCTCCAAAGAAGACATACAGATTGCCAACAAACACATGAAAGAATGCTCAACATCATTAATCATTAGAGAAATGCAAATCAAAACTACAATGAGATATCATCTCACACCGGTCAGAATGGCCATCATCAAAAAATCTAGAAACAGTAAATGCTGGAGAGGGTGTGGAGAAAAGGGAACACTCTTGCACTGTTGGTGGGAATGTAAATTGATACAGCCACTATGGAGAACAGTATGGAGGTTCCTTAAAATACTAAAAATAGAACTACCATATGACCCAGCAATGCCACTACTGGGCATATACCCTGAGAAAACCATAATTCAAAATGAGACATGTACCACAATGTTCATTGCAGCACTATTTACAATAGCCAGGACATGGAAGCAACCTAAGTGTCCATTGACAGATAAATGGATAAAGAAGATGTGGCCCATATATACAATGGAATATTACTCAGCCATATAAAGAAACGAAACTGAGTTATTTGGAGTGAGGTGGATGGACTTAGAGTCTGTCATACAGAGTGAAGTAAGTCAGAAAGAGAAAAACCGTATGCTAACACATATATATGGAATCTAACAACACATATATATGGAATCTAAAAAAATGAAAAAAGGTTCTGATGAACCTAGGGACAGGACAGTAATAAAGATGCAGATGTGGAGAATGGACTTCAGGACACGGGGATTAGGAAGGGTAAGCTAGCATGAAGTGAGAGAGTAGGATGGACATATATACACTACCAAATGTAGAATAGATAGCTAATGGGAAGCATCTGCATAGCACAGGGAGATCAGCTCAGTGCTCTGTGATCACCTAGAGGAGTGGGATAGGGAGGGTGGTAGCGAGACACAAGAGGGAGAGTATATGGGGATATATGTATACATAGAACTGATTCACTTTGTTATACAGCAGAAACTAACACAACATTGTAAAGTAATTATACTCCAATAAAGATGTTAAAAAAATAAAATGAATAAAATAAAAATTATGCATACATATACATATTTGGGTAGGAAAGATCAGATTTTAAAAATATATTTAAATACACATTCAACAGAATGATGGGAAAGATAGAGATTCAAGTCTACTCTAAATTGGACATCAAAGGTGCCCTTTCTTATCATTTTTTTCTATGGTTTGAAATTTTTACATTGAGAATGGATTAATGGATAATTTCAAAAACAAGATTTTTCTAACACAAGTAGATGGAATTATATTAATATAGAAGACAGAACAGAGAAATATTCCAACCTAAAATAGAACTTGCAAAGAAATTTATATAGGATAAATAACTTCTTTCCTAAAATGCCCCACAGAATCACCAAGCTCTGAGCTAACAATGCAGGGGGTGGGGACAGGTTATGGGGCATCCCCATAGGAGTTTAAAAAGTCCAGCCCATGTGGGTGAGTCAGGTTTTCAAGGAGGTTGCTTTTAGGGTCATTATGTAAGGCAGAAATTTCCCGGTGTCGTTACTGCCTTGAAAATATCTTCAATCACCATGGAGACTACAAATTGATAGATTTTCCTCCAGCACTGGGACAGATCGTAACTTTTCACTGGAGCACCAGATAGTTTGTGACATGCTCTAAGAGTGTACATTGTACAGAAAATAATAGATGGCTTTAAATGTTAGAATCACACTCAGCTTGATGAGACACTCAACCTGAGTGGCATATGGGAACCAAAACACAATGAAGGAACAGTAGATTCACACCTGCTCTTTGCCACTGAGTAGACTGGAAGGTTCATCACTGTAATACTTTTAGTCCTCCCTCCCTCTCTCCATCCCTCTCCAGATAGTTGATATTAAAAACACCAAATGAGCATACATCCTGACCTCCTGTGTGCAGAGTTGCAGAGCTGCTGGCTGTTGCTTTTGCCTCCAGGTCACTCACGATAAATGTCTTCTCAACAAAGTGTGAGCGTTCCTCTTTAGATGTAACTTCCAGTGCAGAAATTAGGTCCAAAGAGGGAAGTCCATATCTCCACAATAAGCATGAAGAAAAAAGCAAAGGGCAGCAATGTAGAGAAACTAAAAAAATCACCCACGCCTAGAGCAAAGCCATCTCAGCTTTGGATAACTTAGGGTTCCCCAAGTCTGCTTGCCATACAAATGGGCCATAGATCCACAACATAGTATCATGTAGTGCAGATACCAAATAGAGTTTATCGAGTGAAAAAACAATTATAAGCAGAGAAGTAGTAGAGTACACACAGTCTCTGAACCTCTCATTAACCCACACTTGGGCCAGGCATGGATAAAGTGTGTGAACACGGCTGACATTCCAATTATGGGACTCTGACCCATAATAATCTATGTTTTTATGGGGCCAGGGAAAGGGAACAGCTATGAGAATATGTTACTTTGGAATCTTCTGCTCAGGGAAGAGGTCTTGTTATAAGAAATTTCGGGAGCGAGTGCCTGCTATCAGCCAGCAAAGCTAACTCAGGCCTGCTGAGTCAGCTCTTTGCTAAACTATCAAAAGGAAATTAGACTCCAGGTTCATCCAGATTTCTCTCTCCTCACTGCTTTCTGTTCATGAAAGTTAAAAAGAAATGTGCCTACTATGGAAAGAGACCTCCAGATGGTACTTGTGCCTCATACCTTTAGTAACCAATCTAATCCTCCTTTTATGAACAGGTGGTCACTAACACCAGATATTTGAAGATACAAAAGCACAGATGGGGGCTTCCCTGGTGGCGCAGTGGTTGAGAATCTGCCTGCCAATGCAGGGGACACGGGTTCGAGCCCTGGTCTGGGAAGATCCCACATGCTGCGGAGCAACAAAGCCCGTGCGCCACAGCTACTGAGCCTGCGCGTCTGGAGCCTGTGCTCCGCAACAAGAGAGGCCGCGATAGTGAGAGGCCCGCGCACCGCGATGAAGAGTGGCCCCCGCTTGCCGCAACTAGAGAAAGCCCTCGCGCAGAAACAAAAGACCCAACATAGCAATCAATCAATAAATAAATAAATCTTAAAAAAAAAAAAAAAAAAAAAGCACAGATGATATAAGCAGAAATCAATAATACAAGAAATAGATGAGAAATTTTTAAAGTTCTAATTATGAGAAGACAGTGGACCCATAACTTAAAAATAGGCTATTAAGAAAGGAAACATTCAGAGAACAACAAAGAGCTCTTTATCATTTTTAACATGATTTCCAAGATAATATATTGAACAGAAGGGCTGAATAATAGAATGGATATGACTAAAAAAATCAACTCAAGTAGGGTGCTAGATGACAAATCTCTTCATAATAGCACAAAAAGAAAGAGAGAAAGAGAAAAAAAAAAAGAAAGGAAAGAAGGAAGTGAGGGAGGGAGGGGAAAAGAAGGAAAGAAAGAGATTAGATTGAAAATGTAAAAATAAAATTTTAAATATATGGAAGAGAGTTCCAGGAAGCCAATGTTCATCTGTTAGGAATTCAAGAAAGAGAGATGAAAGAGAATGGGGACAGAAAGAATAACCAAAGAAATAATAAGAGAAAAAAGTCCTGAGCTAAAGGACTTGAGTCATCAGTCTGAAATGGGCCATCAAAGAATAAGCAGAAATAATTTTAAGTCATATGTAGAGGTACAGACTGGTAAAATATTTATATTAAAGGATAAACTGAAAATCCCAAAAGTAAAAAAGTACCTTATAAACAAAAGAACAAATATTGAATTGCCATATGATTTCTCATCGACAGGGAGTGCTAGTAGACAATGGAGCATTGTTCTCAGATTTCTGAAGGAAAATTATTTAGAACTGAGAATTCTATTCACAGCCAAACCATCATTCAATGTGTGAGGACAAAATTAAGGCTTTAGATAGGTAAGGGATCAAAATATTCAATATCTATTCTGAAAAATGATCCAAGGATATGTCTCAGTGAAATGAAACAATAAATCCAAGAAAGAGAAGGACATGGAACACCTGGAATAGTAGTGAGTAAGATAAACTACAAAACCACAAAACTTAAAATTGAATCTAAACAACTGCTGGTAATATGCATAGGACACTTTCAACAGTATTAATAATAAAAATATTAAATAGCGAGGACATAATGTAACATATAATAACAATCCCAGATTTCCAATAAATCAAAAGGGAGAAAGTGGTTAATTTGCTAAAGATCTTGTCTTGTTCAGGTTATAGGTAATAAATATTGATTAATGCTTGATCTTATAGACATCAGTATAAACATAAAACTAACAAATAGTAAAATAAGATGTTGCTTCAGTTATCTACTACTGCTTTAGCATCTGTAACTTAAAACAACAATAATCATTCCTTTTTTCTCTCTCATGGTTTGGGGGATGACTGAGCACAACTAGGCATGAAGGCTCCTCACCTACACATGTCAGTTGATGCTGAGTCTCTGCTGAGACCTCAGCTGGAGCTATTACTCAGAACACCTCCCGTTACCTGCACGTGGCCTCGTCATGCGAATGGAGCTTCCTTGTAGCATGGTGTCTGGGTTCCAATGGCAAGGATCCTGAGAGAGAGAGAGAGAAAGAAGTTGAGAGAGAGAGAGAGCCAGACAGAAGCTGTGATGCCTGTATCACTTTCTATTTGTTAGAAATGCATCATTAAGGCCTGGCCCATATTCAAGAGAAGGGGGTTTAGACTCCACTTCTTACTGCAAAAGTGTCAAAGAACTTGAAGACAGATTTCTAAGTTGTTTCAGATATATTATTTCCAAAAAGCAGCTAGTGGTTTAAAAAAGAAAGAGAACAACAACAACAAAAAAAAAACATTTATAGTCCTATCAAAAGTCAGGGAGAAAAATGAAACAAAAAAAATTAAACACTAGTAAACACAAAATAATACGGCAACTTTAATGTTTCAAAAATTACAATGAATATGAATGGCTAATTTCTGCTGTTAAAAACAGAGACTTTCAACTTAGATTCAAACCAGGGACTATCTACAGACTGTAAGCTATTTTAAGAGACATACCTAATGTATGAAAGGAAATATGAAAGTAAAGTGATGAACAAAAAAATCAAGCAAAGTAAATATCAGACAAAATAGAATTAATGGCAAAAATAACATTAATTGGGAATGATAAGCTAATAAAATGTTATAAATGCTAATAAAATTATCAAGAAGATAAAATACTCATGAATTTTTATGTAAGGACATCATTTTGAAACATATGAAACAAAAATGTTGGAAAGGTGAAGAACAGTCAGCTAACCACAGAGTGGAAGCCTTTCACATCATCAGAGATTGACAGATCAAGCACACAATAAATAACTGAATAAGCAAGCTTGACTTAATAGATATGAATATACTCAAAAAGATACATATTCTTTTCCAAAACCCATGAAACATTGTAAAATTTGTCTGATGGCCTCAAAGAAGTTTTCAGGTAAATCCAAAAACTAAAAATCATCTATGCTACATTATATAAATGCAATGCAAGAAAACTGGAAATTAGCAACCAAAAGTTGCCCAGCTTGGAATTTAAAACATTCTTCTCTATCACACTTAAATTAAAAGGTAGATCAAAATTGAAAGTATATACCATTTTAACTGAACAAGAGCACAGCAATTCCTATGGGATGCTGTAAATCAATATTAGGAGAAATATTTATAGCCTAAAACTTGACCATGCATCAGAATCAGATGGAGAGCTTGTTAAAATGCAGGTTTTTGGGCCCCATTCCCAGAGTCTCTGATCAAGAGTGCTGGTGTGGGGACTGAGAATTTGCATTTTGAGCAAGTTTCCAGATAACATTGAGGCTGCTGGTCCTGGGACCACACTTTGAGAACCACTGTTTTATAGTTTCACTTAAAGGCAGAGGAGGCCTTCTCTGATTACCCTAGCCCACCACCTGGTGCATTCCATCCATTTCAAATTTTAGCATCTCATTACAAGTTTTATTTTTGTTTAATTGTTTGCCATCATTTTTTCTCTAAGCACATAAGAGATGATAATCATAATGATATGAATAATGATGACAGTGAACAAGCAAAATTTTGTAAATATAGAGAATTTGCCAAATACAGCATAAATTTATATGAAGTTAAATGCCATGAATGTCAACAAGTGTTTCCATGTCTATAACCAGAATTTCCTGTGATGATCCAGTGATTCTCCAAACTGATTGCACACTGGCATTACCTGGGGAGTTTTGATAAGGACCAATGCCTAGATCCCAACCCAGAGATTGTGATTTAATTGGCCTGGAGTGTGGCCTAAGCCTCGGGAGTTTTGAAAGCTCCCAGGTGGTACCTATCTGCAGCCAAGATTGAGAACCACTGATCTATAACAAGGAAATCAAGTCAGAGATGACTACGTCTTTCCCTTACTCTTAAAGGACAATCAAGCTATACATAAATTTGGATACCAATTCCTGCCATCTCATGGATTCAATGGGAGTTTTGTCTGCTGAGGAAAAGCAGATACAACCCTCCAGCCCCTTCCAGCCACGGTTTCCACAGAATAGACATTGCTTTATGGTTCGTTGCTGCCCAGCTCCCAACATATTTCACAGCAATTGTAACAACAGTATGAATTACAACTGATATGCTTTGAATGTTATTATCCATTTCCCCGTATCTTGACATTTGAGATGTAACCAAGAACGTTGCGTCCCCTTGGACTGGTTGAAGGGGGAGATTCTGATTAATGTCCTTTCAACTCCCATAAGAAACACATGGCTTGTATTAAAGACAAGATGAATGAATTGATATATTGGGAACGGCCTGCACATTAGACGAACATGACTTACTAAAGCCAGGAATGTCCTAATGATTAAATCTATCCATATATGTGAATCAACTTATCTCCTTCAGGGAGAAGCTCTTTTAAATGGGTTGTGTTCTCTAGCAAAGCAAAAATCTTCTCCTTCACTGAACAGAAATCATCCTTCATCCATGTAACTGTGAACATTAGAAATTTAATGAGCTGACAGTACAAAAATAAATTTACCTTATTCTCTGCTCTGATCACTTAAATGTATTATCCTTCAAATACTTAGCTTAAAAATACAAAAATCCATTGCCAAAATTTGTGTTTTTACTAATGTTAAATTTGTCAGATAAAATACAGGACCCCCAGTTAAATTAGAATTTCAAATAAACATCAAATAATTTTTTAGTATAAAAATGTCCCAAATATTGCATGGGGCATACTTATCTTTAAAAATGTATTTTTTATTTATCTGAAATTCTAATTTAACTGGGTGTCCTGTATTTTTATTTGCTAAATCTGGCAACACTAACTACTGTGGACCACATGCTGGAGCCACATTCTTCAGTTTTAGGGGATACTTTTTGGTGGCTATTTGGTCAGAAGACATGGTCTTATCACTAAATCAATACATTAAATTTCTCTGCTGGTAAAAAAATCATTCTATAGACAGACAGTACCAACAAGTTAACCTCACTCTGACATGAATGAAAACCGTTTCTAAGTGGTTATAGTTTCTAAAACAGAACTCCATCTACAATAAATGTAATTATTTCACTAAAATTGTTTGCATGTGTTTCTTTTCTGCACTAGGCCATGTTCCTGTACCATCTTAGTTGCCTTCATCTGTTACTTTGCAGACCTTTCTTTGCCCATATCTTTGATTTAAATTTATCATGACACATTTTTAAACAATAGCAGGAAACCTCACTTATGACTTTAATTATAAAATGGTGTTATAAAATTATATCCACATTTTATTTTTGGCAGGCTCAGTCCTCATTGAACATGAATATCTCAAGTTGGCCTCTGCAGTTCTCTTTGGTTGATTTTAGTGCTTACTGTATGTAATTGATATAAAAACACAAGTTTAGGAAGCAGTTATTGGAACTTGTTAAAAGAAGTAGCCACATTCATAAATACTTTCAGTTTGCTATGTAACATGCCAAGAGAATTAAATACAAACTTTGGGGAATATGGGAGAAATTCTGACTTTTTAAAGAAAAACTGATGTATTTTGCTCCTATGCTAATTGTTTGACTGTAAGGTCCATAGCTTTGTTTTTTTTCAAATCCCAACCATGTCTAATAAGAAAAAAAAAAAAAAAGAAACAAAGTGAACTAGACAAACATGCATCTCTATAAATACCTGTTGGCACTTAAATAATTCTATTGTCCTTTCTTAGTGAAAAGAAATAAGAATGTGTCAGTCCTCTATTAGGTATAATAGAAAAGACCACAATAAAATCATAAAAAGCCATCATTGGAAGCCTCAAGTTTAATGCTGCCTGAGGTAATCTCAATAAATTTTAAAAGTAGGAACTTTAAAAATCAAAACTAGTGATTCTTTTCCATTAATGTAGGCAAGTTTCCACATTCCTTTGGCTTGAAGGCAAATGTAGTTTATAACATAAAAGGGCCACTTCTTTGCTTGCATTTCTCATATATGTACTACCAAAAAATATATTTCACTTAGCACAGAACAAACAAGTAGAGGGGAAAAAAAGAAAGAGAGAGAATTCAATAAATTGTATTTCTAGTACTAATAAAGTGGGCAGGGAGATATTCTCAGCCTTCAACCTTTTATTTTTATAATACCTATTTATGGGGCTTCCCTGGTGGTGCAGTGGTTAAGAATCCGCCTGCCAATGCAGGGGACACGGGTTCGAGCCCTGGTCCGGTAAGATCCCACATGCCACAGAGCAACTAAGCCCGTGCACCACAACTACTGAGCCTACACTCTAGAGCCCGCAAGCCACAACTACTGAAGCCCATGTGCCTAGAGCCTGTGCTCTGTAACAAGAGAAGCCACCACAATAAGAAACCTGCCCACCACAATGAAGAGTAACTCCCGCTCACCACAACTAGAGAAAGCCCATGCACAGCAACGAAGACCCAACACAGCCAAAAATAAATAATTTTTTTAAAATACCTATTTATCCTTTGACAATTATAGGATCTAATCATGCATATGCTGAGGAACCTGAGAAATGTGTCTCAGAAAAGAGAATCTGTGACAAGCAACAGTATAATTTAGGTTAACATGAACTAAGAAGTTTCTCCAAGATATAGTCCCAACTTTCAAGTTGTTCATCATCTAACCTGAGCAATACAAGCAGGAAATAATAAAGGGCTAAATGGTGTGCTACAAACTCTCAGAGCAATAAAGACCAGAAAGGGGAGAGAGCAGTATAACTCGGAAGGGTTTTGAGGCTTAAATTATACTTAGGCAAACATAGATTAAATAAGCCAGCACACGTGGAGATTGGTTGCTGGGGATAATACATCACTGGGTAATTGCCAAAATAGTGAAAAATAAATGAAAACTAAGACTTAAAGTGGTGTTGGTCATATACAGTACAGTCAGAGCATCTTCAAAGAATAACTATTTCAAGGAAGAAAAATATAAACCAGAAAACTCAAGGGAATCACATTAACCACTGACTTTCAGAAATGGAGTGACCTAAAAAAAAGCCAGCTTAGTCTTGGAACCACCAAAGACTATGTCAGCAGAGCCATGGTCCCCTAAAAGACCTTGAAGATGCACTTTCTTTGCTTCTCTTCCTCTATTCCCACTTTACAACCTCTCTCAACTCTGATCAGGAAGGCTACCTACAAGACAAATCCACAGTAAACACCAGCATTGCAGCTAATACTAAATAGCTTTCCTAATAAATTTTTATACTTACAAAGAAAATAGTAGCTGCCGTTCCAAAAATATAATCACTGTATACCAAGCATTGTGCTAAGTGTTTGATCGGTATTATATCATAGCATCAGCAAAATCCTATTTAATCCTCATGCACATAATTCTGTTTAATTCATTTTAAAAATGAGAAAACAATGGGCAGAGATCAGGCATAACTTGTCTAAGGTCACACAATTAATAAGAGCAGAACTGAGACTGAAATCCATGTCTGCCCAGGTCCCAAGCTCACATTCTTTTCACTACATCCATGTCACAGAAATTGCTTGGAGAGCATTTATTTCCCCAACATTTTATTATGAAAACTTTCAAACACTAGGAAAGTCGAAAGAATTTGATAAACACCCATTTATCTACCCCCTAGATTCTACAATTAACCCTTAACTATGCTTGCTTTGTCACATGTGTGTCTGTCCACCCATCCTTCTATCCATTCACCAATCTTATTTTTGATGTGATTAAAAGTAAATTGCAGGCATCAATGATTTTTACCTGTAAACATTTCAGCATGCAAGCCATTAATTGGAGTTCAACGTTGTTTTCAGTTGTTTTTGTTTTGAGATAACCTTAAATACAATAAATGTACAAATTTAAGTGTACAAGTCAATGAGTTTTGACAAAGACATACATCTGTGCAACCCAAGCCCCTATCAAAATACAGAACATTACCATCACCCAGAAGATTCCTTCTCAGTCAATCCCCACCCCATCCCATAGGCAACCATTGTTCTTGTTTTTTTCCACCATAGATTATTTTGCTTGTCCTTGGAGTGTGTTTCTAATGTATAGCTCTGGGCTCCACCACAATCTGCTGAAAAAGAACTTTCATGTGTGAAGTTTAGAAATATGCAAATTTAACAAGCTCATCTGAAGACTGAGAGCCACTGTACTATTCCAGTCTACCTCTCTCTGTGAGACGTGATATAATCCTCTGTTTTATTTATGATCTTTCTATGTTCACCTAAGGGAAAATTTAATTCCAAATAGTTTTTCCCTAAATTGTTTTTATTCTCAGTAATTATGCTTACAACAAATTATACCTGTTTAAGGTAAGGAACAATCTGATTTACATAAGTATCACAGAAAGCAAGGTAGAGGCCATTAATTGTGAAAATGAGTCAGCAAAACAGTGCTATTATTGGGAGGGTCCAGTGGTATTCATGAATTAAGTGTGGTATTTTCAACAGCTGCATAGGCAGTGAGGAACATTTTGTAATATTAATATATATAACTTTTGAATTTGTATATTCACAGGTCTTGATGAAACATGAAGTTTGATGCAGATACTTTACACTGGCAACTAAATAGTCATTGAACAGTAGCTCTGAAAAGTTTTACTTTTATAAAAATATGATATTTTAATTATATTTTCACAAATTAAGTAAAGTTGATATCCATTAGCTATAATTTTTCTTTTGGCTACTAATTTTGACAAGTAATTTTTTATATTTTAGAAGAAAAATAACTTTTGAAAATAAATGAATAAAATTTTAATTTTTGAAATTTTTTACATTTACCTTAATTTACATTTTGGTGAAAATATTAAAGTTTTGTATACTAATTACAATTTCATCTTATCTTTTAATCTTTTTGATCAATCCAATGACAATTCTGTCAATTCAATATCAATTTTGTGAAAATCTTGATTAAAAATAGATTTTTCTGAATAAAGGCAAAAAATTATCAAATTAATTTAATGATTATGTAGATCTTTATTATTTATTCAAACATTGCTGATCCATCAATAGAATACTGAGACATTCAAGATAATTAAATTTGTCATCTTTGATATTTTGTAGATTTTCAATCATGTTAGTTAAAATAGTAGGATAGAAAATAAGTTTGTGTGTTATCTTGATTTATTATTTCCAATTCTAGCAACTAAAATAAATGCAGACTAAAATCATCCTTCTCCCACTATAGACACAAAAACATGTGGATAAAATACAAAAAGAAAGAGAGAGAGGGAGAGAGAAGGAAAAAAAGAAATCTGCATATGCAAGAGGTAAAGAGGAATGAGTGCATGTGTTGACACCAGGCCTGTACCAAAATCCTTCATGTACACTCACAGCTGGAAGGGGGGGGGTCTTATCATCTGTGAGAAGACAAAGTTATGATTTTGGGCACAGAGGGGGCAAGGTGCTTCTGAACTATCTGCATAAAAGGATAGAGTGAAAAGGCTTCTACTTTTATGAAAGGGGAACTAGAAAAAAACAGCTTTGGGACCTAATAAAGGATCAAGGAAGCTTGTCTCTTCCCAAAATTTTGAGTGAAATAAAGTAGAGTTTTCCCATGAGAAATTAAAATGTCAAACCTGAGAAATCCTGGAGTTTGCACTATTCAAGTGATGTCAGAATTCCAAGCTGATTGGATAATTAAAAATCTCAAGGACCCTAGGAAGAAGCAAAGCAAAACTCCTATGTAGGCTGCACACAACACCCACAAACACACATACAAATAACTTTTAAACCTTGATGAAGATAAACTCATGTTCAAAAATTACTCAACATGTGAGGAAACAATCTTCCATAAGAGGAAGTCAGTACATATGTCAAACTGGAATATGTATCATACCAAGAATTTGCAATAACAGAATAAGCTGAGAAAGATTAGAAAATAAGTATTTTTCTAATAAAGAGCTAAGAGAAGAAATGGAAATTATAACGAAAGAACAGAGAACTCTGGGGAAAAAATAGCTAAAAGAGTTGGAGAAAGAAGCAATGACATTTAACTTAAATATCAACAGATGGGTTAAAATACAGATTAGTTAAATTGAAAAAGGAAAAAAAGAATTTGTATCATAGAAGAGAAAAGATAGAGAATTATCAAGAAGTTAAAAAAAAAAGATAAGAGGTGTGGAAAGACAGAGCAGAATGAGAAGATTAACTTACATAAAACTAGAGCTCCAGAAAGAGATAACAGAGGTGCTAGCTGAGAAGATAATGGCTGAGAATCTTCCAGAACTGATGAAAAAACATAAATCCTGAGAATATAAAGCACAAAAGATTGGGATTGACATATATACACTAATATTTATTAAATGGATACCTAATGAGAACCTGCTGTATAAAAAAATAAATAAAATAAAATTCAAAAATTCAAAAAAAAGAAGCACAAAAACTTGTAAGCGTAAAAAATTTTTTTAAAAATCATACCTAGATATACTGTTTAAATATTGTAAGCATAAAAATAAAAATAAATCCATACCTAGATGTATTTTAATGAATCTGGAAAACAAAAAAGACAAAGAGATTCTTAGAAGGGAAAATTTAACTACAAGGAACTATCAGAAGCCTTCTCCACAGTAACAGCAGGTGTCAGGAGACAGTGAAAAATATCTTCAATGTTTAGAAAGAGCTAACTATGGCCTTAAAGCACTCTAACCAGCCAATCAAGATGTAAAATGAAAGTGAAGCAGATGAATTTTTAGTTATCTAAGGTCTAAAAGAATGCATTATTCAAAGATTTGCCCTGGAAAAACCACTAAAGCATGATCTTCAGTAATAGGTTAATTGAACCCAGAAGGAAAATGTGAGATGCAAGAAGTAATTGTGAGCAAAGAAATTGTTAAATAAAGAGTGACAATAATAGTAACAATGACTAATTGAGGCATTTAGAAAAATGTAAAGCTAAACATTAAGACAAAGGAATCCTGAAAAGTCACAGAGAGTGATAATCAAGAGTTTATAGTAAGAGTTAATCTTTCTAAGGGGCTTGTATTGATCAGCATAAGGGTAAAGGGGTTGATTATGTTTAGATTTGGTTAAATCAAGTATACAAGAAGGAGGAGATATGGGGATATATGTATATGTATAGCTGATTCACTTTGTTATAAAGCAAAAACTAACACACCATTGTAAAGCAATTATACTCCAATAAAGAGTATAATTTACTTACTGATTTATTAATAAATAAATAAATAAAATAAAATTTAAGTGTAATCTTTAAAACCACAGGAATAGAATCTATAATTTCCAAACTAATAGAGAAGAAAAAGCAGAGAATAAAGAAAACTCATTAAAACACATACTGGAAAAAAAGAGAAAAGTAAAGAAAAACCATGAAAAACAAAAATATGAAGTAAGATGACAGAAATAAATAAATTCAAGTGTAACAATATTCACTATAAATATGAGTAAATTAAACTTGCCAATTAAAAAATAAAGGTTTTTGGGTTTTTAGTCAGATCTTTAATCGAGCTATATGCTCTTCACAAGAGACGTGATGACATAGATGACATGGAAATTATCAAAGAAAAGGATGAAAAAGACAAATCAGGACTTCCAGTTAAACATAAGAAATTCAAATCAATTATTTATCTTTACTCTCCTCTAAAGCCCCCAAAAGGAATAAAGGAATAAACCCACAAAGGCAACAAAAGAGATGAGAAATGTCAAGAAAGTTTAGGAAGAAGGAAAGCAGATGGATAAGTGGTAACTGACTCAGCAGAGCAGGGAAAGCTGACACCCAGCAGCGAGTTTGCAGGAGGCAAGAAGCAACATGAATGTCTGACTCACAGAGCAGAAGTCCAGAAGGGCCTAAAATGGAGGCATCAAGCACTTCTGAAAGCCCAGTGAAAACAGCAAGTCTGGTAAATCCTACATAAGAAACTGATGCCCTCTCCAAACATGCAGGGCCTCTCGACCCCAGCAAGAGACAAACCTCCCTGGGAGAGTTGTACAGAGAGCCTCACAAATGGGAGAACAGGAACAGCAAAGGGCAAGCGTGAGGTGCCAACTGAAACACAGAGATCATTTAATGATGAGATTACAAATGCCCTTCTTGTCTTGAAACTGAGATCACTGACTGTCAGGCCTAGCCTGCAGGTAAGAGATTAAATGTTCCACCCTAGGGAAACAGAATAGTCCAAAAGAAAACCTACGTACATTTAGACTTGAGTGTCAGACAAAGACCTTAGTAATTGGGTATCTACCCAATAATCTACAGTGAGCATCAACTTAATTGAGATATATTAGATACATTACCTTTAATAGGGGAAAAGCAAGAATTTCTGCTATCATCGCTTCAATTCAACACTGACCTAGACTTCTGAGCTGTACAATAAGATGAGAAAGGAAAAAGAGATATAAGTTAGAAGTAAAATCATGTCACATATAATTGCTTACACAGAAAACACAAGAAAATACCTAAACTGTTAAAAGTTTTTAAATAGAAAAATCTAACAGAACATATGAAAATCCTTACTGGGAAAAATTAATAAATATAGTCAAAGGCTGGAGAATAATACTTAAAGAGAATGCCTTAGATGGAAAGACAATATTTTTTAAAAAGTCAATTCTCTTCCAAATTAACCTATAATTCCAATCAAAATCTAAGTTAGAAAAACTAGCCAGTCCTCCCCTGTGTGTCTCCTTTACTACTCACACAGAACACTTCCCTTCTGACAGTTCTGGTCACCAAATGTGGAGGTGGTTTGCCCCACACTAAACAATTCTCTGCAACACCAGCTGGGTGTTCTACAATTTAACTCAATTCTGACACCATCTACCCAGAGATAGTGTCAGCTCCCAAGGGTTGGGGCTCAGTCCCACATGACTGCTCCCACCTCACTTCAAATGCCAATCACAAGTAGTAGGTCCCCAGGTTACCCACAACTTCTGTCCAATTTGGCTACAAATATGATGTTCCCACAACCCCCTCCTCAGGTTTGGTTAATTTGCTAGAGCAGCTCACAAAACTCAGGGAAACACTTATCTACATTTATCAGTTTATTAAAGAATATGATAAAGGATACAGATGAACAGCCAGATGAAGAGATACAGAGAGCAAGGTCTGGGAGGGTCCTAAGCACATGAGCTTCTGTCCCCATGGAGTTGGGATGCATCACCCTCCCAACTGCATGTGTTCACCAACCTGGAAGTTCTCAGAACCCCCTACTGTTGGGATTTTATGGAGGCTTCCGCAAGTAGGCATGATCAATCATTAACTCCATTTTCAGCCCCTCTCTTCTCTCTGGAGGATGGAGAGTGGGATTGAAAATTCCAACTGGCTAATTATGGCTTGGTCTTTCTAGTGACAAGGTCGTATCCAGGAGCCCACCCAGAGTCATCTTATTAGAACAAAAGATGCTCCTAATACTCTTGTCACTTAGGAATTTACAAGGGTTTTAGGAGCTCTGTGCCAGGAACCAGGGGCAAAGATGAATATATATATTTTTTTCTACCTCACAATTTCGGTGTTTTTTCAAGGACCTTGGCAAGCTAATCCTAAAATTCATTTTGGAGGATTACAAGACAAGAATAGCCAAGACAGTTTTGAAGAAGAAGAAGAAGGAGGAGGAGGAGGAGAAAAGAAGAAAGGGGATTAATCATAAAAGTTACTAAGACTTATTAAACAGCTAACATAATTTTTAAAATTGTATTAGCACAAGGATAGAAAAACATCTGGTTTTCAATCTTACTTTTTTAAGCATCGCACTTTCACCCATTACCTCCTACCTTTCCAGCTCACTGGCTCTAGTACCTCCAATGAGAACAATCTATTAGATCGTCTGGGCCCTAGAATTTGTGTATTTTACCACCTTTTCACTGTCCCTCACCATCCTTGTGTCCTTTCTTTTCTCTTTCACCACCTTAAACCCTCAAGATCATTATTCCTCTCATTCTCCCTTCTAAAAAGAATCTTTTTTTAAACATACACACTTAGAAGAACCTCATCCCTTGTTAGTTCTAACTCTTCATTACCTGTTAACTACATTTGGATTGCCAATATGGGGAGCAGAAAATACACAACCATGGTCACTAGTAACTTTAAATGGGCTTCTGGTGTGCTAGTGAACATACAACAGTTCCCCAACTCATTCATGCTCTTACTCTGCCCAATGACTATTTCTTATATTTTCTTCTCTTTTCAAACCTCCAGTACTTCCTCCTCTATCCTCACTTGGGAAATAGCCACACTTCCTGATATCTTGAGTAAATTAAAGATTAAAAAATCATATTTTTTTCAAGTTGTCTACATAGAAAAACAATTTGACTGAAAGTTGACATTTCAACAACTATGCAAATTAGAAGACAGTCGTATAATATCATCAAAATATTAAGGGAAAAATAATTGTTAACTTGTCCTCTATCTGGCTAAACTTTATTCAAGAACGAAGGTAAAACTTTTCAGAAAATCAAAACTGAGATTATTTACTTCTTAAAATCATTCACTAAAAGAGTGTACTCCAGGAAAGAGGAAAATAATCCATAAAGAGAGGTTGCAATGCATGAAGGAATGGTGAGTAAACAAATCAGCAAATATATGTCTCTATAAATAGAAACTATAGAAAATATTCATAATAACATCTAACCATGGAGTTAAAATTAAAATACAATAAAATACTGGAAAACAGTGAAATGTACAATGGTGGGGGTGATTGGAGTTAAAGTAGTCTAAAATTCTTGAATTGTATAGAGGAGGATGGAAATGTTAACTTTAGACTTTAAGTACGCATGTTAGTATTTTAATAATAACCATTAAAAGAAAAAGAGTGTAAATTTTACAGAGTAAAGGAAAAAATTACAAAGTTTACTGATCACAAAGAGGGCAAGAGAGCAAAAGAAAAGTGTCAGCTTAGAAAAAATCCATTTAAATTCAAAATAGAATATAAGATAGTAAAATTAAATCAAATATATTTGTGATCATAATTAATATTGGACTAAACTAGTACATTAAAAGAGAAAGTTGTCCGATTGGATTTACAAAAGACATATGTTATTTACAAAAGACATATGTCTTGGAAGCAACCTAAATGTTATCTGTTATTTACAAAAGACATATGCTGTTTACAAAAGACATATGTTATTTACAAAATACATGTCTGTTATTTACAAAAGACATATGTCTTGGAAGCAACCTAAATGTCCATCAGCAGAGGACTGGATAAAGAATATGTGGTACATACATACAGTGGAATATTACTCAGCCATAAAAAAGAACGAAATAATGCCATTTGCAGCAACATGGATGTACCTAGATATTATCATACCGAGTGAAGTAAGTCAGACAGAGAAAGGCAAATATATGATATCACTTATATGTGGAATCTTAAAAAAGGCTAAAAATGAACTTATCTACAAAACAGAAATAGAGTTACAGATGTAGAAAACAAACTTATGGTTACCAGGGGGTAAGTGGGGGGTGGGATAATTTGGAAGATTGGGATTGACATATACACACTACTATATATAAAATAGATAACTAATAAAGACTTACTGTACAACACAGGAAATTCTACTCAATACTCTGTAACAGCCTATATGGGAAAAGAATATAAAAAAGAGTGGATATATGCATATGAATAACAAATTCACTTTGCTGTACAACTGAAATTAACACAACATTGTAAATTAACTATACTCTAATAAAACTCTTTTTAAAAAGACATATGTCATATATAAGGACATAGAAATACTGAGAGTTAAATGATGTAAACAGTCCATTCCAAGTAAATACCAATCAAAGAAAGCTAGTATCACAATATTAACATCACAAGGTATAGGCTTTAAAACAATACATTATCAAGGATAAAGAAATGATGATAAGTCATTTACCTAACCAGGAAGTTATGTAAGTCTAAACTTATATGCACCTAAAAAGCAAAAAGTATGGAAGAAAAATAAGGAGAAATGGAGATTTAAACACACCTCTCTCATTAATCAGTAAGCCATGCAGGAAAAAAAAGTATATAAAACATACAAACAACATAATTAATAAGTTGGATCTAATTGTCATATATAGAACCCCATTAAATGTAATTTTATCTCAAACACATGTGGAACATTTACAAAAAGTGACCACATACCAGGACCTAAAGCAATTTTAGTAAGTCTCAAAGCATCTTTATTATATAGATCATGTCTTCTGGCCATGACATAGTTAAGTAGAAATATGTTAAAGAAAAAAAAAGGATAACTAAAATGTTTTGGAGATTTAAAAACACACTTCTAAATAATTCATTGTCTAAAAAGGAATTATATAGAAAAATAAAATTTAAACTTAGAATTAATAATGGGAATACTATATTCCAAAGTTTGTGGGATGTATCTAATTTAATAATACGAGAGAATTATTTCCTTGGCTATAATTACTTATCTTAGAAAAGAAAAGATAAAAAGCTGAAATTAAGATGCTAGCACTCATTTTAAAAGTTTAGAAAACATAAAATAACTCGAAGTATAAAGGAAGAAAAACATTAACAACGAGAAGAAACCAATGACATTTTTTAAGTAAACATATAATAAGAGGATGACTTACCATGAAAAGGAGAGAAGGTTAAATAATCCATTTAAGAGTTACAAAAGGTGGCAAAACTATGGCTAAAACAAAGATTAAAATGATTATTACAATTATGTAATTTTATGCTGATAACTTTGAAGAAAACTTAGATGAATAGATATTTCCTATAAAAATGTAACAACAAAACTGACTAAAGTAGAAACAAGTAGGTGTAAAGAAACAGAATCAGTAGCTAAAAAAAATAATCTACTTATGGATAAAACACCATTTCCAGATAGTTTAGGTACAAGCTGTACGAGTTGTCAATGAATATTTAATTCTACATATACAAACTTTTTCCAGAAAATGGAAAAATTGGAAATGATTCCTAATTCTTCTTATGAGATTATCACAATATTGAAACCAAAATCAGACATGAAAAACAAAAAGAAAGAAAATTACAGGAGGAATCTCCCTCATGAACCTCAATCGATACAAAAGCCCTAAACACAAAGCCCAGACTGAACCTAATAAAGAATTAACAACAGGTAAATCATGACCAAACTGGACAGAAAGAATGACTTCACCTTTTAAAAACAGAGTGGGTTGTAACTCACTACAGTAACAGTTTAAGAAGAAACATCCCATAGGATCATCACAATAAGTCCTAATGAATGCCTTCTGAATATGACATCCATTCATGACTTTTAAAATAAATTTTAAACTCACTTAATAAAAAGGAATGAATAGAAACAGACTTAACCTAATAATGGAAATCTTCCCCAAAATTCATAGCAAACATGATACTTAAATGTGGAATGTTGGGGAACATTTCCTCTAAAACCAGGACCAACACAAGTAGGCAACTATCACTGTTTCTGGCCAACCTTGTACAGAAAAAGAAATGACATATAAGGATACAACAACCTGCATGCTGTATACAGAGACCCTGAAGATTGGAAAGAGAAAGGAAAGGGAAGCGAAAGGAAAGAAGAGAGAAAGAGAAGAAGAGAAAGAAAGAAAGAAAGAAAGAAAAGAAAAAAAAAAAGAAAAAAAGAAAAAAAGAAAGAAAAAAAGAAAGAAAAAAAGAAAGAGAAAAAGAAAAGAAAAAAGAAAAAAAGAAAGAAAGAAAGAAAGAAAGAAAGGAAGGAAGGAAGGAAGGAAGGAAGGAAGGAAGGAAGGAAGGAAGGAAGGAAGGAAGGAAGAAAGAAAGAGGGAGGGATGGAGGGAAGGAGGGAGGGAGGGAGGAAGGAAGGAAGGGAGGAAGGAAAGGAAAAGAAAGAAAGAAAACTGTCCTTATTAGCAAATTATACAACAGTACAGTTGACCCTTGAACAACTCGGGGTTAGGGGTGCCGACCCTCCACACAGTCATATAACTTATAGCTGGCCCTCCATATAAGCGGAGTCAACCAAGAAGATCATGTAGTACTGTAGTTTTTACTATTGAAAAATATCTGCATATAAGTGGACCCATGTAGTTCAAACCCATGTTGTTCAGGGTCAACTATACAAGTTTTCTATTGCTGAGTATTAAATTACTCCAAAACTTAACAGCTTAAGACAAACATTAAACATTTTCTGAGGGTCAGGAATCTAGAAGCAGCTTAGAGACTCAGGGTCTCTGAAGAGGTTGTCATTAAGACGTCTGCTGGGGCTGCACTCCTCTGAAGACTTGACTGAGACTGGAGACCCATTTCCAAGATGGCTCACTCAAAAGACTATTGTCAGAAGGCCTTCTCCACATGGATCTTATAGGGCTGCCTGCATGTTCTCATGACCTGGCAGCTGGCGGCCCCCAGAGTGAGTCTTCAGAGAGAGAAAGAGAAAGAGACACTAAGAGAGAGTGAGAGAGAGAGAGAGAGAGAAACAGAAGCTTCAGTCATATTTAACCAAATCTCAGAGCGACACAACATCGCTTCCACATTTTTCTCTCTGTTAGAAGCAAATCGCTAAGTCCAGTCCATGCTCTAGGAAGGAAGATTAGGCTTCACCACTTGAAGGGAGAAATATCAAAGAATTTCTGGACATTTTTAAAACCAGTGCAATTATTAGGTAGAGAATCCAAAAGGAATATACATATAATTTGTATAATTAATAGAAAGTTTAGCAGTTTGCTAGAAACAGAATCAATATACAAAAATCAATTCCATTTTATGCAACAGTAATAGAGTTAGAAAATGTGATTTTTCTCTGTCTGACTTATGGCACTTAGCATAATGCCCTCGAGGTCCATCCATGTTGTCACAAATGGCAGGATTTCCTTCTTTCTTATGGCTGAATAATATTTCATTGCATGTATATACCACATCTTCTGTATCCATTCATCTGTTGACAGATACTTAGATTTTTACTTTACCTTGGCTATTGTACAAACTTCCGGTTATAAGATGAGTAAGTTCTGGGGATCTAATGTAGCATTGGTGATTATAGTTAATAATACTGTATTATTATACTTGAAAATTGTTAAGAGAGTAGATCTTAAATGTTCTCTCCACAAAAAAAGAAATGGTAAATATGTGACATGATGGAAGTGGTGATCATTTCACAATATATGTATATCAAATCAACACATTGTACACAAACTTACCCAATGATATATGTCAATTATACCTCAATAAAGCTGGAAAAAATAAAGATTAAGAAAATGTGATTTTTTTAATGACACATAATTAATGATAGGAAGACTCAATTTTTAAATGTGTAGTCTCCAAATTGATCTATAAATTTTCCCTGTACTTGAAACACTAACTCTAAAATTTTCATAGAAAATAAAAGGCCCCAAAATAATCAAGAAATATCTGAAGACAAATAGAGAAACTTGTCTTACCACATGTCAAGGCCTATTTTTTTCAAGTTCTTCTCCTAGGAGTTCATTTATATTATCTTTATTGGAGTATAATTGCTTTACAATGTTGTGTTAGTTTCTGCTGTACAACAAACTGAATCAGCTATATGTATACATATATCCCCATATCCCCTCCCTCTTGCACCTCCCTCCCACTCTCCCTATCCCACCCCTCTAGGTCATCACAAAGCATCAAGTTGATCTCCCTGCACTATGCAGCAGCTTCCAACTAGCCATCCATCTTACATTTGGTAGTGTATATATGTCAGGACTACTCTCTCACTTTGTCCCAGCTTCCCCTTCCCCCGCTGTGTCCTCAAGTCCGTTCTCTACATCTCTGCTTTGTTCCTGTCCCACCACTAGGTTCGTCAGTACCGTTTTTTTTAGATTCCATATATGTTTGTTAGCATACAGTATTTGTTTTTCTCTTTCTGACTTACTTCACTCTGTATGACAGATTCTAGGTCAATCCACCTCACTAAAAATAACTCAGTTTCATTCCTTTTTATGGCTGAGTAATATTCCATTGTATGTATGTGCCACATCTTCTTTATCCATTCATCTGTTGATGGACATTTAGGTGGCTTCCATGTCCTGGCTATTGTAAATAGTGCTGCAATGAAGACCGTGGTACATATATCTTTTTGAATTATAGTTTTCTTAGGGTGTATGCCCAGTAGTGATATTCCTGGGTCATATGGTAGTTCTATTTTTAGTTTTTTAAGGAACCTCTATACTGTTCTCCATAATGGCTGTATCAGTTTACATTCCCACCAACAGTGCAAGAGGATTTGCTTTTCTCCACACCCTCTCCAGCATTTATTGTTTGTAGATTTTTTGATGATGGCCATTCTGACCAGTGTGAGGTGATATCTCATTGTAGTTTTGATTTGCATTTCTGTAATAATTAGTGATGTTGAACATCTTTTCATGTGTTTGTTGGCCATCTGTATGTCTTCTTTGGAGAAATGTCTATTTAGGTCTTTCACCCATTTTTTGATTAGGTTTTTGTTTTTTTGATATTGAGCTGCATGAGCTGTTTATATATTTTGGAGATTAATCCCTTGTCAGTTGCTTTGTTTGCAAATATTTTCTCCCATTCTGAGGGTTGTCTTTTCCTCTTGTTTATGGTTTCCTTTGTTGTGCAAAAGCTTTTAAATTTCATTAGGTCCCATTTGTTTATTTTTGTTTTTATTCTCATTACTCTAGGAGGTGGATTAAAAAGATCTTGCTGCGATTTATGTTAAAGAGTGTTCTGCCTATGTTTTCCTCTAAGAACTTTATAGTGTCTGGCTTTACGTTTAGGTCTTTAATCCATTTTGAGTTTATTTTTGTGTATGGTGTTAGGAAGTGTTCTAATTTAATTCTTTTACATGTAGCTGTCCAGTTTTCCCAGCACCACTTATTCAAGAGGCTTTTTCTCCATTGTATATTCTTGCCTCCTTTGTCAAAGATAAGGTGACTATATGAACATGGGTTTATCCCTGGGCTTACTGTCCTGTTCCATTGACCTATATTTCTGTTTCTGTGCCAGTACCGTACTGTCTTGATTACTATAGCTTTGTAGTATAGTCTGAAGTCAGGGAGCCTGATTCCTCCAGCTCCATTTTTCTTTCTCAAGATTGCTTTGGCTATTCGGGGTCTTTTGTGTTTCCATACAAATTGTGCAATTTTTGTTCTGGTTCTGTGAAAAAATGCCATTGGTAGTTTGATAGGAATTGCATTGAATCTGTAGATTGCTTTGGGTAGTAGAGTCATTTTCACAATGTTGATTCTTCCAACCCAAGAACATGGTATAACTTTTCATCTGTTTGTATCATGTTTGATTTCTTTCATCAGTGTCTTATAGTTTTCTGCATACAAATTTTTGCCTCCTTAGGTAGGTTTATTCCTAGGTATTTTATTCTTTTTGTTGCAGTGGTAAATGGGAGTGTTTCCTTAATTTCTCTTTCTGATTTTTCATTGTTAGTGTATAGGAATGCAAGAGATTTCTGTGCATTAATTTTGTATCCTGCTACTTTACCAAATTCATTGATTAGCTCTAGTAGTTTTATGGTGGCATCTTTAGGATTTTCTATGTATAGTATCATGTCATCTGCAAACAGTAACAGTTTTACTTCTTCTTTTCCAATTTGGATTCTTTTTTTTCTTTTTCTTCTGTGATTGCCGTGGTTAAAGCTTCCAAAACTACTTTGAATAAGACTAGTGAGAGGGCTTCCCTGGTGGCACAGTGGTTGAGAATCTGCCTGCTAATGCAGGGGACATGGGTTCGAGCCCTGGTCTGGGAAGATCCCACATGCCGCGGAGCAACTAGGCCCGTGAGCCACAACTACTGAGCCTGCGCATCTGGAGCCTGTGCTCCACAACAAGAGAGGCCACGATAGTGAGAGGCCCACGCACCGTGATAAAGAGTGGCCCCCGCTTGCCGCAACTAGAGAAAGCCCTCACACAGAAATGAAGACCCAACACAGCCAAAAATAAAAAATAAATTAATTTAAAAAAATAAATTGGTGAGAGTGGGCACCCTTGTCTTGTTCCTGATCTTAGAGGAAATGCTTTCAGTTTCTCATGATTGAGAATGATGTTGGCTGTGGGTTTGTCATAGGTGGCTTTTATTATGTTGAGGTATGTTCCCTCTATGGCCACTTTCTGGAGAGTTTTTATCATAAGTTGATGTCGAATTTTGTCAAAAGCTTTTTCTGCATCTATTGAGATGATGATATTGTTTTTATTCTTCAATTTGTTAATATGGTATATCACATTGATTGGTTTGTGTATAGTGAAGAATCAGATAAACCCCACTTGATCATGGTGTATGATCCTTTTAATGTACTGTTGCATTCTGTTTGCTAGTATTTTATTGAGGATTTTTGCAACTATGTTCATCAGTGATACTGGCCTGTAATTTTCTTTTTGTGTGTGACATCTTTGTCTGGTTTTTGGTATCAGGGTGATGGTGGCCTTGTAGAATGAGTTTGGGAGTGTTCCTCCTTCTGCTATATTTTGGAGGAGTTTGAGAAGGATAGGTGTTAGCTCTTCCCTAAAAGTTTCATAGAATTCACCTGTACAGCCTATTTTAAATTGCTAGAAATCTCAAAATTGTGTTTGATACCAAGATAGATAATTTGACTAATGCTTCAAAACAAAAAGCCTAGAAATGTACCCACTCATATATAGAAACTTAATATGTGATAGAAATGGACTTGCAGATCAGTAGGAAGAGGATTAGACTAGGCAATAATTTCTGGGATAATTAGTTGTCCACATTTTTAAGGCAGATTAGATTTCTACCTCATACAAAAATGAATTCCAGCTGAATTAAAGATGTAAATATGAAACCCAAAACTTTTTAAGAATTAGAATAAAAAGTAGGAGAATATCTTTATGACCTTGAGTTAGGGAAGGACCTTTTTAAACAAGACACACAAAAGCACAGTACAGATAATAAAATCTTGACGTACTTACCACATTAAATTTTTTAATCCATCTCTGTTGAAAGTCGGTATAAAAAAGAGAAATGATGAGCCACAATCTAGGAAAAGTTAATTTTTATATACAACACCAACAAAGGATTAGACCCAGAATATATGCAGTACTTCAACAAAAAAGTTAAGCAACCCAATGAAAAAATGAGCAAATCATATTAATAGGCAGTTCACAGAAGGAAAAAAATGAATGTACAATAAACATACAGAAGTATTCCTCAGTCACTGGTAATCAGAGAAATTCAAAATAAAACCAAAGTGAGTTACCATTTCACACTCATCAACTTGGTAAAAATGTAAACCTAACAATTCAAATATTGGAGTGGATGTAGAAAAACAGAAATTCTTGTATACTGCTGCTATGATATAAGTTGGTAATTTTTTGAAAATAACTTGGCAAAATTTAGTACTGTAGACACTCTTTCTTACCCCCTCTATGGTCTCTTAATCACGGAGTCAGAGGTGGAGGCATGTAGAGCAGGGGTTCCCAACCCCCAGGGCCACAAACCAGTACCAGCTGGCAGCCTGTTAGGAACCAGGCCACACAGCAGGAGGTGAGCAGCGGGAGAGCGAGAGACGCTTCATCTGCCACTCCCCAATGCTCCCCATCGCTCCCCATCACTCTTATTACCGCCTGAACCATCCCCACCCATCCCCCCATCCTTGGAAAAATTGTCTTCCATGAAACCAGTTCCTGGCATCAGAAATGTTGGGGACCGCTGATCTAGAGGATTCCCAGGTTTCTGGAAGTTGGGGAAAGAGTGAAGGAAAGATGGAGAGCTCAGTGAAGGACAGACTGAGTTTTAGATACATTCAGCTGAGGACACCAATGGGCAGGTAGATGTGTGTCTGGAACTAAGAGAAGATGTCTGTAACACAGGTAAAGATTGGAGAGTCCTTAGCACAGAGGCTGAAGTGAGAGTAAAATAGAGCCCTGTGAGCCATGAATGCCTGAGATTGGTTTACTTCACATGTACAATAATTTTAGCTAGGCAGGTGCTAAGCTAAGTCCCTATTCAAATACACGCACACACACTGTAAACAATCTGGCTTCATCTGCTTGGGACTGATTTGGAAGCTCTGTTGTGGGTGATATGAGACATGCATCTGTGATCAAATTTGAAATTTTAATTTTATACTTCCATAACACAGATTATAATTTATATAATATCATAGAAGTTATATAATAGAATATAATAGAAAATAGATTATAATTTATATTAATTATTCTCTTGTGCTTAATCAAAAACTCAGTCATTTGATTTGATATACATCATATTTCTTTCTAAGTGAATTTTATGGACGTTTGCAAATAGCTTGTGTTATAATGTCTTCAGATTACAGGGTGAAATCAGTTACTGATGAAGAATAGGAAGTTAAATCTTCTTACTTTGATGTCATTCTTACTAAAGTTCTGACCTCTGGTATACAACAAAGAAAGGGGTAGTGGAAAGAGAACTTGATCTGCATTCAGGATTGAGATTTAATGAATGGGACGTAATCACTCTCAGGGTATATATCTTAAAGTTTCATAGAGAAATTGATGAAAAACATGAAGATTCTGGAGATAATTATTAAATTTTAAAGGCCAATGTGAATTTTTTGCAAATTCTAGAACTGTAGGGATAGTGCTTGAAGAACAAAAGGTAGTAAGATGATATTATTTAATAAAATTAGAATTGATTTTATTCATATGGACATTAGGATTAATAGAGGGTATTCTGTTCACAAACATTGAGCATCTTTCCTATCTTTTTCCTGGTTTTTAAATCTTGGAAGTGAACCTCCCTTTTGGAGTTAACTGAAAGCAAAAGTAAAACCCCAACCAACCATCTGCCTCCTAAACAAGAGAAGATTCAGGATTTCATTCAAAAGGAAACTAATTCAACAGGAACAATGTCAGTCTTGAGTAAGGTCCTAGCTCCTTGGCTGGCTGTGCAGGCCTCCCCAGTTGTCTGGTTTCTGCCCGAAGCACATTCGTCTCTAGTGTGGGTTTCCTACATGTGGGGATCAGCAAGAAAAAGGAATCAGCACTGCCATTCATCTGATAAGTGACAAATGCTAGTCATTCCTGACCTGGAAAATACCAGTCTGGTTCTAGAGTGAGTCAATCGTACGGATTCTGAAGAACTGAGGGCTGATATTTACAAATGCTCCTGAGCATACAATACAGTTGTATGGTGGAGGTCATTGTCAACCAGCTAGGAAGAGGTCAGGACAGCTGCTCTTCTAAGGACTTCAAGCAGCCTCAGGGAGGGACAAAATGGACTGCTGCTGACTGGCTACCTTACACAGTCCTAGGAACACACTAGAAAATTGTTAGAAAATGAAGACCATTTGCCAAAAAGGGAGATTGACCCAAACTGTAAATCCCTGTTCTCTAAACATAAACAAGATTCTGTAATCTCCAAAGGGGGCAGCCAGTGCTCTTTCCCTGGTAACCAGAGGTTCCCAGGGCAAAGGAAAGTGTGTACAGTCTACTCAGGGCATTTGGAAATAACACCATGGAGGGTGTGGGCATATGTACTTTTGACATGGTCTCCATTCTTATTGAATCTTTGATACCTACGTATAATTATTACATCATAAGGTAAGTAAAAATCTGCTGTGCTAAGGAAAGTTCTGTAGAACAGTGGTTCTCTAACTTGATTACACATTGTGATCATCTGGGAGATTTAAAAATACTGATGCCTGTGTCCCACCCTCAGAAATCATTCTGATCAAATTGTCATGAGTTGTGAACTGGGCATTAGGAATTTTAAAAGCTCTCCACATGATTCAAATATGCAGGAAAGTTTGAGAACTGCTGCCATAGAAGAACTATCCAGAAGAATCCCTTGGCCATCCATAGGGTATCTTCCCTTTGGGTGTCCCCATTCACTACAGAAACAGTAATAACGGATCTGGACCTAAACTGGTTTCTCTTCTGGGCTTCTTGTTGGCTTTAAAGATCTAATTTGATTTAAATTATTTTTAAAGTCTCAAGCAACTACAGGTTCACAATCCCTTTTTCATCACTCTGAAATCCATAAAGTTCTGAAAACAGAAGTTTTATTATAACTCATTTGACAGCAAAATCTGAGCTCAGCTGATATGGAACTATTAATAGTCTTATTTGGCTCACTTAGTGTGAATAGTCATAGGTTTCTCTACAGAAATAGTCATGTAATGATTATTACATATTGCTGCTTCAGCATTAAGAACTATACAATGTATTTACCATAAGGTCTTTCTAAAATCCAAGTGTTTCAGATAAGAGACGCATTATGAGGCATTATGCTAGGTGCAAACAACAGAAAAATGAATCAGGATGTGGTCCCAAGCCTCAAATAACTCATATAAAAACAGGTCATATTGCAATATAGAAATCTTGTCTAGGCATATAAAGTTCTCTAGGAATGCAAAGGAGGGAGCAATTACTTCTTAAGTGAGATGAAAGAGAAAGTCAAAGGAGAAGTGGCATTTGAGCCAGATCTTGGAGAATGAGCAGGTTTGCCAAGTTGAGACACTCCAACCAGAGGCCATATTTCAGGAGACACCAGTGGATGGAATATAAGGGGAAGGGTAGTGGAGACAGACTTGGAAAGAGGGGAGCCGCAGTTTCTTAAGGGCTTTGTAAGTCAGATATTGGACTGTAACCCAGTGGTTCTAAAACATAAATGTGCATAAGAATCACTGGAAAATTCAGATTCAGGAGGTCTGGCTGGAGATTGTGCATTTCTAACAAGCTCGCAGAGGATGCTGGTCTGAGCAGTACACTCAAATAACAAGGCTCTGGAACTGAGCTAACCAATACAGTAGCCACTAGTCACACCTGCTAGTCAAATTTAAACCGTAATTATTTTAAATTAAATAATGTTTAAATCTAGGTCCTCAGTTTCACTAACCACATTTCAAATGCTCAGTACCCATTGAGGCTAGTGGCCACTGTGTTGAACAGTGCAGAAACAGACATTTCCACCATCCCAGAGGGTTCCATTGGCCAGAGCTGATTCTAGAAGACAACATGGCATGATTAAGTATTCAGAGAGAGATGTCAACTGAAAGAAAAACACACAACATAAGTGCAGTGATTTTCAGTTTTATTCAGGGACCTTACTGAGGACTATAGCCCAGGAGACAGACTCTCATGTAGCTCTGAGGAACCGCTCCGAAGAGGCAGAGGAGTCGCCAGGATACAGATAAATTTTTCACTGCAAAAAACATGTAGTCCGGAGAGAGGGGAGAAGATGGCGGAAGAGTAAGACACGGAGATCACCTTCCTTCCCACAGATACAGTAGAAATACATCTACACGTGGAACTGCTCCTACAGAACACCCACTGAACACTGGCAGAAAACGTCAGAGCTCCCAAAAGGCAAGAAAATCCCCACGTACTTGGGTAGGACAAAAGAAAAAATAAATAACAGAGACAAAAGAATAGGGACGGCACCTGCACCAGTGGGAGGGAGCTGTGAAGGAGGAAAGATTTCCACGCACTAGGAAGGACCTTCGTGGGCAGAGACTGAGGGTGGCAGAGGGGGGAAGCTTCGGAGCCACGGAGGAGAGCACAGCAACAGGGGTGCGGAGGGCAAGGCGGAGAGATTCCCGCACGGAGGCTCAGCGCCGAGCAGCACTCACCAGCCCGAGAGGCTCCTCTGCTCACCCGCCGGGGCGGGCGGGGCTGGGAGCTGAGGCTCGGGCTTCGGTCGGATCCCAGGGAGAGGACTGGGGTTGGCGGCGTGAACACAGCCTGAAGGGGTTAGCGCACCACAGCTGGCTGGGAGGGAGACCGGGAAAAAGTCTGCAGCTGCCGAAGAGGCAAGAGACTTTTTCTTCCTTCTTTGTTTCGCGGCGTGCAAGGAAAGGGGATTCAGAGCGATGCCTAAACGAACTCCAGAGACTGGCGCGAGCCGCGGCTATCAGCGCAGACCCCAGAGGCGGGCGCAAGCGGTGGCTAACAGCGCAGAATCCAGAGACAGGCGCGAGCCGCGGGTTATCAGCGCAGACCCCAGAGACGGCCGTGAGATGCTGGGGCTGCTGCTGCCGCCTCCAAAAATCCTGTGTGCGAGCTCAGGTCACTCTCCACACCGCCCATCCCGGGAGCCTGTGCAGCCCGCCACTGCCAGGTTCCCGTGATCCAGGGACAACTTCCCCGGGAGAACGCACTGCGAGCCTCAGGCTGGTGCAACGTCACGCCGGCCTCTGACGCCGCAGGCTCGCCCCGCCTCCTCTATAACCCTCCCTCCCCGCAGCCTGGGTGAGCCAGAGCCCCCGAAGCAGCTGCTCCTTTAACCCCGTACTGTCTGGGCGGGGAACAGACACCCTCAGGCGACCTACATGCAGAGGCGGGTCCAAATCCAAAGCTGAACCCCGGGAGCTGTGCGAACAGAGAAGAGAAGGGGAAATCTCTCCCAGTAGCTTCAGAAGCAGTGGATTAAAACTCCACAAACAACTTGATGTGCCTGCATCTGTTGAATACCTGAATAGACAACGAATCATCCCAAATTCAGGAGGTGGACTTTGGGAGCAGGATATATTAATTTTTCCCCTTTTCCTTTTTTTGTGAGTGTATATGTATATGCTTCTGGGTGAGATTTTGTCTGTATAGCTTTGCTTTATAATAGCTTTATTTTACTTCACTATATTATAGCCTCTTTCTTTCTTTCTTTCTATTTTTTCTCCCTTTTACTCTGAGGCATGTGGACGAAAGGCTCTTGGTGCTCCAGCCAGGCATCAGGGCCATACCTCGGAGGTGGGAGAGCCAACTCCAGGACACTGGTCCACAAGAGACCTCCCAGCTCCACGTAATACCAAACGGCAAAAATCTCTCAGAGATCTCCATCTCAACATCAAGACCCAGCATCACTCAATGACCAGCAAGCTACAGTGCTGAACACCCTATGCCAAACAACTAGCAAGACAGGAACACAGCCCCATCCATTAGCAGAGAGGCTGCCTAAAATCATAATAGGGCCACAGACACCCCAAAATACACCACCAGATGTGGACGTGCCCACCAGAAAGACAAGATCCAGCCTCATCCACCAGAACTCAGGCACTAGTTCCCTCCACCAGGAAGCCTACACAACCCACTGAACCAACCTTAGCCACTGGGGACAGATACCAAAAAAAACTGGTACTACGAACCTGCAGCCTGTGAAAAGGAGACCCCAAACACAGTAAGATAAGCAAAATGAGACAACAGAAAAACACACAGCAGATGAAGGAACAGGGTCAAAACACACCAGACTTAACAAATGAAGAGGAAATAGGTAGTCTACCTGAAAAAGAATTCAGAATAATGATAGTAAGGATGATCCAAAATCTTGGAAATAGAATAGACAAAATGCAAGAAACATTTAACAAGGATGTAGAAGAACTAAAGAGGAACCAAGCAACGATGAAAAACACAATAAATGAAATTAAAAATACCCTAGACAGGATCAATAGCAGAATAACTGAGGCAGAAGAAAGGATAAGTGACCTGGAAGATAAAATGGTGGAAATAACTACTGCAGAGCAGAATAAAGAAAAACAATGAAAAGAACTGAGGACAGTCTCAGAGACCTCTGGGACAACATTAAACGCACCAACATTCGAATTATAGGGGTCCCAGAAGAAGAAGAGAAAAAGAAAGGGACTGAGAAAATATTTGAAGAGATTATAGTTGAAAACTTCCCTAATATGGGAAAGGAAATAGTTAACCAAGTCCTGGAAGCACAGAGAGTCCCATACAGGATAAACCCAAGGAGAAACACGCCAAGACACATATTAATCAAACTGTCAAAAATTAAATATAAGGAAAACATATTAAAAGCAGCAAGGGAAAAACAACAAATAACACACAAGGGAATCCCCATAAGGTTAACAGCTGATCTTTCAGCAGAAACTCTGCAAGCCAGAAGGGAGTGGCAGGATATACTTAAAGTGATGAAGGAGAAAAACCTACAACCAAGATTACTCTACCCAGCAAGGATCTCATTCAGATTTGATGGAGAAATTAAAATCTTTACAGACAAGCAAAAGCTGAGAGAGTTCAGCACCACCAAACCAGCTTTACAACAAATGCTAAAGGAACTTCTCTAGGCAAGAAACACAAGAGAAGGAAAACACCTACAATAACAAACCCAAAACATTTAAGAAAAAGGGAATAGGAACATACATATCGATAATTACCTTGAATGTAAATGGATTAAATGCTCCCACCAAAAGACACAGACTGGCTGAATGGATACAAAAACAAGACCCATATATATGCTGTCTACAAGAGACCCACTTCAGACCTAGGGACACATACAGACTGAAAGGGAGGGGATGGAAAAAGATATTCCATGCAAATGGAAATCAAAAGAAAGCTGGGGTAGCAATTCTCATATCAGACAAAATAGACTTTAAAATAAAGACTATTACAAGAGACAAAGAAGGACACTATATAATGATCAAGGGATCGATCCAAGAGGAATGTGTAACAATGGTAAATATTTATGCACCCAACATAGGAGCACCTCAATACATAAGGCAAATACTAGCAGCCATAAAAGGGGAAATCGACAGCAACACAATCATAGTAGGGGACTTTAACACCCCACTTTCACCAATGGACAGATCATCCAAAATGAAAATAAATAAGGAAACACAAGCTTTAAATGATACATTAAACAAGATGGACTTAATTGATATTTATAGGACATTCCACACAAAAACAACAGAATACACATTTTTCTCAAGTGCTCATGGAACATTCTCCAGGATAGATGATATCTTGGGTCACAAATCAAGCCTTGGTAAATTTAAGAAAATTGAAATCATATCAAGTATCTTTTCTGACCACAACGTTATGAGACTAGATATCAATTACAGGAAAAGATCTGTAAAAAATACAAACACATGGAGGCTACACAATA